>NC_087472.1:52968510-55368510 GCF_036321535.1 Camelus dromedarius | reverse complement strand
AGTAATGAGTCAAGATTTCAAATAGGTTAAGGTACTACTGTGTTAACTGGACAGTAAGAGATTAAGGATGGAACCATTTTTAAAGATGTGTCTTACTCAAAGTATCAAATCTCTCATATGATCAAGAGAGCACTGTAGTTGCCTTTCCTAAGCAATTTGGGCAATGAGGATACAGCAGTTATCAGTTTGACCTGAGGATGCCTTTGATGAAACCAAGCTACTGGCAAAAGGAACTAGCCATCTGCCAAATGACAGTTGATGAACCAGAAATACCTTATTGTCCTATGAAAAGAGGCCCAAGCAAATTTAAGCAGAACAAGTTGATCAAAATAAGATTAGGTTAAACGGCTGGAAGCATACAGGCTGAAAAAAGTAGATTAAACTGTGGTGTTTTGATTTGGTACTATGAAAATTATTGAAAAAATGGGGGGACTTCATTTTCATAGTTGCCAAATGTTTAATGAGAAAGCATGGAAGTAAAAATTAAAGGAGAGAGTTTGGGCTTAGTATCAGTTAAAACTTTCATCAGTAATATCTTTTTAGATTAAAGCATGGTCTCTAAGAGTATATGACAGTATCATTTATGGCATCTCAACATGAACTGTGCAATATTTTTGAAGGCTGATCATAGAAAGTAATCCCATGCTGGCAAGAAAAGCCTCTAAATGTTTCTTAACTCTCCATTTGGTGTCTCACTCTTATGATCATGTTCATACTTTTATTTTTGTTATAACACATATTTAAAAGGCCAGCTAGGAAAATAAAAGAAGAATTTGATTTGGTAAGCTCTGAGTCATCAGTAAATGAAATGTGGCAAATGAAGCTAGGTAAAATTTTGTCATGAATTTGTTGAGTCAGATAGAGAAAACTGGCATGGAATTTGTTAATAGGCAACCAGTTAGTTTTAGCAATCAAAACAATAACAGAGTAGAAAACAAGAGGAGAGAAAAAGAATTATTTTTTGATAGGGAATGCTGTTACTCATTGGAATGGTTTCCTTTAAAGACAATCCATTTTGCTTCTTACTGTTTCCATAGTGTCTCCAGAGAGTTTATTTGGGGCCCAGAGGTTCAGAGTGGGGCTTGAAAAATAGTGACATAGCCAGTTTGTTTTCAACTCCACCATGCACATACCCTTTATGATTAGAAGAGTGGTGAGTAAGACTTCAGATATTACTTATTCCATCAATTTTATCCCTTTTTAAAAAATTAAAAAAAATTGGAGCAGAAGGTAATTTTTTTTTTTTTTATTTTGACAGAGGTACTGGGGAGTGATCCCAGGACCTTGTGTATGCTAACCACAAGCTCTACCACTGAGTTATACACTCACGCCTCCAACTCTACCTTTTTCAAATGAAAGAGAAATTTGAATCTAGGGAGGGAAAGGATTTATCAAAGGTCATAAGTTATAATTTCTAGAAAACTAGATATTTCAACTTCTAGGCCAGTGTTCTTTCCACCACATCATGGTGTTTATAGTGTTCCTGTTCTTCCTTTCCTTTTAGAGTCTGTTGAACCCCCATGAACCCAACAACAAACTTAGATGTTCATCTTATACATTTTTTTATTTTAGATGCACATAGTCTTTCTCCATCACTGTCAGAACTCTTCTCTATGGTAGAAAATAAATACTAAAGACACATTAATTTGCCTTCAGCAAGTGGTGTTGGGAAAGCTGGATAGCAGCATGTAAATCAATGAAGTTAGAACACTTCCTCACTCATACATAAAAATAAACTCAAAATGGCTTAAAGACTTAAATATAAGACAAGACATGATAAATCTCCCGTAAGAAAACATAGGCAAACCATTCTCTGACATAAATATTAGCAATGTTCTCCTAAGGCAATAGAAATTAGAACAAAAATAGACAAATGGGGCCTAACTAAGCTTACAAACTTTTGCACATCAAAGGAAACCATAAGCAAAACAAAAAGACAGCCTATCGAATGGGAGAAAATATTTGCAAATGATGCAACTGACAAAGGCTTAATTTCCAGAATATATAAACAGCTCATACAACGTAATGATAAAAAAAGAAACAACTCAATCCAAAAATGGGCAGAAAGCCTAAACAAACCATTCTCCAAAGAAGGCACACAAATAGCCAATAGGCACATGAAAAAATGCTCAATATCACTAATTATCAGAGAAATACAAATCAAAACTACAATGAGGTATCACCTCATACCACTCAGAATGGCCATCATTCAAAAGTACAAAACTGATAAATGCTAGAGAGGCTGTGGAGTAAAGGGAACCCTCCTACATTGCTGGTGGGAATTCAGTTTGGCACAGCCATTATGGAAAACAATAATGGAGATTCCTCAGAAAAGTAAAAATAGACTTATCATATGATCCAGCAATCCCACTTCTGGGTATATATTCAGAGGGAACTCTAATTTGAAAAGACACATGCTCCCCAATGTTCATAGCAACACTGTTTACAATATCCAAGACATGGAAGCAACCTAAACGTCCATTGACAGATGACTGGATAAAGAAGTGGTGGTATATTTATATAATGGAATACTACTCAGCCATAAAATAATGCCATTTGCAGCAACATGGATGGACCTAGAGATTGTAATTCTAAGTGATGTAAGCCAGAAAGAGAAAGAAAAATACCACATGGTATCACTCATATGTAGAATCTAAAACAAGAAAAAAAGAAGAAAAAAGAAAAAAGGACACTATGAACTCATTTACAAAAGAGAAACAAACTCTCAGACATAGTAAACAATCTTATGGTTCCTGGGGAAAGAGTGTGGGAAGGGATAAATTTGGGATTTTGAGATTTGCAAATTTAGCCACTATATATAAAAATAGATTAAAAAACCAAGTTTCTCCTGTATAGCACAGGGAACTATATTCAATATCTTGTAATAACCTTTAATGAAAAAGAATATGAAAATGAATATATGTATGTATATGCATGACTGAGACATTATGCTATACACCAGAAATTGACACATTGTAACTGACTGTACTTCAATAGAAAAAGAAGACATTATTGTTCACAGTAATTTGTATCTTAATTCTCAAGGGTAGACCTATTGTAATAGCATCCTTAACCTAAAAAGTATTATGTCATGGTAGAAAGTTCAGTCAGCAAAGCAGGCTTCTAGGAAGGTATTTTGGGCCAGGAAGGCCTTTCTAGGGATCACCAAGTCATACCATGTACATGAATACCTACTTGGCCTAAGCAGTGAGTTGCCCTTTGTTATTATATACTGGTTTCTCCATTTTCGAGGTATTAAAATGGCCTGCTACCAACTGCTGGCAGTTATTTTGTATTCATGTTTACTGTGGTCTCATAGTTAGGGCCTGAATCCTTAATCATAAATTGCTTCTTTAAAGGAAATTTCAGTGACTTACCAGCAACATTGGATCTGGATAAGTCATAAATCAGAACTATTATAGATTTCTAAATAAGAAAACCCTACCAAAAAGACACTTTGCAGTTTTATTTCAGTTTTTATTTCTGCTTTTAATCATAAATTGGCCATGGTTCACTGGAGAGCAATTTGAATCACCCAGAAAAGGTTTCCAGCCTTTCTACAAACACGGCTGTCTTTTGGGGACTTTCCCTATTGCAAATATTCTTGAAAACTAACTTCTTGGCTTCTTTTTCTGTAAATGTCCCTGACCCATTAGATGAAGCTGTTCTTTCTTCCTGCAAATCTAACCTATAAACATTTTGAAATATAGTATTCTTACAATCTTAACATATTAGAATTGTTTTGTTTTTTGTGCTGCCAAATTAGCCTGGCAAAAACTGTGACATGCACATACATATCTAAAAGTGACTGTTGTCTTTCTTTATTTACTCATAAAAATTGCAGCTGAGGAGTTTCTCCCCCCGCCACCCCCAACCAAGAGTATATTCTGTTTTCAGGAAGAGAGAAGTTTTTCATTAGTGACTGCATCCTAGAATGGGCCCACTCTATGGTCAAACAGTAGATATAAGATTGTTGAAAGATCTTTTTCTTCTTGATGTGCTGTACTTTGAGGAATGAAAGGCAATAAACCAGATTCTGGTATGGAAAGAGATGCCAAGGTTACAAACATTTACCTGAAAGAAGCAACAGGATACAAGTCAAAAATGAAATGAAAGTTGCTGTGGATAGTTTTGGTGGGCTGAGTTCAGAACCAGAGTATTCCCAGAGGAATGGCAAAAACACATGTTTTTTCCTCCATCTCAAACTTAAAGGAGAACAAATGTTTTACATGTAAGCTTCATCAAACATAGTTTGCCCAATCATTTTTACAAAGTGAGAATGAGTTTAGAAAATGAACGCGTTAGAATTAGCAAACAACTAGCTAGCAGGCTGAAGTGATTTGCACACACCATCTTTTTAAAAAAATGAGGTATAATTGACACATGAGATTATATTAGTTTCATGTGTACAATATAATGCTTTGATTTGCGTATACATTGTGAAATGATAATCATATTATGTCCAGTTATCAGTCATTACCAAACATAATTACAAATTTTTTTTCTTGTGATGAGGATGTTTAAGATTTACTCTCTTAAGGAACTTTAAATTATGCAATACAGTATTATTAACTATAGTCATCATGCTGTACATTATAGCCCAATGATAGATTTATTTTATAACTGGAAGTTTGTACCTTTTCACTCATTTCACCCACCACCACCACCACCAATCCCATCTGGCAACCACCAATATATTCTCTGTATCTATGAGTTTGGTTTTGCTTGTTTGCTTGTTTTGACTTTTAGATTCCACATATAAGTGAGATCATACAGTATTTGTTTTTCTCTGACTTATTTCACTGAGCATAATGCCCTGAAGTTTCATCCTTGCTGTCTCAAATGGCAAGATTTCCTTCTTTTTTTAAAGGTTGAATAGCAGTCTGTTGTATGTATATGTGCATGTGTGCATGTGTGTGTGTGTGTGTGTGTGTATAAACACATACATACCACATCTTTTCTTCTTTATTCATTAATCCATCAATGGACACTTAGGTTATTTCCAAATCTTGGCTACTGTAAATAATGCCTTAAAGAACATTGGGGTATATGTATCTTTTTGAATTACTGTTTTTGTTTTCTTCTGGAATATACCCAGGAGTGGAATTGCTGGATCAAATGACAGTTCTACTTTTAGTTTTTGAGGAAACTCCCTACCGTTTTCCATAGTGGCTTTACCAATTTACATTCCCACCAACAGTGCATGAAGTTTCCATTTTTTCCACATCCTTGTCAATATTTGCTGTCTTGTCTTTTTGATAATAGACATTCTAACAAGTGTGAGGTGATATCTCATTGTGGTTTTGATTTGCATTTCCCTCATGATTAGTGATGTTGAGCATCTTTTCATGTGCCTGTTGGCCATCTGTATATCTTCTTTAGAAAAATGTTTATTCCGATCCTCTGCCAATTTTTGGAAAGTCAGATTATTTTCTGGTATCAAGTTGTATGATAGATTTTTTTATTTATATAGTACTACATACATTTTGTATATGTAAATATACAGTCTAGATTTATCTTCTGAAGGAGTGTTCAATTAGGTCTTCAAAGGGCTTTTACACCAAGTATGTTTATCCCCAAAGTAAGCCAAATGCCTTTTTTACATCATAAAGGACCAGACTACTTTGGTTTTGTTTAAACCAATAAAACTGCAAATATTGCCAATGTTATGCAAACCTATAGCCTCATTTCTGTTCTTTTAATTATAAACACTTGAAAATGTCCTGCAGACCTATGTATTCTATGAGATATGCATTACTCTTACAAATTTTTCTCTGAAAGCTTTTTCTGTCGACAAAACTGATAATTGGTGCCAAAATTGGCTCTTTGGATTCCAAGGATGGAGAAGAGTTACAGTCAAAATTATGTTAGCCTACTTGTTTCTTTAACAAATATTTCACACAGCTCTTGAACATTTGTTCTATGAACAATTGCTATTACCTTTTTGAGTCTCTCTCATTAGATTTTGTTTTCCAATTGTATAAATAATGGTCACATTGTAATATACAGGACTAGTAATAGAATTTCAATGAAATTGAAGACAGATATCTAGAACTTTTATGCGTTTGAGCATAAAAACAGATCAGAACTGTGTTGAGTAGCACCAGTAAGTTCCTGTTTTCCAACAATAAAGAGTGAGAGATCAACACAATGGATTGTAAGTGTGTTATAGCTTCTGTGAATATAAACTTTTGTCCCTGAAAATGTAAGGAACACTTATTAAAGGTTGTTTCAATACACCACAGTTGGTAATCTTAAAATAATTGAAAATGCTTTTCCCCCATAAATATTTATCTTAAGTAAACCATTTAATAATGAAGAAGTAGTCAGAGGTATGGGACATTTTCACATAGCTGGAGGAAAGGTGAAGAAATTACTCCTATTCTTTTTGCTAGTCAGGGGCAATTATTACTGATGCACATATGGCTGAATCCGTCACAGCTCCGTGGGTAGGAACAAAAGTTTCTCCTGAAACCATGATGACATGATCCAGAAGGCTGGAGGAGGCCTTTATGGGCTGGGAATTGATAGGCCTTAAGTCCCCTGTATTCTCTGAAAGAATAACCCTGCCCTTCACACTCAAAATGGTGAGCATCTATATGGGCCAGGAGATGTGCTTCTAAACCAATGAGGGAAATAGCTGCCCTCTAGAGGAGTATTGAAAAGGGAATTAGCCAAGACTTCTGTTCAGGGCAGGCTGCACTTTGGGACCTTCAGAAAACTGATAGATTCTAAGTGTTCTTTGTGTTCCCTACATTAAAGTGTTTCTAGGGCAGAGCTAGACCTGGAGCCATACACAAAAGGAGCTCATTAAAGATTACTTCCCCTCGTTGTGCTTCAATCTTCCTCTACTGCTCAGGATGAATTGGCTAATATTATTTAATAAAAATACCTTAAAAACAATGGGAAAACTTAAATAAAGATCACCACAGTGAAGTAACTCAGGATAGAAAGCAATCATTTAAGTACCATTAACAATACACTTGCTGGACAATTGACAGCTAACCAACTAAAAGAGGGACAGAGGTTTGGTCAGAGGTAACAGTTACCTGAACTTGTTTGTAAAACACTGAGGAATGGCCTTGTAATCAAATTGTTCTTTCTTGGGACCTCCATTCCCTTCTCTCTTACTTAATCCCTTCGGCTAGCAGCCACATCCTGTCTTCTCCATTCTTCCCTATTCTGGACCCCACTGCAAGGACACTCTCACAAGCATTTTCCATTCTTTGACTCTGTCACCTTCCTTCTCATAGCTTTGGCAAACCCTGCCCAGGCTTGGCTCAGTTCAGTGGTCCACTTTGCCTGTTCTTGTTCCCAGACTTCTGAAAACCCATCTGGGGAAAATTGCATATCCATGCTTATTGGCTCCACTACAGATGTGTGCTTTCCAAACTCATCTGGACTCTCAACTCTCATCATTAATCCTTTTCTCATCTGTAGTTGGCTCCTTTCATTTCCCACTGCAGCTGTTCCAAAACATCATTTCTATTTTCAAGGCCCCAGTTCTGGCCTCCTGACTTTGATCAAATGACCTACATTTCTATTTTACTAAAAAATGATCCCAGGTGACAATTCTCTCTTACTTCCTCATCCAATGTCCCTATGGTCATTGATCCTTTTCCTTCTCCTCTTCTGTATCATTGAACCTCATTTTAACTCTTATCTTTCCTCACAGCTTGCAAATGTGTCCTAGTCTCAACTGTGTTACATAGATACCAAACCTTTTATTTTTCCTCCCTACTCTTCAAGCTACATATGCCTCATTCCTTTCATAACCAAACATTCTAAAGGCATAGTTATTACTTGATGTCTCCAATTCTTCACCTTTGATTTACTCCTAACCTACAGGTATTCAGATGTTGACCCCCAGAGTTCTATTTGACTTGTCACAGAAGAATTATAAAAATCAGTAGTTCCCGGTATCTCTCTCCTCCATTTCCCATTTCCCAGAGGCAATCACTTCCAATTCTTCTAAGTGTTAAATTAGTTACAATTGAACTACCTGCTTTTCAGCTTTCAAATTGTGTTGCTGTGTCTCCTCTCTTGTTCTCTTTGTTTGTCATTTTCTGACTCTAAATATATCTGTTCTGTTGTATTAATGGGGTTTTGAAGGGAAAAATTAGATACTTGGGTTTATTCAGTGATATTATTTGAAACTGTCATTCTCTTTCTATGTCTTCTATTATTCTGCTTGCTCCTTAAGAGTATTTCTTGTAGCATTCTTTTTGATTCCTCTCTACTGTTCTGCCTGAGTGATCACATTCATTGCCTTGGCTTCAACTATGTCCTTTACGAATATGACTCTATAATCTATATCTCCAACTCTGAATTTTTTTCTGAGGCCCAGATCATCCATCTGTATCCATCTAGGTGTCCTATAGTCATGTCAAACACAACCTGCTCAAAACCAAACTCATCCCTTTCCTTCAAACAGGTTCTCCCTCCTGTCTTTCTTCTAGCTAATGGTATTACTCAGTCACCTAACCTAGAATACTCAGAGTCATGTTTATCCATCTCCCTAGCAAGGCATCTGTGTGCTTCTTGAAAGGCAGAGATAATGTCTCATTCATTTCTGGGTTCCCTAACCATTAGCACAGTTCCTCAAATAATGAGTAGGCTTTCATGTAAAGGTTTATTAAATTGATGAGAACTTGCCTTTGGTGTCTAAATATAGTGCAAGACTAAAGTCACTTATAGACAAAGAAACACATAACAGTGTGTTTAGCTCATATGTAGTTAAACTGCTTATTTTATGAAATTAATACTTAACACTAGACCAAATTATGTACAGTTTATTTAATGACTAAAATCATCTCCCTTGCTTTGAAAATAATTGATTTCTTAAAATAAAAGCAATTGTGTAACTTTTGCCTCACTCTATGTATCTCTGTAATAAAATTCTAGCCGGAGGGTTAAGAAGTCTTTGTGTCTTAATAAAAACCTTTGAAGCTTCTCCAAAAAGCACCAGGAATTATTAATTTACAAAACCTAGTCAACTACTAGCCAGCATAAATGTTTCCAATACAGATTTCCATTAACTCGCTCAGGTAGCATTCCATAGTTCTATTTTGATAAATACAAAATGACAACAATAATAATAACCTCTGGGACACATAGTAGAATTAATACATAAGAAGAATACAATGTTCTCTTTTCCATTTTTTCTTCTCCTTATTTCTAAACAGAAAGAAACAAATTTATACATGAATATTCTCATGACATTTCTTTGGATTTCACAATAGCTAAAATTCTTCCTTACAGTCTTTCAAAGTGTTGTGAGGAGAATATATGCATATGGATCTTTTTCACAAATAAATTCTTCCAGATGAGCCTATTAATTTCATTCATATATGATCAAAATTTTAACTGTGGCAAAAAACACTTAAGATGAGATCTGCCATCTTAACACATTTTTAAGTGTATAATGCATATTGTTAACTATAAGCACAATGTTTAACAGAAAATCTCTAGAACTTTTTCATCTTACATAATGAAAACTTTATACCTATTGAAAAGTGTCTCCTCATTTCCCCCTCCCCCTAGCCCATGGCAACTACCATTCTATCATCTGCTTCTATGAATTTGGCTATTTTAGATACCTCATATAAGTGGAATGATGCCAAGATGTAGGGATAGCTTAAAGTTCCATTGACAAATGAATGGATAAAGAAACTGTGGTATATACATACAATGAAATATTATTCAGCCTTAAAAAGGAAAGAAATCTTGCTTTATGAGGCAACATGGATGAACCTTGAGGACATTATAAACATTCAAATTGCATCAAAATTTTTCTCAGATGAAAGATTGAGCAATTCCTGTTTCCAATTCAGACTCCAGTAATATGAACAGAGCCCCTACTATTTTCCAGACTCTGTGCCAAGTATTTCACATACATTTTCTCATTTAACCCTTGCAGCAGCCCCCAGACTTGGAAACTAAGAAAATCTAGTCTTTGCTTTATAAAACAGGGAAATAGATAGTCAAGAAGTTGAGACTTCCCTAGGGTTAATCACAAGGCTAATAAATAATAGACCTAGGATTTGAATCCAAGTTGCTTGAATTTAAATCCAATATTCTTCCTATTATAGGTCAGAGATATCTTATTCCATATGTACACTTTTGTAGGTATATCCCCTTATTGTACAGACGAAATCTCATACCACTTTAGTCAATATCTTTTACATAGTTTCCACTATAGTGGATTTAGTTCTATTGAGTGGAATACAAATATGTTTAGTATCAGTGGCATGGAAATTGGAAAATATAGGCTTCTCTCATAGTCTGATTGGTGGCAACTAGGACCAACTTTATGCAGAAGTAGAATAAACAGAGTAGTAAATGTGCTGAGATTTACTGAGTACAGATTATTACAACTAGAAAGAATCTAGATAATCCATTTCATTTTTTCAGAGAGGAAACCTGATGCACTTAGAGACCAACTGACTTGTATAAAACACATTGCCAACTAGCAGCAGAGCCAGCATTGGGACTCATTCTTTGTTTTAAGTTCTCTTGTTTCAAGAGGAAAAAAATCACTCTTTATAGCTTGCTGATATGCTTCAAATATCCACAACCATTAAGGGTTCAAATTTTTGTATTTAGTTATTTTGTGTTAACATAGTGATCTTCTTGGAAGAGGTAACTAACTCATTCTGTTTTAAGTTCTCAGCCTCTTCTTGTGGGGTGTCAGATCCATGGAGCCATTTGAGAACTGAGTACTATGGTGAGAAGGAGACATGACAGGAAAATTCTGAGTTTAAGTGAGGAGGAGGGAAGTACAGGGACTCCACTGTTAGGGGAAAAAGTCATAATAGGGGATCCCAGGTCATCATGAGGCAGTGTGAAGCCATAGGGCATTTGGGGAGCTGTGGAGAAGGGATGGATAACACAAAAAGAGAGAGTCACAGAAAACAGTATTGCATGGCCAATGAATACAAAATTAGCCAACTCCATAGTTCTGGCCCCATGCAGCAGTGGTCTTTTAATGGTTTTATTTTTTGTAACTTTCAACTAATACAGTCATATTGGGATTTGGAGAAATCATTTTGTCCAACAAAGGTTCATATTTTCATTTATAAGTAGACCATGATCCCTGACCATGATTTGACCCTGTGCTACATGAAATCATTATCAGAAAATCCCTTTTTCTTGTTTCTCTTTGTATGCAAATACAGTCCTGAAGCCAATTGTGTCCCAACCAACAACCCAGAAAACACCTGTTGATTGCTTTACCTAAATTGAAGGATGTCTGATGAGGACCTTGATTTGATAATGATTCTCATTTGTTCCAATGTAAAATGATTGTTTGGCACATTATGTTTTTAGTTAGCATCTATATTCCTGATTGTTTATGGTTTGATTCTGTTTCAAGTTGAATTAATTGCTTGTAATGACTTCTAGGCTTTACCAGTCAGAAGATAACTGTCAGGATATATTTTACTTTATTTTGATGGGAATGATACTCACTTTTCAGTTTTGTTATTCATTTTTTGGGTATCTTGTGAATTTGTAAAGCTCCTTGCCCATGAGTTCTCAGTATGTTAGCTTAGTTTTTAGGATCCATATGCAGGTCATTGGAATTTGTATAGACTTGCCATGTCTGATTTTTCTCTCCTCTGAATGCTAGGAGAATTCATCCACTCTGTAATAACTTTGGTAGGTATATGTGTACTCAAACTCTCTGTTCTTTGTTTGGAGTCAGCTCCATGACTTTTAAATTTCTTTGTGTGCTTATTATGTGCAGAGCAGCAAGACTCTCTGTCAAACTATGCTGAAGGTAAAAGTAGTAATAGGAGTGAGTAAAACATGGGCCTTGGTCTCAATGAAATTGCAGTCCAGTGAGGGACAGTGTCACATACATAGAGGTGATACATAGCAGATTATAATGAGTACCTTTAAAGAGATTTGGAAATAGTACTGTGGGATTATAGCATAGGGAGAGATTTTATCTATTTGGGAAATCAAAGAAGGCTTCATGGAGGCAGTAAGAATGTGAACTGAACCTTAAAAGATGTATGGAATCCAACAAGCAAGAAGGGTTGAAATAGGAAGGATGTTGTTTGGCAGAGGGAACATCACTGAGTATAGGTATGGAACTCAGTAAGTGCAAGAACAGTCTGGAAAGAGTGAACACATAAGCGAAGTGGTAGCATGGAGGGCTTTAAACAAGATTAAAATGTTTGGATACTTTATTGGAGGCAATGGGGAGCCACTGGAGGGTTTTGAGCACTAGAATAACATGTTCCAAGGTGCCCTTCAGAAAGATAATTCTGTTAACAGTGCAAGGGATGAACTCAAGACAGATAGTAAATATGAGGATGGAGAGAAAGAGATGCTTGTAAGAGATATTTGGGGGGGCTTAGTTATTGATTGGATATAGGGAATTGAAGAGCGCCTGTGTAACCAAGAAATTGTTCTGCCAATAAAAAAGCTAAGAACTTCAGAAAGATGCCTATAAAGTGCTGTAATTTTGAGGCATACGGTCCTCAGAACTAGGAAGGAAATACCTTTAGAAATCTACTTAGTTGAAATTGTTCTTTCCATCCATTTTACAGATTAGAAAATTGAATACAGATATATGATATGATGTCATCATTCCAAGGTTACTTGATAGCAGAGCTAGGATATGAACTAAGCTTTTCTGAGGACAAAGCTGAGGCTATTTTATTTATATATATATATAAAATAAAATAAAAAATATATATATATATACATAAAATGTGTGTATATATATATATATAATAAAATAAAATTTTATTCATCAATCATACCTCAATTAAACTAGAAAGAAATTACAAGAGAGATGAGTTGGTCATTTTTTAAGACAAAGGACTCCATTTTTGAGTGAAAGAGCTATATTAGAAAATTTCTGCCCTGTAGGTAGAGAGAGGAATAAAGTTTTCTCCCATTTGATTCTTTTACTCAAAATGGGAACATCATACAAAGATGAAATATGTGTTTGAAAGGATTCAACATGAAAAAGAAAAGCTTTCCTCTTCTTTTCCCTTCTAATATTGCATTTCATCTTGCTACCTGAAATCTGCTTTACTTGTTTCTTTCCTCACTTGTCTTTTCCCTCCTTCTTCTACCAACCTCTTAGAATCCTTCACCTAGGTCCTAGTAGTAGAGCTACACTTAGGCTTTAGATATACACATTCAGGGAAAAAAAGCACAAAGTAGGCATTTGGATTTGTAGCTGTTTTGCCAAGTGCAAATCCCCTTTGCTTGTGAAGTCTATGGCATCAGTCTTTCCATTTGGTCTGCATTTATTTCTAACTAAAATGGAAAAATAACTCATAAGTGAAAGGGGCAGATTGAAAGTGATTTAGTCCTCAGTGGATAAGAACCAGAGATGTTGACTGAATCAATGATACATATGTAGGAGCTAAGAGTGAAATCACTGTTACAGATGAAGGCTAAAAGATACCAAAAGTACAGAGGAAACTGTCCAATAGATCAATAATGGTTCCAAGGCTTTCAAAGTCTACTTCCATTCAAATACACAAAAGGTTAAAATTTAAAATTAAGTTAAAATTTAAAAGAACATGAAGGCTACATATGACTTCTGTTAGCTATTAATTTACTTTTTAAAATGACTACATTGCATGGGACAAGAATGTGAAAATATATGGAACTTATTTGCAAATTACCAGAATACTTTAAAAATAAGGTAAATAAATAATCATTGAGTTTCTACTACATAAAAGACTTATGCTAAATGTTTAAGGGATACAACTATTAATAAAATGGAAACACTTGTCTTACATTTTTATCAATTAATGGAAGGGAGAGCTAGACAAGACCTATGGATAAAAGCTTAATAGCAACATTTAAAGGACAGTTTGAGAAAACACCAGAAGAAATATGACAAGTCAGTAAATGTGAAATCCAAGTAAAAAGAACAGATGTCAGATTAGTAGTCACACAAATGCATACAGGGGTGATCAGCAAAGGTTTTATGAAAGAGATAAAATTTGAATTGGATATTTAAAAAACAATAAAAAAAAAAAACAATTGGTGGCAAGATGGGGGAATAGAAAGACTCTGAGCTCAACTCCTTTTATAGGCACACTAAAATCACAACTATTTCCAGAACAACCATGATGAAAAAGACTAGACTCTACCAGAAATAATCTTTTACAACTAAAGAAATAAAGAAAAAACCATAGATACGTAGGAGGGATGGAGTCGTGATATAGTCAAGTCCATACCCCAGGTTAAGCAGTCAACAAAAAGGAGGATAATTACAATTGCAGAGGTTCTTCCAAAAGAGTGAGAGATATAAGCCCCAGGTTGGGATCCCCAGCCCAAAGATACTGCACCAGGAAGTTGAGACCCCAGAGAATATGACTTCAGAGGCCAGTGAGGCTTACTTTTGGGAGTCCCAGAGGGATGAAGAGAAATAGTGACTTCACTCTTAAAGGGAGCACAGAAAATCTCATACACTCTGGGACCCGGAGAAGAAGCAGTAATTTGATAGGAACCTGGGTCAGACCTACCTAGTGGTCTTTAAGAGTCTCCAGGAGAGGCAGGAAGCCACTGCAGCTCACCTTGGGAACATAGACACTGTTGGCAACCATTTTTGGGAGCACTTTCTACCACATGGATACTGGTGCTTGCAATCACCATTTTGGAATCCTCCCTCTAGCTTATTAGTCCAAGGACCTTGTCCTGTCCTGGCCCAACAGTCTGTAGGCACCAGTGCTGGAATACCTCAGTCCAAGCAACTGAGTATAGACATAGCCCCATCCAGCAGCAGACAGACTGCCTTGACCCTCCCTGAGCACATGATCCCACCTACCAGAGGGCCTAGGACCTGGCCCCACACATCAGTGCACAGACACTAGACCTGGAACCCCAAGGCCCTCCAGTCAGAGACCCCAGGACCTAACTCCACTCACTAGGGAAACTTCTCTATCCTTGGGCCCAGCCTCGCCCACCAGGGGGCAGACACCAGCCACAAGAAAACTGCAGCCTGCAGTCTGCAGACCAAGACAAACTGGGACTAACTGGCCCCTGGTCTCATCCACCAGGGAGCCTGGTCTAGCCTCAGTCCCAGCCTCATCCACCAGGGGGCAGACACTAGCCACAAGAAAAGCACAGCCCACCCAACAGCAGGCCAGATCTTGACCTAAGACTGCCTGGGTCTTGATCCCATCCACTAATAGGTGAACAGAAGCTTTGGGACACCCCAGACCCTGTAGACAACTGTCAGGAACCGACCCCACCCACCAGTAATCTAACAACAGTTCTGGGAACCCCAGGCCCTGCAACCAGACCCTAGGACTTGGCTTTGCCCATCAGTAGGCTGGCACTAGCCCCAGGAACTGGCTTCATCCACCAATGGGTGAGCAACAACCCCAGGGGCTCCTGGATCTTGACTCTGTCCATTAGTAAGCCAGCATTAGTTCCAGGGCTGCCTGGGGTTACACATTCAGCCACCTCATGACTTGATGCCATCAACCAGTGACAGATAACCTCCTCATGAGGCCCCTTTGGTTGACTGGGGGCCAACCAAGCCTACAACACTGCCCACATAGTCAGCCTATCACAACAGAAAGACCCATGCAGCCTTCATAGGGGGACTCCCTAAAGCATATAGCTCTAGTGATGAATGGGAGAGCACTGTTAGGACACATAAGACATCTCCTACAAAAGGATACCTCTCCAGGGTCAGGAAATGTAATCAACATAAAAATAAAAACAGCAACTTAGTCAAAATAAGGTGATAGAGGAACATGTTCAAAATGAAGAAACAAGATAAAACCCCAGAAGAACTAAGTGAAGCGGAGGTAGCCAATTGACCTGAGAAGGCCTTCAGGATAGTGATTATAATGATGATTGAAAAACTCAGGAGAATGGATTCACAGAGCAAGAAGTTAGAAGTTTTTAACAAAGAGTTAGAATATATAAAAAAAACAACCAAAGATGAAGAATACAATATCTGAATGTAAAATACACTAGAAGAAATCAACATTAGTCTAAATTATACAGAAGGATGGATCAAGGACCCAGTAGACAAAATAGTGGAGATCACTGATGGTGAAGAGAAAAAATAAAAATGAATGAAAAAAAGAGTACAGTTTAAGAGACCTCTGGGAAAACATCAAGTGAGCTAATATTTACATTTTAAGAGTCCCAGAAAGAGACGAGAGAAAGGGGCTGAGAACATAATTGAAGACATAATAGATAAAAAAAATTCTAACCTGGGAAAAGTAACAGGCATCCAAATCCAGGAAGCACAGAAAGTCTCAAACAAGAATAACCCAAAGAGGAACACACCAAGACATGCTGTAAATACAATGGCAATAAAGATAAAGGTGCGATACCAAAGTGGTAAAGGAGAACCAACAAGTTACACACAAAGAAACTCCCATAATACTGTCAGCTAACTTTTCAACACTAAGTGTGCAGGCCAGAGAAAGTGGCATGATATATTTAAATTTATTAAAAGGAAAAATCTACAACCAAGAATACTCTACCTGACATGACTCTTGTTATGATTTGATGAAGAGATAAAAAGCTTGACAGACAGGAGAAAACTGAAAGAGTTGAGCACCACCAAACCAGTTTTACAATAAATGTTAAAATAACTTCTCTAAGAAAAAAAAAAAAGGCCACAAATAGAAATAAGAAATATAAACATTACAAAAGGAAAAAAAAATCTCATCAGTGAAGGCAAACATACAGTAAAGGTAGAAAATTATCCACACACAAAGCTAGTAGGAAGGTAAAAAGGTAAAAGTAGTAAAATCATTTATATCCACAATAAGATGTTAAGGGTTACACAAAAACAATTAGATGTAAAATATATTATCAGAAACAGTAATCATGAGGGGAGAAGAACAGAAACGCAGGATTGTTAAAATGCATGTGAAATTATGAGATCAGCTACTTAAAACAATCACATAGATATATAGCTTGCTATATATAAACCTCATGGTAACCACAAACCAAAAATCTATGATAGATACACACAAAAAAAGAAAAAGGAATCCAAATATAACACTAAAGACAGTCATCAAGTCACAAGAGAACAGAACAAAATAAGAAAAGAACAACAAAGGTCTACAAAACAACCCCAAAACAATTAACAAAATGATAATAACATCAACAAAATATTAGCAAACTGATTTCAACAATACATTATAAGGATCATACACCATGATCAAGTATTTATCAAGTATCAATGTGATACACCATAATAAAAAATTGAAGAATAAAAACCATATCATCATCTTAATAAATGAAGAAAAAATTTTTGACAAAATTCAACATCCATTTATGATAAAAACTTTCAAGAATGTGGAGATTGAAGGAAAATGCCTCAACATAGTAAAGGTCATGTATGACAAGCCTACATCTAACATCATTTTCTCTAAGATCAGGAACAAAATAAGAATGTCCACTCTTGCCACTTTTATTCAACATAATCCAAGTCCTAGACACATCAATCAGACAAGAAAAATAAGTAAAAGGAATCCAAATTGTAAAGGAAGAAGTTAAAATGTCATTGCTCTCAGATGACATATAATCTACATAAAAAACATAAAGATGCCACCAAAAGACTACTAGAGTTCATTAATGAATTTGGTAAAGTTGCAGCATACAAAATTCAAATCTGTGGTAGTTCTATACACTAACAAGAAACTATCAGAAAGAGAAATTAAGGAAACAATCCCATTTACATTCACATAAAAAGAATTTAGCTAGGAATAAACCTATCTAAGGGGGTAAAAGATTAGTATAAGATATGGAAGCCAGCCTAATTGTCCATCAAGAGATGAATGGATAAAGAAGCTGGTTATATTCACTTACACAATATTACTCAGCTATCAAAAGAATGAAATTTTGTCACATCCAACAGCATGGCTGGACTCGAAGTGTATTATGCTAAGTGAAATAAGTCAGAGAAAGACAAATACTGTATGATATCACTTATATGTGAAATACAAAAAAATAAAAAACTAATGAGCATAACATAAAAGTAACAGACTCATAGGTTAGAGAAAAAATAATGGCTACCAGTGGAGATAGGGAAGGAATGGGAAGCAAGATAGATGTAGGGAGTTAAGAGGTACAAACTACTATGTATAAAATAAATGAGCTGAAAAGATACATTGTATACACAGGGAATATATCCAATATTTTATAATAATGGTAAATGGAATATAACCTTTAAAAACTATGAATCACTATGTTGTACACCTGAAGCTTATATAATGTAGATCAACTATACCTCAATAAAATATAAAATAAAAAAACAATTTATATTTTGAGTGTACACATGGATGGACACTCACACACATAGACAAACATAAAGCACACAAAGATGCATGCTATTAAATTGCTGTCCAGTAGGCCATTAATATATAATTCATAACCAGTTTCTTGAAATATATTTAAAGGTAGCTGATGTTATTTTCACTTATCCCATTGTAATATAGCAAATTGCCATTTCTTATTTTGAAATTAGACCATGAGTCATTTCTTTTTTTAATTAAAGTACAGTCAGTTTACAATGTTGTGTCAATTTCTGGTGTACAGCACAATGCTTCGGTCATAATTGTTTTTGTTTTCATGCTTTATTCATTATAGGTTACTATAAGATATTGGATACAGTTCCTGAACTATACAGTATAAACTTGTTTATCCAGTTTTGTGAGGATTTTCTTTGTAGGTCCAATAATAAGAGATATTCTACCAAAGTTCAGTAGGTATTTTGCGTGAATTGTTCCGTATGTAGACGTAGTTTTTGTGGTATTCATGGGAGGCGGTGACCACCACATCCTTCTACTCTGCCACCTTGGCAATCCCCCTGACCATGAGTCATTTCTAATATGTTACAATAAACTCACATGTTTGCAGAATACAGATTATTTTAAAATGAAAATACTTGAGTTCTTTGCAACTGGATGGAATGCTAATTGATGGAATCTTCATAGGTCTCACCCATTTTTGGGGTGAATGAAAGAGGTCATTTACTTGACCCTGTCCTCTCCTAGAGTTATCTTCCCTAGTTATTTTCTTTGCCAAATTTTTGCCTCATGACCTGCTGCATTCAATCTTCATTTCCTCTGGCTTTACCTAATTTGTTCTCTCAAAGATCATCCATGATCTCCTAGTCACCAGCCCTAATGAATAAACTCAAGCAAAATAAGAACCTTCTTCAGCATTTAACAAGCACTGCTATTTGACCATGCTTTCTTGAAACTATTTGGTGAATTTAGTGTCATAGAGTGTTCCTTGATCTTTTCAATGACTCCTTCTTCCTCTTTTCCTTCCCCCACTTCTAAAATACAGACAATTCCCAGAATTCAATTTTGGTCCCCTGTATTTTCCTTTGGTGAAATCTAAAGGCTTCAACTATTTGCTCTCTAGGATAACTCTCAAATCTGTATTTTTTTCTAGTCCTGACCTCTCATCTGAACCCCATTTCATTTTCTCACACTGTCTCCAGAAAATTTCCGTTTGGAAGCCCTGTTGTCACCTAAATCTTAATATGCCTAAAGTCAGTCTTTCTTTTTATTCCACTTTATTTATTTATTTATTTATTTATTTATTTAGTACCATCAGTTAGAATGTGTCAATTTCTGGTGTACAGCACAATGTCCCAATCATGTATATACATACATATATTAATTTCTTGCTTCATTTTTAATACAGATTTAGTTTATTGAACAAAGTAAAATTAACATTCAAATAAAAATTTAAGTGTCTTTATATAACAGGTTTGGGATGACATTCTTTGCTTTATAAAAGGATTATAGAATTTGTTTAAAGGGCAAACTAATTTTTCATGATAAATTTTGAATATATTTGTACAAAACTTTTCCTGATGCATTTGTTTTGTGAGGCAGTAAATCTACAGTTATATTAACAGTTAAACAGGTTTTCATTGATGGCACTATATACTAGCACCAAGATAGATTTTGTTAGTTAATTTAAGGCACTTTTGAGTACTTAGTGAATACTAGGAATATATTTAATTAATCTTTAATTTTTAAAAATTTATATCCTGTTGGAGATACAATTACGTAATTATAATTAACACACAATTTATTACTTTGTTGCTGAGTTTTATTTGATGTAGTGATTATTTACCATTATTAGAGATTGTAATTGCTCTAATTGTTTTATGGTGATATTTTTAAATGCAATTATAAAATTTTATTTAAGGAAGATAGAAAAGTATCAGAAATGGGAGAAAAGTTTCCTCTGTTGGACTTGGAATTGTTGAGTAGCCCAAATTGGGAATGAATGAGCATATTTTGAGTGAATTATGTTTATTGAATGAGTGGGGTGCCCATTCAATCTCTTTACATGAGAGAGACATATGGACAATGAATCTACTTATAGGCCCATTTATATTTTTTATTTCCTCTTTAGTCAGTTTTGAAAGTTTGTGTCTTTCTTGGAATTTGTCCATTTCATCTAGGTTATCTAATTTGTTGTTCATTCCTTTAGAATTCTTTTCTTTTAAGGTTGGTAACAATGTCTCCTCTTTTATTCATAATTTCAGTAATATGACCCCTATAATGTGAATATTAGTGTGCTCCATGTTGTTCCAGTGTTGTCTTAAAGTATCCTCATTTCTTTTTATTCTTTGGGTTTTTTTTTTTTTTTCTGTTCTGCAGTAGTGATTTCCACTAATCTGTCTTCTAGCTCGTTGATCCATTCTTCTGCCTCATTTAGTTTATTCTTGGTTCCTTCTAGTGTGTTATTCATTTCAGTGATTTTTATCCTTCAACTCTGGGTATTCTTTATATTTTTCATCTCTTTACTAAAAACTTCACTCTGTGCATCTATACTTCCCTTGAGTTCTCTGAACATCTTTGCCATCATTACTTTAAACTCTTTCTCAGATAAATTGCCTATCTCTTCATCACTTATTTCTTCTTCTGGGATTTTATCTTGTGCCTTGGCCTGGGAGATACTTCTCTGCTGCCTCATATTGTTTATCTTTCTATTTGTATTTTTAGGTAGGTTGGTTATGTTTCTTGACCTTGGAGAGGTGGCCCTCCATGGGAGATGTCCTATGCGTTTCAGCAGTACACTCCTCTCTTGTCATCCAAGGGCTAGGGTCCAGCTGGTCCTAATGTAGAGTCAGACCTGTGCTTGAGGATTCCTTCCACAGGCTTTGGAATTGCTGTTTTCTTATTTCTAGTATCTGCTCCAGGTGGATGAAGTTGGACTAGAGGCTTATGCAGGTTTCCTGGCAGGAGGAGCCAGTGCCTGCCCACTGCTGGGTGAAGCTTGGTCCTGGACCTCTGGTGGGTAGGGCTGTGTCTAGAGGCCTTTGTGGCTTAGGAAGTCCACTGATGGGTGGGGCTGTGTTCCCACCCTGTATGTTGTTTGGCCTGAGGCTTCCCAACCTTTAAGCTTACAGTCTGTTGGGTGGGGCTAGGTCTTGGTGCTAATGATCCAATCAAGATGTTAGCCTCCAGGAAAGCTCATGTAGATTAACACTACTGGAATGTCTGCCACTAGCTTTTATGTCCCCTGGGTGAGCCATAGCCATCCCCTATGTCCCCAAGAGGCCCTCGAAAACAAGTAGGCAGGCCTGGCCCAGGTTCCTATGAAATCACTGCCTCTGCCTTTGGACCTGGTGCACTCTATGTATGCTTCCCAAGAAAGTGAAGTCTCTGTTTTCTCCAGTCCTGTGGGGCTCCTGGAGTTAAGCCCCACTCGCTTTCAAAACCAGATATCCTGGGGTCTCCTCCTCCTCCCAATGCCAGTACCCTGGGCTGGGGAGCCTGACATGGGGCTTAGAACTCTCACTTCTGTGGGAGGGCCTCTGTGACTTAATTATTCTTCAGCTTGTGGGTCGCAAACCTGGAGGGTATGGGTCCCTATTATATCATGAGCACGCCCCTCCTACTGTCCTGCTGTGGTTCCCTCTTTCTGTTTCTGGTTGATGACAATCTTCTTTGCTAAGTTCCAGTCTTTTTTTCCCCATTTGTCTAGCAGTCAGTTGTGGTTTTGTTGTAGTCATGACAAGAGGTGCACTTGTGGTCCTACCACTCTGCCATCTTGACCAGAAATCCCCAAGTCAATGCTTTTTTATGCGTGAAAAATGTTATGCTCTACTTTTGTATCTTGATAGATGGTAAACTGCCTATCCGAGCCCTTCTCTTCCCCCTTTCTGAATGCCTCTTGATCCCCCTCCTACCAGTTTCTTTTGAAGTTAGAGTTTGTACAATTTAATATGTATCTAGTGTAACTTATGAAAAAATCACATCACACACACACACACATACAAACACACATACATGCTATGCCTTTCCTGTACTGCCCAAAACCAAACTCTTTATCATCCCCCAGATTAGTTCTCTCTTACATCTTCTTTTTTTTTTTTTTATCAATGACAACTTATTTCTTCTAGTTCCCTTGCACTCTTTCTTAACTTACATTTGCCCCTCTCCAACCTTTTCACTGCTCCATACATCAATTGCCTGGAAGTCTGCTAAATGATCTCCCTGCTTCTCACCATTGGATTCTCCACATCACTGTCAGAGCAATCTTTCTAATGCAAAAATGTGACCATTACACTTTCAGACTTAAAACTCTTGACAAATAAGTTTTGTTGATTTTCCCTGCAAATATTGTTCAGATTCATAATTTTTTCTTTGTCCCTGATGCTCTATTATCAGCCCTGCTTAAGATAGCAGAAAAGGGCAAGGTTTAAATAACTAATGCATTTTTTAAGTTTAGACCCTCACACTTTGTCACCATCAAAAGTGATTTACTCTTCCCTCAAAAATCCTTGTGCATTTTTACTTCCTCACCTTTGCCTATCCTAATGCATAAACTAGATGCTTTCCCATACAACACTCTACTTCAAATCTTACATTGTTTTCAAGGGTCATTTCATATTCTTTCTCCTCCTCTGTGCAACTAATGCACATGATTTTATTTCTTTGCCAAACCCCTATGACCATCAATAGGATTTTGATGCCTCAAATCTGTAGTGAGGGTCAGGGAAATCATTGTAAGTGGAGTATAATTAAGAAGGCTGGAATGTGTGGAACATTTTTAAAGGCAAACAAGCAAATCTTTCTGCCTTGAGTGACAGATTCATGGAGGGCAGTACTGGATGATAAATTTGGAATAATGATTTGGGGTCTCTTGTGGGACAATTTACTGTCAAGCCAAGGAAGCTCTTTTTCTGTGAATTCATCAGAGAGACTTGCTTGCATTTAGCATTGTTTTAATGTTATATGTATTTTATTGAAGACTATCTAAGAGTTATTCATCAGTGAATGTTATGGCTTCATCCTTTCAAATAATGTGAAAATTCATTAATCTGTATTTGAAGAAGTTGAGGTTAGGGGAAAAGACATGTGGTTTGTGTATTAAGATAGGTGAAAGTATAGAGGCTGAAATGCACAACAGTGTTTGAGGGATTGTAATGTTCTGATTGAAGGATAATTTATTATATTTACTTTAGCTTTATTTATTATCATGATTTTGCTTCCTGAATCATTTTGGATTTAATGTTATATTCAGTGTCACAGTTTATAGAGGCCAATTAGTGAACAGTGGTATAAGATTAAGTACTATAATATACCTGATGAGATGATGTCTGAAATAGACCACAAAACTGGGGTCTTTTGTTTAAATATAGTCATTTTTTATTAGATAAATATCTTATATTTTCATTTAAAATTTCAATCATTTTGGTGTATTTAACAATATAATATAAATAGATGCATTTCAATATTTCTGACCATAGTTCTTTGATGTGGCAAAGAGTCAAGTGGAAAAGACCTTTAGAAAAACACTGTATTGTGAGGTGCCATCTTCAGGTAGAAACCAGTGAGAGGGAATATAGTCATTGGTTTAGGGCTTGGTCACAGAACTTACAAAATTAGGTGTGATGTATTATTGGAGATGTGGAGAAAATGGTTTCCTAAAAGTATTTGGAGTAAATGGTGAATTAAATGGTGCATCAGCAATTCCAGCATAATGAGGTTTCTTGATAGTACACTGTATGATTTGGGCTGTCACATCCAGTTTCTAGGCTTTAGTTTTCCAAGCTAAAACATGAGGCAGAGATGGTGGGGAAAAGAGGAGGTCGTACTTGGAAGATTTCTTTAAAACCCTACCTAGCCAGCTCTGACATTCTGTGGTTCTGGGATTTAATTTCAAACATATTTCCAGGAAGAGTGCTGGGCCACATACGTATTGAGCCCAATCTATACTTGCATTATTCATCCAGCTCACTCAAAATTAGCAATATATATTGAGAACTCTATGTAAGTTGGCCTATATTTATATCACTTGCTTGCTCACACTCTAAAGGAAATATTAAACTGCCCATTACTTCAGCCCTCCCAAAGAGTAACCATCTTTTGTGTTCTTTGACCCCTTTGCCCTGGTCATGGCGACTGGACTATAAACAGGTATCTAAATAAGGGAAATATGTTCCTAAGCTTGGCACCAGTTTATAATACATAAATTCCAGTCTACAAAAGATGAGGTAGCTCAAACAAATTCTGATGCAGTTAGCAGCAGAGAAAGAAGCCAAAAGGATGCTTTGAGAATTACCATATTAATGACAGCAAATGCTCACACAGCACTTAACTATATATATATATATATACACCAGGCAAAAGCTTATCTTACTCAGTCCTCACTGCAAACTATGGGGTAGATTCTATTATCATTATTTAACAAATGAGGAAATGAAATCACAGAGAGGCTAAATCAAGGGCACATAAGTAAGTGACAGAGTTATGATTGAAACCTAGGCAGTCTGGATCCAGAGGCTATATTCTTAACCACTATGTACCTGGCCATGGTTTGAAGTATATTAGCCAAAGGGCTAATCTTTTGCTAAACTGACAAAGAAAAGAAGATAGAAGACAACATTTAAACTGAAATTTTGAGAGAGCAGAAGTACATAGAGTACAGAAAGGTGGAAATTAACTTGCAGAAAAGGGAGAACAGGGAAGGTCCATAAATATAAAGAGAGATGTAAAGAACGAGACTATAGACCAGAAAGGGAGAGTGAAATAGTGAGAGTGAGAAACAGTGAGCAAGAGAGAGAAGGCCTGAGAGAGAGAGAGAGAGAGAGAGAGATGCCCTGACAATTAATAATAATAGTTAATATTTACTAAACACTATGTGCCAGCCACTCTTCTTACCACTTTACCTATACTAAATCACTTAATCTTTATATACTTACTATGAAACATGATTATCCTTATTTTATAGATGAATAAATTGAAGCTAGTGGATTGTACAAAGGCACACAACTAGTAAGGGTTTGAACCCAGAATTTGAATCCAGGCAGTCTAGTCTCAGAGTTAGTACTCATAAGTACTCTACTCCTATCCCAGTTCCAGTTCCTATGAAACCTGGCTATATATCAGTTCTTGTCCTTCACTTTCTTTGAGACTCTTGTATATCTTTAACCCATGCTGCCCTTTTTACTTGAGTAGGATTTATTGGGCCTCTCTCCTTGAAGTCAAAAGATAGCTAACTGAAACAGCAAGATGCCATACTGGATACATACTGAAGGGGAGGATATAAAAGTGATTAATAGGATATCTGCCCTCAAAGAGTTGGCAGTTGTTTAGAAATATAGGCCATCCAGATAGAAAATTACTAATAATAACAGACAGTATATATCCAGTGCCTGTTGAGGGAATGATGAAGAAAAACTCAATGAAGAGTAAAGACTGATTTGGGAATAACAACACCTGAAGCTATGTAAATTTTGAAAAGTTCATGTATGTTTCCTCTATTCTTGACTCTCTGAAGTTGTTCAGTGGACAAACGCCCCTGAGAAGAATTGGAAAGCAGATTCCCAAGTTCAATTTCATTACATAAAAATCCAGTCTTTTAGAAATTATCCTTTCCCATGTATGTGGGCTTGGGTACCATCTACACAGTAATGCTCAATGAGTTTTGAAAGGAATCAGTTTGATCTCCAGGAATCACAGCAGAAAGTAACATGGACAATTGGAAGCCACACTCTGGTTTGTCCTCTTATCATCTATTTTCTAAATTTAGAAATTATCCATAATGACTGAAAAGGTCACATAAATCAATACTAAAAATAGCATTCATTAAAATAATCTTTCAATAAGAGTAACATCTTGCTGATGTAAATGGAAAATGGTATAGTTATTTTGGAAGATAGTTTGACAGTTTATTACAAAGTTAAATATAATGTTACCATACAATCCAACAATATTACTCCTTGATATTTACCCAAATGAACTGAAAGCTTTGTTCACACAAAAACTTGCACACAAATATTTATAGCAGCCTTATTTATTGTTGCCAAAATTTGGAAGCAACCAAAATGTCCTTCAGTAGATGAATAGATAAACCAACTGCGGTATATCCAGACAATGGAGTATTATGCAGTGACAAAAAGAAATGTTATCAAAGCCACAAAAATACATCAATAAATCTTAAATGTATATTGTTAAGTGAAAGTAGTCATTCTGAAAGACTATATACTGTATGATTCCAACTATGTGACATTCTGGAAAAGGCAAAACTATTGAGACAGTAAAAATATCAGTGGTTGCCAAGGGTTCAGGAAGAGCTAGGGAGGGATGAATAAGTGGAACACAGGAGATTTTTAGGGCAGGGAAGCTATTTTTTATGATGCTGTAATGGTAGACACATGACATTATATGTTTGTCAAAACCATAGAATTGTATGACACAGAGTGAACCCTAATATAACTATAAGTTTTTGTTAATAATAACAAAATAATTATGAATCCATAAAATAATGAAATGTACCACACTAATACAATATGTGCATAAAAGGGAAACTGTGTAGTGGGGGAGAAATAAATGGAAACTGTACTTTCTGCTCAATTTTTCTGTAAACCTGAAACTGCTCTAAATAATAAAGTCTAATAATTTAAAAAATCTTGAAATGCAAAATCTTCAGAGGAATCTTTTATTATGTAGTTATTTTTATTGGAGATTATGAAAAGGATTAGAGTGTCTCCTTAGTTTAGTTTTGGACTGCTTCCTGAGGCACTATACTAATTTTGACTTTAATGAAAAAATATTACTTTATTAATCCACAGAAGACCATAAAGAAAATGATCTCCTTAGTAGTCATTAATAAAAGCACTATGGAGGAATACAATCAAGCCTCACCAATTCAAACTAATTGGAGGATAGAGGTAGGGAGTATGAATGATGGAATATTTTGAAAGGAATGCAATATATGATATTCAAAACTTTATGGTAGCTGAAATTAAACTCAGACTGTGTAGTTGAGGTCCTTCGGGGAATGGCATTAAGAACAGATGTTCCTGTCTGTATCCTTTGTTCACATAATTTTCTCAGTCTGGAGTGCCCTTGTGTCCACCTACCAGATGCTTATTCACTCTTCAAGGCTTGAATTCTTCCTACTCTGTCAAGCCTTCTCTCTCTGATATATTCATCAGGACTCTCTTCTGCTTTGATTTCACAGCTCTTTGAGTTCATATCTCTCAGATGTTTGGAAGCAGGGACAAAGAGTTAATCATCCTTATCATTATATCAGTTTGTGCTGTGCCTTGTGCCTGAAGAGTACCTAAAAATGCCTGGTGAGTACATTTGTTAACAATTATTGATATAGATTGTGATGGAATTTTAGAATAGTTGTTTCATTTTGAGTTTGGAGGTGAAAAGAATCCAGCATAGTAAAGAAAACAGACAATAGAAAGGGGTAACATGCATAAAATAAATTATATTTATCACTATAGAATCCCTAAATGTAAGAGCCCAGTGGATCTTGGAGACCATTGTTCAATACTTTCATCTTTTTTTTTTAGTCAAAAGTACTTACACATATTCAAGAAATCAACATAATAATTAGTTCCTTTGTGTCCTTATTATTATTGTTATTATTTTTTAGATTCTCCATATAAATGATGTCATATGACATTTTTCTTTCTCTTTCCAGCCCACTTCACTTTGAATGACAGTCTTCAGGTCAAACATTATTTTATTCTTTTTTATGGTTGAGTAGTGTTCCATTGTATATATGTACCACCTCTTCTTTATCCAGTCATTTGTTGATGGACATTTGGGTTGTTTCCATGTCTTGGCTATTGTAAATACTGCTGCTATGAACACTGAGGTGCATGTATCTATTTGAATTTTATTTTTCTCCAGATATATGCCCAGGAGTGGGATTGCTGGATCACATGGTAAGTCTATTTTCAGTTTTTTTAAAGAACCTCCATACTGTCCTCCATAGTGGCTGCACCAATCTACATTCCTACCAATAGTGTAGGAGGGTTCCCTTTTCTCCACACCCTCTCCAGCATCTATCGCTTGTAGACTTTTCAATGATGGCCATTCTGGCTGGTGTGAGGTGATATCTCATTGTACTTTTGATCTGCATTTCTCTGACAATTAGCGATGCTGAGCATTTTTTCATGTGCCTATTGGCCATTTATATATCTTCATTGGAGAATTGCTTGTTTAGGTCTTCTTCCCATTTTTGGATTGGGTTCCTTGTTTCTCTGATATTAAGGTATATGAGCTGTTCATATATTTTGGAAATTAGTCTCTTGTTAGTCACAACACTTGCAAATATTTTCTCCCATTCTGTAAGTTGTCTTTTAGTTTTGTTGATGGTATCCTTAGCTGTGCAAAAGCTTTTAAGTTTAATTAGATCCCATTTGTTTATTTTTGCTTTTAGTTTCAATACTCCAGGAACTGGTTCAAAAAATATATTGCTGTAATTTATGTCTGAGAGTGTTCTGCCTATGTTTTCCTCTACGAGTTTTAGAGTATCTGGTCTTACATTTAGGTCTTTAATCCATTTTGATTTTATTTTTGTATGTGGTGTTAGGGAATGTTCTAATTTCAGTCTTTTATAGGTAGCTGTCCAGTTTTCTCAGCACCACTTATTGAAGAGACTGTCTTTTCTCCATTATATATTCTTGCCTCCTTTGTCATAGATTAATTGACCATACATACGTGTGTTTATTTCTGGACTTTCTATCCTGTTCCATTGATCTATGTGTCTGTTTTTGTGCCAGTACCATAGTGTTTTGATTACTGTAGCTTTGTAGTATAGTCTGAATTCAGGGAGCATGATTCCCCCAGCTCCATTCTTCTTTTTCAAGATTGCTTTGGCTATTCGAGGTCTTCTGTGTTTCCATAAAATTTTAACATTTTTATTCCCTCTGTGAAGAATGTTGTTGGTAACTTGATAGGGATTGCATTGAATCTGTAAATTGCCTTAGGCAGTATGGCCATTTTAACAATATTGATTCTTCCAATCCAAGAACATGGTATATCTTTCCATTTATTTATGTCATCTTCAATTTCCTTCATCAGTGTCTTATAGTTTTCAGCATACAGGTCTTTTGCCTCCTTGGTTAGGTTTGTTCCTAAGTATTTTGTTCTTTTTGGCATGATGTTAAATGATATCATTTCCTTAATTTCCCTTTCCACTATTTCATTGTTAGTGTATAGAAATGCAACTGATTTCTGTATATTGATTTTGTATCCTGCAACTTTACCATATTCATTGATGAGTTCTAGTAGTTTTCTGGTTGCTTCTTTAGAGTTTTCTGTGTATAGTATCATGTCATCTGCAAACAGTGATGATTTTACTTCTTCGTTTCCAATTTGGATTACTTTTATTTCTTTTTCTTCTCTGATTGCTATGGCTAAGACTTCCAAAACTATGTTGAATATAAGTGGTGAGAATGGGCATCCTTGTCTTGTTCCTGATCTTAGAGGGAATGCTTTCAGATTTTCCCAATTAAGTATGATAGCTGTAGGTTTGTCATATATGGCCTTTATTATGTTATGTTCCATCAATGTCCACTTCATAAAGAGTTTTGTTCATAAATGGGTGTTGAATTTTATCAAAAGCTTTTAATGTGTTTATTGAGAGTATCATATGGTTTTTTATTCTTAAATTTGTTAATGTGGTGTATCACGTTGATTGATTTGCATGTATTGAAAAGTCCCTGCATCCCTGGGATAAATCCGACTTGATCATAGTGTATGATCCTTTTAATGCATTGTTGGAGTTGATTTGCTAGTATTTTGTTGAGGATTTTTGCATCTATATTCATAAGTGATATTGACCTATAATTTTCTTTTTTGTGATATCCTTGTTTGGTTTTAGTATTAGTGTGATTATGGCCTCCTGGAATGAGTTTGGAAGTGTTCCTTCCTCTGCAATTTTCTGGAATAGTTTCAGAAGGATAGGTGTTAACTCTTCTCTAAATGTTTGGTAGAATTCACCTGTGAAGCCATCTGGTCCTGGACTTTTGTTTGTTGGGAGGTTTTAATTACTGATTCAATTTCACTACAGTTAATTGGTCAGTTCGTATTGTCTATTTCTTCCAGGTTCAGTCTTGGTAGATTGTACCTTTCTAAGAAATTGTCCATTTCTTCTGGATTGTCATTTTTGTTGGTGTATAGTTGCTCATAGTATCCTCTTATGATTCCTTGTGTTTCTGTGGTGTCAGTTGTAACTTCTTTTTCATTTCTGATTTTGTTAATTTGGGCCCTCTCCCTTTTTTTCTTGATGAGTCTGACTAAAGGCTTATCAATTTTGTTTATCTTTTCAAAGAACCAGCTTTTAGTTTTGTTGTTCTTTTCTATTGTGTTTTTTTTCAGTCTCTATTTCATTTATTTCTGCTCTAATCTTTATGATTTATTTTCTTCTACTAATTTTGGGGTTTGTTTGTCCTTCTTTCTCCAGTTGCTTAAGGTGTAAGGTTAGGTTGTTTGCTTGAGATTTTTCTTGCTTCCTGAGGTATGCTTGAATGCTATAAACTTTCCTCTGAGAATTGCTTTTGCTGCATCCCAGAGGTTTTGGATTGTTGTGAACCCTTTCATCTTCTTAAAAATCTTATTGAGATATAATTTACATATCATTAATGTTCACGTGTTTAAAGTGTATAATTCAGTGGTTTTGATATATTCAAAGAGTTGTGTAGTCATCACAATAATCTAATTTCAAAATACTGTTATTATCCTTCAATATTTTTATAATAAATAGATTTTAATGTTATTTTTAACAGTTTTGTTGAAGTATAATCAATTGAACAAAGTCTTCACCTATTTTATGTATATAATTTGGAAGTTTGGGCATATGCATATACTCATGAAACTTTCACTACAGTCGAGAAAATAAATATATCTGTTACCTCTAAAAGTTTACTTGTGCCTCTTTTTTTGGTGGTAAGAACATTTAACTTGAGATATAGCCTCTTGACAAAATTTTAGCACAAAACTATATTGTTAACTACAGGCATAATACAGTACATCAGATTTTGAGAACTTATTCATCTTGTATTGAAACTTTATATCCATTGAACAATAACTCCCCATTTCCCCTCCCTTTAGTCCCTGACAATCACCCTTCTGTTCTCTGCTTCTATGAGTTTGACTATTTCAGATACTTTATATAAGTGGAATCATACAGTAGTCATCCTTCTGTGATTGGTTTATTTCTGTGATCAGCTTATTTTACTTAACATAATGTCTTCCAGGTTCATGTATAACATTTTCTTTATCTATTTCTCTGTTAATGGACATTTGTGTTATTTCTGTATCTTGGCTGTTGTAAATAATTATGCAATGAACATGAGAGTGCAGATATCTATTTGAGATTGTGATTTCAATTCTTTGAAATCTGTACCTAGAAATGGGATTACTGGATCATATGATTGTTCTATTTAAAACATTTTGAAGAACCTCCATACTGTTTTCCATGTTGGCTGCACCATTTTACATTCCCATAAACCATATAAAATGGTTGCAATTTCTCTACATCATCTCCAGTACTTTTCTCTTTTAACAATAGTCATCCTTATACATATGAAGTGATACCTCCTTGTGGGTTTGACTTGCATTTCCTGGACAATTATTGAAGTTGAGCACCTTTTCATGCTTGGCCATTTAGTTAGTATCTTTGGATGAACACCTATTCCAATCATTTGCTCATTTTTAAATTGAGCTATTTGATTTTTTTCCTTGTTGAGTTGTAAGAGTTCATTATATTCTCTGCATACTAGACCCATACTAGATATATAATTGGCAAATATTTTCTCCTGTTCTGTAGATTGCCTTTTTTACTTTCTCAATGATGTTCTTTGGCTCACAAAAGTTTTAATTTTGATTAAATGTAAATTTTCAATCTTCATTTTTATTGCTTGTTGGTTTTATATTATAGCTAAGAAATTATTGTCTAACTCCAAATTTTGGAGATTTATGCTTGTTTCTTCTAAGAGCTTTACAATTTTACTCTTAATTTTAGGTAGGTGGTTCACTTTAGGTTAATTTTTGCTTTGTGTATGATGTGAGGTAGAGGTTCAAAGCCATTCTTTTGAATGTTTATAACAAGTTGGCCTAGTACCATATGTGAAAAAATATTCTTTCCCAATTTAACTGTCTTGGTGCTCTTGTCAAATATCAATTGACATAAAAGTGTGGGTTTATTTCTTCTGGACTCTCACTTCTATTCAATTAACCTGTATATCTGTCTATCCTTATGGCAGTAGCACACAATCTTGATTTACTGTAGCTTTGTATTAAGTTTTGAAATTGGTTAAATGTGAGTCTACTAAGTTTGTTCATTTTTTTAAAGATTATTTTGACTATTTTGGGTACCTTACATTGTCATGTAAATTTTTTTATTTTTTATTTTTTTTCTTTTTGCTGGGGAGGTAATTAGGTTTATTTGTTTATTTATTAATGGAGGTACTGGGGACTGAACCCAGGAATTTGTGCATGCTAAGAAGATACTACACCACTGAGCTATAACCTCCCCACTTCCATGTGAATTTTAGCTTGTCTGCAAAGAAGCCAGCTGGCATTTGATAAAAAATGTTTTGAATCTATAGATCAATTTGAGGAGTATTACTACCTTAAAAATTTTTATGTCATCCAATCCATAAATATAGGTTCTCTTCTTTATTTAGATATTCTTAACTTTCTTTTAACTATGATTTTCAGTATACAAGTCTTGCATTTCTCTGTTAAATTTAATCCCACGTGTTTTATTTAGTCTGATACTATTATAAATAGGATTTCTTTCTCTATTTCATTTTCAGATTGTTTATGACTGGTGTATAGAAATTCAGCTGATTTTTGTATATTGATCTTATGTCCTGCAAACTTGCTGATCTTGTTTACTATATCCAATAGTTATTTTCTGGGCTATTTGGAATTTTTTAATGTACAGCATCATATTATCTGTGAATAGAGATAATTTTACTTCTTCCTTTCCAATATGGATGCCTTTTATTTATTTTTCTTACCTAATTGCTCTGGCTAGAATTTCCAAGTTGAATAAAAGTGGCAAAAACTGACATCCTTCATAGCAACATTATTTACAATAGCCAAGATATTGAAGCAACCTAAGTGTCCATTGACAGAAGAATGGACAAAGAAGCTGTTGTATATATGTGTGTGTGTGTGTGTGTGTATAATAGAACATTATTAAGCCATTAAAAAGAATGTAATTTTGCCATTTGCAGCAATGAGGATGGACCTAGAGGTTATTATGTGCAGTGAAATGTCAAAGAAAGAAAAATACTTTATGTTATCACTTACATGTAGAATTTAAAAAATAAAACAAAGGAATGGCTATGACAAAACAGAAACAGAATCACAGATATACGGAACAAACCAGTGAGGAGAGGGAAGGAGTGAGGGGCAAGATAGGGGTAGAGTATTAAGAGATACAAACTACTATATATAAAATAAATAATCAACAAGGAGATATAAGGACATATTGTATAGCACAGGAAAACATAGTTATTATTTTACAATAACTTTAAATGGAATATAATCTATGTAAATTTTGAATCACTATGTTGCACATCTGAAACTAATATAATATTGTAAATCAACTATTAATTCAGTAAAAAAGTTTTGATATATCGTATTTTCATCTTTATTCATCTTAAAGTATTTTCTATTTTCCTTCATGATTCTTCTTTGACCCCCTGGTATTTAGGAGTGTATTGTTTAATTTTCACACTTAAAAAAGTCCCAATTTCTGTTGATGATTTCTAATTTAATTCCCTTGTGAGCTGTCAGCATATATTGTAGTATTTTAATGCTGTTAGATCTACTGAGGTATGTTTTATGCTCTGCATATGGTTTTTCCTGGAAAATATTCCATGTGCACTTGAAAAGAATGTATAGTCAGCTGTTACTGAGTGTGATGTTTTATAGAACTCTTAGGTCTATTAGGTCTAGTTGGTGTATAGTGTTCTTCAATTATTCTTCTCTTCTTTTTCTTCTGTCATTCTTTTATTGAGAGTGAGGTCTGGAAGTCTCCAACTACTATTGTTGAATTGTCTATTTCTGCCTTGAATTATGTAAGTTATTGTTTCATGTATTTTGTGCCTCTATGTATGGGTATATATATGTTTATAATCATAAAAATAGTCCTGATAGATTGACCATTATTATTACAAAATGTCCCTGTTTATCATTAGTACCAGGTGTTGTCTTAAGTCTACTTTAATATTAGCATATCCACTCTATCTCCTTTTTTTGTTTCTTTTTTGGTGCAGTATATCTTTTTCTATCCTTTTACTTTCAAGCTATTTGTGGCTTTGATCTAAAGTGTATTCTGTATAGATCACGTATTTGATCTTAATTTTAAATTCAGTTTTATAGTCTGTGCCTTTTGGTTGGCTTATTTAATCTGTCCTATTTAATGTTATTGATATGGTTGTAATTTTATATGCCATTTTGCTTTTTGTTTTCTATATGTCTCTATTTTTGCCCTATGTTCCTCTTTTATTATGTCTTTCTTGAGTGGCTATTTTCTAGTGTACTTTTTCCATTATTTTAATAATGTTTACTATATTTTTGAGGTGTTTTCTTAGTGATTGCTCTTGGGTTTCCAATATTTAGTTAAACTTATCAAAATCTACTTCAGATTTATACTAACATAATTCCAAAACACTTACATTTTGATTTGGTTTTGGTATTTACAAGTTTTATTGTCTTTGGTAAGTCACTTTTTCCTCATGCCTTTGAGAGTTAGTCTGTGACTTTAGGCCTCATATTAGCAGATCTAGATCCAGAAAATTTCAAACCCTAGAAGGGTTCAAAAACTACATAATTGTTAGTTGGATTGGTCAGCTTCTATTGAGAGTTTGCATTATAAAAGGCAGATCCTTATGTTTGCTCATAAACAAGATAATCTGTGCAGAGTTGTAAGTGCTCTGGCAAAAGAAGGTGTGATTATGATTACTAGTCCAGAAATTATCAGAATTAATGGAGGAATTACTAGCTGTGTGGCTTTGGGCAAGTCACTTAACCTTTCTGTGCCTGATTTTCCTTAAGTATAAAACAAGAATAGTAACAGTAACTACATCATAGAGTTCTTGTTCAGATTAGATAAATAAATGTAGATAAAGCACCTAGAATACTGTTTGGCATATAGTAATGCTCAAGAAAAGTTTTCTACTGTCATTATTATTACCTTGACATTTTCCTAAGCTATACCAAGCATTCAAGGCTCTGGGTGCTTTACAAAGCTCTTGGGTAAAAAACATTTTTTTTCCAACTACCAATCCCACATACAGCAGTGGGAACTTGCTATTATCTAAGTCTGTTCAGTTAGTGAGAAGGAAATCCCAGTTGCTAGAGAAACAGCTAGGAGGTGATGGTACGGTATGAAGAATGAGCTAAAAATCTTCCAGGGAGTGTGCTTGAAAAAATGTTTTCTGCCCTTTCAGTACTGTAGTGTTCAGTGTTATGCAGTGGTTTGGAACTTGACCTTGTATTCCCTACCTCTTATTCAACCAAAAAAAAAAAAAAAAAAAAAAAAAGACTACTAAAAAAGAAATACTGTAAGATTCAGGATCTCCTCTTTATTTTCTGAAAGGCTTCAATACATCTGCTAATTAATGCAAAGTGAGTAATTAAAAGGCTTCCTTTTGTAGAACACTGCCCAGGTTTTTGTAGGCACAGTGTTCATTTAGAGAATATGAAAGTTACCAAAATTGTTAGCTGTACCCTAAGCCATAGGCATAGTTAAAGTCCTTTGATTACATTTGTACTGTTTCTAAGGAAACTAGCATAGTTTTGAGTCCCTGGCACTTGGAATGATTTCACCAGTCTTTTGATATTGTTGGCAGAAAGAAAAATTGATTTGGGTTTGAAGTGTTAAGGTCTTAAGCATCTGGCTGTTCTTATTCAAGTGTGTAAATTCTCAGTTGGAAGTTAGTCATATTTTAGTTCAGTTTCTTTTCAAACATATAAAAATGAAATGCATACTCCCCTAGGTAGTTCTGAATGCACTTTTTTTCAGCTGCATATTCATTTCCCTCCCAGTAGCAAAGACATCATCAACTCAATGAAGGCTTGTTTAAAAGGACTTTTTGGGTTAAGTCGCATGTCTATAAACTGGTTGTTTGGAGAACACCTTGGAAAAGCTTTCCTTTTCCCCCTTCCACCTTACAAATACTAGAGCAAGCAGAACCAGAACGTTCAAACTGAGGATTGTGAGGTGAGAGCAAAAGGAGATGGTAGTGGATAAGATTCAGTACTTTCTTGTCCATGGGACTTTATTTCTTTATGTGTTTGTACTCTTTGTTCTGAAAAAACACCTTGATATGGACTTGATTGTAAATGGATGAAATGGTACATGTTTTCGGCTGATGAGTAAAACAAAACAAGAAAACACACTGCTGCTTTGCTTAGGCAAGAGAGGTCAGAGACAAGAATTTTGGAGAACGCTACTAATATTAATTTTGAATTCAGTAGATAATAGACTCTATCCTCTTGAAGCTTGCTGTTGGGAGAGACTGATAGTCAAATAATCACACAAATAAAAAATTACCCAACAGCATGTAAACTTATACCTGTGATAAATGCAATGAAGAAAAGGTCCATGATGTTGTAAGAATGTATAATAAGTGGATATGACCTGAACTAGGGGTTAAGGAAGAGTTCCCTGAAGGCATGACTACTAGGATAATTTCTGAAGGAGAAATAAGAATTAACTTGGTGAAGGAGAGGCTAGAGAGAGGGGGAGCATTACAGGCAGGGGGAAGAGCACGTGGAAATGTCTATGGTGTGAGGGATCATATCTCATTCTAGGAAATTGAAAGTAGGTCAGTGAGCCTGGAGCTCAGGTAGAGGAAGAGTGATGCTATAGAAGGGCATGTGACCCAGTGATATGGTAAATGACCCAGGAGTTGCTTGTGAGGTTAATCAGAAAGGTACCTGAATACGTTAGGGAGAAATGAAGGTAGATGAATTGGAGAAGTGAGGAATATTAATCCAAAGAGGAGAAAGATAATGAGTTGGTCACACAGACAGATAGATATTGACCATGACTATAGGTTGACTTTAATCACTATGGTGCACTGAGTTGCTACAATTGAGTACTCCCCACAAGAGCTCTTCTCCTTACCTTTTTTTTCTCTTCACAAACCAGTTTCCTTTTCACTTTGTCTCATGTTACACTTACTACATTTAATCACTTGTGTCTGGCCACCTGGAAAGATTTTCCCCTTCTTTTCTTGGCTTCTTTAAGTACTAGTCATCCATCAAGGTCCAGCTTAAAGCCCACCTCCTCTGGGAAGCCTTCCTGGCCCTATCCATGGGACTTCATCTCCATCCTCTGATCCATTAAGAACTTACTCTCCATGTAACTACTTCAATATTTTTCAGAATTTTCCTTTGGTATCTCACTCCTTCATGTGTCTTGTGCCCCCAGCTAGACTGTGAGGCACTGCAGGGCAGTGACTGTATCTTTCTCTTGTAGACTGATAAATGTGCCAAAGGCTGGTCCAGGGCAACAGTGGCTGAGTGACCACTTGTGGAGACACAGCCAATTCAGCAACTGACAGAAATAGACATACCTGAGATAAGTGGAGAGGGGAACAGAAGGGGCAGAGACTCAGGGGTGGGGAAGAGGGTAAGCTACAGAGAAAGTGTTTTTTAGAATCAGTCACAAGTAATAAGGCAGTAGCAGCTTCACACTCAGTTGTTTACTGGCCTCGACTCAGAACAAGCACAATAGAGCTGCAGAAAGAGTGAGAATAAACTTGAGGCATGCCTTATTTGAGAGGCAGCATAATTACACAAAGTTTTGAAGCAATGAAGAGGATCCCTCAGCTATTCAGGTCATGGCTCTGCCTCAGTAAGAAAGCACCTTATCCCTGGCCCAAGAGTTTCATTCCAGAGAAGGGGGAGGGGTCGCCGTTGGTGGTAGTGTTGGAGGTGGGTGGAGGTAGAGGAGAGAAGGATGAGAGGAGCTGGCAGAGGGGAAGAGCTAGCAATGAAATTACAGATGCATGAGTGAATTTTTGCAACAAATTCAGATCAGACAAAGGGAGGGAAGCAGAAAAAACAGGGAGGCAAAAAAGCAGTGACCAAGGCAGTAAACCTACAGGAAAAGAACTTGCCCAAGGGGAAGCAGGAGTACAGTTGAAGATAACTTCCCATTATAAACAAATTGCATCTCTACTATTTATTTTGGTTTTTAGCAAGCCTCTGAAAATTTCATAGTAATTAGATTTCCAGCCAGGCAATTATTTAAGAGAAATGTAGACCCTCCTTTTGCCACAGAGCACTCCCCAGTGCATGGAAGATGGTTATTAGAGCGCTGGGATCCCAGCACATCTCCATCTGAAAGCATTTGACTGGCTTAAGTGAGTATAGTGTTAAATTTTATTTTATTGTGGTGGTGGGAGATTTAATTTTGCATGGTATGATAGAAATGTATTTATGTACCATTCATTTTTGCCTTTCCCTGCCTCGTACTTATTATTATTACTATTGTTACTGTGATTGTTTTAAACAAGTTGGAACAAACGTGAGCTGCTCCATAAGTGAAACACTCCTCCCAGTTTGGAGTTTCCTCTACTCCTCCTCATTAGAATTGTAAGGGGAGGGGGGGTGGGTTAGTAGTCCTGCAGCAAAGACAGGCACACAGGCTTTCTCTGTGGATTAATTGGTCAGGAAAGACACTTTTTATATTGTGAAGTGGCACTTAAGCTGCTAATTCTTGAGTGTGAAAACTTCTTTTCCCGGGTAATGCTCTTTAAGGAAAAACTTCTTCAGTCCAGTGATTGGTGACTAAGGGAACGATGGAGCAAAGGGGATTGGGCGGGATCTCGGCTCCTAATAATGCCTCCTTATCCAATGAAAAGCATTTCCTATTGAGACCCCCAAGAGGTCCCCCCCCCCCCCGCCCTCGGCTCCAGCCCGGACTTTGGGCCTTTTCTTGTGTCCTGTTTGTTAAAGGCATGCCAGCTACAGCATTCAAGAGGGCCGTTCCTTAACAAAGGGAAAGAGATAAATGTGAATAAGCTCACATTTTCAGAATGAGCACTTTGCTGTAAGAAGCTTCGGCAGCCCAGAGTCTGCTACTTTGGGCTGAGTTTACCTTTCCCTGTAAAAAAAAAATGGATTAAAATATGCCCTTCTAAAGTGCGAGTTGCCCGTTTATATGTTTATTAGCTAATTGTCTACAGGCATGAGCACACTCTCTCATCTAGCACACTCTTTCTTGGGGTAAGTCTCTTTGAGAAAGATTTGTTTCGGGCATTTGGGGATGGGGGATGGCGTAACAAACTTCAGTGGAAACACTGATGCTTTGAGTGTTTGGGGAAAGAAATTAGATTTCAACGCTGAAGTGCTGAACAGGGATTGTCGTGTTAAATGGTTAAAAAAAAAAGAATTTCCATTGTTTTGGCAATAATACTGTTTCAGTGGAAGAGATACAGAATTTTCAAGCTGTTGTTTCATGTAAACACAGTTGTCCTAAAGAGCTGATTTAAAATCACAGAGTAGAGCAATTTAGAAATTCTTTTGGCTGACTTTATATTTCTTTGGTTTACAATGGATTGTGAGCTAATGTGGCTTCTATTATGATGAAGTTTTGTCTAGTAAAATTCCACAGCATGCCTTTGATGCCTAATTGATTTATGGAGAATGTGACATTTGCTATATTGAATAATTCATGAACTGGACTATAAAGGAAGAAACATATTTCAGTGAAAAAGTAATTCTGGCATAAATGGAATTTGCTGTTATATGTGAAATTAATTGCTATTTTCCATACATATGCAGTAATATGACATATTTAAAATTCTTTTTGTATATCCTGATAATTTTTAAGACTTTTAGTTACAAGATTTTGTTGAATTGATAAATATTGCATTTCAGTTACTTTGTTTTAGGAAATCTAGCAATGTAATTCATTATTATTCCACCATGGAAGAGACCAGACAAATGCAAAGATTTGAACATTTCAGAGCTTGGTGGGGTTATTCTTCACTTTGCTACCTTACCAAATTATACCAGCTTTCTTTTTCCTTGACTAACATGAAGATAGCAATTATCCAGTGGCTTTGAAATGTTTATTTTTCAGAAAATTTCAGTAACAAAACTTATCCAGTGGCTTTGAAATTATCCGGTGGCTTTGAAACGTTTATTTTTCAGAAAATTTCAAGTAACAAAACCCATCAACATAGAGTGTAAATCCTTTTGCCTTGCCACAGATGAAATGTTGGGCTCTTGCTAAAAAGGGTGAGTTCAGCTGATATACTTGACGGCGGCTGCACTCTAAAGCATCTCTTGCTAATCAAAGATGCAAATGAAAGCCCTATTGGAACAATCAGACCAGTCTTTCAGAATGTGTACTTACAAAAATTAAAGAGAGGGCTAGGGACATACCTTATAGCAACACTCATGCCAAGTTTAGCTAAAGCTTTATCTATTCAATTCCCTTTGAGAGATTGCAGTGAGAATTGTTGCCCTTGCTGTGGTGTGGTCAGGGGCTGATGGTGTAGTTGCCTTTTTCCTGTGTGTATGGTCATTTTGTGTAGTCTACTCTCGGCCTTCTTAAGGGGAAGAAAAAAAATTCCATAATGTATTTGTGAATAATAGTACTGAAAATTGGAAATTTAATAGGAGGTCACCTACTATTGGGAATTAAGCCTCACTTTTAGTAGATAAGTATCTGGTTATTAGAGCAAGGCATAGGATAAGTAGCCTACTGATTCTATATAGTTATGTTCTGAAGTATTTTGATAACCTTATATTTTGAGGAGAGAGGTGACTGGAAGCAGGTAGAAAAGGTCGAGGATTAAGACCTAGACAAATAGAGCTGATATGGGCATAGGACAGAGAACGAGGAAAATGAGGACATTAGGAAGACTACGATATAAATGGCATCTTGATCTGTGATGCTTAGCTTCTGACAATAATTAATAATATTTACTTCTGATATTAAATCTAAACTATATGGTGATGGATGTTGACTAGATTTAGCGTGATGACCATTTCACAATACATATAAATATCGATTGAATCATATTTGTACAACTGAAATTAATGTTATATGTCAATTTTTCTTCAATTAATAAAACAAAATAAATCTTCAAAAACTTAATTAAGTATATTAAAAAGTAATTTCCTTTATCTCAGACTTTGAGGGATTAAAAACCTATTTTCGCTAACAAATGGGAACAGGTGAAAACAACTGACAGGAGGAAACAGCCAGTGAGACCACACTGCCGTAGCATCAGTTGAAGGCTGCTGTTAGTCAAAGCAAAGGTGGAGACAGAAGAAAAACTGAGGTCAAGAAAGGGACTGTGACTTGGTTTCACAGTTAGTTAGTGATGGGGCTGGATGTAGCTATATTGAAGTAAAAGCAAATAAGAAAACTTCTGGATATTTGAACTTCCTAGTTTGATTGGATTCCAAACAAAAAGAAGTTTTCTTTATAATCTGTATCAATTGTGAAAGCCATAAAAGAAATGTTAATGCTTCTGTCTTCCTTTAAGATAAACCAGTAAAATAGTATTAATTTCATTCCAGGAATACTTCTCTCTGGAGGAGCATGAAAATCAATTCTCTTTAATATTAAGGTGATCCCCAATATATTTTAAATTGCCTAATGATTTTAGTTTTTAAGTTTCACTTCTCCTAGATTAGAGAAAAAATATTTCAAGAAAGTTGAAGCATTATTTAGCAGTCTGCTTTGTTTAGTCCACCTTTGTTCAGAAGAGGGTGAGATGTGATGATAGTATAAGTTTGCCACTAGCAGATGATTCTACTTTACAGGCAATACATGAGTAGGGTTCAAATGCAGGTGCTATTTGTAAGAATTCCATTACAAAGCATTTCTGGTTCTATGAAAGCATTTTGGGTAGAGTTGTAATTTGAAGATGTTAGACATGCTATATTAGGTTGACCTAGGACATCCTAGGAGAGACAGCAGTGATTGTCAATGTACTAATATCCAGTAATTGAAGACTTGCTCCTATCACTATAGTTAAGGGAAGGAAGAAATTCAGCTAGGGTAGGGGTGCAGGTTAGAGACAAGGCAATGAGGTCTCCACTTGTTGTTTCAGTCTTCTTTCCTCTTCCCCTGTCAGGGCCCCTGCCCAATAGTAACAGTTGTTGCCAGGGAAAAAGAAAAGAAAAAAAAATGAAAAAAACAAAGAACCAATATAACTTCAGGCTAAAAAAAGAAATCTCCTTTGTTCACTTATTTATAATATAATTAATGTATTGCCTTATAAAGCAGAGGAAGTATTTTTATGCCTTTTGTCACTAGTTATCTTTAAATGATTATGAGTTAAATAAATTCATGGACTTTATGCTGGTCAATATAACTAATAACCTATGGCACAACAGTAACAAGTTTTGAAAATAAAATGTTATCTGCAATTCTGTAATAATTAAATCCAAAGCATTTAGATACCATTTAAAAATATGTTGGCTCTCACTTACTCTGATTTATACTATATAATAAATTTCTTTACCTTATGACTTTGGTATACATTTTATTGCAAACCTCTCTCCATGGCACACTGTTATGACTAATTCTATTTCATAGCATCCATTGGAGGAAATCCCTAACCACAGTACCTCCAGAAAGTTCATTGAAACCCCAAGTCTTGGATAAAATTGGTGCCAAGTAAAATTGGATAAAATTGGTTTGAAGTAATGTAATGAGTGCCACTTTCCTGGTAATAACTTTCTCTGTAATTTTTAATTTTATTCTACAACTTTTTTCTAACCAATGCTTCCAGCTTATTACTGATCCAAAAATCCAGAATGGATGGAAGAGTTGTAATTATTTATTGTAATCCAGGCAGTTTAAGTCAAGATGAATATTGATTCTTTGGTTTAAACTTTTTCTTCCACTGATATATACCTGTAGCAGTGGGAGACATGGTTTTTGTTCATATTATCAGGATCAGTATCCACATATATCAGATGAATTGATATGCAAATTGATAACTGATTTACCCATTTAAATACGTGAAATAAAGCCAAATTCCTAGTTGGCATTTATGAGTCTCACAGAATTTGGAAATGGACTTTTTGAGAAACACCTAAATTTTTTCCCAAAAGGTCTGGGCCTTCTGCTGAGATAAGATACTAAGTCTCAAGAATCTAGACAGTTTCATAATATTAGGTTGAGTAATTTCTCTACAGTTGCCTTACTCTATAACTTACTGCTAGGGAAAACTCTACTTTAGTAGGATTGATGCAATCTTTGGCCCCATCATGTTGAGCACTAAACCACATTATTTTTCAAAGATTATACTGTGTCATCAGGTAAATGGTTAGTGGGAGACTGGAATATTTTTTGGTGAAAACAATTAAGTTAATCAGTGAGGATAAGAACTGCTCAGATTAGGGCCTGTGTCAGTTTCCTGTTCTTCTCAAATAAAGTACGGGGAGAAAAACGACCATAATAATCTTAGTGTGAACCAAATTCAACATACAGAAGTATTTTTAAAATGGATATTTTCTTGCATAAAAAATAAATGAGGATAAAAAATAAAATAAATGAGGCTCAATCTAAATATTTGACACAGAGAGAGGCTTCTTTGAGATAAGACCTGATACAGATCAATTTATCACTTTAGTTCTGGAGTGAAACATTTACTTATAGTCTCCTCCATATGTAATTTCATAAGGCTACGTTGTATTTTGAAAACTATTATGAAACATCAACTAATGCATAGGAACATCAATTGGAACCATGTGTTTGATTGTGACCTATGCCTGTGGCTTGGTCTAGAAGGTTTACTTAAGGTGTCTTCTCTATTAGCAGCCACTGTTCTGAGGAGCAGCAGTCTGGACTTATTCCCTATTATTCCAGCAGGGTAGTTTTAATCTGCATTTTTGCAACATTTTTGTATTTTTTAGTTTGCTTCACTGGTAGATAATTATAGACAAGGACACAATAGGTTTCAGCTTCCTTCTTTCAAAGGAAGCTGAAACCTATTGTGTCAATGTTACTAAGCTTTGACCAGAGTAGAAAGAGGAAGTGCTCTGGGATCATAAGCACTCTGATCTGACCCAAGATCATTAAAAAGGGAGCAAAGTAAGAAAATTTGAGTATACTCTTCCTTCAAGGCCTTGTCTTTCTGAGCTTTGGACTGTCTTCTGTAGGGAACAAAAGCAAGCCAGCCTTTCTGGGCTACTAGGCATATGCCAGAAATTAGAGCTTTGTTTTCAATGTGTCATCTGAAAGTTTAGCATTTAGTAAAGTGATTTAGGTATTCATCTTTATGGGCAAAAAGGGTAACTCCACTTCCTTCAAGAGCCTCTGGGAGGACCCCAAACATGGTTTATTTCACTATCATTAAAATATTTCTCATAAAGGAAAAACATTATGAACGCTTCTATGAACTGTCTGAACTGGCTCCATATGTGTAGGTTAAAGTTAAAAATTCACTGAGGGTCAGATTTCTCTTTGGTCAATTGCCAGGTGACCTGCTTCCTGCCCATTGTCAGGGAAAATACAACCACTCAGAACTCTGAACCCCTTAGGTGGTTAATTGTTGGAATAATTGGCTGTAAAATTATTCACAAGATAGTAGTCTAATGCTACTTGCAGTGAAAGATGTAATTAACTGTGTCAGCCTATTTTTTCCTTTTTCATCTCATCTGAAGCTCAAGAGTTGGCGCTTTGCCTTCATTCAGTGTACAGTATGTTAGCCATTTAGGAAAATCTAGTGGTTAAAAAACACTATTTCAGTCAAAAGAAAAGAAGCCAGTCAGAAAAGAGACCTTGTTTCTCTTTCTCATTGATTTTCTTTCAGAATTAGTTTAAGAGCCAAATGACTCTGTGTTTTTTTTTTTTTTTTAACTATAGCTCAGTAGGAGATATTCCTTTTGGGACACACTCCTGGACTATCTGTCCGGTTATGATGAAATTGTGTAGTAAAGGTTGAAACTCAAGGGCGTATTTCTGAAGTAAAGGGTATACATGGTGTTAGGATATATTGCTTATATGAAGTTCAGCATACCAAAAAAGACAGAGACATAGGTGTCCAGTTGTGTCAGTAGAGGGAGAAGGAAAAAAAACCTTCTGTAATGTTTCTTTGTGGTGAGGTAGAACTGAATACTGGGCAAGCTCATAAAGCTACTCACAAGCCCTGTTGAATCTTCCTAGCCTCAGCTGTGAAGCTCAGAGGTAATGTTTATACAGGGAAGAGAAACAGTATAAGCCAAGTTACAGAGTGAACCAGTGTCTGAATCAGAAATAGAACTCCTTGCTTCTAGTGCTGTGTTAAATCCCAGCACCACACCCTCACTGCTAGACAGCAAAGGTGCTGTGTGTTTGAGCAAGGGAAAGCTATGAATAGGGCCTTAGTGACAGTTTTCCCATGCTCTCTCTTCAGGATTGAGACTGTAAAGCTTTCTTGTCTGTTGTCCTTTCTCTCCTGCAGAATTTGGCTACTCAAAGCAGCAGAGCAGAAGTGTCAGGCATTTGCAGACAGCCTACTGTGGGTATAGTGTGTATGTTCTGGGAGATATAAAACTGAATAGAAAACCGGGGAGACAAATCTCATCTATTTGAAACATAACACCTCGAGAAGTACAAAATAATACATTACCAGTGAGCTAGATCTATACTGTGTAGAGTGTCACCAGTGGGCAGACTGGAGGGACTTGGGGCAAATTGAAAAGGCTTCTATTATGAAAGCACTTTCCAAATAAAATAAACTTATTGGAAGAACTTGTAGAAGGCAGGTGCAAGCAGATCATACTGGATGAAGCTTGGTTTAATGTTAGGGGTTTTGCAGTCCCATAATTTCTTCAGATTGTGTGACTATGTTAGAGGGATATTTTTGACTCTCTTGATTTCAATTAGAAAAAAAAAGACCTCCAGACAGGTAGCTAGTAGGGGTGTAAAATAGTATATAATGTGGTTTAATCAGTTGAGAAGTTTGCCATTCTCTTCTTTCTGCCACAACATTGGTGAAGCCATCTGGAGAAACTGGGGTCTACAGCTCCCAAAGTGAGATATGAACCCCATTGACTGAGATTTTCTAGGCTCTTCCTGGTTTTTTCTTTTCTGATCAGATTCAATGACCTTAAGCATAGTCATTGTGTACTGTTATTCTTTCTGAGAAAAGTGAAAGAAGTGAGATGAAGCAAGGTAAAGAGAATGGGATTGGAGGAATTATAAATTGGAAATACCTTCTGAGAGCCCTTAATACAAATTAGATGGCAGCGCTGACCTCTCTCCATCAAGGTCTCCTTTTTTGTCTTTTCTTCTGCTCTTCTCACCTTTTTATCTCTTCCTTGTCTCGCTTTTTTCCCCCCTCCTGGACCTTACTTTATCAAGGCTCCTGCTATACTTTGTTTTTGTATGCCAAGGTTGCTTCTGGCAAAAGTTGAGCTGGGCCTATGAGATGAAGTGGCCAAGAAAGAATATGATCTTAGAGCAGTATTAAGCTTAGGGGAGGAATTCCATAGATTTGTTGAATGAGGATTTAGGAATAGCAAGTTTCCAATTTTAAATTTAAAACTTTAGCTATTAAAAATGGCAACGCTTTGCTTTGCATCTTGTATTCTCCAAGGTCAGCTCTTGCTCTAGTCACTGCAGTGAGTGATTTTTTTTTCTCAAGCCAAACACTGGTTGAAGTGACTTCAGGCCTCTATATCTCTGGCAGGTTCCCCCTGCTACTCCCTTCTCTGTTCTGTACAGAGGCCCTTTGACCTGTTCCCTGGGAATTGGAAAGAAAGAATGACATAAGGAGGAATCACTTCAGAGAAATGGCTTTCACATTTTAAAATATAATCATGTAAAATCCCATTATTGGGTATGTCAGGAACAAAGACCACTTTTATTTCACATTCTCCTCATTAAAAAGAATTCATTCAGCTGCAACTTGTTCATAGTGCATTATAGAGCATTCAAAAGACAGTCTTTCTCCAATGGTAGCTGTTAACGTAGGTTAGTAAGATTTCTATATGCACTTTTGAAGAATATTGATTCAGGTACCCAACAAAGATGATTAGGTCAGTGACTGCCACTTGTACAAGTGGTGGCAGGCAGAAGACATGTAACTGGTCAGATCAAAAGTATACAGTGGAGCAGGGGGATGGCTGTTCACAACAAATCTATCTTTCACATTTCACTTGTATTCAGCCAGAAAAGGCCTTATTGGGCCATTTAAGAGCTAAAGGCATGAAAGTAACTGGTGGAATGGGCAGTGAGAAAGGGAGTAGGAAGATATCCAAGGCTTAGGTTCTGGCATAAAAGAAGCTTGGAAAGGGACCACAATCTGAAGGAGGGAGATGCTGATATTATTATATGAATTATCTCTCTATAAAGGCAATGTAATATAGTAAAAAAAAAAAAGTTTTAGCCAGAAGCTTTAATGAACTGAGGGATCCCTACTCTCTGAACTTACATTTTTGGAGAAAAAGGTAAATCAACTGTTTACTTCAGGAGTTTAGTCATAACTTTTTAAAGAGGATGTCCTGGAGGTCCCATATCCACCTATAGTCTTGTGCAATAGAACTAATACTCAGACAATTTAAACTCAGAAGTTTAGTAATAATGGAGAGTAGACAATACAATTTAGAGTAGTTTAATAATCCCTTGGTTAGGAATTAAAAACCAAACCAAACCAAACCCTGAATTCTGATTCTGACTATACCATTTATATGTTCTTCCAATTCTGACATTATTATAATTCTAAATTACATAAGCCTCAATTTCTGCTTCTGTAATATAGTGATAAGTTCCTGCCTTGCCTACCTTATGGTGTTCCGGTAGGAATCAAATAAAACTTGCTTTTGAAAGTTAAAAAGTTATACAAATTTCAAAGTACTATTATTGTTTTAACTATCAGAGTGCCTTGGCCTCCCAAGGAACAAATACCTTATTCCTGTTCATTGCAATGCTGCAGTATTACCCTTACTGTATTGAGTGTGATCTCTCCTATTCCTGCAACATATTCTTTTAGTACCTTTTAACATGGTAGGTACTCAAGAGGTACTTATTAAACCAAATTGAATGTGAATGTTATTTCCAATCTGGGTGGACAGAATATCTTTTACTGCACAGAAATCATGGATGGAAGGTAGATTTGATGATTCATTCCATCTTGTCTCCCGTAGGAGGAAAACATTTCCTACCAGTCCTTAGTCTCAGAGTGCTGAACCCTGCAGCCAGCAGGCCTCCTGAAAAAAAACCCATGGGTGACAGAAGATTCATTGACTTCCAATTCCAAGATTTAAATTCAAGCCTCAGACCCAGGTTGGGCAATGCTACTGCCAATAATACTTGCATTGTTGATGATTCCTTCAAGTATAATCTGAATGGTGCTGTCTACAGTGTTGTATTCATCCTGGGTCTGATAACAAACAGTGCCTCTCTGTTTGTCTTCTGCTTCCGCATGAAAATGAGAAGTGAGACTGCTATTTTCATCACCAATCTGGCCCTCTCTGATTTGCTCTTTGTCTGCACTCTACCTTTCAAAATATTTTACAATTTCAACCGCCACTGGCCTTTTGGTGACACCCTCTGCAAGATCTCTGGGACTGCATTCCTAACCAACATCTATGGGAGCATGCTCTTCCTTACCTGCATTAGTGTGGATCGTTTCCTGGCCATTGTCTATCCCTTCCGATCTCGTACCATTAGGACCAGGAGGAATTCTGCCATTGTGTGTGCTGGAGTCTGGATCCTAGTCCTCAGTGGTGGTATTTCAGCCTCTTTGTTCTCCACCACTAATGTCAACAATGCAACCACCACCTGCTTTGAGGGCTTCTCCAAACGTGTCTGGAAGACTTATCTGTCCAAGATAACCATATTTATTGAAGTTGTTGGTTTTATCATTCCTCTGATATTGAATGTCTCTTGCTCTTCTGTGGTGCTAAAAACCCTCCGTAAGCCTGCTACACTATCTCAAATTGGAACCAATAAGAAAAAAGTGCTGAAGATGATCACAGTGCATATGGCAGTCTTTGTGGTATGCTTCGTACCCTATAACTCAGTCCTCTTCCTGTATGCCTTGGTGCGCTCCCAAGCCATTACCAGTTGCTTGTTGGAAAGATTTGCAAAGATCATGTACCCAATCACCTTGTGCCTTGCAACTCTGAACTGTTGCTTTGACCCTTTCATCTATTACTTCACCCTTGAGTCCTTTCAGAAGTCCTTTTACATCAATACCCATATCAGGATGGAGTCTCTGTTTAAGACTGAAACACCTCTGACCACAAAGCCTTCCCTTCCAGCTATTCAAGAGGAAGTTAGTGATCAAACAACACATAATGGTGGTGAATTAATGCTAGAATCCACCTTCTAGGTACGAGAACTGTCTTTAGGTACAGATGTGGTTTCTTCTACAATTTTTTCTATGCTATGAATAAAAGAATATATTTGAAGCTAATGATACTGAGAATAGATTAATGTACTGAATACAGTCAGATACATTTATTTGAATGTTTATTGTACATATGCTGTTTTGTTCAATAATTATAGGTCAGGTCTAATTACTGCAACCAAAAGTTATTGCCGAACTCTTCTGCTTGGTTGGAAATTCATTGTACCACATTGTATAAGTGGACAGTGTCCTTGACTTCAGTGATATGAAGACTACTTTAAACTTTAAAAAAGATATTTCCATTCCAGTAATATTTGGTGATTAGGTTGGGCCTATAAATATAGAACAAATTCAGGGATTATTCTTAAAAAAAAATTTGTCTTACTACTGGTATGTGCTACTCTTTTTTTCTTTCTTTTATGAATTATCATTGAGTTTATTTTAGCTCAAGAACATATTTTAGCTTAACATTATTAATAAACATATCAAATTTTAAAGAGCTGGCAAAAAATATTGTATATATTTTGAAAGGGAAAACAAATTGTTTGCATGAATGTGGTGGAAAGAAACAGAAAATTAACTGGATTTACATCTTTGCAATCACCAGCAGTGTCAGTTTTTAAAAGCCTCTTTCCTCTTTTCACATTACATTAAATTTCTTATATGAACCTTCAGATGCAGAAAAGCTGCTAAATATGTGCCTGAGACAGGGCAGAATGGAAAATCACATAAAACAACAAACGTCTATAAAACACTAAGTGACATCAATATTTTTTCTTAGAATTTCCAATTATCTTTCTTTTGAGAGACTGGTTTCTATAAATATTCTCCATATGAAATTTTGGAGCACAATGCAACCAGAAAGCTGCTGCATTTGTACACAGGTCAGGAGCAAATTGAAAAAAATTAGCAACAAAATAATAGCAAAAAATAAAACAATAAAACAAAAATTTCTTAAAACTTGCATTAGTCATTTTTGGGGGCAAGGAGTAGAGATCTGTAACTTTAAATTACTTATTCTTTCATGTTAAATTTTGGAGCACAATGTAACCAGAGAGCTGCTGAATTTGTGCCCCGGATGGAAGCATATTGAAAAAAAAAAATACATAAACCAAACTAAACCAATACAAACAAAGAAGCAAATAAAAAACAGAAAAACTACAAAAAGCAATGAAAAATAATTCCTAACACATACATTCATATTTTATTTATTTTTTTGAGTATCTGTAAATTTTAAAATGCTATATTATTTTTATAAAGTTTTGGAGTACAATACGGGTAGAAATCTGCTACATTTGTGCCCAGATCAGGACCTAATGGGAAAAAAAAAGTAAAACAAATGACCCCTTATAAAACAAAGCAAAAGAAAAAAAAACACAGAAACTCAGATTTTTTTTTTTGAGCATTTGTAAAAGTTACAAAATACTATAACGTTCATATGATGCTTTGAATCAGAATGCATCTAGGAAGCTGCTAAACTGGTGTCTAGTTCAGGAGCAATTAAAATCAATATTTAAAAATATAGAAAAGAAGAGAAAAGATTTTTTATAACCTGCTTAAACAACAAAAGTAACAAAGACATCCTTAAAAATTTCTTACCATTTATTGGATGAAGTGTAGATTTAAGAATATTGAGACCTATATATAAAACTTTTGAGCACAGTATAGCTTGAAAGATGCTACATTTTGCTCATATCAGAAGCAATGGAAATATATACCCTCCACATACTACGTGCACACAGACACAAAATGAAAGCATTGCAAAACAACAAAAATATTCTCAAAATGTGTTTTAATCAATTTTAAAATTATTTGAATGATGTGATAATTTTAAAAGGTTAAGACTTTTTAAGTAAAATTTTCAGGAACAATGCATCTTGTAAATTGCTGAGCTTGTGCCAGGGAGTGATTTCAAAAAGATTAAAACCATAAAACAATGCCAAAAAAGTAAAAATGTTAAAGCAATAAGCAAATTATTAAAACTCTCATTAACCTTTTTTTTTCCTTCTGATATATGTAGATTTTAAAATACTAAGATTTTTAGATAAAAATCCATGAGCGTAACTTCGGAAACTGCTAAATCTGTGCCTGGGTTAGGAACAAATTGAAAAAAATGCTAAAAGAATAGAATGATAATAAAAATGAATTCTCAAAAATGGCATTACTTTTTCCTCATGATCTTGGGTCCTAGAAATAATGATTCATTATATTGCCTTGTGAAAACAGGTCATAGATAGAATATATAGGGCATTGGGTTGAGTTAGATGAAATTAAGTTAGGTTAGATAATGTTCAGTTGTTAGGTAATATTGTAAGATCAAATTAGTAATCAAAGTATGAGTAATCTTTCTGTTTCTTTTGATATTCTTTCTTTTCTGTTTCTTATAAGTATAAACTATATGTGAACTTTTGTTTGTGCCTTTGGCTTTCAGAATTATGAAATTTTAGGATTATGGCACCAAACCATTTAATGGGATATGTTAACCAAGTTGACAGAAAATATATTGATAATCCAGTTTCCTTTTGTGTAATTTCCATATTTAGTTTTATTTAATTTTCCATATTTTGATTTATTTTAATTTCCATTCTTACAGTTAATATAACTTGCTAATAATAACTTTTGTCATGTTAACAATGTAACCAACAAAATTTAATGTATAACTAAATGTAAAATGGATTTTTATTTTACACTTAAAAGCAAAAGCAATCATTCAATTGTAGTTACTACTTGGATTTTAAATGTTTATTAAATGTAATAAAATACATTTGGATTATCTAACAGTTATACTTTTGTCAAGTATTCAACTTGCCCTTTTTTATTGAATTATAATGACATACGATATTATATTAGTTTCAGGTGTGCAGAAGACCTGAATAGACATTTTTCCAAAGAAGACATACAGATGACCTACAGGCACATGAAAAGATGCTCAACATCACTAATCATCAGGGAAATGCAAGTCAAATGAAATACCACTTCACATCTGTCAGAATGGCTATTATTAAAAAGACAAGAAACAAGTGTTGGAGAGGATGTGGAGAAAAGGGAACCCTCAACTTTGCCTTTATTTGTGGGCACCCAGAGACATTTTTAATCTTCTTTCCATCCTTCAAGAAAGAACTTATTAAAGTATATTTCATCTCAAATCAATTCTAATACTTTGTTTTGGAGGCTGTCTGAAGACTAATGCAGAATTAAAAATGGCCAATCCCTGAGTGACTTTTCAGGGATCAAGCTCAAAGATTAATGATATCCTTCTCTGATCTGTTCAACTTGGCTTTGATTTATTTGGAGTTTATTGCCAAGCTGACTCTTGAATCTGATTTATTGGATTTGATGAAATACCCTAGGACAACTGAGAGGCCTGGGGAAGGTCCGGGGCAAAAAAAAAAAAAAAATCTGACAATGATGAGATGATTTAGGAAGTAGGTTGCTGACTGATCAGTAACTAAAACGTGGTGGTGCCAGGGTAGGCGCACAGTGGGTACCTAGCCATTGTTCTCGTACCTTCTAACTCTCAGGGAAAGCAATGTCAGCATCTCATAAACTACGTTGTGTATTGGTTCCCCAAGTAATGACAGCAAATGCCTCTGCCTTTTCTGACATCATGACCAGCATGATCAGCCTTAGGCTATGTTTAAAATTATAAGAACTTTGTCATTAGTGACCTTCTAGGCCAGGTCCTCAAAAAAAAAAAATGAGGCTAGACGTCATTTGTTTCACATCCCTATTAGCTTTCTTCCACCTCTGTCTCTACCCTCAAACCCCTGCACCTTATGTTTTATATGGTTTCCCAAATGCTTTACCTCTCTTGTCTGTCCTGTGGCCCTTTGTAACATCTCTCCTCACCTCTTACAGAAATATTGCTTCTTTGTGGACCAAAAACATAAACCTCTATAAAGACAGTGACATGCTGAACAGGTTTATATTAAGGTGTGAATGATTGATCCCTCCACCCACTGCTTTTAATCCTCCCATTGGTGTTTGCATCTTATAAAAGGAGTCTGGTTAATTCAAATGACTGCAGCAAGGTTGGGATGGGGAGAGATGACTGTCCTGGTAAATGATAAATCATCTCTTGAGCCTCAGCCTCCCTCGCCTCATGGTAAAGCCTCTGTATTGCAATTCCCTTGTCCCACTCTCTTGACATTATCCTGTGTACCACTGAGTCCAAAACATACACTGCTTTCCTCTTGACAGCCCTCTTCCAAAATTGCCTGTGGTGACTGGAAACCCATGCTCTCATTTCATATGGGCTTGGTTCTTTCCCTCAAATGTCTCCTGATCCTGGTGGATTTGGTGGAATGGTTCTTAAAATGTGAAGCATTTTTCTTTTTTTTCCAACAAGGAGACCAAAGCACAGACGACTGAGTAAAAAAAATTTCCCCTATATTCAGATTTTTGAAGAGCTATATAATTCCCACTGCTTCACTTTTTTCCCTCTCTGAGGGTCTGAGAATGAAGCTCTTCTGTCCAGAGAGGTACTGAGCCCAGGAGCATAGAAGAGTAAAGCCAGTGTGAGGCCTAAAATGTGGCAGCGAGGGAAGCCAGGCAAGCTGTAAGGTTGGGGTGACTTGTGTGTGCCTTGCAACTAGCTTTCTTTCTTACTTACCATGGAGGAGCTCTGACCATATAGATGAAAATCTTGTTACAAAGAACCCTAACTCCTCCCACTGCTAGTCTAGTGTAAACTGTCTGCTCAGCTTTTTACCTTCCTCACTCAAGTTGGTGGTATCAATGCCAAAATTTTGGGTCACCATCTTCAGTTGGGATTCTGGGACTTCTGGACTAACCTTGGTTCAAGGCAGTTTGAGATGCTTGGGAAATAGTTCGGGGGAATTCCTAGGGACCTAGAATTCAATCATTTACTTATTCAACAAACATCTTAAACACCAACTATGTGTCAGACCATCTTCTAGGCACTGAGGATGCAGAGGTGAAAATAACAGACAAAAAGCTGTTTTAAAGCTCATGTGCTGGAGCCAGAGCAGGTGGAGCCAAAAACACACAAATAAAAAAGCTAAAAGGTAATATGACAGATAATAGTAAGTGCAATGGAGGAAAATAGAGCAAAGTAAAGGAGAGCACACACCTGAAACCAAATTTTAGGCTCTATAGCAGTACTGGATTAAAACTTTAAAGATCATAAGCATTGAAAAGAGGAGGGTGCCTCTCTCTAAATAAATATTTTTAATTATTTTAATTAAATTTATGCTGTACTTATCAGTGCATGTAAGGAAGTGCAAGAAAGTTCTGACCTTAAAACATCACATTACTAGTGTTTATTTTTAAAGGAGTTATGCAACTGTAAATTGTCCAAATGCTGTGAATAATCTGTCTACTTTTGGGTATTTACACTGTTGCCAAAGCCACAGAGACCTCAAAAGGCCAATGAAAACCTAGACATAGGCAACTTTCAGTCAGCAAATCTAATGATGTCATGGCCTTAGCCTCCTCTCCCCTCAGACTTCATCTCACAGCAAGGCAGTTGCTTGCTTTCTCTTTGTCTCTGTCACTATCTCTGTCACTTTCTATGTCTCTCTCCATTATTTCTTTCAGCAAAACATGCTCCTAGAAAAAGATTTGAATGCTAACTCTGTGCTATAATAAAGAGATCTGGGTTGGAAACCCAAATCTGGTTTTTATACTCATCTTTCCTACCTGCTGTGCGAACTTGGACAAGTCCCTTCCTCTCTCTGTGACTGAGTTCCCGTAATAGTAAAATGAGCAGGTGTTTTCAGTTATCTCTGAGGTCCCTGATAGTTCTAAGACTGGAACTCCAAACACATTGATGCTGAGCTAGAACTAACAGTACTTATTAATAATGCTGATATGTTGATGAAGGTGCTTACTAAGTGCCAGATACTGTACCAAGAACTTTACATGCATTATTTCACAGCAATATTATGACGGTGCTTACTAAGTGCCAGATACTGTACCAAGGTGCTTTACATGCATTATTTCACAGCAATATTATGACGGAGGTTTTATGATTAGCTGCATTTTACAGTTGAGAAAACTGAGGTCCAAAAAGCTGAAGAAACTTAAAATTGCCATAGAGCTAATAAGTGGCAGTTTGCTTTGATCCCAGTTTTGTATGTCACTAAAGCTTGTGGTCTTAACCAGTACTGCTTTGTCCATCCGGAACTGTAAGTCCTCGACACAAGGAAGACATTTTTAATGGTGGAACTTCAGCCATTAAGGAGTGGGAGGCTTTAAGAATAAAGGATCCTTCTAAGTTCATTTGAAAACATTCCACAAAAGTGACTGCCTACTCCCATGTGAGGCCAGAAAGAGTTTAAATAATAACAAAAGCAGTATTAAAGGATATATGTTCAAATGCTCAATATGTGTCAGAAAGTAGCACATGAAATTCTATTATCTCATTTTAAAGTTGACAAAACTGAGGAATAGGGAGCCTGAGTAATATGCCCAGAGTTGTACAGTCAATAGCAAAACCAGGACTTATATACAGGCTATCTATTTCTAATTAGCTACAGAGAGACTTGTTCTAATATACAGTAACTATCAGATGCTTACTATGTGTCAGGCACTGTGCTTTATAAATATTATCTCTCTTAATCTTCACAGCAATCTTGTGAGGTAAGTATTGTTATTATCTGTCTCTTTTACAAGTGAAGGAACTGAGACACAGAGCTAAGGAACTTGCCCAAGGTCTTATAGATAGTTAGTGGGTCTTTATGAAATCCAACACATAACCATGGTATGGCCTCCCAAGATAAAGCCCTTACCTGTTGCCCAACTTCGTCTCTTACTACCCTCTCCTTCATACTCAAACTCCAGTTACATTGGTCTTCTTTCTATTCTTTAATAGTGAAGCTCATTCTTGGCTTAGGGACTTTGCCTTTTCTGTTTGTTCTCTCTGCTTAGAATACTTTTCCCCTAGGTCTTCACATGGCTGACTTCTTCTTATCATTCAGGTTCAAATGTTACTTCTTCAAAGAGGGCTTCCTGATCATCCAATCTACAGTAGATATACAATTACTCTTATCAATTTACCCTATTATAATTTTCATCATAGAATTCTCTGATATGCTTCTTTTTAATTTATTTGTTCAGTGTCTGTCCACATCACTATCCATAAAATGTAAGTTCCATATGGGCAGCAATCATGTTGCTCTTTTTCAGTACAATATCTAGTATATAGTAGACACTCAAGTAATATTTGTTGAATGAATCAAAGTGTGGAAAACCAGGTCTGTGTGACTTCTAAGGCTCTTGTTCTATACTGCCTCTTGATTTATCCCTTGAAGCTTTTCTTTTCTCCAAAGTGCAACATCTTTTCCAGTTGCTTTATGTGGACTTTCATCAGAAACTGAACACTGAAGAGCAAAATATCTTCATTTTGGGATACAATTGTGAAACTGCATACTTAATTTCCTAAAGAGGCTACTTTCATTACCTGATTGTTTTTGCAATTGAGTTTGTGCAGAATGCAGGGGTTCCCATCTTTCCAAGTATTCAAGGAATAGCTCAAAGAAATAAAACACATATTGAGTGTGTTTAAAACTTGTAAGCTATATTCACATCCTAAGTAAATAACTCCACCTTTCCTTTTACAGTTTTCCCTTATTTAATTTGTACTTTATGGCACTTGCTGGCACTTCTGAGTTATACATTAGACTGGAGACTTGAGTCCATATGGCATGTCACACAGCATATAAAGTTGACTACAAAGAATTATCTTGTTTCTGTTATTCTGAAAAATCTCTAATTACTTTCAACACACATTCCTCTGGTTGATTTTCAGTCTATTTCTTTACTGGAAACCACTGTCTAGCCATTGAGAGAACATGTTTTTACTAAAAAAGAAAAAAAATTAGTAAAAGGGAGGGAAAAGTGCTATGTGATTGGATGCCATCCAGGAAGTGCATACATAGCTTTAACTGTAATGGAGTATAATGGCAGCCTTTTTCTAGGAGGATCTGGGGCCAGTGCTCACAGTTTTCTGTTTGCAGTTTTACTGGGAGAAGTCTGTGCTGGTTTCTCACATAAAATGTACTGCTATCATCATCTGCCAAGATGCTAACTGAAAAGATCCATTATTTTTGATATTTAATACCTTATAAATTATATGGAGATTGTGTTGACTGACATGGACATCTGGAAGGATGGTCAGGAATTTTTTTCCTAGGTCAGGTAGACTGAGTGAGTGCCTGTTTGTTCATCAATGACCAATTATGCATTCATAGAGAAAAAGTCTCTTCTCAGCTGCTGGTCAGCTAACCTCAGAGGAACTGGGATGGCTGGAATTAAAGGAGGGGATACAAATGAGCAGTGGCTAGTTGGAATTTATATGGAAAATGTATAGTTACTTGTTTCCTAACAGAGATGAATTGTGAGCTGGCTGGGGCTTGAAGATACAGACAAATCTCATCTTGGTTAAGCAGAGCTGAATGTGCTTTCAGAGCCTTTTTCACCTTCCATATTGGCTGTTTATGCCAACTGGAGAAGGTGCTTTGCTCTTGAACATTGACCAGAAGTTATCTAGTTTCTGATCAATGTCTACCCATTTACTCTCAGACTCATTTCAAGAAGAGAGAGATGAAAGTTATGAAACCAGTGGTGGTGTCTGGTTGGGCATGAAGTCTTTTTCTTCCACTGTTAATTCACTTGCTTTTTCTTTGCAAAAACACTTGGAGTTACATTTATGTTCACAGCTTTGGTTTTTCTCTGGGCCATTTTTGGCTTCATGTTTAGGTCTTAATATGTAGAGTGCTTGATACACCTCTACCTAAATCAGGGCATGCCTGGAGACTAGCAGTTCCCATGAGCCAAGATGGTTTTTCAATGAGCTGTTCATTCTATCTTGCCTGGTCCCTGTGACAAACTGCATGCTTTTGCTAGGCAGTGAGTTAAGGCAGAGGCTATAGTGGGGGAAAAATAATAAATGAAGAAAAACTTCACTAAGTTGAAAAACATGGCATGACAATTAAGAGTGATCAAAAATGGTCATCTTTATTGAATTAACAGATGATGAGTTAAAAGCAATGAAATTAATATTTTTAATAAAGTCACGGAGTTCAAAAGCATCAAAACCACTTTTATGAATGTAATTGTTTTAGCTGCATTTAGAAATTGAAACCAGCATTTAATGATCAGCTTTAATCTTTTTTAAGCACCAAACCAAGCATTATATTCATGAAATGCTGGCTGCCAATTTTGTTTCTGCACATAGAGGTTACTGTAAGTGGTGAGTGTGTGTGTATGTTTGTATGTTTGTGTGTGTGTGTGTGTATGTGTGTGTAGTATGTACTCGTGCTCATAGACATACACATCATATGTATGTCTACATGTATATATATTATATGTTTCTTTTTAAACTCATATTTTGTGAGTCAGTAATGATATTTGAAAGAGGTGGTCACTTATAGAAGTGCAATTTCAGCCACCTGATGACAACAAAGAGTAGATATTAGAAGTTCCACTTTTATGAAAAAATATGTGAGGGTAGGTTTATAATAATGAGGAAATTTCTTTTCTGTTGCTTCCTAGAAAAAACTAAAACATTATGTGAGCTGACAAAATGGACATCAATAGTAGAAGGCACACCTCCCAATCCCGCTCCCCAACAATATCTACTTAGAAAAGCTCTAGCAATTTATCATTTATGTATTATTTATAAGTATCATTTAAGTATAAGTTCAACCATCACTTCCTCTAGTTAAGATTTCCTTATTATCCTCAGGGAGAGTTAGTTGGTTGTTTTCTACTCTTGGCTGCCATAGCACTTTTTATATAACTCTGTTTTCCTGCCTGTCAAATTATAATTTGTTTACTTCTATGTCTACTCTCCGATATGACATATTTACCTCTCTGGCACTATTTACCTGGCAAATAGTGGGTACTCAGTAAATGCTTGTTGTGTGAAAGAATAAATAATTGAGAAAGTGCCACATTGTATATACTGAAAAGAACTCTATGTATAGTGATCACAATTTCTGAATCAATTATTGGGTCCTATGGCCTATCAAATGACTTTTATGCTGCTTTTGGGTTTGAGTGGCAGAGGTAAGAGATGTATTTTGAAAGGCAAGGTATTGCAGTTGCCAGGACTTTGCAGTGATTTATGAGGATGTAGGACTAAGGATACAATACTTGAAATTGGATCTGTTCTGGAAAAGAAAACTGATATGTATGATTGCCATAGCTACAGGATATCAAGAATTCTTGATTAAGGAGTGTGCATTTTATCTGATAAATGTTAGCAATACACTGTAGTAGAGGGAATGGTTGATGGTCCTGATCCCTGAAAGAAGGGTAGTGCACTGGGGATAGTTTAAACATGGACTGTGGAATACCTAAATAAATGAAGTGAGCTCAAATGACTTAAAGTTGCTCTCTAGAATATTTTTACAGAGAAAGAATAAAATACATTATTTTTAGTATGTACAGATTATCTAGTGACTTTTGCAAGGGCCCAGTGTATTTTCACGAATCATTTAGACTGCCACACTCTTCTGGGGATGAGAGAAGAGAAGAGGTTAATATTTACTGAGTACCTGTTATGTGTCTAGTACTGCACTAAGACTTTAATGTACGTCATTTAATCCTAGCTCTCAACCACTCTGTGAGGCAGTACAATTACCTTTTTAAAGTTGACCAAAGTAAGATTTGAGAGGGGTGCAGTTGAGATTTCAACCCAGTCTGAATGACTCCAAAAGGGTGAGGGTGGATTTCGAAGACAGATATGTATTGTTTTAACGTTCATAATCTATCCATTGCACTCTGATGACTCCTAAACAAATTAAATTAACACAATTCCATGTAGCCGAGGGGAAATAGCTATCATATATAGGCCTTTTGGAGTATATTTTGAACGTGCATTTGCTGATTTTCCTGCTCTTGTTCTGGAGGGGGCCATAATTCCCTCTTCTGTGATAGATCCTTTCCTTTTACCCCAGGGCTCAGGCAGTTCTCAGCAGTGCCCAAGAGCAAGCCCACCTTTAAGACTGTGAGTGACATACGTTTACCATGTATCAGCTGTCATTCAGATTGCAACATCCATGAAATGTGAACTTTTCTTCCCTCTGGCCATGGAACAGATAAGCAAGCATCTCTCAGAAGGAACAGAGCACTGCTGAGCTCCTGAAGCTAGAGATTGGCCGATATCTCAGCAAGGAATTCAAAGTATCACTGAGTATGTATGTTCTGAAGTGAGTTGGGGTTTGCTTCTATGTGTCACTGAGAGCTGGAGTTGCAGGGAGGGAAGGGTAGGAGGACATTGAGGCCTAGGCCTCTAAAAACCAGCCAGTTATACTTTTCCCAGGAGGCAGCTTTATGAGATATGCATAAGGACCTTTATAAATGTGCAATGCCTGTATAAGCAACACTTGCCTTCACTCTCTCTGAAGTCTGTTCCTGGAATCCCTCCCACTGTGTAAATAGTTCATATTTGCCTCATGTTTGTCCACTCTTTGCCTCAAGGAGAAACCAAAAATAGCTGCATGTTTGTGCTTCAGGAGAAACAAGTGTTTGTATAATTCTAATTGTGGAAACATGTTCGTTCTTCCATTTGAGTGGTCAAAGGAGAACGCCTAGTCACACACAGGCACAGCAACAGAGCAGAGACCTGTGAAAGAAAAAAAAAAAAAGAACATGAATATTCCCTCAATCCCCCTCTCACCCACTGCCCTTTTCTGCACAAATAATGAAATTGCCAAGTGTTTCCAAGAAATTCTTGAAAATGTTGTCTTTAGCCTGTGGAATTTGTGCCATAAAATGTCAATAGTACATGCATTTTCTTCCAAAATGAGTTACAGGCAGTGTTCACCTATACATCAAATCCCTCTGCAAGGAATGCCTCTGTGGTTCACTCTAGCAGAAGCTTTCCCAAGGCTTAGGCAATAGCTTATGGGAAGGGGCTTTTACTGATTTGGTGAAAGGAAGCATTTAGCACAAAGGGTGTTTCTGCTGGGTTGCAGAAAGGAACAATTACTTTCCTGAGTGAAACAGCCAGCCAGAGCAGATCACTTAGCTTGAAAAACACTATTTGCTGAGCAGTTACACTGGCTAATTCACCACCAGAAGAGAGGCAGAAAAACACAGTGGGAAGAACATCCAGCTTGAAATTAGACCAGAGTTCAAACTTCAACTTTTTTACTTAGTAGTTAATGGATTTTGGCAAATTACTTGACTCATGAATGATAGTTTCTTCAGTTTTTAAATGAAAATATATAATAATATCTACCTCACAGAGCTGTTGTAATGATCGGGGATCATAGCTAACTGTGCAGTATTAAGAGCTGTTTCCCTGGAGATGCCAGGGTGGCTGAGTGTGCTTCACACTTCCATGGAGCATGGTGCTTAGGCCTTTGGTAACTTTGATTGACTCATAGCACCATTCACCATTCCCAAAGGTACAGCTGAAGCTAGGGTGAAGAAAATAAGCCCACACTATGATTTTGTACTTTGACAGGGTCCCTCTCTCTCGTTTCTTTTTTTCTTCTTTTAGCTGCTCTTCAGGGAAACTCCTAGGGCAGCTGCTAAGTAGCACCTGAATTTTAAAGGCAAAAATGTAGACAAACAATTCAAAGACATTTTCTACGGAGAATGGCACCCTGCTAGCAAGTAATTCTCTTTGTCGGCGTCAAGGTAGGACTTCTAGAAGCCAAGAGTGAAGAGAACTTTCATAGTTATGTTTGCCCCTTGCTCCTTAGGTAGTTAAAGGACTTTTGTCAGAGTGCTTGCCTTCCAGACACTTGAAATTGTTAAACTCAAACTCAAACTGAGGGTATAGTTTCTGGAATCAGATAAATCTGTATCTGAATCCTAGTACTACCACAGAACAAGCTGTGTGGCCTTGAACAAGAGACTTAACCTCTTTGGACTCCATTTCCTTCATCTGTAAAGGATGGGCTGTTGTGAGGATAAAAGGATATCAGTGTAAAGCACATAGCATAGCTCCTGGCACACACTAGATACCCAATAAATGACAGCTGATAATATAATTGAGCTGGGTTGAGGCAATTTATACTTAAGAGAAGTACTTGTAAACTATTCTCTGGACAAAATTGAGTTATTAGACTGATACATAATTTCGTTTAATATTTATTGAGTACCTACCATTTCCTATGAACTATGACAGGAAATGGATATAAAACAACAAAAAACAGAGATTCCTGCCCTCACAGATCTTAAAACTGAATAGAGGAAATGACAAATAAATAATTCTAATATAATGTGGTAAGCAATATCATGGAGATGGAAGAATCAGAGGATGGCATGAGAAAACACTGCAGTGCTCTCTAACCCAGATTTCAGAGGCAAGGGAGAAGAACAGTCAGGAAAGAGGGTTCACTAATATCAAATGTTGACAAAGAGGTAAATGAGTAAAGAATTGAAGAGTGTTATGTGGATTTAGCAATAAGAAGATTGTGATGCTAATATCATGTCCTTGACTTTCACTGAAGGATGACATGAGAAAGGACCAAATGACAAACATCACAACACAGCCTATAAAACGGCTACTACTGAAGACTTGAGTCTTTAATGTTTCTCCCTGTTCATCATATACATATACTCTTAACTAAATTCTTATTACAGATTAATGCCAGAAAAACTTTTCTCTCTTTCATGCATCCATTACACAGATAGCCATTGAATATCTACTGTATGACTCACTTATGAGCCCTTGGGCTACAAAGGGAGTTGTCATAGTACCTACTCTTAAAATCTCATTAAAACTTTATTCATTTATTCATACAATAAATATTTATTAAGCTCCTACCATGTGCCAGGCTCTGTACTAACCACAAGATGGGTAGAGTCCCTGCCTACATGTCGCTCATGGTTTATTCTGTGAAGAACTGTTATGCTTTCAATTATTGGACAATGGTCAGTTGTATAACTATCAAATTTTCCTTTTTGTATTTGCATCCAAGAATCAGTGGATTATATTAATTTATACATCTGGAATAATTCTATTTCACTCCACCCTAATTCTTTGGCCTTTTAACCTTTTAAAAGTTCTAATTGCACATGTCTTTTATCATATGACCCTGAAAATCCTTGTTGGAAGAAACTAAAATATAAACAAAAACCAAAGGAATGCACACAAACAAATAATGAAAACTGAGAATAGTAAGAAATGGAAACAGAGCCCTTACCAGTTATTGTGTTTTCTTTAGATATCCTTCACATAGCAATTACCCTTTGATTTCACTTATGCTGTCTATCTCCAACTTTCCAACAACTTTACTAGAAAAAGTAATTTTAACTTCCATACTACTCACTGAAACAGAATGAGATTTTATAAACATACCCCTTCAACTACATATCACTCAGATCCATGAGTTAAGGTCAAAGAGAACTACATGGGGGATATTAAATAAATGAATGATTCAAACAACATAACACCTTTATGAGAATGAATGATACTTTGTTTAGGGGGTTTCCCTACTTTCCGCTTTCCACTTTATCTTAAGAATACTTGCTAATTTATTGCTCAAATCCTTGGTGTGTTGTATGTTGGTTAGGGAGGGAGGTGGATATGGAGAGACTGGACATCTGATCTGTTTCATCCCAGTGCTTGAAGTCTGGGAATGTGATTTCTAGTACAGTACTTATGACAATAAAAATCCTACATTAATTTAAAAATCTGTTTGCCTCATAGAATTTACTGAAGTACGATTTTATCTGCATGAGTATGTGGTGAGAAATATGGAATAAATGTTTATATGCATTTTTCTGTTTTCTTTTTAAAAAGGAAATACATAATGAGGGTCAGGAAAACTACCAATGAAACCTACATATTAAACTGACTAGGGGATAAAAACAAATTTTAAAAAACCTCATTTCAACCCACACCACAGAGGCTCAGCTTCTATGAGCACTTCCACAGAAAGAGGACTTTTCCCTTTGTGTTACTTTCTGTGACCCCATAGCCCTGATTTGGGTTAGCACATAACAATGTTGAGGCTAACAGATCTCGTAACACCTCCTTTGAAGTTTTTCTCTTCTACTAGTCCCTTTATGAAAGGGGATTTGGAGACTACAAGTAGGCCTAGGGCAAGAGAATCTTGCTGCTTGACAGCAAGAAAAAAATAGTTTCATTTGTTTCCTTTAGTTTCCCAATTTATTTTTTGTAGAGGCCAAAGCTTGCTTCTCAGAAATAGACATCATATGGGCATATAGAAGACATCTTGGAGGTGGAGGGTCCTTCTGTTGCTGTTTGGATGGGCAGCTCTGTTTGCTAATTTCTATATATGTTTCCTCTCAGTTTCTTCTCTCTTCCTTTACTCCACCCCAAGTTGCCTTGACAATCTTTTCTCAAACACACCAGCAGTAATTAGTATGATTATGAAGAACAAATCATTCTGAATGAGAACAGACTTCCTTTTTCTAAGGACTTCAGCCTAGAGAAACTGGACTTAATGACTAACCTAGTTGTATGTAGTTCAGATGTGGCCTGGTGAAAAAATAGAATGTGGAAATGAGAACCCAATGTCAAAATTTTTTGAGAGCCTCAATCTCAGGCACTGTGGCCTTTAGAGCATTCACAGGGTTTATTCATTCCTGGTAATGCTCAGCAATGCCAATCTGACTTGAATAATCCTGTGATGTACCAAGTCCACCTTCCAGACATGCCTTGTAAAGGATTATGCTTAAAAGACATACTTTTTCCTGATACCTCCTATATTTCCTTTCCATACAACTGGAATCTATTTACCTACCTATCTAACTTTCTGTCTGCCTATCATCTGTCTATCTATTATGTATATCTTTTTGTGTGTTTCAGTTTCTGTTTGCTAGCAGTGTCTCAAATGGTAAATATATGTTAAGGGTAAATTTTGAAGGACAATGTAGATCTTTAACTTCTGTGCCACACTCATAATTATTGCCTTAGGCGGCACTAGAACTGAGCAAAGATAGAAATCAGAGGTGGACACAGTTTGTGTCCTAAAGGCAAGGAAATTGGTAGGATGCTAGGACAGATAATGGGGCAAATAACCTAATAAGAAGGTCATGGAAGGCATAATACGGGTGGTAGCTAATATCTGGAGTCTGAGGATATAGTCTGAGATCACAAGTTGAGACTATTGGCAATGTTATGAGACAACCTGAAATATTCTGCCCACTAATGGGGAGATACCCATTCAGGGCTGCTTTACTGGGCTGTCTCCTCTTTTTCTTCGTTTCTTGCTTCCTTCATTCACATTAAAAAAGAATTTTTGAGACATTATGTTCTGGACAGTGAATTTGTTCCCTAAGTACCTTGGAAATAGCTCTGTTTAAATTTACATAAGGTCTATAGTTCTTAGCTCTTTTGAAGCAATCTTATGCTATATCTCCTTATTTCCTTGTTTCTACAGTGGATTTACCAAAGTAGTTGAAAGTAAGAGTTGAGTTTAAGATAATATAACAATGAAGATATGGGAAATTTGTTGGGCACTTATTATATGTCAGGTAGTTCCTTATGTACATGATTTTATCCCCTGATTATCGCAATAATCTAATAATCCTGTGGTGAAAACAGAGTAAGTATTATTATCTCCATTTGCAGATAATTCTGGCTCAGAGAATTTAAATAACTTGCCTAAGGTCATAGGCAGCAAAAATATTTAAACACAGGTATGCCTAACAATTATGCCAGGTGCTTGGGTTGAAAGGCAGAGAATGAAGGTGCTTAGATGCTTTAGGACTGGGGTTTAGTAGTGATATATGATTCAGATAAAGAGCAAAGGGAGTTGAGAGTTCTGGGAAAGAGAAAAATTGAGGTCTATAGTGTCCAAATTTGATAGAGAATGAAGTGAAGAGAGAGACAAATTGTGCATAGGGAGGGATTGAATGATTGACTGTAGGTCGGAGAATAAGAATAGAAAAAAGGAGTAAGAGAACTGGAAGTGGATTGTCTTGGGATTCATTAGTGAGATGTCTGAATTTACATTTTGTAGATGAAGCAGTTTTGCTTTATGGCAATGTTCAGATGTGGCCAGAGGAACAAGTGGCTGAGTCATAATTTGTAAAAAAAAAAAAAAAAAAAAAAAAAAAAAAAAAAAAAAAAATTTGTAGTTAAAAAACTCAAGGAACCATTGGGCTAAGGTAGTGGTTGGATTATTTATATGGACATCAAAATATCTCTAGATGACATCCAGGATTTAAAGTGGTAAAGTAGCTTGGAGATAGAGTCCTCATGAAAGGACTGGGGCAGTGATCAACAAATACCATCAAAGTAGAAGGAAATAATTGTAAAGCTATATGACATTCATTTCAAAGGGCAACAATTTGGGTATATAATAAAGGGAGATTTTTGGTCTGGAAGTGGCAATAGGAGCCAGGAGACTACCAGTGTCACCCCTGGAGATGTGGGAATCATGGCAGAACCAGAGCTCTGTTTAATGAAGCTGTAAGGAAACCAGTTAACTTAGGATTTGCTAACTTTCTCAAATAGAGACTTGAGATTGACATTTTATTATTGTATTTGTTGATTAGAATTTATATTTCCCTATTTTCATATTTACGTATGGGTAAAAGGAATGTTTTATTTTGTTTATAGAAAGGTAATTCAAAAGATAATTTTACTAAACTTCAAGTATCTAATTTTTGTACCTTCTTTCACTTAACTTGTCATGATTGTTTTGTTCTGTGGGTCCATTGTCCTGGCCAGGCAAAAATAGGTGCTACCCCTAGGATAAGGTGGTATGTCTTAAGTAGCCCTAGTAAAATGCAATTAAGTATTGAACTTGGGAAGAGTAACATATTTATAGCCATTATCATTCATAGAGTACAGAGATTTGTAACTTGAAGTTTGGGAGGAGGCAAGAAACATTCTGGAGTTTGAACACAAATGTGAGCATGAGTATGAGATGTTACCAGGCTTGGTGACAGTGAGGATGGATCTGGTTGAGTAGTTTTGGTGGTAGTGGTGGGAGTCAGAGTAGGGAAGCACACAGGCTAAATATCCAGGGGCTAACTGTGGTGGCCAAAGGGTAGGTTGCCTTGAGGAAAGGGGATAATGAATTGAGCAAAGCCTGTGATATTCATTATGCCAATTTAATCCTCATTAACTCTGTCAGAGTTCCACAGGTGCTCTGGTTGGCTGAGTGGGTCCGTAGATGTGAGTCTTGGTGTATCTGTGGGAGAGGGTGAGCTATGTGCATCCTACTACTCCGCCATCTTGGCCTCCCCTCCAAGAGTCAGTCTTTAAATATCACACTCACTAACATATGTGCACCCAATATAGGAGCACCTAAATATACAAAAAAAATTAACAGACATAAAGGGAGAAACTAATGAGAATACAATAATAGTAGGAGACTTTAACACCACATTAACATCACTGGACAGGTCTTCCAGACAGAAAATCAATGAGGTTATGGAGATACTAAGTGACACAAAAAAACTGTTGGACTTGGTTAATATTTTTAGGACATTATATCCTCCCAAAACAAAACATACATTCTTTTAAAGTACTCATGGAACAATCTCACATACTCATGCACAAAAGGAGTCTCAAGAAATTTAAGAGGATAGAAATTATTTCAAGCATCTTTACTGACTACAATGGCATGAAACTAGAAATCAACAACAGAGAAACAAAGGAGAAAAAAAGGAAAGCATGGAGAATAACAATATATTACTTAAAAAATCAATGGGTTGATGATGAAATCAAAGAAGAAATTTAAAAATACTTTGAGACAAATGACAATGGAAACACAACCACACAGAATCTATGGGATGCAGCAAAGGCAGTGCTAAGAGGGAACTTTATAGTGATACAGGCCTTCCTCTAAAAAGAAGAACAATCTCAAACAAACAATCTAACCTACCAGCTAAAAGAATTAGAAAAAGAATAGCAAAAAGCCCCAAAAGGCAGCAGAAGGAAGGAAATAATAAAGATCAGGGAGCAAATAAATGAAATAGAGATTCAAAAAAATCAATCAAACCAAGAGGTGGTTTCTTGAAAGAGTAAACAAAATTTACAAAACTCTGGCCAAGTTCCTGAAGAAGAGAAAAGAGAGAGCACAAATAAACAAGATAAGAAAGGAAAATGGAGAAAGTACAAACAATATCACAGAAATACAAAATATCATACAAGAATACTATGAACAACTGTATGGAACCAAAATGGATAACCTAGAGGAGATGGACAAATTTCTGGAAACATACAGTCCACCAAGACTGAACCAAGAAGAATCTGACCACTTGAACAAACCAATCACTAGAAATGAAATCGAATTAGCAATAAAAATCCTCCCTACAAATAAAAGTCCAGTACCGGATGGCTTCACCATGGAATTCTAACAAACACACAAAGAAGAACTCATACCAGTCCTTCTCAAACTGTTCTGGAAGACTGAAAAGGAGGTAATACTCCCAAACTCATTCTATGAAGCCACTATCACCCTGATACCAAAACCAGGCAAAGACACTACCAAAAAAGAGAATTATAGGCCAATATCACTGATGAACATAGATGCCAAAATCCTCACTGAAATATTAGCAAACTGAGAACAACAGCACATAAAAAAGATGATAAACCATTGTCACGTTTGGCTCATCCCAGGCACAAAAGGATGGTTCAACATATGCAAATCAATCAGTGTAATACACCACATCAACAAGAGAAAGGACAAAAACCACATGATCATATCAATAGATGTGGAAAAAGCATCTGATAAAATTCTACAGCCATTTATGATAAAAACTCTCACCAAAGTGGGTATAGAAGGAACTTATCTGAATGTAATAAAAGCTATCTATGACAAACCTACATACAGCATAGTAGTCAATGGTGAAAAACTGAAAACCTTCCCACTAAAATCTGGGAAAAGACAATGCTGTCAACTCTGATCACTCCTATTCAACATAGTCTTGGAAGTCCTAGCCACAGCAATCAGGCAAAAAAATAAAAATAAAAATAAAAAATAAAAGGGATCCAAATTGGAAAAGTAGAGGTAAAAGTGTCACTATATGCAGATGACATGTTACTATATATAGAAAACCCTAAATGGTCCACACAAAAACTACTAGAACTAATTGAAGAATTCAGCAAGGTAGCAGGTTACATGATTAACATTCAAAAATCAGTTGCATTTCTTTACACTAATGAGGAATCAACAGAATAAGAAAGTAAACAAACAATCCCCTTTAAAATAGCACCCAAAGTAATAAAATACCTAGGAATAAATCTAACCAAGAAGGTGAAAGAATTATACACAGAAAACTATAAACCATTGATGAAGGAAATTGAAGAACACTTCAAAAAATGGAAAGATATCCCATGCTCCTAGATTGGAATAATCAATATTGTTAAAATGGTCACACTACTCAAGGCAATCTACAGATTTAATGCAATCCCTGTCAAATTACCCAGGACATATTTCACAGAACTAGAACAAGTCATAATAAAATTTATATGGAACCACAAAAGACCTAGAATTGCCAAAGCATTACTGAAGAGAAAGAAAGAGGCTGGAGGAATAACTCTCCCAAACTTCAGATAATACTGTAGAGCTACAGTCATCAAGACAGCATGGTATTGGTACAAAAACAGACATATAGACCAATGGAACAGAATAGAGAGCCCAGAAATGAACCCACACTCTTTTGGTCAACTCATCTTCGACAAAGGAGGCAAGAATATACAATGCAATAAAGTCAGTTTCTTCAGCAAATGGTGTTGGGAAAACTGGACAGCAGCATGTAAATCAATGAAGCTAGAACACTTCCTTACACCCTACACAAAAATCAACTCAAAATGGATCAAAGACTTAAACATAAGACAAGATACAATAAACCTCCTTGAAGAAAAAATAGGCAAAACATTATCTCACATACATCTAAAAATTTTTCTCCTAGAAGAAATAAAAGCAAGAATAAACAAATGGGACCTAATGGAACTTACAAGCTTCTGCACAGCAAAGGAAATCATAAGTAAAAGAAAATGACAACCTATGGAATGGGAAAATATTTTTGCAACTGAAACCGACAAAGGCTTAATCTCCAGAATATATAAGCAGCTCATACGACTCAATAAGAAGAAAATAAACAACCCAATCCAAAAATGGGCAGAAGGGCTAAACAAGCAGTTCTCCAGGGAAGACCTACCAATAATCAATAGACACATGAAACAATGTTTATTATCACTAATTATCAGAGAAATGCATATCAAAACTAAAATGAGGTATCACCTCACACCAGTCAGAATGGCCATCATTCACAAGTCCATAAATGACAAATGTTGGAGATGCTGTGGAGAAAAGGGAACCCTTCTACACTGTTGGTGGGGAATGCAGTTTGGTGCAGTCACTGTGGAAAGCAGTATGGAGATTCCTCAAAAGACTAGGCATAGACTTACCATATGACCCAGGAATCCTGCTTCTGGGCTTATATCCAGAAGGAACCCTACTTCAGGATGACACCTGCACCCCAATATTCATAGCAGCATTATTTACAATAGCCAAGGCATGGAAACAGCCTAAATGTCCATCAACAGGTGACTGGATAAAGAAGATGTGGTATATTTACACAATGGAATACTACTCAGCCATAAAAACCGACAACATAATGCCATTTGCAGCAACATGGATGCTCCTGGAGAATGTCATTCTAAGTGAAGTACGCCAGAAAGAGAAAGAAAAATACCATATGAGATCGCTCATATGTGGAATCTAAAAAACAAAAACAAAAAAACAAATCATAAATACAAAACAGAAATAGACTCATAGATATAAATAGAAACTTGTGGTTGCCAAGGGGTGGAGGGTGGGAAAGAATAGATGGGATTTTAAAATTTTAGAATAGGTAAACAAGATTATACTGTAAATCACAGGGAAATATACACAGGTTCTTATGGTAGGTCACAGAGAAAAATATTTGACATTGAATATATATATGTTCATGTATACCTGAAAAATTGTGCTCTACACAGGAATTTGACATAGCGTTTAAAATGATTATAAATCAATAAAAAATGTTAAAAATAAGATTGACTCTGGAAACCAATTGAATTATAGGAAAGTAAGAGTATAGGCAAGGGAAACTGTCAGAAGGCTGTTGTTATATAAGTCCAATTATGAAATAATAATGACAAAGGATAAACTTCCATTTGTTACCAAGATGGAGTAACATGGACTGAATTTACCCATATGTCTGAAACTGACAAAAGCAACAGCTCAAGTGCATCTATGAAAAACCGACAGATAACAATACTTATTAGAGAAAGATTAAATGCTTTTATTCTGGGATCAGAAATAAGACAAAGATGCATATTCTCACCACATCTACCCAAAATTTTACTGGAGGTTCTAGCCAGTGCAATAAGACAAGATAAAGAAATAAAAAGCACTGACATTGAGTGAAAAAGTAAACTCTCTTTATTCATAGTTACAGTAAAATGACACTACACACCTATTAGAATGTTTAAAATGAAAAAGCCTTACCATACCAAGTATTGGCAATGCTTTGGAGGAACTGAAATTAGCATACACAGAAATGTACAATGATACTTTGCAAAATACTTTGGAAAATAATTTGGCAGTTTCTTACAAAGTTAAACAAGTATCTACTGTATGATCCACTTCATTCCATTCCTTTGGTATTTACCCAAGGATTGAAAGCAAGTCTTGATAAAAAGACTTGTACATGAATACTCATGTCATCTTTAGTTTTAATGATTATAAGTTGGAAACAACTCCCAAATCCATCAACAGGTGAATGGATAACCAAATTGTGGTGCATCCATACAATGAAATACTACTTAGCAATAAAGTATAATAAACTACTCATAATTCTAAAAACATGGATATATCCCAACATAATTATCCTGTGAAAGAAGCTAGAAAAAAGACTGCATACTATATGATTCTATTTATATGAAAGTCTAGAAAATGCAAACTATTAGTTTTCTAGAACCATCATAACAGAGTACTATAAACTGAATGTTTAAACAACAAAAATTTATTATCTCACAGTTCTGGAAGCTGGAAATATGAGATCAAGATGTTAGCAAGATTATGGTTTACCCTTCAACAACATGGGTTTGAACTGTGAAGATCCACATATATGTGGATATTTTTCAATAAATATATTGGAAAACTTTTTGGAGATTTGCAACAATTTGAAAAAACTGTCAGACAAACTGCATAGCCTAGAAGTATTGAAAAAAATTAAGAAAAATAAAGTATGTCATAAATGCATAAAGTATATGTAGATACTAGTCTAGTTTATCATTTACTACTGTACAATATACATAAAACTATTATAAAAAGTAAAAATTTATTCAACCTTATGCACAAAAACACTTACAGACTGTACATTTACAGTCCAGAGAAATGTAAATAAATGTAAAGAAGCAATATTAAATCATAACTGTACAAAATCAACTGTAGTACATACTGTACTAAAGTGATAATTTTGTAGCCACCTCCTGTTGCTATAGCAGTGAGCTCAAATGTTGCAAGTATCTGCTTAAAATGCCTGTGATGATAATCATCTGTGTGAACAGTTTACCTCACCAGGAAACTGTGTAACACAGTGAAAAGTGATCTCTGGCTGTTTTCTTGTATTTTTCGTTGATGTTTAGTACAATACCTTAAATCTTGAATAACACTTTGAGACTCATATAAATTGCCACTTTTGATGGTGGGAATACTAAGAAACAGAGAAAAGTTATGACATTATGAAAAAGTTTAATTGATAAATATATACCACATTTTGATGTCGGTAGCTGCAGTGGCCCACCATTTCAAGATAATTCATGTTAAAGATGACTGTAAAAAAGAAAACGAATCCGATAAGCCAGCCCCAGCCAATCCTCAGTGCCTATCTTTGGAGGGGAGGCAACACAGGGACTTGGGGCTTTGAACCTAAGGTTGTTCCCCTAGTTCTACGTGAAGGTGGAGGGTCCCGAGTTCCTTGCCTCTTAACGCCCAGCCTGCCACCGACTGGGCTCTTTCCCCATAGAACTCATTGAGATAGGCGTCACCAGGTGACCAGTGGGAGCCTCCCACCCCCAGTCAGATCAGAAAGCTCGGTGTGGGTTAGCTATGAGGACATATGCTCATGGGAGTGGTGGCCCGATGTGAGAAGGGGAACCCAGATATCTGGTCTGGGGTTGGAGGCAGGGCTGGTGGTGAAGGGACACTGGGACCATCAGCCTTGTCTGTACTGGATGTCGCCAGTGTTGCCGTACAAACATGAAGCACAATCAGTCCATCCCAGAGGGACCGAAGTTATGAGAAGCTTTCGAAATATTTTGCTTTATCAGCCGATATCAACACTTGTATCTGGCCTCTCTGTGTCCCAGCGGTGCCTTGTGCAATGTGAATGTGCACGTCTGTGCTAAACCACCATTTTATTTGGTTTTTGTTTTGTTTTGGTTTTGCTCAGATACTTGCCAAAATGAGACTCTTCGTCAGCAGCTGCAGGGAGGGTCTGTGGCTCTCTTTCCTTTTGGTCGTGGGATTGCTTTTGCTCCCAGGGGAACCAAAGAGGCGAGGTGGGCTTCCCCTTTCCCCTCAGCTTTCCCTGGGGGTGGCTGTGGGCCTCAACCCCCTCCGGCCCGGGCTGCCCACAGGCTTGTCCCCCCTAGAGGCCCTGGCTCCCGGTCTGAAAGGGAAGCAGCCTCCAGCCAGCACGCACAGATCAGATCACTGGGCCTGGGAGCAGGGAAGGCCAGCTTCTTTGGGGAGAACAGAGAGTTTCATGCTAGACGTCTTATGTATTATATCTATAATATAAACATATCAAAGTCAGTTTTGGTGTCTTTTTGAAACTAAAAAAGCTATGTCCAAGGTTTTCTGTGGGCCAGGTCACATTTGTAAATAATCACAGTGTATTCCCTGGCTGAGATCCTGACTTTCATTAGCTCTCCACCCATCCTGAGCCCCTCTTTACATTAAGGGGGTGACTTGTCCCAATTAAAAAAAAAAAGCAATGAAACCATTGCTGCAGCTACACTAGCAGACAGGGAAACCTTGCATTTTTGTGAAATACTTTTTTTGGGCTCATATGGAATGTTCAGTCTTTATGTAGGTGCAGGATTGCTATAAGAAAGGCATACCTATAGATTAATGTGATTCAAGAAACATCATTCTAAGTGAAGTAAGCCAGAAAGAGAAAGAAAAATACCATATGAGATCGCTCATATGTGGAATATAAAACAAACAGACAAACAAACGAAGCATAAATACAAAACAGAAATAGACTCAAAGTCATAGAATACAGATTTGTGGTTGTCAAGGGTGTGGGGGGTGTGAAGAGCTAGACTGGGATTTCAAAATTGTAGAATAGATAAACAAGATTATACTGTATAGCACAGGGAAATATATACAAGATCTTATGGTAGATCACAGAGAAAGGAATGTGACAATGAATATATATATGTTCATGTATAATTGAAAAATCGTGCTCTACACTGGAATTTGTCACAACATTGTGAAATGATTATAAATCAATAAAAAAGTTAAAATATATATATAGCCACAGAAATCTAGAATAAAACAGAAGTAAATATGAACTATATTAAGTATATAGTTTATGTAATCATATATAAATTATATAATTATAATTTCTGAAAAAAATTAAAAATTTAAAGGCAAATAACAAACTTGTAAAAATTTTTGTCCATAACAGGAAGGCAAATGGCCAACTTGTTATTATATAAGTAATTCATGCAAATCAATATGAAAAATACTCTAAATCAAGTACATGGATAAACAACATGAATAAAAAATATACAAAAGAGGAAATTTAACTCCATAACTAATGAAAAAATTGAATAACCAGTAATGAAAAACACATATAAAATAACTATACAATTTTGTCCCTTACAAAATCAGCAGGAATAAAAATGAGTGATTAAAATCAATGTTAATGAGATTGTAAGACATTGCTAATTAGAATATGAATTTGTACAATACTCATGGAAAACAATTTTTCAATATAGCATGAACTATAGATGTTTTTCCTTGCCTTTTAATCTAATAATCTCATTCATAATAAATTAATTCCAAAAAAAAGAAACAGTTATTATATAACATTATATGACATATAAGAAGTCATTATATGACAGCTTAAGAGAAAATGAAGGTGAAGGACGTAAAGTTGGATGATTTAATGACAGAAAAGGAAGGTTTAATAAATTAAAATAGAAGTTTGGCTAAAAATTATCATGATAAGAAGAGAAGCAGCTTCTGCTGACTAAGAGGCAGCAGATGAGTTCCCAAATACAATTAAGAAAATCATTGAATATGGCTGTAGTTTTGTCATAACTAGCTTTTATTATGTTGAGATATGTTCCCTTTATACCCACTTTGGTAAGAGTTTTTATAGACTTACTATATGATCCAGCAATCCCACTCCTGGGTATATATCCAGAGGGATCCTTAATTCAAAAAGATACATGCACCTCAATTTTCATAGCAGCACTATTTATAATAGGCAAGACATGGAATAAACCTAAATGTCCATCAACAGATGACTGGATAAAAAAGCTGTGGTATATTTAGACAATGGAATACTACTCAGCAATAAAAAAGAATAAAATAATGCCATTTGCAGCAACATGGATGAACCTGGAGAATGTCATTCTAAGTGAAATAAGCCAGAAAGAGAAAGGAAAAAAAAAAGTATGATATTACTTATATGTGGAATCTAAAAAGAAAAGATGAACTTATTTACAAAACAGAAACAGACTCACACACACACAGAAAACATACTTATGGTTAACAAGGAGAAGAGTGGTGGGAAGGGATAAATTGGGAGTTCGAGATTTGCAGATACTAACTAATATATGTAAAGTAGATAAACAACAAGCTTATACTGTATATCACAGGGAACTATATTCAATATCTTATAATAACTTCTGGTGAAAAAGCATATGAAAACAAATATATGTATGTTCCTATATGACTGAAGTGTGCTGTACACCAGAAGTTGACACAACACTGTAAAATGATTATATATAATATATATGAAATTATATATATATATCAGCTTATATTATATATATATGAAATTATATATATATATCAATATATCTATATCTGTATCTATCTACCTATCTATCTATCTATATATATAGATATGAAAATCATTGATGAGAAAGGATATTTGCCTTAACAGGTTTAACATGCAGGCAAAAGTGCTCTATTCTGGAACAAAATTCCACAAAGGGCATTTATTAGTAAGGAAGAGAAGCAAGCATCAAGATTTAGGGCAGCAAGTGATAGGTTAACTCTACTATTTTGTACAAATGTGGTTAAATACATAATCAGGCTGTCCTTATCTATACAGCTGCTAAAACCCTGAGCCTTGAAGGGAAAAGATAAACATCAGCTGCCAGTCTTTTGCTTGTACAATAAGAACACCTGGACAAGGAAAATCCTTTTTGTGGATTAGTTTCATTGATTGTTTCTGAAGTCAGGAAATACCTTTTCAGTAATGTACTGCCCTTTACAGTTCCTTTGACATTGGACAAAACTCCCAGGTACCCAGAACCCCCAGCATTCAACACTGAAAACATCAAAGTGGTCTACTTTCCCCCAAACACAACTTCTCTGATTCAGTATCTAGATCAGAAGGTCATAAGGACCTTTAAGTATCCTTACACACAGTACTCTATGGAAAAGACTGTTAACCCTATGGAGGAGAACCCCAATAGAAAGAACATCAAGAAAGTCTGGAAGGATTAAACCATTGAAGATGCCATAGTTGTTATAGAAAAGCCATGAAAGCCATTAAACCCAAAACAATAAATTCCTGCTGGAGAAAACTGTGTCCAGATGTTGTACAAAACTACACAGGATTTATGAGAGCCAATCAAGGACATCATGAAAGATTGTGGATATGGCCAAAAAGGTATTTCTTCAAGATATGGATCTTGGAGAAATTCAAGACCTAACAGACACTACACCAGAGGAATTAACAGAAGACAACTTGATGCATATGAGTGCTTCTGAACCAGTGCCAGATTATGAAGAAGTAGACATAGAAAAAGCAGTGCCAGAAAACAAATTGACACTAAAAAATCTGGTATAATGGTTCTGATTATTGTAGACTACTTTTGACTTCCTTTGCAACATGAACCTTTCTCTGACATGGGCACTGAAACTAAAGCAAATGGTGGAAGAAGGATTGGTACTGTATAGAAATATTTTTACAGAAATGAAAAACCAAAAACATCAGACAGTAATTATTATGTATGTCCATAAGTTAACACCAAATGTACCTGCTTCTCCTGCCCCCTCCTGCCTTCTCCAGTTATTCCTCCCTTGTCACCAATGAGACAACATGATCAACCTCTTCTCTTCCTCCTCCTCCTCAGAATAGTCAACATGGAGTTCCTGCTTCAGCCCCTATGCTCTGGCACTGATTCCTAGTAAGAAGGAGGCTGTCATTGTCAATGAGAGTGCATACATTTGGAGGAAAAGGAGTTGGCTGGGATCCTAGCCCTGCTTCTGACCAAGGAAGAGATAGCCATTGCTGGATATGTGCCATTGTCACATATTCCTACACACACTCCAGAGGAAGTGTAGCTAACTCCAAGATGGAGATTGCCATCAAAGAAGGGCACATGCCAGTGCACAACTGGGAGAGAGTTTGGTCGGCTCAGTAGTGTGTACTCCAGACTTACTCAGCCTCTAACCAACATGCACATACCAAGAAAAAGGTGAAATAAGCACAGAAGTGCTGCCCCAAGCCGCCAGGATCTAGCCACATCCCAAACCAAGGCAGAGACTGCAATTACCCTGAGGAGAAACCCAAATCACTCAGAGCTCCTGCTCCAGCTCCTTGGGCCCCAAAGCCACTCCCAAAAGGATGGTGATGGCCATTGAGCATAAAAGAAATACTCATATGTACCTGGTTCTGGCTCTAACTCCTCCAATTCCAGCTCTACCTCCCCACCAAGATGTTGGCTGCCAGAACTCTGGGGAAAGATGCAACCATACTCACTTCAGATATAGCTCTCCCACAGAAGCCATTGGGCACACACAGACTACATAGGGATGCTCCCACAGAAAGACACATTCTCAAGACTGGGATAGATAACTGTTTCACCTAAGTTCATAGAGACAGAGAAAGTTAAACAAAATGAGGAGACAGAATATGTTTCAAACAAAAAGACATGAAAAACACATAATGAAACAGAGATAAATAATTTATCTGATAAAGAGTTCAAAGCAATAGTAACAAGAATGTGACCTGAACTGGGGAAAAGAGTAGATGAACAATGTGAGAATTTTAACAAAGAACTAGAAAATATAAAATAGAACCAGTCATGGCTGAAGAATACAATAACAAGTGAAAAATACACTAGAAGGAATTAAGAGCAGATTAGGAGTTATAGAAGAATGCATAAGGGTTCTAGAAGATAAAATAGTGGAAATTACCCAATCAGAACAGCAAAAAGAAAACCAAACTTTAAAAAAATGAGAACAGTTTAAGGGAACTTCAGGACAACATCATATTAGCACTTGCATTATAGGGGTCCTAGAAGGAGAAGATAGAGTGAAAGGGGTAGAAAATATAATTGATGAAATTATGACCTACAGTTTCCTGAAGAAATAGATATCCACAAACAGGAATCACAGAGAGTCCCAAACAAAATGAACCCAAAGGAACCACACCAAGACATATCATAATTAAAATGCCAAAGTTAAATATATAGAGAGAATTCTAAAGGCAGCAAGAGAAACACAAAGAATCACATAACATACACAAAGGACCCCCATAAGGCTATCATCTGACTTTTCAGCCAGAAACTTTGCAGGCCACAAGGGAATGGCATGATATATTTAAAGTGCTGAAAGGAAAAAATCCTACAAATTAGGATCCTCTACAGCACAAGTTTATCATTCAGAAATGAAGGAGAGATAAAGAGCTTCTCAGAAAGTCAAAAAATTAAAAGAGCTCATCAATACCAAACTGACCTTACAAGAAGTGGTAAATGGTCTTTAGGGGAAAAATAAAATGCTACAACAAGAAATAAGACATTATATAATGAGGAAAATTTGACTGGTAAAGGAAATATATAATTAAGACTTTGAATGAACAATGTAAATAAGCTAATATGAAGGTTAAAAAAACAAAAATTGTAAAATCAACTATAACTACAATAAACAGTTAAGGCATAGACATGAAGGTATAAAATGTAACATCAAAAATACAAAACATGGCACAGGGAGTAAAAAGGTAAATCTTTCAGGAAGTGTTTGAACTTAAATGATTACTAGTTTAAATCAAGTAGATGTAGGTAAACTGTGAACTCCATTGTAACCACAAATCAAAAACCTATAATAGATATACACAAACTACACAGAAAAGAGCATAAATACTACATATAAATCATCAAACCACAAATAAAAGAAGAAGAAAATAACAGAGAAGAACTATAAAATTAATTAGAAAACAAGAAATAGCAGTAAGTACACACCTATCAATAATCACTTTTATAGTCAATGGACTGAAGGTGTCAGTCAAAAGACATAGGGTGGCTGATGGGCTAAAAAATAAGGTACATATATATGCTGCCTACAATTCAGGGGTAAAGATACACAGAGACTGAAAACAAGACAATGGAAAAAAGATATACCATGAAAATTAAAATGAAAAGAAAGCTGGGGTAGCAATATTTATACCACACAGAATAGACTTTAAAACAAAGTACAAAAAAAGACAAAGGTGGACATCATAAAATGACAAAGGGATCAATAAAAGAAGAGGATATAAAGTTCAAAAACACATATGCACCTAATGCAGGAGCACCTAAATACATAAATCAAATATTAACTAACAAAAAGGGAGAAATTGACAATACAATAATAGTATGGAACACTAACACCTCACTTATATCAATGGACTGATCATTCAGACATAAAATCAATAAGGAAAGAGTGGCCTTAAATGAATTATTAGACCAATTGGACGTTATAGATATCTATAGAACATTTGATCCCCAAACAGCAGAATACATATTCTTTCCAAGTGCACATGGAATGTTCTCCAGGATAGACCACATGCTGGGCCACAAAACATACCTTAAATTGAAGAAGATAGAAATTTTATCAAGCACCTTTTCTAGCCTTAAAGTTATGAATCTAGAAATCAATTACAGGAAGAAAAAATGGAAGAAAAACCCACAAACACATGGAGAATAAACAACATGGTAATAAAAAAAGAGTTAAAGAACTAATTAAAGAGGAAATCAGAACATACATTGACAACAATGAAAAGAAAAACACAACTTTCCAAAATCCATGGGACAGAGCAAAAGCAGCCTAACAGGGAAATTTATAATGATACAGGCATACCTCAAGAAAAATGAAAAATCTCAAACAACCTAACCTGCCATTTACAGGAATTTAAAAAATGAGAACAAACAAAGCTCAAAGTTAGCAGAAGGAAGGAAATAATAAAGATGGGAGAGGAGTTTAAAAAATAGGAATTAAAAAATTAAAATAGGAATTAAAAAAAATAGCAGAAAAGATCAATGAAACCAAGAGCTATTTTTTGAATAGATAAACAAAATTGATAAGACTTTAGCTAGTCTTATCAAGAAAAAAGAGAGAGAACCCAAGTAAACAACATAAGAAATGAAAGAAGAGAAATTAAAATGGATATCACAGAAATATAATCATAAGAGAATACTTTGAAAAGTTATATATCAACAAGTTGAACAACCTAGAAGAAATGAATAAATTCCTAGAAAAATACAATCTTCCAATACTGAATCAGGAAGAAATAGATCATCTGAACAGACTTATTACTAGCTTTGAAATTGAATTAGTAATGAAAAAAACTCCCAACAAACAAAAGTCCAATACCAGATGGCTTCACAGTGGAATTCTACCAAACATAAGAAGGAATACTATCTATCCTTCTCAAACTATTCCAAAGAAATTTAAGAAGAGGGAGCACACACGGATGCATCCTACAAGGCCATGATTACCCTGATACAAAAACTAGACAAAGACAATACAGAAAAGAGAGAAAATTACAGTCCAACATCTCTGATAAATATAAATGCAAAGTTCAAGATATTGTTGGGGGAAGGATATAACTCAAGGGGTAGAGTGCATGCTTACCATGCACAAGGTCCTGGGTTCAATCCCCAGGACCTCCTCCAAATATAAATAAATAAACCCAATTACATTCCCCTCATAAAAATTAACAAGAGAAAAAATCATTAAATGTGAAAAATCTCACCAAAATATTAGCAAATTGAATTCAACAATATATAAAAGGAGTATACGCCATGATCAAGTGGGATTCATCCCAGAAATGCAAGGATGGTTAAATATATGCAAATCAAGCAATATGATATACAACATTAATGAAACAAAATGTACAAATCACATGATCATCTCAAGAGATGTAGAAAAAAATTGACAAAATTCAACACCCATTCATGATAAAAACACTTACCAAAGTTTTTGTAGAGGGAACATACCTTAACATAATGGTCATTCATAACAAACCTACAGCTAACGTCATACACAGTGGTGGAAAAAGAGAAAGATTTTCCTCTAAAATCAGGAACAAGACAAGGGTGCACACTCTTGCATTTCTATTTAACATTGTATTGGAAGTCCTAGCCACAACAGTCAGGCAAGAAAAATAAATAAGAGGCATCAAATTCGGAGGAAAGAAATAAAGCTGTCACTATTTGCAGGTGACATGAGATTATATATAGGAAACCCCAAGTCTTCACAAGAAAACTATTAGAACTAATAAATGATTTCAGTAAAGTTTCAGTATTCAAAAATCTGTTGCTTTTCTATATACTAATTATGAACTATCAGAAAGAAAAAGCAAGAGAAAAAAATCCCATTTCCAATCCCATCAAAAAGAGTAAAATATGTGGGAATAAATTTACCAAGGAGATGAAAGATTTATACTATGAAAACTGTAAGACACTGATGAAGGAAATTGAAGATGATTCAAAGAAATGGAAAGATACCCTATGTTGATTAATTGGAAGAATTAATATTGTTAGAATATCCATATTACCAAAAGTAATTCACAGATATGATGCAATCTCTATCAAATTACAAATGTCATTTTTCACAGAACTAGAACAAATAATTTTAAAATTTGTGTGGAAACACAAAAGACCCCCAAAAGCCCAATCTTGAAGAGGAAAAACAGAACTAGTGGTGTCACACTTCCTGACATCATACTATACTACAAAGCTAAGGTAATCAAAACAATAAATACGAGGCTCATCCAGAAACAGACACAGATCAATGGAACAAAAAAAAAGAACCCAGAATTTAACTCATGCACTTATGGTCAATTAATCTACAACAAAGGAGGCAAGAATATGCAATGGAGAAAAGACAGTCTCTTCAATAAGTGGTGCTAGGAAACCAGATGGCTTTAAAAGAATGATATTAGAACATTCCCTAACATCATATACAAAAATAAACTCAACATGTATTAAAGACCTAAATGTAAGACCAGATACCACAAAACTCCTACAGGAAAATATAAGCGGAACACATTTGGACATAAATCATAGCCGTACTTTTTGAGATCCATCTCTTAAAGCAAAGGAAATAAAACAAAAAGTAAACATATGGTACCAAGTTATATGTAAAAGCTTTTGCACAGCAAAGAAAACCATTGACAAAATGTAAAGACAACTTACCGAATGAGAGAAAATATTTGCAAGTGATATCAATAACAAAGGGTTAATATCCAAGATATATAAATAGCTCATACAACTCAATATCAAAAAACAAACAACCTGATTAAAAAATGGGCAGAAGATCTGAATAGAAATTTCTAAAGAAGACATACAGATGATCAACAGGCATGTATAAAGGTGCTCAACATCACTCTTCATCAGGGAAATGCAAATCAAAACTCACACCTGTCAGAATGATTGTCATCCAAAAAACAGCAAATAATAAATGTTGATGAGGATGTGGAGAAAAGGGAACATGAGTTCATTGTTGATGGTAATGTAAATTGGTACAGCCACCATGGAAAACAGTAGGGAGGTTCCTTAAAAAATTAAAAGTAAAACTGCTATATGATCCAGAAATTCCACTCCTGGTTATATATTGGAAGAATATGAAAACACTAATTGAAAAGTTATGTGCACCTGAATGTTTATAGTAGCATTATTTACAGTAGCCAAGATACGAAAGTAACCTAAGTGTCCATCATCAGGTGACTGGATAAAGAAGTTGTGGTATATATACATAATGTAATATTACTCAGACATAAAAAAGAATGCAAATTTTCCATTTGCAAAACCTTCGGGTGGACCTGGAGGCTATTATGGTTAATGAAGTAAGTCAGACAGAGAAAGACAAAACTGTATGTTTTCACTTGTATATGGGATCTAGAAAATAAAACAAGTGAATAAATGGAACAGAAATAGACTCATAGATACAGAGGACAAATGAGTGGTTGCCTGTGGTGAGAGGGGTGGAAGGAGTGGCAAATTAAGGGAAGAATATTAAGAGATACCAACTATTAGGTACAAAATAAAGAAGATGTAAGAGTATAATGTACAGTCCAGGGAATATATCCAATATTTTATAATATCTTTACTTGGAGTATAATATATAAAAATATTGAATCATGATGTTGTACACTTGACACTAATATAACCTTGTGTATAAATTATACTTCATTTGAAAAGAAAAAGATTTGTATTGGAGTGGATAGCCTATCCATATATTAGCTTCAGGTGGGCTATATTTAATATAAAATTGATAATGTCTTAGTTCTCTTATTTATAAGTTTTATAAGTTTGCTTTCAATGAATTACATTGTCATACCCTATATCTCTCTCCTAATTGGAGAAACTGCATAACAACCTATTATCACAAGTAAGTAGTTTTTTAAAAACGTAACAATGTTTCCTTTACTGTATTATGAAAATGACTATAATACTGTATGCCATACAATTTTTATAATGATTCATCAGTGTATAGACTAGGCTGCTGTGAAGTAATTGTATCAATTACACTAACCTATTATAAAACAATCCTATTGTTGCTTCTTTGTTATCAGTGCATGAATCATTATACCTGTAAATAACTATGAAATTTTTCATTAGTATCTTTTCATTTTTGATGTCTAGTGTTAGTATTACAAATAGCATCTACAATGTTTTCTGTCATATAAGTCAATATTGATGTAGCTACTGATAGATGATTCATCTTATAAACAGAGGATGCAAATTTACATTATTGAGAATGTACACTACTCTAAATATATTTTCTCTTCCTTATGGTTTCTCTAGCTTACTTTATAGTGAGAATACAGTATATAATACATGTAATATACAAAATATGTCTTAAATGACTTTATGTTATGGGTAAAGCTTCTGGTCAACAATAGGTTATTAGTAATTCAGTTTTCAGAAATCAAAAGTTACATGTGGATTTTAAACTGTGTGGGGGCTTGGCACTCCTAACCCCCACACTGTTCATGGGTCTATGAGAACGCGTATTTTCTCCATGCCTCTTCCCTAGTATCTGATGGTTTTCTGGAAATCTTTAGCACTCTTTGTCATGTAGAGGCATCCTGTTGATCTCTACCTATTCTTCACATGATATTCTCCTTGTGTGTGTGTGTCTGTGTCCAAATTTCCCCTTTTTATAAGGAGGCCATTCATATTGGATTATATCCCATGCTAATCTTGATTATATTTGTGAAGACCCTACCTCCAAATAAGGTCACATTTTTAGGTAATAAACATTATAATTTCAACATATGAATTTTCCAAGGGACAAAGTTTGCCCATAACACTAATATAATGACAGAAAGCAAATTAGTGGTGGGGATGTGGGCATGTAAGGAAGGTTTCAAGGAAAGACTACAAAGTGCATGAGGAAACTTTTAGAAGTTTCATTATTTTGATTATGGCAATGGTTTTACAGCTTTATTATAAGTCAAAATGCATCCAATTGTACAGTTTAAATATGTGCAGTTTACTGTTTGTCAGTTTAGTATAAAAATCTATTAAAAAGCCTATACTCAACTTAAAACAAACAAACAAACAAAACTTATTGAATGATTGAAAAGAATCAAAAACTATATGCTGGTTTCTGACTCGAGTTTATAAATGGTGGATGCTATCCAATTTGAAAAACCATGAAAGAGGATCAGTTTAGGATGAGAACGGGAGATGATGAATTTAACTTTAGACTTGTTTACTTGGAGTGGATATTTTTGGATAACAAACAATTGGAGATGTCCATTAGGTAGTGGTTTAATAGGTACAAACTTAAGGAGTGAGCTTTTGGCCTAGTTTAGGAGTTAGTTGTATGTTGGTGGTAGTTAAAACTGTTGCATAAATGAGATCACTTAGAGCAAGAGCACATTATAAAAAATGAGGGGCACCAGAGACAGAGAAGGACATTTTAGAGTATGTGGCAGAAAATCAGAGGGGATAATGTCATAGAAATCAAAGTAACAAGAATCAGGAGGAGGGTGTGATTGTATTAATTATGATAGGGAGACCACAAGTGAAGTTGATAAATATACAGTAATTACCCCATATACTAAAACTAGTCATGTAAATATGAGCCAACATGACTTATTCCTTCACTGATTTTATAAGTGAATTAAGAATAGACAAAACATTCACAAAACATTCTATAAATCTATAGCAGAGTGTGTTAAATATGATAAGGAGTTCTGACAACAAATGAGGCACTCGCAAACTTTTGGACTTACTGAAATATATTTTGAATACACACACACACACACACACACACACACACACACACACACACACACTTACTATTAGATCTCAAATGGCCTTTAAAAGATCATTTAGTCTCTGCCTCTGCCTCCAGGTGATTTCATAAAACTTGTAGGGATTTATTTTTATCCTGTTCTATCTCTGATATATAATGAGCTAAAGTTTTTACCAGCTGCCTATTTGTGGGTGTTGAAGCAAAAAATAGAAGCAAGCTTTGGTGGAGTCCTGGGAAAACATGGGCAGCATGTTGAAACACAGGATGTGGAGCCAAAATGAAGTTGAGGGCTGGCTAGACTCAGCTACCAGGTTAACAGAGAAGGAGATGACAAATTGGAGTGTGGAAAGTGTAAGAGTCAGTTTGTGGGCAAGTCTGTGATCCAAGGCAGCAGAAGTTTTGTGGGAAGCTTGAAAAAGGAACTTGGAGCAGTTGGCGATCAGTCTAGACAAGTGTCTGTGGATGGTATCCTGCTGTGGTGGTGGTGCTGAGATACTTCTGCCAATCTTAAAGGTACAGGTTTCTGAACTTCGTCCATCTCATAATCTCTCTCTGTTTCCTTTGGGCCAAAGCCTGGGCTATGTGAAGATTAAGAAGGTGGAAGACTGCTATGATGCCTTACTGATGCAGAGGTTGCTCCTCTCCATTGAAAACATGCTATCAATCTTCCCTAGTGCCAGCAGGCAATCCTTATATCTCCATGATAGGAACAGAGCAAAAAGGTACCCCACTGTTCAATGGGATACTGTTTATTTGGGTGGAGGAAGGTTTCATCTAGGAATGTGAAGTGCAAAAAGTAGAAGGCAACTGTATCAATAAAGTCAGCTATGGGTAAGAGTCTTAGGAAAGCAATTTTCTTGATAAGCAGAAAAGTTACAGGTAGCATGAAGTGCCAAGAGTCCTTGGGGTAGAAAAGTGATTCCTACTACCCATCCTTCCAAGTATTTATACTCACTTATTTCTGCAATGATGCTCCCTGGAGGGTATAGTTAAGAGGATTTCAGAAGGCCAGAGAGAAAGATGGCAGAGTAGAAGGATGCTGGTAGATTACCCTCTCCCACAAATACACAAAGACTCAAATCCACAGACCCACTCAGCCAACCAGAGCACCTGCGGAACTCCAACAGAACATCATCCTCTTCAAAAGACAAAGATGCCAAAAATCTGGTAGGAGAAAAGGAAAAAAGAAAGAAAAAAAGGCAAAACAGTGCAGGACTGGTCCCATGGGGAGAGAGTGGCAAAGGACTAGTGCTCATTTACTGGGTCTCCCCCTCTCCAACAGAGAGGCAAGTGGGGCAGAGAGGAAGCCTCCAAGGCTCAGATCTGTATGGAGCACCCCTTGATTGACAGAACTAAGTTAAATGGGCACAGAGGGTACCTGCAACACCCAGCCCAAGATGCAAGCTGGCAGCTGGGGGCTGGGACAGGCTGCCTGAGCCAGGCAGAGGACTGGGGCAGCTGCACTGAGGCAGCCCCAGGGGACAGCAGGTGCTGCGCACCATGGATGAGTGGGTGCACAGGGCAGAACAACCTGGGCCCTCCATAAAACAGCACAGCTAATGTGCCCTGGGGGGAAGGGTGCATACCTCCATCTCTGAAAATCTGCAGAACGTTCTCGGGTGAAGAGAGGCAGGGCTCAGGCACAACCACCATATCCTCTGGTGCTTAGCACCAAGGCAGGGGTGGGGGCAAAATATGAATCCATACCTAAGGGTTTAGCAGCCTCAAAGGCCAGAGACTTGTCTACAGCCCAAGGCAGATAGGATCCTTCCGCCCTAGTACCTCAGAGAACTCGTGCCGCCAAGACAAACAGGGAGCTGAGTTTTGGCACGGAACAGGGATGGGGCTGTTCCATGGTCTTCCCCGAGCCCACCTATGGAGTTCTGACCCAAGGTGGAGCAGGCAGTGGCACAGAGCTGGGGAGCAACCAGCGCCGGGAGAGGGCGGGCGGCCACCCGCCTTCCTGGCAGGAACACAGCACCTGACCGCGGTGCTGGGAGGGGATGCAATTAGCCAGCCTACCTGGCCAGTCTGCAACATCTGACTGTGGCATTGGGAGGGCAGTGACCCGCCCACCGACAGCAAAGGAGAGCTGCACCTGACCCAGTGTTGGGAGGGGGCGCGATATGCTTGCCGACAGGCACTGGGAACAGCACAGATGAGGGCGCCAATGGAAGGCCTCTGGAAACAGCAACTTAAGTTCCTGAAACAGGGCAAAGACAGAAAGACTTCTCATTAAGAGCACACAGTCTACAGGAGAACACACCCACTTTTTAAAAAATGTATTCTTATCTGTTCTATTTTGTATTACCGCTTTAATTTTTACTTTTTAAACAATTATATAGGCTTCCAGTTTTAATGCCTTTTAAATTTTTCTTTTACAATTTATTATTATTATTTTAAAAAATCCACATCATTTCATTTTTATTTCTCTTGGTTTGGATCTCCTGTTATTCATTATACACAGGATTCAAAGTTTTTACCCTCTTTTCTCCCTTTTTAAAGGTTTTTAAAAGACGTCTCAAACAACTGCTATTCTGTTTCAACTTGCTCTTCTATTATTCATTAAACACTGCATTCAAATATTTTTTCCTCTCTCCTTTAAAATTCTATCTTTATTTTATCTTTTTTAACTGTTCTATTTTCTATTAACTTTATAATTTCTACTTTCAAAACAATTATACATGCTTCTATTTTAATTCCTTTAAAATTTTTCTTTTAAAGCAGTTATATTAATATTATATTATAAAAATTCACCTGATTTCATTTTATTTCTTTTGGTTTTGGTCTCCTGTTATTGATTATACACAGGTTTCAAATATTATTTTTTGACCTTTTTCCTTTTTTTTTTAAGGTTTTTTATAAAGATGTCTCAACTTAATTGCTAGTCTGATTCAAATTGCTCTTCCATAATTGATTATACACTGTTTTCAAATCTTTTTTCTCCCTCATTTTAAAATTCTCTCTCTCTTTTTTTTTAACTTTTATTCCTACATAAGCATTAGATAGATAAATAAATAAACCCCTTAAGGACCACAATAGATAAATGATACTCCATAAGCCAAATGCCAGAGAGACATGAGCAAGATGAAGAAGCAGAGGAACCATTCCCAATTAAAACAACAAGAGAAACCCCCAGAAAAAGTGATCCATGAAATAGACATTCATGGCCTACTAGATCAAGATTTCACAAAAGGAGCGATCAAAGTACTGAAGGAACTAAATGAGATAGTGTTTAGAGATATATAATATGTCAAAAATGAAATTGAAGCTATAAAGAAAAGCCAAGTAGAACTGGTAAACTAATTGGCTGAGATGAGAACTGATCTAAAGGCTATACAAAGCAGACTACATAATGCAGAGGAACGAATTTGTGACCTAGAAGACAGGACAGCAGAAAGCACACAATTAGAACAGCTGCAGGATAAACAAATGAAAACAAATGAAGGCAACATAAGGGAACTATGGGATAATATAAAGCATGCCAATCTTTGCATAATAGGGGTCCCAGAAGGGGAAGAAAGAACAAAGGGGGCTGAAAAGGTATTGGAAGAAATCATGACTGAAAACTTCCTAAACTTAAAGAAGAAATCAGATATCCAAGTACAGGAAGTTCAAAGGGCCCCAAACAGGAAGAACCAAAACAGACCTACACCAAGACATATCATAATCAAGATGCCCAGAGTCAAGGATAAAGAAATGATTCTAAAGGCAACAAGAGAAAAGCAAAGAGTGAGTTACAAGGGAACCCCCATAAGGCTCTCAGATGATTTCTCTACACAAACACTATAGGCAAGAGGGGAGTGGCAAGATATATTCAAAGTCCTGAATGAAAAAAAGATGCAGCCTAGGATACCTTATCCAGCAAGGCTATCCTTTAGGACAGAAGGAGAGATAAAGAATTTCACAGACAAGCAAAAACTAAAAGAGTTTAGCAACACTAAACCCATGCTAAAAGACATATTGAAAGGTCTACTCTAAATAGAAAAGAAGTAGGACGCTACAGAAATGAGAAACTCATAACTGGAAAGATGATAACCAATGAATTACAAATATAATAACACAAAATTGTAAAAGAAGACATCTAAATCATTAAGAGTGGGAGAGGGAAGCAAGAAAATATAGAGTATTTTTTTTCTTTCTCTTTAAAAATTTTTGTTCTCGGTAGGATGGGTTTGAGATTATATTACTATCAGTTTAATAAAAACAGTTTTAGTAATGGGTTAATCCAAAAAGTGTAACCACAAGCCAAAAACTTACAGGGGAGTCACAAAATCTAAATAAAATCCACGGTATTAAAAAGAAAAATTACCAAACCACAAAAGGAAGAAGAAAGGAACAAAGAGGAAATACCAAATCAACTGCAAAGATAGGTTGAAAATGGTAATAAACACACATCTATCATTAATTACTATAAATGTTAATGGACTAAATGCTCCAGTCAAAAGACATAGAGTGACAGACTGGGTAATAAAGCAAGAACCTTCAATATGCTGCATACAAGAAACCCACTTTAGGGAGAAGGACATATATAGATTAAGAGTGAAAGGATCGAAAATGGTATTCCATGTAAATGGAAAAGGCAAAAAAGCAGGGGTAGCAGTACTGATTTCAGGAAAAAATAGAATTTAAAACAAAGGTCATAAAGAAAGATAAAGAAGGACATTTAATAATGATTAAAGGAGTGATACAAGATGAGGATATTATACTTATTAATATATAAGCATCCTATATAGGAGCACCTAAATACATAACACAATTACTAACAGATAAAAGGGGTATTGATGGGAATACAATCGTAGTCAGAGATTTTAACACCGCATTAACATCTTTAGACAGATCTTCCAGACAGAAAATATATAAGGCAACATAGAAATTATATGATATGATAGAAAAGTTAGATTTGGTGGATATTTTCAGAGCATTACCCCCCCAAAATAGGATATACATTCTTTTCAAGTATACATGGAATGTTTTCTAGGATTGATCATGTACTTGGGCACAAAAGAAGCCTCAAAAACTTTAAGGAGATAGAAATCATATCAAGCATCTTTACTGAACACAATCCCATGAAATTAGGAATCAACTACAGAGAAACAAAGGAGAAACAAAGGAAAGCATAGAGCTAAACAATGTACTATTAAAAAACCAATACATCAATGAGGAAATCAAACTTGAAATTAAAAAATACCTTGAGACAAAAGAAAATGAAAACACAACCACACTAAATTTCTAGGACACAGCAAAGACAGTGCTGAGAGGGAAGTTTATAGTGATACAGGCCTTCCTCAAAAAAGAACAATCTCAAATAAACAATCTCACAAACCAGCTAAAAGAATTAGAAAAAGAAGAGTAAAAGCTCCCAAAAGGCAGCAGAAGGAAGGAAATAATAAAAAATCAGGGAGGAAATAAATTAAATAGAGATTTAAAAAACCATACAAAAATCAATCAAACCAAAAGCTGGTGTTTTGAAAAAGTAAATAAAATCGACAAACCTCTGGCCAAACTCACAAAGAAGAAAAAAGAGACATAACAAATCAGCAAAATAAGAAAGGAAAATGGAGAAATTACAACAAATAAAATAGAAATACAGAATACCACATGAGAAAATTATGAAAAAGTATATGGAACCAAAATGGATAACCTAGAGGAGATGGACAAATTTCTGGAAACATACAGTCCACCAACACTGAATCAGGAAGAAACTGACCACTTGAAAAAACTGATCATTAGAAATGAAATCGAAATAGCAATTAAAAACCTCCCTACAAATAAAAGTCCAGGAACGGACGGCTTCCTTGGGGAATTCTACTAAACATACAAAGAAGAACTCATACCAGTCCTTCCAAAATTCTTCCAGAAGATTGAAATGGAGGGAATACTCCCAAACTCATTCTATGAAGCCACCATCACCCTGATACCAAAACCAGGCAAAGACACTACAAAAAAAGAGAATTATAGGCCAATATCACTGATGAATATAAATGCAAAAACCCTCACTACAATATTAGCAAATAGAATCCAATAGCACATAAAAAAGATTAGACATCCTGACCAAGTGGGGTTCATCCCAGGGACACAAGGGTGGTTCAACATATAGAAATCAATCAGTGTACTACACCACGTCAATAAGAGAAAGGACAAAAAGCAGATGATCATCTCAATAGATGCAGCAAAAGCATTTGATAAAATTCTACACTCATTTATGATAAAAACTCTCACCAAAGTGGGTACAGAGAGAATGTATCTCAACATAATAACAGCTATATATGACAAACCTACAGCCAGCATAGTACTCAATGGTGAATAACTCAAAAGCTTCCCACTAAAATCTGGTACATGAGAAGGCTGCCCACTACCACCGGTCCTATTCAACATAGACTTGGAAGTCCTAGCCACAGCATTCAGGCAAGACAGAGAAATAAAGGGGATCCAAATTGGAAAAGAAGTGGTAAAAGTGTCTCTATATGCCGGCAACATGTTGCTATATATAGAAAATCCTAAAAGGTCCACACAAAATCTCCTAGAGCTGATCTAAGAATTCAGTAAGGTAGCAGGTTACAAGATTCACATTCAATAATCAGTTGCATTTCTTTACACTAATGATGTGTCAACAGAAAAAGAAAGTAAAGAAACAATCCCCTTTAAAATAGCACCAAAAGTAATAAAATGCCCAGGAATAAATCTAACAAAGGAGGTGAAAAAATTATACACAGAAAACTATAAACCATTGATGAGGGAAATTAAAGAAGACTTTAAAAAATGGAAAGATATCCCATGCTCCTGGATTGGAACAATCAATACTGTTAAAATGGTCACACTGCCCAAAGCAATCTACAGATTTAATGCAATACTTATCAAATGACCCAGGATATATTTCACAGAACTAGAAAAAATCACAATAAAATTTATATGGAACCACAAAAGACCTAGAATTACCAAAGCATTACTGAAGAGAAAGAAAGAGGCTGGAGGAATAACTCTCCCAGTCTTCAGACAATACTATAGAGCTACAGTCATCAAGACAGCATGGTATTGGTACAAAAACAGACATATAGACCAATGGAACAGAATAGACAGCCCAGAAATGAACCCACAAACTTTTGGTCAACTAATCTTCGACAAAGGAGGCAAGAATATACAATGGAATAAAGACAGTCTCTTCAGCAAATGGTGTTGGGAAAACTGGACAGCAGCATGTAAAGCAATGAAGCTAGAACACTTCCTTACACCATACAGAAAAATCTTCTCAAAATGGATCAAAGACTTAAACATAAGACAAGATACAATAAACCTCCTAGAAGAAAATATAGACAAAAAATTATCTCACATACATCTCAGAAATGTTCTCCAAGGACAGTCTCCCCAAACAATAGAATTTAAAGCAAGAATAAACAAATGGGACCTAATGAAACTTAGGAGCTTCTGCACAGCAAAGGAAACCATAAGTAAATCAAAATAACAACCTACAGAGTGGGAGAAAATTTTTGCAAAAAATGAAATTTATAAAGGCTTGATCCCAGAATATATAAGCAGCTCATATGACTTAATAAGGGAAAAACTAACAACCCAATCCTAAAATGGGCAAAAGACCTAAACAAGCAATTCTCCAAGGAAGAAATAAAAATGATCAATAAGCACATGAAAAAATGCTGAATATCACTAATTGTCAGAGAAATGCAAATCAAAACTACAATGAGGTATCACCTCACACCAGTCAGAATGGCCATCATTCAAAAATCCACAAATGACAAATGCTGGAGAGGTTGTGGGGAAAAGGGAACCCTTGTACACTGCTGGTGAGAATGCAGTTTTGTGCAAGCACTGTGGAAAACAGTATGGAAATTCCTCAAAATACTAGGAATTTGCTTACCATATGACTCAGGAATCTCGCTCCTGAGTATATCCGGAAGGAACCCTACTTCAAAATGACACCTGTACCCCAATATTCATAGCAACATTATTAAAAATATCCAAGAGATGGAAACATCCTAAATGTCCATCAACAGATGACTGGATAAAGAAGTGGTGACATACTTATACAATGGAATACTATTCAGCCATAAAAACTGACAACATAACACCAGTTGTAGCAACATGGTTGCTCCTGGAGAATGTCATTCTAAGTGAAGTAAGCCAGAAAAATAAAGAAATGTACCATGTGTGATCGCTCATATGTGGAAACTAAAAAACAAAACAAAACAAAACAAAAGCATAAATACAAAACAGAAACAGACTCATAGACATGGAATACAAACTTGTGGTTGCCAAGGGGGTGGTGGGTGTGATAGGATAGACTGGGATTTCAAAATGTAGAACAGATAAACAAGATTATACTGTATAGAAAGGGAAATATATACAAGATCTTATGGTAGCTCACAGAGAATAAAATGTGACAATGAATATATATACGTTCATGTATAATTGAAAAATTGTGCTCTACACTGGAATTTGATACAGCATTTTAAAATGATTATAAGTCAATTAAAATGTTAAAAAATAAAATAAAAGTTAAGTAGAAATATGACAGACAGACAAGGAAGACAGGGTACATTATGAACAGAAACGTATTTCTCCAAATTGTTAACCTCCCAAGATTCTGGAAAAACTCAGCTATAGAAATTATATCAGCTAAAAAGAATGTTTAAAATAGATATAGAGAAAGACAAAGGAAATAAATGATGTAACAACTGCTTAATGCTAAAAGAGAAACTGCACCTGGGTAAGTCATGCTGGGAAGGAGAATCTCCCATTGCAGGACCATCAGAGCTGAGTACATGGAGAAAACAAATGAACAGTCAATGCGTTGTCTCAGTCACAGAGTTCCCTGGACTGCGCCTTCCTAACTCTGGCAAGTTTCACTGTTTGACTAACGTCAGCCTGACCTCCTGAAAGCAGAGGCCAGGCCCATTTTGCTCATTGTTCCATCCCCAGAGCTGTGCTGGGCACATCGAGGCACTCAATATTTATTAAAGAAATGGATGCATGAAGCCCTGAACGCGAGGCAGCTGGGTGTTGTGGGCGGCTCCTGCAGGCACACCACTCGTCCTGCCTGCCAGAGCTTCCTGCACCTAGACTTCTTCTATCTTTCCATTTTCACCCTGTGTCAGCAAGGGGATCCTTGCTCTGTGTCACTTTTTTTTAAACATTTTTTATTGATTTATAATCATTTTACAATGTTGTGTCAAATTCCAGTGTTCAACACAATTTTTCAGTCATTCATGGACATATACGCACTCATTGTCACATTTTTTTCTCTGTGAGTTATCATAACATTTTGTGTATATTTCCCTGTGCTATACAGTGTAATCTTGTTTATCTATTCTATGCTCTGTGTCATTTTAACCAAGAGAATTTAAAAGTGATATTACTGTTGCAGCCATTATGGAAAACAGGATGGAGATTCCTCAAAAGACTGAAAATAGACTTCCCATATGATCCAGCAATCCCACTCCTGGGCATATATCTATAGGGAACTCTAATGTGAAAAGATACATACACCCCAGTGTTCATAGCAGCACTATGTACAATAGCCAAGACAAGCTAGCAACCTAAATTTCCATTGACAGATGACTGGATAAAGAAGCTATGATATATTTATACAATGGGATACTACTCAGCCATAAAAAAGAATAAAATAATGCCATTGGCAGCAACATGGATGGACCTGGTAATCGTAATTCTAAGTGAAGTAAGCCAGAAAGAGAAAGAAAAATACTATGTAATATCACTTATATGAGGAATCTAAAAAAAAAAAAAGAAAAAAGAAAAAAGACACTATGAACTCATCTACAAAACAGAAACAGACTCACAGACTTAGTCAGCAATCTTATGATTAACAGGGGAAAAGAGGTAGGAAGGGATAAATTTGGGAGTTTGAGATTTACAAATGTTAACCACTGTATATACAAACAGATTACAAACAAAGTTTCTTCTGTATAGCACAGAGAACTATGTTCAATGTCTTGTAATAACCTTTAATGAAAAAGACTATGAAAATGAATATATGTATGTACGTCCATGACTGGGCCATTGTGCTGTACACCAGAAATTGACACACAGTAACTGACTGTACTTCAATAAAAAATAATAATAAAAAACAAAAATTAAAAAATGTGAAAAACAAAGATTTCAAAATGCTGTGATTTGGCTTTGGAAAAGAATCTAGCCCTTTTGGCAAAGATCTGTACCCAAGGAGTCAGAGTGATGGTGCAATTAAAAATCATGTTCCCACTCACTGAAAACATCACTGAACAGGGCATACTTGTAAAGCGGCCCAGATCAAGGGGATCCTGGATGGCTTTCCCCAGAATTGTTCCAATTTAGGCTGTATGCAGGCAATAGAGTTGTGTTAGTTTGATACAAATGTCACAGCTCAAGCATTCCACATGTTTCCAGTCAAAATCCTGAGCAAAGGGAACAGGGGGACAGCAAAACGTAAATCTAGATTGTTTCAACAGTGTTGTGCGTACTGACTCCTAGTGCTTGGAAGTATGGGTCCTACCAAGAAGGGATCCCAGTGATGGTGTTTAATATTACAGAAAAAGAAACAGGCTTAACTCCAGAGGGTATGTGTTTTAAAAGACCAAGCACTGAGTCAAGTTTTCAGAGATCTCGAAGTCCATGGAGGCATATATAAAGATATACAAAGGGAATGATTTCCAGTTGTAATCCAGGCACATGTTTCGACAATGATGACAGAGAGGTGGGGGTAGGCCCTGTGTCCACTATCTACGAAACTGCGGTATTTAGTCTGGATAAGAATTTCTTAGTGTCCTGATTGAGAAGTCTTTAAATTGTGAATCACTTTGTTAACTGGGAAGGAATAAACACTTCATCCAGTTGTTTCACCAATCTTTTATGATGTAAGATCAAATTAGGAAGAGGCAGATCTTTAAATGCACTGAGTATCATATGTCAGACACTGTGCTAAATTCTCTACATGGATTATTTCACTTAGTCTTCACAGTGCTTTGAAATACATACTATTATTTTATCTCCACTTTATAAGTGAGAATGAAAATCTTACCCAAGTTCACAAAACTAGGGAGTGTAAGAGCAAGGGCTTGAGCTCAAGCAGTTAGACTTCAGATCCTGTGTTATTAATCATTATCTACACAGGTTCCCAATAACACTAAACTTAATCTCTAGCAAGACCATGAGTGGCTGATGTTGGTTTGGGCTGAGAGGAAAGGAAGAGTATGGGCTTGGGAATGTTAGGTTTATGGTTAGAGTAACTTTTATTAGGTACTGAGCCACTACTCCATATGTGGAGTGTGTATATGTGTACCAGTGTCTGGAAGGTGATTGACTGCTTCTCCCAAGTGTGTCCTTCTGAGTGGGCTTCTTGAAAATTGGCCACAGAAAGCAGCTATGATCTATTCTGAATCTGAGCAATACTATGGATATAGAGTCATGATAAAGCATGATAAGCAGAAATTTTCCATTAGTTATTGCTTCCTTACTGGGCTCTTTGGAAGACCCCGCAGTTTAATTCTATATCAAGCTGCCTATCTCTTCTGGTTCCCTGAGAAACTACTTGTTTGAAAGGACATCTGAAATGCACCATAGGACTATTGGGATTTTTTGAATGGCTTTGGAAGCTTCATAAACCCCAAGGGAGATCCCATGTGGTGTAGTGGGTGTGCCTCCTAACCCAATGACCTAGGCCTGAAGCATTTTCATCTGCTTTGTCTGAATATGGGACAGGAGGCCCTGGTCTCCAGGTGGAGGGTGGGGTATTCTGTCTACAGTATGAAGAAACTCTGTCATCTCCCTAGTGTTCCCTGGATATAGATGTGATCCAGAATAGTTTCTTATCTGGCCTTATAGCTGGGTTGGGACCCTGAAAAGCTGTCAACTCTTAGATGGATGCATGTGAAGCCTCAAATAGGCAGACTTAGGTGGAATGGCTTGAGATTCTGGATAGGATACCAAAATTAAGTGTATAGAGCCAAGGCAGAGTTTGGAGTAAGCTCTGTTTAGCTCCCAGGCAAGCCCAATGAGAGATAGCAAAGTTGCCCTGACTGCTCCTTTGTTTAAAGCTTCTTTATGTAGTTTGAGTGCTGAGGGCCTGGAGCTGGCATGAGGAGCAACATTTGTAAAAGCCATTTTAAAATATGTACCACCATTTATGTTTTAGAGTCAAAATATGTGTGTTTCTTTAGTTATCATTCACTCAAGTGTAGTCATCCACACCAGTTGCTGAAAACAACAGCTGTTCTATGTATTCAGATTGTTCAATGTAAACAGTCAGTTGGTGGTACCTATACCAAAGCAATGATATTGCTACCTGAAATAGCAATGGGAGTTCTTGGGATAATTAAAGCCCTTCACTGATTTAACCAGAAAGAGGAAGGTACAGATTGTGAAAGTGAATTGGTCAACTGATCAATTTCCTACTTCTCAAATTTGTGGAAATTCTACTTAGAAAACCTAGCTTCTATGCTACTATGTCTGAAATGAAGATTTATGAGACATCTTGGAATTCTGTGGGCTCCTAAAGAATATGTAAAGTCTAGCTATACCCACACATGTTCTTTTTTATAATTTCTAATATGAATTACTTGTAGTGTGTGATTAAAGTTCTAAGTTACAATATTTAACACTATTCCTTTAGATATTTTATTTAAAATAAGTAATGGTGTACTAGTACTCCAAGGGCTGTCAAATTTTGGGTCATACTGTGACTTCTTAATATTGTTCTGAGGTCTTTGTGTCAAAGGGGTGAAACTAGCAAGGCCAAAAAATTAATGTTACTAAATGTAGCTATATACAGTATTTGTTCCATTTTAATTTTTAAACAAAACTTCTTTTAACTATTCTTAGTGGGAAAAACAAATTTATATAAAAGAATGTTTCTCATTTTTCCCAAATAACCCAAATTATTGTATAAAATAAGTGCAATTGTGCTATCTTTAAGATATCCTGGAGTATATTCTTACATTTTAGAGATCATCAGTAAATGTCTTCTTTACAAAAGTTGAGTTAATCTTTAAAAATACTAAATTATAGTTTTACAAACAGTTTAAAAACATTAGAAGGTGATTGTTTGAGATGGATATATTTTTAGAAATTTGGTAACATTTTGGTGTTTTGCTAGGGGGAAAAAAATCACCTCTGCAAACTTGTTTCATGTAAAGAAGGTTCTTTAAATGTAGCAGCTTCTGACATTGTCTTTTCTTCAAAGTCTGCTGTCTTTCAACTTTCTTGGTTGGTCTTCAGTTAAAAGTATGATAGAATGAAAAAATATGGACTGTTCATTTTCCATATCCTGAGTTGGAAAGTGAATAAGAGAGAGAAGAATTTAATAGGCATGGACAGAAAAATAAAATAATGTGATACATAAATGAAGGGATCATTATCATTATTTTGTTGGAGACCCATATAATCAGAAATAGCATCAAAATGAATATAAGCCAACATTTTGCTTTGCATTCAGATAATCCAGGTTGCTTCCAATACTGCCCAATTAGGTACTGTATGCCAAATGAAGTTGTTCAAATGAATTTTTGTGAGAGAAAGAAGTAGTTTTAATGTCTACTTGATGTTTTCCAAAATAGAAATGATTGTTAAATTAGAAAATAAAAAATCAAATGAATGCTATTACTTTTAAAATTTATGGTACAGTGAGGTACAGAGAAAATAAAATATATAATGCATAATCTTATCACTGTTAACATTTTGGATTCTTTTAGATTTTTAAGTATCAATATACATAGATATTCTTTTTATAAAAATATAATCATACTATATACTATTTTAAAATTTCATTTTTAATCTAACAATACGGTATTGGTAGCTTTAAGCTTGTCAATAAACAATTCTACATCATTCAGCAACAACTACTACAAAAGTTCCATGGTAACTTCAAATAGCTACTTATGGTTTATGTAAGCTCCTGCCTAACATTCCTGTATCATTTCAGCCTGAACAGTCACCTTTTAGAAACACTTGTAGGTTTTATGCCTCTGAGCCTTTGCGTCTATTAATGATTTTATCTGGAAATCTCTTTCCTACTCTTTGTAATTTGTTGATGACTAAGTTTTATGTCTTTTCATCCTCACTGCATGGCATATAGTGCCCATTAAATGCTTGTTAAATGAATAAGTGAATGAATAAAATTTGACCATAAGAAAATGAGGGTAAGATTTGCAATCTCTAGTTAAATTGGACAATCAAAGCAAGCAGGGATTTACAGACAAGGGAAGATAGGGGGCACTAAGAGAGTATGTGACTAGTCCAGAAAGACATGGTCTCATTGTATCCGTGACTCTTTTGAAGAATTGTAGCTATCCCTATAGTTCACTCTGAAGTGGTTTTTAAAAATCTAACATGGGATGTACATCCAAATAAAAGATTTCACATACTGACTTCATCAGATAATCAGAATGTGGTTTTCAGTTAAAAATTTGCTAACCCTTTCAGAAATAGCTTGAGTTGTCAGTCAGATGACACCTACTTTTTTTTTTAACAACATATTCTTTTCTAAAATTTATACCTGCAGTATATTCAATATCTTGTAATAACTTAAAGTAAAAAAGAATATGAAAACAAATATATGTATGTTCATGTACAGCTGAAGCATTATGCTGTACACCAGAAATTGACACAACATTGTAAACTAATTATACTTCAATAAAATATATATATGCAAATTAAAATTTAGACCTAATTGGTAATTAGTTTCCATACTGCTGTACTTGTCAGACTTGCAGATATTGAAGGATTATTTAAATGTTTTTATTATTTTATTTTAAGTACAGTTGATTTACAATGCTTGAGGTGTACAGCAAAGTGATTCAGTTATATATGTATATTTACATATATATATATTCTTTTTCAGATTTTTTTCCATTATAGGCTATTACAAGATGTTGAATATAGTTCCCTGTGCTAGACCATAAACCTTGCTGTTTATCTATTTTATATATAGTAGGGTGTATTTGTGTTAATTCCAAATTCCAAATTTATCCCCTCTTTCCTCTTTGATAACCATAAGTTTGTTTTATGTTTGTGAGTCTATTTCTGTTTTGAAAATAAGTTCATTTGTATGTTTTTAGATTATACATGTAAGTGATATCATACGATATTTGTCTTATTCTGCCTGACTTACTGCACTCAGTATGACGTTATTTAGATCCATCTACATTACTGCAAATGGCATTATTTTATTTTCCTATGGCTTAATAATATTCCATTGTATATATACACTGATTTCTTTATCTAATCATCTGTCAGTGGTCATTTATGTTGCTTCCATATCTTGGATTTTTAAATACTGCTGCTATGAACCTTGGGGAGAATGTTACTTTTTTCAAGTTAAGGTTTTCTTTTTTTCCAGGTACATACCCAGGAGTGTGATTGCTGGATCATATGGCAACTCTTTTTTAAAGGAACCTCCATAGTGTTCTCCATAGTGGCTGCACCAATTTACATTCTCACCAACAACGTAGGAAAGTCCCTTTTTCTCCACATCCTCTCCAGCATTTATTGTTCATAGACTTTTTAATGTTGGCCATTCTGCCTGATGTGAGGTGATACCGCATTGTGGTTTTGATTTGCATTTTTTTAATAATTAGCCATGTTGTGCATCCTTTCATGTGCCTATTGGCCATCTGTATATCTTCTTTGGAGAAATGTTTGTTTAAGTCTCCTGCCCATTTTTGATTGAGTTATTTGTTTGTTTGTTTTATATTGAGCTGTGTGAGCTGTTTTTATATTTTGGAAATTAATCCTTTGTCAGTCTCATCATTTACAAATATTTTCTCCTATTTTGTAGGTTTTCTTTTCATTTTGTCTATGGTTTCCTTTGCTATTCAAAAGATTGTAAGTTTAATTAGGTCCCATTCCTTTATTTTTGCTTTTGTTTCCATTACTCTAGGAGACAGATTGCAGAAAATATTGCTATGATTTGTGTCAAAGAGTTTTGCCTGTGTTTTCCTCAAGGATATAATGTGGTATCTGGTCTTAAACTTAAATCTTAAATCAATTTTGAGATTATTCTTGTATATGGTGTTAGAGAATGTTCTAATTTCATTCTTCTACAGGTAGTTGTCCAATTTTCCTGGCACCATTTGTTGAAGAGACTGTATTTTCTCCATTGTATATTTTTTGCCTCCTTTATCATTGACTGATTCACTATAAGTGCATGGATTTATTTCTGATCTTTCTATCCTGTTCCATTGATTATGTGTCTTTTTTGGTGCCAGTACCATACTGTTTTTATTACTGTAGCTTTGTAGTATAGTCTGAAGTCAAGGATCATGATTCCTCCAGCTTTGTTCTTCTTAAGATTGTTTTGGCTATTTGGGTCTTTGGTGTTTCCATACAAATTTTTAAAGTTTTTTGTTCCAATTCCGTGAATAATGCCATTTGTAATTTGATAGGGGTTGCATTGAATCTGTGTATTCTCTTGAGTAGTACAGTCATTTTAACAATATTGATTCTTCCAGTCAAAGAACACAGTATATCTTTCCACCAGTTTGTGTCATCTGCAATTTCTTTCATTAGTGTCTTATAGTTTTTGGAGTACAGGTCTTTTGTATCCTTGGATAGGTTTATTCCTAGGTGTTTTATTCTTTTTGATGTGATCATAAATGGGATTGTTTCCTTAATTTCTTTTCTGCTATGTTATTGTTAGTGTATAGAAGTGCAACTGATTTCTGTATATTAAATTTGTATCCTGCAACTTTACCAAATTCATTGATGAGTTCTAGTAGCTTTCTGGTCGCTTCTTTAGGGTTTTCTATGTATAGTATCATGTCATCTGCAAACAGTAACAGTTTTACTTCTTTCTTTCCATTTTTGGATTTCTTTTCTTTTCTTTTCTTCTCTGATTGTTGTGGCTAGACTTTCCAAAACTATGTTAAATAAAAGTGGCAAGAGTGGGCATTCTTGTCTTGTTCCTGATCTTAGAGGGAATGCTTTCAGCTTTTCATCATTGAGTATGATGTTAGCTGTGGGTTTGTCATATATGGCCTTTATTATGTTGAGGTACGTTCCCTCTCAGCTCACTTTCTGGAGTGTTTTTTTTATCATAAATGGATGTTGAATTTTACCAAAAGTTTTTTCTGCATCTATTGATATGATTGTATGGTTTTTATTCTTCAGTTTGTTAATGTGGTGTATCACATTGATTGATTTGCTGATACCGAAAAATTCTTGCATCCCTGGGAAAAATTCCACTTGACCATAGTGTATGATCATTTTAACGTATTGTAGGAGTCAATGTGTTAGTATTTTGCTGAGGATTTTTGCATCTTTGTTCAGTGATATTGGCCTATAGTTTTCTTTCTTTTATGATATCTTTGTCTGGTTTTGGTATCAGAGTCATGGTGGCCTCATAGAATAAGTTCAAAAGTGTTCCTTCCACTGCAATTATTTGGAATAGTCTCAGAAGGACAAGTGTTAACTCTTCTCCAATGTTTGATAGAATTCACCTGTGAAGCCATCTGTCCTGGACTTTTGTTTTGGGAGAGTTTTTAAATTACTGATTCAATCTTAGTACTGGTAATCGGTCTGCTCATATTTTCTATTTCTTCCTGGTTCAGTCTTGGGAAATTGTTCCTTTCTAAAAAGTTGTCAGTTTCTTCTAGGTTTTCAAATTTATTGCCATATCATTGCTCATAAGATTGACATTTTTTGCCTTTTGACTTAATAGTTGTGTCCTGACTAACTAATTAAACTGTGCAGCATTTTATGGTTTCTTAATTCATTTTGTTATTTAGTAATCAGAACCTTGTGAGAGGGAGAAATAATATTTAATGTGTACAAACTATATGGAAGGAAAATATACTAGAAATGACAGCTACAATTTATTGAGAAATTAATATGGGCTAAGTGCATTAGATATTCTATGATTTCATTTTCCCATCATAACAACTGCAAAACAATTACTGCTACTACTCCCAAATTTTGAGATAAGTAAATTGAGAATTAGAAAGATTAAGTAAATTTCTCCAAGTCACAGACAAATAAGTGGCAGGACAATACTGAAATCCATAGCTTCTGACTCTAAGTCTAAGGATGTTTCCAGTATACCAAGCTGTCTTTTTCTATCCACAGATAGTATGGGATGAAATTTATTGCTAGGAAAAGGTTTATTTAGCCTCAGACATCTCCCACACCAGCTTTGTGTCATTCCTAAAATCTCCCCAACCATCCTAATTTATTTGGGTTTGTAAGCAAGGATATACTCTAGGTTACTCTCAACTATTAGACTCTGAGGAATCGATTGTTTCCTTAACAGAGAGGACCCTGAATGGATAAAACACAGGAGAGGTATTTCTTTTTTTCAGAAAATGGAGACAAAAAGGAGGAACAGAAAAGAAAAATGCAGTTTTTTGAGGATACTAGAATAAAGAATCTGGGTGGACAAAGAATAACATGGGGGAGAGGGTATATGGAAAAGGTCTCTATGAATCCATTCACTTAACAAATATTAATTGAGGGACCTCCTCTGTGCCCAGCATTGTTCTATGCCATTAAATGAACAAAACAGACAAAAATCCTGCTCTGCCTAGTGGAACTATTATTCTAGTAGAGGGAGACAGATAATAAATGATAAACATAATGAACAGCTGAATTTTATGGTATTTAGAAAGTGATAAATAATGTGGAGGAAAAATTACACCATAGTAAAGGGGATAATGAGTCTTGGGAATGGGAGTTTAATTTCAAATAGGCTGGTCACAATGGGATTCATTTCAGAAGGTGACACTAGAGCAGGCTTGAAGGAAATAGGAAGTTAAATATATATATATATATAATATACGTATATATATATATATTATATATGTATATATATAATATAATATTTCAGGTGAGAGGACAGATAGTGCATCAGTAGATCATTCCTAGAGTATTGAAGAAACAAAAAATAGTCACTATGGCTAGAACACAAAGAACCAGGAATTGAGTAGCAGTAAATGAATTCAGAGACATTGAGTAGACCCTATCATATTGTAGGTTGTTGTAAGGGCTTTGGAATGATTTGAGAGTAAGCTCTAGGAAGGCAAGGGCCATGTCTATTTTGTTCATCATGAGTACCTAGTTGCCTATCCCAAGTGCCTGATACAAAAAGACATTCAAAGAGTATTTATTTTATGAATGAATGAATGACAGTTGTCTACTCTCAGGGACCTCCTGTTTTCCTGGTGAGAGGTAGAACAGTACAAGGGTATAATGTAATGGAGTATTGTAGGTTATGTGGTAAATGTTATTATTATCCCAACTTTACCAGAAAAGAGACTGGTGCCAGAGAAATTTGACTAGTCTAGTGGTTTTCAGCTTTTAAAAGCAGAATCCCTTCTTCAAACACAATTTATATAGAAATCAATGTAGAAAACAAGAAAAAATGTAGATGCTTTGATTGAAAGATTATGAAATTGACACTCTTGCCTTTATCCTGTGAGACCACCCTTGAGGAGTTGTCTCAGGTTTTAGATGGTACTATATCATGATGTCATAACATCTGATGTGAAGGGTCACAAAGTGTCTTTTGGAAAAGAGCTATGATTAGAATGTGGGTTGCTCCTGAGAGGTGCACTTACATGCCTATATGTTCATTGAGATGAAGTGAAGACATGGGGAAGAAAACCAAGGGATGTTGGTAGTCATATCAATGGGAGTCAAAGGAATTTTTACTTCTCATTTCCCACGTAGAATTTGCTAGCTGATCAAGGCTCTCAAGCCCATCCTTTCCATGGCAGTGCCCCAGATGGATCGATTATATCTCATGGTGGCCCAAATTCTCCAGCTAATTTCTGTTATTGCTATCTCTGCTCTGTTGCCCTGTGGCTTTTATTGACTCTGACACTTCTGACTGATGGTTGGATCTTGACATTGTCACTGGAATTTAACCTCAATACTGCTGTCCAGGTTGGCAGCCCTGCCCATGCTCTCTTATGTATCTCTGGCTATGTTACCACAGATTCTACCTTTTCACGGGGGAAGTAGGAGTTTCTCTACCAGAATTAAAAACTTTACTAGGCTCCCTAAAAGAGAGAGGAGAGACTTTCTCTCAAGTTGTTATATCATTCCAGCAGGCAAACTCATTTATCTAGCTCTTCTAAAGAATGGTTTCACTGTCTTCATTTATTATAGAACTATCTCTTGAGAAAGCTAGGACAAGAACCCCCAGGCCTGGATATTTAAGTGGTATAAAATGATACTAACTCAAAGTGTCTTTCTCAAACAACAATCATTATCACCTCCTACAGTATTAACATCACTATTCTCCTTTTGATTTTACAGTTAAAATTCCATGTACCATGTACCATGGTCTAATTCTTAGTGTCACAGTTCTCCTTACCACTTTATTTTCTCAGAAGCCCTAATAAAAATCCTTCTACAGAAAGGAGCCCCAGTGGCCTGATTTGTTATGCTGGGATGGGTATTCTGTTATGCTGGGATGGGTTTGTTATGCTGGGATGGGTATTCTGATTATATCCAGCTCTGGGATTCTTATTTCATGAAGTAATAAAATGGATTTCATATAAACTCAAATTAAACATAAAAATTATGTAAAACTAATGTTGACCTCTGTGATTTTCAGAAAATTTTGCCTAGAAATTATGCGATACTGATTTTATAAAGTTTTACCTTTATAATGTGTGGGCAAAGCCCACAGAGAATGTATAAATGAAATGGGAAGTAACTGGGGAAGGGGGAGAACAATTTCCAGTAGGAAGCAAGAACTAAGTCTCACTTTCTGTGGGTAGCAATAAAGTCTTCCTAAGTAATTATTTCATTTGATGCCCAGGCAGTCATCAAGTTTTTTTTTGTAATCACCAAAAATGTGATTCCATTATAGTATACACAGCCAAAACCACAGCTGACTATTATGTTGTCATAGAAACACAGTACTAGTTTGTGATATAATCATGTCCTTTTTTTCCCTTAAGGAAATGACCGAGATAGATTGGACAGAAGATGGCCTGGAGACTCAGCTCTGTTAGTGGTCACCATGATTGCAAGTAAGTAGCTGATCAAAGAAGCAGATCTTCAATTGTCTTCTAATACAACACTCCTTGAAGAAAAAGACACTGTTGGACTAGCAGGTCAAGATTAGGCATACAACACAGAATGCACAACTTCTGAAGGGGTTGCAATGGGATGGTGGCTCTAGAAACAAAGCCAAATTGGGTTGGTCTGCTCAATGTTAATTTGGCTGGGCCTCCACTCTTTCTCAGGCTTAACGGGTCTAAAACACCAAACAGTATCAAGAATGAATAAAATTCCTAGGCAAACTTTTGTGATTAATATCTTTTTCCTATCACCAGCAGCTTATTGATTATGGCTGGTTCATTGTAAAAATGCACATGTGACTTTCTTTTCCTAAGTCGTAGAATTCTTGTTCATTCTTTTGATCATTTAAAGGGAGTTCTGGTCTTTAGGAAAGACTCTATCAGCTTTGTGAGTTTAGCACTTCATTTAACCAATTTGAACTTCAATTTCCTCATCTGCAATATGTACTTACACCAATAACAGGTAGTGTGATTTGGGTTGTCTGGAAAGAAAAGACATTATTTACACACACACCCCCAGGAAGGAATTCAAACTTGTTTCCTGCCATACTTCAGTGTTCAGAGGCCCTGGGGGAGAGTAAGAGAGAAGCAGGCTTTTTCCAAAGTTAAACTATTGACCTAGTTAACCACCTTAAGTGTAAAAATATATTTGTGCGGTTTCTATCCTGGACTTGAATCAAACAAAAATCTTGTCTGCTTTCCCTTATGAATCACAGTCAAAGAAATTATAAGGACAGAGTAGGTAAAATGATTGTGTCCATCAATCAGACATACAAACGGAAATGATTTACTCTGAGACTGCTGATTGTATCTCTGCCCTTCCTCTACCTTGGCTTTCACCACTGAATATCACTATTGAACTGTGGTTTTGTAATAGTACTTAATATTGTATTCCCATAGGGCAGGACTAAGGCCGAGTGGTATTCATTACAGAAACAAACATTTGACCTGAATATTTAGTCCAGCAAACTATCAAACAAACAAATAGAAAACTTTCTAACAATTAAAGTTATGGGAAGTACTAAGTTGACCATTCCCAAAAGCATTCAGGCAAAGTTTGACAGACACATACAGTAGGAAAAAAGCTTGTAAATCTGACAGAAGTTCAACCTCTTAGATGTCTTTCTACTGCACCTTCACAAAAAGCATAATATATGAATCTTATGTTTGAAACATATTTATTTATCTTTCAGGAGCCCATATAGAGAAAAAAGGCCATTTAAATTAGTTGGAAGTCTGCTTCAATCATCGATTCCTTTCTAATGTTGCTAAGTGCAGTTCAGGTCAGAAAGCCCTTATTGAGAACCTACTTTATGCCAAGCCCTGGGTAAGACAATGCAGGGGAGACAGACAAGTAAGACATAGCTATCTCCATCCACCAAAATCTCTCAATCTAGTAAAGAGCTTACAGGTTAATACAAACCCAATGTTAAGTCTCAGAGACAAAATATAGAAATAAATAAAGAAAATATGTTAATTTCTTCATTAGATATTATTTCTAATTATGCCTGTGTTCATTGCCACTGTTCTTCTTCCCCTGCCCACTTTTCTTTACCTGCTCAATTCAAGACCTGTAGTCCTACTTCTTCCAAAAAGCTTTTAATAAGTATTTCATTCTTTAGTAATTGCCCTCACTCCTAATTCCTATCATGGATTGAATTGTGTCCTCCCAAAAGATACGTTGAATTCCTAGTTCTAGTAACTTGTGAATGTTACCTTATTTGGAAATAGGGTTATTGCAGATGTAATCAAGTTAAGATGAGGTCATGCTGGAGTCTGGTGAGCCCTAAATCTAATATGATTGGTGTCCTTATAAGAAGAGGTAGATATGAGCACAGGCACAGAGACATGCAGGGAGAATGCCATGTGAAGATGGAAAAAAATATTGAAGTGATGAGTCTAGAAGCCAAGGAACACCAAGAATTGCCAGTAACCACCAGAAGCTAGGAGAGACACATGAAACAGATTCTCCCTTAGAGTGCTCAGAAGGAATCAGTCTTGCCAACCGTGATTTCAGACTTACAGTTGCCGGAACTGCTAGAGAACAAGTTTCTGTTTTAAGCCAACCAGCTTGTGATACTTTATTAAGGCACCTCTGGGAAACTAATATGTTCACATATCACTTGTCTGTATTAAATGTTTTAGCACTAAGTAGCCTTTATAGTAGGAGCTGACCAGAAGGATATCAGCAATAGGAAAAGTAGATAACATTATTGAGCACTTACTCTATACTGTAATAATCATTTTGATTGCTCATTTAATTTTCATAACAACCTTATGATATAGGTACTATTATTATCCCCATGTTATGGAATGAGGAAACTGAGGTTAAATAACTTACCCAAAGGCTAGAGAGGGGCAAAGATGGGGCTTCAACTCACTTTAAAGCATTATGCTAAAATGCTTTCAATAATGCCTAGAAGGTAGGGGATATCTATTGGGTGTTTTGTTTTTGCTGTTAGCTCCATATTTTAACAGTTTTAAGAAAGTGGTAGGTCAAAACATTTTTATAATAACACTATTCAATAATTGAAAAATAACAAAAAATAAAATAACTCAAGTTCTACCACTGTCATAAAAATAATTTTGGTGGGGAGAGAGGTATTGCTTTCCAATTTAATAAAATGAAATGGTGCACTCAACCCTGTGCTAGGCATCCTGTTGACACAAAAATAGAAGACACTTGTCTGTTCACAGGGATTTGTGGTGACCAGGGAACAATCTCTACAAGGGCATAGGATATACAGGGTAATGCAGAGCATATGGCATATATAAATACAATCTTTAATTAAAATATTTTATTGAGATAATTATAGATACACATGAAGTTATAAGAAATAATACAGAAAAATCTCTCATATGCTTTGCTCAGCTACCCCAATGGTAACATATTGCAAAATTGTAGTATAATGTCATAACCAAGAAATTGACATTGATACAATCCACCAATCTTTTTTGGAGCTGCCCAGTTTTATTTGTACTCATTTGTGTCTATATATATATGTGTGTGCATCATAAGTTTTCTACAATTTTATCACCTGTGTGAGTTTCTGTATCAACTATCAAGTTCTAAATACAGAAATATTCTATTTTGAATATCTAGTAAGACTCCCTCATGCTTTCTCTTTATACCCACATCCACTACTTACCTCCCCACCCTTCTCTATAATTTTGTCATTTCAAGAATTTTATAAAAATTTAATCATATAGTATGAGACTTTCTGAGATCTTTTTTATTTTCACTCAGGTTAATTCTTGGGATATTTATTTAAATTTTTGCATACATCCTGTTTTTAATTTCTGAGGCATATTCCCTGGTATGGATATACCACAGTACCTAGGATGTATGTACTTTGTTTAACCATTCACCTATTGAATGACAGCTGGGCTGTTTCCAGTTTTGGGATATTATGAATTAAACCTGTTATGAGCATTCATTTACAGATTTTTTTGTTGAACATAATTCTTGATTCCTCTAAGATAAATGCCCCAGAATGCAATTATTGGGTAACATAGTAATTACATGTTTGCTTTGATAAGAAACTGCCAAACTGTTTTCCAGAGTGGCTGTACTGTTTTACATTTCCACCAGCAATGTATGAGTGTTCCAGTGTCTCTGCATCTTTGCTAGCAGTTGGTGTTGTCACTATTCTTTTAAATTTTAGCCATTCTGATATTGTGTGGTGGTATCTCATTTTGATTTTAACTTGTATTTCCCTGATTCCTAATGACTTTGAATATATTTTCATGTTATGTATACATTTTGAAGAGATCCAGAAAACAAACAAAAAAAAACTATATCAGAAAAAAGGTGAGTTTTGAGTGAAGTAAGTTGAGTCAGAACTACAGAAATGTACAGGATTTGAATCTGGAAGCAAAGGGTGGAAAGAATGTCAATACTCTGGTTGTAATTACGATACATGAGTTAGATAAAACCAAAAATGATAAAATTTAATAAACAGAACCTACACATCTACTTTGTGTAAGTTCCTAGACAAACTGGTTCATTTAACCCTCACAACCATCCTGCTATCATGCTATAGTTTTCTGATTGTGAAAATATGTTCATTGTAGATGTGTTGAAAGTTACAGAAAGATAAAACAAAAAATGTCAAAAAAAGATGACTTATAATCTCTTCAGAGTTAACTATTTGAAGTATTTCTTTCCTTTAAGTCATTCATTGCTTTAGACACACATGCACACGCACACACACAATATGTATGCATATTTGTAAATTGGGATAATACTGTATATATATATTTTTTTCTTATTTGCACTCACATTGTGAGTGTTTTCTCATAAGATTAAATATTGTTTAAAATATCCTTTAAAACATTTTCATAATATCTCATTAAAGAGATAAATCATAATTTATTTAAACTTTTTCCTATTGTTAGTCCTTTAGGTTTCCGATGTTGCTATTATAAATAATGCTGCAAGGAGTGACTTTGAAAATTAATGTTTGTTGGGCTTTTGAGTGTTCCCTTTGACCAATTTCTTAAAAGAGAATTTCCTATGTCAAAGGTTATGGATTATGAGCTATTTGAATCCTTTTGATATGTTTTGCAATTGCTTTCCAGAAAAGTTATGCCAGTTTACATTCCATTAGTATGCAAGATGCTCATTTCACCACACCCTTGCCAACACTGCATTATTATTTTTGGAATCTTTGATAATTTGAAAAGAGAAAAAGCAGCTTTACATTTTTGTTCTTGAAGTATAGTTGACTTACAATGTTATATTAGTTTTCAGTGTACAACATAGTTATTCAAAATTTATATAGGTTATCCTCTATTTAAAATTATTATAAAATATTGGATATATTCCCTGTGCTGTACATTACATCCTTGCATCTTATTTATTTTATACTTGGTAGTTTGTACCTCTTAATCCCCTTCCCCTGTCTTTCCCCTCTCTCCACCCATCTCCCACTGGTAGCCACTGATTTGTTCTGTATATCTATGAGTCTGTTTCTGTTTTGTTATATTCATTAGAATATTTTATTTTTTTGATTTAACATATAAGTGAAAACATACAGTATTTGGTATCATATTTAATGTGTACTTCCTTATTGTTAATGAGGTTGGAAATTCTTCATACTTTTCAGTCATTTTTTATTTTGTTTTTCTGTAAGTTTCTTGTGCTCTTTGCTCATTTTCCTTTAAGGTTATTAAGTGTTTTTCTTATTAGTTAATTTAAGATAGATTTGATTAACCTCATTTTGCAGATGAGGAAACTTAGACCTAGAGAGATTATATAACCTCCTCAAAATCACATGTGTAATAAAGGTAATTCAAAGCCAATTCTGCCTGACTCTAAAGGCCTGTTCTTTCTTTCATGGCATGTCTCATCTAAAATAGTTGTCTTTGCTAATGAAAGACAACTTAATTGGCTTCCTGCTTAGCAGATATTTCCTCAATTCATCATCTACATACATGTCCCAGCCACACAGTTGTTCCTGTGAACTTGATCAAGATGGTCCATATTATTCCTGGCTTCATCTAAAGCTCAAACACCCATAAAGAATGGGACTTGAATCCAATAATGGCCAGAATTAACTCTCTGGTCAATCCTTCAGGACTTTTCCTCAACACAGTTTTCTTTCCAGATTTTACATTCTCTTACTGACTGGAGTGATTGAGTTCAGTTACAAAAACAACTCTGAATCCAGGCAGACAGTTTGGAATGGGTTTTTGTTCCATTTGATACCTAATCACTAGTTTGGCTAAAATTTTCATGTTTCAACCAATGTTTTCTCACATAGTGATTAAGAAGCAGAAGTTAGAGTTTGTAGTTGAGAACAATGAGCAAATTTTATTCTAAACAAAGGCTACAGCTTAAGATAGTGGATTAGATGGAATAATGATGTGCCCTAAAGAGTGATGATTCTCCAGATCCAACAAAGCTACCAATCAGCTTCATGTATAAGAATCTTATAAAATAAAAGATAGACCCAAACTTGAAAAAAAACAACTGCCTTAAACTTAATTCCTTCCTTTGATATATGTTTAAGTGTCCACTGCATATGAAGCAAAAACATGTACATGAAGACAAAAGCAGTCACTGCATTGAAACAAAAATTCCCTATCAAATTTCCTGCTAAGGGCCTGCAATAACTACAGTATTTGGCCATCTATCACCACGTTGAAAGTTCACTGCCAGGTTCACAGTAACTGATATTTAATTAGTATCTAAGGAAACAAGAAATTCCTGTTTGAAAAAAATCAAATGAAACGGAAAAAACAAATTACAATTGGTGTGCACATTTTTCCTGGCACTGTGGCCTCTGAATAAATGTGGTGCTATGACCCAGACCTCTTTCCTCCTTGTGTGTCTGTCTCTCTTTCCTTCCTCCCAGTGAATGCAGTTTAAATAAAGAAACATCTGCTGGAACTCTAAAGTGGGAATCCCTGCTTTCAACAGACAAAGGGGGAAAAAACTTAAGTACTTGTACAGATGTGTATAGTACAGCATGTAGGGTCTTTGCCAGACAGAGTCCATAAACTGGAAGTTGGCCATCATTAGAAGGAAGCTACTTATTTTTTTTTTTCCGCAAGAATGGAGAAAGTACTCTACAATCACCTGGTTATAGGACCTCTGACAAAGTAGGGAATAGGATTCTAGAAGAAAGATGTTAATAATGCATAAAGACAACTATTATCTAGTAAGCACTGAACAGACACTGTGCCAAATATGGTATATACATTATCTTATTTAATCATCACAAAACTCTAAAAGGGAGATATTTGTAGACTCATTTTAAGTCTAGGAAAATGAGGTTAAAAGAAATCATTTTGCCCAGTGTCACCCCATTAAGCAGTGAGAGCTGGAAATCAAACTCAGGATTATAAATTTCTGCTTATTCCTCTATGCCATCTTATTGCAGGGAGGGATGCTAATTTTAGTTTCATTGTTACTTAAAGAGAAAGATAAAATAAATGTCATTATTAATTCTACCAGTCAGTCTATACCATTTTTTCTTTTTATAATTTTTCTTATTAAGAATAAATGTGAAGACTTCTTATCAAGACAAGATGATATAGGCCTGTTTTTCCTTCTCCACACTAAGCAAAATTATAAACCCTACAAATGGCCCAAAAGGCACCCAAAGGAGAATTTTGAAAGCTGGTAGGAAGAAAGTGAAATACATCTTGTGTCCATCATAAGAAAGAAGGTGGATTGGACCCAGTGTTTCCCTTCCCATGACAGAAGGCAGCCCAAGTAGTCACATTCTTTTCCTAGATCAAACTGGAGTCCATCTTGACATCAAGTAAGCCTGACACTTCCAGCAAAGAGTATTAAATAAGATCCTAGACAAAAATTAAAGAGCCAAGAGAGGCACTCCTGCCAGTCCTGAGACTGTCTTCCCTACACCCATAGATACTGAGACTGGTGAACAGAGATGGTAAGAGATACCCAACTACAGTAGATGACCTGGTCCAGGAAACCTCTTTGTTTCCTTAAATTTGAGACTGTCCTCCTGAACCCAGACACCAAGGCTGGCAGGCAGAACTGATATGAGGGATGTAGCCATAATAAATGACTGCCTGGGAAGTCTCTTTCTTCTCTGGCCAAGAGTCTTCTCCTCTCACCCACAAGAGTCTGAGGCATCTCAAGAAGGGGTCAGGTGGTACAGAGATCCTATCACACCCTCATCCCATGGGAAGACACCAGAATCTAGAGGGTCACCTGGGTAATCCCCTTCCATTCTCTCAGGCAGTACCAAAAAGAATCAGTGGGAGTCTCAGTAGCATCAGCTAAACCAAGCAGACTGAAATAACCCAGCAGATGCTATGGAAATTAAACTGCCATTGAAATTACAACCTACAGAAATATACCAAGACCTGCACGTTAAACCTATACAGGGTGACTTCCTACTAAAATAAAACAGTTCAATAGGACCAAGAGTATCCTAAAATGATAGACAAACTGTCCATGATATACTAAAAAAATCACCTGTTATGCCAAGAACCAGAAAAATCACAAGCTGAATGAGAAAAGACCATCAATTGACACCAACACCAAGATGAGATATTGCCTCTAGTTGACAATGATTTTAAAGAATATGAGATAAAATGCTTTAAAAAGCAATTGCAACTCATCTTGAAACAAATTGAAAAATAGAAAGTCTCAGCAAATAATAAATGTTACCAGTTGTTGAGTATGTACTACTATACAGAATCACTTGCTTTGCCTTCATAATTTCATTTGATCTTTAAGAATACTCAAAGGTTGATTTTATAATCTCATTTTAAATATGAGAAAATGAAAGTTCACCATAACCCCTAGCATTCTTTATTGTATTATACGTGATTGATTTCAGTCATTTATATTACCTTCTTTTTGTGTTTGGAATCTCTGGTATAAGCACAGAGAGCACTTTAAGTATGATAAAGAGAGTGAGCAAATACACAGAAATAGAAATGGTTTTAGGACATTTAAAGACAGTGAGAAGACCAGGTATCTAAAGCAAAGAGTATGTGTTGAGGAATAACTGGTGAATATAGTGAAGAGGTAAAGAGGGGTCAGATTATGAAAGATCTTAATAAGAAATTAGAAGGGTAGGCATAGGGAGCTATTGTGAGTTCTAGAGGGAACATGATGAAAGAGAGCATCGGGAAGCAGAAAGCAGGAAAGAAAGAGAAATAAAGAGGAAAAGATGAAGAAGGGAGGGAAGGAGGGAAGGGGAGAGAGAGAAAGAGGGGGAGAGAGAGAAAGAGAAAGAGACAGAGAAACTGGAATATTAGATGTCTGTTATGTGTTCTTAATTCTCCTTTAATACCTGTTCCCTGCATGGACATGTATTTGAGTCAGTTTCCTAAAGTATCATGACTCTCTTTCATCTCTGAGCCTTTCTACATGCTATCCCCATTGATTAGAATCCTTGTTCACAACCACCTAACCCCACCCCCTATAATTCCTTTTTATATCTACCTCCTATTCACTTTTCTTTTTTTTAACATTTTTTATTGAGTTATAGTCATTTTACAATGTTGTATCAAATTCCAGTGTAGAGCACAATTTTTCAGTTATACATGAACATACATACATTCATTGTCACATTCTCTTTTGCTGTGAGCCACCACAAGATCCTGTGTATATTTCCCTGTACTACACAGTACAATCTTGTTTATCTATTCTACATTTTGAAATCCCAGCCTGCCCCTTCCCACCACCCCCATTCGCTTTTCAAGAGTCAACTCAGGAATAATGTCAACCCTTCCAAGAAGCCTTTTGTGAAACTCTCCTCTGCCAGTAAGTTTCCCTCTCCTCAGTCCTCTCACTTTGTGTTAAGTGTTTTCTCTATGTTCCCATGACCCATTATGCGCACCTATTTGTCAGCACTTATCCTGTTGCATTTATTCATCTATCAGTTTACTTTCAAGAACTCTGAGTTCCTTGAAGTAAGAGTATTAATTTCTGTAGCCTAAGCTTCTAGCACAATATTGTGCATGTGGTAGAAGTTCAATATATTTTCATTGAATGAATGATTGAGTAAATAAAGGAAGGAAGGCCAAGTATTTTACTTGGTGCTTACCATGTTATCCCATTTAATCTTCACCTCAACACACTTCACTGGTGAAACCTAAGTGAACAGTGAACAGAGGCAACAAGCTTGAGAGAGAAGGACTTTCCAGGCAAAGAAGCAAAGGCAAGGATGACATAAGCGAACATGCTGCATTTGAGGAACTACAAGGATTTTGGTGTGATTAAAGTATGGAGTGTGTGGTGGGGAGTGATGAGAGATGAGCCTAGAGAAGGAGGTAGGGCCTAGATAATAAAGAAACTTGCATACTTTTTTTAAAGAATTTGTCCTGAGGGCAATAGGTTTTAAGCAGAGGGATGACAGGATAGATCAGATATGATAAAAGGCGAAGGATGTCCACCCATGTCAGGGGATATAGTTACTTCTTGAAAGTAAGGAACCAAGTGTAAGTAGTGGAGAGATGTTTGAGGAAAAGTTCAGAGTCAAATAGCAATCCCACCACCACCTAGTTCATATAGAAGGCACAGAGGGACTAGGAGTTTGTCCTGTAAAATTCAAATCAGAATTTAAGCATTGCTCTAGGTTGCTCAATTTGGGGTCCCTCTAATCTATTCTGTAGATTCACCTACTGTACCTATGTGAGAGCTAATGTTAGGAAATATGTTAGGCAGGAAACTTTCATGTATATATGGGAGACTAAGAGCCAAGGAGGGGAAAAAATAAATCTGAGGTTCTGTTCAATAGTGCTGATTACTACTGGTGTGAAATGTTTTCTGACATTGTAGGTGGAGTAAATGGACTAATTAGTGAAAAGTTAAGTGCTAAGGGTTTCATTAACAATAATAGCTTCTGGCTAATTAGCTTTGAGCCTGCTTGACACTGAAAACAAACTTAGTAACCCCTTATTATATCCAGTCTTCACAACCTGCTTTATATTACACCTTTAAGAACCAAATAGTGCCTCTTCTTTTCTTTCAGTTACTCTAATTTTGATCAAGGGGAAGACTTAAAAACATTGGCATTGTCCATTATGCTAACATGGTTTTTCTAGCAAATTCATTGAGTTTAGGCTTTGTGATGAGTGAATAGGAAATAAAGGAGAAATGATTCTATCCTCTGGGCTGTTGGAGAGACAAGTCTTCAGCAACTGGTCACATCTTGCTTGACTGGGCCCATAAATAAATAAAGACAATGAAGGAGAAGATGAAGGTAAAACAACAACAACAATAATGGTTATGACTAATTAAAACAGCACCATATATCATACAATAAGCTAAACACTTTACATAAAATATCTCCATGGTTCCTTAATGCTGACCTGTAACAGAATGAGCAAAAGGAGAATAGTATTTGATTTTTATAAATTTAATTTGTTTAATTTTGACTCTGCTTCTACTTAGGATATAGAAAGCTGCAAGAGAACATCACTCCCATTCAAATAACTACAAAAGTCTGACTAAAAATCACAATTATTTTATTGAGATATAATTGACATATAACATTATATTAGTATCAGGTGTACAACATAAAATTATAGGAATGATCAACACAATTAGTCTAGTAAATATCCATCACCACACATAGTTACCAATTTTCTTCTGGTAAAGATGAGAACGTTTTTTTTTTTTCTACCCCCCTGGTAACCACAAGTCTGTATTCTCTGTCTGTGAGTCTATTTCTCTCCTGTATTTACGATTTGTTTTTGTTTGTTTGTTTGTTTTTGTTTTTGTTTTTTAGATTCCACATATGAGTGATCTCATATGGTATTTTTCTTTCTCTTTCTGGCTTACTTCACTTAGAATGACATTCTCCAGGAGCGTCCATGTTGCTGCAAATGGCATTATGTTGTCGGTTTTTATGGCTGAGTAGTATTCCATTGTATAAATATACCACCTCTTCTTTATCCAGTCACCTGTTGATGGACATTTAGGCTGTTTCCATGTTTTGGCTATTGTAAATAGTGCTGCTATGAACATTGGGGTGCAGGTGTCATCCTGAAGTAGATTTCCTTCTGGATACAAGCACAGGAGTGGGATTCCTGGGTCATATGGTAAGTCTATTCCTAGTCTTTTGAGGAATCTCCACACTGTTTTCCATAGTGGCTGCACCAAACTGCATTCCCACCAGCAGTGTAGGAGGGTTCCCCTTTCTCTACAGCCTCTCCAGCATTTGTCATTTGTGGATTTTTGAATGACGGCCATTCTGACTGGTGTGAGGTGATACCTCATTGCAGTTTTGATTTGCATTTCTCTGATAATTAGTGATATTGAGCATTTTTTCATGTGCTTTTTGATCATTTGTATGTCTTCCTTGGAGAATTGCTTGTTTAGGTCTTCTGCCCATTTTTGGATTGGGTTGTTTATTTTTTTCTTATTGAGTCGTATGAGCTGCTTATATATTCTGGAGATCAAGCCTTTGTCGGTTTCACTTGCAAAAATTTTCTCCCATTCCGTAGGTTTTCTTTTAAGATCTAATCTCTTAGCAACTTGCACATGTACAATAAAGTATTATTAACTATATTCACCATGCTGTACATTGTATGTCATAACTTTTATAACTGCAAATTTTTACTTCTTGACCGCCTTAACCCATTTCACCTCCCACCCCCACCTCTGGCAACCACCAAGCTGTTATTTGTATCTATGGGTTTATCTTTTTGATTCAACATATTATTGAGATCATATCATATTTGTCTTTTTCTGAGTTGTTTCACTTAGCATAATGCCCTCAAGGTCTATCCCTGTTTTCACAAATGGTAAGATTTCCTTCTTTTTAATGGCTGAATAACATCACATTTTATATATATCAGGTATATATACCACATTATCTTTTAAAAAAATTTACTGAGGTATAACTGATATAACATTATGCTAGTTATCGATGTACAATGTAATGATTCAGTATTTGTATACCTTAGGAAATGATCACCACATTAATTTCAGTTAACATCTGACACCATACATAGTTATAATTTTTTTCCTTGTATGATGAGAACTATCAAGAACCTCCTAGCTGCCTTAAAATATGCAATACAGTATTATTAACTATGGTCACCATGGTATATGTTACATCCCCATGACTTATTCATTTTATAACTGGAAATCTGTACATTTTGACCCCCTTTACCCATTTTTCCCACCCCCAAACTCCACCTCAGGACAATATATTCTCTATATCCATGAGCTTGATTTTTACTTTTTTGTGTTTGTATTTTTTGTGTTTGTTTCATTGATTGATCTTTAGATTCTACATTTAAGTGAGATAATATAGTATTTAACTTTTCAGTCTGACCTATTTCACTTACCATAATACCCTCAGTGTTCATTCGCATTGCTGCAAATAGCAAGATTTCATTCCTTTATTATGGCATATATATATATATATATATATATATATATATATATATATATATATATATGGCATATTTTATATATATATATAACATTTTCTTTATCCATTCATCCATCGATGGACACAGGTTGCTTCTATGTATTGGTTATTGTAATGAACATGAGGATGCAGATATCTTATCAAGTTAATGTTTTATTATTTCCTTTGGACAAATACCCGTAAGTGGAATTGCCAGACCATAAGGTAGTTCTATTTTTTAATTATTTGAAGAATCTTCACATTGTTTTCCATAGTGGCTGTACCAGTTTACATTCCCACTAACAGTGCACAAGTGTTCTTTTTTTTTTCTACATTCTCACCAATAGTTGTTATTTCTTGTCTTTTTGATAACAGCCATTCTAATAGGTGTGAGATGATATCTTATTGTGGTTTTGATTTGCATTTCCCTAATGATGAGAACTTTTTAATGTACCTGCTGGCCATTTTTATGGCTTTGTAAAAATGTCTATTCTGTTCTCTGCCTATTTTATAAATCAGATTGCTTTTTTTTTTTTTGCTATTGAGTTTTATAAGTTATTTGTATATTTTGAATTTTAACCTCTTATCAGATATATGACTTAAAAATATTTTTCCCATTTGGTAGATTATCTTTTCATTTTGTTGATAATTTCCCTTGCTGTGCAGAAGCTTTTAATTTGATACAGTTCCATTTGTTTGTTTTGCATTTGTTGCCTTTGCTTTTGGTGTGACATCCCAAAAATCATCAACAAGAACAGTATCAAGTTAATCTCCTATGTTTTCTTAGTGAATTTTATGCTTTCAGGTATTACACTCAAGTCTTTAATCCATTTTGAGTTAATTTTTGTGTATGGTATTGTATAAGATAGGGGTCCAGTTTCATTTGTTTACATATGGCTGTCCAGTTTTCCCTAAATCATGTATTGAATAGATGGCCTTTTCCTCATTGTATATTCTTGGCTCCTCTGTCATAAAGTAATTTACCACATGTGTGTGGGTTTATTTCTCAGTTCTCAGCCCTGTTCCACTGATCTATGAGTCTGTTTTATGCCAATAAACTGTTTTGATTGCTATAGCTTTGTGAGAGAGTTTGAAATCATGAAGTGTGATGCCTCCTGCTGTTTTTCTTTCTGAAGACTGCTGTGTCTGTTTGATGTCTTTTGTGTTTCCATACAGATTTTAGGGTTGTTTATCTATTTCTGTGAAAAATACCACTGGAATTTTTATAGGAATTGCACTGACTATGTAGATTACTTTGGTAGTCTGGACACTTAATTCTTCCAAACCATGAGCACAGAATATCTTTCCATTTATTTGTGTCTTCTTCAATTTCCTTCATCAATGTTTTGTATTTTTCAGTGTATAGATCATTCACCTCCTTGGATAAATTTATTCCTAGGAATTTTATTCTTTCTGATGCAATTGTAAATGGGATTGTTTTCATAAATTTCTCTTTCTGACAGTTCATTATTAGTATATAGAAACAACCAATTTATATTTTGATTTGGTGTCCTGCAACTTTACTGAATTTTTTAATTAGTTCTAAGAGTTTTTGGTGGAGTCTTTAGGGTTTTCTACATATAATGTTATCTACAAATAGTGACAGTTTTCCTTTTTTATTTTCTACTTTGAATCATTTTACTTCTTTTTCTTGCCTAATTTCTCTGGCTAGGACTTCTGTGCTGTGTTGAATAAAAATGGTGAGAGTGAGCTTCCTTGCCTTGTTCATGATCTTAGAGAAAAAGCTTTCAGCTTTTCAACTCATGCCATTGAGTGTGACATTAGCTGTGGATTTGTCATATATGGGCTTTATTATGTTAAGGTATGTTCCCTCTACACTGACTTTATAAGAGTTTTTTCTTAAATCATAAATGAATGTTGAATTTTTTCAAATGCTTTTTTGCATCTTTTGAGATAATCTTATAATTTTGATTCTTCATTTTGTTAATGTTCTGTATCACAGTGATTGATTTATGGTTGTTGAATCATACTTGCATCCTTGGAATAAATCCTACTTGATCACAGTGTATGATTATTTTAATGTATTGCTGACTTTGGTTTCCTATTTTCTTGAGGATTTTTGCATTGACCTGTGATTGTCTTTTCTTGTGGCATCTTTACCTTTTTTACTATCAGAGTAATACTGGCCTTGTAAAATGATTTTGGAAGAGTTCCCTCCTCTTCTGTTTTTTTGAAAGAGGTTGAGAGGGATTGGCATTAATGCTTCTTTAAATATTTGGTAGAATCCACCAATGAAGCCATCTGGTCCTTTGTTGGCTGGGAGGCTTTTTATTATTGATTCAATTCCTTATTAGTAATTGGTCTGTTGAGATATTCTGTCTCTTCATGGTTGAATCTTAGTGGATTGTATGTTTCTAGAAATTTATGAATTTCTTCTAGGTTGTCTAATTTGTTGGCATATTATTGTTCATACTTGTCTCTTATAATCATTTGTATTTTTGGTGTATCAGGTTTAATGTCTCCTATTTCATTTCTGTTTTTATTTCAGTTATCTCTATTTTTCCTTGGTGAAACTAGCTGAAGTTTTGTCAATGTTGTTTACCTTTTTAGAAAACAGCTCTTAATTTCATAGATCTTTTCTTTTTTTATAGTCCTATTTCAGTTAATTTTGCTTTAATCTTTATTTCCTCCCTTTTACTAAATTTGGGCTTTTTAAATTATTTTTCAGTTCTTTAAGGTGTAAAGTTAAGTTGCTTATTTGAGATTGTTCTTGTTTCTTGAAGTAGGTATTTATCACTAAGAACTTCCTTCTTTGAATTGCTTTTGCTGTATACCATAAGTTTTGGTGTGTTGCTTTTCCATTTTGATTTGTCTCGAGATAATTTTTGAAATTTCTCTTTTGATTTCTTCTCCATATTAGTTTTTCAGGAGCATATTTTTGATTTCCACATATTTGTGAATTTTCCAGTTTTCTTTTTATAACTGACATCTAGTTTTATACCATTGTGATCACAAAAGATGTTAGATATTATTTCATTATTCTTAGATGTATTAATATTTGTTTCCTAGCCTAACATATGATCTATCCTGGAGAATGTTCCATGTACACTTGATAAAAATGTATGTTCTGTTGCTTTTAGATGTAATGTTCTTTATATATCTGTCAAGTCCATCTGTTATAACGTGTCATTTATAGCCAATGTTTCCTTATTGATTTCTCTCTCAGTGATATAGCCATTGATGAAAGTGGGGTATTAAATTCCCCTACTATTACTCTATTTCTGTCTATCTCTCCCTTTATATCTCAATATTTGCTTTATCTATTCAGGCACTCCTATGTCAGGTGCATAAATATTTACAAATATTTTACCCTCTTGTATTGAAACATTTATGATTATGTAAGGAACGTCTTTGTGTCTTATTACATTCTTTGTTTTAAAGGCTATTTTATTCTATGTAACTATAGCTTCCCCAGCTTTCTTTTGGTTTCCATTTGCATGGAATATCTTTTTCCACCCTTTCATCTTCAGTCTGTCATGTGGTCCTTACATCTGATGTGAGTCTCTTGTAGACACATAGAAACAGATCTTGTTTTTTAATCCACTCAGCTGCTGTATGACTTTTGATTGGAGAATTTAGTCCTTTTACATTAAAAGTAGTTATTGATAGATACATACTTATTACCATTTTGTTAATTGTTTTCTGGCTGTTTTGCAATTGCTTTGTACCTTTCTTCTCTTACTCTCTTCCTTTGAGATTTGATTATTTTCTGTAGTGTTATGCTCAGATTCCTCATTCTCTCTCTCTCTCTCTCCCACTCTCTCTCCCCCTTTTCTGTGTTTATGATAAGTTTTTCCTTTGTAGTTACCAGCAGGCTTACATATAACAATTTATATTTATAACAATCTATTCTAAGTTGGTAAGAAGTTAAATTTGAATGCAGTACAAAGCTCTACATTTTTACACCCCCCATATTTTATGTTCTTGATGTCACAGTTTACATCTTTTTATTTATGAATCCCATAACAAATTATTGTAGTTATAGTTTTACTACTTTTGTCCTTTAATCTTCATACTAGCTTTATAAGCAGTTTACTCACCACATTTTCAACATTAGATTTTTCTGAATTTTACTATACATTTAACTTTCCCAGTGAGATTTATACTTTTATAGATTTCCTGTAACTAATTAGTGTCTTTCATTTTAGCTTAAAGGGTCCCTTTATTATTTCTTGCAAGGACAATTAAGCAGTGATGAGCTCTTTTAGCTTTTGCTTCTCTGGAAATTCTATCTCTTCTTCAATCTTGAAGGGCATTTTTGCTGTGTAGGGTATCCTTGGTTGGCAATTTATTTTTCCTTAAACACTTTAAATACATCCTGATACTCCCATCTGTCCTCTAAAATGTCTGCGAAAAAATCTGCAAATAATCTTGTGGGGATTCCCCTGTATATAACAATTCATTTTTCTCTTGCTGGTTTTATGTATGTATGTATGTATGTATGTATGTATGTATGTATGTATGTATTTATTTTTATAAGAATGATAGATTTTTTGAATTGATTGTGTTACAATCCATTACCACCATTCAAATTGTCCCAAATTTGGCAAATGGGAATATCTTTTGAAAGTCTCCATTAGTATTGAATAATTCCTTGTTTTAGAGCTGGAATTAGCTGACTCTCCAAAGAACGTTTTTTTATTAAACATTTTTTATTGATTTATAATCATTTTACAATGTTGTGTCAAATTCGAGTGTAGAGCACAATTTTTCAGTTATACATGAACATATATATATCCATTGTCATATTTTATTCTCTGTGAGTGACCATAAGATCTTATATATATTTCTCTGTGCTACACAGTATAATCTTGTTTATCTATTCTACATTTTGAAATTCCAGTCTATCTCTTCACACCCCCACACCCTTGGCAACCACAAGTTTGTATTCTATGTCTATGAGTCTGTTTCTGTTTTGTATTTATGTTTTCTTTTTATTTTATTTTGTTATTTTCAGATTGCACATATGAGGGATCTCATATAGTATTTTTCATTCTCTTTCTGGCTTACTTCATTTGGAATGACATTCTCCAGGAGCGTCCATGTTGCTGCAAATGGCATTATGTTGTCGGTTTTTATGGCTGAATAGTATTCCATTGTATAAATATACCACCTCTTCTTTATCCAGTCATCTGTTGATGGACATTGAGGTTGTTTCCATGTCTTGGCTATTGTAAATAGTGCTGCTATGAACAATGGGGTGCAGGTGTCATCCTGAAGTAGAGTTCTTTCTGAATATATGCCCAGGAGTGGGATTACTGGGTCATATGGTAAGTCTATTCCTAGTCTTTTGAGGAATCTCCATACTGTTTTCCACAGTGGCTGCACCAAACTGCATTCCCACCAGCAGTGTAGGAGGATTCCCTTTTCTCCATAGCCTCTCCAGCATTATTCATTTGTGGACTTTTGATTGATGGCCATTCTAACTGGTGTGAACTGATACCTCATTGTAGTTTTGATTTGCATTTCTTGGATAATTAGTGATATTGAACATTTATTCATGTGCTTATTGATCATTTGTATTTCTTCCTTGAAGAATTGCTTGTTTAGGTCTTTTGACTATTTTTGGATTAGGTTGTTTGTTTTTTTCTTATTAAGTCATAGGAGCTGCTTATATATTCTGGAGATCAAGCCTTTGTCAGTTTCAACTTTTGCAAAATTTTTCTCCCATTCCGTAGGTTGTCTTCTTGTTTTACTTCTGGTTTCCTTTGCTGTGCAGAAGCTCCTAAGTTTCCTTAGGCCCCATTTGTTTATTCTTGCTTTTATTTCTATTGCTTGGGGAGACTGTCCCTGGAGAACATTTTTTAGATGTACGTGAGATAATGTTTTGCCTATATTTTCTTCTCAGAGGTTTATTGTTTCTTGTCTTATGTTTAAGTCTTTGATCCATTTTGAGTTTATTTTTGTGTATGGTGTAAGGAAGTGTTCTAGCTTCATTGCTTTACATGCTGCTGTCCAGTTTTCCCAACACCATTTGCTGAAGAGACTGTCTTTATTCCATTGCATATTCCTGCCTCCTTTGTTGAAGATTAGTTGACCAAAAGTTTGTAGGTTCATTTCTGGGCTTTCTATTCTGTTCCATCGGTCTATATGTCTGTTTTTGTACCAATACCATGCTGTCTTGATGACTGTAGCTCTATAGTATTGTCTGAAGTCTGGGAGAGTTATTCCTCCAGCCTCTTTCTTTCTCTTCAGTAATGCTTTTACAATTCTAAGTATTTTGTGGTTCCATATAAATTTTATTGTGATTTGTTCTAGTTCTGTGAAATATATCCTGGGTCATTTGATATGGATTGCATTAAATCTGTAGTTTGCTTTGGGCAGTGTGACCATTTTAAAAATATTGATCCTTCCAATCCAAGAGCATGGGATAGCTTTCCATTTTTTAATGTCTTTAATTTCCTTCATCAATGGTTTATAGTTTTCTGTGTATAATTCTTTCACCTCCTTTGTTAGATTTATTCCTAGGTATTTTATTATTTTGTGTGCTTTTTTAAAGGGGACTGTTTCTTTACTTTCTTTTTCTGTTGATTCATCATTAGTGTAAGAAATGCAACTGATGTTTGAACGTTAATCTCATAACATACTACTTTGCTGAATTCTTCAATGACCTCTAGTAGTTTTTGTGTGGACTTTTTGGGTTTTTTATATATAGTAACATGTCATCAGCATATAGAGACACTTTTACCTCTTCTTTTCCCATTTGGATCCCTTTTATTTCTCTCTCTTGTCTGATTGCTGTGGGTAGGACTTCCAAGACTATGTTAAATAGGAGTGGTGATAGTGGGCATTCTTGTCTTGTCCTAGGTTTTAGTGGGAGGCTTTTGAGTTTTTCACCATTGAGTACTATGCTGGCTGTAGGTTTGTCATATATAGCTTTTATTATGTTGAGATATGTTCCCTCTACATCCACTTTGGTGAGAGTTTTTATCATAAATGGGTGTAGATTTTATCAGATGCTTTTTCTGTATGTATTGAGATGATCATCTGCTTTTTGTCCTTTCTCTTTTTGATGTGGTGTATTACTTTGTTTGATTTGTGTATGTTGAACCACCCTTGTGTCCCTGAGATGAACCCAACTTGGTCATGATGCATAATATTTTTTATATGCTGTTGGATTCTATTTGCTAATATTTTATTGAGGATTATTGCATCTATATTCATCAGTGATGTTGGCTTATAATTCTTTTTGGTAGTGTCTTTGCCTGGTTTTGGTATCAGGGTGATGGTGGCTTCATAGAATGAGTATGGCAGTATTCCCTCCTTTTTAATCTTCTGGAAGAGTTTGAGAAGGACTGGTATGTGTTCTTTGTATGTTTGGTAGAATTCCCCGGTGAATCCGTCTGGTCTGGGTCTTTTATTTGTAGGGATGTTTTTTATTGCTAATTCAATTTCATTCTAGTGATCGGTTTGTTCAAGTGGTCAGTTTCTTCTTGGTTCAGTCTTGGTGGACTGTATGTTTGCAGAAACGTGTCCATTTCCTCTAGGTTATCCATTTTGGTTCCCTATAGTTTTACATAATTTTCTCGTATGATATTCTGTATTTCTATGTTATTTGTTGTAATTTCTCCATTTTCCTTTCTTATTTTGCTAATTTGTTCTGTCTCTTTTTTCTTCTTTGTGAGTTTGGCCAGAGGTTTGTCGATTTTATTTACTTTTTCAAAACACCAGCTTTTGGTTTGATTGATTTTTCTATGACTTTTTAAATCTCTATTTAATTTATTTCCTCCCTGATTTTATTATTTCCTTTCTTCTACTGGCTTTTGGGGTCTTTTTACTTTACTTTATCTAAATCTTTAGCAGGTGGGTTAGATTGTTTATTTGAGATTGTTCTTTTTTGAGGAAGGCCTGTATCGCTATAAACTTCCCTCTTAGTACTGCCTTTGCTGTGTCCCATAAATTTTATGTGGTTGTGTTTTCATTTTCATTTGTTCAAGGTATTTTTTAATTGCAACTTTGATTTCCTCATTGACCCATTGGTTTTGTAATAGCATGTTGTTTAAGCTCCATACTTTCCTTTTTTTCTCCTTTTTTCTCTGTAGTTGATTTCTAATTTTATGGCATTGTGGTCAGTAATGATGCTTGAGATGATTTCTATTTCCTTAAAATTATTGAGGTTTCTTTTTTGCCCAAATACATGATCAGTCCTAGAAAATGTTCCATGTGCACTTGAAAAGAATGTATATCCTATTTTGGGGGGTAATGCTCTGAAAATATCCACCATATCTAACTTTTTTATTATATCATTTAATTTCTCTGTTGCCTTATATATTTTCTGTCTGGAAGATCTGTCTAAAGATGTTAATGCGGTGTTAAAATCTCTGACTACGATTGTATTCCCGTCAACACCCCCTTTATCTCTGTTAATAATTGTTTTATGTACTTCGGTGCTCCTATATACGGTGCTTATATATTGACATGTGCAATATCCTTATCTTTATTACTCCTTTAATCATTATAAAATGTCCTTCTTTATCTTTCTTTATGGCCTTTGTTTTAAAGCCTATTTTTTTTTCTGAAATCAGTACTGGTACCCCTGGTTTTTTGCCTTTTCCATTTGCATGGAATATCATTTTCTATCCTTTCACTCTCAATCTATATGTGTCCTTCTCCCTAAAGTGGGTCTCTTGTATGCAGCATATTGAAGGTTTTTGCTTTATTACCCAGTCTGTCACTCTATGTCTTTTGACTGGAGCATTTAGTCCATTAACTGTTACAGTAATTAATGATAGATGTGTGTTTATTGCTGTTTTCAACTTATCTGTGCAGTTGATTTGGTATTTTGTCTTTGTTCCTTTCTTCTTCCTTTTGTGGTTTGGTAATTTTCCTTTGTAATATCATGGATTTCATTTAGTTTTTGTGACTCCCTTGTAAGTTTTTGGCTTGTGGTTACTCTTTTTGGATTAACCCATTACTGTAACTGTTTTTATTAAACTGATAGTAATATAATCTCAAACCCATCCTACCGAGAAGAAAAATTTTTAAAGAGAAAGAAAAAAATACTCCATATTTCTTGCTTCCCTCTCCCACTCTTAATGATTTAGATGTCTTCTTTTACAATTTCTTGTTTACTTTATTTGTAATTCATGAGTTATCACTTTTCCAGGTATGAGTTTCTCATTTCTGTAGCATCCTGCTCCTTTTCTATTTAGAGTAGACCTTTCAGTATTTCTTTTAGGATGGGTTTAGTGTTGCTAAATTCTTTTAGTTTTTGCTTGTCTGTGAAATTCTTTATCTCTCCTTCTATCCTAAAGGATAGCCTTGCTTGATAAAGTAGCCTAGGATGCATTTTTTTTTATTTAGGAATTTGAATATATCTTGCCACTCCCTTCTGGCCTGTAGTGTCTGTGTAGAGAAATCAGCTGAGAGCCTTATGAGGGTTCCCTTGTAACTCATTCCTTGCTTTTCTCTTGCTGCCTTTAGAATCATTTGTTTATCCTTGACTTTGGCCATCATCTGATTATGATGTCTTGATGTGGATCTGTTTGGATTCTTCCTGTTTGGGACCCTTTGAACTTCCTGTACTTGGATATCTTATTCCTTCTTTAAGTTTGGGAAGTTTTCAGTCATGATTTCTTCCAATACGTTTTCAATCCCCTTTGTCCTTTCTTCCCCTTCTGGGACCCTTATTATGTGAAAATTGGCACACTTTATATTATCCCATCGTTTCCTTATGTTGTTTTCATTTATTTTTATTTGTTTATCTCTGAACTGTTCTGGTTTGGTGCTTTCTGTTGTCCTGTCTTCTTGGTTACTTATTCATTCCTCTGCATTATCTAGTCTGCTTTGTATAGCCTTTAGATCAGTTCTCATCCCAGCCAATGAGTTTACCAATTCTACTTTGCTCTTCTTTATAGCTTCAATTTCATTTTTGACATATTATATATCTCTAAACACTATCTCTTTTAGTTCCTTCAGTACTTTGATCACTCCTTTTGTGAAATCTTGATCTAGTAGGCTATTGTTTTCTATTTCATTTTTCACTATTTCGGGGGATTTCTCTTGTTGTTTCAATTGGGATTGATTCCTCTGCCTCTTCATTTTGCTCATGTCTCTCTGGCACTTGGCTTATGGAGCATCAGTTATCTATTGTGGTCCTTAAGGAGTTTATTTATTTATCTATCTAATGCCTATGTAGGAATAAAAATTAAAAAAGAAGAGAGAGAGAGAAAGAGAATTTTAAAGAAGGGAGAATAAAGGTTTGAAATCAGCGTATAATGAATTATAGAAGACAAATTTGAAGCAGAATAGCAGTTGGATTGACATGTCTTTTAAAAACCTTTAAAAGGGGAGAAAAGAGGGGAAAAATTGAAACCTTTGTATAATCAATAACAGGTGATCCAAACCAATAGCAAAAAAAATGAAATGATGTAGATTTTTTTTAAGTAATAAAAGAAAATTTTAAAGAAAAATTTAAAAGGGATTAAAACTGGAAGCATATATAACTGTTTAAAAAGTAAAAAATTATAAAGATAATACAAAATAGAACAGGTAAAAAAGCGATTCAAAAAAACTGGGGGTTGTTTTCCTGGAGTCTGTGTGCTCTTAATGAGAAGTCTTCCTGTTTTTGCCCTGTTTTGGGAACTCAGTTTGCTCTTTCCAGAGGCCCTCCATTGGCACCATAGTCTATGCTGCTCCCAGTGCCTGTGTGCAAGCAGATTGCACCTCCTCCCAACACTGGGTCAGGTACAGCTCTCCTTCACTGTGGGATGGTGGGTCACTCCCCCTCCCCATGCTGCAGTCAGATGTTGCAGACTGGATAGGTAGGCGGGCTGGTCATGCCCCCTCCCAGCAGCACGGTCAGGTGCTGCATTCTGCCAGGAATGCAGGTGGCCGCCCGCCCTCTCCCAGTGCTTGTTGCTCCCCAGTTCTGTGTTGCTTCCTGCTCCACCTCAGGTTGGCACTCCACAGGCGGGCTCGGGGATCAGCCTTGTCTCTGCTCTTTGCCAAAACTCAGCTTCCTGTTTGTCTTGGTGGCAGGAGTTCTCTGAGGTACTAGGGTGGAAGGATCCTATCTGCCTCAGGCTGTAGACAAGTCTCTGTGTGGCCTTTGAGGCTGCTAAGCCCTTAGGTGTGGATTCAGGATTCACCTGTGCCCCCGCCTGGGTGCTAAGTGCTGGAGGTTATGGCGATTGTGCCTGAACCCTGCCTCTCTTTGCCCAAAAACTTTCCGTGAGTTTTTAGAGATGGGTGTATGCACCCTTCCCCCTAGGGCACATCAGCCTTGCTGTTTAATGGAGGGACCCGATTGTTCTGCCTTGTGTATCCACTCATCCACGGCATGCAGCATCCTGCAGTCCCCCAGGGCTGCCTGAGTGCAACTGCCCCAGTCCTCTGCCTGGCTCAGGCAGCCTGTCCCAGCCCCCAGCTGCCAGCTACATCTCAGGCTGGGTGTTACAGGGACCCTCTGTGCCCATTTAACTTAGTTCTCTCAGTCATGGGGTGCTCCGTACAGATCTGAGCCTTGGACGTTCCCCCTCCATCCTGCTGGCCTCTCTGTTGGAGAGGGGAAGACCCAGCAAATGGGGGCTAGTCCTCCTTTGCCACTTCCTCCCCACGGGACCTGTCCTGCACTGTTTTGCCTTTTCTTCTTTCTTTTTTCCTTTTCTCCTACCAGATTTTTGGTGTGTTTGTCTTTTGAGGAGGATGATATTCTATCGGAGTTCCACAGGTGCTTTGGTTTGCTGAGTGGGTCTGTGGATGTGAGTCTTGGTGTATTTATGGGAAAGCGTGAGCTACAGGCTTCCTAATATCCACCATCTTGGCCTCCCTGAACAGTTTAAGATAATGATGTAAACCATAACCAAAATTAAATGTAAGTGGTCATATTAATATCAAATAAAATAGAATTTAAAAAATTACCAGATAGAAAAAAAATAATATTTTATATTGATTAAAAAGTCAATCCACCAAGAGTATATTACAATTATAAACATAAATATACATAAGAAGAGAGCACCAAAATACATGAAATAAAACCTGAAATAATCAAAAAGAGAAATAAACAATTCAACAATATTAGTTGAAGACTTCAGTACCATATTTTCAGTAATGGGTAAAATAATCAGATGGAAGATTTTCAAGGAAATATAAGACTTGAACACAGCATAAGACAGCTAGACCCAACAGATACTCCATCCTGCAACAGGAAAACAAAGATTCTTTTCAAGTTCACATGAAACATTTCTTCAGAGAGACAGTTCATATGTTTGTAAGAATTTGTTTCTTTCACCATGGTTATCAAATTTAACACAAATGGAATTTATTATTTGATAAATGACAAACAAGATTATTTGTTATGATAAACATAAGTTGATTCAATATAAGAAAATAAAAAAATTATCCATTTTAATTGAATAAGGGAAAAACCACATGATTTTCTCAGTAGATGCAACAAAGGCAGTTGACAAAATCCTATTTTCTTTCAATATAAAAACCCTAAACTACAAAAATAAAGTTGTGTAAAGAAAAATCCCTCAGTGTGATAAAGAGCATATATGAAAAAATTTCCATGGCTTCTATTCAACATTCAATATTCAATATTCAATATTCAACATTGTCCTGGAAGTTCTAGGAAGAGCAATTAGGCAAGAGAAATAAATAAAGGACATCCAAGTTTTAAAGTAAGAAGTCAAACTATCTTTGTTTGCATATGACATGATCTTCTATACAGAAAGTTTCAAACTACCCACACACACTAAAATAACTGTTAGAGATAATTTTCAAAAGTCAACAAGTTTGTAGGGTAGAAGAACAATATATAAATTAATTGTATTTCTATACACTAGCAATGAACAACTTAAATGTTAAACGAACAATACAATTCCCCTTACAATGGAATCAAAAAGAATAAAATACTTAAAAATAAATTTAACAATTGATTCATTTTCATGGATCAAAAGAATTAAATATTGTTATGATAGCAATAGTCTCCAAAACAATCTACAGATTCTGTGCTAACTCTATCAAAATCTCAGCTAAGATTTGTGAAGAAATTGACAAGCTGACCTTACAATTCATGTTAATATTCAAGGGACCAAAGTAGTCAAAACAAACTAAAACATGAAAGACAAAGTTGGAGGACTTACATGTCTTGATTTCAATCTTACTACAAAGCTATAATGATCAATATTGTATTGTACTGGCATGAAGATGCCCATACAGATAAGTGGAATGAGACTGAGTGTCTAGAATAAACCTATATATTTATGATAAATTGATTTTTGACAAAAATATCAAGAGAATTAAATTGGTAAAGAATGTCTTTATGGCAAGTGGTGTTGTAGAACGGGATCCACATGAAAAGCAATGAATTTGGACCTCTATCTCATTCACTATACAAAAATTAATTCAAAATAGATCAAGGACCAACATGTAAAAGATGAAACTATTAAAATCTTAGAAGAAAACATAGGGATAAATTGCAGTTATGTTAGATTAGAGAATAGTTTCTTAGATAAAACATCAATAGCACAAGCAACAAAAGAAAAAGTAGAATTGGACTTTATCAAAATTAAATTTATTTGTCCTCTGAAGGACACTATCAAGAAGTCTAAAAGATTATATGCAGAAAAAGAGAATATATTTTCACATTTAATAGGGCTACTATTCAGACTATACTAGTTTTCCTTACCTGTGGTTCTGCTTTCTCACATTTCAGTTATGCACAGTCACATGTCATCCAAAAATATTAAATGGAAAATTCTGGAAAAAAATTGTTTTAAATTGTGCACTGTTCTGGCTAACATGATGAAATTTTGTGTTGCCATGTTTTATCATGCCTGGAATATGGATCATCCCTTTGTCCATCATATCCATTTTGTTAGTCACTTAGTAGCCACCTCAATTATCAGATCGACTGTTACAATATTGCAGTGCCTGTGTTCAAGTAACCCTTATTTTTCTTAATAATGGCCTCAAAGTGCAAGAGTAATGATGCTGGCAATCCTGATATGCCAAAGAGATGTTAAGTACTTCCTTTAAGGGAAAAGATCAATGTTCTTGACTTAATAAGGAAAGAAAAAATATTATATGCATAGATTGCTAAAATCTACAGTAAGAACAAATTTTCTAACCATGAAATTGTGAAGGAAAAAGAAATTTTGCTAGTTTTACTGTCACACCTAAAATTGCAAAAGTTACAGCCTCAGTACATGATAAGTTATGATACAAAAAGTATTAAATTTGTACAATAAGGGGGAGAGAGAGAGAGGGAGAATGAGGGAGAGAGAGCATACTTACAGTATATTGTTATAACTGTTCTTTTTTGTATATAGATTTTTATTGAAGTATAGTCAGTTTACAATGTTGTATCAATTTCTGGTGTATAGCATAATGCTTCAGTCATACATTAACATACACATATTCATTTACATATTCTTTTTCACCATAAGTATATTGAATATAGTTCCCTGTGCTATACAGTATGAACTTGTTTATCAATTATATATATCAGTAAGTATCTGCAAATGTTGAACTCCCAATTTATCCCTTTTCACTCCCTTCCTCTCCTGGTAATCATAAGTTTGTTTTCTATGTCTGTGAGTCTGTCTCTGTTTTGTAAATAAGTTGATTTGTCTTTTTTTTTTTTTTTAGATTCCACATATATGGTGTTTTTCTTTCTGGCTTACTTACTTCACTTAGAATGACAATCTCCAGGTCCACCCATGTTGCTGCAAATGGCATCATGTTATTATTTTGTTATGGCTGAGTAGTATTCCATTGTATAAATATACCACAGCTTCTTTATTCAGTCACCTGTCAGTAGACATTTACGTTGTTTCCATGTCTTGGCTATTGTAAATCTTTTTATTATTAGTTATTGTTGTTAATTTCTTACTGTGCCTAATGTATGAATTAAGCTTTATCATAAGTATATATGTATAGGGTAAAACATAGTATACATAAGATTCAGTACTTTCTATGGATTCAGGCTTCCACTGGGAGTCTTGGAAAACATCCCGTGTGGATAAGGGGGGAATACTATATATAAACCTCTTCCAACTCAATAACCAAAAGACAAATAACCAAATGGAAAATGGGCAAAGGATTTAAATGGACATTTCTTCAAAGATAATATACAAATGCCCAATAAACACATTAAAATATACAAAACATCATTAGTCATTAGGAAAAAGGAAACCAAAAGCACCATGACAAACCACTTCACACCCATTAAAATGGCTATATTTAAAAAGAAAAACAATAACAAGTATTAGAAACAATGTGGAGAAACTGGAATCCTTGTGCAATACTTGGTGGGAAATGTAGAATGATATAGCCACTTTGGAAAAATATTTGGAAGCTCCTAAAAAAGTTAAACATAGATTATATGACTAAGCAATTCCAGTCCTAGGTATGTACCCAAGGAATTCAATGCAGAAGTCCACAACAAAACCTTGAACACACATATTTATAGCAGCATTATTTATGATAGCCCAAATTAGAAACAATCCAAATGATCATCAACTGATGGATTGATAAATAAGATGTGATGTGTACATATAATCGAATCTTGTTCAGTCATAAAAATGAATGAAGTACTGGAACATGCTACAGTTAATTTATGACAAGTGAAAGGATCTAGACACAAAGGGTCACATAATGCATGAGTCCATTTATATGAAATATCCAGAGTAGTCTACTTCATAGACACAAAGTATATTTTGAATAATATACCAAGTAATACAAAGTAATTTTGCATAATGAATGTGATAGAGGTTGTCAGGCACTAAGGGTAGGGTGGGCTTGGGAGTAATTACTAAACATTGTAGTTTCTTTTCAGGATGCTGAAAATGTACTGGAATCAAATACTGATAATGAATGAACAATTTTGTGAATATACTAGAAACCACTGTGCTGAACATCTTAAAAAATGAACTTTGTGGAGTGTGAATTATATTTCAATTATAAAATTGTATAAGAAAAGTAACTATGAATATATATTAAGGCACCTAGTAAAAAAGGTGAACAGAATGCATTAACAGATGGCAAATTTTAGCAGGGAGAGGGAAACTATAAAGTCAAATTGAAATGCTAAAAAGAAAATAAAACCTGTTATTAAAGATTCATTCCTTCAATGGGCTTATCTTCAAATTGGACTGAGCTGAAGACAAAAATCTATAAACTTGAAGACATGTTAATGAAAATTATCTAAAATAAAACAAGAAAGATAATAAAATTATTTAATATTTAAAATCTGAGGTTATGTTTTCTTTTTATTAAATGATGGTAATAATAGATGGTAGTTTGTCCATTTGACAAAATGTCGAAGTCTTAGAAGCCTATATAAGACTCTTTCCTTTTTGAATGTCAGCATTATTTTATTAAATCCTCACAATAACCCAGTCAGGTACTATTTTCTACACTTTATTAATGAGAAATTTAAGATTTAGAGAGGTTATGTGACTACCTACAAAAGTTACATAGCTAACAAATGGTGGAGGAGAGCCAGAAATCCAGATAAATGCCAAAGCCCAGGTGCTTGACCATAATACTATACTGCCTCTTGGCTTTCTTTGGTCTACCACTACACCTTCAAAGATAAGATTATTTTCTACTGTTGTGTGGTGTTTCTGGCCACTAGAAAACAATTTGGGAATTTTTATATCTATTTCCACTCTTCATTCCTTATTCTTTAAAATACATATTCCATGAAAGCAGATTTCTTTTCTGTATTCTTTGCTACTGAATCATTAGCAAGTAGAAAGGAGTTTTGACATAAAAGTCACTCAATAAATATTTATTGTTGGAATGGGTGGATGAACCCTCACCTGAGTTCAATATATAATTTCAATCATAATCAAAGAATATAGCTACCAAACCAACCTTAACTTATAGACAATAGAGATTGTGGCAGCACCTTTAATTCTGTGCCCCAGAACTGGATGCTTTCCAAATTGCCTATTTTCATTTTCTAACTTAGGACTTCAGGAATGACTGATCTTGACAAATGACTTTTATACTTTAGATGGAGAAAGATCACATGGGTGTGTGCCTTGGTATATTTGCTGCTTTGGCCCATTTGATGGGACTCCTGTGCCTATTGAACAAAAATGCTAATCGCATGTTATTGGAGGAGTAGTCTTGAAAATTCCCACTCCTATGGCAAGGTTGGGATAATATTATACATCTGACCTTCAAAGTTGGAATTTGATAGGTACTCTTGCATTGAAACAATGTTGTATATTGTTTTTAATTAAAATTAAAATAAAAAATATTTATTAGGCATAGATTCTGTCCAAGATACTGTGGTAGGCCTTCAGGATGAATGGTAATCATAGAAGTTTTTTAACTAAAAGAAATCACAGACTCATAGGAGATGAAAACCACAAAAAAACATGATGATGAAAACTTCCATGTTCTATGTTAGCCCTAAAGTGTAAGCAATCCACTATGCTTTGAGGATCAAGAGAGTCAAAAAATGATTATGGAAGAGGTAAATGTTAAAGCTGAGTCTGGAAGAATGAGTAGGGATTTGCCTGGCAAATGAGTGGGGAGGGGCATTACAGACAGAGGGAGCAGCATATATAAGGCATACATGTATAAAATAAATGTATAAAGCAACATGATATATTCAGAAAACTGGCAGAACATGAGACTGTGGAGGTGGACAGGAGTCAGCTCATTAAATATCTGGCAGGCTATTTTTGAGGAGAAGGGACTTTATATGTTTAACAGTGGGAGTCACTGAAGGTATCTGGGCAAGGGAGTGACATGTTCAGATAATTTGGACATTAGGATGAAATGTAAGCACCTGAACTAACTAGATGAGGAAAGGGTAGGTAGAGATGATGTATGTTACAGAAGTAGAGGTTACAGGATTTAGTGGTAACTTCTTAGGAAGGAAAAGTGAGGGAGAGAAAGGAATTCGGGTTGTAGTTCACTTCACTGTAAAATACAGGAGGACGTTTTTGATGTTATGAGGGGAGAGTTCGACTGGAGAGAAAGTGGAAGAAGGATGAAAAACAGTTCAGTTTTGGACATGTTAAGGTTGAATTGCCAGTAGGATAACCAGGTGGAAAGCCCTTTTGGGCACTTAGATATATGAGTTTTAAGCTAAGGGGGAGTTCTGAACTGGAGATAAGTATTTGGTAAACATCAGCATATAGGTGGTGGCTGAAACTATATGTGTGATGAGATCACCTAGAAAGAATATGTAGACTGAAAAGTTACTGAGTTGATGGACCGGCTTAGGACACTAATCACTACTAACTGCCTAGTTTCTGTGGAAAAATGCTCCCCAAAGTCCAAACAACCAGCTTACACACTGCTGGGCCCTCCCATGACTCTGGGAATAAAAACAAAAACTAAACAAAACAAAAATCTTGTGTTTGCAATAGAACTTTAGAGTTTACTAACCACATTCATATCTAGTATCTCATTTGATCATTATAACATACCTGTGGAGATAGTCAAGTCAGGGATTTTCTCCCTTCCATAATAATGATAAATTTGTATCTCCAAAACATAGTAACAAACTTTTGGAATGCATCCAGTTCAAGAGTTGAGGGAGAGACGGAGAAGATGGTGGAGTAGAAGGACGCTCGCAGGTCACCCTCTCCCACAAATACACCAAGACCCACATCTACAGACCCACTCAGCCAACCTGAGCACCTGCGAAACTCCGACAGAACATCGCCCTCTTCAAAAGATAAAGACGCCAAAAATCTGGTAGGAGAAAAGGAAAAAAGAAAGAACAAAAGGCAAAGCAGCGCTGGACGGGTCCCGCGGGGAGGGAGCGGCAAAGGAGGACTGGCGCTCGCTCGCTGGGTCTCCCCTCTCCAACTGAGAGGCCAGCGGGACTCAGGGGGAGCCTCCGAGGCTCGGATCTGTACAGAGCAGCCCTTGACTAACAGAACTAAGTTAAACGGGCACAGAGCGTCTCCCCGACACCCAGCCTGAGATGCGGGCCAGCAGCCGCGGGCAGGGCCAGGCTGCACAAGCCGGGCGGAGGACGGAAGTGGCTGCACGGAGGCAGCCCCGGGGGAACGCAAGGGGCTGCGCGCCGTGGCTGTGGGTGCACAGGGCAGAACAACCTGGGCCTTCCATAAAACAGCAAGGTTGATGTGCTCTCGGGGGAAGGGTGCACACCCCCATCTCTGAAAACCCGTGGAAAGTTTTCGGGGGAAGAGAGGCGGGGCTCAGGCACAGCCGCCATATCCTCTGGCTCTTAGCACCCAGGAGGGGGCGGGGGCGAAACCTGCATCCGCACCTAAGAGCTTAGCAGACTCAAAGGCTAGACTGAGACTGGCCTGCAGCCCGGGGCAGATAGGATCCTTCCATCCTGCTCCCTCAGAGAACTTGCTCCACAAAGACAAACAAGGAGCTGGGTTTTGGCTCGGAGCAGGGACAAGGCTGTCCCTCTGTCTTCCCCGAGCCCACCCGCGGAGCGCCGACCATGGCAGAGCACGCAGCCGCACAGAGCAGCGGAGCTACCTGCGGTGCAGGTAGAGGGAGAGCGGTTCCCCACATTTTGGGCAGGAACACAGCCCCTGACTGAGGTACTGGGAGGTGGCACGACCCGCCCTCCTACCCGGCCAGTCTGCAACATCTGACTACGGCATCCGAAGGGGCAGCGACCCACCCGCCCACAGCAGAGGAGAGCTGCACCTGACCCAGTGTTAGGAGGAGGCGCGATCTGCTTGCCGACAGGTGCTGGGAGCAGCACAGAAGAGGGCGCCAACGGAGGGCCTCTGAAAACGGCAAGCTGAGCTTCCAAAACAGGACGAAGACAGAAAGACTTCACATTAAAAGCACACAGACTCCAGGAGAACACCGACAAACCCACCCCCCTTTTTTTTTAATCTGTTTTTACCTGTTCTATTTTCTATTACTCTCTTAATTTTTACATCTTAATTCATTTCTATTTCTCTTGGGTTTTGATGTCCTGCTATTGATTAGACACAGGTTCCAAATACATCTATTCATCTCCCCCCCCTTTTTTTTTTAAAGGTTTTAAAAGTACGTCTCAACCTGATTAATATTCTGCTTCAACTCGCTCTTCTATTATTCATTATACACTGTTTTCAAACTCTCTTTCTCCATTCTTTTAAAATTCTTTCTTTCTCTCTCTTTTTTTTCCCTTAAGTTCTATTCCTAAATAGGCATTGGATAGATAAAATCCTTAAGGACCAAAATAGACAACTGATACTCCATAAACCACAGTGCCAGAGAGGTATGAGCAAGATGAAGAAGGAGAGAAACTTTTCCCAATTAAAAGAGCAAGAGAAATCTCCTGAAAGAAAGATCAATGAAATAGACAACGATAGCCTACTAGATCAAGATTTCAAAACAGGAGTGATCAAATTGCTGAAGGAATTAAAAGAGATAGTGTTTAGAGATATAAAATATGTCAAAAATGAAATTGAAGCTATAAAGAAGAGCCATGTAGAATGGGTAAACTCATTGACAGAGATGAGGAATGATCTAATAGCTGTAGAAAGCCGACTAGATAATGCGGAAGAACGAATACGTGATCTAGAAGACAGGAAATAGAAAGCACCCATTCAGAAGAGCTTCAGGAGAAACAAATAAAAAATAATGAAAATAGCATAAGGGACGTATGGGATAATATAAAGCATCCCAAACTTCGCATAATAGGGGTCCCAGAAGGGGAAGAAAGATCAAAGGGGATTGAAAAGGTTTTTGAAGAAATCATGACTGAAAACTTCCCAAACTTAAAGAAGGAATCAGATATCCAAGCACAGGAAGCTCAGAGGGTCCCAAAATGGAAGAACCCAAAGAGACCCACACCAAGACATATCATAATCAAGATGGCCAGAGTCAAGGATAAAGAAATGATTCTAAAGGCAGCAAGAGAAAAGCAAAGAGTAAGTTACAAGGGACCCCCCATAAGGCTCTCAGCTGATTTCTCTACAAAAACACTACAAGCCAGAAGGGAGTGGCAAGATATATTCAAAGCCCAAAATGAAAAAAAGATGCAGCCTAGGATCCTTTATCCAGCAAGGCTATCCTTTAGGATAGAAGGAGAAATAAAGAGTTTCACAGACAAAAAAAAGCTGCAGGAGTTTAGCAACACTAAACCCAAGCTAAAAGAAATATTGAAAGGGCTATTCTAAATAGAAAAGCAGCAGGATGCTACAGAAATGAGAAACACACAACTGGAAAGGTGATAAATCATGAAATACAAATAAAGTAAACATGAAATTATAAAAGAAGACCCCAAATCACTGAGAGTGGGAGAGGGAGACAAGGAAATATAGAATATTTTTTTCTTTCTTTTTAAATTTTTTTAACGGTAGGATGGGTTTGAGATCATGTTACTATCAGTTTAATAAAAACAGTTATAGTAATGGGTTAATAGATTTACAAAAAAGGGTAACCACAAGCCAAAAATTTACAAAGGAGTCACAAAAATTAAATAAAATGCATGATAATACAAAGGAAAATTACCAAACCACAAAAGGAAGAAGAAAGGAACAAAGAGGATATACCAATTCAACTGCAAAGATAAGTTCAAAATGGCAATAAACACACATCTATCATTAATTACTGTAAATGTTAATGGACTAAATGCTCCAGTCAAAAGACATAGAGTGGCAGACTGGATAATAAAGCAAGAGCCTTCAATATGCTGCATACAAGAGACCCACTTTAGGGAGAAGGACACATATAGATTGAGAGTGAAAGGATGGAAAAGGATATTCCATGCAAATGGAAAAGCCAAAAAAGCAGGTGTTGCAGTACTGATTTCAGACAAAATAGGCTTTAAAACAAAGGCCATAAAGAAAGATAAAGAAGGACATTTTATAATGATTAAAAGATTGATACAAGATGAGGATATTACACTCGTTAATATATATGCACCCAATATAGGAGCACCTAAGTACATACAAGAATTACTAACAGAGATACAGGGGGATATTGATGGGAATACAATCATAGTTGGAGATTTTAACACTGCATTAACATCAATAGACAGATCTTCCAGACAGAAAAAAAAAAAGGCAACAGAGAAATTAAATACTACAATAGAAAAATGAAATTTAGTGGATATTTTCAGAGCATTACACCCCCCAAAAATAGGATATACATTCTTTTCAAGTGCACATGGAACATTTTCTAGGATCGATCATGTACTTGGGCACAAAAGAAAACTCAACAATTTTAAGAAGATAGAAATTATCTCAAGCATCTTTACTGGCCACAATGCCATGAAACTGGAAATCAACAACAGAGAAACAAAGGAGAAAACAAGGAAAGCATGGAGATTAAACAATATGTTATTGAGAAAACAATGGATCAATGAGGAAATCAAAGATTAAATTAAAAAAATACCTTGAGACAAATGATAATGAAATCACAACCACTCAAAACCTATGGGACACAGCAAAGGCAGTGCTAAGAGGGAAGTTTATAGCGATACAGGCCTTCCTCAAAAAGAAGAACAATCTCAAGTAAACAATTTAACCCACCACCTGAATGAATTAGAAAAAGAAGAACAAAATGCCCCAAAAAGCAGCAGAAAGAAGGAAATAATAAAGATCAGAGAGTAATTAAATACAATAGAGATTAACAAGACCATAGAAAAAATCAACCAAACCAAAAGCTGGTTTTTGTAAAAGTAAATAAAATTGACAAACCTCTGGCCAAACTCACAAAGAAGAAAAAAGAGAGAGCACAAATTAGCAAAATAAGAAGGAAAATGGAGAAATTACAACAAACAAATAGAAATACAGTATATCATACGAGAATACTATGAAAAACTATATGGAAGCAAACTGGATAACCTAGAGGAGATGGACAAGTTTCTGGAAACATACTGTCCACCAAGACTGAATCAAGAAGAATCTGAACACTTGAACAATCCGATCACTAGAAAGGAAATAGAAATAGCAGTTAAAAACCTCCCTACAAGTAAAAGTCCAGGAACGGACGGTTTCACCAGGGAATTCTACCAAACATACAAAGAAGAACTCATACCAGTCCTTCTGAAACTCTTCCAGACGATTGAAAAGGAGGGAATACTCTTAGATTCATTCTATGAAGCCACCATCACCCTGATACCAAAAGCAGGCAAAGACACTACAAAAAAAGAGAATTATAGGCCAATATCACTGATGAACATAGACGCCAAACTCCTCACCAAAATTTTAGCAAATAGAATCCAACAACACATAAAAAAGATTATACATCATGACCAAGTGGGGTTCATCCCAGGGACACAAGTCCGGTTCAACATGTGCAAATCAATCAATGTAATAAATCACATCAACAAGAGAAAGGACAAAAACCACATGATCATATCAATCGATGCAGAAAAAACATTTGATAAAATTCAACAGCCACTTATGGTAAAAACTCTCACCAAAGTGGGTATAGAGGGAACATATCTCAACATAATAAAAGCTATATATGACAAAACTATAGCCAGCATAGTACTCAATGATGAAAAACTCAAAAGCTTCCCACTAAAGTCTGGGACAAGGCAAGGATGCCCACTATCACCACTCCTATTCAACATAGTCCTGGAAGTCCTAGCCACAGCAGTCAGGCAAGAGAAAGAAATAAAAGGGATCCAAATTGGAAAAGAAGAGGTAAAACTGTCATTATATGCTGATGACATGTTACTATATATAGAAAACCTGAAAAGGTCCACACAAAAACTACTAGAGCTGATTGAAGAATTCAGCAATGTAGCAGGTTACAAAATTAACGTTCAAAAATCAGTTGCATTTCTTTGCACTAATGATAAATCAACAGAAGAAGAAAGTAAAGAAACAATCCCCTTTAAAATAGCACCCAAAGTAATAAAATATCGGAATAAATCTAACCAAGGTGTTGAAAGAATTATACACAGAAAACTATAAACCATTGATGAAGGAAATTAAAGAAGACTTTAAAAAATGGAAAGATATTCCATGCTCTTGGATTGGAAGAATCAATATTGTTAAAATGGTCACACTGCCCAAGGCAATCTATAGATTTAATGCAATCCCTATCCAGTTACCCAGGACATATTTCACAGAACTAGAACAAATCATAATAAAATTCATATGGAACCATCAAAGACCTAGAATTGCCAAAGCATTACTGAAGAGAAAGGAAGAGGCTGGAGGAATAAATCTCCAAGACTTCAGACAATACTATAGAACTACAGTCATCAAGACAGCATGGTATTGGTACCAAAACAGATATATAGACCAATGGAACAGAAAAGAGAGTCCAGAAATTAACCCACAAACTTTTGGTCAACTCATCTTCGACAAAGGAGGCAAGAATGTACAATGGAATAAAGACAGTCTCTTCAGAAAATGGTGTTGGGAAAACTGTTCAGCAGCATGTAAAACAATGATGCTTGAACACTCCCTTACACCATATACAAAAATCAACTCAAAATGGATTAAAGACTTAAACATAAGACAAGATACAATAAACCTCCTAGAGGAAAACATAGGAAAAACATTATCTGACATACACTTCAAAAATTGTCTCCTAAAAGAAATAAAAGCAAGAATAATCAAATGGGACCTAATGAAACTTGCAAGCTTCTGCACAGCAAAGGAAACCAGAAGTAAAACAAGAAGAAAACCTACGGAATGGGAGAAAATTTTTGCAAGTGAAACCGACAAAGGCTTGATCTCCAGAATATATAAGCAGCTCATATGACTCAATAACTAAAAAATAAACAACCCAATCCAAAAATGGGCAGGAGACATAAACAAGCAATTCTCCAAGGAAGACATACATATGATCATAAAACACATGAAAAAACACTCAATATCACTAATTATCAGAGAAATGCAAATCAAAACTGCAATGAGGTATCACCTCACACCAGTCAGAATGGCCGTCATTCAAAAATCCACAAATGACAAATGCTGGAGAGGCTGTGGAGAAAGGGGAACCCTCCTACACTGCTGGTGGGAATGCAGTTTGGTGCAGCCACTATGGAAAACAGTGTGGAGATTCCTCAAAAGACTAGGAATAGACTTACCATATGACCCAGGAATCCCACTCCTGTGCTTGTATCCAGAAGGAAATCTACTTCAGGATGACACCTGCACCCCAATGTTCATAGCAGCACTATTTACAATAGCCAAAACATGGAAACTGCCTAAATGTCCATCAACAGGTGACTGGATAAAGAAGAGGTGGTATATTTATACAATGGAATACTACTCAGCCATAAAAACCGACAACATAATGCCATTTGCAGCAACATGGATGCTCCTGGAGAATGTCATTCTAAGTGAAGTAAGCTGGAAAGAGAAAGAAAAATACCATATGAGATAGCTCATATGTGGAATCTATAAAACAAAAACAAAAACAAAGAAACAAACAAAAACAAATCGTAAATACAGGAGAGAAATAGACTCACAGACAGAGAATACAGACTTGTGGTTACCAGGGGGGTGGAGGGTGGGAAGGGATAGACTGGGATTTCAAAATTGTAGAATAGATAAACAAGATTACACTGTATAGCACAGGGAAATATACACAAAATTTTATGATAACTCACAGAGAAAAAAATGTGACAATGAGTGTGTATATGTCCATGAATGACTGAAAAATTGTGCTGAACACTGGAATTTGACACAACATTGTAAAATGATTATGAATCAATAAAAAATTTTAAAAAATAAATAAAAAATGAAAATATACAAATTTTATTACAAACAATATATAGAGTTATGGTCATAGGAAACAAACTCTTGTTACCAAAGGGAATGGGAGGAGGGTTAAACTAGGAGTTTGGGATTAAGAAATACCTACTACTGTATATAAAATATATAAACTACAAGGAACTACTGTATAGCACAAGGAAGTATATTTGATTTTTTGTAATAAGCTATAATGGAAAATAATCTCTCTATATATTATATCTGAATCCTTTTGTTGTACACCTGAAAATAACATTGTAAATCATCTACACTTCAATAAAATAAAATTAAGAAAGAAATAAGGCTAGAGGGTTGGGGTTGAGATTTGTGTCATGGAGAACAACCTAAGTACAGGCATGTTGGATCAAAAGTTTGGAGAATGCATGGAGAATGCATGGAAAAGAGTAAATAATTTAGTATGGAATGAATAGTTTACAGAATGAGATGGACTAGTGGAAGGGAAGATTGAAAAGTGGTTTGGGACCACATTTTGAAGTCCTCTGAATGATAGGCTAAGGTCTGTGGGCATAGAGGACCACTAAATGCTTTTGAGTAAAGAAGTGGCTAGGAAGATTACTTTCATCTTGTCAGACTAAACTGTGGCCATAAGGAACCACTGAGTCTGCTCTTTATAAAGTGAAGAAAGTTAGAGTGTACACAAACTGTAATCGCATTCGACCATTACACATTGGCGTGGCCTAAAGAAAATCCTATCCTGCAAGAAACATTGGTAATGCATTCCCACACCTACCCAAGCATATCATGATATTGATTTCCATAAAATTATTGCCATATAAATACATATTTGTTGTGTCTTTTTGTCTAGGATTGAGCTGAAGGAAATGACCCAGGTAGAAAAAATCAGATTTAGAAAATGAGAAAGAATAGCAAAAATCAACTAGTAATCAGGAAACTAAAAAACAAAAATCAAGTAGACTTCTTTTCAAACAGCGAGCTTTTGAAATTTCCTTCTGAGTTTTCCTCCAGGAATTGCCCACACTGGCACAGATCTGAGAAGTGTAATTAACACACCTTCATTTCACTTAGAAATTGTACCAAGTTGTCCTTACTGCCTGAGCCATACATTTCTAGTTGAGTCTTCTTAGGAAGAAGTCTGGCTAATGATTCTTTTTGACATATGCAATGAATTACTATACAGAGAAACATTATAACTTATGTTCTTTTATATTAATCCCAGAAGTAGGATAGCCCATTTTTTGGGCATGCAAAACTAGAGTTCCATTTGACCCCAAAATAAGTGGGTAGACACTTAATTATTGTAAGTTGGGGGTACCAGTAAATACTTTTGCTTCTCTAGTGTATACCTGCCTTGCTGTGGTTATCTACTCTTTCAAAGATTCTGAGCACACAGGCCCACCTACTTCCCTTTGATAGTTGACTGTTTTCCCTTGGAAGACTGGCCATCTGATTAAACTTATTCATTGACCATTCAATATAAACATCGTTTAAAAAATAACTCCAACATTTTGTCTTTCTCTTCTATCTCTATTCCCCTTCTTCTTCCAGAATAATCCATTGAGCTGCATCTTTAATCTCATCCCCTATATGATTACACCCTACCCTAAACACACACTTATTGGTCCCTACCCTCTGTACATACTCAGTTGCACCACATCTTGAAAATATTTACTTTTCTTGCTTCTCTCTCTTTTCTTGTTAGGTCCATTTATTTTTTCATTACCAAAATACTGCCTCTAGTTGCTGTCAACAGAGTAATAATAGTTAATGTTTACTGAGTTAATGTTTACATAACTTAACTCATTTAATTTTTACAACAATTTCATGGAGCAAATACTATTTTTATTCCACCTCCCAGTTTTGCAAATGGAGAAACACATTCATGAAGAATGTAAGAAACTTGTCTAAGATCACACAGATAGTAAATTGTAAAGACTGGATTCAGACTCAAGCTATTTGACTCCAGAGTTGATGCTTTTTACCATAATGCTATATCATCTCCCAGTAACACTTCTGGAGATCAGTGAATTTTTAGTACAATGAAATACTGTTGATTTAGTAACTTTGCATCTGTTCTTTTTTAAAAAACATTTTTAATTGATTTATAATCATTTTACAATTTTGTGTCAAAATCCAGTGTAGTGCACAATTTTTCACTTATATATGAACATATATGTATTCATTGTCATAATTTTTTTTCTGTGAGCTACCATAAGATCTTGTGTATATTACTCTGTGCTATACAGAATAATCCTGTTTCTCAATTCTACAATTTTGAAATCTCGTCTATCCCTTCCTACCCTATGCCCCACAAGTTTGTATTCTATATCTATGAGTCTATTTCTGTTTTGTATTTATGCTTTTTTTTTATATTCCACATATGAGCGATCTCATATGGTATTTTTCTTTCTCTTTCTAGCTTACTTCACTTAGAATGACATTTTCCAGGAACATCCAAGTTGCTGCAAATGGCGTTATGTTGTCAGTTTTTATGGCTGAGTAGTATTCCATTGTATAAATATACCACCACTTTTTATCCAGTCATCCGTTGATGGACATTTACGCTGTTTCCATGTTTTGGCTATTGTAAATAGTGCTGCTATGAACATTGGGGTGTGGGTGTAATTTTGAAGTAGGGTTCCTTCTGGATATATGCCTGGGAGCGGGATTCCTGGGCCATATGGTAAGTCTATTCTTAGTCTTTTGAGGAATCTCCATACCGTTTTCCACAGTGGCTGCACCAAACTGCATTCCCACCAGCAGTGTAGGAGGGTTCCCCTTTCTCCACAGCCTCTCCAGCATTTGTCATTTGTGAATTTTTGAATGACGGCCATTCTGACTGGTGTGAGGTGATACCTCATTGTAGTTTTGATTTGCATTTCTTTGATAATTAATGATATTGAGCATTTTTTCATGAGCTTATTGATCATTTGTTTGTCTCTCTTGGAGAATTGCTTGTTTAGGTCTTTTGACCATTTTTGGATTGGGTTGTTTGGTTGTTGTTTATTAAATCGTATGAGCTGCTTATATATTCTGGAGATGAAGCCTTTGTCGGTTTCATTTGCAAAGATTTTCTCCCATTCCATAGGTTGTCTTTTTGTTTTACTTATGGTTTCCTTTACTGTGCAGAAGCTTGTAAGTTTCATTAGGTCCCATTTGTTTATTCTTGCTTTTATTTCTATTGCTTGGGTAGACTGTTCTACGAGAACATTTTTGAGATGTATATCAGATAATGTTTTGCCTGTATTTTCTGCTATGAGGTTTATTGTATCTTGTCTTATGTTTAAGTCTTTGATCCATTTTAAGATTATTTTTGTGTATGGTGTAAGGAAGTGTTCTAGCTTCATTGCTTTACATGCTGCTATCCAGTTTTCCCAACACCATTTGCTGAAGAGACTGTCTTTATTCAATTGTTTATTCTTGGATTCTTTGTCAAAGATTAGGTGACCAAAAATTTGTGGGTTGATTTCTGGGCTCTCTATTCTGTTCCATTGGTCCATATGTCTGTTTTTGTACCAGTACTGTGCTGTCTTGATGACTGTAGCTCTGTAGTATTGTCTGCAGTCTGGGACAGTTATTCCTCCAGTCTCTTACTTTTTCTTCAGTAATGCTTTGGCAATTCTAGGTCTTTGGTTGTTCCATATAAATTTTATTATGATTTGTTCTAGTTCTGTGAAATATGTCCTGGGTAATTTGATAAGGATTGCATTAAATCTGTAGATTGCCTTGGGTAGTGTGACCATTTTAACAATATTAATTCTTCCAACCCAAGAGAATTGGATAGCTTTCCATTTTTTAAAGTCTTCTTTAATTTCCTGCATTAATGGTTTATAGTTTTCTCTGTATAATTCGTTCACCTCCTTTGTTAGATTTATTCCTGGGTATGTTATTATTTTGGGTGCTATTTTAAAGGGGATTGTTTCTTTACTTTATTTTTCTGTTGATTCCTCATTAGTGTAAAGAAATGCAACTGATTTTAGAAAGGTAATCTTGTAACCTGCTACCTTGCTGAATTCTTCGATGAGCTCTAGTAGTTTTTGTGTGGACCTTTTAGGGTTTTCTATATATAGTAACATGTCATCAGTATATAGTGATACTTTTACCTCTTCTTTTCCAATTTGGATCCCTTTTATTTACCTCTCTTGCCTGATTGCTGTGGTTAAGAATTCCAAGACTATGTTGAATAGGAGTGGTGATAGTGGGCATTCTTGTATTGTCTCAGATTTTAGTGGGAAGCTTTTGAGTTTTTCAACATTGAGTACTATGCTGGCTGTAGGTTTGTCATATATAGCTTTTATTATGTTGAGATATATTCCCTCTATACCCACTTTGGTGAGAGTTTTTTCCATAAATGGCTGTTGATTTTTATCAAATGTTTTTCTGCATCGATTGAGATGATCATGTGGTTTTTGTCCTTTCTCTTGTTGATGTGATGTATTACATTGATTGATTTGCATATGTTGAAATACCCTTGTGTCCCTGGGTTGAATCCCACTTGGTCATGATGCATAATCTTTTTTATGTGTTGTTGGATTGTATTTGCTAATATTTTGGTGAGGATTTTGGCACCTATGTTCATCAGTGATATTGGCCTATAATTCTCTTTTTTTGTAGTGTCTTTGCCTGGTTTTGGTATCAGGGTGATGGTGGCTTCATAGAATGGGTCTAAGAGTATTCCCTCCTTTTCAATCTTCTGGAAGAGTTTGAGGAGGATTGGTATGATTTCTTCTTTGTATGTTTAGTAGAATTCCCTGGTGAAGCCGTCCGCTCCTGGACTTTTATTTGTAGGGAGGTTTTTAATTGCTATTTCAATTTAATTTCTTGTTATCGGTTTCTTCAAGTGGTCAGTTTCTTGTTGATTCAGTCTTGGTGGACTGTATGTTTCCAGAAACTTGTCCATCTCCTCTAGGTTATCCAGTTTGGTTCCACGTAGCATTTCATAGTATTCTTGTATGATATTCTGTATTTCTATGTTATTTGTTGTAATTTCTCCATTTTCCTTTCTTATTTTGCTTATTATTGCTCTTTCCTGTTTCTTCTTTATCAGTTTGTCCAGAAGTTATCAATTTTATTTTCTTTTTCAGAAAACCATCTTTTGGTTTGATTGATTTTTCTATGATTTTTAAAATTTCTATTTTATTTAGTTCCTCCCTGATCTTTATAATTTCCTTCTTTCTGCTGCTTTTTTGGGTATATTTGTTTTTATTTTTCTAGTTCTTTTAGTTGGTGGGTTTCATTGTTTATTTGAGATTTTTCTTCTTTTTTGAGGAAGGCCTGTATTGGTATAAATTTCCCTCTTAGCACTGCCTTTGCTGTGTCCTGAAAATTTTGTGTAGTTGTGCTTTCATTTTCATTTGTCTCTAGGTATTTTTTCAATTTCAGCTTTGATTTCCTCATTGACCCATTGTTTTTTTTTAATAGCATATTGCTTAATTTCCATGCTTTCCTTTTTTTCTCTTTTGTTTCTCTGTTGTTGATTTCTAGTTTCATGGCATTGTGGTCAGTAAAGATGCTTGAGATAATTTCTATCTTCTTAAAATTGTTGAGGGTTCTTTTGTGACCAAGTACATGATGAGTCCTAGAAAATGTTCCATGTGCACTTGAAAAGAATGTGTATCTTATTTTTTGGAGGTGTAATTCTCTGAAAATAACCACCAAATCTAATTCTTCTATTGTATTATTTAGTTTCTCTGTTGCATTATTTATTTTTTGTCTGGAAGATCTGTCTAGTGATAATGCAGTGTTAAAATCTCCAACAATGATTTTATTCCCATCAATACCCTCCTTTATTTCTGTTAGTAATTGTTTATGTATTTATGTGCTCCCATATTGGGTGCATATATACTAATTAGTGTAATATCCTCATCTTGTATCACTCCTTTAATCATTATAAAATGTCCCTCTTTATCTTTCTTTGTGACATTTGTTATAAAGTCTATTTTGTCTGAAATCAGTACTGCAACACCTGCTTTTCTGGCTTTTCCATTTGCATGGAATATCTTTTTCCCTCCTTTCACTCTCAATCTATATGTGTCTTTCTCCCTAAAGTGGGTCTTTTGTATGCAGCATATTGAAGGTTCTTGCTTTATTACCCAGTCTGCCACTCTATGTCTTTTGACTGGAGCATTTAGTCCATTAACATTTATAGTAATTAATAATAGATGTGAGTTTATTGCCATTTTGAACTTATCTTTGCAGTTCATTTGGTGTTTCCTCTTTGTTCCTTTCTTCTTCCTTTTGTGGTTTGGTAATTTTCGTTTGTGTTATCATGGATTTTTTTGTTTGTTTTTGTGACTCCCTTGTAAGTTTTTGGCTTGTGGTTACCATTTTTTGTAAGTCTATTAGCCCATTACTATATCTTGAACCCATCCTACCAAAAACAAAAAAATTTAAAAATGAAAGAAAAAAATAATTGATATTTTCTTGCTTCCCTCTCCCACTCTTAAAGATTTAGGTGTCTTCTTTTACAATTTCTTGTTTACTTTATTTGTAATTCATGAGTTATCACTTTTCCAGTTATGAGTTTCGCATTTCTGTAGCATCCTGCTTCTTTTCTATTTAGAGTAGACCTTTTAGTATTTCTTTTAGCATGGGTTCAGTGTTGCTAAACTGTTTTAGTTTTTGCTTGTCTGTGAAATTCTTTATCTCTCCTTCTATCCTAAAAGATAGCCTTGCTGGATAAAGTAGCCTAGGCTTCATCTTTTTTTCTTTCAGGACTTTGAATATATTTTGCCACTCCCTTCTGGCCTGTAGTCTTTTTGTAAAGAAATCAGCTGAGAGCCTTATGGGGGTTCCCTTGTAACTCACTGTTTGCTTTTCTCTTGCTGCCTTTAGGATCATTTTTTATCCTTGACTCTGGCCATCTTGATTATGATGTCTTGATGTGGGTCTATTTGGGTTCTTCCTGTTTGGGACCCTCTGAACTTCCTGTAGTTGGATATCTTATTCCTTCTTTAAGTTTGGGAAGTTTACAGTCATGATTTCTTCCAATACATTTTCAATCCCCTTTGTTCTTTCTTCCCCTTCTGGGATCCCTACTATGCAAACATTGGCATTATTTATATTATCTCAAAGGTCCCTTATGTTGCTTTCATTTGATTTTATTTGTTTATCTCTCAGCTGTTCTGGTTTCGTGCTTTCTGTTGTCCTGTCTTCTAGGTCACTAACTCGTTCCTCTGCATTATCTAGTCTGCTTTGCACAGCCTTTAGATCAGTTCTCATCTCAGCCAATGAGTTTACCAATTCTACTTTGCTCTTCTTAATAGCTTCAATTCCATTTTTGACATATTTTATATGTGAGAACAATATCTCTTTTAGTTCCTTTAATACTTTGATCACTCCTGTTTTGAAATCTTGATCTAGTAGTCTATCCATGTCTATTTCATTGATCACTCTTTCAGGGGATTTTTCTTGTATTTTTAATTGGGAATGGTTTCTCTGCTTCTTCATCTTGCTCATATCTCTCTGGTACTGTGGCTTATGGAGTATCAGTCATCTATTGTGGTCCTTATAAGAGTTTATTTATTTATCTATCTAATACCTAAGTAGGAATAAAACTTAAGAAATAAAAAAGGAGGGAGAGAGAAAGAGAATTTTAAAAGAAGGGAGAAATAAGCTTTGAAAACAGAGTATAATCAATTATAGAAGCACAATTTTTTTTCCTTAAATATATTTTTATTGACATACAGACAGGTTGCAATGTTGCATCAGTTTCTGGTGTGCAGCACAATGCTTCAGTCATATAGGAACATACATATATTTGTTTTCATATTTTTTCACCATAAGTTACTACAAGATATTGAATATAGTTCCCTGTACTATACAGTATAAACTTGTTGTTTATCTATTTTATATATAGTAGTTAATATCCACAAATTTCGAATTCCCAACTTATCCCTTCTCACCCTCTTACCCCTCTGGTAACCATAAGTTTGTTTTCTATATCTGTGAGTCTGTTTCTGTTTTGTAAATAAGTTTGTTTTCTTTTTTTAAGATTTTGCATATAAGTGGTATCATATGGTATTTTTCTTTTTCTTTCTGACTTACTTCACTTAGAATGACATTCTCCAGGTCCATCCATGTTGCTGAAAATGACAATATTTTATTCTTTTTTATGGCTGAGCAGTATTCCATTCTATAAATATATGAACTCTTCCTTATCCAGTCATCTGTCAATGGACATTGAGGTTGTTTCCGTGTCTTGGCTATTGTATCTAGTGCTGCTGTGAACACTGAGGTGTATGTATCATTTTGAATTAAGGTTCCCTCTGGATATATGCCTGGGAGCGGGATTCCTGGGTCATATGGTAAGTCTATTCCTAGTCTTTTGAGGAATTTCCACACTGTTTTCCATAGTGGCTGCACCAAACTGCATTCCCACCAGCAGTGTAGGAGGGTTCCCCTTTCTCTACAGCCTCTCCAGCATTTGTCATTTGTGGATTTTTGAATGACGGCCATTCTGACTGGTGTGAGGTGATACCTCATTGCAGTTTTGATTTGCATTTCTCTGATAATTAGTGATAGTGAGCATTTTTTCATGTGCTTTTTGATCATTTGTATGTCTTCCTTGGAGAATTGCTTGTTTAGGTCTCCTGCCCATTTTTGGATTGGGTTGTTTATTTTTTTCTTATTGAGTCGTATGAGCTGCTTATATATTCTGGAGATCAAGCATTTGTCGGTTCCACTTGCAAAAATTTTCTCCATTCCGTAGGTTTTCTTCTTGTTTTACTTCTGGTTTCCTTTGCAGTGCTGAAGCTTGTAAGTTTCATTAGGTTCCATTTGTTTATTCTTGCTTTTATTTCTTCTAGGAGAAAGTTTTTGAGATATATGTCAGATAATGTTTTGCCTATGTTTTCCTCTAGGAGGTTTATTGTATCTTGTCTTATGTTTAAGTCTTTAATCCATTTTGAGTTGATTTTTGTATATGGTATAAGGGAGTGTTCTAGCTTCATTGTTTTACATGCTGCTGAACAGTTTTCCCAACACCATTTGCTGAAGAGACAATCTTTATTCCATTGTATATTTTTGCCTCCTTTGTCAAAGATGAGTTGACCAAAAGTTTGTGGGTTCATTTCTGGGCTCTCTATTCTATCCTATTGGTCTATATGTCTGTTTTGGTACCAATACCATGCTGTCTTGATGACTGTAGCTCTATAGTATTTTCTGAAGCCTGGGAGAGTTATTCCTCCAGCCTCTTTCTTTCTCTTCAGTAATGCTTTGGCAATTCTAGGTCTTTGATGGTTCCATATGAATTTTATTATGATTTGTTCTAGTTCTGTGAAATATGACCTGGGTAATTGGATAGGGATTGCATTAAATCTGTAGATTGCCTTGGGCAGTGTGACCATTTTAAAAATATTGATTCTTCCAATCCAAGAGCATGGAATATCTTTCCATTTTTTAAAGTCTTCTTTAATTTCCTTCATCAATGGTTTATAGTTTTCTGTGTATGATTCTTTCACCTCCTTGGTTAGATTTATTCTGATATTTTATTATTTGGGTGCTATTTTAAAGGGGATTGTTTCTTTACTTTCTTCTTCTGTTGATTTATCGTTAGTGTAAAGAAATGCAACTGATTTTTGAACGTTAATTTTGTAACCTGCTACATTGCTGAATTCTTCAATCAGCTCTAGTAGCTTTTGTGTGGACCTTTTCGGGTTTTCTATATATAGTAACATGTCATCAGCATATAATCACAGTTTTACCTCTTCTTTTCCAATTTGGATCCCTTTTATTTCTTTCTCTTGCCTGACTGCTGTGGCTAGGACTTCCAGGACTATGTTGAATAGGAGTGGTGATAGTGGGCATCCTTGCCTTGTCCCAGACTTTAGTGGGAAGGTTTTGAGTTTTCCACCATTGAGTACTATGCTGGCTGTAGTTCTGTCATATATAGCTTTTATTATGTTGAGATATGTTCCCTCTATACCCACTTTGGCGAGAGTTTTTACCATAAGTGGCTGTTGAATTTTATCAAATGCTTTTTCTGCATCGATTGAGATGATCATGTGGTTTTTGTCCTTTCTCTTGTTGATGTGATTTATTACACTGATTGATTTGCGTATGTTGAACCAGCCTTGTGTCCCTGGGATGAACCCCACTTGGTCATGATGTATAATCTTTTTTATGTGTTGTTGGATTCTATTTGCTAAAATTTTGGTGAGGAGTTTGGCGTCTATGTTCATCAGTGATATTGGCCTATAATTCTCTTTTTTTGTAGTGTCTTTGCCTGGTTTTGGTGTCAGGGTGATGGTGGCTTCATAGAATGAATCTAAGAGTATTCCCTCCTTTTCAATCGTCTGGGAGAGTTTCAGAAGGACTGGTATGAGTTCTTCTTTGTATGTTTGGTAGAATTCCCCGGTGAAGCCGTCCGGTCCTGGACTTTTATTTGTAGGGAGGTTTTTAATTGCTATTTCTATTTCCTTTCTAGTGATCGGATTGTTCAAGTGTTCAGAATCTTCTTGATTCAGTTTTGGTGGACAGTATGTTTCCAGAAACTTGTCCATCTCCTCTAGGTTATCCAGTTTGTTTCCATATAGTTTTTCATAATATTCTCATATGATATTCTGTATTTCTATTTTGTTTGTTGTAATTTCTCCATTTTCCTTTCTTATTTTGCTAATTTGTGCTCTCTCTTTTTTCTTCTTTGTGAGTTTGGCCAGAGGTTGGTCGATTTTATTTACTTTTTCAAAAAACCAACTTTTGGTTTGGTTGATTTTTTCTATGGTCTTGTTAATCTATATTGTATTTAATTACTCTCTGATCTTTATTATTTCCTTCCTTCTGGTGCTTTTTGGGGCTTTTTGTTCTTCTTTTTCTAATTCATTCAGGTGGTGGGTTAAATTGTTTATTTGAGATTGTTCTTCTTTTTTGAGGAAGGCCTGTATCGCTATAAACTTCCCTCTTAGCACTGCCTTTGCTGTGTCCCATAGGTTTTGAGTGGTTGTGCTTTCATTATCATTTGTCTCTAGGTATTTTTTATTTTCAGCTTTGATTTCCTCATTGACCCATTGTTTTTTCAATAACATATTGTTTAATCTCCATGCTTTCCTTGTTTTCTCCTTTGTTTCTCTGTTGTTGATTTCCAGTTTCATGGCATTGTGGCCAGTAAAGATACTTGAAATAATTTCTATCTTCTTAAAATGGTTGAGTTTCCTTTTGTGCCCAAGTACATGATCGATCCTAGAAAATGTTCCATGTGCACTTGAAAAGAATGTATATCCTATTTTTGGGGGGTGTAATGCTCTGAAAGTATCCGCTGAATTTCGTTTTTCTATTGTAGTATTTAATTTCTTTGTTGCCTTGTTTATTTTCTGTCTGGAAGATCTGTCTAGTGATGTTAATGCAGTGTTAAAATCTCCAACTATGATTGTATTCCCATCAATATCCCCCTGTATCTCTGTTAGTAATTCTTGTATGTACTTAGGTGCTCCTATATTGGGTGCATATATATTAACGAGTGTAATATCCTCACCTTGTATCACTCTTTTAATCATTATAAAATGTCCTTCTTTATCTTTCTTTATGGCCTTTGTTTTAAAGCCTATTTTGTCTGAAATCAGTACTGCAACACCTGCTTTTTTGGCTTTTCCATTTGCATGGAATATCCTTTTCCATCCTTTCACTCTCAATCTATATGTGTCCTTCTCCCTAAAGTGGGTCTCTTGTATGCAGCATATTGAATGCTCTTGCTTTATTATCCAGTCTGCCACTCTATGTCTTTTGACTGGAGCATTTAGTCCATTAACATTTACAGTAATTAATGATAGATGTGTGTTTATTGCCATTTTGAACTTATCTTTGCAGTTGAATTGGTATATCCTCTTTGTTCCTTTCTTCTTCCTTTTGTGGTTTGGTAATTTTCCTTTGTATTATCATGGATTTTATTTAATTTTTGTGACTCCTTTGTAAATTTTTGGCTTGTGGTTACCCTTTTTTGTAAATCTATTAACCCATTGCTATAACTGTTTTTATTAAACTGATAGTAACATGATCTCAAACCCATCGTACTATTAAAAAAAATTAAAAAAGAAAGAAAAAATATTCTATATTTCCCTGTCTCCCTCTCCTACTCTCAGTGATTTGTATGTCTTCTTTTATAATTTCATGTTTACTTTATTTGTAATTCATGAGTTATCACCTTTCTAGTTGTGTGTTTCTCATTTCTGTAGCATCCTGCTGCTTTTCTATTTAGAATAGCCCTTTCAATATTTCTTTTAGCTTGGGTTTAGTGTTGCTAAACTCCTGCAGCTTTTTTTTTTGTCTGTGAAACTCTTTATTTCTCCTTCTATCCTCAAGGATAGCCTTGCTGGATAAAGGAATCTAGGCTGCATCTTTTTTTCATTTTGGGCTTTGACTTTATCTTGCCACTCCCTTCTGGCTTGTAGTGTTTTTGTAGAGAAATCAGCTGAGAGCCTTATGGGGGTTCCCTTCTAACTTACTCTTTGCTTTTCTCTTGCTGCCTTTAGAATCATTTCTTTATCCTTGACTCTGGCCATCTTGATTATGATATGTCTTGGTGTGGGTCTCTTTGGGTTCTTCCTGTTTGGGACCCTCTGAGCTTCCTGTGCTTGGATATCTGATTCCTTCTTTAAGTTTGGGAAGTTTTCAGTCATGATTTCTTCAGAAACCTTTTCAGTCCCCTTTGATCTTTCTTCTCCTTCTGGGACCCCTATTATGTGAAGATTGGGATGCTTTATATTATCCCATACGTCCCTTATGCTATTTTCATGATTTTTTATTTGCTTCTCTTGTAGTTCTTCTGAATGGGTGCTTTCTCTTGCCCTGTCTTCTAGATCAGTAATTCGTTCCTCTGCATTATCTAGTCGGCTTTGCACAGCTATTAGATCATTCCTCATCTCTGTCAATGAGTTTACCCATTCTACATGGCTCTTCTTTATAGCTTCAATTTCATTTTTGACATATTTTATATCTCTAAACACTATCTCTTTTAATTCCTTCAGCAATTCGATCACTCCTTTTTTGAAATCTTGATCTAGTAGGCTATTGATGTCTATTTCGTTGATCTTTCTTTAAGGGGATTTCTGTTGTTCTTTTAATTGGGAAAGGTTTTTCTGCTTTTTCACCTTGCTCATACCTCCTTGGCACTGTGGTTTATGGAGTATCAGTTGTCTATTTTGGTCCTTAAGGAGTTTATCTATCTGATGCCTATTTAGGAGTATAACTTAGGAAAAAAAGAGAAAAAAAATAAGAGAGAGAGAGAAAGAATTTTAAAAGAAGGGAGAAAGAGGGTTTGAAAACTGTGTATAATGAATAATAGAAGAGTGAGTTGAAGCAGAGTATTAATCGGGTTGAGACGTCCTTTCGAAACCTTTACAAAAAAAGGGGGGGTGTAGATGAATAGATGTATTTGAAACCTGTGTCTAATCAATAGCAGGACATCAAAACCCAAGAGAAATAGAAATGAATTAAGAAGTAAAGATTAAGAGAGTAATAGAAAATAGAACAGGTAAAAACAGATTAAAAAAAAGGGGGGGGGTTTGTTGGTGTTCTCCTGGAGTCTGTGTGCTTTTAATGTGAATTCTTTCTGTCTTTGTCCTGTTTTGGAAGCTCAGCTTGCTGTTTTCAGAGGCCCTCCGTTGGCGCCCTCTTCTGTGCTTCTCCCAGAACCTGTCGGCAAGCAGATCGCGCCTCCTCCTAACACTGGGTCAGGTGCAGCTCTCTGCTGTGGGCGAGCATGTCGCTGCCCGTCTGGATGCCGCAGTCAGATGTTGCAGACTGGCCGGGTAGGAGGGTGGGTCGTGCCCCCTCCCAGCACCTCGGTCAGGGCTGTGTTCCTGCCTGAAATGCGGGGGGCCGCTCTCGCTCTACCTGCGTTGCCACAGGTAGCTCCGCTGCTCTGTGTGGCTGCACGCTCTGTGGTTGGTGCTCTGCCCTGGTGGGCCCTCCGCCCTGGTCGGCGCTCCGCCTTGCTCGGTGCTCCGCGGGTGGGCTCGGGGAAGACCCAGGGACAGCCCTGTCCCTGCTCCGAGCCAAAACCCAGCTCCTTGTTTATCTTTGTGGAGCAAGTTCTCTGAGGGACCAGGATGGAAGGATCCTATCTGCCCCGGGCTGCAGGCCAGTCTCAGTCTGGCCTTTGAGGCTGCTAAGCCCTTTGATGCGGATGCAGGTTTCTCCCCCACCCCCGCCTGAGTGCTCAGCGCGGAGGATATGGTGGCTGTGCCTGAGCCCCGCCTCTCTTCCCCCGAAAACTTTCCGCGGGTTTTCAGAGATGGGGGTATGCACCCTTCCCCCGAGGGCACATCAACCTTGCTGTTTTATGGAGGGCCCAGGTGGTTCTGCCCTGTGCACCCACAGCCACGGAGCACAGCCCCTTGCGTTCCCCTGGGGCTGCCTCCGTGCAGCCACTTCCGTCCTCCGCCCAGCTTGTGCAGCCTGGCCCTGCCCACGGCTGCCGGCCCCCATCTCAGGCTGGGTGTCGGGGGACGCTCTGTGCCCGTTTAACTTAGTTCTGTTAGTCAAGGTCTGCTCTGTACAGATCCGAGCCTCGGAGTCTCCCCCTCCGTCCCGCTGGCCTCTCAGTTGGAGAGGGGAGATCCAGCGAGCGAGCTCCAGTCCTCCTTTGCCGCTCCCTCCCCGCGGGACCCGTCCCGCACTGCTTTGCTTTCTGTTCTTTCTTTTTTCCTTTTCTCCTACCAGATTTTTGATGTCTTTATCTTTTGAAGAGTGCGATGTTCTGTCGGAGTTCCACAGGGGCTCTGGTTGGCTGAGTGGGTCTGTAGATGTGGGTCTTGGTGTATTTGTGGGAGAGGGTGACCTGCGAGCGTCCTTCTGCTCCGCCATCTTCTCCATCTCCTCGGGACTGTGTTTTCTTAATGAGAAATCTTTCTGTCTTTGCCTTGTTTTGTGAACTCAGCTTGCTGTTTTCAGAGGCCCTCCATTGGTGCCCTAGTCTGTGCTGCTCCCAGTGCCTGTCAGCAAGCAGATCGCGTCCTCTCCCAGCACAGCATTCCCGCCAGAAAGGCGAGGGTGGCCACCCACCATCTCCTGGTGGTGGTAGCTTCACAGCTCCGCACCACGGTGATCTCTGTCCCAGGTCGGCGCTCCGCAGGTGGGCCCCAGGAAGACCGTGGAACAGCCCCACCCCTGCTCTGTGTCCAGACTCAGCTCCTTGTTTGTCCTGGCGGCATGAACTTTGTGAGGCACCAGGGAGGAAGGATCCTATCTGACTCTGGCTGCAAACAAGTCACCCTCTGTTCTTTGAGGCTGCCGAGCCCGGAGGCATGGATTCAGGTTTCGCCTCCGCCCCTACCTGGGTGCCAAGCACTGGAGGATATGGTGGCTGTGCCTGAGCCCTGCCTCTCCTCGCTGAAAACCTTCTGTGTGTTTTCAGAGATGTGGGTATCCACCCTTTCCCCCATGGCACATCAGCCATGCTGTTTTATGGTGGGCCCGGGTTTTTCTGCCATGTACCCACTCATCAACATTGTGCAGCACCCTGCAGTCCCCTGGGGCAGCCTCAGTGCAGCTGTCCCCTTCCTCTGCCCGGCTCAGGCAGCCTGTCCTGGCCCCCAGCTCCCGGCTCGGGTCTCGGGCTGGGTGTTGCAGGGACCCTCTGTGCCCATTTAACTTAGTTCTGTAGGTCAAGGGCTGCTCTTTACAGATCTGAGCCTCAGAGGCTCCACTTCAGTCCCGCTGGCCTCTCCATTGGAGGAGGGAGACCCGGCGAACGAGCGCCAGTCCTCTTTGCCGCTCCCTCCCCACAGGACTGGTCCTGCACTGTTTTGCCTTTTCTTCTTTCTTTTTTTCCTTTCTCCTACCAGATTTTTGGTGTCTTTGTCTTTTGAAGAGGGCAATGTCCTTTTGGAGTTCCACAGGTGCTCTGGTTGGCTGAGTGGGTCCGTGGATGTGAGTCTTGGTGTATCTGTGGGAGAGGGTGAGCTATGAGCATCCTACTATTCTGCTGTCTCTTTTGCATCTGTTCTTGAAATCAGTTTTTGACTTGGTTTCTTTGATCCAACATTGTCTTAGGTTTACTTTTACCTCTATTATTGTTCTTTCTTGGTCTTTTGTTTTGGTTCCTCTTAACTCTACTTCTCTACCTTCAATTTGAAGCCCTCTGTTTCCCATTCTAATAATCATGTCCTTTGAATAACACATTTAATTTCACAGTTTGATTATCACCCATGTGGGCAAATCCCAAATTGCTGTCTTATGACTTATATAGATTCGGCAAGTCTCATTGTTGCAAAGAGTGTTAAGGGTCATTTGGAACCAACTACTGTGAAGTAAAAAGATCCTGCTATCATCACAGATCAACATTTCTGAAAGTGGGAGTAATCACCCTCCCCCCACATTTTATCTTCCTCCTCATAACTTTTTTATTTTGGCAATGGTACTTTCATTCATCAAAACCCAAACCCTTGGAGTGATTCTCCAACTTACTGTCTTCTTGGATTCCCTATTAATTTAGTTAATAAACACAACAAGTATTTATTGAACTTCTACTATGTTCTGTATTAGGTACTTGGGATATAACATGTAATTGTTAACAGGTTTCTTGACTTAATAAAGCTTAAAATACCTATAAAATCTCTTGCCTTACTCTTAACTAACAACCTTTTTCAAGCTGCAGTGATTTCACTGCCGGATGTATTCTGTAGCTTCAAAGATGATAGTGATTGGTGCTGCCATTTATGTAGGTCCATGGGAGGAGAAGTAGCCATTAAGTGTAAAGTACAGGGAAGATAGGTTTTTTTGCCAAGTAATGTAGATTGATTTTTCAACAAATATCTCTTCCATCACAGTAATTGTGAACCAGTTAGGACACTGTCATTGTAAGTATGTAAGCACTGACTAAATTCAATCATTCACTCACTCATTAGTGTAACAGATATTTATTGTGCACCTACCATTTCTAAACTCTGTGTTAGACTGTAAGCATATACAAGTGAAAAAGATAGAAAATATCATTGGGTTCATGGAACTTATTTTCTGGAAAAAGTATTCTGTTTTGATCATGTAGATGGTAAATATAATTCTAACACTTTTTGGGAGGCTGTACTAGATAACCCTGAATTCCCAACTCTACGAATTTATAGTTCTGAAATCTCCCTGCCCTGGCTACTTCTCCTTACCATACATCACTTGTATTAGCACCAGAAAAAAATCTTTTTCAAGTGGAAATTTGACAATACTACTTCCTGGGTCAAGAACTCCAATAGCTTCTTACTGGCTACAAAAAAGTTTGACATGGCCATAAAGTCCATCAGTGATCTCATCTGACTTATTTTCCTACATTTTATCTCATTGTTCCCCTCTATAAACTCTAAGCTTTTGCAAGGTGAACTTTTTTTTTTTTTTTTTTTTTTGCCTGTCAAACATACCTTGGCAGGGCCACACACAGCTCTAGGTCCATTTAATTCACCCTTTTCTCTATTTAGTTCATCCATTCATTTAACAAATGTGCATTTGCTATGTGCCAAACACTGTTCTACGTACTAAAACTGAACAAAATTAACAAAAATCATATCCCTTAAAGATATTATAGTGGGGACATGCACATTACATGGCTTCTTGCATCCACCTTTTGCCTCACAGGAAGGTCCTCTCCAAGAGATCTCAACCAGATAGAGGATAACTTGATATTATAGGACAACTAAGCTGGAGATACACCAAGAAGGATCAAAATGATTTAACATGGGAAATAACTGTGAAAAAAAAATGTATTTCTTCTATTGTCTGAACCTGTCAGGGAATCTATAGGGAATGAAGAGGGTCAATAGGCTGTTTTTGGTGGTTTACAATCATCAGCCTCTGAGCACAGATCAGAAGAAGGTTATTTTTAATATATTAACAGGACTACAGTTCTTATAGCATCTGAGATAGATAACACATTATTTCTTTTTTTTTTTCTGACTGCCTAGCTCATGAGGGGACAATGATGCTGTTGGCCTATGCCATTTGGAAAGTTATAATGTTGGTCATATTCTGTTTTCAATATCTCCTTCTTCTTCCTTTCTTCTCTGATTTACTTAGCCTTGCTTGTAGAACAATCTTTGACTTGAAGTTACTCTGAAGTGCCGTGTAACTCATTTTACATGAATTACAGGGACAATGAAATGTAGACTTCCTCAGGATCTTTGAGGCAGCTGCCTACCCTAAGCTTCACATCGGGCTCTGTGATACCTTTTTCTCCTTCAGGGTGCTGTAAGACTTAATGTATATTTCTAAATTACTCTCTGTCCTCTGAGAATAAAGAATCATTGTACAGAAATGTATGTACTGAACAATGAGCTAAGAGACTTGGATCTTTTCCTGGTGCTTCTACTAACTAGATATATAATTTAAACATGCTATTTCCTTTTCTTGGAACTCAGTTCTCCATCTGTAAAGTAAGGTGCTTGGACTAGATAATCCTCCAAACTATGTTCTAACTTGGCATTCCAGGGTTCTAGAGGGATGAATCAATGATTGAGTCTGCCTTGGCTTGGCATCATTGTGTATTAATTATCCATGGTGACAAAACCCCCACAAACTGTATGGATGATCTGTTACATGTTTAGGGATTAAGAATTTCTTCATTCTTTTTGAAGGCATGCTGGCTCTTCTGGGTTAGAATTCAGAGTATGGGGTTAATGAGGCCAAGGTCTTAAAGGTCATTTACCACATGGACCAAATAGTTTTGTTTGTTTCCTGGCCACAGCCTTTCCCTTAACAGCTTTCTCCATCTCCTCTCCAAACATTTCACCAATACTAGTTTCAAGGCAAAACTTAGCATGAATTTCTGTGGCTTAGTACTGCTCATCTTCAAGACTGGGAAAAGATCTCAAATGACATTTAGGCAACAGTACCTTTGCACAGATGAAGTTAGCATAAAAGTAGAGGTCACCATGATTTCTGGAGGTGACTCTGTCTTACATCAGCCAGATCAAGCACATGACAAGAACAGTCAACTAAAGACCAGCCAGAAAATGTATACAAGTGCCTCTGCTTTGTCAATTGGAGGTAGTACTTCTGAAAACCATGAGACAAATTATGGTCTGGAAAAGTGCAGATGAGAGAACTGTTTGTAGTGAAGGCCATCTGGGTTTTGTTTCTGAGTTTGAGCTCAAAACATCATTCCGAGGCATTTGGGATGAATCTTTCAGATGCATGGACTCTTTAAATTTTCATGTAAAATAGTGAACTAGAGTAAGGAATGAAATCTTCATTATTCTGTGCTGTGATAGTTTGGTTGACTATGAAGAAAAATCTAGCACATTGTGGGTACTGCATCATCACAAGGAAGTACAGTGCACACCAATGATTCCCACATTTGACCAGTATGGTTGGCTGAGTTCATCAAAGAGTCTCCTTATGATCATGGTTTATTTCTTTGCCTTGAAAAGAAAGATGTTCTGGTTGGGCAACTCTGTACAACTAAAGTTTAAACATGAGTAATGGTGGCTCAAACAGCTGAGATTTCCAACAGAGGTTCATCCAAAACATGAACAGGGAAAAGTTACCGTAGGTGAAGCAAATAAGGGAGAATAAGGGCATCATTAAGGCTCTGTGTTCTTATTTGTAAAATGAGAATAATAGTATTAATTATCTCACAAATATTAGTTTTCTGTTGTTTCAACTCTAAATGTTTAGATTCTATGCAGTTATTGTTCCAAACCTACTCCATCCATCTCTAGGTTTATAATGGAGATCACATCCTATACATACCATACATAAACATTTAAGATAGAGGTAGGGAGGACTGATTCTTATTTGTAATCAGATGTAAATGGCAGCTATTTCTCCTTTCTAAGAGCAAGTTTTAATAGGATGAGAGGCAGAAGTGAGATTAGGGCATATATTTATGGAGCAGTTATTATACATAAGCACTGTCCTAGGTTCTTTATATATTTAGCTATCACTCCCCCCAAGCTTTAATAAGTAAGAGATATTATGTCTTTTTTAAGAATTAGAAAGTGACAGTTCAGACAATTATTAATTATTAAGCTTGAGAATGTTTGAACTAGGATTGAGACCTAGGAATGGGTAACTTCCAAGCCTGAACTTTATGTATGTATGGAAATTGCTCTTTCCATACAAATCCATTGGATTCTGAAAACAATTCTGCAAAGTAGGCAGGTAGAGATTATTATTGTCATTTTACTGCCTCCAGTTTTAGAAGAAGAAAAATGGAACCTAGATAATTTTAGTGAATTGCTGCAGTGAGTTTCAAAACCAAAATTAGAATTTTGGATGCTTCTTCCTACTCCTTATCTCTCTTGCACCACTGACTCTCCTTCCCAGTATGTTGGTAACGTCAGCAAAGCTTCAAGCATGGAGCACATGGATCTGTTCTCCATGGTACATGCTCTGACAGATGCTGGGATAAAAATTTAGTAGAAGGTAAATATAGTGATATAAAACTCACAAAATTATCTTGAGAATCCCTATCTTGTGATTTTGAACTGTGATTATTCACCTTTTTTGAGTTATGCACTCCTATGAGGATATGATGGAAACAGTGGACTCTTCTCAGAAAAGTACACATGCACAATATTCTACAAATGATTTCAAGGGTTTGACAGACTTTCTGAGACTATCCAATTTATAAACTTTTATCTTAGAGAAAGAGAAATCATCAGGACCACAAAAATGTGTTGTCCAAAGTACTTTACTCACTCAAAAAACTGCCTGAGTCATCCTTCCTTCACTGATCTCCCTTTTATCCTAGCAACTACACAATTTAATATTTTGCCCTAAAGAGTTTAGCTCTATTGGGCTGTATTGTGCTGAAGGTGAACTCCATTTTTATTATTCATAACATGTGAACATTTCTTAGCTTCCTTACTTGACTGTGAGTGCCTCAAAGGAGGAGCCTTCATCAAAACCATCTTTGTATTCCTTGACATCACCCTCTTATAGCTTAACTTAGCATGATACTTTTACTGAGTGATGCACATACATATTTGAACTAAACTCACCTCTTGGATCTCTCTGAAAACAAACGAACAAACAAAAAACTCCTGTGGAAAATGAGTTCTTACTTTTCCTCAGATTGACATCTAAATTCTTACTTTTGTGTGCAGAAGTGTGAAATAGCCTCACATGAATGGGCAACTCTAAGCAATTTTGTATGGCTGTAGTACAGAGTACAAAGGGAATGCTTAACTCCTAACAAAAAATATTTTGCACCCAAAGATTCCAAGGCTGAGGAAATTTCAAAAAAATTGCAAATGGTCTTGTGTTATTTCTTGTGGTTTTCTCTACAAGAGGTAAAAGAGTATAGTACTGGTTAGCAGTTGGATAACTGAGACTAAATCCTGCCTGCTACTTGTGTATAATATTGATCTGTGAAGTTCAGGCACACAAATTCTAAAGCAAGAAACACACATTGTAGGTGAGGTGACTACTAAGCTAATAGTTCTCTAACTTTGAGTGAAGGTGATTTTTTAGAGCAGAATAGGCTACATTTGAATCCAACCAGATGGTACTAGTAGGCAGAATTAATTAAAAATAACAAGTTCACATATATCTGAAATACAGGAGATGTATAGAATAGACAAAGCTTACCAACTTAATTTAGTGGGGAAGTAAAGGAACAGGAAAGGTTGAGCATAACTGAAAATTGTTCATGTATGCCATTTTGGACTTATTGACTTTGAAAATGACTATGGAATATTCAGATACAAAGAAACAGGCCTGGAACTCAAGAGGAAAAGCTATGCATGCTTGGAAATGATTGTAATAGAGGATGTAACAGAGGCTGTAATTATAAATGAGATGTTAATAGTGATGATGATTATGACAGCAACAACAAAAACTAATATTCTTTGAGTACCTCCTATATGTCAGGCACTTTAAGTACTTTACAATGTATCATGTAATTTATTTCTCACAAAACCCCTATGAGAAGAAGCAATTTGTCCAGGGTATGGCATTGGTTAACGGTGGTTAAACGGTTAATTTATATTTAAATTCAGGGCTTCTTGGTTCCAGAATTCGAGAGAATGGGACACTAAAGAGTGCTGCCATTTAACTGATGGACAGAGGGGAAAACCCTAAAGGAGGCTGACAGAAAGCAGCCATTCAGGTAGGAATAAAATTTGAAAGAGTCTGATAGAAATGAAGGAAGGACAGAGCTTTAAGAAGGAAATGGTCAGTAATATTGAATGCAAAAAAGAGGTCAAAAGGAATAATAAGAGGATTTCTGAGAGAAAGAAAAATACCATATGAGATTGCTCATATGTGGAATCTAAAAAAAAAAAAAAAAAAAGAACGTGAATACAAAACAACAGAAACAGACTCATAGACATAGAATACAAACTTGTGGTTGCCAAGGGGGTGGGAGGTGGAAAGGGACAGACTGGGATTTCAAAATTTGTAGATACTGACAGGCACATGCAGAATAGATAAACAAGATTATACTGTATAGCACAGGGAAATATATGTAAGATCTTGTGGTAGCTCCCAGAGGAAAAAAAATGTGACAATGAATATATGTATGTTCATGTATAATTGAAAAATTGTGCTCTACACTGGAATTTGACACAACATTGTAAAATGATTATGACTCAATAAAAAATGTTTAAAAAAGAGAGGATTTCTGATGGTTTTAGCAATGACCTGACAGAACAGTTTTGGTGGAGTAATGATGGAGTGTCCTAGTTACAGTAGGCTAGCAATGAAAGGGCAGTAGGAAAGTGGAGACAGTGAAAATAAATTGTTCTTGTGAAAAGTTTGGATGTAAAAAGAGGGAAAAAGAACACTACACATTAGAAGGCCTTGGAAGTATAGAACAGTGGTTATCAGTACATAGTCTGGACCCTGAAAGTCTAGATTTGAAACCTAGCTTTGCCATTTACTAGCTGTGTGATCTTGAGTAAGGTACTTGACTTCACTGTGCTTCAGTATTCTCATGAGCAAACTAATGATAATGGTAGTGAATTACCTCACAAGATGGTTGTGAGGGTTAAATGAGTTAGGCTATATAAATCACTTAAAAAGGTGCCTGGCACATTGTACTTACTCTATTTGTTCTATGGCTTGTTAACATTATATTGGGGGAGAAAAAAATTAATGGTTACATAAACTTGAATATGTTTATATGGTAGGAGACAAGAATGAATGAAAGATTGAGGCTAGAGGCTAGATGAAGAATACTGATTAAGTAAGGTCCAATTTCTGATAGAGAATTGAAGTGGAAGGAGTGAAAAGCACAACTAGGGGATTAACTGTGGAGGAAAGCTGATTAAGATTGGCAGAAAGGAAGTGAAGTGGGTATAGTCATAGATAAGCAAATGTGAATATGATGAAAAATTTTTTCACCATAGATTTATTTTTTGCAGTGAAGTATGAGGTCAGATTGCCTGCAGAAAGCAGAGGCTTTGGGAGTTTGAAACTTTGGGGAGTATTTGTGGAGTCCCATTGTGAAAAGGGAAACAGAACTGAGACAAGACAGTGAAGAGAATCCCTGTTTTGCAGTGAGTGTCCAGGTAAAGTTGGAGACTGCACGTTTTTTACAGGCAAAAATTTGTACTATAGGTGACTTTCTCCAGCAGTGTTTTAGGTAGTCCCTATGTAGGTGCTGAGAAAGGAAGGTGGAACAGAAAGGTAAAGGGATGAGTGTTTAGGGAGTGTTGGCAAAAAAGAGGATTGGGCTGTATGGGGAAGGAAGTGAAACCCTGAGGATGAACTGGGAGAAACAGAGGGGCTGAGAATGGGGAGGTTAAAAAGCATGGATGAATGAATGACTGGGCTCTGGCACTAAATATGTTGTGACTTTAAATAACTTATTTCCTTAATGGGGCCTCATTTTTTTCTTTTGTTTAAATGATGATGTTTGAAGGTGTGCTCTCTATTAAAGTTTTTTTTCAGAGTGTTCTTTCTTCTCTTGTGGTTGCACTGCCATCTAGTGTATGTAATGGATATAGAAGAAAGGCTATGAAGCAGGAATTGGTTTAAAAAAATAAAAAATTACAAGTGTGTCAGTGGAAAAGTGAGGACAGAGCTGGATGGATTATATCTCAGTGTTTTCCAATCTGCACCTGTTTTTCTCTCACCACTCTTTTTATGAATTCTGTATCCTATTTTTCCCAGGCATCAATTCTATTCAAACAGAGCCTCTGGCTCTCTTTCTGGACATAAGAGGAAAATAATTTCAGATATTTTCTGTCTGAAGATCCAAAAAAATTAATGTTTAATGTTAAAATTTTGGATGACATTAAGAATTGTAGGGAGCATATTTTTGACCTGTAAAGCCTCTTCAAATCATCCTCTTCCCTAATGGGTGGCATTTATTCTACATATGCTGGAAAGGGGGGCAGGCGTAAGTCAGTTAAAGAAAGTGAGACAAGAAAATGAAATGAGAACGAGGCATCAAAAAGGCATTCTTACCATATGAAAAAAATAAGTTCAAGGATTGAGCACAATATGATGCACTAACGAAGCTTACAAGTCTTTGGATCTCTTCATATTTGGAACCAGTGTTATGTTAAGGGAGAAGTGAGTTAGCTTACCTAGTGTGTTAGAGGGTTGGTGAGGGGATGTCCCAGTTCAAGGATGTTTTCATATAAGGAGTAAGCCAGGATTTTGAAGTAAATCATACCTGTTCAAAACAGGAAGCCAGAACTTGTTTTGGTTTTGTTTTCAGCTTTCCACTCCAGTTTATTTGAATGTGAGATTATATCTCATCTTTTTAAAGGTCTTTTGTTTCTCTCTTTTATTTCTTTCAGTGCACACAAATCTCTCTTATTTACAATAATAAATAATTTCATGAGTCTACTGCTTTTTCCTGTCAACATGCATTTTTTACTACCACTGTACAGATAGTGGAGTCCATAGCTATTGCTTTATATTCTTTACCACTCATACTTAACCCAGTATCATTTTTGCCCTAATTACATCCCTGAAATTTCCTTCATGTCTGACTTTTAAGGTAAGTCCAATTATTTTTGTTCTTCACATTCTATAACCTTTGTGTTTCATTTTACGTGGCTGATTACCTTGTCTTTACAAAACCCTCTTCTTCCTTATATTTCTTATAAATCATACATTCTTGTTTCTTTTTCCTATGACCAGAAATTCTTATTTTCCTTTTCTAAATTCTTATCCTCCAATCACTATATCTAAATTATATTCTGGTGTTGCTTTTTCACCACTCTCTTCCCCACACCTTTATTCTCTTGGATTCTCAATAATTCAATAAATAAATAAATAATCCAATAAATAAAATAGGTTCAAATAATCCATTTTTGCTGATGACTTTAAAATCCCCATATCTATCCCTAACCATTAACAACAGTATGTATACACCTGACTATTTCTATTTGAATTGATCATAATTAGGTTTAAAACTGAAGTTGTCAGGTTTCCCCTTAAATTAGATTATCTTCCTAAATTTACAATTTTCACAGCCCTTAGGTTAAAATTCTTAAGATCATCTTTGACTGTTTGCTGTCTTGAATGTTCAGATGACCAATAATACCCCATTTACTCTATGCAGTTCTTCAAAGACAATTTGTGTTTGTTTTCCGTTGCAGGTACCATTCCTTTTTAAAGTACCTGTTGTCTTCTATGGTGGAAAGTCTATCACAGATTGCATTTCTTTTGGGAAGCCTTCTTCAAGCACTCCAACTGGAAGTATTCTCTATCACAGATGATGTCTATAATGTCTGTATGTCATACATATGCAGCAGTACATTAGTATCACTTGAGCATGTGTCTTTGTTTCCATCCAATTATACGTACCTAGAGAACAATGGCATTGTCTTATCCTTATTGTGGATAACCTCCCATCTAGCATAGAATGTCAAAAATTATATAAATGGTTGGTTAATGAATGTGCTAAACCACCACCATATGATGTTGGAGGGAAGCTCTCTTCTAGTTCAGATGGCACAATGGAGATAAAGAAGGATGTGAAGTTTTGTGAGAATAAAAATTGTCATATTTATAGCCAGATATCACAATTTAAAGCCTTTTATATATTGTTTTTGAAGATTGTTCATCATAGAATCACCCTGACTTTTTTCCCTCTGAAAAACAGTGAAGCACTTTAGAAAAAAATATGTGAAGCCATCATAGCCACATTTCCTTATTCAAATATAAGGATATTTTTAATCTTAAAATATTTTTGTAATTATAAATTAGTTCATGTTTTTTATAAAAATCAAAACAATACAGAAAAGTAATAAGAAAATTGTAAAAATCACTCAAAATCCTACTACATTTTGGTGATTCTTCTAAAATACCTTTATGTGTATTGAATGTGCACAGAAATACACAAGATCTATTTTTTCTACAAGTGGTATAATATTATTTGTAAATGTTTTCAAATCTTTTAAAATCCACAACCTCTTCTTATTAACAGAAAAACTCATGCCCTCCTGGAGTGCTGTTTGAAATTTCACAGTAAATTAAATGACATGACCAAAATGAATTTTAGACAAAAGTAATCTTAAAAGGGGGAAGCATTTTAATCTTAAAAGTTACAATTATTTCTTTAATCTTCAAGTTGACATTGGCTTGCTTTCCATAAACTTATTTATCCTAGGTAATATGGAACATAGAGTATAGCATAGGTATTTTATATAATTTGATTAACATTTTGTTGGAGGAGAAGTTGAGAGCTGCTTAAGAGGAAGAGACTTGTCAGACTTCAGACAATGTGACAGAACTACAGTAATCAAAACAGCATTGTATTGGTACACAAATAGACAGATGGATCAATGGAATAAAATAGAGAGACCAGAAATTAACCCACAAAATTTTGGTCAATTAATTTTTGATAATGGAGGCAAGAGCATACAATGGAATAGACAGTCTCTTCAGCAAATGGTGTTAAGAAAACTATAGCAGCATGCAAATCATTGAAGCTAGAATATTCCCATACACCATACACAAAAATAAGCACAAAATGGACTAAAGACTTAAATATAAGACAAGATACAATAAACCTCTTAGAAGAAAATACAGGCAAAACATTATCTCATATACATCTCAGCAATGTTCTCCCAGGGCAGTCTACCCAAGCAATAGAAATAAAAGCAGAAATAAACAAATGGGACCTCATTAAACTTACAAGCTTTAGAACATCAAAGGAAACCACAAGCAAAACAAAACGACAACCTATGGAATGGGAGAAAATATTTGCAAAAGATGAAACTGACAAAGGCTTAATTTCCAGAATATATAAACAGCTCATATGACTTAATAGGATAAAAACAAACAACCCAATCCAAAAATGGGCAGAAGTCCTAAACAAGCAATTCTCCAGTGAAGACATATGAATGATCAATAGACACATGAAAAAATGCTCAATATCACTAATTATCAGAGAAATGCAAATCAAAAGTACAATGAGGTATCACTTCGCACCAGTCAGAATGGCCATCATTCAAAAGTCCACAAGTGATAAATGCTGGAGAGGGTGTGGAGAAAAGGGAACCCTCCTTCACTGTTGGTGGGAATGAAGTTTGGTGCAGCCATTGTGGAAAACAGTATTGAGATTCCTCAAAAGACTAGGAATAGACTGACCATATGACCCAGTAATCCCACTCCTGGGTATATTTCCAGAAAGAACCCTACTTCAAAAAGACAGCTGCACTGCAATGTTCATAGCAGCACTATTTACAATAACCTAGATGTGGAAACAACCTAGATGATATCCATTGACAGATGGCTGGATAAAGAAGCTGTGATATATTTACACAATGAAATACTATTCAGCCTTAAAAAATGACTACATAATGCCATTTGCAGCAACATGGATGTCCCTGGAGGATGTCATTCTAAGTGAAGTTAGCCAGAATGAGAAAGGAAAATACCATATGATATCACTCATATGTGGAATCTAAAACAAACAAACAAACAAAAACCCAACAAACAAACAAACAAACAAAAAACCAGAAGACAAATGAACTTAAATACAAAACAGAAACAGACTCAAGAGACATAGAATACAAACTTGTGGTTGCTGGGGGGGAGGTGTTTGGGTAGGGACAGACTAGGATTTTGAGATTTATAGATACTGACAGGTATATGTTGAATAGATAAATATGTTTATACTATATAGCACAGGGAAATATAGCCAAGATCTTGTAGTAGCTCACGGTGAAATAGAATATTAAAATGAATATATGTATGTTCATGTACGACTGAAAAATTGTACTGTACAAACCAGAAACTGACACAACTTTGTAAACTGACTATAACTCAATAAAAAGAAAGAGGAAGAGGCTTGCTTATGGCAGCTTGCCTTTCCTTTGTGGCCTTGAATAGTTTAGCTCTTGGTACAAAATCTGTAAATTACTATTTTCCTCTCAAAAAAACAAAAGTCCCACAATTAATTGGTCCCCTTCTTCCTTCTCTAGAAGTCTTACAGAGTATCCATTTTAATTTCGATATGCTGTTTTCAATTAGGAGTGTTATTATTCCACATTTACACCGACTAAGTGATCTTTCCAAAAACACAAAGCATTATCCTTAAGGGGAGTATTGGTAAATACATTTTTATACTATCTTTTCAGAGGTGTTTAGTGATCCTTACAGATCAGGTACTCCACCTGATAATTTGGTTCTGTTTCCCTATAAGATGTGGATGACATATCAAACACCATATTCTTACTTTTCCTTCTCTTCTTATTCTTGCTCCTACCTCAGTCTTCCCAATTTAGTAAATCCATTCATCTCCGTCCTCCATGCTGCAACTCTAGTTCAAGTGTCCATTGTCTTTCTTTCCCAAAGTTGCTTCCTATTTGTCTCCCTGTTTCCATCTTACCTCCTTCTGTATATCCATACAATAGAGTTATCTTTTAAAAACACAGAATCGGATAATAACACACTTCTGCCTAAAACCAGTCCTTGTACTTGGAGTTAAAACTGAACAAATTGCTACTGCCTAATGCCCTTTATGATCTGCGTCCTGCTTATGCCTCTGTTCTAATCTTTTAAAATAACATATTTATTGAGATATCATTGGCATATCATAACATTCACTCTTTTAAACTGTACAATTCAGAGGTGTGCAACAATTACCACTGTTCAATTTTAGAACATTTTCATAACAGCAAAAAATAAAAACAAACGAAACAACAACCCTATATCCATTGGCAGTTACTTCCCATTCCTCCTTCTTCCCAGTTCCTAACAACCACTAATTACTTTCCATCTTTATAGATCTGCCTATTCTGGACATTTCATAAAAATGAAATTATGTAATATATGGTCTTTTAGGGCTGGCTTCCTTCAGTGGGCAAAGTGTTTTTGAGGTTCATCCATATTGTAGTATGTTTCAGTACCTCATTCCTTTTTATGACTGGATAAAATGCAACTGAATGTATACACTACATTTTGTTTACCCTTTCATCCATTGGTGGACATTGAGATTGTTTCCACTTTTTGGCTGTTATGTGTAATGCTGCTATATATATATCCACATACAAGTCTTTCTGTGGAAATATATTTTCAATTTTTGGGGGGTAGATACCTAGGAGTGAAAATGCTATGTCATATAGTAACTCCATGTTTAATTTTTTTAGGAATTGCCAAACCGTTTTTCATAGTGGCTGCAACAATTAATATTCTTGCCAACAGTGTGAGAGGGTTCCAATTTTTCCACATTCTCATCAACACTTATTATGATCTGAATTTTTGATTATAGTAATTGTAGAAGATGTGAAGTGGTATCACATTATGATTTGACTTGCGTTTATCTAATGACCAGTGATGTTGAGGATCTTTTCATGTGTTTGTTGGTCATTTGTATGTCTTCTTTTGGGAAATATCTGTTCAGGTCCTTGGTACATTTTTATATCAGGTTATTTATTTTTTGCTATTGAATTGTGTGAGTTCCTTATATGTTTTGGACATTAGCCCTTTATCTTATATATGGCTTAAAATATTTTCTCCTTTGCCTTTCATTCTGCTTACTTTGCTGTGCAGAAGCTTTCTAGTTTAATGTAATCCCACTTGTAACCTTCACTTTTGTTGTCTGTGCTTTTGGTGTCATATCCAAAAAGGCATCGCCTAGACTAATGTCAAGAAACATTTTCTCTATGTTTTTTCTAGTAGTTTACAGATTCATGTCTTAAATTTAAGTCTTTAACCAGTTTTGAGTTGATTTTTGCATATAGTATGAGATAAGGGTGAAAATTCACTCTTAATTGGTTGGATATCCTGTTTCCTCACCACCATTTATCCAAGAGACTATCCTTTCCCCATTGTGTGTTCTTGGCATCATTGTCAAGATCAGTTGACCATAGATTTGTGTACTTATTAATGAGATCATGCTGTTCCATTGGTTTTCTGTCAGTTTTTATGTTAATAACATACTGCTTTGATTACTGTAGATTTGTCATATATTTTGGAATCAAGACTTGTGTTGTCTTCAACTTTGTTTTTACTCAGAATGCTTTGACTTTTCTGGGTCTTTTATGTTTCCATATGAATCTTATGATTTTTTTTTGTCTATTTCTGTAAATAATTCCATTTGGGATTTTGACAGGGATTACATTGAGTCTGCAGTTAACTTTAGGCAGTATGGACATTTTAACAAAATTAATTCTTTCAATCCATGAACATAGAATGTCTTTCCATTTATCTGTGCTTTCTTTAATTTCATTTATCAATTTTTTAGTAATTTTCAGTGTACCAGTCTTTTATCACTTAATTCCTAGCATGTTATTCTTTTTGTTGCTATTGTAAATGGGATTTTCTTAATTTTCTCTTCAGATTGTTCATTGTTTATGTATAGAAATGCCACTGATTTTTGTATGTTGCTTTTGTATCTTGAAACTTTACTGAATTCATTTATTTGTTCTAACAGTTTTTACAATTGTCTTTAGAATTTTCTACACCACGTTATTTATTATATGTCTACATTAAATAAAAATTATCTTACTTCTTTTCCAATTTGGATGACTTCATTCCTTTTTATTTTCTATATGCTCTAGCTATGACTTTCTGTACTATATTGAATAGACATATTTACTTTTACCACATCTTAGAGGAAAATATTTCAGGCTTTCCCCATTGATTGTAATGTTGGCTCTGGGTTTTTCATATATGGTCTTTATTGTGTTGAGGTAAGTTGTCTCTGTATTTATTTTGTTGAGAATTGTTATCATGAATGGATGTTGAATGTTTCCAAATGTCTTTTCTGCATCTAATAAGATGATTATGTGGGTTTTATCTTTCATTTTGTTAATGTGGTGTATTACATTGATTAATTTGTTAGCCATGAGTGATCCAAAAATGAAATTAAGGAAAAATGTCCATTATCAATAGCTTCAAAAGGATAAAATTCTTAGGAACAAGTTCAACAAAATAAGGATGAGACTTGTACACTAAAAACCTGTAAAACATTGTTGAAAGATCTAAATAAATGGAAATACAGCCCATGGTCATGGATCAAATAGAAAAATTGTTTAATTTAAAGCAATATTTTAAACTATAATCAACATATGGTATATTAGATCCACAGAATGTATTCATCTTATATCTGGAAGATTGTACCTTTTTTATCAACATCTTCCCCATGTCCCTCATACCTCAGGCCCTGAAACCACCACTCTAGTCTCTATTTCTATGAGTTGGAAGTTTTTAGACTCCGTATGTAAGTGATATCATATAGTACTACTCTTTATTTGGTTTATATCTCTTAGCATTATGTCCTCAAATTCCATCCATGTTGTTGCAAATGGCATGAGTTTCTTCTTTCTCATGGATGTATAATATTCCATTGTATATACATATACCACAACTTCTTTATACATTCATCCATTGACAGACATGGAAGTTGTTTCCATATCTTGGCTCTCATGAATGTGTTGCTACAAACATGCAAGTACATGTATTTCTTCAAATTCCTATTTTCATTTCCTTGGATATATACCCAGTCTGATTAGTTCTGTTTTTAATTTTTTGAGGAACCTCTATATTGTTAGCCATAGTGACTGTACCTATTTTCATTCCCACCAACAGTGCACAAGGATTCCCATTTCTCCACATCCTGGCCAACACTTGTTTTCTCCTGTCTTTTTGATGACAGTCATTCTAAGAGGTGTGAGGTTATATCTCATTATGGTTTTGATTTGCATTGCCTTGATGATTAACAAAGCTGAACACGTTTTCATGTACTTATTTGCAATTTTTATGTCTCCTTTGGAAAAATATCTATTCAGTTCCTCTGCTCATTTTTAAATTGAATTGTTTTCTTGCTATTGAGTTGTATGATTTATTTATATATTTTGGATATAAATCTCTTATCAGATATGTGATTTACAAATATTTTCTCCCATTCCATAGGTGCCTTTTGTTTTTCTTTTTTTAAAAAAATTTTTATTTATTTATTTTTTTTGTCAGGGGGAGGGAGGTAATTAAGTTTATTTATTTTTGGAGGAGATATTGGGGATTGAACCCAGGACCCTGTGTATGCTAGACATGTGCTCTATCACTTGAGCTCTACCCTCCCCCTTGCTTTTTCATTTTGTTGATAGCCTTTGCTGTGCAGGAGTTTTTTAGTTTGATGTAGTCTCCTTACTTAAGTTGCTTTTGTTGGATTTACTTTCAGTGTCAAATCCAAAAAAAAAAATCGTTGTGACTGATGTAAGGAGCTTACCTCCTCTATTTCCTTCTAAGTGTTTTAGGGTTTAAGGTTGTATGTTCAAGTCTAATTTACTTTGAGTTGATTTTTTAGTATTGTGTAAGAAAGGGGTCCAGTTTAATTCTGTTGCATGTAACTATCCAGTTTTCCCAGTACTATATACTGAAGAGACTGTTCTTTCTCCATTGTACACCTTGGCTCTTGTGTCATATATAAAGTGACCATATATGCATAGGTTTATTTCTGGGATTTCTATTTTGTGTCATTGATCTATGTGCCTATTTTTATGGCAAACCATACCGTTTTAATTATTATAGCTTTGTAATATAGTTTGAAATCATGATGTGTGATTTCTCCAGCTTTGTTCTTTTTGCTCAAGAATTCTTTGGCTAATAAAGGTCTTTTGTGGTTACACAGAAATTTTAGGATTACTTTTTCTGTTTTTTTGTAAAAAATACCATTGGAATTTTTATAGACACTGTATTGAATCTATAGATCACTTTGGGTAGTGTGGATATTTTAATTATGCTAATTCCATTTAATAATACTAATTGCATATTCATTAGCATGGAAAATTTTGCCATTTATTTGTGTTTTCTTCAATTTCTTTCATCAATGTCTTATAGTTTTCTGTGTATAGAAATTTAACCTCATTGGTTAAATATGTTACTAAGTATTTTATTCTTTCTGATACAACTGTAAATAAATTTTCTTAATTTATTTATGATACATCATTAAAAGTGCATAGATACAGAACTATTTTTTGTATTTGCTTTTGTATCTTGCAACTTTGATGAATTTGTTGATTAGTTCTAACAGTTTTTTTGCTGAAGTCTCTAGCATTGTCAAATATAATATGTCATATGCAAATAGAGATGATTATGATTTTCTTTTCTGAATTGGATGACTTATTTCTTTTTCTTGTTTTATTGCTCTGGATAGGACTTTCAGTACTATGATGAATAACAGGTGTGGTGGTTGGGCACCTTTGTCTTGTGTCTGATCTTAGAGAAAAAACTTTCAGATTTTCACTATTAAAATTGTCTTACCTGTGGGCTTATATATAGCATTTATTATACTGAAGTAAGTTCCATCTATACTGAGTTTGTTGAGTTTCTAATTTTCTCATTGTGTCCTTGCCCATTTGTTGTATCAGTGGAATATTGTAAATAAGTATTGTAAAATACTTTTTTCTATTTTTTGGAAGAGTTGAGAAGGATTGCTACTTTTTATTGAATTACAGTTGATTTAAAACAATATATTAGTTTCAAGTGTACAACATAGTGATTCAATATTTTTATAGATTGCACTCCATTTAAAATTATTACAAAATACTGGTTATATTCCCTGTGCTGTGCAATATATCTTTATAATTTATTTATTTTGTGCATGATAGTTTATACCTCTTAATACCCTACCCCTAACTTGTCCCATACCCATCTCTCTCCCTACTGTTAACCACTACTTTGTTTCCCATAAAGTATTTCTGTTTCTGTTTTGTTACATTTATTTATTACTTTTTGTTTTTGGTTTCACATATAACTGATAGCATACAGTATTTGTCTCTCTCTGTCTGACTTATTTCAATAAACATAATCCATCTCAGTCCATCCATATTGCAAATGGCAGAATTTCATTTTTTTTCAGTGTGTTTCTGTTTTGGAGCTTCTTTATTTAATAGGTTGACAGGAATAAAACACATTTTCATCTAGTTAGGATGAAATGAAACTGACATTTTAAATTTATCTTCTCTTCAGAGTGTCAGAAAATGAATATTTATTCTTGGATCTCTGATATTACAAAGTCATTCATTATCTTTCAGGGAACAGATTGGATTGTGAATTGATACCTTCTAAGTTCCCAGATGACCATATGTCATGATTCCCAAGATGGGCTTGGCTGGTTCTAAGTCTCTAGAGCTGTAAACAAACAGAGGTCTGTGTAATAAACTATTCCAGTCTAATAACTTCTCTGTGACTCATTTTCAATAATTTCCAAAATTCAGAAGAACACTTCTTTTATGGTATCATACATAGAGTGTACCTAATTCACAATTCACTTCCTGTAAACTTATTTCTTTTGGTCTCAAATTCTTCATGGTGTGTGGCAGGCTAACAGTAAATTTTTTAAACTAATTTTAAGTTAATTAAAAATAAAACAGATTCTTGAGGCTGGCTAGATTGATTGGAAAATGTTAGCTTGCATTCATATACACTACTCATGGCCCTTCTTTTCCAAGAACAGACAGAATTTCACATAATCACTTGAAAAGCAGTAGAAAGTTGATGTAGCCTAGTGGTTAAAGGCTTGGGCTCTTTCTACCTCCAGGAGGATTGTGAAGATGAAATGAGGAAGCCCTTGGAGAGCCCTTGGAATAGTGTCTGGTGCACAGTGCCATGTTCAATCTGCAAGAGAAGCTATTATTAGACTTTGCAGAGCTGACTTTCCATTTTGTTAGGATCTCTTTCCTACTCCGTGTCCAGACTTAGCTATAGTCCATTACCCAAGATTCAACTCAGAGGGAAGAGTGACTGCTCTGTGACAACTTTGAGTCCTTCTGTTGATAACATTTTAATAAAGTAAATATTTGACCTATTTGAAGGTCAGCTTTTGTTTAGCTGGAGCCACACAACTGCAGTGATTCCTTTTCAATGTCTAGCAACATTAAAATCGATGCAACTTTGGAAGGGCATTTTTAGGTGTCTTTCCATGAACGTGTAAGTGCTTCTTATTCTCCTGAATTCCTCCAAGTCAACTATAAGTAGTCAACTTATAGGGCAGATGCCTCATGCTTACTTCCTTTTAAAGTTCTTGTGCAGGCTTATGGGACTTAGTTTGTTCCAATCTTCTGGACTTTGTTGTTGCTCTTCCCAGTTTGCAATACCACTTGTTCCTCTTCACCAACATTATCCTTCCTTTATTTTGAAACTGGCCTCCAAACCTCTGGGATCTTGTGTTGATTGTGTTGATTCCTTTGCCTGATCACTGATTAATACCTATATATCTTTTACATTGTTATTTTGCTCTTACGAATTATTGCTTGAAAAATGTATTTGTTTCTTATTTATTTATTTATATATTTTACATTTTTATTGAGTTATAATCATTTTACAATGTGTCAAATTCCAGTGTAGAGCACAATTTTTCAGTTATACATGAACATACGTATATTCATTATCATATTTTTTTCACTGTAAGCTAACACAAGATCTTGTATATATTTCCCTGTGATATACAGTATAATCTTGTTTATCTATTCTATATATGCCTGTCAGCATCTACATTTTGAAATATCAATCTGTCTCTTCCCACCCCACCGCCCCCTTGGCAACCACAAGTTTCTATTATATGTCTTTTTGTTTTGTATTTATGTTCTTTTTTTTTTTTTTTGATTCCACATTGAGCGATCTCATATGGTATTTTCCTTTCTCTTTCTGGATTACTTCACTCAGAATGACATTCTACAGGTGCACCCATGTTGCTGCAAATGGCGTTATGTTGTTGGTTTTTATGGATGAGTAGTATTCCATTGTATAAATATACCACTTCTTCTTTATCCAGTCATCTCTTGATGGACATTGAGATTGTTTCCATGTCTTGGCTATTGTAAATAGTGCTGCTATGAACATTGGGGTGCAGGTGTCATCCTGAAGTAGGGTTCCTTCTGAATATAAGCCCAGGAGTGGGATTCCTGGGTCATACGGTAAGTCTATTCCTAGTCTTTTGAGGAATCTCAATACTGTTTTCCACAGTGGCGGCACCAAACTGCATTCCCACCAGCAGTGAAGGAGGGTTCCCCTTTCTCCACAGCCTCTCCAGCATTTGTCATTTGTGGATTTTTGAATGATGGCCATTCTGACTGGTGTGAGGTGATATCTTATTGTAGTTTTGATTTGCATTTCTCTGATAATCAGTGATATTGAGCATTTTTTCATGAGCCTATTGATCATTATATGTCTTCCTTGGAGAATTGCTTGTTCAGGTCTTTTGCCCATCTTTGGATTGGGTTGTTTGGTTGTTTGGTTGTTTCTTATTAAGTCATATGAACTGCTTATATATTCTGGAGATCAAGCCTTTGTCAGTTTCATTTGCAAAGATTTTCTCCCATTCCGTAGGTTGTCTTTTTGTTTTCCTTATGGTTTCCTTTGCTGTGCAGAAGCTTGTAAGTTTCATTAGATCCCATTTGTTTATTCTTGCTTTTATTTCTTCTAGGAGAAAAATTTTTGAGATGTATGTGAGATAATGTTTTGCCTATATTTTCCTCTAGGTGGTTTATTTTATCTTGTCTTATGTTTAAGTCTTTGATCCATTTTGAGTTGATTTTTGTGTATGGTGTAAGGGAGTGTTCTAGCTTCATTGTTTTACATGCTGCTGTCCAGTTTTCCCAACACCATTTGCTGAAGAGACTGTCTTTATTCCATTGTATATTCCTGCCTCTATTGTCGAAGATTAGTTGACCAAAAGTTTGTGGGTTCATTTCTGGGCTCTCTATTCTGTTCCATTGGTCTATATGTCTGTTTTTGTACCAATATCATGCTGTCTTGATTTCTGTAGCTCTGTAGTATTGTCTGAAGTCTGGGATAGTTATTCCTCCAGCCTCTTTCTTTCTATTCAGTAATGCTTTGGCAACTCTAGGTCTTAAGTATTTTTATCTTTATCATTTATTTTTTTTGGTTTACATATATTTACTAATTATTGTTTCTAAGAGCAGATTAGATCTTTAGCTTTTTTAACTTAACTACATAAGTTTAAAATGGCAGAATTTCATTTTTATGGTTGAGTAATATTCCCTTGTTATAAGTAACAAATCTTTATCCATTAATCTGTTGGTGGATACTTGGGTTCCTTCCATATCTTGGTTATTGTAAATAATGCTGCTATGAATATTAGAGTTTAGGTATCTTTTCAAATTACTGCTTTTATTTTCTTCAGATGTATACCCAGTAGTGGGGTTGCTGGATCATATGGGAGTTCTATTTTTAGTTTTTTAAGAAAACCCTACCCTGTTTTCCATGATGGTTGCACCATTTTACATTCCCATCAAGAGTGTACTAGGGTTCTATTTTATCCACATCCTCGCCAACATTTGTTATTTGTAGACTTTTTGATAGCTATTCTGACAGGTGTCAGGTAATATCTCACAGTTGTTTTCACATCCATTTCTCTGGTGATTAGCATTATTGAGCATCTTTTCATATGGCTGTGAGCCATCTGTATATCTTCTATGGAAAAATGTCTATTCAGATGTGATACCATTTTTAATTGAGTTTTTTTTTATTGTGAGTTGTATGAGCTGTTTATATATTTTGAGTATTAACCACTTACTGATGATATTTTTTTGAAAATATTTTCTACCATTCGTTATGTTGTCATTTCATCTTGTCTATTATTTCCATTGCTGTGAAAAAGTTTTTAGGTTTAATAAGTTTTCATTTGTTTATTTTTGTTTTTGTTTCCTTTGAATGAGGAGACAGACCCTACCCACCCACAAAGTGCTACAATTTAAGTCAAAGAATGTTCTGCATATGTTCTCTCTAGGTGTTTTATGATTTCCTGTGTTACATTTATGTCTTTAATTCACTTTGAGTTTATTTTTGTATATGAAGTGTGAAAATATTCTGATTTCATTATTTTACATGTAGTTGTCCAGTTTACCCAGCACCACATACTAAAGAGAATATCTTTTCTCCATTGTATACTCTTGCATCTTTTGTTGTAGATTAATTGACCATATATGCATCGGTTTATTTTTGGGGTCTTTACATTCTGTCCCATTGATCTTTGTGTACTTTATCACCAGTACCATACTGTTTTAATTACTGTAGCTTTATAATATTGTTTGAAGTTGCCAGCCCACTTGCTGGCAAATATCATCTTGCTAGAAGGTAGGGCTGAAGATGGAGTGATAGCTCCAGAGCCAGGTGTGAGCCATGCTTCTCCTCTGCTCAGTTGCCAACCTTACCCTATCCAACACAGGGGCAGGTTCCAAGTTGTTGAAGCAGAAGCACTGAGTGTTGAGTCCAAGACAGTTCTGTCCCTTACAACTGTCCAAGGCAGCAAACTTCACCCTAGTGAGGAGCAGTTCCACAATCCACAGAGCAAGAAGACTTGGAGTGGGTGCTTTATTTTGGCTGGGGCATGTAAGAGGATGATCATGGAACCAGTCAGATCTCCAAATTATTATTGATTTGCCATCCCTGGTATCACCAGTTATGGCTGCCTTCTCCCCATTCAGATGCCATACTGGGTCCCAGCCTGGTCTGGAAAAGGATTGGTATTAATTCTTCTTTAAATTCTTGGTAGATTTCAGCATTAAAGCCATCAGTTCCTGGCTTTTCTTTGTTGCTTCTATTTTCTGTGTTGGGATTTTTTTGATTACTGATTCAGTAATCTTTACGAGTATTGCTCTGATCACATGTTATAATTCTTCATGTTTCACACCAGTTAGGTTTTATGGTTCTAGGAATTTATGCATTTTTTTTTCTGGGTGGTCTCATTTGTTGGCATGTAATTGTTCGTATTAGTCTTTTAGGGTCCTTAATATTTTGTAGTATGCATTGTAATGTCTCCTGTTTTAATTGTAAGTTTATTTGATTTCTCTGTCTTTTTCACTTGGTAAGTCTAGCTAAAGGTGTTTCTTTCTTTTTTTTTTAATATTTTTTGAAGTATAGTCAGTTTACAATGTTGTGTCAATTTCTGGTGTACAACACAATGCACCAGCAATACACGAGCATACATATATTCTTTTTCATATTCTTTTTCATCATACATTACTACAAGATATCAAATATAGTTTCTTGTGCTATACAGCATGAATGTTTTTTATCTATTATATATATAACAGTTAGTATCTGCAAATCACTCACTCCAAATTTTTCCCCTCCAACCCCCCCAGTAACCACAAGGTTGTTCTCTATTTCTGATAGCTTTTTATGTTTTGTAAATAAGCTCATTTGTTTTTCTTTTCTTTTCTTTTTTTTAGATTCCACATATAAGTGATATCATATGGTATTTTTCATTCTCTTTCTGGCTTATTTTATTTAGAATGACAATCTCCAGGTCCATCCATGTTGCTGCAAATGGCATTATTTTAATTCTTTTTATGGCTGAGTAGTATTCCATTGTATAAATATACCACCACTTCTTTATCCAGTCATCTGTCAATGGACATTTAGGTTGATTCCATTTCTTGGCTATCACAAATAGTGTTGTTATGAATATTTGGGTGCATGCATCTTTTTTAATTAGGGTTCCCTCTGGATATATGCTCAGGAGTGGGATTGCTGGATTATATGGTTAGTCTATTTTTAGTATTTTGAGACATATCCATACTGTTTTCCATAATGGCTACACCAAACTACATTTCCACTAACAGCGTAGGAGGGTTCCCTTTTCTCCATACACTCTCCAGCATTTATCATTTGTGGACTTCCAAATGACGGGTTCCAATGTGGACAGCCATTCTGACTGGTGTGAGGTGATACCTTATTGTAGTTTTGATTTGCATTTCTCTGACAATTAGCAATATTGAGCATGTTTTATGTTCCTATTGGCCATTTGTATGGTTTTCATTGGAGAATTGCTTGTTTAGGTCTTTTGCCCATTTTTTTGGATTGGTCTGTTTGTTTGTTTTCTATTAAGTTGTATGAGATGTTTATATATTCTTGAAATTAAGCCCATGTCAGTCTCATTTTTGCAAATATTTTTCCCATTCTGTAATTGTCTTATTATTTGCTTATGGTTTCCTTTGCTGTGCAAAAGTTTATAAGTTTAATGAGGTCCCATTTGTTTATGTTTGCTTGTATTATTATTGCCTGGGTAGACCGCCCTAAGAGAACATTGCTGAGATTCATGTTGGATACTGTTTCGTCTATATTTTCTTCTAAGAGGTTTATAGTGTATTGTTTTATGTTTAAGTCTTTAAACCATTTTGAGTTTACTTTTGTGTATGGTGTGAGGGAGTATTCTAACTTCATTGATTTATATGCAGCTGTGCAGTTATCCCAACACCATTTGCTGTAAAGACTGTCTTTATTCCATTGTATCTTCTTGCCTCCTTTGTCAAAGATAAATTGACCAAAAGTTTGTGGATTTATTTTTTGGCTCTCTATTCTGTTCCATTGATCCACATGTCTGTTTTTGTACTAATACCATATTGTTTTGATTATTGTAGTTCTATAGTATTGTCTGAAGTCTGAAAGGGTTATTCCCCCAGATTTGTTCTTTTTCTTAAGTACTGCTTTGGAACTTCTGGGTCTTTTGTGATTCTATATAGATTTCAGAATTATTTATTCTAGTTCTATGATAAACTAGACCTGGGTAATTTGATATGGATCATATTAAATCTGTAGATTGCATTGGGTTGTATGGCCATTTTAACAATATTAATTCTTCCAATACAAGTTCATGTGATCTCTTTCCATTTCATTAAGTCATCTTTAATTTTATTAGTCAATGTGTTGTAGTTCTTCACATATGTCTTTCACTTCCTTGGTAAGATTTATTCCTAAGTAATTATTTTTTTTGAATGCAATTTCACTTTTTCTTAAAACATTTTTAAAAGGGATTGTTTTTTACTTTCTTTTTCTAATATTGAATTGTTAATGTAAAGAAGTGCCACTGATTTCTGTATGTTAAACTTGTATCCTGCTACCTTGCTGAATTCTTTAATCAGGTCTAATAGTTTTTGTGTGGAGACTTTTAGGCTTTCTGTATATATGTCATTCTCATATAATGACAATTTTACTACTTCTCTTCCAATTTGGATCACTTTTATTTCTTTCTCTGCCCTGATTGCTGTGGCTAGGATTTCCAATACTATATTGAATAGAATGGTGAGATGGACGTCCTTGTCTTGTTCCAGACTTCAGTGGGAAGGCTTTCCACTTTTCACCATTGAGTATTATGCTGGCTGTAGGTTTGTCAAAATGGCTTTTATTATGTTGAGGTATATTCCCTCTATACCCACTTTGATTACAGTTTTTATCGTAAATGAATGTTGAATTTTATCAAATGCTTTTTCTGCATCTATTGAGATGATCATGTGATTTCTATCCTTTCTGTTGTTGATGTTGTGTATCACATTCACTGATTTGCATAAGTTGAATCATCCTTGTGTCCCTTGGATGAAACCAAGTTGATCATGGTGTATAATCTTTTTTATGTGTTGTTGGATTCTGTTTGCTAATACTTTGTAGAGGAATTTTGCATCTATGTTCATCAGTGATATTAGCCTATAGTTGTTTTTTTTTTTGGTAATGTCTATGTCTGCCTTTAGTATCAAGGTGATAGTTGTTTCACTGAATGGGTTTGGGATCATTCTTCCCTCTTCAATCTTTTAGAAGAGTTTGAGAAGGATTGGTATGGGTGACACAGCTTGGAAAGACAAAGGAGTGGTACTGGATATGATAGATGATAAGTAGTCATTATAGGCACGTGAGTAAAGGAGTGAATCTGGTGCAAATAAAATTTAACAAAAATACATCAAATAGTGATTGGTGTGTAAGAATAGGAGAGGCTAACACCAAAGTTCAGGGAAGACAGCAAAAAACTGCTATAAATATTTTAGGTACAGGCTTATAAAGGAAAGACTGGGGAACTGAAGAGTCAGTAAGAAGGAGAACAAGAGGCAAAGCCAAAATGCATTTTAGAAGAACAGACAAGAAGATAAGGGATCTGTTATGTTGATGACAGGATGGAAAAGAAGGAAAAATAAAATAGTGTAAAACTTTTGAACTTGGGGGCTTATATAAGTAATAAATGTATGTGGACAGAAATGAGAGTATAGGAATGTAGATTCAGATTTGCAGCTGAGAGAAGGAATATTGGAATTATTGACTAGGCTCCTAAATATAAATTGTTTACTGCATTGAAGATACATGATTGGTGCAGTGGCAAAGGTGGGGGGAGAAAGGGAGAGAGAGGGAGGGAGAGGAAAAGATTGGAGGAGAAAGAAAGAAAAAGAGAAAGAGGAATAATATCAGAATCATGGTGACATAATACATCCCTTTTTTTGTACTCCATTCAAGAACAAAAATTGGGCATCCATCTAAAAACAGAAGTGCCTCTGTGGGAGTATGGAACACCAATGGACCTAGAAGAGTTTTGTCCACTAGTGCATTGGGTAATAGGAAGATAGACTTTGGTACCATGTATGAAACCTACAAGAGACTACAGACTTGTTCTGGACCCTCTTGGCTGCAGTTTGGGAATGCCTATGAAACACTGACTTGGATGGTTATCTATAGTTGAGAGAGCCTTTATGGAGGACCAGTTTTCAAGATAATAGTTTCCACCACTCTCTTGAAGGAAAAAAATAAGATGCATTGGAGTAGGTAGAAGGAATAGCTTGACAGTATTACCTCTCCCACAAGATGGCATTGCTGGAGGCTAAACTTGAAAGTCTGTGGTTTCTCCTGCAGGTGAAAGATAGAGTCAGTAAATGAATGCCCAGCTTCCCCAGCTATGTGGGACTCTGTGAAGAGACTCATTTCTCTCTTGCAGCATCCAGTGTACATAAGTGGGAGCTTCATGACTGAGAAGAGGGAGCAGATTAAGAGAGTGGCATGTAAGTTTCCCAGAGTGCATAAGGCATTCTGGCCTCCATCAGGAAGCTTGCCCATAAGCCCCCATGGGAAAACCTCATCAATGGATCCCCCCACTGACACACAGGCATCCATACTGCAACATGTGACAAACCCACATGTCCCTTCACTATACAGCTAGCCCCCTGTACACTTTCCTGAGAGCTGTCATGAAAGAGAACTCTAGTAGACTGGTAGCATGCACAGAGAGCAGGCCATGCTGTGTACACAGTGGAGAAACCACAAGGTTAAGCTATAGTGCCACCTTCAGGAAAACAAAAAATATTATATCAGCAGCTAGCCTGGTGCATTGTTGGATCAAAGGAAGGCAAGCTTAATCCTTCCACAAGAGAGAGCAAGAGGTGTGGAGCAGGTGTATACTTAAAAGGTCTGAGAAAGTCTCAGAATCTATAGCAGGACTGATGAAAGATATTTTTACCCTGAAGTCAATGAGTAAAAATTGGAGGAGGAAACAGATTTAAAATGTGAAAACAGCAATGCAAAACTCTAAAAAAACCCCTGAAAACTCAAGGGGATGTGATGTCAATAAGGATTACAATTTTTTTTCAGTAATCAAACCCAAAGTCATGGAGATCTGATAAACAATTCAAAATACCTGTTTAATAAAAACTCAATGAACTATGAGAAAACACATAAAGACAATTCAATGGAATCAAGAAAACAATACATGATAAAAATGAAAAATTTAAAAAGAGATAGAAATCACAAAAAAGAATCAAATAGAAATTTTGGAGTAGAAGAATTCAGTGAATGAAATGAAAAATGCAACAAAGATCATCAACATCAGAGTAGATCAAACAGAAGTAAAAATCAGTGAGATAGAGAATAAAAATTTTGAAATTACCCAATCTGGAAAACAAAGGAAACAAAATGAAAAAGCTAGAAAAGCCTATGTGATTTATGGGACATCATTAAAAAACCCAATATCTAAATCATTGGAGTTACAGAGAGAAGGAGAAGAGAGCAGAAAGCTTATTTGAAGAAATAATGTCTGAGAACTTCCCAAACCTGGAGAGAGATTTGGACATTTAACTTCATGAAGCTAATAGATCACCCCATTATATCAATCCAAATTTAACTTTTACAAGACACAGTGTACGAAAAAAATAAAAAAAATCAAAGGCAAAGTGTAAATCTTAAAGGCAGCAAGAAAAAAAGAGTATTGTAATTTAGAAAGGAAATCCCTAATTTTAAACAATTAGCAGATTTCTCAGCAAAAAACCTATGGGCCAGGAAGGATGTGGAATGGTAAATTTAAATGCTAGTAGAAAAAAATTGCCAACTAAAAACATTGTATCTGGCAAAGTTATTCTTCAGAAATAAAGGAGAAATGAACACTGTTCCATACACACACAAACAAAGCTGAGGAAATTTATCACCACTAAAACTGCCTTACAAGAAATGCTGAAAGGAGTTCTTCAACCTGAAATAAAAGGATGCTAACTAGTGATGTGAAAATATATGACAATATACAAAACACTGGTAAAGGTAAATGTATAGTCAAATTCAGAAAACTCTAATTCTGATGTATGAAGATGTGTAAACCACTTAACTATAGAATAAACATTAAAAGACAATAATATAAAATTACTGTACCTACTATAATTTTTTAACAAATATAGAATTCAGTAAAGTTGCAGGATATAAAATCAACATACATAAGTCAGTTGCATTTTTATGCATTACAAAATTATCTAAAAAAGAAATAAAGAAGACAATTTCATTCACAACATCAAAAATAAAATAAAATACTTATATTAAATTTAACCAAGGAGGCAAATGGCCTGTTGACTGAAAGCTATAAGACATTGATGAAAGAAGTTGGAAGAGTCATAAATAAATAAAAATATTTTGTGTTCAAGGACTGGAAACATTAATATTGTTAAAATGTCCATACTACCCAAAGCCATATATATATTCAATGCAATTCCTACCAAAATTCTAATGGCATTTTTCACAGAAATAGAAAAAATATCTCAAAACTGGCATGGAATTGCAGAAGACTGAATATCTAAAGCAATCCTGTGAAAGAACAAAGCTGGAGACATTGCATTTTTTATTTTAAACCATACTACAAAGTTATAGTAATCAAAAGAGTATTGCACCAGCATAAAAATAAACATACAGACCAGTGGTACTGAATTGAGATCCAAGAAAAATACCCCTGCATAAACGGTCAGCTACTAATTGACAAGGAAGCCAAGCTTTCTTAATGGGAAAAAACTGTCACTTTAGTAGTGTTGGAAAAACTAGATAACCACGTGCAGAAAAGTAAAATTAGACTCTTATCTTATACCCCTCACAAAAATTAACTTAAAATAGATTATAGACTTAAATTTAAGACCTGAAACTGTAAAACTCCTAGAAGAAACAGAAAAAAAAGCTTTTTGACATATGCCTTGGCAACAATTTTTTGGAAATGCCATCAAAGGCAAAAAGAAATAAGTGGAATTACATCAAACTCAAAAGTTTCTACACAGAAAGAGAAACAATCAATAAATATTTCCAGACCACATATCTGATAAGGGTTTAGTATTTAAGATATACAAAGAAATCTCACAACTCAGTAACAAACAATGGGAAGAAGATCTGTATAGATATTTTTCCAAAGAAGACTTACAAATGGTCAACAGGTACATAAAAAGTTGCACAACAGCGCTTATCATCAGGAAGATTCAAATCAAAATCACAATGAGATATCACCTCATACCTGTTAGAATATCTGTTATCAAAAAGAAAAGATATAGCAAGTTTTGGTTAGGATATGGGGAAAAGGGAACACATGTGTATTGTGGGTGGGGATGTAAATTGGTACAGTAACTATGGAAAACGGTATGGAGGCATCTCAAAAATTAAAAATAGAATTATCATATGATCCAGCAATTTCATTTCTGGATATGTAGCAAAAGTAAAGGAAAACAGGAGTTTTAAGAGATTTCTGTACTGCCATGTTCATTACAGCATTATTCACAATAGCCAAGACATAGAAACAACTCAGATGTCCATCAGCAAATGAATGGATAAAGAAGATGTGGTACATATACACTGTGGAATATTATTTAGCCATGAGAAAGAATGAAATCCTGCCATTTGCAACACTATGGATGATCCTTGAGGGTATCATACTGAGTGAATAAATCAGACAGAAGAAGACAAATACTGTATAATTTTACCTATATGTGGAATCTAAAAATAACAAGTATGTAGAAACAGAGACAAAAGTGGTGGTTACCAGGGGCAGGATTTTGTGGGAAATAGGAATATATTAGTCAAAGAGCACAAACTTCCAATTATAAAATGAGTAAACTTTGAGAATTTATGCACAACATTATGATTATAGCTAAAAATATTGTACTACATATTTGAAAGTTGCTAAGAGAGTAGATCTCATAGGTTCTCACAACAACAAAGAAATGATAATTAAGTGATGTGATGGGAATGTTGGCTAACACTACAGTGGTAATCATATTACAATACATAAATGTATCAAATCAAAACATTACACATTTTAAATTATGCAATGTTATCTGTCAATAAAGGTGGAAAATTTAAAAATGTAAAGAAAAGAAAAATGGAAAGAAAGAAAGAAAGAAGTAAAGAAGGAAAAAATAAAGGAAGGAGGGTAGGAAGAAGAGAGAGAAAGAAAGGAAGATCTTTTAAAAAAGAGGAAAATATCTGGATATCTGGCACATAGTTGGAACTGAATATATATTTATTAAACCAATGAGCAGTATAAAAAGTTTTTAAAATGTCAAAAATCAAAGAGAATGAGAGCACAGTCCAAGCTGCAGCAAAGGAAAGTTACTAGAGACAGTAGAGAGGACAGGTTTGAAGGAGTGATAAAATGGTAGAGCATGGGGAGAGTAGGGAAGGAAAAGAAAGACGCTAGATTGCAATTGCAGGAAGTTAGAAAAAAAGGTTGAGTACAAAGTAAAGAAAGATGTGAACCATGGATTCTATGAGTTTTGAAAAGGAAGATGAGAAACTGGTCAGGAATGTGAAAAGTCAAACACAGTTTTTATTACTAGTTAGTTAATTCATTTAATATAGAAGAGCCCTGAGACTGGAAACAAAGAATAAAAGGGAGTTCATGGACCAAAAGATGGAGGACACCAGATGAAAGAAGGGGAAATGGTTGATAAGAATTTGTTATCCAAACAACCTGTAGATATAGCAGTGCCTTAATCCAAAGCAATAAAGGCTGAGAGTGGAATTTCAGGAAGTATGACAGTCAGTTTGCAAAATCAGAACTCTAACCACCTCAAAGGTTAGAAGCCTACTCCTCTCCAAACCGGTTGTATCAAGCACAGCTGCATTAGTTTGCTTTTCTTTTGAAAATACTGCATTGAGTTGGGGGATGGGAGCAGGCCTAGTTGTCTTTGGAGCCCTAGTTTTAAGTAAAGTAGTTTCTATCTCTGGGGACAGTTAACATCTGAAGGAAATTTTTTCTTTTTAGCCCAAAGACTTCAGTTTCTTGGGGGTAATTCAGGTGATTCTAAATGTCACAGGACAATTATTTTGGTTTGGTGATGATGTGACTTGTATTAAGTAAGAAGAAAGGTAGAAACTTTTGGGAGAAGGTGTCACCCATATGCTAAAATAAAGAGAGTGATCTAAAGTCTTTTTATATGGATTTACAATGTCATGGTCTTATAAACTGACTCAGTCCAGAACATGACACAGACATCCATCCTCAGTGACTTTTGCAATGCCAAGGAAAGCTTATTAAAAATGTCACTGGTTGTTTCTTATTAAGCCGTATGAGCTGCTTTTATATTCTGGAGATCAAGCCTTTGTCAGTTTCATTTGCAAAAATTTTCTCCCATTCCATAGGTTGTCTTTTTGTTTTACTTATGGTTTCCTTTGGTGTGCAGAAGCTTGTAAGTTTAATTAGGTCCCATTTGTTTATTCTTGCTTTTATGTCTATTGCTTGAGTAGACTGTTCTATGAGAACATTTTTGAGATGTATGTCAGATAACGTTTTACCTATATTTTCTTCTAGGAGGTTTATTGTATCTTGTCTTATGTTTAAGTCTTTGACCCATTTTGAGTTTATTTTTGTGTATGGTGTAAGGGAGTGTTCTAGCTTCATTGCTTTACATGGTGCTGTCCAGTTTTCCCAACACCATTTGCTGAAGAGACTGTCTTTATTCCATTCTCCAAGGAAGACATACAAATGATCAATAGGTATATGAAAAAATGCTATATATCACTAATTATCAGAGAAATTCAAATCAAACCTACAATGAGTTATCACCTCACACCAGTCAGAATGGCCATCATTCAAAAATCCACAAATGACAAATGCTGGAGAGGCTGTGGAGAAAAGTGAACACTCCTACACTGCTGGTGGGAATGCAGTTTGGTACAGCCACTGTGGAAAACAGTATTGAGATTCCTCAAAAGACTAGGAATAGACTTACCATATGACCCAGGAATCCCACTCCTGGGCAGATATCCAGAAGGAACCCTACTTCAGGATGACACCTACATCCCAATGTTCATAGCAGCACAATATATAATAGCCAAGACATGAAAACAGCCTAAAAGTTCATCAACAGATGACTGGGTAAAGAAGAAGTGGTATATTTATACAATGGAATACTACTCATCCATAAAAACCGACAACATAATGCCATCTGCAGCAACATGGATGTTCCTGGAGAACGTCATTCTAAGTGAAGTAATCCAGAAAGAGAAAGAAAAATACCATATGAGATCGCTCATATGTGGAATCTAAAAACAAACACACAAACAAAGCATAAATACAAAACAGAAATAGACTCACAGACATAGAATACAAACTTGTGGTTGCCAAGGGGGTGGAGGGTAGGAAGGGATATACAGGATTTCAAAATTGTAGAATAGATAAACAAGATTACACTGTATAGCACAGGGAAATATACACAAGATCTTATGATAGCTCACAGAGAAAAAAATGTGACAATGAATATATATAAGTTCATGTATAACTGAAAAATTGTGCTCTACACTGGAATTTGACGCAACATAGTAAAATGATTATAAATCAATAAAAAATGTTAAAAAATGTCACTGGGCTTTTGCATGCTCACTGCTGTTCTATCTCACAAATATTCATCACTGTGTACATTCCAAGGCCTTCTGTATCAACTGCAAGGAAACCTTGGCTTGGCCCCTCTGTTAGCTTTACTTGAAACCAGAAGATGAACCGCTACAGGACAAGAGGAATGAATCACAGAGGGCCAGGAACAGGACTGGATCTTCCTTAGGACCAAAGGAAGGCTTAACATGCTCTGTGAGATCTATTACTTTCTGTACATCCTAGATCACTGAGTAACATCTTGAAAGCTAACTCTCCCTTCAGAACAGAAGGTAACATTAAGAATACTCAGATTAAAATGAGATTTTGTAAGATTCTATACCAATTATATGCCCAAGCTGGCAGGAATATTGGGATCCTCCATTTTACATGGAGATAAACTAAAATTGTATAGGTACTGTGACTTGCCTAAGATCACACTGCTAATGAGAGTAGGTCATCACTAAAATTACAAGTTGATATAGCATCGAGTTCTTAGCTATCATTATAAGAAAACCTGTTGTGATTTCTTAGATATATCTTTTATCAATCTGTGATGGTTAATCTTGTGTGTCAACTTTGCTGGGCCATGGTACCTAGATATTTGTTCAAACATGATTCTGGATGTTTCTGTGAAAATGGTTTTTGGATGACACTAACAATTAAATTAGTGGACTTTGAGTGAAGCCAATTACCCTCCATAATGTGGGTAGGCCTCATCCAATCTGGCCTTAATAGAACACAAACTATCCTTTCTTGAGAAAAAAGAAATTCTGCCAGCAGACTGTCTTTAGATTTGAACTGTAACTCTTTCCTGGGTCTCCAGCCTGATAGCCTGCAGTGCATATTTTGGGCTTACTAAACCTCCCCAATCATGTAAACCAATTCCTTAAAATAAATATTTCTCTGTGTATATAAACATATGCTGATTTTGTTTCTTTGGAGAACTCTGCCCAATACAGTGGTCTGTTGTGACTGGTCTCTTTTACTTAGCACAACGTTTTCAAGATTTATGCATGTTGTACCATGTATCAGTACTCCATTCTTTTTCATGGCTGAATAATATTCTGTTGTAATGATATGATATATTTTATTTATCTACTAATCAATTGATGAACTTTGAGTTGTTTTTACTCTCTGGCTATTATGAATAATGTTGTTATGAACTTCTATGCACAAGTTTCAGTGTAAATATGTTTTCAATTCTCTTATTTATGTATCTAGTAGTAGAATTATGGTTTGCTGTATTGTAACTCCAGATTTAGCATTTTGTGGAACTGATAGATTATTTTCCAAAGTAGCCATACAATTTTACATTCCAACCAGCAGTGTATAAGGGTTCTAATTTCTCAACATCCTTCCTAATACTTCTTATTTTTTGTTTAAATATTATATATACACAATTATATGTACATAGAGATGAAAATATATACAATGCATATTATATATACTATATATAATTTCACCCTCAATTCAGTCTTAAAAAGTACATATAAGTAGAGTAAGGATCAGGAGATTATTCGCACTTCCAGCTGAGCTGCTTTTAATCGAGGAATATAGACTGAATCTTGTCCTGAAGAAAGTAGAGCATCTAAGAATATTCTAGCTAACACTGACCTAGTTCATATTGATATAAAGCAAGAAAGTATGATCCAAAAGGAAGGATTTTTCCCAAATCAGTTGTGTTTGTCTTTGGAGTACAACCTTTTTACAGGTTCACATCTATAACATGTTTGACCACTTGAATGGAATGTATCTATGTTGATTCAATTGCTCTTATTTGGCATTTGAGGAATGACTGTTTATCTCAGTAAGATGATCGATTGCTTCATAGTGTGCACACATACTCAGATGATGTCTTCCTCAATTAGCCCCGAGCTCAAATCCACTGTTATTATCTTTTGTTCTAACTGCTTGGCAGTAAGATCCATGTAGACCTCCAAGACATATAATTTGTGTGTGGAAAATGGAGAAAGAACTCAGCAGATAATCTAGAGTCCTTCAGCCAGCAGGGTAGCCACACAATAGGGCAGGCTCCAACTTCACATATTTTCTACAATGTATTCTTTCCCTATGATGCACAGAGCTGGGAAAATGGTAGCTCATCAATAAATAATCATTATGTAATTGAAGAAGAATGGAATGGAATTGAATGCTAAAATATTAGAGGAAGCTATAGCTAGTTAACGAATTCAAATTACATCAAAGAGGGTGGGAGAAAGTCATTTTCAGATGGTGGTTGACCAGCTATTGTTTCACATCCTCTCCTTTGAACTGATGACTCTTTTACAGACATAAATATCCAAGTTACTACTTACTAGGTATATTTTAGTTTCTGGTAGCATCGACTATAGCTTTGGAAGGGCCAAGTGCACTTGGGCATATCATAATAAACTTCTGATATGTTGCTTCATCTATTTCCCAGATCAGTTCTTCTCTTTGAAATTACATGCTGTAAGCTCTTCCAATGATTGTTATTTGTCTCTCCCAAAAGAGGTTGATATAAAGACTTAAGCTATAAACTCTCTCTAGCACAAATAAGGTAACCATGCCAGACATGCCAAAAATTAAACCAGAAAAGCTAATTAGGGAATTAGCAATTTAGTTCATTTTTGTTCTTAATAACCAAAAAACATACTTGCACAAACTCATAAGTGACCCAAAGAGATAGGGGATTTTCCATCTCCTTCCAATTAAGTTTAACAGTTAATATTCACCTAGTGCTCTTCCTGTCTGGTGATCTGTTTATGATAACTGAGCCCTAAGGGAATTATCTCATGGTTCTCAGATGTGAAGCATTTATAAATTTTACTGGTACATTCAGAAAAGTAAAATCCCCTCAGCCCACAGGTCCTGTTAAGATTTGTTTCATCATGAAATTTATATCTTTCTCCCCTAATCCATTCTCACTGATACCACCCTAATTCAGCCCCCTGTTTCCTGCATCATTGCAATGGACTTTCTAATCTCTCTACCATTTAGTTCTTCTCATCCTCAACTTTAGTTCTTCTCATTCTCAACCATTCTGTGTATCCTTGTCTCCATGATGCTTTTGTTTTAATGCTACTTTCTAGTTATCCTCTGCTCAAAAACTTTAAATAGGTTTTTATTATCTTTTTGGTAAAATCTAAACTTGATCTGGCATTCTAGATTACCTCTTCACATGAGACCCTAAAGGAAAAAAACGTTTGCCCTTTTTATCTTTGGTGAACCTCCTATAGTAAGACTGTTTGTCTTATTGTTTCCCCAAACATCATAAACATTCTCGCATTTTCACTATTGCTTTTGCTGTCCCATTCCTTCACCCAGGCTGCTTTTCTGAAAGATCAACTTATTTTCAGTGTACTAAAACCCTGATCTGATCTACATGTTATAAATACCAAGGTCATTATATCAAAATTAATCAAGAGGTAAAAGAAGCTGGATAAATAAATTCCCTAAATGATAAATGATCTGGGGAGAATTGAAGAAGAGACACCTCTGCTTAATTTCAAATGTCTTCATGCCATTTCATTAAAATCCAGCATGTGACATCCTAGGAGGAATGTAAGGCCTTGAGTTGAAGATCTACTTCTTTCTTTAGTTGTTCAATTTCTCCATAAACACATTAGCTCAGAGACATAATTTTAACTTTGGGGCCTCCTTTCACAGCTACAATGTGATTAGCTCTCAAGCTCTTGCAATGAAAAGGTTACCAGAGCAAAATCTTTAGCCACAGAACAAGGGAAAGGAGGTAGATGAAGTACTCATTTCAGTCTTTATATTTATAACTGTCTTTAAATAGCAATAAACAGACCCCATTAGGTTGGGTTTTCTTGATGAAGGAGAAGGTCTGGGTTTTCTGAACGCAGCAGTGTAGAACTAGACTGTCAACCTGTATGGCTGAACTTTATGTTCTCTCTTGTATAATAGTGCTAGTGGACACAGTGAAAGAAAATTTCCAAAATGGGGTTTTAAGCTTAGGCTCCAAAGACTGAAATACTTTTTATCCAGTGTTCTACAACATTTACCTTGGATGTTTGGTTTATAAATATGACTCTTGGGGAGGGACATAACCAAAGTGGTGACATAGATTATTTCTGAATTTATTCCCTCTCACAAGGAGAACAACTAGACACCTGCACCCCAGTGTTCATAGCAGGACTATTTGCAATAGCCAAGACATGGAAAAAACCTAAATGTTCATTGACAGAGGACTGGATAAAGAAAATCTGGTATATTTATACAATGGAATACTACTCAGTAATAAAAAATGATAAAATAATGCCATTTGCAGAAACATGGATGGCCCTGGAGAATGCCATACTAAGTGAAGTTAGCCAGAAAGAGAAAGAAAAATACCATATGAGATCACTCATATGCAGAATCTAAAAAAAAGACAAATGAACTTATATATAAAACAGAAACAGACTCACAGACATAGAACAGACTTGTGGTTGCAGGGGGAAGGAGGGGTGGGAAGGGATAAACTGGGAGTTTGGGATTTGCAGATATTGACTAGTATATATAAAATAGATAAACAAGTTTATACTGTATAACACAGGGAAATATATTCAATATCTTGTAGTAGCTTACAGTGAAAAATAATATGAAAATGAATATATGTACATTTATGTATAACTGGAGAATTATGCTGTACACCAGAAATGGACACAACATTGTAAACTGACTATACAAAAATTAAAAAAAAGAACAACTAATAACCATTCATGAACAACACTGAGAAAATTCTAAAACATGAAGATAAGTCTGATGAACCCCCTTGAAACACAGAGACTGATATAGATCACATTAGAAAGGAGGAGTGGCTACTCACTAGCTACATTACTCTCCCCTATGCTGGTACAACACGACACTGAAGGGTCTCCTCTGAGTATATAGTTCTTCCAGTGGGAAAAGAGAGCCTAGGATGGATATCCAGCTCCACCAGTACCATTGTGGGTCACTTCTTGGGAGCTACACTATAGTCTTACTTCATGGGGCTCATGAGGAAACTTGTGTGTCCTGACCACTGGGAATAAAATTGTTACAAAGAAGAAGGAAGAGACTCACAACAACCAGTGCTTGTATCTTAGCAGTTGGAGTTCTTACCTGTAGTACCCAAGCTTTAGTCCCAACCAGTGGCTTTGCACATCTGCAAAGCCAAGATAGTGGCATGGTCCAACCAGAAAAGCTAGCAGGACATAGGTTTACCTCACTTGGTATCTCAAAAAAAAAAAAAAAAAAAGAGCCTCATTGATCCTGGAGCCTGGCTTGCCTCTCCTCCCAGGTAAGGGAACAAAGTCATAACCCTGCTCACTGCTGAGTATAGCTCCTAGGTTTGCCCAACAAAAAAAACCTTGCCAAAACACTGGGAAGCTGAATGGCTCAAAAACACTTGGGCGGAGGGCATGATGGGAAGAGCTGATCATCAGCAAATCAAAACCAGTGGCCCCATTTGGCTAGGGAACATGAGGCATGGGTTGCCTTGAGTCAAGACCACAAAGAACCTTGCCTGCCTTGCAACCAGATCATCCACTTCACCCAGATATGTGAGCTAATTTACAGCACCACTTACTGCTGATTTTAGCTCCTGGCCCCACCCAACCAGAAAGCCTTGCCATCTTCCATTTGCAGCAACTTGGATGAAACTAAAGAATATTATGCTTAGTAAAGTAAGTCAGGCAGAGAAAGACAAATACTGTATGATATATGTGGATTCTATAAAATAATACAAATAAATATATATATAAAACAGAAGAAGACTCATGCATATAGAAAATAAACAAGCAGTAACCAAAGGGGAGAGTGAAGAAGGGAGGGACAAATTAGGGGAATGGTATTAAGAGATACAAACTACTATATATAAAGTAGATAAGCAACAAGGGTGTATAGTATATCATATGGAATTATAGTCATTATCTTATAATAATTTTAATGGAGTATAATCTCTAAAAATACCAAATCACTATGCTGTACACATGAAACTGATATTTTAAATCAACTCTACTTCAGTAAAAAAAAAAAAGCCTTGCCATAACACCTGAGAAGCTGCTTAGAGCCAACTCTCCTCCACCCAGGCAGGGGAACTAATTCACAGCCCCGATCACTTCTGAGTGTGGTTCTTGACACTGCCCAACTAGGAAGCCTTGCCTGAGCACCTGGGAAGGTATATAGATGAGCAACACTCGAGTGCAGATCCTGGCTGGCAGCAATGCCCATTTATAGAACAAAATTGATAGTCTTATCTGGCCAGGAAATTCAGTGCACAATCTTGCAAGATTCAAGTCCCCAGATAATGAGCAGTGCAGACCTTGGGGCCTGTTCTGCCACCCTGCTAGGACAGGAAAGCTAATCCACAGACCCCCACCTACTTCTGAGTATAGTACCTAATCCCAACCATATGGGAAACCTGACCAGAAAACCCAGCACTTGTAGGATTCCTCCTACAGACTTTCTTGGGCAGGGAATTTAGCCAGCATTCTTAACCAGCTGTTCTCAGTAACTGGCACCCCCACTGTCAACCTCAGAATCCAGGCAGTGGCCTTGCCCCAAAGTAGACCCTGTGACAATCCTCACTGCCCAAGAACACTACCGGCTGAAATGTTGAGAACTGTGAGGCAAGTGGACTGGTGAAGAGCTGTTTTTGACAAAGTGGATTTGTCAAGGCTGGAAAAGGAGAAAACTTAGTGCACAGATACTAATGTAAAGAATCAAGGATCATAAAAAATCAGCTAAAGGAAACTAATAAAGCTCCAATAACTGATCCTAAAGAAATGAAGATCTATGAACTCTTAGACAAATAAATCAGAATAATCTTCTTAAAGAGGTCCAGTGAACTATAATAACACACAGAAAAATAAATAAAATTAGAAAACAATGCATACAAAAAACAGGAAGTTCAACAAAGAAATAAAAATCATCAAAAAAAGCATCACAAACAAAACCCCTAGAGATGAAAAATAAAATGAGTGAAGTGAAGAATTCAATGAAAACCTTCAACAGCAGATTTGACCATGTAGAAGAAATGATCTGTGACCTGGAACACAGAACATTTGAGATTTTCCTATCAAAATAATAAAAATAAGAGAATAAAAAAGACTGAAGAAAGCCTAAGAGACATGTAGGATACAATCATGAGAAATATTATCTACATTATGGGAATCCCAGAAGAAAAGAAAGAGAAGGACAGAAAGTATATTTAAATGGCTGAAAACTTCCCAAACCTTGGGAGAGAAATGGACATCCAAATCTGAGGCCTAAAGGACCCAAAATAGGTTGAAACCAAATAAGGCTACATCAAGACATATTCTAATAAATTTTTCAAAAGTCAGATATAAAAAACAAATTTTGAAAGCAGAAAATACCAAAAACAAATTTTGAAAGGAGAAAAAGCAGAAAAAAAATTACATACAAGGGAACTCCCACAGACTATAGGCAGATTTCTCAAAATAAACTATTCACTCCAGGAGATAATGGGTTATTATATTAAAAATATTGAAATAAAATCTATCAAGAATTCTATACCTGGAAAAGTTATCCTTCAGAAAGGCAGGGGATATAAAGACTTTCCCAAGCAAACAAAAGGTTAAAATTTCATCACCACTAAATCTGCATCACAAGAAGTGCTAAGGGGGAGTCTTTGAATGAAAATAAAAGGACACCAATAAACATCATAAAAACATATGAAAGTAGCCTAAAATTCATTGGCAACAGTAGATATTTAGTCAAAATTAGATTCTGCAATATAGAAATGATGCTGTGCAATTTACTTACTATTATAATTTAAAACAAAAATGTGTTAAGGATAATCATAACTATAAAATGTTATTGGATATACCATATAAAATATATAAACTGTAATATCAATAACCTAAAATGTGAGGGGGAGAAAAAGTATAAAAGTTTAGAAATGCAATCAAAGTTAAGTTGTTATCAGTTTAAAATAGAATGCCCTACTTTTAGGATATTTTATATAAGCCCCATGGAAACAAAAGGGAAAAACCTGTAGTAATTACACAAAAGAACACGATAAGGAAATCAAAGCATATTGATACCAAAAGACATTAAATCACACACACACACAGAGCAGGATAAGAAGCCAAGAATGATGGATCCATAAAAAAGTCAGAAAACAATTAACAAAATGGCAATTGTAAGCTATTACCTACCAATAATTACTTTAGATATAAGGGGATTAAATTCTCCAGTCCAAAGATAGAGTGACTAAATAGATAAAATTTAAAAAAAGACAAGATTGAATGATATCCTGTCTACAAGAGACTCACTTCATCTTTAAAGGCAGACATAGACTGAGAAGGAATAGATGGAAAAATATATTTCAAGCAAATGGTAACAAAAAAAAAGCAGGAGTAGTTATACTTCTATTAGAAAATATATATTTTAAAAAGGTAAAAAGGGACTAAAGTCATTATATAATGATAAAGGGGTCAGTCCAGCAAGAAAATATAATAATTGTAAATAATTTTTGCACCCCAAAATGAAGTACCTTAGTACATAAAGCAAAAAATAACAAAAATAAAAGGAGAAATGAACTGAAATATACCAATAGTTGGAAACTTTAATATCTCACTGTCAACAATGGATAGATTATTCAGACATAAAATCAATAAACAACAGATTTGAACATTACAGAGTGAATGGATCTAACATATATATGGAATATTCGATCTGCTGACAGCAGAATACACATTGTTCTCAAGCACACATGGAACATTTGTTAGAATGGAACATATATTAGGTCACAAAAGAAGTCTTAGCAAATATAAGAAGACTGAAATCAAACCAAATGTTTTCTCTGACCATAAGTATATGAAACTAAAAATCAATTACAAGAGGAAAACTGGAAAACTCATGAATAAATGGACATTAAATAACATTATTTTGAACAATCAATGAGTCAAATAAAAAGTTAAAAGGGAAATTTAAAAAGTATCTTTAAAGTAGGGAGAAAAGGGAACCCTCCTACACTGTTGGTTTGAAAGTAAATTGGTGCAGGCACTATGGAAAACAGTTTGGAGGTTTCTTAAAAAAAAAAAATACATTTTCCATATGACCTAGCAATTCCACTTCTGGGCATATACCTGGAAAAGGTGAAAACTCTATTTTGAAAAGATACATGCACCCCAATAATTATAACAGCACCATATACAATAGCCAAGACAGAGAAGCAACCTAAATGTCCATTGACAGATGAACAGATAAAGAATATGTGGTGTATATATAATGGAACATTACTCAGCCAAGAAAAGAATAAAATAATGCCATTTGAATCAACATGGATGGACCTAGATATTATCATATTAAGTGAAGTAAGTCACTCAGAGAAAGACAAATATCATATGATACCACTTATATGTTGAATCTAAAAAATAATACAAAGGAATTTATTTACAAACAGAAATAGACTCACAGACATAGAAAAAAACTTATGATTAACAAAGGGAAAGTGGGGGTTTGAGATAAATTAAGAGTTTGGGATTAACATATAAACACTACTATATATAAAATAGATAAAAAACAAGGAACTATATTTAATATAATAAACTATAATGGAAAAGAATCTAGAAAAGAATATATGTGCTTGTATGTATGTAACTTAATCACTTTGCTGTTCACCTGAAACTAACACAACTTCAAAAAATGACTACAAAACCACTATAACAGAAATAAAAACTATCTTTGATCAATAGATTAGATACAGCTGAGAAAAAAAAAATCAGAGCATTTGAAGACATAAGATAAGTCAGCTGAAATTTCTAAACCAGAAATAGAAAGATAATTTTTTAAAAAGACAAAGTTGAATATCTTAGAACTGTGGGGCAATTATATGTGGTTTAACATGTCCATAATGGGATACCAGAAAGGGGGAAAATAAGGAAGAAAAGGAAAAGTAGAAGTAGTTGAAATAATTATAATTGAGAATTTTGCAAAATTAATGACAGCCACCAAATCACAGCTCTAGGAAGCTTAAAGAACACCAAGAAGAATAAATTCCAAAAAATCTACTTGACACATATCATATACAAACTGCAGAAAATTGAAGACAAAAACAAAATCTTAAAAGAAGCCAGAGGGACAAAAAACTTATGTTTTGAAGAAAAGAGTAAGAATTACATTGGAATTCTCATCAGAATTCATGCAAGCAAAAAGTGAATGGAGTGAAATATTTAAAGTATTTAGAGAAAGAAAACTACTAACCTAGAATTCTGTATCCAGAGAAATTATCCTTCAAAAGTGAAAGAGAGGAAACAAAAAGATTTTCTCAGGCAAACAAAAATTGAGGAAATTTGTTGCCAGTAGACCTGTCATACAAGAAATGTTCCTGGAGAATGTCATTCTAAGTGAAGTAAGCCAGAAACAGAAAGAAAAATACCATATGAGATCACTCATATGTGGAATCTAAAAAAAAAAAAAAAAAAAAAGAACATAAATACAAAAGAGAAACAGGCTCATACACATAGAATACAAACTTGTGGTTGCCAAGGGGGCTGGGGATGGGAAGGAACAGACTGGGAATTCAAAAACTGACAGGCATATGCAGAATAGCTAAACAAGATTATACTGTATTGCACAGGAAAATATATACAAGACCTTGTGGTAGCTCATGGTGAAAAAAATGCAACAATGAATATATTCATGTTCATGTATAACTGAAAAATTGTGCTCTACACTGGAATCTGACACAACATTGTAAAATGACTATAACTCAATAAAAAATGTTAAAAAAAGAACATTACAGATAAAGCTGAAAAAATAGAATTAAATTAAAAATTTAAAAATGAAGCATCAACAACAACAAAAAAAATGTTAAGCGTTTTTAAGAAAAAAGGAAAATGATATAGGTCACAAACTCAGATCTACATAAAGGAAGAAAGGGTTCTTTAATTTCCTTCATCAATGGTTTATAGTTGTCTGTGTATAATTCTTTCACCTCCTTGGTTAGATTTGCTCCTAGGTATTTTACTACTTTGGGTGCTATTTTAAAGGGGATTGCTCCTTTACTTTCTTCTTCTGTTGATTCATTGTTAGTGTAAAGAAATGCAACTGATTTTTGAACGTTAATCTTGTAACCTGCTACTTTGCTGAATTCTTCGATCAGCTCTAGTAGTTTTTGGTGGACCTTTTTGGGTCTTCTATATATAGTAACATGTCATCAGCATATAGTGACACTTTTACCTCTTCTTCTCCAATTTGGATCCCTTTTATTTCTCTCTCTTGCCTGATTGCTATGGCTAGGAATTCCAAGCCTATGTTGAATAGGAGTGGTGATAGTGGGCATCCTTGTCTTGTCCCAGAATTTAGTGAGAAGCTTTTGAGTTTTTCACCATTGAGTACTATGCTGGCTGTAGGTTTGTCATATATAGCTTTAATTATGTTGAGATATGTTCCCTCTATACCTACTTTGGTGAGAGCTTTTAATCATAAAAGGGTGAAGACTTTGAAAAATGGAAAGACATCCCATAACCTTGGATTGGAAGAATCAATATTGTTAAAACAGTCACACTGCCCAAGGAAATCTACAGATTTAATGCAATCCCTATCAAATTACCCAGGATGTATTTCACAGAACTAGAACAAATCATAATACAATTTATATAGAACCATCAAAGACCTAGAATTGACAAAGCATTACTGAAGAGAAAGAAAGAGGCTGGAAGAATAACTCTCCCAGACTTCAGACAATACTATAGAGCTACAGTCATCAAGACAGCATGGTATTGGTACAAAAACAGACATATAGACCAATGGAACAGAATAGAGAGCCCAGAAATCAACTCACAAACATTTGGTCAACTCATCTTCGACAAAGGAGGCAAGAATATACAATGGAATAAAGACAGTCCCTTCAGCAAATGGTGTTGGGAAACTGGACAGCAGCATGTAAAGCAATGAAGCTAGAACACTCCCTTACACCATACACAGAAATCAACTCAAAATGGATCAAAGACTTAAACATAAGACAAGATACAATAAACCTCCTAGAGGAAAATATAGGGAAAACATTATCTGACATATATCTCAAAAATGTTCTCCTAGAGCAGCCTACCCAAGCAATAGAAATAAAAGCAAGAATAAACAAATGGGACCTAATGAAACTTACAAGCTTCTGCACACCAAGGTAAACCATAAGTAAAACAAAAAGACAACCTACAGAATGGGAGAAAGTCTTTGCAAATGAAACCGACAAAGGCTTGATCTCCAGAATATATAAGCAGCTCATATGACTTAATAAGAAACAACCAAACAACCTAATCCAAAAATGGGCAGAAGACCTAAACAAGCAACTCTCCAAGGAAGAAATACAAATGATCAAAAGGCACATGAAAAAATGCTCAATATCACTGATTATCAGAGAAATACAAATCAAAACTACAATGAGTTATCACCTCATGCCACTCAGAATGGCCATCATTCAAAAATCCACAAATGACAAATGCTGGAGAGGCTGTGGAGAAAGGGGAACCCTCCTACACTGCTGGTGGGAATGCAGTTTGTTGCAGCCACTGTGGAAAACAGTATTGAGTTTCCTCAAAAGACTAGGAATAGACCTACCATATGACCCAGGAATCCCACTTCTGGGCATATACCCAGAAGGAACTCTACTTCAAAATTACACCCGCACCCCAATGTTCATAGCAGCAGTATTTACAATGGCTAAGACATGGAAACAGCGTAAATGTCCATCAACAGATGACTGGATATAGAAGATGTGGTATATTTATACAATGGAATACTATTCAGCCATAAGAACTGACAACATAACGCCATTTGCAGCAACATGGGTGCACCTGGAGAATGTCATTCTAAGTGAAGTAATCTAGAAAGAGAAAGAAAAATACCATATGAGATTGCTCATATGTGGAATCTGCAAAAAAAAAAAAGAACAAACAAAGCATATGTACTGAACAGAAATAGACTCATAGACATAGAATACAAACTTGTGGTTGCCAAGGAGGCGGAGGTTGGGAAGGGATAGATGGGATTTCAAAATTGTAGAATAGATAGACAAGATTATACTACATAGCACAGGGAAATATACACAAGATCTTATGGTAGCTCACAGAGAAAAAATGTGACAATGAATATATATAAGTTCATGTATAACTGAAAAACTGTACTCTACACTGGAATGTGATACAGCATTATAAAATGATTATAAATCAATAAAAAATGTTGAAATTAAAAAAAAAGGAAAGATGCACTGGGCTTTAACTGCACATGGAGGCAATTTGAAGATATGAAAAAAAAAAAGAAATCACCATTACTGATTTGATAGTCCTAGTGTAAGTTAGTGAGGGTTTTAACTGAATCTTAGTAGATCTTCCAATTCTGTCAATTCTCTCCAGTCAAAGATCACTAGGAACACATGTATAATTGAAAAGTTGGATTTATTACTAGGTGCAGCAAAGGAGAACACACATCATGGAGAACTTCATGGCTTCTCTGTAAAAGGCTGTTAGAAGGGATTTATAAGATTTGGGATTATGTTAGAAGATTTTGGTGAGATTTTAAGAGAACAGCACTGTTTTTGGATTGGATAGTATCAGGAAGTGGAGCATCCACAATTTCTATGATTATATTAATAAATCTTAACTGAAATAACAGAAGAGTAAGGCTAAAGCTGAAACTGGTAAAGAACCAGAAGTCACTCATATTCACTGGGAGAATAGAATGTTTTATAACTTGTGGTTTGTACAATGTCCAAATTTTATCTGTGTACAGACATCATAACAGAGTGGCCTTGTTTTTCACTGGATCCATTATGGTCACACAGTAGTTTTATCTGTGTTGGGGTTATTTGACAGGTTTTTAAATTCAACAGGAAGATATAATCTAGTTGGGGGTATCAGGCCACCAACTAGCAATATTAAAGTCTAGCTGATGGTATCATGCCAGCCCCAGGATATCAGGGGATGCTTTTCTCATTCTCAAATATCATACCTATGCTAACCTCTTTGTCAGTTCAGGGTACCATGACTTGATGTTCAAGTCTTTGCTGATTCAAGAGTAGACTTGCTTAAAATTTATGCTTTTTACTGTGATAGTTGAAAATATATGAAAACAATTCTGTCCATTAGTCTGGTCATAAATAAAGGCAACAGCTTGAGGCAAAGGAAGAGAGAAACAGTTGATATGAGTGATTCACACAACACTCTTCAGACCGCAATGCAGTGTGAGCTTGTGGGAAGGTAATTATAAGGAGTAAATACAGCCTCCAAAACAAAATCAGTGAAATCTTTATTGATTACCAGCTGTAACAGTCATAAAAGGACATTTGTTCAATATTAGGTCAGCAAATTTTTCTTAAAGGGCCAGATAGTAAATATTTTTTAATTTTGCAAGTCACGTGGTCTCTGTCACAACTTCTAGCCTCTCCCTTTGTAGCACAAAAGCAGCCAGGGTTGTACCTAAAAATAGGCACATGGCTGTGTTCCAATAAAATTTTATTTATGGACATTGAAATTTGCATTTCATATCATTTTCATGAGCCATGAAATTTTCTTCTTTTGAATTTTTTCAACCATTTAAAAATGTAAAGAACCTTCTTAGCTTGTAAGCCATACAAAAACAGGTGATGGGCCATATTTGGCTTGTAGGCTATAATTTACTAACTCCTTTTTTAAAGTATAAGTTGCTAAATAGCAAAACTATTCATTTAAACACTATGTAATGCCCAATTTACCCAAATAAAGGGAGTTCTCAGATCTCAGAATGCATCTTTATGCTTCTGTTTGGTAATGTTCTTCCTGCCTCACATTTCATTTTCCAAACTCTTTTAGACTGATGTTTTGACCTGCTATTTATATCTTATCTCTCTACATTAGGTCAGTTTTCACAGATCGAAGCCTCATCTCCATAGCAGTTGTACATTACCAAAGCATGGAATTTGACTTTATTTATAACACCACAACTATCACCAATATTACAGTACCTATTCTTTTGTTAGGATGAAATTTGTCTGTTCTTTGGAGTGATTCTCTCTCAGATCTAGCCAAAGTATAAGGTTCCGAAAGTGTGTCTTCAAACTGATCACGTTTCTCTCAAAACCTGATCTTTTACCGAACTTCCATATTTCTGTTACTGGTTTCATTATTTGAGGCTGAAAATATTGTCATTATCTTTGCATATTTTTACTCTTCTCCAAATCTTAACCTCTGCCACTGTCATCTGATCAGATACTGAGTTCTCTACTTCTCATATCTATTCTGTGCCACTATCTAAGCTGATGGCCTTTTCATCTCTCAGCTCGGATACTTCAATAGTCTCCCAATTGTTCACATTTTGTTCTGCCATATGCCTTACCAAAAGCTATCAGCTTCATTTGCTTCAAGTTAATCTCTAATCATGTCCTTTTCCTTGCTCAGAAACCTTTAATGATTTATCATTGTTCATCAGTTCCTAGTTAAACTTCTCTACTTAGATCTCAAAGCCCTCTCAATATGGCTTCACTCTACTTTTCTAATCTCCTCTTTCCTGACACTCCTAAAGGTACACTCTGTCTTAAAGAAACTGGATTATCACTATTCCCCAAACACATATTAGACTTTCTTATCTCCAATCCTTCATATGAGCCAATCCATCTTGCTGGAGCACCCTTGTCGTCTCTTCTTCCAATTAATATTCTACCCATGTGTAGAGGCTTTGACCAAACTCCACCTCTTTCATGACACCCTCTCTATTTACTTACCTTATTGGATGGGACCTTTCCATCCTTGGAACTTTGACATTTAGACATTTATATTCCATTTGACATTTTAGTTTTAGGTGTACCTGATTATCTACTGTACCTCCCACTAGATTTCAAGTTCCTGTCATACATATGATAGGTGCTCAATATTTTTATTGAATTGAATTGAATCTGGTGTCCACCAAATCAGGATTTGTATAGGTGTGACATTGGGAAACTTCTATATTCATTTTATTATTAAGGAAGATGTCAATACAAAATGTCTGGAATCTTTGTCTCTATTAAGGATATTTACTTATAAAAGTAAATACTATTTTATTATATTATTTGAAACTTATAAAACACCTTTGGTGTTAATTGGACACTTTTGGTGTCAATTGGTATCTAAAACCTTTTGATGTCAATGTTATTGTTTTGTAAATATCTTATGATACTTTCTTATTTTGTAGTCAAATTATATTAATCTTTTTTTAAACATTTTTAATTGAGTTATAGTCAGTTTACAATGTTGTGTCAAATTACAGTGTAGAGCACAATTTTTCAGTTATACATGAACATATATATATTCATTGTCACATTCTTTTTCACTGTGAACTACCACAAGATCTTGTATATATTTCACTGTGCTATACAGTATAATCTTGTGTATCTATTCCACATTTTGAAATCCCAGTCTGTCCCTTCACATCCCCCTCCCTCTGGCAACCACAAGTTTGTATTCTATGTCTATGAGTCTGTTTCTGTTTTGTATTTATGTTCTTTTTTTTTTCTGATTCCACATATGAGTGATCTCATATGGTATTTTTCTTTCTCCTTCTGGCTTACTTCACTTAGAATGACATTCTCCAGGGACATCAATGTTGATGCAAATGGCGTTATGTTGTCATTTTTATGGCTGAATAGTATTCCATTGTATAAATATAACATATCTTTTTTATCCAGTCATTTGTCAATGGACATTTAGGCTGTTTCTATGTCTCGGCTACTGTAAATAGTGATGCTATGAACATTGGGTTTTTTTACATTTATAAAGTGACTGCCATGCTGCACTTAGCCAAAGGTTTCCTCTATCTATCTAGGGGAAAGGACATGAGATAAATGAGTTTGGTTCTAGTTTTGGCTCTACTGTAAAATGTAGATAATAATTCTTTCATCAGAGAATCGTTGCAAGAATCAAGGGCAAGAATATATGTGAAAGAAATGGCTTTTGAAAGATGGCAAAACAAAACATTAAAGTCAGCTGTTGCTAGGCACTTCACTGATCTTCAGTGGAAATATTAAATCATTATAACCCATTAAAGGGCACACTTAGATTAAGACATATAAAATTGTTATTTTCTTCCTTGATTGAAGAAGAATGTATACATCCCAAAACAGTTGATCTGATCAAGTCATCTTAGCAACCAAAAAATAAACAAAAATAAACAATTCAATTGCAAAGTGATTAACCTGCCAAAACTCAGTCTCACTTGTAAACCTGAATCTAGCTTTATTCTAAATATATTCTCTAGCTCTTCACATTTCGGTCTAATGATATTTTAGAGTATACTGAAACAGGAAACCAGTAATGTTTATGCTGGGGTCATCTCTGGTCCTTTTCCTTAATCAGATCTCTTACAGCTGTGGGCTAACTTGTACCAGGTTCTCATGGGAAAAAATGCTTACTGATTCAAGAAGCTACTGTAGAATCTGGCAGTATCACATTGTTTTCCAATAATTCAATCATTCATCTCATCACCCTTAAAATTAGGTTTGGTGCACAATATGTAGATATTTTCACATTTATTCAGAATCCTTGAAAGTTGTAGAGAAGGTAAAGTTGCTACCACTTCATATTGCTTATATGTGGAAGTAGCTTCAAGGTACTGAAATGTTATTCATGATAGAAGTTTGCTAACTGTAAAATATCCATTATATCTCAGAACAGCCATTCCAAATATCTGGTCTGCTCAGGTTCCAGAATAGAAGATTTATCCAGTCACATTTTAATAAAGGATCATCATTGCCTGTTGTCTTCTAAATGCTTCAACAAAATTTTATTCTTATTCCCAGAAAAATTGGTAAATTTAATGAAAAACTTAATATATAGGAAAAATGTTAGATCACCAAATATCATATTGATAACACCCAGTGTTGCTAAAGATGTAGGGAATCAGCTATACTCAAACAGTGTATTGGAGGGTAGTTTGGCAACATCTAGAAATATTTTAAGTGGATAAATCCATTAACCCAACAATTCCACTTTTAGAAAATGCTCATTCTAGTGTTCATTAGTATAGGAATGTGCAGATATTCAACAAGATAGTCCTTCATTGTTGCAAAATAATTCTGGAACAATTGCTGCCACTTTAAATTATGGCAGCATGCAAACTTAGGGAACTCTAATTAAACAAATCTAGTGGCAAAGCACCAGCAATTATTTGGAGCTCTTTACATATTTTAATATATATGAACCTAGCAACTACCTGATCATGTGGGAAGAGCAATTAGAAATAGTTGTTCCTTTTCTTTTATGTTGTCCTGTTTTACTGATAGAGAAAAAGATACTCAGATAGTTGTAATTTGTCCATGTGAATTCATGAAAGACTTGGGTCACTCCTTCCTCTACTTTTGACACTGCACTCTGACTGTGTAGACTGATCTAGACAGTCTCTCAAATAGAATCAGATATACACAGGAAGCCAGTGATAAAGAGAAAACTAACATACATATTTTATCACCTGAAAGATTTATTATAGACTAAGGATTCCCAAATCTATATCTTCAGCCAAGAGTTCTTTACTAAAGATCAAAATCATATTCCATGAATACCTGCTGAACAGCTCTACCTGAATATCCCACATATACTTAAATTCGGGCTGTTCAAAGTTGTATTTATCATCATCTCCTTAAACCTTGTTTTCTCCCTCTGATCAATGACACCACCATGGTTGCTCAAGCCAGAAGCCTGAACATCATCCTTGATTCCTCTCTCTTGTTTATCCCCAATACATAATTAATCATCATTTTAAAATAATTATATCTCTAAAAGTCTTTCAAATTCATCCACTTTTCTTTGTCCTCAAACACCACTCTACTTCAGGTCACCATCATTTAGCCTGTATTACAGCAATTCTTACTGTCTCCAGAGAGGGTCAAACTCAGAATACTTATTCTTTCACTTCCCCCTACCTGCTTCTGACCTTTCGATGGTTTCCAGTTGTTTGTAGGATAAATTCTTATTTCCTAACATGGCTTGTAAGGTTCTGCAAGATTTAGACCCATCATTACCTGTTCAGTTTTATCTCTTATGAATTCTCATCTCATCTCCAACTACAATAGAGATCTTACTTCCAGTTCTTAGGCTGTGTTACATGTATCTTGATGTCCCTCTGCCAGCTTGAATCTTCCCTAGCATGGCTCTTATGCCAGTATTTTGCCAATATTTGTTTACTGATCTGTGTTTCCCACTAGAATATGCAGTTGCATAAGATCAGGAGCCATATTAGTCTTGATATCACCAGCACCTAGCCTGACATATAACAGACACCTCATAAATAGTTGTTGAATGAATGGATATATTAACTTCCATTAATGGAGTCAGACCTAACATAAAGTCAATAAATTCTTCATTTCAAGGTCCAAATAATGCATTCATTCATCATCTTCTCAGGAAAAAAAAAAAGGATATCCTCTCCCCACTTGTGTTATTTATCTAGCAGACATGACGTGGGTATAACTGTTTAAGGGTGGAAAGACTGATAAAAAATGCATATAAGCACAAAAGAAACTGTTAATTTTGAGTGATCAACTGGCAAATTTACTGCAGGTAAATTCAAAGTGCCTCTTCCTTCCCCTTGATTCATGCCAGAGGGCTTTTGCACATTTATTTCTGAATTGTTTGTGCCCGAGGAGACTCTTTCCTGGAAAGGTGATAACTGCCATGAATTACAAATAGAACATGAACTTGTAAAAGAAGACATCTAAATCATTAAGAGTGGGAGAGGGAAGCAAGAAAATATAGAGTATTTTTTTGTCTTTATTTTTTAAATTTTTTGTTCTCAATAGGATGGTTTTGAGATTATATTACTATCTGTTTAATAAAAACAGTTATAGTAATGGGCTAATAGACTTACAAAAAAGGGTAACCACAAGCCAAAAACTTACAAGAGAGTCAAAAAAGCTAAATAAAATCCATGATAATACAAAGGAAAATTACCAAACCACAAAAGGAAGAAGAAAGGAACAAAGGGGAATACCAAATCAACTGCAAAAATAAGTTCAAAATGGCAATAAACACACATCTGTCATTAATTACTGTAAATGTTAATGGACTAAATGCTCCAGTCAAAAGACATAGAGTGGCAGACTGGATAATAAAGCAAGAGCCTTCAATATGCTGCATACAAGAGACCCACTTTAGGGAGAAGGACATATATAGATTGAGAGTGAAAGGATGGAAAAGGATATTCCATGCAAATGGAAAAGCTGAAAAAGCAGGTGTAGCAGTACTGATTTAAGACAAAATAGATTTTAAAGCAAAGGCCATAAAGAAAGATAAAGAAGGATATTTTATAATGATTAAAGGAGTAATACAAGATGAGAATATTACACTCATTAATATATATGCACCCAATATAGGAGCACCTAAGTAGATAAAACCATTACTAACAGAGATGAAGGGGGATATTGATGGGAATGTAATCATTGTTGGAGATTTTAACACCGCATTAACATCACTAGACAGATCTTCCAGACAGAAAATAAATAATGCAACAGAGAAATTAAATGACACAATAGAAAAATTAGATTTGGGAGATATTTTCAGAGCATTACAACCCCCCAAAATTGGATATACATTTTTTTCAAGTGTACATGGAACATTTTCTAGGATTGATCTTTCTCTGTTAGAATGAGGCAATTTGTTTCTTATCAGGGTGCTCTATGTGTCTACCATTTTCACATAGCTCCAATTTTTTTCAGAGAAGCTTCCATAATCTTTGATCAAAATTAAACTATAGATGTCTAAAGACTAGTCACTTTTGACTCAGAAGAGGGTCTTCCAACATTCAAGGAACATGTTTAGGCAGAGATCCAGGTCAGATAAGAGAGTGCATTTTCATCAGTCTTGAAAGGTATATAACCAATTACTCCTAAAAGTCAGTTGTGCATATATTTTATTTCTGTTTTCTCTTCATACTTGTAACTTTTCCAGTGGCTTCATAGATATGGCCTTTTAAAAAGAAAAATATTACTGAAAATCATGAAAACAGAGCACAAATAAGTCATTTTTTGCTGACTATATAACTTTTGGCAAATCACTTAACCTCCTTGAATCTCAGTTTCTTCATAAGTAAAATGGAGAAAAATATTTACTTCAAAGGACTGTGAAAATAAATGAGACAATGGAAGTACCTGGTATATAGCTGATGCTAAATAGATCATCATCACTGTCATCATCGTCATCCAGGCTTATATATCAGAAATCTTAAAATTGTCTCTAATGCTTCCACTTTTCTTATTCACCTTACCAAAGCAAGCTCCAAATCCTGTTGACTTTATCTTCAAAATGTCTCTCAGATTCATCTCTTCCTCTCTTTCCACTGTTACAATCTATTTCTAGCTCCTCATCCTTTCTTTATATTGCAACAGTCTCCAAAATGTTTTGTCTCCCAACCGGTGCTACCAAAGCCATTTTCATAAAATGTGAGCCTAGTAAAGTTACTACCGTGCTTAAAATCCCTTTAGTAGTTTTTCATTTGCTGCTAACTCTCACTCAAATTCTTTAAGTTGATCTGTAATTTCTCCATATTTTGGCCCTGTCTTAACTTTCCAGTTTTATCTTAGCCTACCTTTCCCTCAGCCACAGAGGAACTCAGTTGCCAAGAATGCCTCTGGACCTTTATTCAAAGGGCTGAAACTTCAAAGTATGAGCTCAATGTTTAATTCAAACAACAAGCAGATAGTCTGAACCACAGAACTACATTTTACAAGTCAGTAACTACAAATTTCCTGAAACTGAATAGACTGTGTTATAGAAAAGACGTTGGGAGAATAACACTTTTAAACTTTGTGTTGTGCTTGTCCCCACAAGTTTGAATGCTCCTCTCCTTATTTTCCATTTTCTCCAGTCAGAGATTATTTAAATCTCATATTTAAAAAGTCACAACAAAGGCTACCCTTCTGTGAAGCTTTCCTAAATCTCTCAGAAAAATTAATCAACCCTAAGGAGCCTAGTTAATACATTTATCGTGGGCTTCAACTAGTGTGCTTTGTATTAAAGTTCATATGTATGCTGCCCCTTAGACCATGAACTCCTTAAGGGCAGGGACCATTTGAAGCCCAGAATTCTAGAGTTCATCTGTTTATAAAACTAATAGGAATAGCCCACCCCACAGGCACATCCAGGGTGTATATGAATGAATTAATTTGCAAAAGAACTCTTGTTTGACTGAGAGAGAATTGGAGAAGTATTTGTGCAGGAGATTTGCAGGAAAAGAAGTTAGAGGACTTTAGTGTTACATCAGCATTGTAAAAGGTCCCTGAACAAATCCTGTGTGTAGTTTGGTTAAAGATTTCCTAGTTTCCACACCAGATGCTGTACCCTCACATTACTTCTGATAAGCCTTTATAATAATGTCTGTATTCATAGTCATAGGTAGACTCAAGTAGGTAGCTTATGGATTTTGAAGTCTGGATTGAATGAGACAATCTTTTTTTTTTTTAATTTTCTTTAGAGCTTTCCATCACAGAAAAATCCTTACCAACTCCAAGCAGGTCATCAAGACTTAGCTTGAGAAAACAATAGGGTTACTGAGTCACTGTGTCTTTCCATTTTGGTCTAGTAACATTTCATTTCTTTTTCTTTGTGGCATTGGTTATAAGCTGGGCTACTAGTCTCAGAAGCCAGGCTGAGAACAATAGAGGCTGAAGATCTAGCAATGCTGTGTCACTATGAGTCAACAACTGGGAAATGGAGAAGCAGTTCACTAGAAAATAGAGAAGTAATTCACAGGGTTTTGGGGTACTAAAGTCTCAGAAGATAATCTCCCAGATCTAAGTGTTTGGGTGCTTTCCAAAATGTAAATAAAGTTCAGGCCAGTGTGGGGGGAGTTTCCTCAGTAAGATCTCCAGACGTACATGGCTACCTACTGAAGGTCGGGGCTGGGTTAGGCAGTGAGTGAAATCAGTTCTCCAGGAGGGTCAAAACCAAGTTGTTAGTCCAAAGCTAACATGAAGCAGGGGAGTTCAGGGGGAGGTCATTAAACTGCCATGAAAGCTCATGGTAGGCCAGAAAAAAAGATCTTAAGACAAGTTGTTCAAAGTTAGCACTGACCAAAAGAAGTTTATGACCTGGACTCTGCTTTCATGCTTGAGGTTTCTATTCTAACTTTCTTCAGGAAAGTATAAGAAATAAGGTCTGCTCCTTCAGAGTACCCTCTATAATCAAACCTCTTATCCTAGACACCAGAGTAGACTGGGTTTTGATAAACCATAAATAGCAAAAGATATTAGTTGCTTGCAAACAACCTTGGTGTTTCAGACACCAATTTTCACCTCTTCTATTAAAAACAGAATTTTATATTTTATGATCTCTGCTGAGAGAAAAATTTCTCTGAGTTTTGAATATTTGTTTTATATGAATTTCTCTTTAAAAAAACTAAAAGTTATTTCTAAACTTCATATTGACCAAGTTGCTGAATAACATACTTTATTTTTATTTTCCTCCTTTGCTGGGCTAAAAGAAGTGTTCACATGATATTAAGATCCTAATATTTATGTATAAAAGGAAAGGTGTGAGTATAGGGCCACTAAAAATACCCTTCGTCTAAATGAAGCTTGGAATTTGGCATTCTGGCATAGAAAGATGATGTGTGATGCTATCTAAGAGGTTAATGCTGCCTGACCCTTGTATTCAAGGGGGTATAACTTATCAGTAGCACTTTGTTGAGGAATATGGTAAGGGAACTTCTGCTGGTAGAGAAGTGCACATAAACTTGTGAACAATATATACTTGATAAACTTAAAAGAAAGGAGGATAATGGAAGAGAAAGAAATAGATTTACCAAACAAAAAGATAAATAAAAAAGAAGGAAATAAGGGGAAAATAATTTGAAAGGTGTAAGGATAGAATGGGTAACTCTGCCTACATGTGCTTGCCTTGGCTTTGTGATTAGTTAGGGTCAGCTGTTTTCTGGGTAAAAGAGTTGGACAGCTAAGGCCCATCTAGAAATCACAGTACCTGAGGGAGTACCATGAGACCATAGAACTTTTGTCCTCAACTGGTGAGGGTTGTCACTGTGAGAGTAGAAACTACCACACATTAGACATATATAGATATAGAGAGGAATATTCTTCAGGGGTAGAGCATTTGACTGCAGAGAGGAGTATTCTTACAGCTAGTGCCCACAGAAAATTCTGGAGGGTTCTCTATGGCCAGGTGTCATCCTGGGGACCAAAACATCATGAAATGTGGCAAAGGAGCCTCTGATCCTGCCTCCATTACACAAAAAGCATCTTTTCTTTCTTTCACCTTTATTGAGATATAATTGAGATACAGCACTATATATGTTTAAAGTGTACATCATAATGACCTGACTTAACAGATATTGTGAAACGATTACCATAGTAAGTTTAGCTAACATCCATCATCTCATATAGATACAAAAAAGATAAAAAAGTTTTTTCTTTGTGAAGAAAATTGTATGATTTACTTTCTCAAAACCTTTCCAATATACCATACAGCAGTATTAATTATAGTCATCATGTTATACATTACATCACCAATATTTATTTAAGACTGAAAGCTTGCAGCTTTTACCTTTGACTACCTTTATCTAATTCCCTCATTCCCCCACCTCTGCCTCTGGTAACCAAATGTCCAGTTACTTTTTCTATGAGTTTGATGAGGTTTTTCATTTTCGTTTTTGTTTTTTTGAGAGGGTTGTTTGTGTTTTTTCATGATTCTACATTTAAGTGATATCATACAGTACTTGTCTTTTTCTACCTGACATATTTCACCTAGCATAATGTCCCCAATGTCCACCCACATTGGCACAAATAGCAGAATTTTTATGGCTGAATAGGATTCCTGTGTGTGTGTGTGTGTGTGGTGTGTCTCATGTTTTTTTTTATCCATAGATCTGTTGGTGGACACTTAGATTGCTTCCATGTCTTGGCTATTACAAATTATACTGTAATGAACATGGGGGTGTAGATATCTCTTTAATAGTAATTTTGTTTCCTTCAGATGTTTACCCAAAAGTGGAATCACTATCATATGGTATTTCTATTTATATTTTTTTGAGGAAACTCTATGCTATTTTTCATAGTGGCTGTACCAATTTATAATCCCACCAACAGTGCACAAGAATTCTCTTTTCTCCATATTCTCACCAGCATTTGTTATCTTTTGTATTTTTGGTGATAGCCATTAACAGGTTTAAGGTGATATTATGCTTTCAATATGCATTTCCCTAATAATTAGACATGTTGAGAACCTTTTCATGTCACTTCTGTCCTTTTGTATATTTTCTTGGGAGAAAGGTCTATTCAGTCCCTTTCCCCATTTTTAGTTGGGATTATTATTATTATTAATTATTATTATTATTCTGCTATTCAGCTATATCAGTTCTTTACGTATTTTGAATAGTAATTCCTTATCAGATATGTGATTTGCAAGTATTTTCTTCCAATTTGTAGTTTGCCTTTGCATTTTGTTGACTGTTTATGATACTGTGCAGAAGCATTTTATTTTGATATAGTCCAACATGTTTATTTTTAATTTTGTTGATTTACTTTAAGATCAAGTCCAAAAAACTCATTGCTATGATTCATGTCAAAGAGCTTTTTTCCCGTTCCCTTCTAAGAGTTATCTGGTTTCAGATCTTATATTCAATTCTTTAATCCATTTCAAGTTAATTTTTGTTAGTGGTGTAAGGTATGTATCTTGTCTCATTCATTTAATGTGAATATTGGATTATGCCAGCACTATTTATTGAGACTATCTTTTCCCCACTGATTATTCTTGGATTCCTTGTCAAATTTAGTTTACAGCATATGCATAGGTTTATTTCTGGATTCTTGATTCTGTTACTTTGATTTATGTCTCTCTTTTTATGCCAGTGCTATACTGTTTGGATTCCTATAGCTTTACAGTACACCTTAAGATAAGGTGTGTTGCCTCCCACTTTATTCATCTTTCTCAGGATTGTTTTGGCCTTCAGTAGTTTGATAAAAAATTTTAGGATTATTTTTTCTACTTCTATAAAAAATGCCTTTGAAACCTTGCTAGGGACTACATTGAATCTTTAGATTGCTAAGGTAGTATGGACATATAAATTTTTTTAATTTTATTTTTTATTTTTAAGACAATTTAAAAGCTACTGTCCTTTTACAGTTATTACAAAATATTGACTATATTCCCCATGCTGTACAATACATCCTTGAGCCTATCTTACACCCAATAGTTTCTACCTCATATCTCCCACCACTGGATTGCACCACCCTACCGGTAACCACTACTTTGTTCTCTTTATCTGTGAGTCAGATTTTTTTTGTTGCATTTGATAGTTTGATGTATTTTTTAGAGTCCACATATAAGAAAATAATACAGTGTTTGTCTTTCTCTGTCTGTCTTATTTCACTTAGCATAATGTCCTCCAAGTTCATCCATGTTGCTGCAGCTGGCAAAATTTCATTCTTTTTAATGGCTGAGTTTTATTCCATTGTATATATACACTACATATTCTTTATCTTCTTTATCTATTGATGGACACTTAGGTTGTTTCCATATTTAACCAACTGTAAATAATGCTGTTATGAACATTGATATGCATGTATATTTTTGAAGTACTGTTTTTGCTTTTTTTCAGATATATACCCAGGAGTGGAATTGCTGGTCTATATGGTAGTTCTATTTTTATTTTTTTGAGAAATCTCCATATTGTTTTCCACAGTGACTGCATCAATTTACATTCCCATCAACACTGTAGGAGGGTTCTCTTTTCTCCATAACCTTCCCAAATTTGTTATTTGTGTTCTTTTTGATGACAGTCATTTTGACTGATGTGAAGTGATATCTCATGGGGGTTTGGAGTTGCTTTTCCCTGATGACTAGCAATATTGAGAATCATCTTTTCATATACCTGTTGGCCATCTGCATTGCTCCTTTGGAAAAATGTCTACTCAGATCATCTCTCCATTATTTTTTATTTTTTAATAGAAGTATAGTCAGTTTAAAATGTGTCAATTTCTGGTGTACAACATAATGTTTCAGTTATACATATGCATATAAACATTTTTTTCATTATAAGTTACTACAAAATATCGAACATAGTGTTATACAGTATAAACTTGTTATTTATCTATTTTATATATTGTAGCTAGTATCTGCAAATTTCAGTCTCCCAGTTTATCCCTTCCCACCTCCTTTCCCTGCTGGTAACCATAAGTTCAACATATAAGGCATATCATATGGAGTTTTTCTTTCTCTTCAGGCTTACTTCACTTAGAATGATGATCTCCAGGTCCACCATGCTACTGTAAATAGCATTATTTTATTCTTTTTTGTGGCTGAGTAGTATTCCATTATATATATAATATATCTATCTATCTATCACATCTTTATGCATTCAAATGTTGATGGATGAGAAGAGGTGCCAAGAATGCAAAGTAGAGACTAATAGTGCTCCCTCTCCCACAAATACACCAAGAATTACATCTACAAACTTACTTAATTGCACAGAACAACAACTAAATTCTGGCATAGTGTCTCTCACTTCAAAATAAAGGAGAATCTGGTAAAAAAAAAGAAAAAGACAATTGATGCATGACCAGTCCTGTGGGAAGGGAGTGGCAAAGGAAGAAAGGCACCCTCATGCTGGGACACCCCCTACAGCTAGGAGGTCAGTGGGGACAGAAGTGGAGCTTCTGAGCCTTGGAGGAGAAAGTGGCAGCCACTTGGCAGACAGAACTAAGAGAAACTGGCAGGGAGAGTCCCTGGGATCCTAAGTCCTAGATGTGAGCAAGCAAGGATAGGCCAGTACAAACTTCTGGAAGTTGATGAGGTGCCCAGGGAGAAGGCTGGGGCCCACTGCACAGAGGTAGCCTCAGGGGACTGAATGGTTGTGTGAACTCTGGCTGAGGGTATGTGCAAAACAAAACTGCCTAGGACTCCCATTAAAAAGCACTGCTGCTGGAGAAGGGTGAAGATGGCAGAGTAGAAGGCAGCTTGTAGTGCACCTTCTCTCACAAATACACCAAGACTGACATCCATGGACCCACCCATCCAATCAGAACACCTGCCGAACTTTGACAGAACATCACCTTCTTCAGAAGAAAAAATATGCCACCAATCTGGTAGGAGAAAAGGGAAAAAGGAAGAAAAAGGAAAATAGTGTGAGACCAGTCCCACAGGGAGGGAGCAGCAAAAGAAGAATAACGCTCATTCACTGAGTCTCCCTCTCTCCAATGGAGAGGTCAGAAGGATGGAGGGGGAACCTCCAAGCCTCAGATCTGTATGGAATAGCCCTTGATCTACAGAATTAAGTTAAATGGGCACAAAGGGTCCCAACAAGCCCCAGCCTTAGACATGAACTGGTAAGTTTGGGATGGAACAGGTCAGAGAACTTGGGCTGGCTGTACAGAGGCAAACTTGGGGGACTGTAGTGTGCTGTGTCCCATTGATGGGAGGATATGCAGATTAGAAGAGCATGAGTACCCCATAATATAGGGGAAAAAAGCAAAGTAACACTGCTGATGTGCCCTGGGGGGTGGAGTGCCATAGCCTTTGTCCCCACAGACCTGTGGCACCATAGCAGGCATGTTTTCAGAAGAGAGGCAGGGCTCAGCCACAGCCACCATATTCTCCAGTGCACAGCTCCCAGACAGAGGTGAAGTCAAAACCTGAATCCATACCTAGGGGCTCCACAACATCATAGGTGGGACTTAGACTTGTTTACAGCCCCAGGCAGATAGGAACATTCTGCCCCAGTGCCTCAGTGAACTTGTACCTCTAAGACAAATGAACAAGGAGCAGAGTTCTGGCACAGAGTGGGGTGAGGGCTGGTGCAGCTGTTTTCTCTGAGCCCTGCCTATGGAGTGCAGACCTGACATAGTGCTAGGAGCAACACTAAATGGAGTGTGACCCTCCCATATATCATGCAAGAGCACAGCTACAGATGTGGTATTGGGATGAGGCATGACCCACTCATCTACCATGCATGAGCGTGGTGCCAAGACACAGCATTGAAAGGATGTGCAACCTGCCCGCCTACCAGCACTGGTAGCAGCACAGACTCACGGAGGTGACCTGAGGGCCCTGGAACCAGGGAGAGGAGTTTGCATAGCAGGGCAAGGACAAGAGTGGTGACAACCATAGAACAAAAAAGAGGCCTCACTCAATAGCTAGGGCAAGCTCTGGATACCAGATCACTGGCCACACCCCCAGCAAAACAGATAACAGGCAAAAGGCACTGAAAGAAGACTTGGCAACCACTCATACTTAAGACGGACCTCTTGACAAAATTATTAAGAACACACAGTCTCCATGGGAACACACACACTTTTTTTTCTTTCTTTTCATTTTTCTTTCTTATTATTTTTTAAAAATTTTTGTTTATATTTTAATCCCTTTTAAAATTTTCTTTTAAAATGTTTTCTTTCTTAAAATTTGTCTCATTTCATTTTTATATCTCTTTCTTTTGCTCTTCTGTTATCAATTATACACTGTTTTCAAATATTTTTTCTTCTTTTAAATTTTTTAAGTATTATTTCCACATCTGCTTTAGATAAATAAGTAAATAAATGAACCCATTCAGACACAGTAGATAACTGATACTCCATAATTCATAGTGCCAGAGACATATAAGTAAAATGAAGAAGCTGAGGAACCACTCCCAATTAAAGGAACAAGAGAAATCCCCCAAAAGAACATTCAATGAAATAGACTTCGATAGTCTACTAGATCATGATTTTTAAAAAAGGAGTAATCAAAGTACTGAAGGAACTAAAAGAGACTGTGAATAGAAACAGGGAATATGTCAAAAAGAAAATTGAAACTATGAAGAGGAGACAATTAAAATTGGAAAACTCATTGGCTGAGTTGAGAGCTTACCTAAAGGCTGTAAAAAGTAGGCTAGATAATGCAGAGAAACAAATAAGTGACTTAGAAGACAGGATAACAAAAATCACCCAATCAGAACAGCTGAGAGGAAAGCAAATAAAAAACAATGAAAACAATATAAGGGGCCTATGGGATAATATAAGGCATGCCAACCTAAACATAATAGGGGTACCAGAAGGAGAAGAAAGAGAAAAGGGGATTGAAAAGGTATTTGAAAAAATCATACTGAAAACTTCCTAAACCTAAATAAGGAATCAGATATCCAAGTACAGGAAGCACAGATGGCCCCAAACAAGAAGAACCAAAACAGACCTACACCAAGACATATTATAATTAAGATAGCCAAAGTTAAGAAATGACTCTAAAGGCAGCAAGAGAAAAACAAAGAGTTAGTTTTAAGGGAACTCCCATAAGGCCTTCAGCTGATGTCCCTACACAAACACTGCTGGCCAAAAGGGAGTGGCAAGATATATTCAAAGTTCTGAATGAAAAAAGCTGCAATCTAGGATACTCTATCCAGCAAGAATATCCTTCAGAGTAGAAGGAGAGATAAAGAACTTCACAGATAAGCAAAAACTAAAAGAATTCAGCAATAATAAACCTACTCTAAAAGAAATACTGAAAGGTCTACTCTAAATAGAAAAGAAGCAGGATGCTACAGAAATGAGAAAACAATAATTGGAAAGGTGATAACTACAATGAATTACAGCAGAATAAACATGAAAATTTTAAAAAATACATCTAAATCATTAAGGGCGGGAGAGGGGAGCAAGAAAATATAGTTTTTCTCTTCTTTTTAATTTTTTTTGGTTTTGATAGGATGGATTTGAGCTTATATTACTATCTGTTTAAAATAAACAGATATAAAAATGGGTTAATATACATAAAAAATAAAGCAACCACAAGCCAAAAGCTTACAATAGAGTCACAAAAACTAAAAATAAGCCAAGATAGTACAAAGGAAAATTATCAAACCACAAAAAGAAACAGAAAGGAACAAAGAAGAGATACAAAATCAACTTCAAAATAAGTTCAAAATGGCAATAAACACACATCTATCAATAATTAATGTAAATGTTAATGGACTAAATGCTCCATTCAAAAGACATAGAGTCACAGACTGGATAATAAAACAACAACCTACGATATGCTGCATATGAGAGACCCACTTTAGGGAGAAGGACACTCATAGATTAAGATTGAGAGGATTGAAAAAGATATTCTATGCTAATGGAAATGACAAGAAAGCAGGAGTAGCAATACTGATTTCAGACAAAACAGACTTTAAAACAAAGGCCATAAAGAAAGACAAAGAGGGACATTATATAATGATTAAAAGAGCAATACCAGATGAGGATATTACACTCATTAACATGTATGCACCCAATATAGGAGCACCTAAATAGATAAAGCTAATACTAACAGATGTAAAGGGAGAAACTGATGGGAATACAATAATAGTAAAAGAATTAAACACCCCATTATCATCACTGATAGATCTTCCAGACAGAAAATCAATAAGGCAACAGAAAACATAAATGGTGCAATAGAACAATTAGACTTGGTTGATATTTTCAGGACATTAAATCCCCCCAAAATAGAATATACATTCTTTTCAAGTGCATATGGAACATTTTCTAGGATAGATCATGTACTCGGGCACAAAAGAAACTTCAATAAATTTAAGAAGATAGAAATTATCAAGCATCATTTCTGACCACAATGCCATGAAACTAGAATTCAACTACAGAAAAACAAAGAAGAAAAACATTACAGCATTGAGATTAAACAACATGCTACTAAAAAAAACAATGGGTTGATGATGAAATCAAAGAAAAATTCAAAAACACTTTGAAACAAATAACAATGCAAACACAACCACACAGAATCTACGGGATGCAACAAAGGCAGTGTTAAGAGAGAAGTTTATAGTGATACAGGCCTTTCTCAAAAAAGAAGAATCTCAAATAAACAATCTAACCCACCAGCTAAAAGAATTAGAAAAATAAGAGTAAATAAAAAATACCAAAAGTCAGCAGAAGGAGGGAAATAATAAAGATCAGGGAGGAAATAAATAAAATAGAGATTTAAAAAAATAGAAAAAAGTCAAACAGAGAGATGTTTTGCTTGAAAGAGTAAACAAAATTGACAAACCTCTGGCCAAGCTAATTAAGAAGAGAAAAGAGAGGGCACAAATAAACAAAATAAGAAAGGAAAATGGAGAAAGTACAACCAATACCACAGAAATACAAAACATCATACGAGAATATTATGAACAACTGTATGGAAACAAAATGGACAACCTAGAAGTAATGGACAAGTTTCTGGAAACATACTGTCCACCAAGACTGAATCAACAAGAAATTGACCACTTGAACAAACCTATCACTAGAAGTGAAATCGTAATAGCAATTAAAAAACCTCCCTACAAACAAAAGTCCAGGACTTGATGGCTTCACTGGGGAATTCTACCAAACATACAAAGAAGAACTAATATCAGCCTTTCTCAAACTCTTCCAGAAGACTGAAAAGGAGGAGGGACTCCCAAACTAATTCAATGAAGCCACTAGTACCCTGATAACAAGAGCAGACAAAGACACTACCAAAAAAGAAAATTAGAGACCAACATCACTGATGAACATAGATGCAAAAATTCTCAACACAATATGAGCAAACAGAATCCAACAGCACATAAAAATATGATACACCATGATCAAGTTGGGTCTATCCCAGGAACACTAGGTTGGTTCAACATACACATATCAATAAATATAATACACCACATCAACAAGATAAAGGACAAAAACCACATGATCATCTCAATAGATGCAGAAAAAGCATTTGATAAAACTCAACACCCATTTATGATAAAAACTCTCACCAAAGTGGGTATAGAAAAAACATATCTCAACATAATAAAAGCTGTTTATAACAAACCTACAGCCAACATAGTACTCAATGGTGAAAAACTTAAACCCTTCCCACTAAAATCTGGGACAAGACTAGTTGGTCCACTCTCACCACTTCTATTCAACATAGTCTTGGAAGTCCTAGCCACAGCAATCAGGTAAGAAAAGAAAATAAAAGGATCCAATTGGAAAAAAGAGGAGTAAAATTGTCATTATACGCAGATGGCATGATGCTATATATAGAAAACCCCAAAAGCTCCACACAAAAAATACTAGAACTAATAAAAGAACTTGCCAAGGTAGCAGGATACAAGATTAATGTAAAAAATCAGTTGCATTTCTTTATACTAGTGACAAATCAATAGGAAAAGAAAGTAAAGAAACAATCCCTTTTGAAATAGCACCCAAAGTAATAAAATACACAGTAATAAATCTAACCAAGGATGTGGAAGACTTACATACAGAGAACTACAAAACATTGATTAAGGACATTAAAGACAACTTTAAAAAATGGAAAGATATCCCATACTCCTGGATTGGAAGAACCAATATTGTTAAAATGGTCATACTGCCCAAAGTAATCTACAGATTTAATGCAATCCCTATCAAATTACCCAGTACATATTTCACAGAACTAGAACAAATCATAGTAAAATTTATATGGAATCACAAAAGACCCAGAATTGCCAAAGCAATATTGAAGAAGAAGAATGAGGCTGGAGGAATAACCTCCCAGACTTCATACAATACTATGGAGCTACAGTAATAAAAACAGCATGGTATTGGTACAAAAATAGACATAATGAATCAATGGAAAAGCATAGACAGCCTAGAAATGAACCCACAAACTTTTGGTCAACTAATTTTTGAGAAAGGAGGCCAGAACATACAATGGAATAAAGACAGTCTCTTCAGCAAAAGGTGTTGGGAAAACTGGACAGCAGCATGTAAATCAATCAACAGATGACTGGGTAAAGAAGTGGTGGTATATTTATACAATGGAATACTATTCAGCTATAAAAATGAAAACATAATGCCATTTGCAGCAAGATGAATGGTCTTGGAGAATGTCATTCTAAATGAAGCATGCCAGAAAGAGAAAGAAAAATACCATATGATATCATTCATAATTGGAATCTAAAAACAGAAAAAAGACAAACGAACTTACTTATAAAACAGAAACATTTATATTTATGTTCATTTTTTTAGATTCCTACTGATTATAACTCAATAAAATTGTTTAAAAAAAACCAGAACAGACTCACAGATATAGACTTGTGTTTGACAGTGGGGGGAGAGGGGTGGGAAGGGATAAACTGGGAGTTTGAGATTTGCAGATACTGACTGGTATATATAAAATAGATAAACAAGTTTATACTGTATTGCACAGGGAAATATATATTGAATATCTTGCTGTAGCTCATGGTGGAAAAGAATATGAAAATGATTATATGTATATTCATGAATGACTGAAGAATTGTGTTGTACACCTGAAATTGACATAACATTGTAAACTGACTCTAACTCAATTTAAAAAATAAGTTTAAAAAGTCCATAAACAGATGAATGGATAAATAACAGGAGGTATATGGATGTGATAGAATGCTATTTACCCCTGAAAAATAAGGAAATAAAGTAATGTCAGCAAAATGGTGACATAAAAATATTTTGGCACCGCCTCAAATAAACAGCAATTTGAAAAACCATCTGTGTTTGAAAATACACCACAAGAGCCAAAGATCCCAGGGGAAGGATTATAGCATCTGGGTGAAGTATAGAAATTTTAAAAATGTACATTGAGTATGGTAGAATAGATAGAATTCACAGTACCCACATCATGCTCTCCAAGCCCAGGCATCCCAGTATAGATAGAAACTTTTCATAAGAGGAGAGTTAAGCACTTGACTTCAGTGTGGACACCAGAGGCATCTCACCCTAGCACTGGGCTGACTCTTATTGACCTAAGTGGCTTCCTGTGGGCTCCCGTGAATGCAGTTCCTAGGCTGACCTGGTTCCTGCTATCTCCATCAGCTCTAGGCCTCATCCTTAGCACTAGGCTCCAGGTGAGCTTCTACAAATCCAGGTATCTGGCTCACTCTGGTACCCTTTGGCTCCAGTGTTCTGGGTGGCTATTGTTGACTCAGGAGGTTCCTGTGGTACTAAGCTCTAGTGGGATCCCATGAACCCTAGCAACAGACACACCTCAGTGCCTGCTAGCTTCCATGACCACATCAGCTCCTGTGGTCCAAAGGTCCTGATAGGTCCCTGTGAATTGTGGCTTTTGGTTGGTACTGACTGATTCCTTCATACAAGTCTTGCAGTGGATCCTATGAACTCTGGCTCAGTGCTGGCTGGACCATGAGGTTCCAGGATGCTCCCATGGCACCAGACTACCAGTAAACTCCCTAGGACTCTGGATACCAGCACATTTAGGTCCAGACCCCAGAGACATAGATTTCAGATCAGCTCCCTTTGACTTAGGCTTCCAGGTCACCTTGTCACCAGGCCATCTCCTGTGGTTTTAGCCTCAAGGCAAGCTCCTAGTGCCAGACAGGCCACCACAGTCCCAATATCCAGGCCAGCCTCTGAGGCCTTAGATTTCCAACCAACTTCTGTGGCCTCAGGCTTCAGGATCACCCTAGCATGAGACCAATCCTCATGGCACTAACCCCAAGCCAGATCCCACAAAATTAAGCTCCTATCCCATACCAGGCAACCTCTTCAGACCTAGACCCTAGTCTAATCCCCGTGACTCCTGGTACCTTGTTGACCCCTGTGAATCTAAGATCCAGGTCCACCAACACAGACGTGGGTACCAGAAGATCAGCAGAGATGCAAAAGCCAGGCCCATCCCAGTGAACCAGGCTTCTGGCCTGCCCCTGAAGACTCAGTCACCAGGATGTTCCCTATGTTCCCAAGTGCTAAGCTTGCTCACCTGCTGAGTCAAACACCAGATCTGTGGGCCTGAGTAATCCAGCAGCAAGCTTGCCTGCATACACCACCCCATGGTCCACTCTGAATCTCTGGGCAGGCTGACTGTTGAAGGGTTTTGTCTGCCAAAGTCTGTCTTAAAAACTGGAAGAGGTGCTTACTTCTTCAAATACACAGACACCAACATAAGGTCACAAGGATCAAGATTAATGAAGGAAATATAATACAATTTAAAAAACTAAAAAAAAATTTAAATATCCAATAACTGATCCTAAAGAAATGGAAATCTCTGAACTACCTGAGAAAGAATTAAGTATAATCCTCCTAAATATATTCAGTTAACTACAAACAAACAGAGATAGATAACTAAATGCAATTAGAGAAGAAAAGCATTAAAAATGAGTTCAGTAAAGAAATAGAAACCTTTAAAAAAAAACCCAGAAATCCTACAGTTGAAGAATGCAATGCCTAAACTGAACTATACAATATACAGCTCAACGAGCAGACCTGGGCAAGCAAATGAAAGAATTAGTGAACTAGAAGAAAGTTTATTTGAAACCATTCAGTCAGAGGTGTAAAAAGAAAAAAATAAAAGCGTGAAGAAAGACTACATAAGTCCTGGGATACCATCAAAAGAAGCAATCTGTGCATTTTTGGAGTCCCAGGAAGAGGAATGAGAGAAAGGAGCAGAAAGTTATTTAAAGTAATAATGTCTGAGAACTGCCCAAATCTAGAAAGAGATTTTGACTTTCAAATTCAGAAAGGTAATAGGTTACCCACAATTTCAACCTCAAATGATCTTCTCTAACATACGTTATAACAAAACTGTCAAGGAAAGAATTTTCAAAGCAGCAAGAGAAAAAGTGTTCTCACATGGAAGGGAACTCTTATAACTCTATTAGTATATTTCTCAGTAGAAATCTTGCAGGCTAGGAGAAGATGGGATAAAAGTAGGACCAAAAAATAAGCTAAGAAGCATATACGCAACACAATAAGCAATAAACAAGATGAAAAGGCACTGTATGAGATTTGAGAAAATATTTATAAAACATATATTTGATAAGGCGTTATTATCCAACATATGCAAAAATCTCATACTACTCAATAACAAAAAAAGCAAAAATTCAGTTAAAAATGGGGAGAAGACCCAAATAAACAGTTTTTTCAAAGAAGACATACAAATAGCCAACAGATACATGAAAAGGTACTCAACATCACTAATCATCAGGGAAATGACAACCAAAACCAAAATAAGATATCATCTCACTCTTGTTAGGATAGCTAACACCAAAAAGACAAGAGATAGCAAGTGTTGGGAAGGATGTAGAGAAAAGGGAATCCTGTACACTGTTGGTAGAAATATAAATTGGTGCAATCAATATTGAAAACAGTATGAAGGTTCCTCAAAACATTAAAAGTAGAACTACCATATGATCCAGCAATCCCACTTCTGGACATATTTTCTAAGAAAATGAAAACAGGATTTGAAGATATATCTGCACTCCCATATTCATTGGAGCATTATTCACAATAGTCAAAATTTACAGAGAACCTAAATGTTCATCAACAGATGAATGGATAAAGACAATGTGATCTATAGCCCTATCTATCTATCTATCTATCTATCTATCTATCTATCTATCTATCTATCTACCTATCTGTCTATAGACATACATTATATGTTCAGACATGAGAAAGAAAGAAATCCCACCACCTGCAACAACATGGATGAATCTTGAGGGCATTATGCTAAGTGAAATATATCATCCAGAAAAAGTCAAATACTATATGCTATCACTTATATGTGAGCTCTATTAAAACCAAATCAGAAACAACGAATAGAGTGGTGTTGTAAGGGACTGGGTGGTAGGGGAAATAGGTAAATGTTGCTCAAAAGATAAAATCTTCTAGTTATAAGATAAATAGCTTATAGTGATCTAATATACAGCTTGGTAATTATGTTAATAATACTGTATTATATATTTGAAAGCTGTTAGAGAGTAAATCATAAATATTCTTACCAAAAAAAAGAAATGGTAATTTTGTAAGATGATGGAGATGTAACCTAAGGCTATGGTGTTGTCATTTTGCATTATATAAATATCAAATCAACACATTGTACAGCTTAAAGTTACACAGTGTTATATGTCAAGTGTATCTCGATAAAACTGGGAAAATTAATTTTCACTCCAAATCGAAGGGAAAAAAAGGAAACCAATTATGTGCAACATAGGAGTTCTAGAATAAGACTGAGAGACAGAAGAGAGTATATTTGAACAAATAACAGATGAAAACTTTCCAAATTTGAGGAAATACATTTATCTACAAATACTAAGAAAAAAATATAAACAAAAAACTCCTTAAATTATTCCAAATAGAATAAGCACAGAGTCCCATACTGAAACATTTTAAAATCAGATTTTCAAAAACAAACACAAAAAGAAATCTTGAAATCACCAAGAAAAAAATGACCCATCACATACATGGGAATGGGATCCTCAATATAATAATTAGCAGAAATCTCAGCAGAAACCTTGCAGGCCAGAAGATTGTGTGATGATAAAAATTTCTGAAAGAAAACAACCTACCAACTGAGGATTGTATATCGAGAAAAAATGTCCTTCAAATAGGAAGAAAAGTTAGAACATTTCCAAATAAACAAAAGTTGAGTTCATTAGCAATAGATCTAGCCTACAACAAATGCTAAAGTAATTCTTTCAAGTTGAAATGAAATGATGCTATATAATAACTGAATAAACACAATAATATAAAAATTTCCAATAAAGGTAAATACAAGGAGAAATATAAAAACCAGTGTTATTGTAATTTTGGTTTTCAGCTCTACTTTTTATTATTTTACAAGATATAAAAAAGCATAAAATAATTATATATCTATGTTAATGGGTACACATTATGTAAAGATGAAATATGGGTTGTTGATAACATAATGACAAATGAAATGTAAATAAGTTCTTGCATGCAATTGAAGTTAAGTTGGATATTATTTTAAAAATGGATTTTTAAAAATTTAGAATGGTATATGAAATCCATGTTGGTAACTATAAAGGACATTTGTGAAGAATATATCCACAAGGAAATGAGAAAAGAATCAGAATGAGATGTCAATACCACCCAGTGTAATCCCCAGATGTAATGCAATCATTATCAGAATCCTAATGGCGTTTTTGCAGAAATAGAAAAATCCATTCTAAAATTCATATGAGACCTCCAGGAACCCAACATCACCAGAATATACTTGAATTATAATTTTAAAAGTAGAAGATCTCATACTTGATAATAACAAATCTTACTACAAAGCCATAGTAATCAGGGCAGTGTTTACTAGCATAAAGACAAACATTCAGACTAACAGAATAGAATAGACAGTTCACAAATAAATCCTCATATATATTGTCAAATGGCTTTTTGACAAGGGAGTCAAGCGTATTTAATGAGGAAAGACAGTTCTTTCAAAAATTTGTTTTAAGAAAATTGAGTAGCCATATCTAAGAGAATGAATTTGGACCCTTATTTTGTATATAAATATCCATATAAAAATTCACTTGAAGTGGATCAAAGAGCTAAATAAAAGTAATACCTAAAACTATAAAACTCTTAAAAGGAAATATTAGGAGCAAGCTTCCTGACATTGGCTTTTGCAATCACTTTTTGAGTAAGAAACCAAAAGAAAGACCATTTTTTTTAAACAGATAAATTAGATGTCATCAAAATTAAAATCTAAAATAGACACTACAATCAAAGGGAGGAGAACAAATTGGAACTGGAAATGGAAAGACACACTTCTAAATTTAAAAACTTACTACAAAGTTACAGTAATAAAGCCTGTGTGGTACTCACATAGATATAAGCATATGGATCAATGGAATAGAACTCAGAACCCAGAAATAAATCTATACATTCATCATTAATTGATTTTCAACCAGAGGACCCAGACAGTCAATGGAGGAAAGAATAATCTTTTCAGCAAATAGTACAAGGACAATGGGATATCCACATGTATATAATGAAATTTGACCTCTTGATTAAACCACACATAGAAATTAACTTCATGTGGATCATAAATATAAATGCAAGAGCTAAAATATAAAATTCCTAGAAGAAAACATAATGTAAAATATTCTTGAAATTGGACATGGGAATGATTACTTGGATATGACATGAAAATCACAGGCAACAAAAGTAAAAATAGATAAATTAGACTAAATACAAATTTGAACCTTCTGTGTATCAAAATACACAATCTATAGAGTAAAAAGGCAATCTACAGAATGGGGAAATATTTGCAAATCATATATCTGATAAGAGATTAAAATCCAGGATATATAATAAACTCCTTCAATGCAACTGAAAACAAACCACAAAATTTAAAAAATTGCAAAGAACTTGAAAAGAAATTTCTCCAAGAAAAAAAATTTCTCCAAGTAAGATATACAAGTAACCAAATAAGCACATGAAAAGATGTTCATCACTAATCATTAGGGAGACAAATCAAAACCACAGAGAAATACCACCTCACAACCCTTACGAAGGCTACCATCAAACCAAACAGAAAATAACAAGTGTTGGAAAATATATGGAGAAATTGAAACCCTTGTGCACCTGTGGTGGGAATGTAAATGGTGCAGTCACTATAGAAAAAAGTATGATGTTTCCTCAAAAAATTAAAAACAATTATCATGGGTTCCAATGATTTCACTTCAAGGAAATACCTAAGTGAAATGAAGAGATATTTATATGCTCATATTCATAGCAGCATCATTTACAATGGTCAAAAGGTGAAAGCAATCCACGTGTCCATGGGCAAATAAATAGTTAAACGAAGTGTGGTAATGTAAATACAGTGGAATGCTATTTAGCTTTAAAACAAGGAAATTCTGACACATGCCACACCGTGAGTGAACCCTAAGGATATTATGCTAAATGAAATAATCCTGTCCCAAAAGGAGAAATACTCTGATTCCACTGATATGAGTTATCTAGAGTACTCAAATTCATAGAGACATAAAGCAGAATGGTGGTTTTCAGGGGCTGAGGGAGGGAAGAATGGGGAGTTACTGTCTAATGTTTACAGAATTTCAATTTTACAGGATAAAAAATGTTCTGAAGATGGATGGTATTGATGATTGTTTGCTCAACAATATGAACATACTTAATGTCACTGAACTGTATACTTTAAAAAAGTTATTAAATTTTATACTGTGTGTATTTTACTACAATATGAAAAAAAATTTCAAGGTTATGAAAAATAAATAAATATTAGAAAATTGCCAAATAGTATGGAATACTAAGGAAATATGATGTCTAACATGATGACTAAATGCAATATGGTTCCCTGGATTGGATCCTAGAACAGAAAAGGGATATTAGTGTGAATACTGGTGAAATCTGAATAATATATGGTCTTTACTTAATTATATGGTATCAATGTTAATCTCTTATTTTGACAAGTGTCCCATGGTTATTATAGCATTAATGATAAATGGATGTAAGATATCTAGGAACTCTGTACTATATCTGCAACTTTTCTATAAATATAAATTTATTTCAAAATTAAATGTTTTAAAATAAATTATTAAACTATTATATATTATTTAAGAATATTATTAAAATTAATTATTAGTGATATTGAGCATTTTTTCATGTGCCTATTGGCCACTTGTATGTCTTCATTGGAGAATTGCTTATTAAGGTCTTCTGCCCATGTTTGGATTGGGTTGTTTCTTTTTTTGTGATTAAGTTGTAAGAGCTGTTTATATATTCTGGACATTAAACCTTTGTCAGTCACATCATTTGCAAATATTTTCTACCATTCAGTAGGTTGCCGTTTTGTTTAGCTTATGGTTTCTTTTACTCTGCAAAAGCTTATAAATTTAATTAGGTCACATTTGTTCACTTATTCTTTTATTTATATTGCCTGGGCAGACTACCCTAAGGGAACATTGCTAAGATTTATGTCAGAGGATGTTTTGCCTATGTTTTCTTCTAGGAGGTTTACTGTGTCTTGCCGTATATTTAAGTCTTTAAGCCATTTTGAGTTTATTTTTGTGTATGATGTGAGGGAGTATTCTAACTTCATTGATTTACATGCTGCTATCCAGTTTTCCCAGCACCACTTGCTGAAAAGACTGTCTTTTCTCCATTGTATATTCTTGTCTCCTTTGTCAAATATTAATTGACCATAGGTCTGTGGGATTATTTCTGGGTTCTCTGTTCTGTTCCATTGATCCACATGTCAGTTTTTGCACCAATACCATGCTGTATTGATTACTGCAGCTCTGTAGTATTGTATGAAGTCTGGGAGGCTTATTCCTGTAGCTTCATTCTCTTTCTTAAATATTGCTTTTGAAATTCTGAGTCTTTAGTGATTTCATATAAACTGTAGGATTATTTGTTCTAGTTCTGTGAAAAGTGTCCTGAGTAATTTGATACAGATCACATTAAATCTGTAGATTGCCTTGGACAGTATGAACTTTTTAACAATATTGATTCTTCCAATCTAGGAGAATGTGATATCTTTACATTTCTTTAAGTAATTTTTAATTTCTTTAATCATTTTTTATAGTTCTCCATTGATAAGCCTTTCACCTCCTTTGTCAGATTTATTCTTAAGTATTTCATTGTTTTGTATGCAATTATAGAAGGGATTGTTTCTTTACTTTCTTTTCTTGCTATTTCATTGTTAGTGTAAACAAATGTAACTGATTTCTGTATATTAATTTTGTATCCTGTTACCTTGCCAAATTCTTTTATCAGCTCTAGTAGTTTTTCTGTCGTCTGCATATAGTGACAATTTTACCTCTTCTCTTTCAATTTGCATCTGTTTACTTCTTTTTCTTGCCTGATTGCTGTGGCTAGGACTTCCAAGACTATGTTGAATAGAAGTGGTGAGAGTGGGCATCCTTGTCTTCTTCCAGATTTTAGTGGGAAGGCTTTCAGTTTTTCACCATTGAGTATTATGCTGACTGTTGGATTGTCATAAATAGATTTTATTAGGTTGAGATATGTTCCCTCTATACCCACTTTGGTTAGAGTTTTTATTACAAATGGGAGTGGAATTTTATCAAATACTTTTTTCTGCATCTATTGAGCTAATTATCAGAGAAATGCAAATCAAAACTGCCATGAGATATCACCTCACACCATTCAGAATGGCCATGATTCTAAATTCTACAAATGATAAATGCTGGAGAGGGTGTGGAGAAAAGAGAACTCTCCTACACTGGTGGCAGGGATGTAGTTTGGTGCAGCCATTATGGAAAACAATTTGGAGCTTCCTCAAAAAACTGAAAATAAACTTACCATATGATTCAGCAATCCCACTCCTGGGCATATATTTTGAGGGAACTCTAATTCAAAAAATATATGCACCCCAGTATTCATAGTAGCACGATTTACAACTGTGAAGATATGGAAACAACCTAGATATCCATTGACAGATGAGTGGGTAAAACATTTGTGGTATATTTATACAATGGAATACTACTCAGCCATAAAAGGAATAAAATAATCCCATTTGCAGCAACATGGATGGACCTAGAGATCATAATTTCAGGTGAAGTAATACAGAAAGAGAAAGAAAAATACCATATGATATCACTCATATGCGGAATCTAAAAAAAAGAAAAGAAAGAAAGGACACTATGAATTCATCTACAAAACAGACTTGCAGACATAGTAAGCAATCTTATGGTTACCGTGAGAAAGAAGGTGGGAAGGGATAAATTTGAGGTTGTGATTTGCAAATGTGAGCCACTGTATATAAAAATAGATTAAAAAAATTTTATTCTGTATAGCACAGGGAACTATATTCAATATCTTATAATAACCTGCCTGTGATGAAAAAGAATATGAAAGATATATGTATGTATATGCATGACTGGGACATTGTATTGTACACCAGAAATTGGCACATTGTAACTGACTGTACTTGAATTTTAAAAATTATTAAAAAAATAGGAGAAAATCTTCAGGACCAAGGACTAGATAAAGAATTAGACTTGACACCAAAAGCACAATCCATAGAAAGGGAAAAGTGATAGGCTGAACTTCACCAAAATTGAAACTTTTGCTCTGTGAAGGACCCTTTATAGGAAGATAAAAATACAAGCTATAGACTAGTAGAATATATCTATAGAATATATATCCAACAAATGACTATTATCTCAGATATATAGAGTTCTCAACAATCAACATTAAAAAAATTCTCATGAGATCTCCAAGTCAGTTCAAACAAGCCTTGTTGGCATTTCCCAGGGAATGTTCAGACCTGTCCAATAATGGCAATTATCTGGGAATATGGCTTTAGAAGGCCTCAAAACTTAGGCTGACCTGCAGGTTTTCACTGTGGTTCCAGGTTATTGGTTTTCAAGGCTATTATAGATCTCAAGAAAGAGTTACAGAAATAGAACAAGTTAAAACATCAGAAAGGTCACTATTTTTCACAAGATTTAACTATTTTTCTCCAATAAACATTTCCTGGGTTGTTGCAAGTCTTTAGTCAATTTCTAGAGTACTGAAAAAAGTTGCTTTGACACCTTTTCTAGTGTTCTTATTGCTTTTATCAAGGAGAGCTCTTTAAGGGTTCTTTATTCTGCTCTTTTGAATCTATTGTACTCAGAATTCATTGAGCTTCTTAAATGTGTAGATTAAAGTTTTTCATCAAGTTTAAGATATTTTTAAGTCATTATTTCTTTGAATACATTTTTTTCTCCTTTAATTTCTTCTTTGTTTCTTGTGTTCTCATTATGTATCATACACTTAGTAATATCCCATATTTCTCTGAGGCTCCATGCATTTATTCTCCCTCTTTCTCTCTGTTCTTTGGATTGCATAATCTCTATCAATATAGCTTCAATTTTATTTGTTACTTTTTTGCCAGTTCAACTATACTTTTGAGTCCTTATAGTGATTTTTTCTTTATGTTTATAGTACTTTTTTATCTCCAGAATTTCCATTTTTAATTAATATAATTTTAACAGTTTACTGATATTCTCTATCTAATGACAGAAGGAAAGTCATCATACTTTTCTTCCATTCCCTTAACACATTTTCCATTAGTTGTTTGAATAAACTTATTACATCTGTTTTTGAATTATTTGTCTGCCAAATCCAACATCTTACCTCCCTCATAGGAAATTTCTATTGCTTGCTCTTTTTTATTATTTAGGGACACACTTTCCTGTTTCTTTGCATGTATCACAATTTTTTAAACTGGGTAATTTTTTATAGTATGTTGCAGCAGTTCTGGACACTGAACTGTCATCCTCCTTGGGCCTTGTTGTTATTTGTTTAATTGCTTAATTTTTTAATGACTTGGCTAGGTTTGTTCAGTGAAGTCTATTTCTATTGTGATGTGAAGTGTAAATTTCTCCTCAGAGGGTACAGTTTTAGGCATACATTTTAGTCTTCCTTACCAGTGGGATTGCTTTAGATTTTTAGCCTAGAAAATTTGAAGGATAACACATCAGTCAAGGAGTAGACTTGTGGAAGGCACCATATTCAATGAGGTTTGGGATGCATTGAATCTATGTGAGAACTATAATGTAAACAATTTTGATATATCTGCTCTGGAGATTTGGGTTTATTATAAGAATACAGGTTTTTATTTTTGATGATATTACCAAGGAGGAATAAAGAGAGAAGAAAAGATGCATAATGATGGTATGTTTTGGGACACTGAAATTTAAGGCTTGAAAGAGGAAGAGGAACCAACAATAGGTTTAAGAGAGAGAGAGAGAGAGAGTAATTAGAGATGTAGGGCTGCCTGGATAATGCATTGTTAATAAACCAAAGAGGGCATTTCATGAAATGTTAAAAAAGATAACAAACATTTATTACAAGGTTCTTGTTAGAGCCCTTTAATTAAGTTAAATTCTCAGAATCAGCCTAAGAAGTAATTACGTTATCTCCATTTTATAGATGAGTCACTGAAGCTCAGATGGATAATGTAAATCACCTAATAACCTGGCTAATAAGTGGCAACAAAATATTTGAACCCAGTTCTATCTGAACCTTGACCTAATTTTTTGTCCTTCATACTGGTTAACTATGCCTAAAGTCAGAGAGTCCAAGAAGATATTGAAAAAAAGATCCATCAGAATGGATAATTATGATGCATTTGATAACTTTAAGTAGACCAATTTTAGTACAGAAGAGCGAGTAGAAGCCACATTTCAGGGATTTGATTTGTAGAATGAGCATAGAGAAGGTATTGGCAAGGGGAAAATGGAATTTTTCAAATGAGGAGGAAAAAACAGTTAGCAGTGTATAATTGAAATAACTTTGGAGCCAGACTATAGTGAGTTCAAATATTGGCTTTGCCAGTCATTTAACCTTGGGCTCATTAACTGACTTCTTTGAATTTCAGTTACATCATGAGTAAAATGGAAATTCCTATCTTGCAGTATTGTTGTGAGGATTACAGATAATGGATGTAAAACTTTATATGTTAGACATTTATTCATTGAAGGAATTGAGATAGGAGCTATGATACAAAAAGAGCTGATGTTGTAAGAAGGGATAATCTAAATTATTTGACTAAGTATTTATTATTATTATCATTATTATTCCCAATAGTGGTACTTGTATTTTGGGGGATCCCATAATTCTTATACACACAGACTTTTAAAGATAATTTTCCTGATCCCATGTAGATAGCTTCATAGATCCTATGAAGGTTAAAAATAATAACTTACATGTACTGAATGTTTAGTATATATCAGATACTATTATAAGTTCACATATATTAACTTGTCCTCATTTTAAGGTAAAGAAACAGGCTCAGAGAGGTTAAGAAACTTGTCTAAGTTTACACAGCTAACAAAGGCTAGGATTCATACCCAGACTATTCTACTACGTTGCTTTATAAATTCATATGTTGAAAATGCCATATGTAAAAGGATATTAGTTACAGAACAATTTTCAATAGCAAAAGCAAAATTATAAAGCACCTAAATAACCAGTAGACAATAATTAAATAAATTATTAGACATTAATAAAAAATCATTGGTACTTCCTTATTTTTATGATAGGTAATTATGGCTAAGATAATTTACTAAGTGGAAAATCAAGGTTCAGATGAATGTATATAGTTTACTAATTTCTTGTATTAAAAACAAGAGAGTAAAGATATATACATAGAGAGAGAGAAAGGATATATATATATATATATATATATCTCCTTGTACGTGCATAGAGTATCTGTGAAAGCATAGATAAAAGCCTAAGTATGGTGGTTGCCACTGAAGGAGGAAAAATGAGTAACTTGATCTCAGCCTGCATTATATTCTATCACTAAGTGTATACATTCCTAACTTTCTAAATTAGATTTTAAATTCCTTAAGAACAAGGATTTGTCTTATTCATCACTGAATCCACCCAAACATATTCTAACACAGAGTTTTTCAATTAGTGTTTAGTTAATATAGCTACTCTGAACTCAAATGAATAAAGGAAAGTAATGATAGAGGAGACAATAAAGAGAATACCAAAGGTACATTTGAAGACAACCAAAAAGGCTCTACAAAGAACATATCACTTTCATGTTAATGTTAGAATAATATGACATAGATGTTGTAAGTTGATTCCCAGTATGAAATATTAACTGCATCTGTAATTATTTACTCATGACATTTTGACTGAATTTTTTTTAACAATCCCTTAAATGATTACTTCTAAAACATGATTTGAGACAAGCGTTCTCAAGGTGTGGTCTGCAGATCCCTGGGAATGCTGAGACTCTTTCAGTGGGCCCTCAGGGTCAAAACTATTTTTATAATAATACTAAGGCATTTTTACCTTTTCACTATATTGACATTTACACTGATGGTGCAAAAGCCATGAAAGGTAAAATTTCGGATGCCTTAATATAAATCAAGGGACCTGTATCAAACTATACTAGTATTCTTCACTGCCATACCTATATGGGTAGAAAAAGTAGTTTTAGTTAAGAATGTCCTTGATGCAGCAGTAAAAAATATTAGTTTTATTAAATATTGACCCTTAAATTAAAGTCATTTTTATGCTCTGTGAAAAAAATAGGAAGTATATACAAAGTACTTCTTTTGCACATTGAAGTATAATGGTTATCTTAAAGAAAAGCACTTGTACATTAAGTTTTGTGCTGAACTACATACTTTTTCACAGAACACCATTTTTACTTGAAAGAAAGACTGAAAGAAACCAATGGTTATTCAGATTTCGGTATTGGGCAGATATTTCTTAGAAAAGATCAAAGTAAACTTGTCACTTCAAGGAAAAACAACTGACAAGTGTTAGTTGTGAATGTTAAAATTTGAGTTTTCAAGTAAATTAGGAATTTGGACAACTTGTACCCATCATCATGTGCTTGACAGCTTTCTGTTACAGACTTTTCTGATGAAACCAGTGGTGATGGTAACCAATGTGATGCATTTTTGATTCTGCAAAGTGGATTGTACCAACAATAGCATATATCAATGAATCAATATGTTCCAAGAGACCAATGCAAGTGGTTACAAATAATGCAAGCCTAAAGAAATCCATTCAAAATACAAGATAGTTCAATAAATTTTAATGAAATAGAGTAGGAAAAGCTTTTTGATATGCCTTCAGAATTCACATTGCAATTTTCCTGTAAAAAGCTACTACTGGTCTAGCTTTAGTGTTGTAGAAAAGAATATATACATTTATATGAAAAGATTATTAAAATGCTCCCCCTTTTTCATCTCATCCATATAAGACCATATTTTTTCTCCTAAATTACAACTAAAACAATATATCACAGCTACCTTCTATTAAAGAGGTTTGCAAAACTGTAAATCAATGTCACTCTTACCATTATTTTTTTGTAAATTAGTTATATCATAAAATATATGCTATTTATGTTAACATGCAATATATTTATTATTATTTTAAGTGGACTTATAAATTAATTTTTATTGAAGCATAGTTGATTTACAATATTGTGTTAGTTTCAGGTATACAGCAAAGTGATTCAGTTATTTTCTTTTAGATTATATTCCTTTATAGGTAATTACAAGATATTTAATATAGTTACCTGAGCTGTACAGTAAATCCTTGTTGCTCATCTATTTTATGTATAGTAGTCTGTTTCTGTTAATCCCATACTCCAACTTGTCCCTCTCCTACCTCCTCTCCCCTTTTGTAACCATGAGTTTGTTTTCTATGGTATTAATTTCTAATGTCTAATATGGGAATTATTGATAATGTTGACTTGAAATAAATAAACTGCCAGATATTTCTGCACCAAAGATGGGCTTATCAGAATCAACAGAGAATTGCAATTTGGGTTCTGTAACCATGATGAACCAAGTGCAAGCCCCTACACAACAAGAGAAGGAGAATGTTTTATAGAAAGGGCAAAGATGTTGGGGGGGTTAATAAACTTTATTTAATTATTTATATTCAAACTTTATAAAGCCCATGTCAAGAGTCCAAAGAAACATTCAAAGAGTTTCATTCACTGAGTCCTTTCCAGGAAAGGAGAGGAGTCCTTCTTCTTCCTGTTGGGCTCTGTGATAGTTGCAGAGCTCCACCTTCTGGCTTCCCAACTCTATTTAATTGAGGTTTTTGTTCATTAATTATTTATAACAGATACAGCCCATATAAACAAAAGCTCTTTGGAATCATAAATAGTTTTTAAGAGTATAAAGGGACCTGAGACAAAAAGCTTGAGACTTGCTTATTTGAAGAACTTAATTAGTTGCTGATTTGAGGAATCTTTGCTGCTTGTCAATGCCTGAAACTCCAGACACCTGGAATCCATTCTCATATGTTTGTAGTACTCAGATCCTAAAAATCCTTCTTCTTTTAGTATTAAAGATATAATCACATCAAATTCTTTTGTGATAACTGGAACCCTGAGGGTCTGGAAAAGAACTGTATCCTTGGAGAGAAAGCTAAACCAAAAGGCCAAAAAAGGAAGGTGGGGCAGAAATAGAGCATTCACCTATTCCATCATTTTCCCAATGATCAGTCCTAGTGACATTTATAAAGATAGTAAACCTCATAGCAAGGAGTTCAAAACAAGAAACTTAGAGAAGAAATACCTTTGCCTCATCCCTTGTACTCTTGCCCATTGTTCATGGCTTTGACTATATAGAAACCAAATAGATGACCAAGAATTTCAGGAAAGCTTATCATTCATGCTAATTCACAACCCGTATATCCAACCAGCCAGATATTTAGCTGAAGGAAACCTATTCTTATGGAAATTTTCTGAAATATACTTCTTTAGAAATTCGCATCCATTGTGTAAATATACCGCATCTTCTTTATCCAGTTATCTGTTGATGGGCATTTAGGCTGTTTCCATGTCTTGGCTATTGTAAATAGTGTTGCTATGAACATTGGGGTGCAGGTGTCTTTTTGAAGTAGGGTATATGGTATATTTATACGATGGAATACTATTGAGCCATAAAAATGACAACATAACGCCATTTGTAGCAACATGGATGTTCCTGGAGAATGTCATTCTAAGTGAAGTAAGCCAGAAAGAGAAAGAAAAATACCATATGAGATCGCTTGTATGTGAAATCTAAAAAAACAAAACAAAACAAAACAAAACAAAAACACACAAAAAAACCAAACAAACTGAAACAGACTCACAGACATAGAATACAAACTTGTGGTTGCCAAGGGGGCAGGGGGTGGGAAGGGACAGACTGGGAATTCAAAGTGTAGAATAGATAAACAAGATTGTATTGTGTAGCACAGGAAAATATATACAAGATCTTGTGGTAGCTCAAAGTGAAAAAAATGTGACAATGAATGTATGTATGTTGATGTATAACTGAAAAAATGTGCTCTACACTGGAAATTGACACTACATTGTAAAATGACTATAACTCAATAAAAAATGTTAAAAAAAAAAAGAAATTTGCATCCTGTGAGACTAACCATTTCCCTTTTCAGGACTGTAGTTTCCTCACAGAGGGTCTCAAGAAGTTGCCCTGTGCTAATATTTGTCTGCAAAACAAGCCTCGGAGGTTCAGGGAAATTAACTCCTCTTCCAGCTACAAAGTATGTTTTTCTCATTGAAGAAAGGTATTTTAGTGTACATCTCAAAAAAGTTTTAGTGAAAAAATATGCCAAAATTAAACCCCTTCAAAGACTGATTTATTCCTACTTGTGAAGATTCATTTCCTCTTTCATTTCACTGATTACGATTTTAAGAGCTTTTTTGAGAAAACTAATTCTTTTGAAATTACTCTTTATCTTCATTCTTAATGTCACTGCCCTAATCCATGCTCTTATTACCTTAAATTTAAATTATTGGCTTATTCTCCAAAAAGGCTCTTCACCTTTTGTTTCCTCTCCTCCAGTCCATTCTGTGCACCTCTTTCTCAGCAATCTTTCAGGGAGTGGTGGAAAAAAAGGTTGGGTTCTGGAGTCAGACAGACTTGGGTCTGAATCTTGCCTCTCCCACTTATTTATTATATGATATTAATGAAGTTAATTAAACTCTCAGTGCTTCAATTTACTTATGAGTAGGATAAGAGATAATATTAGTCCCTACCCCAAAGGATTGTTCTGAGGATTAAATGAGATTATGTGTGTAAATTGCCTAGAATGGTGACCAGTACATAGAAAGTACACAATAGATAAAAGCCTCCTTCAGCTCTATTTAAAACCCTTCAATGATTTCCTGTATCCTATGGTTTTTATATTCTTAAATTCTTCTTTGTTTGGTTTCACCCTCTAAGTTTCTTTCCAACTGTTGCTTAGCATGTCTGGTGCTTTAGTCAAAACTTTGTTCTCACTGTCAAACAAATAGTTCATTTACCCTTCATTCATATCCTTGGCAATATTCTTTCTCTCTCTTGCAGCCCCTTGCCTTCTCCCCTGTCTTTAAGCTGGTATTTGCCAAATTTAAGATACACAAATATTCCTCCATTGTTTTTGTAATGTCTGCTTACCTTATATACTTTTATTTGTATGTGTGTATGTTTAATCTCACTAAAGCCTTAAAAACAAAGTCTTTAAAGTGTTACATTAAAAAAAAACAAAACGTATAACTAGAAAATGTTTAAAAAGCCATTCCTTGTACCACCAAAATAACCTTGCATGACTCCATTAGGAATACTGCTGAAACCAAATTTGTCTATTGAGCAAGGACCAGCCAATCTTCCCAAAGAGTTTAAGCCCATACTGAACTCATCTTAACTTCTACATAATTTAATAGTAAATCATATACTGTGTTATGTTTTTAATTCTTTTATGAGTGATTAACTTATTTAAACTGGGCTCAGAAGACAGAGGACATATCTCATGCTTCTGAATTCCACCCTTCCCATTCAGCATCCAAAAAAATTGTTCATTGTTGTAGCTCCTTCAGTACTTGTTGAATGATTAATTTTAAAATGGAGGAATACTCTGTAGATATAGAATCAGATATGGGAAACTCTTGAATACAGTTTATCAAAGTAATTAATACTAGTTCTAACACAAAAGGAATTGAGGTCACAGTTCACTATTTCCTCTTTTTTTCACTTTTTGTTATACTATTGTTCCAGAAATAATTGAAGATGATTTAAAAGGCAAGATAATAAAAATAAATAGCAGGTGGAAAATAATAAATAAAAATGGACAAGGACATAAAAATAAAACCATGAAATAAAAGCACACCAAAGAAATATGTCCAAACTTGCAACCAGCAGACTACAAGTTAGTTCCAGGTTTTTCACCAGACGTTGTAAAAATGACACAACACAATTATCAGTAACTGTTAAGAACTGGTGATTGCTAAATTATTAGTTTTTTGGTTTTTCTACAGCTTTGCCCCTTTTAATTAGCACTCAAAACTCTACCTGAATTGAAATGTTCTTTGCCTAAACTGGGTCACTGACTTCGGAGCTACTTTTGCTTCCCTTTTTAGGGCCAGTGAAAGGAGAAGATAATTGCATGCAAGAAAGCAATGAGGTAAGCTGACAGTCTTTTTTCTTAGCAATGTTAAGATGTTGTCTGTAAAAAGAAGGTGGGAGGTAGTGATGATAGTTGTCAGGAAAGTGATCCTTTTATCCTCCTGTCCAAGGATTTGGGTTTAAAGATCAACAGGTCTGGAACTTTCTTTGGCCAAAGAAAGATCATATCCTAGGAAAACTGGCTCATGCTGCTCAAACTCACAAGGGATGGATTTGTACCAGAAAGCCAATTTAACAATTTATATTAAAGAACAGAACTGACAAATCGACTGAAATATGTGTTGGCCTGTCAGTGTATCCTCCTTTCTGTAGGGATGCCAAGTCAGAAAATGAAATTAACAACATATTGGGGCTGGAAAACTATATGAAATCAGAATTAAGAAAGGTATTGCAAGGTCAAATGTGTTTCATTTGACATACCTCAGCCAGGATGGGTACCTTCTTTCTTTACTAGTTCTCACAGGTCATGGTCTTTTCATCAATCAGTTCAAGATCTTAGTTTCTAGTGCTGAAAGTGTCTCTTTTCCATTTCTTGATGACCTTGAAATTTATATTAGATATCTCTGAGTGTTTGGCATGACTCCATCTGGTTCTTAAATGATTCTAGTCTTATAAGGAGAGCTTTTTGCAGATCCAGGTTGCCCTCCTACAAAAATGTTTTTATCCATTACCTTCTTTAATCAGTCTTTTCTATAAATCCAAATGTTACTGTTTGATCTATGCCACAGTACTTTCTTTTCTCCTTTGTTTTTATCCAGAAGTCTCTTTGCAACTCCAGGCCCTAGGTTCTGAACGTAGTTCTCTTACATGCCCAGAGAAGTTTGTGCTGCTTTGCAAGCTTTGTTTCTCAGAACTGTTCTCAGATTTGGCTGACACTATAGTCCCCAAGTGTATGATTTTTCTTTCCTTGCATACTTATAATGTCCATAGACATTATACATGAAGACCAGAACTTTAGTACACTGGAGGGAGACTCTGTGATATAAATGATTCATTTATTAATTCATTATTTGAATATTTTTTCATTCATTCTTTCACTTATTCATTCAGCAAGCATTCATGAAAGTAACTTGTGCTGTACTAGCGGAAATACAGTGATGAGTCAGACATGATCTTTGCCCTGAAGCAGTTTGCAGTATACTAAGAAGATAAGAAATGTACAAAAATAACTAAACTACACATTAAATTATGAACCTTGAAATGAGAGGTTGAAGAAAGGGTACTCCGAATGGAGGGAATAGCTTAAGCAAAGGTAGTCCTACTGCTGTTAGTTCTGACGTCAGGTTTTCTCAGTCTTTGCCTCCTCAGGATTGAAGGAGTTAGGGTCTTCTTGTTCTTAGGCAAACTCTCTTCAGATTTTGCCTCAAAATCCCATCTTGCCACAGAGCCTACTGGAATCTAGTGAGACAGATAGGCATGCGGATTGTGGTGGAAGGAGACAGTGAGAAATAGAGAGGAAGGCTGGTATAAAGTCATTATTTGATTTTGCACAGCTTTTGGTTCTCTGCTTTCTGAATTTCTTTGCACCAATGAAATAAAAACTAACTAAAACTTGAGTAGTGTTTTCTGCTCAAGGGACTTACCTTCAGTCTGTACAAATAAGGTTTCTGTGGTGAGACACCAAATGCGCTCAACTTCCTCTTTCAACAACAAATTTGTCAGTTATCAGTAGGATCCGTGACACCCAGAGTTAGGCTTTTTCACCCCCAGCTCCCTGCAAAGAAACAAGAGTGCTAATCCCGGCAAAGCTCCAGGGTAAGTCACAGCCTAATATCTGGGAATTGGTATAATTCCATGAGGGAAGATTGGTGAATGCATGAAGATCCAGGACAGAGATAAATGTGAGACCAGTGTCCAAATAGAAAATGGTCGCTGGTTTCTCATTTCAGACATTACAGCAGGAGCAATGGTGATTTCCCTTGTGTCTAACTAGAGAACAAAGTTAGGGTTAATGCCATCAGTCCACAACATTATTCCAGGAACATGGAGTCTGTGATACAGCTTACTGTTTGCTGAGGGCTTTTTGTTTCTTCATCAGCCAGGGAAGATGGCACAAAGTGGCAAGAAGGGAATGTGGTGAATGAGATTCATTGGGGGCAACTTGACATATTCAGCCAGAAAAAAAAGATTTGAAATTCTTCTCTGTATAATTTACCTAGTTGCATAATGAAGGGAACTTTTTATGTATAATCTCTTTGCCTTGGTAAGTTTAACATTCACAGATACAGCAACAGTAATTTTTTTAGGAAAGAAAGTCAGATCACAGATTTTGGAGCTGAAAGAGCTCTTAGAGATCTAAATCTTTCACGATACGGATGGGAAAACTGAGGGGCAGTGAAGACATTTAAGATCACCCAGCTAGTTAGGGGCAATGCTGGAACTAGAAAGTGTATATTCTAAATCTTGGTCCCTTTTTCCCTGTAGAAACATGTATCTATCAGAGAATACTGTACATGTATTTATATTTCCATGTATTTATATTTCCCAAACTCTGTTGAAATGATTTCAGGGTCTGTTTAGAGGCATTTCTTGATCCTTTGAAAGCTGCCTTTTTACCCAAGTTCAGCCATACTGGGTAGCAGAGCCCCTAAAAGAGGCATCTATCTTTTCAGTGATTATTCTTATTACTCTGGGTGCTAGTAAGCTCTCTGATTCTGAGCCAAGATGACTGGGTTAAAAGGAGACCTCGAACTGGGAACTCCTTCACAAGGGAGGTGCCACGACAGTTGGTACCAGAATCATTCCGGATAGAATTATAACAAGCTTTTCAGTGGAGTAGTCTCTATCCCAAGAATTCTGCAAATGGGAGCATTTTTTATTTTGGTTTTTCAAATGAACATGAGAGTCATTGCTGTTTCTATTAATTGAGTTTATCCCTTAGCAATTATGACAGTAAAATTATTCACTGTTGAAAATAGGTAATATGCTGGTATATACAGGTGGAAAATGGCCTGAACTCTACTGAGAATCAGGTCATACATTCCGGGTAATTTCTTTGCAGTGGTTCCTGTTGAGCACAGGTCCTTCTTTGGTCAAAAGCAGTTCCTTTTTGGGCTCAACTGGGAAAGTTGTTGACTTCAAGTTGTGCAGACTGCTCAAATCCTGGCAGCAGTGGAGCATAAGACTTCAAATGAATGAACATACTTCTGGATTGTTTGAGGTGACACTTCATGGCTAGTTGTGTTTGAGGTAAGTCAGTCGATGTCCTAAGAAGCAGGGAAGTCTATAGCTCTTTGTCACAGCTCTAGTAAAGGGGACAGAGCTGTCAGTTGTGAAACCACCTTTTCTAAGCATTCCAACAATCAGAGCAATGACTGGTAGGGAGTCTATGCTTTATTTAAAAACTTTTGGTCAAAAAGTCTACTTATATTCCAGGTCAGATTATTTTGCAGCTAAGTTTTTATCTAGTATTGGTTCACTTGCATCACAGACAGAGTGATGAAGTAAATAGATTGATGCACAGAGAGACAAAAGTCTTGGTTCTAGCTAAAGTTCTGCCAGTGATTCACTTTTGGCCTTGGACAAGTTTCTTTATTTCTCTGTGTCTCAATGGTCTCACCTATAATAAGGGGGGAGAGATCAAAATAGATGGCCTTTAATTTCCTTCCTAGCAATAAAATGATTTGACTCAAGGCTCCTGGTACCTGAGAAAAGTTATATACCATGAGTTGGTAAATAATGGGACCATAGTAGGGAAATCTAACTACAGGGAGCCTTCTAGATCTCAAAGGGAATTCAATAATCTTTGCAATGTTTTTTTCAGAATAATTTCATCACAAGCACTTCAACTTTTAGACCACAGGGAAGTGTTTTGTAAATAATTTCCCTTTTTTTTCAAATGTTAAAATAAAAATAACATAAGGGAGAGAGTTCTGAAATCTGACTTCTATAATGACAGTGTCACTCACTCAATGTTTCTCAATGTTTTAAACCCAAATTTCCATTTGAGAAACATAAAAGTCTCACTACAATGTTACTGTGGACCTGTCTCCCTAGAAACCAGACCCTGGACTCCTAGAAAGACCTATTCGATCACGTTGACATTTTCCAAATACTGTAAGCCTAACAGCCAAAAAGATTTTTGTAGATCTGTACTTTCAGAAGTTTGTATTATATGGACATTAATTTTGATTTCCAAATGTATTTACTGTAATAAGGAATTTTTTAAAGTAACACATTTTTCCAATCTTCCACTTAAAGAATTATTGCATTAGTCCTGCTAAACATTTCACACCTATATTTTTGGGGAGATTTTCTAAACCCAGAAAAGTGCAGAATCCAACCAAAGGCCCATGGAAACTACTCTCTGTACAAGTAAAGTGGAAATGAATAATATTTATTTAAAGTATACTGTGTACCAGTTATGAAAATAGATACATTTTCTACTTAATTATGTACGATTTATATTTAATATTCACAATGATGTATGTTTCAGGCAGTGTGATCCTAAATTTAAAAATGAGGAAACTGAAGCAAAGTGATATGAAATGAGTTGTTTCAGGCTAGACAGCTGATAAGTGAATCAACGTTTGACCTCAGATCTGCCCAAGGTACATGATTCTTTCCATCTCCAAAATGCTTTCCCAACTGCAAAAATGATAAATAATTAAACTTCTTTCCTATCTGATTAAAAATCTAATGAAGATGCATGTATGGATGTTCAATTCAAACTTTAAGATATTTATTAGTGAATGGTCTAATTGCTTTAATTCATTTTAAGGATAAAAATAATTTTTACTTTCTCTAATTTATGGGAAAAATGTCTAGGCTTGCAGAATATATCCAAACTGTTGTGTTTCTGACATCAAGCCAGGTTATTTACAGCTGATTTAAATTAATTCAGGAAATGGCAGAATTCCAAATTCCAATTGTTCTTCTTTGGCTGTGGTTATGAGTGACTGAATGAAGGATACCATGTTTATGGGAATCAGACTGGCTTAGGTAATTCATGTGAGACTTTTGTGGTTTAAATAAGAAGAAAAAGGTAAGAAAAAGTTAAGAAAAAGACAAGTTACATTCCTGAACTACCTGTAAATCTTCTACCCTGAAGAGTGGAAGGGCCCTTGTCAGCAACCTTTCCCTATTTAATTTTCCCTTTTCTTCCCAAGATGACAAGCCTGCATACTGGCCCTATTATCATAGAAAATAGGAGAAGCAAATTTCATAAACATGTTCACTTAGTGGTATTAGTGACTTAATGATGAGGGGTGAAATGAGGGAGAGAGCTGAGAAGGTAAAGCTTTGTAGAGCTGTAGTAGGGAAAGAACAGTTACCCTGATGCCAGAAACAGGCTCTACCTTCTTCACTCTGCCACTTGTGTGACCTTCAGGTATATAAGGTCACTTCTTTGAGTCTCAGTTTCCTGATCTGTAAAATGAGGATGATATCCTCTGACCTAATTTATTATATATACACACACACATATATATACACACATACATATATATACACACATATTTAATAACAATTAACAGCAATTATAGACATAATAATACTTTGTAAAATATAAATCAGAAGGTGGGTTGAGACAGTGGCAGTTACATTAATGGTGGCAGTGGCAGTGCTGATGGTATTACAGGCAGGGGTTTAGAGGTGCCATGCTCATAAAGTCATGGCAAGTTAGAGTTGGAAGGGAGTTAAGATCATCCATTTCCAATTGTCTTATTTCAACAATGAGGAAAATAAAACCCACGTAAGGGAAGGGGCTTAGCAAGGCAAAACAAAGTGATAGTATTTGAATAGTTACTAGAATCCAAGAGTCTTAGTTTCAAATCCAGTATTCTTTTTAATATATTCTACTGTGTTTGAGTCTTCCACATCCTGCAAGTCTTGCTACATTCAGCTCATTACTGTTATAAATACGTGTTGCAGTGCTTTATCCACAAATCTATTATGATTAGAGTTCATAGGCAAAACTTGCTAAAGATCCCTGGTTTTGATACAACCCTACCTTGACACCGGGTGGGCAGTCATTTGCTATCTATTTATCTGGTCATGAAAGTGCTAGAAATACAACCAAGATTACTAGCTGCATCTTTGAAGAATGGCCTTATCCACAGAAATGCCACTTTAAAATATTTTTGTGCAACAAGTTGTTTGCATAAGAAGAATTTTAGCTTTCTCTCATGAAGAGTCTCATTATGACTAAAAGCACAATAGCTATGACTTTGAGAAAGAAACGTAATTCTGCTGAGCCTTCATTTTCTGATCTGTAAAGGGGTATAATAATAATTAACTCAGAGCTCTCTCAAAGATCAAAGGTAATATATTAATAGCACTTAGCCAGTGACTGGCAGGATGCATGAGGAAACTTCTTGGACTTAGTATTTCACTGAAACTAAGGAGTCTGGTACAAATTCTGAGGCCATCATAATATAAGCTCACTTTGGCTGTACCTTTGTGAAACCACAGCATTGAGCTAGTTGGTTGGGAAGTGAAGCTGCCTTTGGGTAGATGTTATCGGTATCTACTAAGTTCTTGGACTCAGGTACATTGAGTCATATTTAAAGACCTTACATACCTTTGTGTTCTGAGACAAAATTTAGTTATTTCCATAAAGTCAAGTGTTTAACCAAATTCTCACTTGACTTTATGGGATCCCTGTTGGATTTTAAGTAAAAATTTGGGATTACAAGATTTTGGAGTTTTAGGTGTCCATATTTATTCGACTTCAACTTTATATCCTTGTCTTGACCATATTTTCCTCAGTAGCAAAAGGAGGAAAACTCTGGTTGTTGCTTGGGAGAGTAGCCTATGGGAGAGACATCAGAAGTAAAACTGCTTAAGGCTATGCTAATATGTGCCTATTCTTCATACTCTTACCTTTACAAACCAATGAGTATGAACTGATCCTTTACTGCATGCGTAACTCTTGGCTAAGCAAAGTGAAGAATATAGAAGTGTAAGATACAGAGTCTTCCCTCACAGAGACTACATTCTTATAGTGCAGCCTCTAAGTCCAGTAAGAGTACAAAGAAGGAAGAAGTCAGAACAGGGTTACCTGGTGTAAGAAAAAGATGAGAGTCGAGATGGGATCTTGAGAGAGGAGTAAAATATTGGCTTCTGAGATGGGACCAAGGGAGAAAGGAGCTTGATGGACTTTTAGTCACAACTTTATACCAATCTTCACTATCAGGAATATCCTTAGAGCCACACATTGAAAGTGAATCTTGTTAGCTCAAATATAGTAGCTGATTTTTCTGCTCTGATTATTAATTAGAATTCTTTGCTGGTCATTCCCTTAAAGATTTGGCTTTTGTTACCAGACCCCTCTTTCAAGTGAAGAGGCATCCCTCTTCATGGTCCTGGCCTTTGATGTAGGCTGTGTGTACCCTAGGTAGAGCACTGCACACTGGAGAAATCAAGAGGCGTTTACTTCTATAAGGATGATACTGGTGGAACTGGGAATTCAGCTCTCATCACTATCTGGATGGTTCACAACAATAGAGCTAGGACCTCAAGTATATACTATGGTTTGGATAGTAAAACAGAAAATGGATTGTGGACTTGATCTGGGACCAAGATCTTACCAGATGGTACAACAGAAGAATGGTAAACAAGGAAGTTGAGGGTTCTTGTGTGAGAATAATTAATTTGACCATTTAATCTAGTCTGTACAAGGAAGGAAGGAAGATGAAGGAGGGAGCTAGGCTGGACCAGAAGAAATGGAGAGATTTAGAAATTTAAGGTCTCTGAGAGTTTGTTATGCAAACTAGCATGGTGCAATATGCAGTGAAGTTCAGTGATTGTGATATTAGAGAAAGAAAACCATTTTGAAGAGTCAGGAATCTATGAAGCTTGGCAGAGTACAAATTTGAAAAGTTCTGGAATAGGTAAATTGACTCAAATTGTCAGGAGAGGTGAATGTTGTGAGCTGCTAATCTGAAAGGACTTTGGAAAAGTCCTAAACTGTGATATCCTTGTATAACATTTCATATATTTTATAAAATAAGTTATCTTTGTTTCCTCAAACAGTCTCCCAAACTGGTCAATCATCAATTCCATATCTGACTTATACTTGAAATTCTAATATTCCTGCCATATCAAGTCAGAGCTTATTTTTTTATTTCCTTGACTGTTGCGGTAGTAAGGTGATCAACTATTCTGTTTGTCCTGGACTGTCATAGTTTTATCACTGAAAATACTATGTTCTGGGAAACCCTCAGGCAAAACTAAACTGTTGGACTCACAACTGATTTGGACTTCCTATCTCTGGTCTTCCACCTTTTCAATCCATCTTCAACACTTTTGCCAGAGTGATCTTTCTAAAATACAATGTAGTAATATCGCATCTCTTCTCAGAATCCCTCAATGATTCCCCATAAATCCCTTCATGATCTGGTTGCATCTACCTTTTTAGTTGTTTTTCTTTCTACTACCTTCTCCCACTCAACCTCCCATTCCATCTTCCCCACCATCATGCACTGTTCTCCAGCTGGTATAGAACACCTATTATTCCTTTCTATAGGTCATTTTAAAAACTAAATTTTAAATGGAAGTACTGGGGATTGAACCTAGGACCTCATGCATGATAAGCATTTGCTCTACCACTGAGCTATACTCACCCTACATTCATTGTTTCATTTGAATGCTATTCATTAAACTCTGGAAGTGTTTTTCCATCCTTTCTTTTTCTTTCTTTCTTTCTTTTTTATTTTTAATCAGCTTTAATTGTTTATTCAGAAAGTCCATTCTTATGTTTTTTTTAAACTGAAGTATAGTCAGTTTACAATGTTGTGTCAATTTCTGGTGTACAGCATAATGTTTTAGTCATACATATACATACATATATTCATTTTCATTACAGGATATTCCATCCTTTCTTTTGCTACATGTTTCCCACCTCAACTGCTTATTAGAAATGGATTTATTCTTCAGGTTGAGCTTCCAATCCTCCTGTTCTATGCAGGATTCATTTCTACCTTTACAGAAACTTCTTTGTTATCTCTCTCATGGCACATTAAAAAAATCTACTATAGCTAGTTATTCTTACATCTATCTCTCCTAAATGACTATAAACTTCTTGAGGACAACAATCATATATTATTCTTCCCTGAAATTTCCAACCCCACTCTACTATCTTTAGCACTTAGCATATTGTATACACACACAGAAGAATATGACTTTGCTGGATGAAATTATGAATTGCTAAATCTCAGATAAGTAGTATTAATAATACCCAGTGCAGGCTTTCTTGAAGAGATGGGACTTGACCACAGCTTTGAAGGGCTACTTAGATTTAAATATAATACCGTTTAATTCAGACAAAATAAGGCTAACTTTATCTCCTCCCCAGCCATCATCTGTATTTTTCTCTCTAACCTTGTCCCTATAGGAACCAATAAAAAATGCATATGGTTTGACACAGGTGCCATATTCTCTGGCTCAAGGTACAATCTCTCAGAACTCAATAGAAACAGCCTCACATGGTAGAAAGGACATTGAATAAGAAGCCTAGAAACCTGACTTCTGGTCCTAGTTCCATCATACTTTAACCCTGTGACTTTGAAGGGGTATTGAGTTGTTCTTGAATGCATCTCTTTGTCTGCTAAACAATATGGTAAGAGTATTACTGGTATTTTTCCCAGTTGAACTCATAGAGATGATGCTGTGTTAACATGAAGATTTCTTATCACTTATTCCATTCACTTCAGTTCTTGTTATGCAGTGAATGTGTTGTAGATTAAAAAAATATTTTCCTCACCAAACTAGAATCTTCTCAGAGACATGGATTATTGCAGGTGATTCTATATTCTTCACATAACTTAGCACAGAGTTCATAGGATGTTGTTTACTAAATATATGTTGATTGAGTGATGGCCTCCAAGGCAGCCAGAGTCCTCAAAAAGCCAAGGAAAAAGGTAAATATACAGTAATGATTTTCCTTTTGTGCTTGATTTCCATGTGTGGAGAGCTTTGGGGACTATGGATGTAGCTTCCTCACTCTCATTCCAAGTTCCATGCATAGGTGGGTAGGAAGCCATTTGCTCATGAGATGAGGCAGATGTACCTTTCATTTACAGAATGACAGTCAACAAAAATAAAGAGTTAAGATGCTTTTGGAAGCATATCATAAGGACAACCCTCTTCCTGAGGTCCAGGTAATAGTGTTGATGGTACTCTGAGACCTTGAACTGTGCTGGTTTCTACCCATAGGATATATCTGAATACCTGTGATCTAAACTGATTATTTTGATCTTTTCTCAAGCTCCTAAAGGCATGACTTTTCTGAGTTGAATAGGGTAAGTGCAGGGAATATTGATGATAATAGCTGAAACCAAAAGACAGCATTTTAGGGAAATAGCAGGCAGCAAAAATGTATGAGTTGACATATCAAGGTTTGCATTTTTGCTTATTGCTTCCAAATAGGGACTTTAAACTATTGTGCATGTAATTCAGTCCAACTGTATAACTTTTCTTTGAGTGCTTATTAAGTAGCAGGCTAAGTCCTGGCTGTATGGTGATGAACAGAATAGATCTTGTTATGGCATTAATAAAGATAAAAGCACAGTGGTTTAAATAACCAATAAACAAGAAAACAAACATTTAAATTACAAGTGTTGATGCTACAAAGAGATATTACACAGTGTATGAGAGTATGTAATGCTATATAAGATTATCTAAATGGTTTTGGTAGTGAAGGTGTCTTTGATCTGCAAACAGATTTAAAAGGAGCCAGACATGTGAAAATGGAGGAATATAACTCCAGGCAGAGAACATGACATGTGCAGAGGCCTTTGCCAAGAAAAAAGCTTGACTTGTTCTAAAAACTGAAAGCATCTCAGTGTAGTTGAAACAATAGTGAATGAGGGTACGATATTAACTATACTTCAATTTATTTTTTTTAATTTAAATTATTTAATTTTTATTGAAGTTTAGTCAGTTTACAATGTTGCATCCATTTCTTTTTTTAAACATTTTTATTGATTTATAATCATTTTACAATGTTGTGTCAAATTCCAGTGTAGAGCACACTTTTTTCAGTTATACATGAACATATATATATACAGTGTCACATTTTTTTCTCTGTGAGCTACCATAAGATCTTGTATATATTTCCCTGTGTGAAGTAAACAAGATTATACTGTATATTTCAATTTAAAAAACTCACATGTAAAAAAAATAGTGAATGAGGAAGAGAATGGCATGACATGATATTGAACAAATGGCCTTGAGACCATGGTGAGAAGTTTGGCCTTAATACAATAGAGAAGCAACAAAGTATTTTAGGCAGGAGAATGACATGATATTTTACAGAAAGTTCACTTAGGCCACAGTGTGGATGGGGTTAGAAGAAGTCAAGAGATAACATAGTCTCTGCCATAGGAGTGCAAAATCTAATTGAAGAAAAAGGCATGTTAACAGAATTTCAGTGTGTGTGTGGTAAGTGCCATGACAGAGGTAAGGGAGTATGGAGACAAGCATGGGTTCCAAGTCTAATATACCACTTCTACACTATGCAAGCTATATGATTTTGGCACAACTTATTTAATCTCTCTTAGTCTCAGTTTCCTCATTTGTAATCTGGAAATAATCTATAGGCTGCTATGAAGATTAACGAGATACTATGTGAAGAATGCTTAGCCTGTAAATAAATGGTCACTCTTAATATACAGTAGCCATAATTAGTGTTAATGTTAAGCACAGTATGGAGACTAGACTACAGGGAACAAAATTTGGGTGCAGGGAATACAGTAAGAGATCTTTTACAATAATCAAGAAGAATGATGACAATGGCTTGGGTTAGAAATGCAACAGTGGAAATGGAGATGGATTGGAGATAGATTTAAGAGATTTTAAGGGGGAGAATCACCTCATTTCTGATTAGATATGGGTGAAATGAAGTGATAGAGGTGGGATGAATTCCCAGTTTCCATTATTAGTGTCTGGGAGGAGAGTCATGGCACAGATTGAGAAGGTGAGCTTGGACTCAAGGGTGAATCACCAATCCCACACTTCTTTCTAAGGCAGGAACCAGATATATCTAATTGAAAGACAGAGAGATTGATAACACAGGGGGCATAAACCAACCAAAAAAATCAACAATAGAGCCAGAACCAAAAAGGGAGAGACAGAGACAGAAGCAGAGGCAGAGACTGAGATAAGGAACATATTCCAAATTTAGCCCTTTCATTCAGCATTTTTCTGTCAGTGGCTTCTTAGGTTCTCCTTTCTAAAATTTCAGAAGCGTCACAGATTGTTAAGAGGAAGCTAAATGTTCTCTCTCTAATACAGTTTATATTTTTGCTCTACCCCAAACAAATTCCCCCAGCCTCTCCTTACCATAGGGGTTTTACATTTAATTGTCACCAAACAGATTTGGGGAAAAACCCTTCCTTCCTCCCCTTCAGTCTGGAGAAGAGAAAGGGCTTTGGATAGCAGGCCATGTAAATATCTAAGCTTGAAATAAACTGAATTATAGAGGCATAAGAAACCACAGAAACAAAATAAGTTGTGAGCTTGAACTCTAGCTTGCTGTTTTGGCCTAACAGAGCTCTGTTATTTAGCACAGAGGTGTGAAAAGTATATGCCCCTTTCGTAGGTAAAATTTTCTGTATCAGCGAAGCAGAAACAAACAGCCATATCTGCAAAATGCAGAAGTGGAAGTGTGAATTGGGTGGGTGTAAACTGTTCTTCGTTCTTAGAACTGTAATGCACTTGATGCATCTTCCTTTGCTCTCTCACAGTAGAAACAGTATCAATACTGAAGTCAAAGTAGGTGGTAAGGAGGGGTGGATGCCTTGTATAGGGACAGGTGTTTAGTTATATCTTGATGGCAAAACTACACTAATCTTTGTGTTATAACATCATAAGGTCCTACTGTGAGATTAGAAATAGTCTGCCATAATGTACCTTACTGATATCATGATGAGCACCATTCTATTAAAAAAAATCCCTCCTGAGCAGGGATAGGCAAAGGGTGTAGTAGAAAGATTTGGAGCAAGGCAGGCATGATCACTAATCCCACTTTTACCATTTGCTAACTTTGTTATCTGACAATTTACTGAATATTTCTGAACATCAGCTTCCTCATCTGTATTATAAGAGTAATAATAGTACCTACCTTTTAGGATGGTTGTGAGAATTAAATTAGGTAGTGCCTGTAAATAATTCCATTGCGGATTCAGGGGTAAATCAATGATAGTCAGACCATGATAATTATTTCTTGTCTTTTCACCTCTGAGTAACCCTCCACCCTCTATTCAAAGTCATACATACATAAGCAGGATGACTGCATGAGTCTTCAGAATATGGCACATATAGGCCAAGTACGGAGAATAGACTATAAGAGAAGAGAAAGTGAAAGTACTCTTTAGAGGAGTGGTAGCTTATAAAGCTGCCTCTCTTTTATCTGTGAATTAATCCATTGGGGTTCCATTCTTTAATCACATTTCTATTTCCTGGAGTAGGACTTAGAATGATATAGGAAGTCATTCTACTACTTATGAGAAGAATCTAAAAGCAGGCCACAGCTTTGCTTTTGTAAATGTATTTAACATAAAACAAAATAAAAACAATAGCATCAACAAAAACTCTTACTCTACCTGAGGGATAACCTCACTACTTTGTTTTTTCCACTTCTAGTGCTAAAGGAAATGAACATTCCTGCAGTATGGACAGAAGTTATGTTTGTAAAATTTGTCTTTGGAGGAAAACAAATGATGAACAGCAGGGTGTGTCTAAAGATTAAGTAGGCAACTTATCCCCACGTTTGAAGTCCCAGATCTTTTATTTAGTAGATTTGTGTCCTTAAAAACTCCTCTCTGGGCCTTGCTTTTTCTACCTGTTTCATGTGGTGGCTGAATTAATTGAATTTTAAAGGTCCCCTTCAGTCTAAAATTCTATAAGAGAGTTAAAGTAAAATAATGAGGTTATTGCTCTCCTGGCATTCTTATTTGCAGATAGCCTGCATAAATCCTGGCCAGGCTTTTAGAAGCTCTAAAAATTATTATATATTCCCATGTATTATGTATAATACATAATAAAAACTACAGTAAAGCATAAAATAAGATTAAGGAAGTCCAGAAAACTTTTTCCCTTATGATGATTACTTTAATGAAAGAAAAAGTATTAAATCTCAATTTTTTTCCAAAAAAAAGATTTTGGTTGCCTATTGTGCTGGTACCCTAAACAGTGTTCACTGTGACTGTTGAATAATCTGCAGGATGTCACACCAGTACAGAATTTCCCTTAGATGGAGAAGTGGTCTTTCCCATTCACATAAGGGGAAATATCCTGGTTCAATTTCTGAATTCAAATATTACTGAAGTTTTTCATGTAAATTTGGAATGAAACCTAAGCTAAGAGAGAAAGACAAAATGTACAAAAACCACCAACCCTGAATATCAGTCAGGATACTAGCAATTCAGGCTAAAAGAAGCAGAGCCATTATCCAAGTGCTGTGGTGCCAAGTTAGGAAGTCAGCACCCAATGGAGAAGGTGGCACTAAAAGGAAAGGCAAGGAGACCTGAAAGATAATGGATTTTTACCATTGCAACTGGGGAGGAGTGAACATTATTCATTTTAACCAGAGCCTGGGGCAAGAGAAGTTTGGGTGTGAAAGAAATAGACTCAAATATCACACTTTTTTTTTATCTGTGATGAGAACAATAGACAAAATATTTCAGGACTTCTTTGCCTGCAAGACAGAGCTTAGACAGTCTTCGAGGGCAGGAAAGTTTGGGGACAATTCCATGGTTCTATAACTGATTTCACTGGTTGACCTTGAGTTAGTGGTATATCTTCCTTGAGCATCTGCTTCTACATCTGTAAACAGGCACCTGCTAATTTTAATATTCTATCACTCTGTAAGTATAAAAAACAAATCTGAGTGTCAACTAAAGAACTGGTTAACCATTATATTCTTTCTTGCTTTGTTTTGAGCAGGGATCATAACTCCACGGGTTACCTTGATGAATATACTGAAGTATTCAAGATGGGTAGCAACAGTACCAGCAATGCTGAGACTCACTGCAATGTCACTAATTTGACATTTCATTACTCCCTCTATGCAACCACTTACATCCTCATATTCATCCCTGGTCTTCTGGCCAACAGTGCAGCCTTGTGGGTTCTGTGCCGCTTCATCAGCAAGAAAAATAAAGCCATCATTTTCATGATCAACCTCTCTGTGGCTGACCTTGCTCATGTGCTGTCCTTACCCCTCCGGATTTACTATTACATCAGTCACCACTGGCCTTTCCAGAGGGCCCTTTGCCTGCTGTGCTTCTACCTGAAGTATCTCAACATGTATGCCAGCATTTGTTTCCTGACATGCATCAGCCTTCAGAGGTGTTTCTTTCTCCTCAAGCCCTTCAGGGCAAGAGACTGGAAGCGTAGATACGATGTGGGCATTAGTGCTGTCATCTGGGTCATCGTTGGGACCGCCTGTTTGCCTTTTCCCATCATGAGAAGCACAGACTTAGCCAACAACACTGAGTCCTGCTTTGCTGATCTTGGTTACAGGAAAATGAATGCAGTGGCTTTGGTTGGGATGATTACAGCTGCTGAACTGGCAGGATTTGTGGTCCCAGTAGTCATCATCGCATGGTGTACCTGGAAAACTACTGTATCCCTGAGACAGCCACCAATGGCTTTCCAAGGAATCAGTGAGAGGCAGAAGGCACTGAGGATGGTTTTCATGTGTGCTGCAGTCTTCTTCATCTGCTTCACTCCCTATCATATTAACTTTATTTTTTACACCATGGTAAAGGAAGCCATCATTAGCAGTTGTTACATTGTCCGAAGCACACTGTATTTCCACCCTTTTTGTCTATGCCTTGCAAGTCTCTGCTGCCTTTTGGATCCAATTCTCTATTACTTTATGGCCTCGGAGTTTCGTGACCAACTATCCCGCCATGGCAGCTCTGTGACTCGTTCCCGCCTCATGAGCAGGGAAAGTGGTTCATCAATGATTGGCTAAAAATGAAAGGGAACTATGTTCCCTGGCTTTTTCCAAAGACCGCAATGATCCGCCAGACAATTTCTTTAATTGAACTTTGGGAACAATAGAAGTAAATGTATTTTTTGTGTGATAGTTATGCTTACAGTGGTGTGATGGTGGAGGCAGAGTATGAAAAATGTGAGAGGGGAAGGGAAGTTGGGATTTGCCTGTTTCCTCTTTGAAATTCAAGGCACTTTCTTACTTATGAGACCTAGATCAAGGTTTTACAGATTTTTTAAAAAAAATGGAAATTGGATATTTTATCTTAAACATTTATTTAGTAAATATGATTGTTAAAGATAAAATAAAACATGAATATTTTCCAGAATGTAAATATAAATCTCTTTCATATGAAGACCATTATTTGTGAACAAAAGCAAAAAATCTCCAGTCTTTCTAAAAGATAAATACACAGGCAAGAGGGAGTGAATATTGAAGTAATGTGGGGATAAATGAAGGGTATTGAAATGTGTTCATTCACAGAAAATGTACTAGATGCTTATTGTATTCTGGGCTGCCACTTCCTTGGGTACTTTCATGTATATCATCTCATCTAGCTCTTCTAATAAATGTGTAGAAGTTTCCAATACAAATGAATAAATGGAACTTCAGAGGGATAAAGCAACTTGCCTGGGGATAAACAGTAGTGAGTCAAAATTTCCCCCTAATATACCGCATATGCTTAAGTTATTGCCTCTATGTGTTGTTATTTTACAAGGTTAAATATTAAATTTGTTTTGAATGGTGAAAACACAGACTAAAGCTAAGCCACATGATACTGAGACCATTTCTACCTAAGATTATTTGAAAAGTCTGTGAGTTGTGGGGAATGGAATGTCAGGCTTCAGGCTGCAAAATATCAAATAATAGATAAGTTGTTCTAATACTTTCCCAATCTACAGAGTCCTAATTATCAGAGGTATAGGAAACCCAAATAGTTCATTATTTCCCACAAAATGTATTTTAAGGTTTAATGTAGGTAAGACAAACCCCATAAATGGATGAAAGAAAGAAATCTGTAAAACTGGAAGATGAGCATTCTATAAAATTTAGACTTTTTTGAGTTCGCCCAACTGTTCTTCTTAAACATTACTGTACACTGCTTTGAACAAATTTGTGTTTATTAAGAGACTTCTCTGTAAACAGAGCTCATAGAATTGCCTTGGAAACATAAAACATCATGAATGAATGGGAGAAAAGTGAGTATCCTCTTTTTGGCAATCTTCTTATCTTCATTTTTCTAGAGGTTATGGCTATTTTTTCAGAGTCATTATGGAGGACTTAAATACAAGCAATCCTCAGCTTTCAGGTTGGCATTTGTGAAGCTCAATCCATTACTCTTTTATTTTATGACTACAATTTAAATAGCATAGACATTTGTTGTGCAGGGAAGAGAAGGGAAGTGGTAGTCCTTAGAATACCCATTTGAACAGACTGTCTATGGAAGAGGAAGTAGGGACAACTGAAAAAGGAGGAGTTAATTTTTTTAAATAGGGTTTCTAGGGAAGAAGAGAGTTCTGTGATTATGAAATAATGAAACTGAATTTCTTGTGCTTTATTAATTTGTATCTGAAGATATTGCCTAAAGAGGGTTTCCAGATATGCTTGGAGTTAAGGGTAGCATTTTTAGAATGATTGTATAGATAGCCCCACTCTAAGGAGACAATTTTGAAAGGAACCCACTTGGGAAAATACACCCTGCTATCTTTGTGAAGAAAAAGAATCTCAGTTCTATATAATCACACTTCATATTTCTTCCTTTCAAGTTGTTGACAAGAGGTCGTGCTTCAAGCACCAGATCTGTGAATTAGTGGCCAAATTAAATTACGTGCCTTTCATTTATCCATCATTAAAGTGGAATCTTCAGGCTTTTTCTGACATGGGAATTCCTATTGCAGTGAGAGAGAAGGTGATAACACCAAAACTAGCAATGATTGGTTCTTGAATTTTAAAGACAGAGATACCCTATGTAATGTTAGGGGAAAAGGTGACAATGCTTGATCTTATTAAATAACAGCTCAAGAAATCAGTGAGACTGCTTTGAGGTATTACAATTAACAATTTGAATAGTTGTTCCTATACTTACCACAAGGACATGCTGTGAGACAAAGAGGACAGCAGAATATATATCCTTGAATCAGTTTTTCAAAAAGTCACCGGAAAGCTCTACATTGTCCCCAAGTCTCTGCAAGACACCTGTCAAAATGCGCCTGCAAACTACTCAGAATCTCATAACCCTAATGAAATACTCTAACTTTCTGGTAATTTTGGTTAAACAGGAAAAGATTTTGAGCTCTATAATAAAGTTGTACAATAATCTATATAATCATACATGCAGTTTATGGATGATTGATTATGCTGTTTACCTTTAGAAACTTTTAAATACAAGCACAGAATATATATATATATATACACACACACACATATAAGTTATCATATATTAAATAGATGATTCTTGTGAAATATGTGGTCACTTTTACAAAAAAATTAAGCATTAGACTCTTATTTGAAAATTGAACTCCCCTATTATAAAATTCCTTCTATAAGAAAACTAGATTCTCTTTAAATTATTTTGTATATTTTCCAGGAATATAAGCCACCATAAAAGAAAGTTTACTGCTTATAATAGAAATTTTGAACTACATTCCTCTTTTAAGTAATAAATAATGTGAGTGCCATATGAACTCTTCACAGATAATACTGTGCCTTTAAGTATATTAGAAATGCAATATATAATTATAAGCATAAATATGCTATTATCCTCTAAAGCTCTGAGTTAATTAATCTCACAAAGTTCCAAATTTACCACGAATGAATAATTAAACTATTTTGGCTTCTTGATATTTTAATAATTAACCATAACTTTGTTTTTGGAACAGAAAATTCATTTCCATTTTTATATAGGTATTACTTTGTGTAAGTAAATTATATTGCAGGATTTTTAATATACAGAATTAACAAAGTAGGGAGGGAATAATTGGTTTATAGGAGCTGAATTTCAAACTGCATACTAAGGAGAAAGAAGGAGAGTAGCAAAATTTCAGGAGCTGCTAATATAAACTAGCAGATTTCCTGATCTTCTGGAGTTGGGGGAAGGTGGAGATTCCTGTGACCTGAGAAATTGCATTTGAACTGGGTCTTACTTGATGGAAATGTTTTCAATTTGTTTCTAAATGTAAAGAAAGAGTAAACATTCTTATTGGAAATCTTCCTGAGCCAAGGGTGGAAATATAAAAAAATCTGGAAGGTGACTAGTACTGAATATTATAGTTTGGCTAGAAATATACAAAGGAGCAATAAGTAATGAAGCTATAAAATGTAGAGGCCTGGTTATGGTTCAAGATCCTGAACTCACCTAATCTCATGGACACAACAAATCTAAAGCAATATATTGAACAATTTCCTTTGAAGAAAGCCTTAAAACTGGTGTAGGAACCCCTTTATATAAAAAAATGAGAAACCACAATGAAGAAGGTAAAAAAGGCTAAGACATAATCTCCCTATAAACCCCACCTCCTCCATAGTGACCCCAAATCAAGAGGGAACTCAAAACACAGAGTTTCAACTTGATGAGTAGAGTTTGTACCTGACATTGGGCACCCCAACTTTTAATATCAAGAGCTGAGAGATGAACCCTTGAAACATCTGACTTCCAAGACAACAGAGCCCAAGCTCACAAGATTAGTGGGGATATGGTGGACTGAAAAATGACTCTTAAAGGACTCACATGCACCTCACCTGCTCAAAGGCCCAGCACAAAACAGTCCTTTGAAAAGTGCCTAGATTTTATGCAAAAGAGACTCATTTGCTAATTTTATGTATTAGTCTGAGGGACCTGCTGCGATGCTCTCTGTGGATGGAAGCTGGTGGGTATCAACTGTGCTCTTCCTCTGCCTTGCTAAAGCTCACAAGTGCCATGTGATTTTTTCTTCTATTTTTTCTCTTCTTCCTTTTTTCCAACTTGTTTTTCATTTTTTTGTCTTTCTTTTTCTTTTCTTCTTTTCTTCCTTTTCCTTTTTTTCTTTTTTATCTTTTTTTGGCAGGTACATTATTTGCATTCCCCCTCTGCCTCATTGCAGCCAGTGGTCACCGTCTTTGCACTCAGCCTTTGCCATGTTCCAGACTTGCTAGTATATTCCAGAAAGGAGCTCCTACACACATCTCGTTACCTAATTTTTATATCTAGTGACCTGATTTTTGCAGCTGCCTCCAAAAGAATGTCTTTTAATCATCTGGCTCTGGAGGCTGGGGGGCTTGTGATCCCAGATTCTGTGGGATTGTGATAATTAAAGAAAGGTTTCTTGGTAGACTACAACTTCCAGGACACTGCAAAGACAGATGACCAAAATGTACTCTCAGTCTTTCTGAGAAAGAAGCATATTTGCTTGTCCAGGAGCTTTGGCCTAAAGGATAAGCTTTTGGTTTGGCACATATTTTGAGGCTTATGGAGGTGCCCTCAGGGAATGGCGTTTAGGGATACAAAACTTTACACTTTCCCTTTACCTCACTCCAGCTCACCAATATCTTCCAGAAAAGAGCTTATACCTTATCTGGTGCCCTTATTTTTACAGCTGCTGCCAAAAGACACATCTCTATCTCCTGGCTCTCATAGTCAGTGGGGTTACGCTCACAGGTCCCACAGACTATAACCAATAGAGAAAGAGTTCTTAAACAGCTACCATCCCCTGGGACACAGCAAGAGGCAACAGACCAAAGAGCTCAGTCTTTCTGTGAAAGAGACCTATTTAGTATCTGGTCTCTTGGTTTTGCAGCTACTACTAAGGAGATACTCCTTTGATACTCCTTTGATTGTCTTGCTCTGATAGTCAAGGGGGCTTGGGATGGGAATGTAACAATCAGAGAAACAGTTATTGGCAGACTACCACCCCCAGGAACTGCAAAGATAACAGACTGAAACACACCTTCAGCCTTTCTATGAAAAAAGCCTACTTTGTAGTCTTGGAGTTTCAGTGTTAGGGTCAATATTCAGGTTTGAATCCAGGGTACACATCTAGGGATTATTGAGGTGTTCTCAGAAAATGTAAGCCAGGGGGTCATCTTTGTGCCCTCCCACTTCCTCACTACAGTTCATTGGTATCATCTAAAAAGGAGCTTATACACTTATCTGGAACCTAAATTCTTGTGACTTTCTCTTCAGGGACACCTCGTGATCACCTGGCACTGGTGACCAATGGGGCTTGTGTTTGCAGTTTCACAAGACTATATATAGTTGTACTCTTTAAAAGCTGATGCCTGAGGGTCTATCTTTCAATCAGCATAAATCTGTTACTGACAGAGATCCTCTACTTAGGGACACTGACTGTCCCAAAGGTCTTGGCATAACTTCAAACACTGGGAGTTATTAAAAATGAAATAGGCTGCTTGAACAATCACAAAAGTTTGGGAGACAACCAAAAACTAGGGTAGGTTTGAATGATAAATTTTATATCTTACACAATGTTAACCCTTCAAGGCTGGAAAAGGTGGCTGTTTGATCTAATGCATAGAAACCAACATAGAGAGTCACACAAAATGAAGAAACAAAGGAATATGCTCCAAATGAAAGGACAAGATAAAATCTTAGGGAAAAAAAGAAACCTAAATGAAATAGAAATAAATAATTTGCATGGTAAAGAGTTCAAAGTAATGATCATGAAGATGCTTACCAAAATCAGGAGAAAAATGAATGAACACAGTGAGAAATACAACAAAGAGATAGAAAATACTATGCAGTACTAAGTAAAAGGCACAAAGCTGAAAAACACTTAGTTAACTAAAAAAAATATACTACAGGAATTCAATAGCTGATTAGATAAAGAAAAAGAAAAGACCAATGAACTCAAATACAGGGCATAGGAACTTACCAATCAGAGCAAGACAAAAAAGAAACATGAAGATAGTTAAGGGAATTGTGGGACAACACCAAGTAGACTAACATTTACATTATAGGAGTACTAGAAGGAGAAGAGAGAGAGAAAAGGGCAGAAAAATTATTTGAAGAAATAATGGCAGAAAACTTCCTTAATCTGAGGAAGGAAACAGATGTACAGATCCAGGAAGCCCAGAGCATTCCAAATAAGATAAACCCAAAGACAATCAAGCTAAGACACAGTAAAATTAAAGTGTCAAAAAGTAAAGACAAGGAAAAAATCTTCAAAGCAGCAAGAAAGAAACAACTGGTTACGTACAAGGGAACCCACATAAGACTAGCAGCAGTTTTTTTAGAAGAAACTTTGTAAACTGGAGGATGTGGCATGATATATTCAAAGTATTGAAGAAAAAAAATGTCCAACCAAGAATAACCTATCTGGCAAAGGTGTCATTCAGAATTGAAGGAAAGATAACTTTTTCTAGGTAAGGGAGTTCATTACCACTAAAGCAGCCTTAGAAGATTTGTTAAAAGGACTTTTTTAAGCTGAAAAGAAAGGCACTAGTTAGTAACAAAACATATGCAAATATACATCTCATCATAAAAGATATATAAATATATATATACACACACACATACATATACATATATATATATACACACACACACACACACACACACACACAGAAATAGATAGATAGTAGATTCAACACTTATAATGCTAGCATAAAAGTTAAAAGAGAAAATTACTAAAAATACCAAGAACTACAATAATTAGCTGAAGTATACACAAAATAAAAAGATGTAAAATGTGATATTAAAAGCATAAAACATGGTGGAGGGAAGTAAAAGTACAGAGTTTTAGAATACATTAAAATTAAGTTGTTATCCACTTAGACTGTTATATGTATAAGTTGTAATATGTAAGCCTCATAGTAACCACCAAGTAAAATTTATAGTAGATACACACACACACACACAAAAATGAGAAAGGAATCTAAGCATACAACTAAAAAATTTATAAAACCACAAATGAAGAGAGTAAGACAAGAGAAAGAAAAAAAAAGGAACTACAAAATGGAAAACCATTAACAAAATGGCAAAAAGTATATAACTATCAATAATTACTTTTAATATGAAAATACTAAATTCCACAATCAAGAGACATAAAGTGATTGAATAATTAAAAAAAAAAAACTATGCTGCCTTTAAGGGACTGACTTCAGGTGTAAGAACACATACAAACTGAAAGTGAAGATGTGAAAAAATATTCCATGCAAATGGAAGCAAAAGAAAGCTGGAATAGCCCTACTTGTGTCAGATAAAAATAGACATTAAAACAAAAAGTCTGTAATAAGAGACAAAGAAGGGCATTGTATAATGATAAAGGGGTCAATCTAACAAGAGAACATAACATTTGTAAATATTTATGCACCCAGCATAGGAGCACCTAAATAAATAAAGTAAATATTTAAAGAACTAAAAAGACAAATAGATAACAAAATGACAATAGTAGGAGAATTTAATAGCCAACTTATTACAATGGCTAGACATCCCAGACCAAAAAAAGAAAAAAATTCAAAAAGGAAACATTGTCTTTAAAGGACATATTAGATGTATTGAACACAACATATATACAGAACTCCATACAAAAGCAACAAAATACACACTTTTCTCATTGCACATGAAACATTCTCCAGGATAGATCATAAATTAAGCCATAAAACAAGTCTTAACAAATTTAAGAATACTGAAATTATCTCAAACCTCTTTTTCAAACACAGAGATATGAAACTAGAAATTAACTATAAGAAGAAACCTAGAAAATTAAAAATATGTGGAGATTTCACAACATAATACTAGACAAACAATGGGTCAATGAAGAATTCAACAGAGAAGTCAAAAATACCTTGAAAATAAAATATATCAAAACTTATGGGATGTGACAAAAACAGTTCAAACAGGGAAGCTCATAACAATAAGTGTTGAGAAGCAAGATGGTGGAGTAGAAGGACGCTTGTAGCCCATCATCTCCCACAAATACACCAAAGCTCACATCTAAGGAACCTACTCAGCCAACCAGAGCACCTGCCGAACTCCGACAGAATATTGCCCTCTTCAAAAGACAACAATGCCAAAAATCTGGTAGGAGAAAAGGAAAAAAGAAAGAAGAAAAAGCAAAACAGTGTGGGACTGATCCTGCAGGGAGGGAGCAGCAAAGGAGGACTGGCGCTCATTCGCTGGGTCGCCCATCTCCAAAGGTGAGGCCAGCAGGATGGAGGGGGAGACTCCAAGGCTCAGATCAGCCCCGAGCACCCCTTGAACAACAGAACTGAGTTCAACGGCCACAAAGGATCCCTGCAACACCCAGCCAAAGATGCGAGCTAGCAGCTGGGGCCAGGACAGGCTGCCTGAGCCAGAAAGAGGACTGGGGTGGCTGCATTGAGGCAGTCCTGGGGGACAGCAGGGTGCTGCGTGCCATGGCTGGGAGGGAATATGGAGCAGAACAACCTCGGTCCCCCCTAAATTGTGGAAAAAGCAAAGCAACACTGCTGGTGTGCCCTGGGGGGAGGGACGCCATAGCCTTTGTCTCCTCAGACCTGCACCGCCATTACTGGCATGTCTCACAAGAAGAGAGGCTGGGCACAGCCACGGTTGCCATTACCTCCTGTGCACAGCGCCCAGGTGGGGGTGGGGCCGAGACCTGAATCTGCACCTGGGGGCTCTGCAACCTCCTAGGCAGGACTGAGACTTGTTTACAGCCTGAGGCAGATAGGATTTTTCTTCCCTGGAAACCTCAGAGAACTCACACCACCAAGACAAATAAGGAGCTGAGATTTGGCATGGAGCAGGAGTGGGTCCATTCCGTGATCTTCCCAGAACCTGCCTTTGGAGCGTCGACCTGAGGCGGAGCGGGCAGCTGCACAGAGCAGCTGAGTGATCGGCTCTGGGAGAGGGCAGGCAGCCACCCACCTTCCAGGCAGGAACACAGCACCTGACCACGGTGCTGGGAGGGGGCACGATCTGCCTACCTACCTTGCCTGACCACAGCATCTGACTGCGGCATCAGGAGGGGGAGTGACCCGCCCTCCCACCAGGCAACAGCTCAGCACCTGACCCAGTGTTGGGAGGGGTCGTGACCTGCTAGCTGACAGCCATTGGGAGCAGCACAGATGAGGGTGCCAACAGAGGACCTCTGGAAACAGCAAGCTGAGTTTGCAAAACAGAGTGAAGTCACAAAGAACTCTCAATAAAATCATTAAGAGCACACTGTCTCCAGGAGAACTAGATAACTGATACTCCTTGAGCCACAGTGCCAGAAAGATGTGAGCAATATGAAGAAGCAGAGGAACCACTCCCAATTAAAACATCAAGAGAAATCCCCTGAAAGCACGATCAAGAAAATAGACATTGATGGCCTGCTAGATCAAGTTTTCAAAAAAGGACTGATCAAAGTACTGAAGGAACTAAAAGAATAGAGTTTAGAGATATAAAATATGTCAAAAATGAAATAGAAGCTATAAAGAAGAACCAAGTAGAATTAGTAAACTCATTTGCTGAGATGAGAGCTGACCTAAAGGCTGTACAAAGCAGGCTAGATAATGCAGAGGAACGAATAAGTGACCTCGAAGACAGGGCAACAGAAAGCACCCAATCAGAACAACTAAGAGAAAAACAAATAAAAAAAATGAAAACAATATAAGGGGCCTATGGGATAATATAAAGCATACAAATGTATGCATAATAGGGGTTCCAGACGGGGAAGAAAGAACAAAGGGGATTGAAAAGGTATTTGAAGAAATCATGACTGAAAACTTCCCAAACCTAAAGGAATCAGATATCCAAGTATAGGAGGCTCAGAGGGCCCCAAACAGGAAGAACCAAAACAGACCCACACCCAGACATATAAGAAGACGGCCAGAGTCAAGGATAAAGAAATGATCCTAAAGGCAGCAAGAGAAAAGCAAAGATTGAGTTACAAGGGAAACCCCATAAGGCTCTCAGCTGATTTCTCTACACAAACACTACAGGCCAGAAGGGAGTGGCAAGATATATTCAAAGTCCTGAATGAAAAAAAGATGCAGCCTAGGATACTTTATCCAGCAAGGTTATCCTTTAGGATAGAAGGAGAGAGAAAGAATTTCACAGAGACGCAAAAACTAAAAAAAGTTTAGCTACACTAAACACGTGTTAAAAGGAACATTGAAAGGTCTACTCTAAATAGAAAAGAAGCAGGATGCTACAAAAATGAGAATCTCATAACTGGAAAGGAGATAACTGCCATGAATTACAAAAAGAATAAACACAAAATTGTAAAAGAAGACATCTAAATCATTAAGAGTGGGAGAGGGAAGCAAGGAAAGCCACTGTGGAAAACAGTATGGAGATTCCTCAAAAGACTAGGAATAAACTTACCATATGACCCAGGAATCCCACTCCTGGGCAGATGTCCAGAAGGAACCCTAATTCAAAATGACACCTGCACCCCAATGTGCATAGCAGCACTATTTACAATAGCCAAGACACGGAAACAGCCTAAATGTCCATCAACAGATGACTAGATAAAGAAGCTGTGGTATATTTATACAACAGAATACTATTCAGCCACAAAAACTGACAACATAACGCCATTTGCAGCAACATGGATGTTCCTGGAGAATGTCATTCTAAGTGAAGTAAGCCAGAAAGAGAAAGAAAAATACCATATGAGATTGCTTATATGAGGAATCTAAAAAAAAAAACACAAAACATAAATACAAAACAGAAACAGACTCATAGACATAGAATACAAACTTGTGGTTGCCAAGGGGGCAGGAGGTGGGAAAGGACAGACTGGGATTTTAAAATGCCGAATAGATAAACAAGATTATACTGTATAGCACAGGGAAACATATACAAAATCTTGTGGTAGCTCATAGTGAAAAATATAAAGTGACAATGAATATATATATGTTCATGTACAACAGAAAAATTGTGCTCTACACTGGAATTTGACACAACATTGTAAAACGACTATCAATCAATAGCAATAAATGTTTACCTCATAAACAAGAAAAATTTCACATAAACAATATAAGTTCGCATCTCAAGGAATTAGTAAAAGAAAAACAAATAAAGTCCAAAGTTAATAAAAAGAAGGAAATAACAAAGATCAGAGCAGAAATAGACATTAAAAAAGACAATAGAAAACATCTATGAAACGAAAGCCTGTTTCTCTGAAAGATAAACAAAACTGACTCACCAAGTAAAAAGACAGACAACTGAAATTAATAAAATCAGAAATAAAACAGGAAGTACTACAACTGATACCACAGAAATACAAAAAATTGAAAGAGACTACTATCGATAATTATAGCAAAGCTTGCACAACCTAAAAAAAGTCAATAAATTTCTAGAATCATGAAGTCACCTATGACTAAATTATGAAGAAATGGAAAATCTGAATAAATTAATTTCTAGTCAGGAGATTAAAGCAGAAATCAGAAATATTCCAAGAAATAAAGTTCAGAAAAACTTGCTTCACTAATCAATTCTACTATAGAATTAATACCAACACTTCTCAAACTCTTCCAAAAAATAGAAGAGAAGAAAACACTTACAAACTCATTTTACAAGACCAACATTATCCTGGTACCATAACGATACATAGATACCATAAGAAAATTAGAGGCCAATATATCTGGTGAATATAAATGCAAAAATCCTCAACATAATATTAACAAACCATAATCAACAATGTATTAAAAGAATCACAGACCATGGTCAAGTAGCATGAATTCCAGAGTTGCAAAGTTGGTTCAATTTTTGCAAATCAATCAACAAGATACACCACATTGACAAAATAAAGAATAAAAATCATATAATAATTTCAATAAGTGCAGAAAAACTATATAACAAAATTCAAAATTAATTTATAATGAAAACTCAACAGAGTGGGTATAGACGGAATGTACTTCAATATAGTAAAAGCCATATGTGACAATCCTACAGCTAACAACATACTCAATGGTGGAAAGCTAAAAGCTTCTCTTCTAAGATCAAGAAAAAGACAAGGAAAACTCTAGTCTCCACCACAATAAAAAAAAAAACTGTTAGAATTAATAAATTAATTCAGTAGATACGCAGGACACAAAATCAATATACAGAAACTGGTTTCATTTCAATACACTAATAATGGACTATCAGAAAGAAATAAATAAGAAAACAATCTCATTTACATCATTTAATCAGAAAGAATAAAATGTCTATGAATAAATTTAAGTGAGAAGGTGAAAGACCTGTATTCCAAGAACTATTAGACATTGATTTAAAAAAAAAAGAATTTGAAGTAAGCACAAATAATTAGAAAGGTATTCCATGAAAATAGGTTGGAAGAATCAATATTGTTAAAATGTCCATACTACCCAAAACAATCTACAGATTCAGTACAATCCCTATCAAAATTCCAATGGCATATTTCACAGAAATAGAACAAGCAATCCTAAAACTTGTATGAAATGACAAAAAACATAATGAAAGCAATCTTGAGAAAGAAGAACATGTTGTAGGCATCACACTCCTTGATTTCAAAGTATATTACAGAGCTAGAGGAAAGAAAACATTACGTTTTTCCCATAAAAACAGACACATAGATCCATGGAACAGAATAGAGAGTCCAGAAATAAACCCATGCACATATGGTCAATTAATTTTCAATGAAGGATTCAAGAATTCAAAGTGAGGAAGGGCCAGTCTCTTCAATAAGTGGTGTTGGGAAAAATGAAGAGCCACATGCAAAAGATTAAAACTGGACCTTTCTGTTATATCATTCACTAAAACTAACTCAAAATGAATTAAAGACTTGAATGTGATATCGGATCAAGATGGCTGACTAGGAGGACATAGAGTTCACATCCCCCTGCCCCAAACATACAAAAAATACATTGGCATAGGAAACAAGCTTCATGGAATACTAACTGGGAAATGTCAGAAGAACTCCTACAGAACCAAAGCTACAAGAAAGATTTCTATGTAACCTCATAGGAAGGAAAAAAGGCATAGGGTAAGGACTTCTGCCCCTGGGAGGGATCTTAAAGGAAGAGAAGGCTTACACAGATAGGCACTCACCCCAGGGAGTGAGCAGTTTGAGCCACAGACTGGGCTTCTTCACCCTGGGTTACTATACAAATGAGACAATCCATCTTGGCTGCTGGGAGAACTGCTAGTACAGAAAGGACTGGAGAAGCCTAGACTCCACTCACAAAGAGGGTGTGGGTGCTGGCTCACACACAAACATGGTAGAGAGTTCTGCATTTGCAGCTGCCACCCCACCACAGTCTCCAGTCCCGGTGGGGCAAACATTACTGCCCATTCATTACACTCCACAGCTTGGTGCTAGATCTTAGGCAGAAAGGTCTTAGGAGAAAACATGATCTAAGGACACATAAATGGCCTGGGGGAATGGGGTGTGGTCTAGGTGGAAGATTAGTGGCCATTGTTGGCACTAAATTGGGTGGTGCCCCAGGAACCACTGTGATCAGCATACTACAGTCTGTTTAGTGCTCCAATCTAGCCCACTCCATGCCACATCTTGGCACTAGATTTAGGGAAGACAGATCCTAGGAGAAGACTGCCACAGAGTCAGTCCAGATCAATGAGGGCACTGCTATTCCTGCAGCCACAATGTCCTGACCCCCAGATTCTGCTTAGCAAACACTCCAGCTCCACAAACTCCACACCAAAGCATTCCACTAGATATGGAAAAACTGCAAAAGGAGAAGGTATACGACTTTGGGCTGCTTATGTGTGGAGCCACAGATGCCTACACACATTAGACTTCTGTGAGTGCACAGGCCTCACTTGCTTCATCACCCCTCTTCTTTGGGTCAAGGCATTCAATAAAGAGGAATAGAGCCTCATTGAGTCTGACCCTCAGAGCTTCTACTCCAAGAAAAGAGGAGCAGGCCCCACCTCTAAAAAGGCAGAGACATTTGTTTATTTTTGCTTTTATTTTTATTGCTTGGGTTGATGGCCCTAGGATAATATTGCTGTTATTTGTGTCAGATAATGTTTTGCCTATGTTTTCTTTTAAGAGTTTTATAATGTCTTATGTTTAAGACTTTTAGCCACTTTGAGTTTATTTTTGTATATGGTGTGAGGGAGCATTCTAACTTCATTGTTTTACATGGGCAGCTGTCCAGGTTTCCCAACAACACTCGCTAAAGGGACTGTCTACTCTATTGTATGCTCTTGACTCCTTTGTCAAAGATTAGTTGACCAAAAATTTGTGGGTTCATTTCTGGGCTCTCTATTCTGTTCCATTGATCCATGTGTCTGTTTTTGTACCAATACCATGTTTTAATTACTGTAGTGCTGTAGTATTATCTGAAGTCTGGGAGGGTTATTCCTCCAGTTTCACTCTTTTTCTTCAGTAATGCTTTGACAATTCTAGGTCTTTTTTGATTACATATAAATTTTAGGATTATTTGTCCTAATTCTGTGAAAAATGTTCTGGGTAACTTGGTAGGATTTGCATTAAATCTGTAGATTGCTTTAGGTACTATGGTTATTTTTAACAATATTAATTCTTCCAATCCAAGAGCATGGGATAGCTTTCTATTTCTTTAAGTCATCTTTAATTTTATTAGTCAATGTTTTGTAGTTCCCCACATAAAAGTCTTTCACTTCCTTGGTCAGATTAATTCCTAAGTATTTTATTGTTTTGGATGCAATTTTAAAAGGGATTGTTTCTTTATTTACATTTTCTGATATTTCATTGTTAGTGTAAAGGAATGCTACTGATTTCTATATGTTAATCTTGCATCCTGATACCTTGCCAAATTATCTTTTCAGCTCTACCAGTTTTTGTGTGGAGCCTTTAGGATTTTCTATATATAATGCCATGTCATCTGCATATAATGACAATTTCACCTCTTCTCTTCCAATTTGGATCCATTTTACTTTTTTTCTTGTCTAATTGCTATGGCTAGTACTTCTAATACTATATTGAATAGAAGTGGTGAGAGTGGGCATCCTTGTCTTGTTCCAGATTTTAGCAGAAAGACTTTCAGTTTTTCACAATTGGGTATTATGCTGGCTGTAGATTTGTCATAAATAGCTTTTATTATGTTGAGGTATGTTCCCTCTGTACCCAATTTGGTAAGAGTTTTTTTTTATCATAAATGGTTGTTGAATTTTATCAAATGCTTTTTCTGCATCTACACTTGTAAGCTTTTGCACAACAAAGAAAACCATAAGCAAAACAGAAAGACAACCTATGGAACGGGAGAAAATATTTGCAAAAAATGACGCTTACAAGAGCTTAATCTCTAGAATATATAAACAGCTCACACAACTTAATAAATAAGAAAACAAACAACTCAATCCCCAAATAAGCAGAAGACCTAAGCAAGCAATTCTCCAATGAAGATATACAAATGGCCAATAGGCACATGAAAAAATGCTCAATATCTCTAATTATCAGAGAAATGCAAATCAAAAGTACACTGGGATATATCACACCAGTCAGAATGGTCATCATTAAAAACTCCACAAATGATAAATGCTGGAGAGGCTGTGGAAAAAAGGGAACCCTCCCACGCTGTTGGTGGGAATGTAGTTTGGCGAAGCCATTATGGAAATCAGTATGGAGATTCCTCAAAAAACTTAAAATAGACTTACCATGTGATCCAACAATCCCACTCCTGGGCATATATCCAGAGGAAATCTTAATTCAGAAAGACACTTACACCCCAATGTTCATAGCATCACTATTTACAATAGCCAAGATACAGAAACAACCTTAATGTCCATCAACAGATGACTGGGTAAAGAAGCTGTGGTATATTTATACAATGGAATACTATTCAGCCATAAAAAGAATAAAATAATGCCATTTGCAGCAACATGGATGAACTTGGAGAATGTCATTCTAAATGAAGTAAGCCAGAAAAAGAAAGAAAAATATCATATTGTATCACTCATATGTGGAATCTAAAAAAAAAAAAAAAAGAGAGAGAGATAAACTTATTTACAAAACAGAAACAGTCTCACAGACAGAAAACAAACTTGTGGTTCCAGGGAGCAGGGGAAAGGGTAGGAAGGGATAAATTGGGAGTTTGAGATTTGCAGATACTAACTACTATAGACAAAATAGATAAACAACTAGTTCATACTGTATAGCACAGGGAACCATATTCAATATCTTATTATTTATGGTGAAAAAGAATATGAAAATGAATATATGTATGTTCCTTATGACTGAAGTATTGTGCTGTATACCAGAAATTGGCACAACATTGTAAACTAATTATACTTCATTAAAAATATATATAAAATGGAAAAAAAAGGCAGAGACAGAGTAGAGAGGAATGTCCCACCTCACACGCTGCATAAGATTCATTTTATTTTTAAACAATAATGACCACAAGTTTGTTCTCTATATCTGTGAGTCTGATTCATTTTTGTTATATTCACTAGTTTGTTGTATTTTTTATATTCAACATATAACTGTTATCATATTAGAACTTTAAATGAAGTACAATCTATAAAAATATTAAATCACTATGTTGTACACCTAAAATTGCTATGACATTGTAAATCAACTATACTTCAATAAAATTTTTAGCAAATAAAAATACAAATCCTTAAAACTATTGCATGCATAAGAAATTAAGAAAAGTATTAAACACATCTATACCAAAAGTAACTATTTACAGTGTATTGTTCATAATTTTCAATAAGTACATACTTTCCTTTTTAATAATTGCTCCTAAAATATAAAAACAGAAATAAGTGTCTAATTAATTTTGTAATGTAATATGGTCCTTATAAGGATAAATACATAAAAATAAATTGTTATTTATAAATAGACTCAAAGCTAAATAAAATACTGGAAACTAAAATTCAGCAATACATTAAAAACTTAAAACTGCAGTTTTGAAGTACTATTTTTGTAGCATATTTAAGCATTATTTTTGTACAAAAATACAAGGAAATTTCAACATAAAGTTTTTCCAATTTTAAATAAACTTAATAAAATCAATCCTTTAAATTCCTAAACTGAAAAGGAAACCAACTTTAAGGGGAAAATTCAAAATCATGTCAGTTCATAAGAGATAGTTCAATAAAGCAATGTGAATTATCTGATTGCATTAATAGGCTATTTTCAAATGGTCAAAGAGAACAAAAAGCATATATATGTCATTTGATTATCACCATTTGATCAAAAAATGGAATTCAATAATGGATTTGACTATTGAGTCCCAGAAAAATTGATGTTTTGATTTTCTTCAGTCTTTTGGCAACCTATAGATACTTGGTCCATAGAAGACAGTAGAGTTCAGTTTGCAAAGTATGTGGTCAGTCTCACTCAGGTTTGGGAAAGAAGAAACATTTGTTAACAATCTCAAGAGACAGTCTCTGTTCAGGATCAAAAGGCAAGATAATTATGTATATAGAAATAGAAAAAATAAAGACCAGTTGTTAAAACCTAGGCCAGCGCTGCATTTTTAGGGCATCTGGCAAAAATTTAAAACTGAGAACTGTGTATTCTGGAATGATAACTGTAAAGACTTTCATAATTTAATTAGTTGTCCACCAAGAAACACAAGTTTTCATTGCACTGCATTAAAAAAATTTATTCTTGTTATTCAAGACATATGAAGTGTTTGACGGAAAGGAATTTAGCCTGATTTTCTTTGGAAAATCAAACTTAGTTTAAACCAGTATTATTGAGCTTCTTTCTATGTCATCTGCAAGCCGTGGTAATGAATCACTAGTTTCTGATATGCAATGTGGTTACACTTGGATTTTTTGACATATATATAAAGATGCCATGGACATGGATTCCTTCCAACCACAGACCAAAGGAGGGTGACCGAGTATGTCCTGTGATGGAAAACACAAACCATAGGAGAGGCACATCAGAATAAAACTGATTACTTTTTAAAGATATAAAAAAAAAAAAGAGGAGAAGACGGGAGGAGGAGATTGTATGAAGAAATCTGTCTTAGTTTTACCTTGCTTTTTTCTGACCTCTACTTCCTTTAGACTTTGTTTTAGTCCTCCAGTATGGATGCACAGATGTTGCCTTACTTGCCTCACTGGTCTTGACAGTATACCTACTTTTATTCTTTTTCACTCACTCAGACAATACCATAGTGAAGAAGAAGAAGCACAGCTTCTGAGTCAAACAAGACTGGATCCAAGTCCTGATTTTTCCACTTATTACCTATTTGACCTTGGGCAAATCATTTTACCTCATTTAATGGAAATTCTCCAAGTCTTAGTTTTCTTATATATAAAGAGAAGCTTTCCAAAGACTTTTGTGAAGATTAAATAAATAATGGCTTTGAAATGGCTCTTCAATCTGTTCTATTAATATAGTTTTACTGTTTATTCTGTATTTGTTGATAGCATAATAAGTTAAATGCAACTTTCTAGATCTTTGAGGGCATAAAGTGAAATAAATAAGTCATTTTTCACCACTGAAGGATTTCTTTAAGATCTGGGTATTCTCTACCTTACATTCTCTCTTATATATGCACTTACCAAAACTTACCTCATCTATGTTCCATTCCTTCAGGGCTCTGATTTCAGTTCTTCTATGTAATAATATAATCTATGATAAGGTGTTTATGCCTCCTGAGAGCAGCATGGGTAACCACTCAGGATATCTGGATATTTCAAATAGAGTTCTTGGAGACTATGTGGCAAAAAAAGGAATTACTGATAGTGGGAATTCCAAGTGCCCCACTTACTCAAAGTTCAGCTTTATGTGAACCACATGTAGAAGTGGTTTTGGATTCTCACAATGTGTAGAAGATTATTCTTGCTAATATTTTACTGCAATGAAAAAAGATGACTCCTTTTTGGGAAACCAATTTGGCAAAATGTATCAGGAATTTTTCAAATGTTTGTAGTAATTTCAAGTTTGATTTAGTAATTTAACTTTGACTTAGTAACTTCACTTTGAAGAATCACTTAGTGAAATAAATTTGATTAAAAATGTTTTTGACAAAGTCGTTCATTATGAGCGAATGATAGCAGATAGTATAAATGGCCAATACTGGAGGAGTGATTGCAAAAACTGTACTCTATCCATCTTACATCATGTTATAGATCCATTAAAATTATTTTATAAATATTTTAATAATGTAAGAAAATATTTGTTATAATGTTGATTAAAATAAAATGCAAAGTTGGATTTGGCATGAATATACAAAGTCATTTATAACTGTCAACTGTATAAAATATTTAAAAAGTATATTCAAAAAGTAAGATATATCCACTTATTAGATCTCAGTTGAGCACTTACTATTTGATAGGTGCTTCCTAGGAACTGAGTAATATGCAGGTGAACAAGTTAAAACCAGTCCTTGCCTTCATGAAGTTGGGAGAGTAGGAAAAAAATCTAGTTATTAATTGTATGAATTACTATGAAGGAAATAAAAGGAATTATGTGAAACAAAATACCTAGAGGAAACTAATTTAAGATTAAGTGGTCAATGAAAGTTTTGATGAAGTGATATTTGTATTGGAACTTCAATAATTTGAAGAGGGTACCCATCAAAGACTTGGGTAAGAACGGCAGAGGAGATGGAATGTCTAAAGACCCTGAGAAGAAAACTGATCTAGTATGTTTATAAAACATGAAGAGGACACTATGGCAGATAATAGTGAGCTATAGAAAAGTTGAATATAATAAATATGGAGAGGTAAGTGTGAGCCAAATAATGCATGATCTTGTAGCTGTGATACAAAATCTGAATTTTGTATCAAGAACCATAAGCCACTGAATCATAAAATTTTTCATTATACAAAAATAGTAAAAATCTGTAACAAAGTACATCATAAATAAGTCAAAAGGGAAGTACTAAACTGGAGGAAGCTTTTGCAACATATGCAACAAAGAACACTCTTTAAAAAAACAATTATAAATAAATAAGACAAAAGAAGGACATCTCAATGAAAAAATGGACATAAAACATAACCTGGGAATCCACTAAAAACATGCAAGCTATCCATAAGCATGAGAAAATATCCAACTTCAATATAAAATAAATACAAATTAACACAAAATGGGACATATTTATCCTATTAAAATAACATCAAATAAAGGAAATTATAATATATCCTCTTGGTGAGTGTTTAGGTAAAAAGTAGGCCCTGTTACAATTGAACTGTAAGTTAGTATCTTTCAGGAAGTAACATTTTTTTCAGCAATAATATTTATAGAAATGTATCTTTATTAATTATGGTGCTCAGTGTTCCTCTGGAAAGCTTATCCTCAAGGAACAAATTTGACATTTTTCTTATGTATGTGAGTCTATGATGAAGTCCCTGACATCTTGATATGAATGAGTTTAAATATTAATGCTTTAAAAGAAAACGAAATTCAAGTCAATGTTTTACTAAGAAATCTAAAATGTGTTATTTGAAATAATTTAGTAACATGCTCTTTTCAGCCACCCTTCAAATCATACAGTATTAACAGCAAACATTAATTATGTGGTATAGTACATTAGACTCTGAGGATGCAGGTAGACACAAACTTTGAGGAAATCTAATGTAATGTGGAGAAAAACCCTAGATTTTAAAAGAGAAATAGTGAGTTTTGTATTTATTTATTTGTTATACTGAGTCCCAACAAGAGATGCCAGAGAGACTGGTACAATCCCATTAGAAGTCACTTATTTGCTGGAAAATTACTAAGAGCCAGGTGCTATCAGGACCCACCAAATGCATTTACAAATGCAAAATGTTAACTTGACACAATTCTGAATAACAATAACAAAAAATAAATATTTAGTGAACACTTACTATATGACAGACATTGGACAAAGAGGCTTATATTTAACTTTCAAGAAAATCCTATGAGGTAGATAATATTATCAACTCCATTTTATACATAATAAAACAGGTTCAGAGGGTTAAGAACTGTGTTCAGGGTTATAAAGTTGGCAGACAATAGAGCCAGATGTGACTCCAATGAATCTGAATTATTTTGGATAATAATAATTATAAAAATGTATTTTTATAGCATTTTACCTTATAAGAGGCTGTTACATAAGTTCATTTAATCCACACTACAGCAATTATTAGATACAAGTATTCTTATTATCCCCATTTTGCTGATCAGAAAATAGAGAAGTTAGGTGAAGATTAGACAGCCAATATAGACACAAACTCAGGTTATCTGCCTCCAAATCTTATATTCTTTCCATGACACCACAGTCTGTGATTATTGGTTTCCACATTTTGGGTAGTCTCAGAGTGAAGCACATGATTCCTAATCATGTCCATATCCTACAAATACAGTCCACCAAACACTTTATTGCTATTAAATTGACATATAGAGTTTTGTGGGAGTATTTGAGTATGTGTGTGTGTGAGAGAGAGAGAGACAGAGACAGAGAACAAAGGAAAGACAGAAACATGTAGATGGTGAGATAGAGTGATTTGGAAAACAAATCAGAGAGAGACAGACAGACAGACAGACATAGAGACAAAGGCAACATGGAACAAAGAAATAAGAGGAAAAAAGACTATGAAATTTAAGTTCTAGAAATCAAATAAATATACATTAAAATAGTGAGAAACTTATTTGGGGTTCAATTTGAAAATTACCCAAGATTTTTTAAAAGAAAAAAATAGAACTGTGATGAGACTGCTGATATAGTCCAAACAGGTATACTCCTACACAAATCTTACATCACATGAAAAATGTTTTAAAGGCTTTAATATCCAAATAGACTCTAATGTCAATTTGAGAATGTCCAGTGGACTGAACTCTTAAATATGGATGTGATTAGAAGTCATGTGCCGCATTTTGACTCTACCCAAAATGTGGAAATCAACAACAACAAAGTGTGTGTGATGGAAAGAACATATATTTTGGAGGCAGAACACCTGAGTCTGAGTCCTTATTAGCTCTCTACCTTGGATTTACTTCACTTAACTTCTCTGAGTCAATTTCCTAATCAGTAAAATAGGGATAACAATATCTATCTGTAAGGATTGTAGTAAGGATTAAATGAGTTTATCTCTGTAAAGGTAAAGTGCAATAAAACTGATAGTTTTTAGACAGTAATTATACATTAAATTAAAAAAAAAACCTTAGTAAAATGAGAATTCTTTTTGACCCTACAGTTCAACTTCTAGGTATTTAGCTTAAAGAAATAATTAAGGGTACAAACAGATTTAGCTACAAAGATCACAGTGCAGTATATTAAAAATATATATTTTCCAAGTGAATATTTGAAACCATGGATAGTACTGTTACTGAGTCTAAACTCATTCTGCCTGCCCATGACAGGTCAATAAACTGGAAGATGACGTGTTTGGGCAAGGAATAGCAAGTATATCCAGAAAGCCAGCAGATGATAAGATGGGGAATTAATGTCTTAGATAACCACCTTACCCAAGCCAGAATTCAGTCTCCATTTATACTAAAAAAGGGAGGGGGTGTGGTTCTCTTTTTTTTTAACATTTTTTATTTATTTATAATCATTTTAAAATGTTGTGTCAAATTCCAGTGTAGAGCACAATTTTTCAGTTATACATGAACATATATATATTCATTGTCACATTTTTTATCCTCTGTGAGCTACCATTAGATCTTGTGTATATTCCCCTGTGCTATACAGTATAATCTTGTTTATCTATTCTACTATTTTGAAATCCCGTCTATCCCTTCCCACCCTCCACCCCTTGGCAACCACAAGTTTGTATTCTATGTCTATGAGTCTATTTCTGTTCAGTACGTATGCTTTGTTTGTTCTTTTTTTTTTTTCAGATTCCACATATGAGAAATCTCATATGGTATTTTTCTTTCTCTTTCTGGTTTACTTCACTTAGAATGACATTCTCCAGGAGCATCCATGTTGCTGCAAATGGCGTTATGTTGTCGGTTTTTATGGCTGAAGAGTATTCCATTAAACGAATATACCACCACTTCTTCTTTATCCAGTCATCCGTTGATGGACATCTACGCTGTTTCCATGTTTTGGCTATTGTAAATAGTGCTGCTATGAACATTGGGGTGCAGGTGTCATCCTGAAGTAGGGTTCCTTCTGGATACAAGCCCAGGAGTGGGATTCCTGGGTCATATGGTAAATCTATTCCTGTCTTTTGAGGAATCTCCATACTGTTTTCCACAGTGGCTACACCAAACTGCATTCCCACCAGCAGTGTAGGAGGGTTCCCTCTTCTCCACAGCCTCTCCAGCATTTGTCATTTGTGGATTTTTGAATGATGGCCATTCTGACTGGTGTGAGGTGATACCTCATTGCAGTTTTGATTTGCATTTCTCTGATAATTAGTGATACTGAGCATTTTTTCATGTGCCTATTGATCATTTGTATTTCTTCTTTGGAGAATTGCTTGTTTAGGTCTTTTGCACATTTATGGATTGAGTTGTTTGGTTGTTGTTTATTAAATCGTATGAGCTATTTATATATTCTGGAGATAAAGCCTTTGTCGGTTTCATCTTTTGCAAAAATTTTCTCCCATTCTGTAGGTTGTCTTTTTGTTTTACTTAAGGTTTCCTTTGCTGTGCAGAAACTTGTAAGTTTCATCAGGTCCCATTTGTTTATTCTTGCTTTTATTTCTGTTGCTTGAGTAGACTGTTCTAGGAGAACATTTTTGAGATGTATGCCAGATAATGTTTTGCCTATATTTTATTCTAAGAAGTTTATTGTATCTTGTCTTATGTTTAAGTCTTTGATCTATTTTGAGTTGATTTTTGTGTATGGTGTGAAGGAAGTGTTCTAGCTTCATTGCTTTACATGCTGCTGTCCAGTTTTCCCAACACCATTTGCTGAAGGGACTGTATTTATTCCATTGTATATTCTTGCCTCCTTTGTTGAAGATTAGTTGACCAAAAGTTTGTGGGTTCATTTCTGGGCTCTCTATTCTGTTCCATGGGTCTATATGCCTGTTTTTGTACCAACACCATGCTGTCTTGATGACCGTAGCTCTATAGTATTGTCTGAATTCTGGGAGAGTTATTCTTCTAGCTTCTTTCTTTTTCTTCTGTCATGCTTTGGCAATTCTAGATCTTTGATGGTTCCATATTAATTTTATTATGATTTGTTCTAGTTCTATGAAATATGTCCTGGTAATTTGATAGGGATATCATTAAATCTGTAGATTGTCTTGGGGAGTGTGACCATTTTAATAATATTGATTCTGCCAATCCAAGATCATGGGATATCTTTCCATTTTTTAAAGTCTTCTTTAATTTCCTTCATCAATGGTTTATAGTTTTCTTTTTATTTTTTTCCTTTTTTGTAACCAGAGTTTTTTTTATTAGTATAATGTTAAAATTTACAATCAGAATAAAATCATTTGTTTTTATACCTCCTTTAAAATGTATTTCTTTTTTTAACATTCTTATTGATTTCTAATCATTTTACAGTGTTGTGTCAAATTCCAGTGTAGAGCACAATTTTCAATTCTACATGAACATATATATATTCATTGTCACATTCCTTTCTCTGTGAGCTACCATAAAATCTTGTATATATTTCCCTGTGCTATACAGTATAATTTTGTTTATCTATTCTACAATTTTGAAATCCCAGTCTATCTCTTCCCACCCCCTACCCCCTTGGCAACCACAAGTCTGTATTGTATCTCTGTGAGTTTATTTCTGTTCTGTATTTATGCTTTTAATTTTTTTTTGATTCCACATATGAGTGATCTCATATGGTATTTTTCTTTCTCTTTCTGACTTACTTCACTTAGAATGACATTCTCCAAGAGCATCCATGTTGCTGCAAATGGCATTATATTGTCAATTTTGATGGCTGAGTAGTATTCTATTGTGTAAATATACCACATCTTTTTTATCCAGTTACCTGTTCATGGACATTTAGGCTGTTTTCATTTCTTGACTATTGTAAATAATGCTTCTATGAACATTGGGGTGCAGGTGTCATCCTGAAGTAGGGTTCCTTTTGGATATAAGCCTAGGAGCAGGATTCCTGGGTCATACGGTAAGTCTATTCCTAGCTTTATAGTTTTTGATGTATAATTCTTTCACCTCCTTGGTTAGATTTATTCCTGGGTATTTTATTACTTTGGGTGCTATTTTAAAGGGGGTTGTTTCTTTACTTTCTTTTTCTATTGATTCATCATTAGTGTAAAGAAATGCAGCTGAGTTTTGAACGTTAATCTTGTAACCTGCTACCTTGCTGAATTCTTCAATCAGCTCTAGTAGTTTTTGTGTGGACCTTTTAGGGCTTTCTATATGTAGCATCATGTCATCAGCATATAGTGACATTTTTGCCTCTTCTTTTCCAGTTTGGATCCCTTTTATTTCTCTCTCTTGCTTGATTGCTGTGGCTAGGACTTCCAAGACTATGTTGAATAGGAGTGGTGATAGTGGGCATCCTTGTCTTGCCCCAGATTTTAGTGGGAAGCTTTTGAGTTTTTCACCATTGAGTACTATACTGGTTGAAGGTTTGTCATATATAGCTTTTATTATGTTGAGATATGTTCCCTCTATACCCAATTTGGTGAGAGGTTTTATCATAAATGAGTGTTGAATTTTGTGAAATGCTTTTTCTGCATCTATTGAGAAGATCATGTGCTTTTTGTCTGTTCTATTGTTGATGTGATGTGTTCCATTTATTGATTTGTGTATGTTGAACCACCCTTGTGTCCCTAGGATGAACCCCAGTTGGTCATGATTTATAATCTTCTTTATGTGTTGTTGGATTCTATTTGCTAATATTTTGGTGAGGATTTTGGCATCTGTGTTCATCAGTGATATTGGCCTATAATTCTCTTTTTTTTGTAGTGTCTTTGCCTGGTTTTGGTATCAGGGTGATGGTGGGTTCATAGAATGAGTTTGGGAGTATTCCTTCCTTTTCAATCTTCTGGAAGAATTTGAGAAGGACTGGTATGAGTTCTTCTTTGTGTGTTTGGTAGAATTCCCCGGTGAAGCCATCCAGTCCTGGACTTTTATTTGTAGGGAATATTTTTATTGCTATTTTGATTTCATTTCTAGTAATTGGTATGTTCAAGTAGTCAGTTTCTTCTTGATTCAGTCTTGGTGGACTGTATGTTTCCAGAAACTTGCCCATCTCCTCTAGGTTATCCAGATTGATTCCATATAGTTTTTCATAATATTCTCCTATGATATTCTGTATTTCTATTTTATTTGTTGTAATTTCTCCATTTTTACTTTCTTATTTTGCTAATTTGTGCTCTCTCTTTTTTCTTCTTTGTGAGTTTGGCCAGAGGTTTATTGATTTTATTTATTTTTTCAAAAAACATCTTTTGGTTTGATTGATTTTTCTATGGTCTTTTTTTAAACATTTTTTATTGTTTTATAATCATTTTACAATGTTGTGTCAAATTCCAGTGTTCAGCACAATTTTTCAGACATTCATGGACATATACACACTCATTGGCACATTTTTTTTCTCTGTGAGTTATCATAACATTTTGTGTATATTTCCCTGTGCTATTTCTATGGTCTTTTTAATCTTTATTTCATTTATTTCCTCTCTGATCTTTATAATTCCCTTCCTTCTGCTGCATTTTGGTTTTTTTTTGTTGTTGTTGTTGTTCTTTTTCAATTTCTCTCAGCTGGTGGGTTAAATTGTTTACTTGAGATTGTTCTTTTTTGAGGAAGGCCTGTATCACTTTAAACTTCCCTCTTAGCACTGCCTTTGCTTTGTCCCATAAATTTTGTGTGGTTGTGCTTTCATTGTCATTTGTCTCAAGGTATTTTTTAATTTCAGCTTTTGATTTCCTCATTGACCCATTTGTTTCTTAATAGCATGTTGTTTAATCTCCATGCTATACTTTTTTTCTCCGTAGTTTCTCTGTTGTTGATTTCCAGTTTCATGGAGTTGTGGTTAGTTAAGATGCTTGAGGTAATTTCTGTCTTCTTAAAATTGTTGACGTTTCTTTTTTGCCCAAGTGCGTGATCAATCCTAGAAAATGTTTCATGTGCACTTGAAAAGAATGTGTATCTTATTTTTGGGGGGTGTAATGCTCTGAAAATATCCACCAAATCTAATTTTTCTATTGTATTATTAATTTCTCTTTTGCCTTATTTATTTTCTGTCTGGAAGCTCTAATGATGTTAATGCAGTGTTAAAATCTCCAACTATGATTATATTCCCATCAATACCCCCCTTTATCTCTGATAGCAATTGTTTTATATACTTAGGTGCTCCTATATGGTTGCATATATATTAACAATAATATCCTCTTCTTGTATCACTCCTTTAATCATTATAAAATGTCCTTCTTTGTCTTTCTTTATGGCCTTTGTTTTAAAGTCTATTTTGTCTGAAATCAGTACTGCGACACCTGCTTTTTTGGCTTTTCCATATGCATGGAATATCCTTTTCCCTCCTTTCACTCTCAATCTATATATGTCCTTCTCCCTGAAGTGGGTCTCTTGTATGCAGCATATTGAAGGTTCTTGCTTTATTATCCAGTCTGCCACTGTATGTCTTTTGACTGTAGCATTTAGTGTATTAACATTTACAGTAATTAATGATAGATGTGTGTTCACTGCTATTTTGAACTTATCTTTGCTGTTGATTTAGTATTTCCTCTTTGTTCCTTTCTTCTTCCTTTTGTGGTTTGTTCATTTTCCTTTGTATTATCATGGATTATTTTTTGATTTTGTGACTCCCTTGTAAGTTTTTGGCTTGTGGTTACCCCTTTCTGTAAGTCTATTATCCCATTACTATATCTCAAACCCATCCTACTGAGAATAAGAAATTTAAAAAAGAAAAAATACTCTATATTTTCTTGCTTCCCTCTCCCACTCTTAATGATTTAGATGTCTTCGTTTACAATTTTGTGTTTATTTTATTTGTAATTCATGAGTTGTCACTTTTCCAGTTATGAATTTCTCATTTCTGTAGCATCCTGCTTCTTTTCTATTTAGAGTAGACCTTTCAATATTTCTTTTAGCATGGGTTTAGTGTTGCAAAACTCTTTTAGTTTTTGCTTCTCTGTGAAATTCTTTATCTCTCCTTCTATCCTAAAGGATAACCTTGCTGAATAAAGTATCCTAGGCTGCATCTTTTTTTTCATTCAGGTCTTTGAATATATCTTACCACTCCCTTCTGGCCTGTAGTGTCTGTGTAGAGAAATCAACTGAGAGCCTTATGGGGGTTCCCTTGTAACTCACTCTTTGCTTTTCTCTTGCTGCCTTTAGGATCATTTCTTTATCCTTGACTCTGGCCATCTTGATTATGATATGCCTTGTTGTGGGTCTCTTTGGGTTCTTCCTGTTTGGGACCCTTTGAACTTCCTGTACTTGGATATCTTATTCCTTCTTTAAGTTTGGGAAGTTTTCAGTCATGATTTCTTCAAAAACCTTTTCAATCCCCTTTGTTCTTATTTCCCCTTCTGGGACCCCTATTATGAGAAGATTGGCAGACTGTATATTATCCCATTGGTCCCTTATGTTGCTTTCATTTGTTTTTATTTATTTATCTTGCAGTTGTTCTGATTGGGTGCTTTCTGTTGTACTGTCTTCTAGGTCACTTATTCCTCTGCATTATCTAGTCTGCTTTTCACAGTCTTTAGGTCTGTTCTCATCTCAGCCAATGAGTTTGCCAATTCTGCTTGGCTCTTCTTTATAGCTTTGATTCCATTTTTGACATATTTTATATGTGTAAACACTATGTCTTCTAGTTCCTTCAATAATTTGATCACTCCTTTTTTGAAATCTTGATCTAGTAGGCTATTGATGTCTATTTCATTGATCATTCTTTCAGGGGATTTCTGTTGTTCTTTTAATTTGGAATGGCTTCTCTGCTTCTTCATCTTGCTCATATCTCTCTGGCACTGTGGCTTATGGAGTATCAGTTGCCTATTTTGGTTCTTAAAGGAGTTTATTTATTTATCTATCTAATGCCTATGTAGGAATAAAACAAATTTTTGGCATCTTTGTCTTTTGAAGAAGACAATGTTCTGTCGGAAGTCCACAGGTGCTCTGGTTGGCTGAGTGGGTCCATGGATGTGAGTCTTGATGTATCTGTGGGAGAGGGTGAGCTATGAGCATCCTACTACTCTGCCATCTCTGTACTGCAACTTTTTATCTCTGTATGAATGGAAAAGTGTTATTCCCTTAAAGGTCAGAGTCATGAGGAAACATTCTTTTACAAAAAGTGCAGAATTAACATGACTAAGCACAGAAAACAGAGCACTGGGCTAGAACTAAAGGAAAAGATCTAATATGGAGGCAGATTTGTTTTTCCCTATTACAGTAGCAAATCTTAACATACACCATGTTTTTTTTTTCTACTATACTAATGAGTAGGTATCATATACATTGTGGTCACGCTGGATAAAAGAATGATTAACTTCCTTAGCTAGATGAAGTGAGTTAGTGTAAGATTTTATCATGCTGCTCAAAGCAGCACACAATTTGAAACTTATGATTTGTTTATTTTGGGAATTTATCATTTAATATTTTTGAATTGTACGTAGTCAACTCCACATAACTGAAGCCTCAGAAAGGGAAACCATGGCTAAGAAGGAGGACTACTGTATTGGTGACAACTTAAATGGTACTAAAACTTATGAACTACACAATCAAAAGAATAAATACCATGTAGCCATTTAAAATGGTGTTACAGTTGGTTATTAGCACAAGAGGAGATATTCAAGACATACTGTTAAGTACGATAAGTAGATTATAAAACATTATTAATAGTATATTTCAAATTTTAATGGTTATCATGAATGCATGGATAATTAAATTATGGTTAATTTATATATATTTCTCTTTCTTCTTGCTTTTTTCCTTGCTGCCTTCCTTTCTGCTCATTTTATCTGAAAAATATTTTTCTCATTGAAAATGAATATTCTTTGACATTAGAAAGAAAAGTTATTTTAAGTAAAAAAGTAAAAGTAGTTCTACTAGAGAAAGCATAGTTTAAAAAGACAATTTGAAGAATGATAATATTGAAGAAGATTCTTGAAAATTCATAAGCATATCTCTTTCCAAAGCTTAAAAACTCTTCACTGAAAGTACTCTGCATACTAGCTTAATTAGAGAGGCTTATCAAAGGAAATCTTTCAAGATGAATTCTTTCTACCCTCTTCACACATGAGCATCTTAATTAATAACTCATCTCAAGGTAGCAATGCAAACTGGAAAATAGGCCTTCACCAACTTACTACATAGTCTAAAGTAAGTTACAGAGCTTGTCTATTTTTTCCTATTTCTGACAACTACTACTAGTAAACTTAGATTTGTTGATATAATTCCATCTGACAGTGACCAAGGAGCATCAGTAAAGATTTTGGCATGAAGGACATTTGGCATGAAATCTGTCCTCCAATCATACCCCGCAAAAGTGAAAACTTGTATTTACCTCCAGATGTGAAGCAAATTCCAAGTGATGCTGCATTTTTACATGCTCAGTCTCCACATGTCTTCTCTGATACCTGCTCTCCCTCAACATAAAACCACAAAATGCACAAGTTCTTTCACAAAGTCCAAAGTAAACTCTCAACATTCTTTGATGGTGGGTCTCTATGCCAAACACAGCAGGAAAAACATCCCAGGACAATAGCATAAACCTTGTCCCTATACACAAATACAATCATATATATACATATATATATTTTCTCCTTTAGAAGACAGAGGGAGAAAAGTTGTGGATTTGAGGGCACAGGATACTTCTATACTCATATAACACATACTAAATTTTGAGCCTCTGTGAAGTAAGATATTAGAGAAGAAAGAAACAAGAATGCAAAAATGCATTTAATAAATAATGTGATAAATGTTGAAAAGAATTTGATGGTTCTAAAGCTTTGGACAGTCTTGGAAGAAAAGCAATAAAGTGTTGGGGGTGTAGCATTGTACAGGGATGAGGCCAACTGTGCAAAGGGGAGGATGCCAATAATCAGGGGGAAGATGCACTGTAAGTAACATAAGCATGTACTTATTTCTACTGACAGGATAGTGGAGCCCTGAGACATTTAAGATATTCACACCCACATGAATATTGGTCTAGGGGAGAAACTCTGAGCAAAATATATTTATGATTATATTAATAAAATAGTATGTAAATAATCTTAATATCTCTTTTATATCTGGATAATACACAAGTATTTTCTAGTACTGTAAAACTCTATGATAGGTGCAACAAATTTAACAAGTTGCAGTACTATTTCCTGAGTAAAAACCCTCAACAACTACAATTCAATAGCAAAAACTCCACAAACAATCCAATTAAAAAATAGGCAGGGAATCTGAACAGACATTTTTCCGAAGAAGACATATAGATGGCCAATAGGTATATGAAAATGTGCTCAACATCAGCCGTGATTAGGAAAATGCACATCAAAATCCCAATGAGATATTTCCTCACACTTGTTAGAATGGCCATTGTCAAAATGACAAGAAATAACAGATGTTAGCAAAGGGTGTTGAGAAATGAGAAAGTTTGTTCACTGTTGGTGACAATGTAAACTGGTGCAGCCAGTATAGAAAATAGTATGGAGGTCCCTCAAAAAAAAAAAAAAAAAAAAAAACGAACCAACATATGATCCAGTAATTCAAAATTCAAAAGAAACAAAATCACTAAGTCAAAAAGAAATGTGCACAACATGTTTAATGCAGAATTATTTATGACAGCATTTATGGAAGCAACCATTGATGGATGAAAGGATAAGGAAATGTGATATAAATACAAGCTACCTACCCAGGAGATATTGCAGGATCAATTCCAGACCACCGCAATAAAGTGAATATTGAAATAAAGCAAGTCACATGAAATTTTTGGTTTCCCAGTTCATATAAAAGTTATGCTAATTTTTGTATATGGTGTTAGAGAATGTTCTAAATAAAATAATCACCCAAATATAAGACACAGATACTCTAAAGCTCCTGGAGGATAAAATAGGCAGAACACTGACATAATTGAAGCAATATTTTTTGATCTTTCTCCTAGGTTAATGGAAATAAAAGCCAAAATGAGCAAATGAGACCTGATTAAACTTAAAAGCTTCTCCACAGCAAAGGAACCTATAAGAAAAATGAAAAGACAACCACAAAATGGGAGAAAATATTTGCAAATATGTGACAAATAAGGGATTACTTTCCAAAATATACAAACCAGTCATGTAGCTTAATATCAATAAACAAACAAATAACCCAATCAAAAAATGGGCAGAAGACCTAAATAGACATTTGTTCCAAAGAAGATATATAGATGGACAATAGGCATATGAAAAGATGCTCAATTTCAGTAACTATTAGAGAAATCCAAATCAAAACCACAATGAGGTATCACCTCTCATTAGTCAGAATAAAGTGAAATTAAAATTCTACAAATAATAAATCTGGAGAGGGTGTGGAGAGAAAGAATCATCCAACACTGTTGTTGGGAATGTAAATTGGTGCAGCTACAGTATGGAGATTCTTTAAAAAACTAAAAATAGAGTTATCATATGATCCAGCAATCACAGTCCTGGGCATATATTTGGAGAAAACTCTAATTCAGAAAGATACATGCACACCTCAATGTTCATAGAAGCACTATTTACAATAGCCAAGACATGAAAACAACCTAAATGTCCAGTGACAGATGATTGCATAAAGAAAATATGATACACACACACACACACACACACACACACACACACACACAATGGAATACTACTCAGCCATAAAAAAGAATGAAATAATACCATTTGCAGCAACATGGATGGATGTAGAAATTATCATACTAAGTGAAGTAAGTCAGAGAAATATATGATGTCACTTAAATGTGGAATTTTTTTTATAAAGATACAAATGAACTTATTTACAAACCTGAAATAAACTCACAGACATAGAAAACAAACTGTGGTTAACCAAAGGTGAAAAGGGGAGTGGATAGATTAGCAGTTTGGGATTAACATGTACACACTACTATATATAACATTGGTAAACAACAAGAATCTACTGTATAGCACAGGGAACTATATTCCATATCTTGTAACAGCCTATGATGGAAAAGAATCTGGAAAAATATATATATATACATATATATTCGGTATAACTGAATCACTTTTCTGTACACCTGAAACTAACACATTGTAAATCAGCTATACTTCAATGAAAAATAAAATAAAATGAAAAAAGTTACTTACATTGTACCATAGTCTATTAAGTATATAATATTTAAAAATGTACATACCATAATTAAAAATATTTTATTGTTAAAAATGCTAAACATCATCTGTGTCTTCAGGAAGTCATAATCTTTTTGTTGGTGGATTGTCTTGCCTTGATGCTGATAATTGTTGACTGATCAGGATGGTGTTTGCTGAATGTTGGAGTGGCTGTGGCAATTTCCTAAGACAAAAATAAAGTTTGCCACATTGACTGACACAGATGATTTCTCTGTAGCATGCAATACTGTTTGATTGCATTTTACCCATAGTAAAACTTCTTTCAAAATTGGAGTTGATCCTCTCAAACTCTGCTACTGCTTTATCAACTAAGTTTATGTAATATTCTAAATTCTTTGTTGTAATTTCAATAATCTTCATAGCATTTTTATCGGGAATAGATTCCATCTCAAGAAACCATTTTTTATTCATGGATAAGAACAACTCATTCGTTAAATTTTTTCATGAGATTGCAGCAATTCAGTCATAAGTTCAGGCTGCCCTTCTAATACTAGTTCTCTGGTTACTTCCACCGTATCTGAACTTACTTCCCCCACTGAAGTCCTGAACCCCTCAAATCATACATAAGGGTTGGAATCAACTTCTTCCAAACTCCTATTAATGTTGATATTTTGACTTATTTCTATGAATCATAAATGTTCTTAGTGGCATCTAGAATTGTATATTTTTTCCAGGTTTTCAATTAATTTTACCCAGTCCATCAGTGGAATCACTGTCTATGGCAGCCACAGACTTATGAAATGTATTTCTTAAATAATTTACTCCTTGAGCCATTGGCTTCAGGTGGTGCATTAGACATGCAAACATGTGCAATTTGTTGTACATCTGCATCAGAGTTCATGGGTGACTCTGTGCATTATCAATGAGCAGTAATATTTGGAAATAAATCTTTTTTCTGAGCAGTAATTCTCAGCAGTGGGCTTAAAACATTCAGTAAACTATGTTGTAAACAGATGTACTGTCATTCAGGCTTTGTTTTTAAATTTATAGAGCAGAGGTAGAGTATATTTAACATAATTGCTAAAAGCCCTAGGGTTTTCCCAGTGCTAAAATAAGCACTGGTTCAACATAAAGTCATAAGCTGCATTAGTCACTAATTAGTGAGCCAGCCTGTCATTTGAGGATTTTAAGCTAGGCATTTACTTCTCCTCTCTAGCTACAGAAGTCCTAGATGGCATCTTCTTCCATGTAAGACTGCTTTGTCTACATTAACATTTTGTTGTTTAGTGTAGCCATCTTCATTAATTAACTTAACTAAATCTTCTGGATAATTTGCTATAGCTTCTACATTGACACTTGCTGCTTCATCTGGTACATTTATGGAATGGAGATTATTTCTTAAAATTCATGAAACAACTTCTAATAGCTCCAAACTTCTGCAGGTTCCTCACCTTTCTCAGCCTTCACAGACTCAAAGAAAGTTAAGGTCTTTCTCTTGAACAGGCTTTAGCTTAAGGAAATGTAGTTTGATCTCCTAACAAGACTACTCAAACTTTTTCCATGGCAGCAATGTGTGTTTGCCTTTCTTATCATTTGTGTGTTCACTGAAGTAGCATTTTTAATTTCCTTTGAGAGCTTTTCTTTCGTATTCACAGCTGGGCTAAGTGGGTGCAAGAGGCCTAGCTTTTGAACTATTTTGTTTTTGACATGTCTTCCTCACTAAAACACTTCTCACTTTTAATTTAAGATGAGAGATGTGCAACCCTTCCTTTCACTTGAACATTTAAAGGATATTGCAGGGTTATTAATCGGCCTAATTTAAATACTGTTGTGTCTCGGAGAATATGGAGGCCCACAGAGAGGAAGAGAAATGGATGAATGGATAGTTGGTAAAGCAATCAGAACACACATAATATTTGTCAATTAAGTTGATCACCTTATAAGTGTGTGGTTTGTGATGCTCCAAAGTAATTACGATAGTAACATCAAAGATCACTGATCGCAGACCACCATATCAAATATAACAAGAATAAAAATGTTTAAAATATTGCAAGAATTACCAAAATGTGATACAGAGACATTAAATGAGCAAATGCTGTTTGAAAAAGTCTCTGATAGAGTTGCTTGGTGCAGAGTTGACACAAGCCTTCAATTTATAAAAAAAAAAAAAACAAACCTGCAATATCTTTGAAGCACAATAAGGCAAAGCAAAATAAAATGAGGTATGCCTGCATTCATTGAAATATTATTCAGTCATAAAAACAAAGGAAATCTTGCCATTAGTATCAAAATAAATGGAGCCTGATGGCACTATATTAAGTAGAACAAGTCAGACAGAAGAAGACAGATGCCATATGATCTCACTTAATTGTGGTATCTTTTTTTCTCCTATTTCAGTTTTATTAGGTAGAATTATTACAGTTTGACTGCACATGCACATTATATTGCATGTAAATACATATACGCAGTATACAGCACAACTTTTTAGTTTACATATATGTACTAATTATTGTTTGTAAGAACAGATTAGAGCTTTAGCTTTTTAAACTTACATAGTTATCAAAGGAATAAAGCCAACTACAAAATAAGAATCAATAGAATGCAGTAATCCCATCATAAAAGACAGTCAAATGTGTTTACACATATTCAAGATATAAATCATCTTTGTTATAAATAATAAGTAGTTCATTTGTGTCCTTATTATCATTCTATTATTTTTTAGATTCCCAATATAAATGATGCCATATGACATTTTTCTTTCTCTTTCTGTCCTGCTTCACTTTGAATGACAACCTTCAGGTCCATCCATATTGCTGCAAATGGCATTATTGTATTCTTTTTTATGGCTGAGTAGTGTTCCACTGTATATGTGTACCACCTCTTCTTTATCCAATCATACGTTGATGGACATTTGGTTTGTTTCTATGTCTTGGCTATTGTAAATAGTGCTGCTATGAACATTGGGGTGCATGTGTCTTTTTGAATTTTACTTTTCTCCAGATATATTCCCAGGAGTGGGACTGCTGGATCACAAGGTAAGTCCATTTTCTGTTTTTTAAGGAACCTCCATACTGTCCTCCATAGTGGCTGCACCAATCTACACTCCCACCAATAGTGTAGGAGGGTTCCCTTTTCTCCACACCCTCTCCAGCATTTATCACTTGTAGACTTTTCAATGATGGCCATGCTGGCTGATGTGAGGTGATATCTCATGGTAGTTTTGATCTGCATTTCTCTGACAATTAGCAATGCTGAGCAGTTTTTCATGTGCCTACTGGCCATTTGTATGTCTTCATTGGAGAATTGCTTGTTTAGGTCTCCTGCCCATTTTGGATTGGGTTACTTGCTTCTTTGGTATTAAGGTGTATGAGCTGTTTGTATATTTTGGAAATTAGTCCCTTGTTGGTCACATCATTTGCAAATATTTTCTCCCATTCTGTAGGTTGTCTTTTTGTTGTGTTGATCGTACCCTTAGCTGTGCAAAAGTTTTTAAGTTTAATTAGATCCCATTTGTTTATTTTGCTTTTATTTCAAATACTCCAGGAACTGGTTCAAAAAATATATTGTTATGATTTATGTCCAAGAGTGTTCTGCCTATGTTTTCCTCTAGGAGTTTTATAGTATCTGATCTTACATTTAAGTCCTTAATCCATTTTGAGTTAATTTTTGTATGCGGTGTTAGAGAATGTTCTAATTTCAGTCTTTTACAGGTAGCTGTCCAGTTTTCCCAGCACCACATATTGAAGAGTCTCTTTTCTCCATTGTATATTCTTACCTCCTTTGTCATAGATTAATTGACCATAAGTGCATGGCTTTATTTCTGGGCTCTCTATCTTGTTCCATTGATTTATATGTCTCTTTTTGCACCAATGCCCTTCTGTCTTTATTACTTTTGCTTTGTAGTATAGTCTGAAGTCAGAGAACGAGATTCCTCCAGCTCCATTCTTCTTTTACAAGATTCTTTTGGCTATTCAGGGTATTTTGTGTTTCCATACAAATTTTAACATTTTTTGTTCCAGCTTTCTGAAGAATGTCATTGGTAACTTGATAGGGACTGCATCGGATCTGTAAATTGCCTTGGGCAGTATGGTCATTTTAACAATATTGATTCTTCCAATCCAAGAACACGGTATATCTTTCCATTTGCTTATGACGCCTTCAATTTCCTTCATCAGTGTCTTATAGTTTTTGGCATACAGGTCTTTTGCCTCCTTGGGTAGGTTTATTCCTAGGTATTTTATCCTTTTTGGCATGATGATAAATTATATCATTTCCTTAATTTCCCTTTCTGCTATTTCATTGTTAATGTATAGAAATGCAACTGATTTCTGTATATTGATTTTGTATCCTGCAACTTTACTATATTCATTGATGAGTTCTAGTAGTTTTCTGGTTGCTTTTTTAGCATTTTCTATGTATGGTATCATGTCATCTGCAAACAGTGACAGTTTTATTTCTTCGTTTCCAATTTGGATTACTTTTATTTATTTTTCTTCTCTGAGTGCTATGGCTAAGACTACCAAAACTATGTTGAATAAAAGTGGTGAGAGTGGGCATACTTGTCTTTTTCCTGATCTTAGAGGGAATGCTTTCAGATTTTCCCAATTAAGTATGATGTTAGCTGTAGGTTTGTCATATATTGCCTTTATTATGTTGAGGTATGTTCCATCTATGCCCACTTTCTGGAGAGTTTTGATCATAAATGAATGTTGAATTTTATCAAAAGCTTTTTCTGCATCTATTGAGAGTATCATATGGTTTTTATTCTTCAGTGTGTTGATGTGGTGTATCAAACTGATTCATTTGCATATATTGATAAATCCCTGCATCCCTGGAATAAATCCCACTTGATCATGGTGTATGATCCTTTTAATGCATTGTTGGAGTCAATTTGCTAGTATTTTTTTAAGGATTTTTGCATCTATATTTATAAGTGTTATTGGCCTGTAATTTTCTTTTGTTGTGATATCCTTGTATGGTTTTGGTATCAGGGTGATGATTGCCTAATAGAATGAGTTTGGAAGTGCTCCTTCCTTGGCAATTTTTTGGAATAGTTTCAGAAGGATAGGTGTTAACTCTTCTCTAAATGTTTGGTAGAACTCACCTGTGAAACCGTCTGGGTCCTGGACTTTAGTTTGTTGGGAGGGTTTAATTACTGATTCAATTTCACTACTGGTAATTGGTCTATTCATATTGTCTATTTCTTCCTGGTTAGTCTTGGCAAATCGCACCTTCCTAAGAAATTGTCCATTTCTTCTGCATTGTTGTTTTTGTTGGTGTATAGTTGCTCATAGTATCCTCTTATGATCCCTTGTATTTCTGTGGTGTCAATTGTAACTTCTCCATTTTCATTTCTGATTTTAATAATTTGGGCCCTCTCCCTTTTTTTTTTTTTTTTACTTGATGAGTCTGACTAAAGGCTTATCAATTTTGTTTATCTTTTCAAAGAACCAGCTTTTAGTTTCATTGATTTTTGGGGGGTTTCTATTTAATTTATTTCTGCTCTAATCTTTATTTCTTTTCTTCTACTAACTTTGGGGATTGTTTGTTCTTTTTACTCCAGCTGCTTGAGGTGTAAGGTTAGATTGTTTACTTGAGAATTTTCTTGTTTCCTGAGGTATGCTTGTGTCACTATAAACTTCCCTCTAAGAACTGCTTTTGCTGCATCCCAGAGGTTTTGGATTGTTGTGTTTTTCTTTTCATTTGTCTCAAGGTATTTTTTTATTTCATCTTTGATTTCTTCTGTGACCCACTGGTTGTGTAGTAGCACATTGTTTAGCCTCCATGTGTTTGCAGTTATTTTCTGTAGTTGATTACTAACCTAATAACACTGTGGTCTGAAAAGGTGCTTGGTATGATTTTAATTTTCTTAAATTCACTGAGGCTCGCTTTGTGGGCCAACATGTGATCAGTTCTGGAGAATTTTACAGATGCACCTTAGAAGAATGTGTATTTTGTTGGTTTTGGGTAGAATTCTCTATAGATATCAATTAGGTCCATCCAGTCTAATGTGTTATTTAGGGCCTGCATTTCCTTCTTGATTTTCTATCTGGATGATCTGTCCCTTGGTGTAAGTGGGTTGTTAAGTTCCCCCACTGTTATTGTGTTATTGTCAAATTTTCCTTTTATGTCTGTTAAAAGTTGCCTTATATATTGAGGTGCTCATGTGATGGGTGCATATATATTTACAATTGTTGCATCCTTCTTGGATTGATCCCTAAATGTTTATGTAGTGCCCTTCTTTGTCTCTTGTAATAGTCTTTATTTTAAAATCTATTTTGTGTGTTATAAATATTGCTACTCCAGCTTCCTTTTGGTTTCCATTTGCATGGAATATCTTTTTCCATCCCTTTCCATTCTTTTTTATTTTTTTAACATTTTTTATTGATTTATAATCATTTTACAATGTTGTGTCAAATTCCAGTGTAGAGCACAATTTTTCAGTTATACATGAACATATATATATACATTGTCACATATTTTCTCTGTGAGCTACCATAAGATCTTGTGTATATTACCCTGTGCTATACAGTATAATCTTGTTTATCTATTCTACAATTTTGAAATCCCATCTATCCCTTCCCACCCCCCACCCCCTTGGCAACCACAATTTTGTATTCTATGTCTATGAGTCTGTTTCTGTTTTGTATTTATGCTTTGTTTGTTTGTGTTTTTTGTTTGTTTGTTTTTTAGATTCCACATATGAGCGATCTCATATGGTATTTTTCTTTCTCTTTCTGGCTTACTTCACTTAGAATGACATTCTCCAGGAGCATCCATGTTGCTGCAAATGGCGTTATGTTGTCAGTTTTTATGGCTGAGTAATATTCCATTGTATAAATATACCACCTCTTCTTTATCCAGTCATCTGTTGATGGACATTTAGGCTGTTTCCATGTCTTGGCTATTATAAATAATGCTGCTATGAACATTGGGGTGCAGGTGTCTTCCTGAAGTAGGGTTCCTTCTGGATATATGCCCAGGAGCGGAATTCCTGGGTCATATGGTAAGTCTATTCCTAGTCTTTTGAGGAATCTCCATACAGTTTTCCACAGTGGCTGCACCAAACTGCATTCCCACCAGCAGTGAAGGACGGTTCCCTTTTCTCCACAGCCTCTCCAGAATTTGTCATTTGTGGATTTTTGAATGATGGCCATTCTGACTGGTGTGAGGTGATACCTCATTGTAGTTTTGATTTGCATTTCTCTGATAATTAGTGATATTGAGGATTTTTTCATGTGCCTATTGATCATTTGTATGTCTTCCTTGGAGAATTGCTTGTTTAGGTCTTCTGCCTTAGTTTTTGTGAATTTGATTAGTATATGACTTGGTGTATTCCTCTTTGGGTTGACCCTGTGTGGCAATCTCTGAGATTCCTGGACTTGGGTGACTATTTCCTTTCCCAAGTTTGGAAAGTTTTCAGTATCTCTTCAACAATTTCTCAGGTCCTTTCTCCCTTTCTTCATTTTCTGGGACCCCTTCTGTGATTTTATCTTGTGCCTTGTCCTGAAAGATATTCCTGTTTCCTCATTTTGTCTGTCTTTCTCTTTGTGTTTTTAGATGGGCTAATTATGATTCTCGACTTTGGATAAGTGGCCCTCTGTGGAAGACATCTTATGTGCCCGAGCAGTACACTCCTCTCTTGTCACCCAAGGGACAGGGTTGAGCTGGTCCCAGTGTAGAGTCTGGCCTGTGTTTGTGGATTCCTTCAACAGGCTTGAGACTATTGTTTTCTTATTTCTGGTATCTGCCCCCTGGTGGATGAAGCTGGTCTAGAGGCTTATGTAGGTTTCCTGGCAGGAGGGGTCAGTGTCTGCCCACTGCTAGGTGGAGCTTGGCCTGGACTTTTGGTTGGTAGGGCCCTGCCTATAGGTATTGGTTGGCTCAGAATGTCTACTGATGGGTGATGTGTTTCTACTCACTATGTTGTTTGGCCTGAGGGTTCCCAGCCCTTAAGCCTACAGGCTGTTGGATGGGGCTAGGTCTTAGTATTGTTGATCCAATCAAGGCATCAGCCTCCAAGGAAGCTTATGTAGATGAACACTGTCAGAATGTTTGCCACGAGCTTTTATGTCCTCTGGTTGAGCTGCAGCAGTCCCCTTACTCCCCAGGAGAACTTCAGAAACAAGCAGGCAGGTATGGCCCAGGTTCCTATGCAATCACTGTCTCTGCCCCTGGACCTTGTGCACATGATGTTCCATGCACGCTTTCCTAGAGAATTAAGTCTCTGTCTCCCCCTGTCCTGTGGGGCTTCTGAAGTTAAGCTTTCAAAACCAGGTATCTTGGGATCTCCTCCTCACACTGCTGGAACTCTTGTCTTATGAGCTTGATGTAGGGCTCAGAATTTTCACTCCTGTGGGAGCACCTCTGTGACTTAATTGCTCTCCAGCTTGTGACTTGCCCACCCGGGTGGTATGGGGCCCAACCATTATCATGAGCATACCCCTCCTACCTTCCTATTGTGGTTATGTCTCAATGTTTCCTATTGAATCAGATCTTTTTTGCTAGGCTCCAGTCTTTTTTCTCAATGGCGATTCAGAAGTCATTGTGAGTTTTTTTTTGTAGTTGTGAGGATAGACAAGTTCGTGTTCCTACTACTCTGCCAACTTGACTGGAATTCTAATTGTGGTTTCTTAAAAAAAAACCTCATAGATGCAGAAAACTGATTGGTGATTTACAGAGGTGAGATATAGGAGTAGGCAAAATGGGTGAAAGGAGTCAAAAGGTACAAACCTCCAGGTATAAAATAAATAGGTCATGGGGATGTAATATATTGTATGGTGGCTACAGTTAATAATAATATATTATATATTTATAGTTGCCAAAAGAGCAAATGTTAAATGTTCTCATCACAAAAAAAGTAACTATGTGTGATGATAGATATTAACTAGACTTATAATGGTGATAATTTGCAATGTATACAGATGTTTATCATTATGTTATACAACTGAAACTAGCATAATGTTATATGTCAATCATATCTTAATTTAAAAAACTCAACAAATTAGGAATAATAGGAAATTTCTTTAACATGAAAAAGGCCATTGGTAAATCCACAGCTAACATTATACTTAATTAGAAAGACTGGAAGATTTCCCTCTAAGAACAGAAATAACACAAAAATGTCATTTTTGCTTCCTTCATTCAATATTGTGCTGGGTATTTTATCCAGAACAAGTACACAAGGGAAATATACAAAATAAAATTAAATTGAGAAGGCAGAAATGAAACTATATTTTCAGATGGCATAACCTTATATATAGAAAATCCTAAAGAATTTACTGAAAATAAAATCTATTAGAGCTATTATCTGGATTCAGCAAAGTTACAGAATACAAAATGAACATGCAATAATCCATATTTCTATACTCTAGCAATGAACAATAAAAAATACAAAAAATAAAATTAGGAAAACAATTCCATTTACAATAACATAAGAAAACTAAAGGAACCAAAACCATGTGGTTCTGGAATAGGAATTGACACATAGATCAATAGAATAAAATTGAGTGCCCAGAAATAAAATCTCATGTCTAAGATTTGCATATGTTATCTACTATATATAAAATAGATAAAATCCAAATCTCTTCTGTATAGCACATGGAACTATATTTAATATCTTGTAGTAATGTATAATGAAAAATATGAAAATGAATATATGTATTTATATGTATGACTGAAACATTATGCTGTGCACACACACAAAAATCATGCCTATTGTCAACTGATTTTTGACAAGGTTGCCAAGACCATTCGATGATGGAAAAAATGGTATTCAGTAAATTGTGTGGGGACAACTTGGATCATACAAATTTCAAATCGATCGAAGACCTAAATTAAAAGCGAAGACACTGCTTAGAAGAAAGCATCGAAGTAAATTTTCATGATCTTGGATTCGGACTTAAAATCCAAGTGATAGCAAGAAAATAGATAATTGGACTTCATCAAACGTGAAAAATTCTCTGAATTTAAGGATACTAACAAGAGAGGGAAAAATAATCCACAGAATGGGAGAAACCATTTGCAAAGCATATCTGATGAGGTACTTGTATTCACAATATATAGCAAACTCTTACAACTCAGTAATATGGAGAGATAATCCAGTTTAAAGTTGGCAAATGTTCTCAATAGACATTTCTCCAAAGAAGATATACAAATGACCAACAAGTACATGAAATAATTCTCAACATCAATAGCCATCAGGGAAATACAAATCAAAACTATAATGAAATACTTTATACCACTAGTATGGCAATAGTAGTAGTAGTAGAAGCAGCAGCAGCAGCAGCAGTAGTAGTAATAGAAGTAGTATAGTAATAACAAACACAGAAAATAATAAGTGTTGGGGAAGATGATGTTAATAGCTAAGGGTGTCACTAATTTCTTAGTGAAGATTAATGGTATTCTGTTATTTATCATTTGTTGAATAAATACTTTTTTTATAATATTGACTGAGTAAAAATTTGCATATTATTTTAATTTATATTATAGTATAGCCATTTTCAATTATTTTCCTGTCTAGAGCTTTAGTCTATTTCCCCCATTTAATTAGGATATAATTGACATATAACATTGTTTAAGTTTAAGATGTACAACATGTTGATTTGATATATTTATGCATTGCAAAATGATTATCAATATGCCATTAACTAACACTTCCTTCCCCAACATAGTTATCGTTTCTTTTCTTTTGTGGTGAGAACATTAAAATTAACTCTTTCAGCAACCTTTTTGAACATAATACAGTATTAATAGCTATAACCACCATGATGTACATTAGATACTCAGAGATTTTCAATCTTATAACTGAAAGTTTGTACCTTTTCAACAATGACCTCCCCATTTACCTGACTCCCCAGCACTTGGTAGCCAGCACTCAACTCTCTGTTTATCTGAGTTCAGATTTTTTTAGATTAAACATATAAGTGATATCATACAGTATGTATATTTATCTAACATTTGCTTAGCATAATGCCCTCAAGCTTCATCAAAAATGCCATCAAGCTTCTTTCTTATGCTGAATAATATTGCTTATATACGAAGAAATATTGTGTATTTAATATATATGTTATTTTATATACATGTATATATACAATTACATCTCTATATGTTGACAGACACTTAGGTTGTTTCCATATTTTGGCTATTGTGAATATTGCTGCAATGAACATAAGAATGTAAATATCTGTTTGAGCTTTCAATTTCAATTCCTTAGGTAAATACCCAAAGGTGGAATGGCTGAAGCATATGGTAGCTCTATTTTTAATTATTTGAGGAAACTCCATGCTATTTAGCATAGAGGCTATACCAATTTCCATTACCATCAACAGTGCACAATTGTTCCACTTTCTTCACGTCAACAGTTGTTATATCTTCTTTTTGGTGTTTTAGTCAACATTTTGGTGGCCCATATGGGGACTAGAGAAGATCTATTAAGGCTTCAGGGCTGGTGAGCAAACAGGTGTGGGACCCACAAATTCCTAGAAATAAAATCTGAATCAAGTAATACAAAAAATATAAAAGTTTTTGATACATGTTGACAAATTTTTCTCTAAAATGTACTATTCATTTTAACTTCCATCAGTAGTGTATAGGAATATCTGCTACTTATTATTTTAGCAAATACTAGTAACATAAAAAGTGCATATAAGACAATTTAATGGAATAAGTATTATTTAATTCCTTATTTTAAAAAAAAACTCACCCAAACTGTTTAATTTAAAGCATTTGTGTACAATTGACAACCACTATATACTAATTAAAATGAGAATGAATAAAAGTTCCAGTAGGAGCATTTTATTTATCTTTGAAAAACTATAGTATTAAATTTATATTAAATTTCTATTTTTAAATAATTATAGATTCTTAGGAATTTGCAAATATACTATTGAGAGGTTTTATGTACACTTTGACAAGTTCTTCCCAATGGTTACATCTTACTTAGCTGTATAGTACAATATCAAATTAGGAAATAAAAATTGGGGCAATGTGTGTGCATAATTTTATACCATTTTCCATATGTGTAGATTTACATAACTTCCATCACAATCAAGATACTGAATGACTCTATAATTATGAAGATCTCCTTTTCCTACACCTTTATAGTTCCACTAAATTTATTCTCCTCCTCTCCTTACCCCTATAGTCTCAATTTTTGGCAACCATTAAATTTCTTCCATCACTATGATTTTCTAAATTTGAATATATTATGTGTGTGTATTTTTTTCATTCAACATAATGCGCTTAGGAATCAGTCAAGTGATTCATTTGTAAATAATTTGTTCTTTTTTAGCATTCCATACAGGTGTACCATACTTTAACCATTAATTTATTGTAAAACGTTTGTGTCATTCACAATTTTGGGCTACTTTAAATGCCTGCTATAAACATTTGTGTGCAGAGGATTGTGTGGGTGTAAAGTTTTATTTTTCTGGGATAAAGGTATAGGTGTGCAATCACTAGGTTGTGTAGAAAGTGTATGTTTAGATTTTATCTTTTTAAATATATATTTTATTGAAGTATAGTCAATTTACAATTTTGCATCAATTTCTGGTGTACAGCATAATGTTTCAGTCATACATGAACATACATATATTCATTTTCATATCTTTTTCACCATAAGTTACTATAAGATATTGAATATAGGTCACTGTGCTATACAGTATAAATTTGTTGTTTATCTACTTTATATATATTAGTTAGTTTCTGCAAATCTTAAACTCCCAATTTATTCCTTCCCATCTCTTTCCAGCCCTGGTAACCATATTTTTTTTTTTTATGTCTGAGTCTGTTTCTGTTTTGTAGATAAGTCCACTTGTTTATTTGTTTCTTTGTTTTAGATTCCACATACAAGTGATATCATATGGTATTTTCCTTTCTTTTGTGGTTTACTTCACTTAGAATGCCAATCTCCAGGTCCATCCATATTGCTTAAAATGGCATTATTTTATTCATTTTTATGACTGAGTAGTATTCCATTGTGTAAATATACCACAACTTCTTTATCCAGTCATCTGTTGATGGACATTTCAGTTGTTTCCATGTCATGGCTATTGTAAATAGTGCTTCTATGAACACTGGTCTGCATGTATCTTTTCAAATTAGTAGTTTCTGGATATATGTCCAGGAGTGGGATTGTTGAATCCTATGGTAAGTCTATTTTTAGTCTTTTAAGGAATCTCCATACTGTTTTCCATAACAGCTGCAAAAAACTACATTCCTTTAAACAATGTAGGAAGGTTCCCTTTCCTCCACACCCTCTCCAGCATTTATCATTTGTGGACTTTTGAATCATGGCCATTCTGACTGGTGTGAGGGGATACCGCATTGTAGTTTTGATTTGCATTTCTCTGGTAATTAGCAATATTAAGCATTTTTTCATGTGCCTATTGGCCATTTGTATGTCTTCATTGGAGAATTACTTATTTATGTCTTCTGCCCACTGTTTGGATTAGGTTGGGGTTGTTTTTTCTTATTAACTTGTATGAGTTGTTTATATATTCTGGAAATTAAGCCTTTGTCAGTCTCATCTTTGGCAAATATTTTCTCCCATTCCGTCAGTTGTCTTTTTGTTTTGCTTATGGTTTCCTTTGCTGTGTAAAATCTTGTAAGTTGAAGTAGGCCCATTTGTTTATTTTTGCTCTTATTACTATTGCCTCGGTAGACTGCCCTAGGAGAACATTGCTGAGATTTATGTCAGATAATTTTTTGCCTATGTTTTCTCCTAAAAGGTTGATAATGTCTTGTCTTATGTTCAAGCCATTTTGAGGTTATTTTTGTGTTTGGTGTGAGGGAGTGTTCTAACTTCATTGATGTACATGCTGCTATCCAGTTTTCCCAACGGCACTTGCTGAAGAGACTGTCTTTTCTCCACTGTGTATTCTTGCCTCCTTTGTGAAAGATTAATTGACAATAGGTCTGTGGGTTTATTTCTGAGCTCTCTATTCTGTTCTATTGATCCATATGTCTGTTTTTGTGCCAATATGATAGTTGCTGCTTTGATTACTGCAGCTCTGTAGTATCGTCTGAAGTCTGGGAGGGTTATTCCTCCAGCTTCATTCTTTTTCTTCAGCAGTGCTTTGGCACTTCTTGATCTTTTGTGATTCCATATAAACTTTAAGATTATTTGTTCTAGTTCTGTGAAAACTGTTCTGGGCAAATTGATAGGGATGGCATTAAATCTGTAGATTGTTTTTGGTAGTACGGCCATTTTAACAATATTAATTCTTCCAATCTGAAGAACATGGAATATCTTTCTATTTCTTTATGTCATCTTTATTTTCTTTAGTCAATATTTTTTATAAGTTTTTCACTTCCTTGGTCAGATTTCTTCCTAATTATTTTATTTTGGGGGATGTAATTTTAAAAAGGAGTGTTTATTCATTTTCTTTTTTATGATATTTCCTTGTTAATGTAAAGAAATGCTACTGATTTCTCAATGTTAATCTTGTATCTTGTTACCTTGCTGAATTATTTTATTAGCTCTAGTAATTTTTGTGCAAAGCTTTTAGGGTTTTCTCTATATAGTATCATTCCATCTGCATATAAAGACAATTTTACCTCTTGTCTTCCAATTTGAATCCCTTTAATTATTTTAATTATTATTTATTTCTGTCTCTATTCATAGATTTTTTCATTTCCTTCAGTGCTTTTATCACCTTTTTGAAGTCATGATCTAGTATAGTGTTGAGGTCTGTCTCATTGTTCATTCTTTCAGGGACTTCTCTTGTTCTTTTAATTGGCAGTTGTTCCCTTGCTTCTACATTTTACTTATATTTCTATGGATCTATGGATTTAGGAGTATCAGGTATTTACTGTGGTCTTGGAGGTCTTGTTTATTTGTTTGATTGTTTGTTTTTAAATTGGGAGCATTCATGTGTAAATTGCATATATCTAAAAGTTTTGTTGCAATGGCTGTTTTTAGTATAGATGGTTCCCACATGTTTCTTATGTGTGTGTTGGGTGTTATCCCTTTAATTTTGGGTGTGGTTGGTATCATGGTGATCAGAGCCTGCCCTGATTGTTGTTGCTGAGTGGGGCCTCCTTTTTTGTTCTGTGGTTGTCATAGCCTTGTGGGCCAGGTCTGCTCCCCTGTTATTGGGGTAGAGCCTTCTAGACCCATTTCTGACCTGCAGTTGTGCTAGGCAGTTGGAGTGCTTCAGCTGGGAAGAAGAGTCACTGAGTATACCTCTGCAGGAGATGTCCACTAGGAAGTGCCCTCTGTGGTATTGTCTGTCACTTGTTATGCAGGCTTACAGAGAACTCTTTGTTGATGCTGCCTTTGTCCCCTCCTTAGCTGAAGGAATGCCAGCCACCTGCTTTGGTGTCCTGCAGGCTCTGGGACCCTGAAACCGTCAGTGTTGACTTACCAATGTCAGGTGCTAGGACCCACCATAGTGAGATGCGGTCACACACCTGAATTCTTGGTGCACCACAGGGTCAATGCAGACCCCCACTCTGCCTCTGCATACTGTATGGTATGCCAGCCTGTTTTAAATACCCGTACTAGCCCCTGCTGTGTGCCAGAACTCTGCTCACTACCTGCTTGTCTTAGAGTTGTAGGCTCATAAAGGAGCCAGTGGAGCAAAACCAACCCTCTCTGCCTGGGGCTGTAAAGAAATCTTAGTCCAGCCTTTGAAGTTGCAGAGCCCCTGGTGTGGATTCAGCTTCCAGCCTCGACTCTTTGCAGCAGTGTTGGCTATGATTGAGCCCTACCTCTCTTCTCAAGAGAACACACCAACAGTGGAGCCAAGCAGAGACAAAGGATATGGTGTGGCTGCATTGCACCCCTCTCCCCAATACACACCAACAGTGATGCTTTTTTATGGGGGTCCCATGCTGTTCTGTTCCACACAAATACCCAGCAAGAGCTCACACTGCCCTCCAGTTCTCTGAGGCTGCCTCTCTGCAGTGGGCCTTAGCCCTCTCCCTGGGCTTGTCACAAATCTCCAGCATCCAGTCTGGCTTGTCCCTGCTCATTTGCATCTAGGGCTGGGGATCACAGGGAACCTCTGTGCCAGTTTCTCTTTGTTCTGTCTGCCAAGCTGCTGCCACTTTCTCCTCTTAGCCTTGGAATCTCCACTTCTTTCCCTGTTGACCTCTTGGCTGTAGAAGGGGTGTCTCTGCATGAGGGTGCCTTTCTTCTTTTGCCACTCCCTCCCTGCAGGACTGAAGCTGCACCAAGTTTCTATTTCTTTTTTTCTCTTACTGGAGTTTGTAAGAAAACCCCTGTATTTCAAAGTGATAGACACTCTGACAGAATTCAGTAGGTGTTCTGTGTGATTCAAAGGGTCTGTAAATGTAATTCTTGGTGTATTTGTGGGAAAAGGTGAGCTGTGAATCTCTCTATTCTGTCATTTTGGCACCTCCACCAATATGTTTAGTTTTTAAACAACTAAACAAAATGTTTTCCAAAATGAATGTACCGTTTTATTTCACTTTATTTTCTTTTGAATTGTAGTTGGTTTACAGTGTTATATTAGTTTCAGCTGTACAAAAAATGATAAAATATTTTTACAGATTATGCTCCATTGAAAGCTACTATAAAATATTGGCTATATTCACTGTAATGTACATACCATTCTTCTTTCTAGTTTATTTTATACCTAGTAGATTTTACTTCTTTCCATTCCCTAAGTTTGCCTTTCTACCCATACTTCTCCCTTCTGGGAACCAATAGTTTATTTCTATACCTAAGAGTCTGTTTCTGTTTTGGTATATTAATTTGTTGTTTTATTTTTAGATTTTACATATAAGAGAACACATACAATGTTTATCTTTCTCTGTCTAAATTAATTCACCAAGCATAATACAATCCAGGTCCACCAGTGTTGTCACAAATGGCAAAAATATCATTCTTTTCCAATGGCTGTTTAATATTCTATTATGTGTGTGCATTTTTTCTCTGGTTTTTAAACTTTTTTTAACTGAGTTATAGTCATTGTACAACATTGTGCCAAATTCCAGTGTAGAGCACAATTTTTTAGTTATACATGAACATACATATATTCTTTTTTGTGTGTTGTAATCTACCATAAGATCTTCTATATATTTCCCTGTGATATACACTATAATCTTGTTTATCTATTCTGCATATGGCTGTCAGTATCTACAAATTTTCAAATCCCAGTCTGTCCTTTCACAGTCCTTCCCACTTGGCAACCACAAGTTTCTATTCTACGTCTATGAGAATGTTTCTGTTTTGTATTTATGTTCTTTCTTTTTTTAAAAATTACATATATGAGTGATCCCATATGGTATTTTTCTTTCTCTTTCTGGCTTACTTCACTTAGAATGACATTCTCCAGGAACATCCATGTCAGTGCAAATGGCATTAGGTTGTCATTTTTATGACTGAGTAGTATTCCATTGTATAAATATACCACCTCTTCTTTATCCAGTCATCCACTGATGGACATTTAGGCTGTTTCCATGTCTAGGCTATTGTAAATAGTGCTGCTATGAACATTGGGGTGCAGGTGTAATCTTAAAGTAGGATTCCTTCTGGATATATGCCCAGGAGCAGAATTCCTGGGTCATATGGTAAGTCTATTCCTAGTCTTTTGAGGAATCTCCACACTGTTTTCCACAGTGGTTGCACCAAACTGCATTCCCACCACCAGTGTAGGAGGGTTCCCTTTGTTCCACAGCCCCTCCAGCATTTGTCATTTGTGGATTTTTGAATGATGGCCATTCTGATTGATGTGAGGTGATACCTCATTGTAGTTTTGATTTGCATTTCTCTGATAATTAGTGACATTGAGCAGTTTTTCATGTGCCTATTGATCATTTGTGTGTCTTCCTTGGAGAATTGCTTGTTTAGGTCTTCTGCCCATTTTTGGATTGGGTTTTTTTTTTTTTATTAAGTCATATGAGCTGCTTCAATATTCTGGAGATCAAGCCTTTGTTGGTTTCATAATTTGCAAAAATTTTCTCCCATTCCATAGGTTGTCTCTTTGTTTTACTTATGGTTTCCTTTGCTGTGCGGAAGCTTGTAAGTTTCATTAGGTCCCATTTGTTTATTCTTGCTTTTATTTCTTCTAGGAGAAAATTTTTGAGATGTATGTCAGATAATGTTTTGCCTATGTTTTCCTCTAGGAGGTTTATTGTATCTTGTCTTATGTTTAAGTCTTTAATCCATTTTGAGTTGATTTTTGTATATGGTATAAGGGAGTGTTCTAGCTTCACTGTTTTACATGCTGCTGTCCAGTTTTCCCAACACCATTTGCTGAAGAGACTGTCTTAACTCCATTGTATATTCTTGCCTCCTTTGTCGAAGATTAGTTGACCAAAAGTTTGTGGGTTCATTTCTAGGCTCTCTATTCTATTCGATTGGGCTATATGCCTGTTTTTGTACAAATACCATGCTGTCTTGATGACTGTAGCTCTATAGTATTGTCTGAAGTCTGGGCGAGTTGTTATTCAAGCCTCTTTCTTTTTCTTCATAATGCTTTGGAAATTCTAGCTCTTTTGTGGTTCCATACAAATTTTATTATGATTTGTTCTAGTTCTGTGGAATATGCTCTGGGTCATTTGATAGGGATTGCATTAAATCTGTAGATTGCCTTGGACAGTGTGACCATTTTAACAATATTGATGCTTCCAATCCAGGAGCATAAGATATCTTTCCATTTTTTAAAGTCTTCTTTAGTTTCCTTAATCAGTGTTTTATAGTTTTCCATGTTTAAGTCTTTCACCTCCTTGGATAGATTTATTCCTAGATATTTTATTATGTTAGGTGCTATTTTAAAGGGGATTGTTTCTTTACTTTCTTTTTCTGTTGATTCATCGTTAGTGTAAAGAAATGAAACTGATTTTTGAACGTTAAATCTTGTCACCTTCTACCTTGCTGAATTCTTCAATCAGTTCTAGAAGTTTTTGTGTGGACCTTTTAGGGTTTTCTACATGTAGTATAATGTCATCTATATATAGTGACACTTACCTCTTCTTTTCCAATTTGGATCCCTTTTATTTCTCTCTCTTGCCTGATTGCTGTGGATAGGACTTCCAAGACTATGTGGAATAAGGGTGGTGATAGTGGGCAGCCTTGTTCCAGATTTTAGTGGGAAGCTTTTGAGTTTTTCACCATTGAGTACTATGCTGGCTGTAGGTTTGTCACATATAGCTTTTATTATGTTGAGATATGTTCCCTCTATACCCACTTTGGAGAGAGTTTTTACCATAAATGGGTGTTGAATTTTATCAAATGCTTTTTCTGCATCTATTGAGATGATCATGTGATTTTCATCCTTCCTCTAGTTGATGTGATGTATTACATTGATTAATGTGTATGTTGAACCACCCCTGTGTCCCTGGAATGAACCCCTCTTGATCATGACATATAATCTTTTTTTATGTGCTGTTGGATTCTTTGCTAATATTTTGGGAAGGATTTTTGCATCTATGTTCATTAGTGATACTGGCCTGTAATTCTCTTTTCTTGTGGTGTCTTTGCCTGGTTTTGGTATCAGGGTGATGGTGGCTTATAGAATGAGTCTGTGACTATTCCCACCTTTTCAGTTTTCTCAAAGAGTTTGAGAAGGACTGGTATGAGTTCTTCTTTGTATGTTTGGTAGAATTCCTTGGTGTAGCCGTCGGGTCCTGTACTTTTATTTGTAGGGAGATTTTTTATGCTAATTCAATTTCATTTCTAGTTATTGGTTTGTTCAAGTGGTCAGTTTCTTCTTGGTTCAGTCTTGGTGGACTGTATGTTTCCAGAAATTTGTCCATCTCCTCTAGGGTATCCATTTTGGTTCCATATAGTTTTTCATAATATTCCTGTATGATATTCTATATTTCTATGTTACTTGCTGTAATTTCTCAATTTTCTTTTCTTATTTTGCTTATTTGTGCTCTCTATTTTTTCTTCCTTGTGAGTTTGTCCAGACGGTTTTTAGGATTTTATTTACTTTTTCAAAAATCAGTTTCTGATTTGATTCATTTTTTCTATTGTTTTTTAATCTCTATTTTGTTTATTTCCTCCCTTATCTTTATTATTTTCTTCTTTCTGCTGCCTTTGGGGCTTTTGCTTTTCTTTTTCTAATTCTTTTAGCTGGTGGGTTAGATTATTTATTCGAGATTGTTCTTCATTTTTGAGGAAGGCCTATATTGCTATAAACTTCCCTCTCAGCACTGCCTTTGCTGCATCCCATAAATTTAGTGTGGTTGTGCTTTCATTTTCTTTTGTCTCAAATTATTTTTAATTTCAACTTTGTATTCATCAATGACACACCGTTTTTTTAATAGCAAGCTGTTTAATCTCCATGCTTTCTTTATTTTCTCCTTTGTTTCTCTGTAGTTGATTTCTAGCTTCACGTCATTGTGGTCAGTAAAGATGCTTGAGATAATTTCTATCTTCCTTTAATTGTTGAGGCTTCTTTTGTGCCCAAGTACATGACCAATCCTAGAAAATTTTCCATGTGCACTTGAAAGGAATGTGTATCCTTTTATGGGGTGTGTAATGCTCTGAAAATATCCCCCAAATCTAATTTTTCTATTGTGTCATTTAATCTCTCTATTGCATTATTTATTTTCTGTCTGGAAGATCTGTCTAGTGATGTTAATATGGTGTTAAAATCTCCAACAATGATTATATTCCTATCAATACCCACCTTTATCTCTGTTAGTAATTGTTTTATGTACTTAGGTGCTCCTATATTGGGTGCATATATATTAATGACTGTAATATCCTCATCTTGTATTACTCCTTTAATCATTATAAAATGTTCTTTTTTATCATTCTTTATGGCCTTTGTTTTAAAGTCTATTTTGTCTGGAGCCAGTACTGCTACACCTGCTTTTTTGGCTTTTCCATTAGCATGGAATCTCCATTTCCATCCCTTCACTCTCAATATATATGTGTCCTTCTCCCTAAAGTGGGTCTGTTGTATGCAGCATATTGAAGGTTCTTGCTTTATTATCCAGTCTGCCACTCTATGTCTTTTGACTGGAGCATTTAGTGTATTAACATTTACAGTAATTAATGATAGGCGTGTGTTCACTGCCATTTTGAACTTTTTTTTGCAGTTGATTTGGTATTTCCTCTTTGTTCCTTTCTTCTTCCTTTTGTGGTTTGGTAAATTTCCTTTGTAATATCTTGGATTTTATTTAGTTTTTGTGACTCTCTTGTAAGTTTTTGGCTTGTGGTTACCCTTTATTGTAAGCCTATTAACCCATTACTATGACTGTTTGTATTAAACAGATAGTGATATAAGCTCAAACCCATCCTACTGAGAACAAAAATTTTAAAAAATAAAGAAAAAATGTACTCTATATTTTCTTGCTTACCTCTTCCACTCTTAATGATTTAGATGTCTTCTTTTACAATTTCGTTTTTATTCTATTTGTAATTCAGGTTAGTTACCACCTTTTCATTTATGAGTTTCTCATTTCTGTAGCATCCTGCTCCTTTTATATTTAGAGTAGACCTTTCAATATTTCTTTTAGCATGGGTTTAGTCTTGTTAAATTCTTTTAGTTTTTGCTTGTCTGTGAAATTCTTTATCTCTCCTTCTATCCTAAAAAATAACCTTGCTGGATAAAGTATCCTAGGCTGCATATTTTCTTCATTCAGGAGTTTGAATGTCTCTTGCCACTCCCATCTGGCTTGTGGTGTTTGTGTAGAGAAATCAGCTGAAAGCCTTATGGGTTTTCCCTTGTAACTCACTCTTTGTTTTTCTCTTGCTGCCTGTAGGATTATTTCTTTATCCTTGACTCTGGCAATCTTGATTATGATATGTCTTGGTCTGGGTCTGTTTGGGTTCTTCCTGTTTGGGACCCTCTGAGCTTCCTGTACTTGGATATCTGATTGCTTCTTTAAGTTTGGGAGGTTTTCAGTCATGAGTTCTTCAAATACCTTTTCAATTCACTTTGTTCTTTCTTCCCATTCTGGAAACCCTGTTGTGGGTAGATTGATATGCTTTATATTATCCCATAGTTCCCTTACATTGTTTTAATTGTTTTTTCTCTCAGCTATTCTGATTGGGTGCTTTCTGTTGCCCTGTCTTCTATGTCACTTCTGAATTCCTCTGTATTATCTAGTCTGCTTTCTACCGCCTTTAGGTCAGCTCTCATTTCATCAAATGAGTTTACCAATTCTAGTTGGCTCTTCTTTATAGCTTCAATTTCATTTTTGGCATATTTTATATCTCTAATCACTGTCTCTTTTAGTTCCTTCAGTACTTTGATCTCTGCTTTCATGAAATCTTGATCTAGTAGTTCATGAATGTCTATTTCATTGATCGTTCTTTCAGAAGATTTATCTTGCTCTTTTAATTGGAAGTGGTTCCTCTGCTTCTTCATCTTGCTCATATCTCTGGCACTGTGGCTTATGGAGTATCATTTATCTATTTTGGTCCTTTAGGAGTTTATTTATTTAATTATCTAATGCCTATGCAGGAATAAAACTTAAAAAAAAAAAGAGAGAATTTTAAAATTCTAAAAAAAATTAATAAAAAATTAAAAAAAAACATTTTAAAACAGTTTATAATCAATAATAGAAGTGCAAGTTGAATCAGAATAGCAATCGATTTGAGTCATCTTTTAAAACCTTAAAAAAAAGGAGAAATGAGCAAAATACAGTATTTGAAATCTGTGTATAGTCAATAACAAGAGATCATAACCAAGAGAAATAAAAATGAAATGAGGTGTATTTTTTAAAATAATAACAAAAATATTAAAAATTTAAAAGGGATTAAGACTGGAAGCATATACAATTGTTTAAAAAGTAAAAATTAAAAAGGTAATAGAAAATAGAACAGATTAAAAAAAAATGGTATGTGATGTGTTCTAGTGGAGATTGTGTGCTCTTAATGATTCTATCAAAGCTGCAAGCTGAGTTTGCAAAACAGGGTGAAGACAGAAAGCTCTCTCGATTTTGAAATCCCAGTCTCAAGAGATCTTTTGGTCTTCACCCTGTTTTGAAGACTTAGCTTGCTGCTTTCAGAGGCCCTCTGTTGGCACCCCTCATCTGTGCTGCTCCCAGTGCCCATGGGCAAGCATATCATGCCCCGTCCCTGTACCCTGGTCAGATGCTGCACTCCTGCCAAGAAAGTGAGCATCCACCTGCCCTCTCCCAGCGCTGGTCGCTCCCCTGCTCTCTGCAGCTGCCTGCTCCATCCCAGGTCTGCACTCTGTAGGCGGGCTTTGGGAAGACAGAGGAACAGCCTCTCCCCTGTTGCTTGCCAAAACTCAGCTCCTTGTTTGTCTTGGCTGTGTGAGTTCTCTTAAGTACCAGGGCAGAAATATCCTATCTGCCTTGGGCTGTAAACAAGACTCTACCTGGCCTTTGAGGCTGCTAAGCCCTTAGGTATGGATTCAGGTTTCAATCCCAATCCCACCTGGGTGCTAAGCTCTGGAGGATATGGTGACTGTAGCTGAGCCCCGCCTCTCTTCTCTCCAAAACCTCAGTGGGGAGAGGTTTTAGCACCCTTCCCCCCAGGGCTCATCAGCCGTGTTGTTTTATGGAGGACCCAGGTTGTTTTGCCCTGTGTACCCACTCATCCATGGCACACAGTACACTGCAGTCCCCCGGGGTTGCCTCGGTGCAACTGCCTCAGTCCTCCGCCCAGCTCCGTCAGCCTGTCCTGTCCCCCACCTACCACTTTGCCTCTAGGGCTGGGGGTTGCAGGGACCCTCTGTATCCATTTCACTTAATTTTGTTGGTCAAGGTCTGCTCCATACAGATCCAAGGCTCAGAGTTTCCCCTTCTGTCCTGCTGAACTCTCCGTTGGAGATGGGGAGATTCAGCCAATGAATGCTATTCCTTCTTTGCTGTTCCCTCCCCTCAGGACTAGTCCTGCATGTTTTGCTTTTTCTTCTTTCTTTTTTCCTTTACTCCTACCACATTCTTTGTCTTTTGAATAGGGCAATGTACTGTCGGAGTTCAGCAGGTGCTCTTGTTGGCTGGGTGATCCGTGGATGTGAGTTTTGGTGTATTTGTTGGAGAATTTGAGCTATGAGCGTCCTTCTACTCTGCCATCTTGGCCCCTCCTTTTGTGTGTGCATTATGTGTGCTTATATATTTGTATTTTTCTTCCATTCATAGGTTGTCTTTTCTTTTTGTTGATGGTTTCTTTTTCTGTGCAAAAACTTTTAAGTTTAATTAGGTCCCATTTGTTTAGATTTGCTTTTGTTTCCTTTATCTTAGGAGGCAGATCCAAAATAACATTGCTAGGATTATGTTAAAGAGTGTTCTGCTATGTTTTCTCCTAGAAGTTTCTTGGTTTCTTTTCTTACATTTAGCAATAAATTACATTAATCCATTTTGTATTTATTTTTATATATGATATGCAATGATGTTCTAATTTCACTCTTTTACATGTAGCTGTCTTGTTTACCCAGCACCACTGACTAAAGAGAGTGTCTTTCCTCTTTTGTGTATTCATACTCTCTTTGTCATAAATTAATTGACCGTAAATATATAGTTTTATGTATGAGCTGTCTATTCTGTTCCATTGATTCATGTATCTGTTTTTATAACAGTACCATATTGTTTTAATTACTGTAATTTTGTAGTGTAGTCTGAAATCAGGGAGCATGTTATCTGCATTCTTTTCTTTTTCTTTCTCAAGGTTGCTTTGCTTATTTGGGTATTTTGTGTTTCCATACAAAAGTTAGTATTATTTGTTCTAGTTTTGTGAAAAATGCCCTTGGTTTTTATAGGGATTACGTTGATTCTTTAGATAGCCTTGAGCAATATTCTTCCAATTCAGAAACATGGTGTATCTCTACATATGTGTCATTCTAAACCTCTATCATGAGTGTCTTATAGTTTTCTGAGTACAAGTCTTTTATCTTCTTAGTTAGGTTTATTCCTAGGTATTTCATTCTTTTTGATGAAATTGTTTTCTTAATTTCTCTTTCTGATAGCTCATTGTTACTGTATATAAATATAACTGATTTTGGTATATTACTAGAAATCAACTACAGAGAAACAATGGAGAAAAAAATGAAAGCATGGAGAGTAAACAACATGCTATTAAAAAAAATGGGTCAATGATGAAATCAAAGTTGAAATTAAAAAATACCTTGAGACGTTTCTGGGCTCTCCATTCTGTTCCATTGGTCCATATGTCTGTCTTTGTACCAATACTATGCTGTCTTGATGACTGTAGCTCTATAGTATTGTCTGAAGCCTGGGAGAGTTATTTCTCCAGCCTCTTTCTTTCTCTTCGGTAATGCTTTGACAATTCTAGGTCTTTGATAGTTCCAAATAAATTGTATTATGATTTGTTCTAGTTCTGTGAAATATGTCCTGGGTAATTTATTAGGGATTACATTAAATCTGTAGATTGCGAACCCACAAACTATTGGTCAACTAATCTTCAACAAAGGAGGCAAGAATATACAATGGAATAAAGACAATCTTTTCAGCAAATGGTGTTGGGAAAACTGGACAGCAGCAAGTAAAACAAAGAAGCTAGAACACTCCCTTATACCATACACAAAAATCAACTCAAAATGGATCAAAGACATAAACATAAGACAAGATACAATAAAGCTCCTAGTGGAAAATACAGGAAAAACATTATCTGACACACATCTCAAAAATGTTCTCCTAGAGCAGTCTACTCAAGCATTAGAAATAAAAGCAAGAATAAACAAATGGGACTTAATGGAACTTACAAGCTTCTGCACACCGAAGGAAACCATAAGTAAAACAAAAAGACAACCTACAGAATGGGAGAAAATCTTTGCCAAAGATGAAACTGACAAAGGCTTGATCTCCAGAATATATAAGCAGCTCATAGGACTCAATAAGAAAAAATAAACAACCCAATCCAAAAATGGGCAGAAGACCTAAACAAGCAATTCTCCAAGGAAGACATACAAATGATCAATAGGCACATGAAAAAATGCTCAATATCACTAATTATCAGAGAAATGCAAATCAAAACTACAATGAGGTATCACCTCACATCAATCAGAATGGCCATCATTCAAAAATCTACAAATGACAAATGCTGGAGAGGCTGTGGAACAAAGGGAACCCTCCTACACTGGTGGTGGGAATGCAGTTTGGTGCAGCCACTGTGGAAAACCGTATGGAGATTCCTCAAAAGACTAGGAATAGACTTACCATATTACCCAGGAATCCCGCTCCTGGGCATATATCCAGAAGGAACACTACTTCAAAATGACACCTGCACCCCAATGTTCATAGCAGCACTATTTACAATAGCCAAGACATGGAAACAGCCTAAATGTCCATCAGTGGATGACTGGATAAAGAAGAGGTGGTATATTTATACAATGGAATACTACTCAGCCATAAAAACCGACAACATAACACCATTTGCATCAAGATGGATGTTCCTGGAGAATGTCATTCTGAGTGAAGTAAGCCAGAAAGAGAAAGAAAAATACCATATGAGATCCCTCATATGTGGATACTAAAAAAAAAAAAAAAAGCATAAATACAAAACAGAAATAGACTCATAGACATAGAATAGAAACTTGTGGTTGCCAAGGGGGTGGGGGTGGGAAGAGATAGACTGGGATTTCAAAATTGTAGAATAGATAAACAATATTATACTGTATAGCACAGGGAAATTTATACAAGATCTTATGGTAGCTCACAGAGAAAAAAATGTGGCAATGAATATATACGTATTCATGTATAACTGAAAAATTATGCTCTACACTGGAATTTGACACAACATTGTAAAATGACTATAAATCAATAAAAATTGTTAAAAAAATACCTTTAGACAAATCAAAATGAAAACACAACCACACAAAATTTATGGGACACAGCAAAGGCAGTGCTACGATTGAATTTTGTAGCGATACAGGTCTTCCTCAAAAAAGAAGAAAAATCTCAAATAAACTATCTAACCCACCAGCTAAAAGAATTAGATAAAGAAGAGCAAAAGCCCCAAAAGGCAGCAGAGAGAAGGAAATAATAAAGATCAGGGAGGAAATAAATAAAGACATTGAAAATATTAGAAAAATTCAATCAAACCAAAAGCTGGTTTTTTGAAAGAGTAAATAAAATCGACAAATCTCTGGCAAAACTCACAAAGAAGAAAAAAGAGAGAGCACAAATAAACAAAATAAGAAAGGAAAAATGGAGAAACTACAACAAATAACATAGAAATACAGAATATCATACAAGAATATTATGAAAAACTATATGGAACCAAAATGGATAACCTAGAGGAGATGAACAAATTTCTGGAAACATACAGTCCACCAAGACTGAATCAAGAAGAAACTGACCACTTGAACAAACTGATCACTAGAAATGAAGTCGAATTAGCAATAAAAAGAAACCTCCCTCCAAATAAAAGTCCAGGACCGGACAGCTTCACTGGGGAATTCTACCAAACATACAAAGAAGACCTCATACCAGTCCTTCTCAAACTCTTTCAGAAGATTGAAATGTAGGGAATACTCTCAAACTCATTCTATAAACCACCATTACCTTGATACCAAAACCAGGCAAAGACACTACCAAAAAAGAGAATTACAGGCCAATATCACTAATGAACATAGATCCAAAAATCCTCACCAAAATATTAGCAAATAGAATCCACAGCAAATAAAAAAGATTATACATCATGATCAAGTGGGGTTCATCCCAGGGACACAAGGGTGGTTCAACATAATCAAATCAATGAATGTAATACATCACATCAACAAGAGAAAGGACAAATCAGCATATGTTAATGTTAATACCTGGCCCTTAATAATCAGCAGGACTTTTACCAGCTTAATAATTATAACTGGCTCTGATGGTTTCTAGGCCTTACACAGAGCAGTATCCTTATTAGGAATTACGGTTTGGCCCTTAACCTAGAAACACTTATACTAAATTCAAGTTCCTGACAAACACTCTCTTTATATATCAGAATCACATAGATTTCAAAAAACATGGAGTCTTAGATCCACAAAAATGCTGACACTTGTTTGGATACTGAATATGTTGAAAGAGATCAAACCTACTTAAAGCCATCATAAGAGTCCCAAATTTTACTTCCCAACAGGATTTCCCTCTGAAGGAAATATTAAGTAGATTTCTCTGAAAGACAAAGAGAACAACCCTATATCATTCCCTCATCTCTTGTGAATAGACTCTGTTCTGGAGCCCTTTCTAAATTATGGTCACAGGATTATAAGCAATATACTGTATTTCAGGAACTTATTTTCTTTCTCTAATTCATTTTGGCTACCCAATGACCTCTTTAGAATCCTGAAGCAAAAGTCAGGCATAAATGTGGGTACTCATTGTTTTTCAATAAATGATATGTTTTACCTCAGTCGATTGGTGACCTTTCAGAATATATACTTCACTTCTTAGGAAAGAAGAAAAGAAGTAATCTCTTGGGTAGACCAAGATCACTGGGGTACAGAATATGGACACTGACTGGGCCACAGAGGAATGTTTTAGTATCAGACAGGTTTAGTAGTGCTTGAAGACGTTTTGTGATATTTTAGCAAACTAGAATTGAACTCTTGTCAAAATGCAAAAGAGGTTAATTTTGTTTCAGCTTTCTTTTCTTCTTAGTTGTCCTTCAATTTCTGCCTTAAAGGTGTTTATATGCTATTATTCCTCACATTCAAAATTTGTTTTTTATTTATGTTGAGGTGTAAGTTCATCCATTCCTGATTTACAGTGCTTACTTTGTACAAGGCACTGGGCTAGTGCTAAGTGTGAATTAGAATCTCTACACTCAAGGACCTCATAGACCACAGCTTAAAATATTAACCCAGGCAAGGTGGTAGGCATTTTAATTGAAGTCAAAGTCTTCAGTTGGTGAGCTGGACTGCCAATCTTTGGCAATTTAGGCACTACTAGGAAACATTTGGATGACACTAAAGTCATTTAGAGAAGGCTCAGCTGCTCCTAAAAATAGGTCAATGTTGTGCCAATGAGTACTTCAAATAAGACAAGTCACACAACTTTTATAAAGTAGACTATTTACTTTTAAGACTTATTGAGTTATAATTGATATACAAAGGGAAAAAGACTGTTAAAACTGATTAAATTTTAAATCCCTGGAAGTCAAAGACTATATTTTTAATCATTGTTGAATACCCAGAACCTACTAGAGTGCTTAAGCTTGGGAAATGTTGGCTCTAAAAGTAAATCAATAGGAGAGGATGGAATAATTTTACAGGTCAGACCATGCCCTGTGTGTCTGTCACACAAACGTGCTTTAGAGTGATCTCAGGACACCTGGAGAGTCCTCTGAGAAGGTTTCCCCCTCTTTTCTGTTGTTGCTGTTGAGGGCTTACACCTCATATTATACTCTTCCCCACCTGGAAAGAGATAGTCTTTCATTAGGAAGCCAAAAGTGACTGTGCAGTTGATGTGTAAGGAAAAATGGTTGTTTTGGGCCCCTATTCCAAAGTGAGATTTTTTTCATGTAGCTAATATATATATATATATGAATAAATTAGTCAGTATACAATTGATTACTGTATGTAAAATTTTATGTTTAATATTATATAAGGTGTGAAAAAAGGCAAAGTATCCTTCTCATGAAAGAATTAGTATAATTTATTGAAAAGAACAGAGACCTTGGATGGACAAGTTTTGAAATCTTAGCTAAGCTACTTGTAGTTGTATAACCTTGGACAAGTTATTTGAAAATGTTCTTAAGACTCAGATTCCTAGTCAGTAAAATGGAAATAATAATGTTCATATAAGGTTCCTCTAAGGATTACATGAGACAATGGTATGCATTTTGAATTTTCATTTTTAAGCTACACTTTGAGTTTCCTGAAAGACTCTGTGATTTTCATTCCTGTATTCATCCTGCACCCAGAAATTTCTGGTTTATTATAGGTGTTCAATAAGCATTTGTGGAATTAATTAAATCATTAACTACATTTGTACAGAAAGAAATTCCTCTTAGCTAGTTTTTTTAAGGAACAAAGTGGAAGCAAATTAACAACTTCTGCTTTGTAATAGGACTTACCACACAGACAATAATTAAATAAACCCTCATTATAAAATAAATTCCTAAAAGCCTGAATTAATTGCTTCATATACAAATGTGAAAACTTCAGCATTTCATGAGAAAGTATAGCTTAGTTTATTAAATGACTTTGACTTTCTTTTTCATATAAAAGAAAAAATGTCTGAGCCAATGCTGTAAGTTTGAAAAACAACTACAAGTTTCTTGAAAGCTCATCATAAACTGTAAGAAGTGTGAAAACAGGACTCCCACAGTTCAATTTCACACAAATATCTTCTGGTTTAGTTAAAACACCAATAAAGCTAGGTCAATTACTTTTAATCACCCATTTCAATGAATGCAATATTGTGATGTCATAAATTTCTCTGCAGAGTAAGTCTTATTATTTAATCACACCAAGAAGAAATCAATGTTGTTTAAAGGGGTCTAGAAGGCGTGAGAACAAAATTCTTGAGAACAGGGTTCATGACATATTCTTTCATCACTGTACCACTGAGCACAGTGCCTTCCAAGTACTAGTTGCTTAATAAATACCTGTTGAATAGATGAATGATGTCCTATTTCATCTTTTGATACCATCATTCAGCCAGTGACCTAGGCTCAAAATATAGTAACTAGCTATTCTCCAATTTCTTTCAGCCCCTCAAATCAGTGAGATGCAAAATCCAGTTATTTCTTCTTTTGTAACATCTCTCAAATCCATTCCTCTCTGTTGTAACCACCAATCTAATCTGTCACAGTCTGAAGGGACACAGTAAAATGACTTTCTTCTTGCTCTTCTTTGTCCCTTTAGTACACATCCACCACCCACATCATGTCAAATCTTGTTTACTCACACCCAATATGTGATAGGAATTTAAGAATTATTTCTTCTCAGAACACTGGTCACAATTTTCCTGTGTTGCTGATGTGAAATTACTTCTCTATGATAGGGTATGAGACCTTTTTTAGAATTTCCATCATTGTCATTTCCCATTCCCTCCTGCTTAAACTAAATTTCTAAGTAGGGTCAGTGTCTAGTTGAACTTCTCTTCTAACTTGCTTGAGTTGTGAAATGATGACCTCAAGTCTGTTTACTCACTTGCAGATGTTGTAATGGTAATGATTATCTATCTATCTATCTATCTATCTATCTATCTATCTATCTATCTATCTATTATTTTTCATCCCTTCATGTGTCCTACTCATTTCCCCCTAAATATATTTAAAGGTAGTTTACAACAAAAATAATTATAAAACATGACAGTTAAAATAAATGTTAAATTGACAATAAAAATGCATTAGGAGTTTTCCCACAATTTCGTTTTATGAGACTATTGCAATTCATCCATGGAGTCAAGATTAAGATCTCCTCATTTAGAGGAAGAAGAGAAGAGAATTGTGGTAGGGATCTGGAGCAAGGAATTTGGAACATTAAACTCAATTCTGAATGTCCTAGAAACTAGGGCAACAAAAAAGTAAACCTGGTTGGCTACTCAGTCTCATTGTCAGGCAGCACTACTCTATAATCATCACACCTACTCTTTGAAGCAGCTGATCTACTGACCACCTTCTTTGACAGGATAGCAATTCAATCTATTACTTTCTAATAACTCACTTCCTGGTTTTGAGTCTTTCTTTCTCATCTCCAATTTTCAATTGCTCATGGTCTTTTCATGACACTTTCCAACTTCAAATCCTTTTTCTACTCATGCTTACACTATTGCAACACTCCTGACTGGTTTTCTTGCCTTCAGACTCACTCCATCACCAATATAGTTGTAAACTATCTTTAGAAGATTTGATCAAGGCCATTTCTAGTCCTTCTTGTTTCCTTATAAAATTAGAAAAAAAAAGTGACCTTTCCAGTCTAACATATTTCTTTGGTTAAAAGTCTTGCCTTTTGTAAATTAAAAAAAATTATAGACCTTCTTCCAGGCAAAGCAGCACTACTTTGTTTAGATTTCAGCTCCCATGCACATTTTAATCACTCTTTTGCACCACTGCATAACCATGTCCATCAGTCCTGGTTTTGTTTACATTCCTTCTCTATGTTAAACCTTTATTGAAGGCCTGTGGCTTATAACAGTGTCATTATCATTTGTTTTTCTTCCATATAAACTGCTTCAAAATAATCTGGAAAAGAAAAGATCCAAAGGCAAAAGAAGTTCTCTGAAAGCCATTTAAAATCTTACACTCTCAATCTATAACTACATCAATAGTAGAATTGACATTTTTGGGAATAAATAACAGAAACTGTTCCAAATATCTAACTCACTTTTGATTTCAGATCTTTGTTCTTTCTGCATTTAATAATTTATCACACAAAAGTCTGTTAAACTTCTGTTAGTGAATCCTTTTAATGGAACCAGTCAATGTCAAGTTTATGAAATCCTGAACGTTTGTCTTTGGAATCCTTACCACTCCTTTCTGAGCAACTTTTTCCATTTTTTAAGCATTTTATTCCTCTTCCACCCATGACTAAGTTTACACAAACAACACATCCCCAATATGGTGTTAAGGATTTAAATATGTTAAAATTAGCATTTTCAAAGACAAGTGTATGAAGAGGGCAATGCTCAACCCCTCCCCCAAAAAATGCTTCAAAAACTTTAGTCATCTTTATGAGAAACATTATTAAGCATAGTCTTTCTGGTGATCTCAAACTATTCCATTTCGGTAACCCAATGCTTTTTTCCTGATTCTCAAGGAAATTTCTATTATTTTCACCCATTAACACTTGAAACAGACAATAGGGGAGAACAAAGTAATGTGATCAAAACACTTCAATATGGCTTGAAAGCATTTATTTCATATAGCCATTCTAAAAAATCACATTTGACTCACAAGCACTCATGTATACATGGAAAAAGCAAAGGAAAAAAAAGAGTAAGAGAGATGATAATAGAGTAAGATGGGTGTGTGCATAGCAAGAAGCTCAGTGCATTTTTGACACATTCTCTTTTCAAGCACCATAGCAAAGACACATGACTTTTATGTCATTAGATAAAAACAGCAGGCATTGTATCTATAGAATCTAATGATGTCTGGAAGTTTATCTTCTGTAAGTTTAGCAAGCTATGAAATAGCCTCTTGATAATCTTCAGAATAGTACAAGTGAATTTCCCCAAGAAGTAGATGCCTTGCAAAACTGCGAAGTAAGAAGAAGTCATTGGTAAGGAACAAAATATATGGATAGACAGTGGGGAATCATTGTTTAAAACATGGTCTAATGTTCTCTGTTAAAAATGATCAGCTTTTTAAAGATATCATAACTTATTTTTGTTTTATTTTTAAATAGTAAAGTAAAATTTTAACAGTTAAGCTGGGTTTTTGCACTTTAAACTTTCATAATAAACTGAGAAAACTATGGTAATACGTGGCAAATTAAATCAGATACTCTGTTCCTGATTGAAGTGTACAAATCATGGAAAATCTGAATTTATCAAACCAAAATGTCAATTTTCTTTACCCACAGTATCCTCTGAGGGAAATGTTTTCCTAAACAACTAAGTGATGATGACTAACAGTTCTACCTCCCATCAGAGGTAAAGGATTTGGGGTTTTCCTGTTTTACTGAATAAACTACATTACTACCTCTTGTAGCTGTATAAGCCTGCAGTTCTCTACAGGATATCTGGGTAGAAAGGGTAAGATTTTTGGATTTCTATTCATACATTAAAAAATAGAACTTAAAATTCTCTGTGAATTGAAAATGGCAATGTGAATTTCTGCTGCTTCCATTGAAAATGTAATCCTGAGTCTGCTAATATTTAAGTATTGTTGTGAAAAATGGAGACTCCGGTGAGATAATATCTATTTTTAAGTTTAAGTGGTGAACATGTTCACTGAAACTGCTTCATGCTTTATATAAAGAAATGTGGCTGTCTAGATAGAAAGCTCCTTTCTCTACAATATGCCATTGATATATGAACCAGGAGTCCAGACTTAAACACTGTTCCTAACAAATCTGTGTTAAAATTATGATAGTGGTTGATTAAATACGTTGCTGTTAGTGTTAGTAGTGGAGGAAAAAATGAAATTTTAAATCCAGGATTTTATCAACCAAATTAAGTGGCATTCAAATTATAAATACATTTAAATGCCTAAATCTTTTCATAGGATGAGATTTGACATGTTTCTTTGATTGGGACATTTTCCATGCCTGCATTCTGGGGTCCAAAATGAGAGCTTCATATAGCACAAAAGGATTTCCATTAAGCCCTAGAAGCTAGCACAGCTGTCAAATCTCAGAGGGGCTGATTCTCAATTTACAATGAACATTTCCTTGGATGTATTTTTATTTTGAGAACATGGGAAATATTTCAAGAAGGGGCTCCAAGTGTTGTGCTGTCTCTGTTAGATAGAATTCTTTCCATTTTCCTTACTTGAAATAATAAAATAGCCATTGCCCTTTTAAAAAGTCTTCTAATTTCACACTTGGAGTTTGATTCTTATGTATGTAAGATTATTCAGGATATGTAAAAATTATATAGGTCCTAGAGAAGTTAGTGTAAATCATCTAAGATTTCAATGAGATCTGGTAATACTGATACTTTCCCATGATATGAGCAAATCATTTTTTTTATACACTGAATTCCCCCAGATTAGAGTTGGAGATATTAAGTTCCCTTTCAGTGAAAGATGGCTAGATAAAGATTTTTACAGTGAAATATCAGGATAAAGACTTTATTTTACTACTAACTTTATTTTCCAGAAATGAAATGTAACTAACAGCTGTAGACTACATAAGCATGACTCACAGGATGGCACCATATGCATATTATGGTTGCCAAGTGGAACCATAATGTTGGATACTGAAAGCAGCTCTTAGTCTCTCTGACCACAAGTATAGGTGGAGTTTTCCTCCATCAAAGTAGTTCCAAAGTGGCTGAGGCTTGTGACAGCATACAACACCCAGGCAAGCTAGGCAACTGCAGGGCTTTGGGAACCTCCAAAAAAACTGAGGTCAGCAGTGCTCTTTGGAATGATCTTCCTAGAAACTGTACTTTGGTGGGACTTTGAAGAAGAGATCTCCTCAACAGACTTGAAAGCTCTGGATTGAGTTTTTTCTTCCAAATCTGCTTACCTTCCTCCACCCATCAAACAAGTTGACTGAGGAGGAGGCTGGTTGTTTAACTAGCTTCCAAGGCTGGGTGATAGTAGGGAGGAAATGAATCATCTCTCTATCCCTAATAGCAAAGTTTAGCCTAAAGCTTGTGCTTAGTAGAGCCCTAGGGGGAGGGAGGGTTTGCTGTTGGCTGACTGTGTTGAGGTCTTGCTTTCTATAGCTGTGAATGTGGGTGTCCTAGAAGACTATAAAGTATTCATTAGAGCTCGAGACAGTTTTCCACTTGGTCAAAATTATTGCTCAAGATTGGAAAAATAATAGTTGTCCCTAACTTCTGAGGGCAATAAATGATGACATATTACTAGAATTAGACTTACAAATTGGCAACACATACAACATATTATTTTGAGACTGGGAAAATGCACCTTTAACCTGTCTCCTAGCCCTACCTGTGTGTCTGCCTTCAGCCAGAAGTGCCCCTACTAGTAGTCTATTTCCGGAGGTTACTTGTTGCCTCTCCAAACTCTTTCTTGAATATAAAATGTTCCTGGGAATGGTAAAAGGCTAAGCAAATGAGTATATGAGATAGCTTTATCAGCCAGAGGCTAGATTTTCTGAAATAAGAAAAGTTGGCACTTCAGAAGGCACTAGGTTATCAAAAAGAGGGCAATGGGAGAAAAAAGGGAGACAATATAGATTAATGGAAAGGAAACTGCTGACTTCACACACACTGCCTACTTACTTTTTAACCAGAAGTGTACAAGGCACATGTTCACTCAGCCAACAACTTATGAACATAATTCTGAACAATCATAGGGTTAAATTTTCTTTTTCTGGCTTTAGAATAAAGCTATGCTGCTGCATCTCTGTGGGTCAGTCAAAGATTACAGAGTTGTTAGGGACCTACAATCAAATTTCCTGAATGTCTTTCCCAAGTGATGACTCTGATGCAAGATTCAGTTCAATGGCTGCAGACTGAGCATATGTTTTTTTTTCTGGACAGACTTCTGAAAGATTTGTAATTGTACTTGCCAAAGCCAGGGAATTATTTTTATGTCAAGCAAAAACAAGCAGAAACATATTTCATAATTATTGATTAATATTCTTGACAATTAATAGAATTGGAAGTCAAGATTGGGTGGATCATAACATGATTCCTCCAAAATGTGTTATATGTGAAAAAATCTGAGATAAATCCTTTCTGATTGGTATCCTCATGGAACCAGCCAGTTGAGCTTCAGTGCATTTAAAGAGGAAGTTTTTTTTCTTTTTTTTTTTTTGTTATTTTTCTATTGAAGTATAGTCAGTTTACAATGTTGTGTCAATTTCTGGTGTACAGCACAATGCTTCAGTCATACATGAATATACATATATTCATTTTCATATTCTTTTTCATCATAAGATACTGAAAGATATCAAATATAGTTCCCTGTGCTATACATTATAAACTTGTTTATCTATTTTATATATACCCATCAGTATCTGTAAATCTCAAACTCCCAATTTATCCTTTCCCATTCCCTTCCCTAACTTTTTTATTTTGAAATATTTTTAGACCCACAAGAAGTTACAAAAACAGTATAACGCATCCCCATGTACCCTTCACCCAGATTTTCCCAATGAGTAGTTCTCCAAAAACTATAGTACATTATTAAAACCAGGAAACTGACATTGGTATAATACTATTACCTAGACTATAAACCTTATTTGTATTCTGTCAGTTTTTACATGTACTCATTTGTATGTGTGTATTTGTATGTATGATTGTGTGTATGATTCCATAAAATTTTATCATATGTATATATTTGTGTAACCACCATCAAAATCAAGATTCATAAGTGCTCCATTACTCACAACAACAACAAAAAATAGATTTGTGTTACAACTTCACATCACAAATTCCTCCCATCCCTAACACCCTGGCAACTATTGATATGTACTCTATCTCTATAATTCTGTCATTTTGAGGTTGTAATATAAATGCAACCATTTCAGATTGGCTTTTTTTAATTGGCATAGTGTCCTTGAGACCTATGCAAGTTTATATATCAATAGTTGGTTCATTTTTATTGGTGAGTACTATTCTATTATATGGATATATCACAGTATATCCATTCACCCAGTGAAGGGCATTTGGGTTGTTTCCATCTTTGAAATATTACAAATACAGCTGCTATGGAAATTCATATACAAGTTTTTGGGTGGACATGTTTTTATTTATCTTCAATATTTACCTAAAGACTGAAGTGGAATTTCTAGGTTATACAGTAAATGCATGGTTAGTTTTATAAAAACAAAACAAAACAAAACAAAAAATCCCCCTAAAAAAACCTGCCAAAATGTTTTCCAAAGTAGCTGTACCATTTACCATTTCTAAAAGCAATGCATTTGTGATCCAGTTCTTAATCCTTGTCAGGACTTGCAGTTGTCAGTATTTTTTATTTTAGACATTCTAATAGGTATGTTATGCTTTCTCATTGTGCTTTTAAATCACATTTTCTAATGGCTAGTGATATTGAGTATCTTCTCATGTTCTTTTCAGGGAATTTCCTGTTCATGTCCTTTGTCATTTTCCTTTTTTAAAATTGAAGTGAAATTGACATGCAATATTATGTTAGTTTCAGGTATACAATGTAGTGATTTGATAATCAAATACATTACAAAATGATCACCACAATAACTAGTAATCATCTGTCACCATAAAAATTAATAAAATATTATTGACTATATTTCTTATGCTATATATTATATCCCTGTAACTTACTTATTTTATAACTGTAAGTTTGTACCTCTTAATCTCTTAATCTCTTCACTTATTTGCCCAATCCCACATCCCCTATTTGGCAACCACTAATTTTTCTCTGTATCAATAAGTCTGTTTCTGTTTGGGTTGGTTGGTTTTTTCATTGTTTTTTGTTTTTTAGAATCCATGTATAAGTGAAATCATATAGCATTTGTTTTTCTCTGACTTTTTTCACTTATCATAATATTATCTAGGATGATCCATGTTGTCACAAATGGCAAGCTTTCATTCTTTTTTATGGCTGAGTAATATTACATTACATATATATCACATATTATTTATCTATTCATATTTTGATGGACATTTAGGATGCTTCCATATCTTGGTTATTGGAAATAATTCTGCAATGAACATAGGGGTGAATATATCTTTTCAAATAAGTTTTTTTTTTGTTTCCTTAAGGTAAATACTCAGAAGTGAAATTGGTAAATGGTATGGTAGTTCTATTTTTAACATTTTGTGGAACATATACTGTTTCCCATAGTGACTGAACCAATTTATATTAGCACCAATTGTGCATTAGGGTTCTGTTTTCTCCACATACTTGCCAACACTTGTTATTTCTTGTCTTTTTGATGATAGTCATTCTGACAGATGTGACGTGATATCTCATCATAGTTTTGATTGGCATTTCCCTGATGATTAATGATGTTGAACATCTTTTCATGTGCCTGTGGCCTTCTGTATGTCTTCTTTGGAAAAATATAAATTCAGGTCCTCTGTTCATTTTTTAATTAGATTTTTTTCGTGTTGAGTTATATGACTTATTTATATATTTTGGATATTAACCCTTTATGGGATATATAATTTGCAAATATCGTCTCCCATTCAATAAGTTGCCTTTTTTATTTTGTTGATGATTTCCTTCTTTGTGTAAAATGTTTTTAGTTTGATATAGTCCCATTTAAAAAAAATTATTTTTTTGCTATTGTTGCCCTTGCCTAGGGAGACAGATCCAAAGAAATATCGCTAAGACTGATGTCAAATAGCATACTGCTTAGATGTTTTTCTAGGAGTTTTATGGTTTCTGGTGTTACATTTAAGTCTTTTATCCATTTTGAGTTATTTTGTATGTAGTGTAAGAAAATGATCCAGTTACATTCTTTTACATTTAATTGTCTAATTTCCCAGCAACATTTATTACAGAGGCTATCTTTTCCCATAGTATATTCTTGACTCCTTTATTGAAGATTAATTACCACATAAGTATGGGCTTACTTTGAGGAATTCTATTCTGTTTCATTGATCTGTCTGATTTTATATCAGTATGATACTCTTTTGATTATTATAGCTTTGTAGTATAGTTTAAAGTCAAGAACTAAGAACTTCTCATCTGTTCTTTATTCTTGGGATTTCTTTGTGTATTCAAAGCCTTTTGTGGTTGCATACAAATTTTAGGAGTATTTGTTCTAGTTATTTGAAAATTACCATTGGTATTTTGATAGGAATTACATTAAATTCATAGATTGCTTTGGGAAGTATGGATAATTTAATAACATTAATGATCCAAATCAATAAGCATGGAGTATTTTTTCATTTATTTGTGTCTTCTTCAATCTCCTTAATTAATGCCTTACAGTTCTCAGAGTACAGGTCTTTCACTTCCTTGATTAAATTTATTATTAGGTATTTTATTATTTTATGCAACTCTAAATGGGATGGTTTTCTTTATTTCTCTTTCTGATAGATTGTTATTAGTGTATAGAAGTGCTACAGATCTGTATGTAATTTTGTATCCTGCAAATCTACTGAATTAGCTTATTAGTACTAGTAGTTTTTGTTGGAGTCTATAGGGTTTTCTATATATAGTATCATGTCAAAGAGTAAATTTTTATTTCTTTCTTTCCAACTTAGAAGTTTTTATTTATTTTTGTTGTTTAATTGCTGTGGCTAGAACTTCAAATACTATGTTCAGTAAAAGTTGCAAGAATGGGCATCCTGTCTTCTTTTTGATCTTAGAGGAAAAGCTTTTAGCTTTTCAACATTGAGTATGATGTGAATTTGTCATATATGGCCTTTATTATGTTGAGGTATCTTCTCTCTGTAATCACTTTATTGAGATTTTATTATCATAAATACATGTTAAATTTTGTCTAAAGCTTTTTCTGCATCTTTTGAAATATGATTTTTATCCTTCATTTTATTAATATGGTGTATCATGTTGATCAATTTGTGGATATTGAGCCATCCTTGCATCACTGGGAAAAGTTCCACTTGACCATGGTGCATGATCTTTTTAATGTATATTTGAATTTGACTTGCTACTAATTACTGAGAATTTTTGCATCTATATTTATCAGAAATATTGACCTGTATTTTTTTTTTTGTAATGTCTTTGTCTGGTTATAGTATACCTTATAAAATGAATTCAGAAATAATCTCTCTTCCTCTGTTTCTGGATGTGATTTATAGAATTAGTATTTCTTTAATAAATGTTTGGTAGAATTTGTCTATGAATCCATCTAGGCCTGAAGATATTTTTGGGGGGAGAAATTTTGTATCTTGCAATTTTAATTTCTTTAATGGCTATAAGAATATTCAGATTATCCATTTTATCTTGAGTAAGTTTGACCATTTGTGGTTTTTAGAAATTGGTCTATTTCATCTAAGTTCTCAAATTTAGTGCATGGAATTGCTCACAGTATTTTAATTAGCCTTTTATTTCTGCAAGGTCTACAGTGACATTCTTTTTAAAAAGATTTCTGGTCCTAGTAATTTGTATTTTCTCTCTTCTTTATTTGTTGGTCTTCTAGAGTTTTGTCAGTTTTACTGATCTTTTAAAAAAAACTGGGCTCTGGGTTTGATTTTTTTTCTAATTTCATTGGTTTTGACTCTTTCATTCCTTCTGTTTCTTTTATTTTGCTCTACTTTTTTAGTTCCTTGAGGTGAAATAATATATTACTAAATTGAGACTTTTCTTCTTTTCTAATATAAGTATTTAACACCCTCAATTTTTCTCTAAGCAGTCCTTTAGCTACACTTCACATATTTTTATATAGTGTATATTAATTTTTATCCAACTTAATGTATAGTTTCATTTCTCTTGAGACTTATCTTTTGACTCACGAAGTAATTAGAAATGTGCAGTCTAATTACCAAGTGTTTGGAGAAGTTCCTGTTGTCTTCTAGCTTAATTTCTAACATGTTAAGGATTATTAGTTTAATTCCTAGCTTAATTCCATTTAGGGGAGAGAACATACTCTACATAATTTCAGTTAAAAAAACTGTTAAAATTTATTTTATGATCTGGGATATGGACTATCTTTGTGAATGCTTAATGTTTGCTTAGAAAGAATGTATATGTTGCTTTTGTTCAATAGCTTAATCTATAAATTTTGATTTGATCTTGTTGGCTGATGTTGATATTCAGTTCTTCTACATCCTTGCAGATCTCTGTCTATTATTTTTATCAATTGTAGAGAGCATTGAGGTCCCTGACTTTAGTTATGATTTTTTTCTATTTTTCCTTTAGCCATATCAATTTTTGCTTCATGTATTTTAAAGCTCTTCTCCTCTTACATATATATTTAAAACTGCAATTTCCTCTTGGTGGATATATCATTTTTATCATTATGTATAAATGCCTTCTTGTCCCTACTAATTTTGTTTTCCTTGCAGTCCGCTTTATCTGATATTAATATACTCAATTCTGCTTTCTTTTTGTTAATGTTTGCATGGTATATTTTTTTCATCCTTTTCTCTACAACTTGCCAATGTCATTATGTTTAAAATGAGACTCTTGTAGACAACATACATTTGAATGTGGTAGGCAGAATAATGTGTCCTCAAAGATGTCCACATCATAGTCTTCAGGACCCCTGAATGTTATGTTACATAGCAAGGATAAATTAAGGTTATCCTGGATTATACAGATGGACCAAATATAACAATAAGAGTCTTTATAGGTTGAAGAGGAAAGCAGGAGTAAAAGAAATGAGATATGATGCCATGAGAAGGACCTGATTGGCCATTGATAACTTTGAAGGTGAAAGGGAACCATGAACCATAGAATGCAGATAGCCTCTTGATGCTGGTAAAGGCAAGAAAAGCGATTCTCTTCTAAACCCTCCAGAAAGGAACAGAACTCTGCCAATGTCTTTATTTTAACCCAGTAAGACATGTTTCAGACTTCTGACCTTGAAAACTGTAAGATAATAAATTTGTGTTGTTTTAAGCCACTAAGTTCGTGGCAAATTGTTACAATAGCAATATAAAACTAATTTATTTGGCCACATTTTTCTATCTAGTCTGACTTTTTTCTTTCAATTAGTTTATTTAGACTATTTACATTTAATGTAATTATTGATATGTTAAGATTTAAGTCTATAATTTTAAAGTTTGTTTCCTGTTTATTCCTTCTCTTTTTCATTTCTTTGTTTTCATTTTCCTGGCTACCTCTCAAGTTACTAAAAGTTATTTTCTGTTCCACTTTTATTTTTCTAGAGTATTTTTGAGTCAAATTCTTTGTATAGTTGTTTTTATAAAACCGTTATTAATTTTTCACATAAAATATTTCACATAAAATAAAATATATAATTTTAAAGTGCATAATTCAGTGATTTTTGGTACATTCGTGGAGTTATGCAACCACCAGCACTATTTGATTTTAGAACATTTTCATCACCCCCCCCAAAATTTTTACCCATTGGCAATTATCCTATATGCCCCTCCTCTGAGGAGGAAAACACTAACCTAATTTCTGTCTTTATAGATTTGCCTATACAGGACAGTTCATATAAATGGAGTCATACAATATATAGTCTTTTGTGTCTGGCTTCTTTTATTTTTAGCATAATGTTTTCAGTATTTATCTGTGTTGCAGTATGCATCAGTATTTATAACATTCAGCTCCAGCTGCCATACAGAATACCATAGACTAGGTGGTTTAAATATTAGAAATTTATTTTGTCCCAGTTCTGGAAGCTGAAAGTCCAATATCAGGGTGTTAGTATGTTTGGGTACTGGTAAAGACTCTTCCTGTTTTGCAACCTTCTCACTTTGTCCTCACATGGCAGAGAGAGACAGACAGAGAGAGAGCACTCTGGTATCTCTTCTTTTTATAAGGGCACAAATTCTATCTGATCAATGCTTTATGATCTCATTAAACCTTAATCATCACATTCAAAATTATTTGTGGATTTTTGAATGACGGCCATTCTGATGGGTGTGAGGTGATACCTCATTGTAGTTTTGATTTGAATTTCTCTGATAATTAGTGATACTGAGCGTTTTTTTATGTGCCTATTGATCATTTGTATGTCTTCCTTGGAGAATTGCTTGTTTAGGTCTTCTGCCCATTTTTGGATTGGGTTGTTTATTTTTTTCTTATTGAGTCCTATGAGCTGCTTATATATTCTGGAGGCCAAGCCTTTGTCGGTTTCATTTGCAAAAATTTTCTCCCATTCCGTAGGTTGTCTCTTTGTTTTACTTATGGTTTCCTTTGGTGTGCAGAAGCTTCTAAGTTTCATTAGGTCCCATTTGTTTATTCTTGCTTTTATTTCTACTAGGAGAAAACTTTTGAGATGTATGTCAGATAATGTTTTGTCTATGTTTTCCTCTAGGAGTTTTATTGTATCTTGTCTTGTGTTTAAGTCTTTGATCCATTTTGAGTTGATTTTTGTATATGGTGTAAGGGAGTGTTCTACCTTCATTGATTTACATGCTGCTATCCAGTTTTCCCAACACCATTTGCTGAAGAGACTGTCTTTATTCCATTATATATTCTTGCCTCCTTTGTCAAAGATTAGTTGACCAAAAGTTTGTGGGTTCATTTCTGGGCTGTCTATTCTGTTCCATTGGTCTATATGTCTACTTTTGTACCAATACCATGCTGCCTTAATGACTGTAGCTCTAAAGTGTTGTCTGAAGTCTGGGAGAGTTATTCCTCCAGCCTCTTTCTTTCTCTTCAGTAATGCTTTGGCAATTCTAGGTCTTTTGTGGTTCCATATAAATTGTATTATGATTTGTTCTAGTTCTGTGAAATATGTCCTGGGTAATTGGATAGGGATTGCATTAAATCTGTAGATTGCCTTGGGCACTGTCACCATGTTAACTATTGATTCTTCCAATCCAAGAGCATGGGATATCTTTCCATTTTTTGAAGTGTTATTTAATTTCCTTCATCAATGGTTTATAGTTTTCTGTGTATAAGTCTTTCACCTCCTTGGTTAAATTTATTCCCATATATTTTATTATTTTGGGTGCTATTTTAAAGGGGATTGTTTCTTTACTTTCTTTTTCTGTTGATTCCTCATTAGTGTAAAGAAATGCAACTGATTTTTGAACGTTAATCTTGTAACCTGCTACCTGCTACCTTGCTGAATTCTTCACTCAGCTCTAGTAGTTTTTGTGTGGACCTATTAGGGTTTTCTATATATAGTAACATGTCGTTGGCATATAGTGACACTTTTACCTCTTCTTTTCCAATTTGGATCCCTTTTATTTCTTTCTTCTGCCTGATTGCTGTGGTTAGGAGTATTAGTGCTTTAAGATATACATTTTGAGGGGACACAATTCAATCCCTAGTGGTATTTAATTCTTTTTTTAGTTGCTGAATAATATCCAGTTTTGTTCATGCCTTCTTCAGTTGATGAACATATAAGTCATTTCTAATTTTCAGCTATTATGAGTAACTCTTTTAATATTCATGTACTAAGTTTTGTGAGGATATAGTTTTCATTTCTCTTTGTTATATATATAAAGGTGGAATTTCTGGGTCATATGAAAACACTGTTTAAAATTTTAAGGCACTACCAAATTGTTTACTAAGTCAGGTGCACCATTTTACTATCCTATCTGCAATGGATAAAGGTTCTAATAATATCCTTGCCAATATCTGTTATTTCTGACTTTTTAATTTTAGTCATCCTAGTAGGCATGAAGTATTATTTTATTGTGGGTTTTGTTTGTATTTCTCTTATTAATAAAATAAGGCATGTCTTCTTGTGCTTATTTAACCATTTTATATATTTTCTTTAGACAAATATCGATTCATATCCTCTACTCATTGAAATTTGGTTATTTGTCTTTTTATTGTGAATTATAAGTTTTTTTCTTTACATATTCTGGATACTAGTTCCCTTTAAGACATGATTTACAAATATTTTCTCTCATCCTAGGAATATCTTTTCATTTTGATGGTGTCCTTTGACATACAAAGATTTTTACATTTTTATTCTTGATAAAGTCCAATTTATCTGTTTTTGCATATTGTTTTGTTGGATGTACTTCCAGTGTTGTATCTAAGAAACTATTGTCTAACCCAAAGACACAAAACTTACTCTGATTATTTCTCCTATGAATATTATAGCACAGTTTTCACATTTAGATTGGTTTACACAATTGTAGAGTCTGGTTAGGCAAATCCAAAATCCATGAGACAGGCTATCAGGAGGAACTGGCTGGTACTCTTCGGCATGAGCTCAAGCTGCTGTCCATATGTGGAACTTCTTTAGGAAACCCTCAACTCTACTCTTAAGGCCTTCCAACTATTGAATCAATCCCATCCAGATTATCAAAATACTTTCCTTTATTTAACATAAACTGATTATGGATTTTAATCACATAGACAAAATACCTATACAGCAACACTTACATTAGTGTTTTATTGAATAACTGGGGACTGTAGCTCTCAGCCAAGCTGACACACAGAAAAGAATATCACATTCCACTCTTTGTTCCCAGGGATGGGGACCTATATAATCTTTTTAAACCATACTTAACATCCAAATAGAGAAGGAACAAAGTCACACTTCCATGTAATGTGATACAAATATCTTGTATACAGCTGATGAATAACCATTTCTTCATAAGGAAATGCAAGGTTCTTGGATGATGTACATTCTTAAACTTTGATATCCTATAGCTTATGGACTGTGATATAAAATTAACTATTTTTAGTAGTCTTCTGTTGGGTGATAAGAGAATATAGAGTGTAGAAAACAAACAAACAAAAAACTTTGGAAAACATTTATTTTCCTTATAATAATATAAGGAAAATATTCATAGGTATTACAGCACTTATTTCTGACAATGGTCTCTTGGTCATAACTGGTATTTTTAATTACCTTCTTTCTACTAACCATTTCCCTTCTCCACAGAAAGTATTTAAACTTGTCATAGTTCTTTGCCTGGTAGAGCACTCAAAACTTTATTCTTGAATGATCTAAGTCTTTAGCAGTCCTACCAAAATTTCGTTCTTGCAGTTTTCCATTGACTTTACTCACAGGGCATGGTAGCAGAGCCTTCTTTTGTTATGGGCCCCTCTAAAAACTAGTAGCTTTTTAGGTTACTCAGTTAATGGGCTGGAGTAGCACACTCAAATGTGGACTATGTTGCACCTAATATTCAACAGGGTCAGTTAGGTATTATATCTCTTTTTGGCGAGATAGTAAGGACCATATATAGCAACTTATCCTTCACTTTGGAAGGGATATCTCAACATATACAGCCACATTAGACCCCTAGAAATTTCACTGAAGTACAAACCTTCAGAATTTTTATAGGAATTATTTACCACTTTCTGACATGCAAATGTCTTACTAACATGCCTAGAGCAGTTCTTAATTCCTACTCACCAAGTCCAACCAATCAGCATAGTATCATCAATGTAATGGACCAGCATGACATTTGTAATCTTGTGCAAGGGAGATGTGATCAAGGTCCCTGTGGACTAAATTATGACAGAGTCAGAGTTGATTTACCCCTGAGGTAGGACAGTAAAGGTATTTGCTGGCTTTATCAGCTGAAAACAACTGCTTCCAGTAGTCTTTCCTAGCAGGTATAGCAGGTATCAAGAAAAAAGCATTTGCCAGATACACACACACACACACACACACACCAGGGAATGTGATGGTTGTTCAAGCAACAAAATCACATTTGGAACAGTAGCTGCAAGTGGGGCTGCCACCTGATTAAGTTTATGATAATCCACTAGTATTCTCCAAGATCCATCTGTTGTCGTCACAGGCCAAGTAGGCAAGTTAAATGGGGATATGTTGAGAATCATCGTTCCTATATTTTTCAAGTCCTTGGTGGTATCACTAATCTCTTCAATCCCTTCAGGAATGTCATATTCTTTTTGGTTTACTATTTTTGTAGGTAGAAGCATTTCTAGTGGCTTCCACTTTGGTTTTCCTACTTTAAAAGTCAGGGAACCAATGTGGAGATTCTGTCAGTTGCTGAGTATATCTGTTTTATTTATACATTCCAGAACTGGGGAAATAACTATAGGATGGGTTCAGGAACCTACTGGACACACTGTGAGATAGATCTGAGCTAAAATCCCATTGATCACTTGACTTCCATAATCCTTTATTCTGATTGGTGAACCATAGTGACATTTTGAATATCCTGAAATTAGTGTCACTTCAGAGCCAGTCTGTAACAATCCCTGAAAAGTCTGATTATTTCATTTTCTCCAATTCACAGTCATTTTTTAAATGATCATATGTCCCTTTGGGGAAGGCTTGGAAAAAGATTAGCAGTAAAAATTTGGGGCAGGAAGGGACTTGGACTCTCCTTCATTAAAGGAATTCTGGGTTTATAAATAGGTTCAATTCTGGGAATCCACTTTGGGGCCGTGAAACTCTGTTCTGGTGGCTTAAATTAGATTTTTGTTCACTAGACATAGAACATTTTAATTTCTAGGCTTATGCAAATGAAGTAAGAGTTTAGTAGACTACTCATCTATTTCTTTTCTAGATACACCACAATCAACTAGCCAATACCATATGTTCCTGTGAGTCAAGTTATTCTGATTATTTTTTGGCTCTATTCTGCATTACATTAACCATGCTCACCTTCTTAGCAATTAAGTACTGTAACTTGGTCCCTGACACAAAGAACAACCACAGAGCTCTTCAAGAATGCTGGGGCTTCCTTCACGTTTGTATTTCTCTAAGGTATGGTGAAAAGTTTGTCCTCTGGACTCTCCTTGAGTGGGTGAGCAGGCCTTACATGATAAATTCACTCTAACATTCTAATCTCCTTAAGCTTTTGGATTCCCTCCTTTGCAGTATTACCAAGACAGTTTAGTATTTCAACTTTAATTTAGTATAGTTCGCCTTTGGAGTCATGCAAATCAACCAACCAACTAACCAACCAACCAAACTCTTAGAGCTTTCTCTAATCTCTGAAACTAAAATTTTGAATCTAATCTAGAATCTCTGCTTAGTTGATCCTTACCATTATATTTAGCCTGATACAACTTTATATTTCTTCAACAAGAATTTTACACACTTAAGATCCATTTCCACATATATTCCCCATGTTTCTGTCTGTATGAATTGGGAAATTAATGCAATACTTTTGGTGTGTATCACACCTTCTCATAGGTCACCCTTTGCACCTCATCCTTTGGCTTCTGCTAGGACTTGAGTTTAATTATAGGCGAGGAAGCAAAGAAGAGTGATGAGGTACATCCTGAAGAGAATTAGCAATATTTTGCAAGAAAACTACTCTAGGGGAAGTCATTATGGTTTCTCCAGTCAGAGGGGAAGTAACATCTTGAGGGAAAGGTAGAGGTCTTGTTTCTAATAGAAAGATTCAGTAGAATTTAGGAGTTTGATGTTCCCAGCCTCACTGGATTCTGCCCATGTGTTCTCATTCCTCCCCAGTCAATAACTTACTTCAAGAGAAGACATCCTGCAAGGCTGAGAAATTAATTTATGTTTTAACTTAGTTTCAGGTTAACACTCTGGTTTTTGGCTTAAATGTCTCAGCTCTATGGCTACAGAAGACAGGAGGTTCTTTCTGGGCAGAAAATAAAGTTTGTGGGATCATTAATGTAAAGCTAGAGCTGCAAATTTAAAGTAATGAACTAATTTTTTCTTTTGCTAGTTCCTCTAGCAGTTAGAAATAACCAGCCAATCTCATTATACTCCTTAGCTTGATGAAAATGTTCCAATGGAATAAATGCATGGTCACTCAGAAGTTCAACTTATATAATATTTGATTAAGAATGTCTAATGACAATATTTTGTGTATTTCTATTGCAACATTAGACCATAGAACTACCACTGCCTATTTAACACTGAATATAGTTATTAATGCATTTAATTCTAACTGGATTAAATAAGCAATTTCATAAAACCCAGAAGCAATTCAAAAATATGTCCTTAAGATGCTACTCCTTTAGAATCACTTCCATTATCAGTCAGGGTTCAACCAGTGAAATAGAGCCAGTAGGAGATGTAAAGTAAGAGATACATTGCAAGGAATTATTTGTTTGATTGTGGGGGCTGCATAGGCAATAGGTCAGGGTGTCAGAAAGGGCAAGCTTGAATACAAGCTGAAGCTGTTGTCCTTGGGCAGAATTTCTTCTTCAGAAAAATCTCAACTCTGCTCTAAATGCCTTTTAATTAACTGAATCAGGCCCACTCAGATTATTTAAAATAATATCCTTTCATTAAAGTTAACTGATTGTGAATTTTAATCACTTTTACAAAATAACTACACAGCAACACTTACATTAATATGTGATTGAATAACTGGGTTCTGTAGCTTAGCTAAGTTGATACATACAAAAGACCATCACAGCTACCGATTTTATTCTTTACCATGTGAATATATGATTGTCTTAGCACCACTGGTTGAAAAGACTACTCCTTTTCCTTTGCACTTTTTTGACACACTTGTTGAAAATCAATTGACCATGAATGTAAGGGTTTATTTCTGGATTCTTAATTATATTCCATTGATTTATATGCTTATATAATGGGTTGATTACTGTAGATTTGTAGTAAGTTCTGAAATCGAGAAGTATCAGGACTCCAATTTTGTTCTACTCCAGGTCTAGTTTGGTATTCTGGGTTCTTCGCATTTCCATTTAAATTTAGGATAAGCTTGTCAAATTCTGCAAATAAGACAGCTAAGGTTTGGATACGCATTGTATTTAATCTATAGATTGATTGATAATATTGCCATCTTAACAACATTAAGTATTCTAATTTACAAGCATGGTATGTCATCCCATTTATTTTGTAACTTAGTTTCTTCAAACAGTGTTTAGTCTTTCCCTTGTACAAATTTTGTAAATATTTGGTTAAATTTATTCTAAGTATTTTATTCTTTCCGATACTATTGTAAATGATACTTCTTTTTAAACTTTATTCTTAGACTATTTATTTTTAGTATATAGAAATACAACAGATTTTTTAATGTTCAACTGTATTCTGCAAACTTGCTGAATTTGTTCATTACTTCAAAACTATTTTTAGTGGCTTATTTAGAATTTTCTATATACAAGGTTATGACATATACAAATAAACATACTTGCACTTCTTCTTTTCATTTCTTACCTAATTCCACTGTCTATAACTTGGAGTAAAACATTTAAAAGAAGTGGTGAAAGTGGATATTTTCTTCTCATTCCATGTCTTAGTAGGAAAACATAGTTTTAACCATCAAATAAAATGTCAGCTGTGAATTTTTCAGAGCTGTCCTTTTTTCTGGTTGAGGAAGTGTGTTTTTATTCCTGGTTTATTGAATATTTTTCATTATAAAATATGTTAGATTTTATCAAATTTTTTTGCATCTATTGGGATAGTCATATGGCTTTCATTTTTTCATCTGTTAATATAATGTATTATACTGATTGATTTTTCAGGTGTTAAACCAAGCTTCATCACTGTATATAGTTCTTTTTATATTGCTGAATTCAATTAGCTAGTATTTTAGTGAGGATTTGGGCATCTTTATTGATAGGAATATTGTTTTATTTTTTTCTTTGGTATCTTTGGCTTTGGTGTCAGGGTACTACTGGTCTCCTTGTCAAATGAGTTGGAGAGTGTTTTCTCCTCTTCTACTCTTGGAAGAGTTTTTTAATAATTGATATTAATTCTTTAAGAACAAAGTAAAACTCACTCATGAACTCATTTTGGCCTGGAATTTTTTTTGTGGGTATTTTATGATTACTAACTCAATTTCTTTACTTGTAATAAGTTGACTCAAGATTTTCAAATTTCTTTTGATTCTGTTTCAGTAGTTTCTGTTATTTGATAAATGTATTCATTTTATCTATGCTATTAATTTATTGGCATACATTTATTCACAATATTCTCTTATAAACTTTTAAATTTCCACTGTCAGTAATAGTATTCTTTCTTTCAATTCTGATTTTAGCAATTTCAGATTTCTCTCTCTTTCTCTTTCTCCCTCTCTTTTTCAATCTAGTAGAAACTTTGTCAATTTTTTTGATGTTTGCAAGAAATCAGTTTTGGTTTTATTGATTTTCTCCATTGTTTTTCTGTCCTCTATTTCATTAGTTTTCTAATCTTTGTTATTTCTCTCTTTCTGCTTGCTTTGGATATAGTTTTGGTTTTTTTTTTTTTTGTTGTTGTTGTTGTTTTTAGTTGCCCATGGTGAGTGATCCAGTAATTGATCTGAGATTTGAGATATTTTTCATTTTAAATATATGTGTATTTATAGCTATAAATTTTCCTCTAAGGACTACTTTAGGTGTATCCAATAATTTCTAGTATATTGTGATTTCATTTTCATTCATTTCAAAGTATTTTCTAGATTCTCTTGTGATTTCCTCTATGATCCATTTGTTACTTAGGAGTATGTATTTATGTTCCCATGTATTTGTGAATTTTCAAAACGTCTTTCTATTTTTTAGCTCTAATTTTTTAAATTATTACTATAATATATTCATTTTTAAGATAAAGCTTCAATCAAACACTTTTCCACTTATATCCACTTATATATAACAGAATTTCAGTCACCATTCAAAGTAGATTAATTTAAACAATTATTCACCAGAAGAGAGACAAGAAATCTGTCAGCTTTCTTTTTATGTTTCATTTAAATAGAAATATAAAATCTTATGTATAAACCACAGATTTCAACTTCTGGTTCTTTTTAATATAGAAGTTGATAAAGCTCCAACTGTATACCTGAATCTATGAGAAAATGCCACTTTTATAGCAGTTGGGATTCTAACTGTGCCTTCCAGCTTTAATCCATATGATTTTTAATATTTTGTGCATTTTTTTTATTCTTTCCAGCTTTATAAAGATATTATTGACATAAAACATGTAAATTTAAGGTATGATATATGATGATCTGATACATGTATGTATTACAAAAGTATTACCAGAATAAAGTTAACATCTCCATTCTTTCACATAATTATATTTTTATGGTAATAATGTTTTTAACAGCTTTCAAATATGTAATACAGTACTGTGTTTTATAGAAACCATGTTGTATATAGATTCCCAGAGCTTATTTATATTATAGCTGAAACTTTGTACCCTTTGACAAACATTTCCTCATTTTGCCCACCCCCACAAACTCCTGACAATCACCCTTCTATTCTCAATTTCTATGATTTTAGTTTTTTTAGATTCCACATATAAGTGAGCACGTGTAGTATTTATCTTTTTCTGTCTGACTTATTGCACTTAGCATAGTGACCCAAAGTTTCCAACCATATTTTCACAAATATAAATATAGAAATCCCTTTTAATGGATTAATAATGTACATATATATATATATCTCACATATATATCTCACATTTTCTTTATCCATTCATCTGACAATTGACACTTAAGGTGTTTCCATTTCTTGACTATGGTAAGTAATGCTGTAGTAAACATTGTGGTTCAGATATCTCTCAGATAATAATTCATTTTTTAATTGAGGTATAGTTGACATGCACAATATTAATTATAGGAGTACAAAAATGATTTGATATTTGTATATATTGTTAAATGATTACCACAATAAGTTTAGCTAACATCTGTCATCATATACAGTTACTTTTTTTTCTTGTGATAAGAAATTTTAAGATTTTCTCTCAGCAATTTTCAAATATGCAATACAGAATTATTAACTATAGTCTCAATGCTGTACACTACATCCCCATGACTAATTTATTTTATAACTGGAAGTTGGGACCTTTTGACTCCCTTCATCCATTTTCATCCAGCCTTCAAACCCCATCTCTGGCAATCACTAATCTGATCTCTATTTATGAGCTAGTCTGGTTTGTTTGTTTGGTTTGGTTTTAAATTCCACATATGTGTGCAATTATTCAGTATTTGCCTTTCTCTGACTGATTTATTTCACAGTAATTCTGTTTCTAATTTTTTGAGGAACTTCCACATTGTTTTTCACAGTGGCTGTGCCAATTTATACTCCCATCAACAGTGTGCAAAGGGTTCCTGTTTCTATATATCCCACACCAACACTTATCTCTTGGCTTTTGATAATAGCCATTCAAAGAAGTGTGAGAAGATATCTCATTGCAATTTTAATTTGCATTTTCCTGATAGTAGGGATGTGGTGAGCATATCTTCATATACCTGTTGGCCATTTGTATGCCTTCTTTGGAAAACTATTTATTACATTTCTTTGCCAACTTTTAGTCAGATTTTTTTTTTGCTCTTTTGCTATTGAGTTGTATGAGTTTATTATATATTTTGGATATTAAGTTCTTATTATATTTATGGGTTGCAAATATTTTCTACCATTCTGTAGGGTGTCTTTTGATTTTGTTAATCATTTCTTTTGCTGTGCAGAAGGTTTATGACTTGACGTAGTCTCGCTTGTTTTTGTTTTGTTTTTGAAGTTTTATCATTACAGGTCTTACACTTACATCTTTAATCCATCTCTGGTTAGTATTTGTAGTGGTATAAAATAGGAATTAAGTTCCACTCTTTTGCATGTAAATATCCAATTCTCCCAGTACCACTTGTTGAAAAGACTGTCTTTTCTTTAATAAATATTCTTGGCTCTCTTCTCAAATATTAGTTAACTATAAACACATGGGTTTTATATCACAGCTCTTGATTTTGTACATTGGTTTATGCATCAGAAATTTGCTCACAATTTGTATGTGACAGAGCCAGTATCCAAAGTTATACAATTTAACACCAAATTCTATGCTTTTTACCACGATACTAAATTACTAATAGAATGTTACTTATCCTTTTAGTTCCTTAGTAGACTACATTTGGCCATTCTTTTGGCCTGAAAGACACGGGATAGTGGGCCTGGAGAGAGAAGAAAACATCTTCACTGTGGTGGACATGAAATACTGATCATTATGTCTTCCTGCAGTCATGTAACATGAAGTAAATAAGAATTAATTTTACCATTGTGTTACTGGATTCTGTATGGACACTGGGGTTTTGCTGTAACGTTAGTCTCTGAATTTCCCTTCCTGGGTCTTATTTTCCAATATCACCATCTTTGAGTGTAAATTGGAACAGAGAAATAATACAACTCAATGTAGATAGTGTAAGCTTTTATGTTACTATCATCAAGGAACAGTAAGCTTTATTGCAAAGCTGGATTTACACAGGTACATAGTAGATTATTAGTCAATAGCTATGATTTGAGGGCTACAGAAAATTCCCTGCTCCAAGTGTCTTTTAACTAAAGCTCTACTGTTTGAAATTCCACCATTCAATTCTTTGAATTAACTTATTTTTTTCTTTAATTTCCCCTTAAGTAAAAATATCCTTGCAAATAATACTATTTTAAGTTATAACCAGTCACTAATATTTCAATGTGAATTGGTTCATTACATTATTGATTCTATTAGTTGAAAGGGACTGTAGAAGGAGGGCTGTGAAAGGCATTCAGAGAATCCTCCATTAAGAAGGTACAACTTAAATATAACTTTCATGGATGAGTATTATTTTGTGGGGTGGATATAGTTCAATGAGATTAAAAGCTTCATGCCTGTCTTTATACCACCCTATCATCAGTACCTAAAACAATGTCTAATACATTGAAGACATGTAAAATGTTACATTAATTAAATAATATGTATTATTTTTAGAGGGAAAGTTATGTTCTAAGTCCCAGATAAGGATTTTTTTGCACCTGAAGGTGTATGAAGTGAGATAATCAAGGGAAAGGCCCCAAGTCTGGTGTATAATTCAAAGAATGACTGTTATAGGTGGAGGAGAATAAGAAAGGTTAAATTACTGTAGTAAAAATTCCTATGAATATTCATCTCTTTTTCCCACTTTTTCCCACAGCTCAGTTGCTCCCTACCTTTACCTACCATCAGTGCACTCATCTGTGGGGAGGTTCTCATAGAATCTTCTTTTCTCAAGAGGGAGACAGTCAAGTGAAGTAGAAAGATTATTAGAGAGAGAGGCTGATTTCTAGCTATATTTCAAAGTCTAATTAACTATGAGTCTCTTTATCCCTGGGCAAGTTACTTTACCACTTTGTGCATGTGCTTCGCCAAATGAGCTCATGAATGTGAGGATTTAAATTATTTTAAAGATTTTATGTGGGAAAAGTCCTCTATTTCTAGGACCGATTACTTGGACCAGACATAAGCAGACAATTTACTGTAGTCCTTATTGTTAACTTTTCTGAAAATGTAGTGGTCTGTAACCATCTCTTCTGGCTCAGTCCCCATTAAGAAACATGAAATTCAGACAAATCCAAAGGAGCACAATAGTGGTTAGATTATTCTGTTTCCAAACCTTTTGTTATCTAAAACCAGCACCTGTCTCTAGCAAGCATTGACAGGCAGAGGTGGAAAATATTCATGGTCCTATAGTTGGAGAAAAGAGGATGTGGTCTCTAATCTAGATGGAGTACCATTTATCTAAAATCCATTTGCAGAGCTAGTATTTTGAGAAGAACTGAAAGGTTTAAATAAAATAAAGGGAGCTTTCTACTTGTAAAGCAATTTTAAGGGCCAGAATCCCTGGAGAATATAGTCTAACTATATGACTATAAAGGGAAACTGGGAAAATCCTGAAGACGCCAGCAACGAAGCCATGGATGCTTGCAGTGGGATTTCCAGAGTAAGATTTTCTGCCCACTGTGGTGTAGATCTGGGGTAAGGCCCAAGAATTTAATAATTATGATTGAATACAAACTATAATTTTAAAATAGCTTGTGTATACAAGTAAAGTTTGGTAAAAATATCTACGCAAGTATTCATTTATAGATCTATAGGCACAGAAAAAATATAAAATATTATACACCAAAATGTTTGCAATGGAAATATTGGTGATAGATGTGTATATATTTTGGGTTATTTTCGCTTATATCTGTTTTCTATTATGAAACTCTATTTCTGTGTGGAGAAGTAATGAACATTTACAAACAAGCTAAGACTTTTAAGCAGACTTTTTACACAGTCTTATCATTAGGGACTTAGAAATACTCACTCTGCTTTTAAAAACACTGTGTTTGTACTGGAATATTTAGAAGGAACTAATCTTTTCTGCTTGTAACAGTTCACTGTCAAAGTTAGTGTTCTAAAGTATGGCATTGGTTTATTTCTGAAAGTTTGTATTATTATTACAAAAATATGGTTTTCCTCTTAGAAGTTCCTGGAAAAGTAAAATTCATTCTGTAGAGGGAGGCAAGAGACACTGTTCAGCGTTTGCCGCTAATTTTCTTGTGAATTTGGAGAATTTAATCTCCCTGTTTTTGACCTTGGTTTTCTCATCTATAAAAAGTGACAGGATCAGAAGGTCTTAATGGCCTTTAACAGCTCTAATATTCTAGGAATCTGCAATGAATTTAGAAGCCAAACTATTTTCAGAGAACTATATGACAAAGTATGATGTCTGAAAAAATTAAAATAAAATAAACTCAGACTCTCTAAAGGGCTCTTTAAAAGATTCTTCTTCTGATATTACATATGATGTTATTGATACTTCTATCTTTTATTTTGATTTCTCTATTAGTGAAATTTTAAAATAATGTGTTAAAGATCAAAAGATGTTTGAACGTTGGTATAATTATGACATCTGGTGGTCAAATCAAACATCACAGTTAAATTCTAATTCCCCAGACACTCATTCTCTTCCTTTCAGTAGGAGTTTTTCCCTGATTCATCTATTTGTCGTGTATTCAGTCATTTACTAAAAAAAAATTAGTGGATATCTAATATGTTCCAGACAATTTACTAGGCACTTTACTATGGAGGAAAGGAAGAAGTAAGAGAATGAGTTTTTGATATATATGTAGAAGATTGCAATCCATTCAGGAAACAAAATGAACTCCATGGAAAGGCAAATAACCACAGCATTTTAGTGTGTTGATGCACTAAAGAAAATTATCACAACTGGGGAAACTCTGAGGTCGTAGTAGTGATCTGTGGTTTGAAGAGGTCTGGAAAGGCTTTCTTGGAGGAAGTGAGCCTTGCCTTTCTTGGGGCCACAGTTTCTCCATCTGTAAAATAGTGGTGACATTTTATTGTCGCATAGGATTGCTGTGAGAAAACTTCTGGGAGTGTATTTAAAGTTCTTATTACAGCATCTTGTCCAAAGTAGGCATTCAGTGATTGTTAACTATTACTGTAACAAAACCAGAGTGATCAGGGAAGATTTCATGTGTATTAACTGTTCCTTAAATTTTTTTCAAGAATAATTCTGGTTCAGCTTTATGTGTTTTTTTTTTTTAATTTAGACAGAGTATAGAGAACACAAGATCAATTATCTTAGTTAATTCAGTGGATAAACAAACAAATCACAAAAAAAGATAATGTTCTCCCTATCTACAGTTGGCTAAATTAACTAGCCAATTAAGCAAACAGTCAACTCAGTGGAAACAAACACATTTAAAGTAGTTGTTTACTTGAATGAACTGGTTGACTGCAATGAACTGTCAGTAAATATAATCTATCTGAGAGCCCCACGTAGTCAGCACAAAGGTGTAGATTGAAACTGTATGAACTGTCTCAAAAATGTGAATGTCTGAAGCTATCATAACTCTGATTTTTTTTCTCTTTTTTCAAATTTTTTTTATTTTTTATTGATTTATAATCATTTTACAATGTTGTGTCAAATTCCAGTGTTCAGCACAATTTTTCAGTCATTCATGGACATATACACACTCATTGTCACATTTTTTCTCTGTGAGTTATTATAATATTTTGTGTATATTTCCCTGTGCTATACAGTGTAATCTTGTTTATCTATTCAACAATTTTGAAATCCCAGTCTATCCCTTCCCACCCTCCTCCCCCTGGTAACCACAAGTCTGTATTCTCTGCCTGTGAGTCTATTTCTGTCCTGTATTTACGCTTTGTTTTTGTTTGTTTGTTTGTTTTTGTTTTTTAGATTCCACATATGAGCAATCTCATATGGTATTTTTCTTTCTCTTTCTGGCTTACTTCACTTAGAATGACATTCTCCAGGAGCATCCATGTTGCTGCAAATGGCATTATGTTGTCGATTTTTATGGCTGAGTAGTATTCCATTGTATAAATATACCACCTCTTCTTTATCCAGTCACCTGTTGATGGACATTTAGGCTGTTTCCATGTTTTGGCTATTGTAAATACTGCTGCTATGAACATTGGGGTGCAGGTGTCATCCTGAAGTAGATTTCCTTCTGGATACAAGCCCAGGAGTGGGATTCCTGGGTCATATGGTAAGTCTATTCCTAGTCTTTTGAGGAATCTCCACACTGTTTTCCATAGTGGCTGCACCAAACTGCATTCCCACCAGCAGTGTAGGAGGGTTCCCCTTACTCCACAGCCTCTCCAGCATTTGTCTTTTGTGGATTTTTGAATGACGGCCATTCTGACTGGTGTGAGGTGATACCTCATTGTAGTTTTGATTTGCATTTCTCTGATAATTAGTGATATTGAGCATTTTTTCATGGGCTTTTTGATCATTTGTATGTCTTCCTTGGAGAATTGCTTGTTTAGGTCTTCTGCCCATTTTTGGATTGGGTTGTTTATTTTTTTCTTATTGAGTCATATGAGCTGCTTATATATTCTGGAGATCAAGCCTTTGTCGGTTTCACTTGCAAAAATTTTCTCCCATTCCATAGGTTTACTTCTTGTTTTATTTCTGGTTTCCTTTGCTGTGCAGAAACTTGTAAGTTTCATTAGGTCCCATTTGTTTATTCTTGCTTTTATTTCCTCTAGGAGAAAATTTTTGAAATGTATGTCAGATAATGTTTTGCCTATGTTTTCCTCTAGGAGGTTTATTGTATCTTGTCTTATGTTTAAGTCTTTAATCCATTTTGAGTTGATTTTTGTATATGGTGTAAGGGAGTGTTCTAGCTTCATTGTTTTACATGCTGCTGTCCAGTTTTCCCAACACCATTTGCTGAAGAGCATGTCTTTATTCCAATGTATATTCTTGCCTCCTTTGTCAAAGATGAGTTGACCAAAAGTTTGTGGGTTCATTTCTGGGCTCTCTATTCTGTTCCATGGGTCTATATGCCTGTTTTTGTACCAACACCATGCTGTCTTGATGACTGTAGCTCTATAGAATTGTCTGAAGCCTGGGAGAGTTATTCCTCCAGCCTCTTTCTTTCTCTTCAGTAATGCTTTAGCAATTCTAGGTCTTTGATGGTTCCATATGAATTTTATTATGATTTTTTCTACTTCTGTGAAATATGTCCTGGGTAATTGGATAGGGATTGCATTCAATCTGTAGATTGCCTTGGGCAGTGTCACCATTTTAACAATATTGATTCTTCCAATCCAAGAGCATGGAATATCTTTCCATTTTTTAAAGTCTTCTTTAATTTCCTTCATTAATGGTTTATAGTTTTCTGTGTATAATTCTTTCACCTCCTTGGTTAGATTTATTCCCAGATATTTTATAACTTTGGGTGCTATTTTAAAGGGGATTGTTTCTTTACTTTCTTCTTCTGTTGATTTATCATTAGTGTAAAGAAATGCAACTGAGTTTTGAACGTTAATTTTGTAACCTGCTACCTTGCTGAATTCTTCAATCAGCTCTTGTAGCTTTTGTGTGGACCCTTTCGGGTTTTCTATATATAGTAACGTGTCATCAGCATATAATGACACTTTTACCTCTTCTTTTCCAATTTGGATCCCTTTTATTTCTTTCTCTTGCCTGACTGCTGTGGCTAGGACTTCCAGGACTATGTTGAACAGGAGTGGTGATAGTGGGCATCCTTGTCTTGTCCCAGATTTTAGTGGGAAGCTTTTGAGTTTTTCACCGTTGAGTACTATGCTGGCTGTAGGTTTGTCATATATAGCTTTTATTATGTTGAGATATGTTCCCTCTATACCCACTTTGGTGAGAGTTTTTATCATAAATGGGTGTTGAATTTTATCAAATGCTTTTTCTGCATCAATTGAGATGATCATGTGGTTTTTGTCCTTTCTCTTGTTGATATGATGTATTACACTGATTGATTTGCGTATGTTGAACCAGCCTTGTGTCCCTGGGATGAACCCCACTTGGTCATGATGTATAATCTTTTTTATGTGTTGTTGGATTCTATTTGCTAAAATTTTGGTGAGGATTTTGCATCTATGTTCATCAGTGATATTGGCCAATAATTCTCTTTTTTTGTAGTGTCTTTGCCTGGTTTTGGTATCAGGGTGGTGGTGGCTTCATAGAATGAGTTTGGGAGTATTCCCTCCTTTTCAATCATCTGGAAGAGTTTGAGAAGGACTGGTATGGGTTCTTCTTTGTATGTTTGGTAGAATTCCCCTGTGAAGCCGTCCGGTCCTGGACTTTTATTTGTAGGGAGGTTTTTAATTGCTATTTCTATTTCCTTTCTAGTGATCGGATTGTTCAAGTGTTCAGATTCTTCTTGATTCAGTCTTGGTGGACAGTATGTTTCCAGAAACTTGTCCATCTCCTCTAGGTTATCCAGTTTGGTTCCATATAGTTTTTCATAATATTCTCGTATGATATTCTGTATTTCTATTTTGTTTGTTGTAATTTCTCCATTTTCCTTTCTTATTTTGCTAATTTGTGCTCTCTCTTTTTTCTTCTTTGTGAGTTTGGCCAGAGGCTTGTCGATTTTATTTACTTTTTCAAAAAATCAGCTTTTGGTTTGGTTGATTTTTTCTATGGTCTTGTTAATCTCTATTGTATTTAATTCCTCTCTGATCTTTGTTATTTCCTTCCTTCTGCTGCTTTTTGGGGCTTTTTGTTCTTCTTTTTCTAATTCATTCAGGTGGTGGGTTAAATTGTTTATTTGAGATTGTTCTTCTTTTTTGAGGAAGGCCTGTATCGCTATAAAATTCCCTCTTAGCACTGCCTTTGCTGTGTCCCATAGGTTTTGAGTGGTTGTGCTTTCATTATCATTTGTCTCAAGGTATTTTTTAATTTCAGCTTTGATTTCCTCATTGATCCATTGTTTTTTCAATAACATATTGTTTAATCTCCATGCTTTCCTTTTTTTCTCCTTTGTTTCTCTGTTGTTGATTTCCAGTTTCATGGCATTGTGGTCAGTAAAGATGCTTGAGATAATTTCTATCTTCTTAAAATTGTTGAGGTTTCTTTTGTGCCCAAGTACATGATCGATCCTGGAAAATGTTCCATGTGCACTTGAAAATAATGTATATCCTATTTTTTGGGGGTGTAATGCTCTGAAAATATCCACCAAATCTAGTTTTTCTATTGTAGTATTTAATTTCTCTGTTGCCTTGTTTATTTTCTGTCTGGAAGATCTGTCTAGTGATGTTAATGCAGTGTTAAAATCTTCAACTATGATTGTATTCCCATCAATATCCCCCTTTATTTCTGTTAGTAATTCTTGTATGTACTTAGGTGCTCCTATATTGGGTGCATATATATTAACGAGTGTAATATCCTCATCTTGTATCACTCTTTTAATCATTATAAAATGTCCTTCTTTATCTTTCTTTATGGCCTTTGTTTTAAAGTCTATTTTGTCTGAAATCAGTACTGCAACACTTGCTTTTTTGGCTTTTCCATTTGCATGGAATATCCTTTTCCATCCTTTCACTCTCAATCTATATGTGTCCTTCTCCCTAAAGTGGGTCTCTTGTATGCAGCATATTGAAGGTTCTTGCTTTATTATCCAGTCTGCCACTCTGTGTCTTTTGACTGGAGCATTTAGTCCATTAACATTTACAGTAATTAATGATAGATGTGTGTTTATTGCCATTTTGAACTTATCTTTGCAGTTGAATTGGTATATCCTCTTTGTTCCTTTCTTCTTCCTTTTGTGGTTTGGTAATTTTCCTTTGTATTATCATGGATTTTATTTAATTTTTGTGACTCCTTTGTAAATTTTTGGCTTGTGGTTACCCTTTTTTGTAAATCTATCAACCCATTACTATAACTGTTTTTATTAAACTGATAGTAACATGATCTCAAACCCATCCTACTGTTAAAAAAAATTTAAAAAAGAAAGAAAAAAATATTCTATATTTCCCTGCCTCCCTCTCCCAGTCTCAGTGATTTGTATGTCTTCTTTTATAATTTCATGTTTACTTTATTTGTAATTCATGAGTTATCACCTTTTCAGTTGTGTGTTTCTCATTTCTGTAGCATCCTTCTGCTTTTTTATTTAGAATAGCCCTTTCAATATTTCTTTTAGCATGGGTTAATGTTGCTAAACTCCTGCAGCTTTTTTTGGTCTGTGAATCTCTTTATTTCTCCTTCTATCCTTAAGAATAGCCTTGCTGGATAAAGGATCCTAGGCTGCATCGTTTTTTCATTCAGGGCTTTGAATATATCTTGCCACTCCCTTCTGGCCTATAGTGTTTGTGTAGAGAAATCAGCTGAGAGCCTTATGGGGGTTCCCTTGTAACTTACTCTTTGCTTTTCTCTTGCTGCCTTTAGAATCATTTCTTTATCCTTGACTCTGGCCATCTTGATTATGATATGTCTTGGTGTGGGTCTATTTGGGTTCTTCCTGTTTGGGACCCTCTGAGCTTCCTGTACTTGGATATCTAATTCCTTCTTTAAGTTTGGGAAGTTTTCAGTCATATCATAACTCTGTTAATAAACACAGACCTCTAAAGTTACTGAGCCTTCTGGAAAATGCCACAGTATATAAGTAGATCTACCTGTGCCATCAGCCAAATTCTGAGGCAAAGGTTATCTGAGTTGTACCATTTTTTTCCAATCTCCTATCTTTCCAAGTCCTGCTGACCTGCTATCCCTTTCCCAGGCCTTTATCCAATGTTTCATCCTTAAACTTTCATAAACTCATCTCAGCAGTCATCTAATCCCTGATAAGTTTGCCATTCAAAATAGATTGAATTTTATCTCTCTCAAGGTTGATGATAGGGAAGTCAACTAGATCTGAAACTTTTAAAATATAGATGGAAACAATTGTAAAACTGAAATGTGGATCCCTATACGGCTGTTGGAATATATGCTTGGGGCCTATTTGCCAGTGAAGACTTGCTTATAGGTTATATCTGCAACTTTAATTACTTCCTCTGACTACTAAGGGAAAATCCCGACTGAGGATATTGCCAAAATAGTGATCTTTTTGATTCCGGAAAATACCTTCCACAATACTCTTATACATTGGCAAGATATTTTCAGTTTATATAGAAAAGTTTTTTTTGAATTTATGAAAGTTCATACTTGACTACCTCGTTGGTAGAAAACAAATATATTTGTATACCCAAACATGGACTGATGTGCCCTTGACCCTATCTTTACTTTATTTTTTGCAGAAATCACCACTCTAATGATTTCCTTAAGGAAGGAACACAAATCTTCAAGATGGGAAGTAACAGTGCAAACAGTACAAGAGCAAAGTGCACTGATCTTCAAATGCCATTTCAGTACTCCCTCTATGCAACCACTTACATCCTCATATTCATCCCTGGTCTTCTGGCCAACAGTGCAGCCTTGTGGGTTCTGTGCCGCTTCATCAGCAAGAAAAAGAAAGCCATCATTTTCATGATCAACCTCTCTGTGGCTGACCTTGCTCATGTGCTGTCCTTACCCCTCCGGATTTACTATTACATCAGTCACCACTGGCCTTTCCAGAGGGCCCTTTGCCTGCTGTGCTTCTACCTGAAGTATCTCAACATGTATGCCAGCATTTGTTTCCTGACATGCATCAGCCTTCAGAGGTGCTTCTTTCTCCTCAAGCCCTTCAGGGCAAGAGACTGGAAGCGTAGATACGATGTGGGCATCAGTGCTGCCATCTGGGTCATCGTTGGGGCCGCCTGTTTGCCACTTCCAATTCTGAGAAGTGCTGGCTTAGCCAACAACACTGAATCCTGCTTTGCTGATTTAGGGCTTCAACACATTAGCATGGCATCCTCTATTGGCATGATAACTGTAGCTGAACTTGGAGGGTTTTTATTACCTGTTGTAACTATTATTTATTGCACATGGAGAACAAGAAAAATTTTACAGGAATTCCAAGTTCCCCTTCAGAATACCAAAGAGAGAAAAAAGGCTTTGTGGATGGTCCTAATGTGTGCAGTGGTATTTATTGTATGTTTCACCCCTTACCACCTCAACTTCCCATTCTTTATGATGGTTAAGCAACAAGTCTTTTCAAACTGTTCATTTATTAAGAGTACTCTATGGTTCCACATCATTTCCCTGTGTCTTGCAAATCTAAATTGCTGTCTTGATCCAGTTGTATATTATTTTATGACCTCAGAATTTCGTGATGGATTTTTGGAACGTAGTAGTTTGATTCTTCAGTCGTGTGTAAGATGCAAGGACAGTGCTTTGGAAATTCATCATAAGAAGGAGGATCTTCAAACTATCTCTCTTGAATTTTTGGATGATTCCAAGACAATGTAAAAAATAATTACCTGGAATAATCTATATGATCTATCTGTTTAGCTATGTCAACCTAAAGATTTTCTTTAAAAAATGGTGTTGTTGATTGCCTTAATGAAACATGGCTCCTTTCCCTGCATCCTCCAAATTATTCTTAAAAAAATTATTAATGCCTATATTTTCTGTGCAAATGCATTGTTTTATGGAGCATATGAGAATATGTTTTTCCTTACAGAAAGTGATAAGTAAACAAGATGAATTGCCCACCTGTTCCTCAGTAATAGGTCCTAACATTTAACTTCCTGCAAGAAACAAAATGCCAATTGAAAACAATTGAACATAGATGAATTGTCCACACACTTAAAAATGTACAGGAGAATGATATTATCCAAGCTTTATCATAAAAATATACAAGGGGGAGTGGCCAAGATGGCAGAGTAGGAAGACCCTGATCTCATCTCCTCCCACAGCACATCAAAATTACAGATACTTATAGAGCAACTATTGATGAGAACAACCTGAACACTAGCAGAAAATTTTATTTTACAACTAAAGAGGTAGAAGAGTAATCACAACAAGATGGGTAGGAGGGGTGGAGGCACAGTATAGTCAACAGCCATACCCTTGGGGAGGTGACCCACAAATGGAAGAATAACTATAATTGCATAAGTTCTCCACAAGGAATGAGGGGTCTGAGCTCCACATTGGGCTTCCCAGCCCAGAGAGTCCACAACAGAAAGACAAGCCTCTAGAACATTTGGCTCTGAAGGCCAGTGGTACCTATGTTCAGGAGAGCCACAGAGCTGTGGGAAATAGAGACTCCACTCTTAAAGGGCACATACAAAATATCAGAAGTTCTGACTCCCGGGCAGAAGCAGTAATTTAAAAGTAACTTGGGTCAGACTCACTTGCTGACCTTGGAAAGCCTCCCAGAGAGGCAGGAGGCAACTGGGATTCATTCTGGGTTTGTAGACACTGGCAGCATTCATTTTTGGAAGCTCATCCATGAGGACACTGGTACTGACAATACCATTTTGGAATCCCCTTCTTAGCTTATTAGCACTATGATGTGGTCCCACCCAATAGGGGGTCAGCAGCAGTCCTGGGATGCCCCAGGCTTAGCAGTTAGCTGTGCAAGGACAAAATCCCACCCACCAGCAATCTGGCTATATTGGCCCCCTTGAGCTTCCAGATGCCCTTGGACCATGCCCGGCTCACCAGGGCACCCAGGATCCAGCCCCACCCACAGCAAACCAACACCAAGTCTATGAAGTCAAGACCCCAGAACCAAAGAATCTAGGACCCAGCTCTACCCAACAGTGGGCAAGCAATAGCCCTGGGATCCAGGCTTATTGCCAAGGGTGGGCACAGTTCTGGGACCTACTGGGCCCCAGTATACCCACCCCCTTGCTTGTGAGTAGACACCAATTTTGGGAACCCTGTACACTGCAGCCAGAGACCCTAGGACTTAGTTGTACCCAGTGGGTCAGAACTAGCCACAGGACCTTCTGGGTCCCAGCCCCATCCATCACTGGGCTGACACCAGCTCTGAAACCCCAGTCCCACAGCCAGACAGCTCAGGTTCTGACTCTGCACATGATGGGCTATCAGTATCTATCCCAGGACCAAGCCTCACCCTCCATTGGGTGGGCACTAGCATCAGGAAGCCTAGGACACCAGATTCACCTGTCAGGAGGCCAATGCCAGTTCCAGGACATCTTGGGCCCCTCAGCCATGGCCCAGCACAAGAGCAGATGGATCCTAGCTCTGAGATTCTAAGCCCTGCAGCCTGCCATCTCATGACATGGCCATACCCAGTAGTGGGCTGGCACCAGGAACAGGACTCCCCTGCTTATGCAGACAGCCATGGCAGGATCTGGCCCTACCTACCAGAGGACAACAATCTCCACACAAGGCAGGGCCTGGCAACAAATTGGACCAGTGGGCAGCCATGTTTACCAGTGTGTCCACAGTAGTCAGCTTGTCACAGCAGAAGGACCCACATAGCCCATATCGGGGGGCATCCCTAGAGCATATAGCTCTGGTGATAAGAGAGAAGTGTGCTACTGTTACTCATAGTATGTCTCCTACATAAGGCTGCTTCTCTAAGATAAGGAAATGTAAACAGCCTATCAAATACAAAGAAATAAAAATAGCAAATTAGTCAAAATGAGGTGACAGAGGAATATGTTCCAAATAATGGAACAAGTTAATACCCCAGAAAAAGAACTAATTGGAGATAAGCAACCTACCCAACAAAGAGTTAATAGCAGTGATTATAAAGATGCTCAGAGAACTCAGGAGAAAAAAAAATGGATAGACACAGTTAGAATAGTTAAAAATAAAAAGAGTTAGAAAATGTAAAGAAGAACCAAACAGAGGTGAAGAATACAATGACTGAAATAAAAAAAAAATACTCAAATGAATCAACTGTAGATTCAATGATATATACAAATAGATCAGCAAACTGGAATATAGAGTAGTGGAAATCACTTTAGCTAAACAGAAGAAAAGAAAACAGAATTAAAAAACAGAATTAAAAAAAAGAGAGAACAGTTTAAGAGACCCCTGAACATCTGAGACAATATCAAGCACACTAACAGTTGCATTATAGGGGTCCCAGAAGAAGAAGAGAAAGAGAAAGGGGCAAAAAATATATTTAAATATGTAATAGTTGAAAACTTCACTAACCTAGGAAAGGAAACAGACATCCAGGTTCAGGAATCACAGAGAGTCCCAAGCAGGATCAAAGAAGACTCCACCAAGAGACATTGTAATTACAATGAAAAAATAAAATAAAATAGACTATTAAAAGCAGCAAGGGAAAAGCAAAAAGTTACATATAATGGAACTCCTATAATACTATCACTGACTTTTAAGCAGAAACTCTGCAGACCAAAAGGGAGTGCCATGCTGTATTTAAAGTGGTGAAAGGGAAAAACCTAACATGAAAAATACTCAACCTGGTATCAGTCAGATTTGAAGGATACATTAAAAGTTCTACAGGCAAGAAAATGCAAAAAGAGTTCAGTAGCAAAAAACCAGCTTTAAAAGAATGTTAAAAGAATTTCTCTAAGCAGAAAAGAAAAGGCCAGAATGAGAAATATGAAAATTATGAAGTGAAAAATCTCATTGGTAGAGGCAAATATACAGTAAAGGTTGCAGATCAACCACATATAAAGCCAGTAGAAAGGTTAAAAGAAAAAAGTAGTAAAATCATCAATATCCACAATACGTGGTTAAGGGATACACATGTTAAAATAATAAATGGGGAGGATTAAAAATGCAAGGCTGTAAAAATATATTAAAACTTAAGGGATCAGCAACTTAAAATAATCATATCTATCTATCTACCTAACTAGCTAGCTATATTTAAACCTCATGGTAACCACAAATCAAAAATCCATAATAGGTACAGACACAAAAGACAGAAAGAAATCTGGACATAACATTGAAGTTATTTATCAAATCACAAGGGAAAAGAGCAAAAGAAGAAGAAATGAACAAAAATAACTTATTAAAAATTACTTTAAATATAAATGGACTATATACTCCAATCAAAAAACATAGAGTGGTAGAATGGATACAAAAACAAGACCCATATATATATTCTGCTTAAAAGAGACTTCCTTAGAATCTCAAGACACAAATGAATTGAAGGTGAGAAGACAGAAAAAGAGATGCCATGCAAATGGTAATGAAAAGAAATCAAAAGTACTAATACTTCTATCAGAAAAGAAATACTTTAAAACAAAGACTGTAATAAGAGACAAAGAAGGACATTACATAATGATAAAGGGATAGATACAAGAAGAATATATAACAATTATAAATATATATGTGCCCAACACAGGAGTAAATAAGTATATAAGGCAAATATTAACAGACATAAAGGGAGAAATTGACAATAACACAATTGTAGGGGACTTTAATACTCCACTTACATCAATGGTCAGATCATCCAAACAGAAAATCTATAAGGAAATACTGGCATTAAATGACACATTAGATCAGATGACCTCTATATCTTTCTTTCTTTTTATCTATCTATCTATCTATCTATCTATCTATCTATCTATCTATCTATTTATCTATCTATCTATCTACCTATCTATACATTCTATCCAAAAGCAACAAAATACACATTCTTTTCAAGTGCACATGCAACATTCTCAAAGATACATAAAATACTAGGCCACAAAGCAAGTCTTGATATAATTTAAGAAAATTGAAACCATATCTGCCATCATTTCTGACAACAGTGCTCTGAAACTAGAAATCAGCTACATGAAAAAAACCTGCAAAAATCACAAACACATGGAGTCTAAACAACCAATGGATTACTGAAGAAATCAAATAAGAAATTGAAAAAAAAATTGGAGATAAATGAAAACAAAAATAAGATCCAAAATCAATGGGATTCAGCAAAAAGCATTTCTAAGAGGGAAATACAATACAAGCTCTTCTCAAGATACAAGAGAAATCTCAAATAAACAACCTAACCTTACACCTATTGGAACTAGGAGAAGAAAAAAACAAATCCCAAAGTTAGTAGAAGAAAAGAAATCACAGCATAAATAAATAAAGTAGAGACTAAAAAACAATAGAAAAGATCAATTACACTTAAGATCTGGTTCTTTGAAAAGATAAACCAAATCATTAAGCCATTAGCCAAATTCATCAAAAGAAAAAGGGAGAGGGCCCAAATAAATAAAAGGAGAAATGAAAAAGAAGTTATAAGTGACACCACAGAAATAGAAAGGGTCATAAGAGCTCACTATGAACAACTATATGCCAATAAAATGGACAACATAGAAGAAATGGAAAATTTTCTAGAAATGTACAATCTCCCAAGATGGAATAAGGAAGAAATAGAAAATATGAACAGACTAATTATCAGTAATAAAACTGAATCAGTAATAAAACAAAACTCCCAACAATAAAAGTCCAGGACCAGATGGCTTCACAGGTGAATTCTACCAACCATACAGAGAAGAGTTAACGCCTATCCTTCTCAAATTATTCCAAAAAAAATTGCAGAGGAGGGAATGCTTCCAAGCTCATTATAAGAGAGGCTAGCATCACCAGACAAAGATGTCACACACAAAACAGAAAATTACAGGTCAATATCACTGATGAACACAGATGCAAAAATTATCTAGAAAATATTAGTACACCAAATCCAACAGTATATTAAATGGATCATACATTATGATCAAGTGGGATTTATTCCAAGGACACATTGATGGTTCAATACCCACAGACCAATTTGATACACCACATTATCAAACTGAGGAGTAAAAATCATATGATCATATCAATAGATGCAGAAAAAAAAAACTTTTGACAGAATTCAACATCCATTTTTGGTAAAACAAACAAACAAACAAACAAACAAAAAAACAAAAAAAAACTCCAGGAAGTGGGCATAGTGGGAACATACCTCAACATAATAAGGCCATATATGAAAAGCCCACAGCTGACATCATACTCAATGGTGAAAAGCTGAAAGCATTTCCTTTAAGATCAGAATAAGACATGGATGACCAATCTTGCCACTTTTATTCAACATAGTATTGAAAGTCTTAGCTTCAGCAATCAGATAAAAAGAAATAAAATGAATCTGAATTGAAAAGAAGAAGAAAAATGTTACTGCTTACAGGTGATATGATACTATGTACAGAAAATCCTAAAGATGCTATCAAAACAAACAACTAGAACTCATCCAAAAATTCAGCAAAGTGCAAGATACAAAATTAATATATAGAAATCTGTTGCATTCATACACAATAATGATGAAATATCATAAAGAGAAATTAAGGAAACAATTATATTTCCCATCATAGGATATCCAGGAATAAATCTAACTAAGAAAGAAAAAGGCCTGTACTCTGAAACTATAACTCACTGATGAATGAAACTGAAGATGACACAAACAGATTCACAGACATACCATGCTTGTGGATAGGAAGATTAATATTGCTAAAGTGACTATACTACTTAGGCAATCTACAGATTCAATGCAAACCCTATTGAAATAACAATGGCACTTTTCACAGAACTAGAGCAAATAATCCAAAACTTTGTATGGAAACATAAAAGACCCTGAAAAGCCAAAATAATCTTAAGAAAGAATAACAGCTGGAGGCACCATACTCTTTGATTTCAATCTATACTACAAAGCTACAGTAATCAAAACTCTACAGTACTGACAGAAAAACAGACACATAGATGAGTGAAACAGAATAGAGGGCCCATAAATGAACCCACACTGCCATGGGCAATTAATCTATGACAGAACAGGCAAGAATATACAATGGGGAAAAGATAGCCTCTGTATGACAAACCTACAACCAGCATAATACTCAACAGAGAAAAACTGAAAAACCACCCACTAAAATCTGGAATAAGACAAGGTTGCCAACTCTCACCACTTCTATTCAACATAGTCTTGGAAATCTTAGCCACAGAAATCAGGCAAGAAAAAGACATAAAAGGGATCCAAATTGGAAAAGAAGAGGTAAAATTGTCACTATATGCAGATGACATGATACTATATATAGAAAACCCTAAAAGCTCCACAAAAAACTATTAGAGCTAATAAAATAATTCAGCAAAGTAGCAGGATACAAGATTAATGTACAAAAATAAGTTTCATTTTTTATACTAACAATGAATCAACAAGAAAAGAAATTAAAGAAACAATTCCTTTTAAAATTGCACCCAAAACAATAAAACACTTAGGAATAAATCTGACTGAAGAGGTGAAAGACATATACATGGAGAACTACAAAACATTCATTAAGGAAATTAAAGAAGACTTAAAGAAATGGAAAGACATACCATCCTCTTGGATTGGAAGAATCAATATCGTTAAAATGGCCATACTCCCCAAGGCAAACTACATATTTAATGTGATCTCTATCACATTTCCCAGGACATGTTTTACAGAACTGGAGCAAATGATCCTAAGATTTATATGGGATCACAAAAGACCCAGAATTGTAAAAGCAATATTGAAGAAAAAGAAAGAAGCTGGAGGAATAAACCTCCTAGACTTCAGACAATACTACAGAGCTATAGTAATCAAAACAGCATGGTATTGGCATAAAAATAGACATATGGATCAATGGAACAGAACAGACATCCCAGAAATAAATCCACAGACCTATGGTCAATTAATCTTCGACAAAGAGGCAAGAATATACAATGAAATAAAGACAGTCTCTTCAGCAAATGGTGTTGGGAAAACTGGACAGCTGTATGTACATCAATGAAGTTAGAACACTCCCTTACACCATACACAAAAACAAACTCAAAATGGCTTAAAGATTTAAATATAAGAGAAGACACAATAAATCTTCTAGAAGAAAACATAGGCAAAACATTCTCTGACATAAATCTTAGCAATGTTCTCCTAGAGAAGTCTACCCAAGCAACGAAAATAAGAGCAAAAATAATCAAATGAGACCTAATTAAACTCATAAGCTTCTGCACAGCAAAGGAAACCATAAGCAAAACAAAATGACAACCTACAGAATGGGAGAAAATATTTGCAAATGAAGCAACTGACAATGGCTTAATTTCCAGAATATATAAACAGCTCATACAAGTTAATAACAAAAAGAACAAACAAGCCAATCCAAAAATGGGCAGAAGACATAAACAAGCAATTATCCAATGAAGACATATGAATGGCCAATGGGCACATGAAAAAATGCTCAATATCACTAATTATTAGAGAAATGTAAATCAAAACTATAATGAAGTATCACCTCAAAACAGTCAGAATGGTCATCATTCAAAAGTCCACAAATGATAAATGCTGGAGAAGGTATAGAGAAAAGGGAATTCTACACTGCTGGTGGGAATGTAGTTTGGTTCTGCCATTATGGAAAACAGTATAGAGATTCCTCAAAAAACTAAAAATAGACTTACTGTATGACCCAGCAATCCCACTCCAGGGCATATATCAATTGGGAACTCTAATTTGAAAAGATACTTGCACCAAAGTATTCACAGCAGCACTGTTTACAACAGCCAAGACATGGAAGCAACCTAAATGTCCATTGACAGATGACTGGATAAAGAAGTTGTGGTATATATGTATATACTGGAATACCATTTGGCCATAAAAAATAATAAAATAATGCCATTTGCAGCAACACTGATGGACATGGAGAATGTCATTCTAAGTGGAGTAAGCGAGAAAGAGAAAGAAAAATACCACACAGTATCACTCATATGTGGAATCTAAAAAAAAAGACACTATGAATTCATCTTTAGAACAGAAACAGACACACAGACTTAGTAAACAATCTTATGCTTATCAGGAGAAGGGTGTAGGAAGGGATAAATTTGGGAGTTTGAGATTTACAAATGTTAGCCACTATATATAAAAATAAATTTTTAAAAATGTTTCTTCTGTATAGCACAGGGAACTATATTCAATATCTTATAATAACCTCTAATGGAAAAATATATAAATGAATATATGCATGTATATGCATGACTGGGATGTTGTGCTGTACACCAGAGATTGACACATTTTAATGGTACCTCGGTTTAAAAAAATTAAGTAATGAAAGCCAAAAAAAAATACAATAAAAGAGACTCTTCTTCCCCCTCCCCACCCAAATTACAATAGAGATGGAGCATTGGAGGAGGAGAGAAATAATTGAGGGAGATTAAGAGTTACAAACTTTTGGTTACAAAAAAAATGAATCACAGGTATGACATGTACAGTATGGAGAATAATCAACAATTATGTAATACCTTTGCATAGTGACAGATGGTAACTAGACTTATCATGTTGATCATTTTTGTTTGTATAGAAATACCAAATCACTATGTTGTGTAACAGAAACTAACATAGTGTTATAGGTCAATTATACTTCAAAAACAAAGTATCAAACAAAGTCATAGAAAAAGAAATTAGATTTGTGGTTACCAGAGGCATGGAGTGGGAGCAGAGGGAATTAGATGAGGATAGTCAAAAGGTACATATTTCCTGTTATAAGACAAATATTAGGCATGTAATGTAAAACATGATAAATACAATTAGCACTGCCTTACATTATATATGAAAAATTTTAAGAGAGTAAATCCTAAGTGTTCTCATCACAAGGGAAATTTTTTTTCGATTTCCTTAGTTTGTATCTATATGAGGTGATGGATGTTCACTGTACTTATTGAGGTAGTCATTTCATGAGGTATGTAAGTCAAATCATTATGCTATACACCTTAAACATAGAGTGCTGTAAATCAATTATATCTCAATAAAACTGGAAGAAAAGAGGAAGTGAGACACAGACCCCTGTCTTACAGGTACATGTGGCAAATATTAAACAGAAGTCTGGGCAGCTGTCAGGGGAGTATAGGAGTGAATTATGTCCAAGAGTATCAAAAAGACAACTGAAGTACAATTCTACCATTTGTTTCTCTCAAGCTTAGAAAGCAATAATCCAACAATTTCATCAACACAGAAACTCAGAATGGAAATTACTTGTCTCCAAAGTGAATAACTGAAAACTATCCCAGTGCACAGACTACCCATAAAGAATACTCTTTTGCTCATATAAAGGTAATATTTAAGATATAAATGTCTTCTTATGTTGGTATCTGACAAAATTTTAACAATAATTGAAAATATTTATTGAGTGCTTACTTTGCATCTGGAATGCAAGTGCTTCAAATAAATAAACTCATTTAATTTTCACATCTCTAAGATGAGAAAAGACAGAAAGCGGAAACGCCCAAGGACACAGAACTAGTGAGTAGGGTTTTTCCTCTGGATACCATGCTCTTTCATAAATATGCTCTACCTCCTCCCTGGAAATTCTGATCACTGCAGAATTCAAGAATGGCTACCTGAAAGGATAATATATTTCAACAGTGACTTCTACATTGGTCTCGCTGCTGATGAAGATTCTTGATAGGGTAAATAGATGATGTTTCTCTACATACATACTCACATCCTTTTTCTCACTCAAAATTTAAAAATAGGAGGGTTGAGTTCTTAGCACCTTTCCAGGGAATTATTAACAAATTTTCTTGAGAGTAATGTCCTTTGAAGAGGCTTAATCATCTGGGTGGTCCTAGAGGTCAGGAGATTGAGGCTGCTGCTTTGGAGAGGCAAGACTGAAGCAAAGACGGCTACCTTTAAAAAAAAAAACATACAGGTTTGGATTTTCTTAAGTTTCTACAAGTGTTGGAAACTCTTGCTCCCTGTGCATTGTGCATGGCATGATGACTACAGGATGGCCATGGAGTCTCCATTCTAAGCCCTGTTTCCTTGAACACATTGATAAAGTCTTTCTGGTGTGGCATGTGATGGCTAGGAAGACCACTCTGAGAGGTATTTCAGTGCCTGCCAAATGTAGGTAATCAGGAGACATGAAAACAATATTTATCAGAAGATTTGATGTCAAGAATGGCAGCCACCAAGGCTTATGGTGGGCACTCTTAATTTACAGGCAATTATAAGTACCTAGAATACTTGTAAGAACTTAGAGAGAGGGAGATTACTGACACTCTCCCATCTATTCTAGTGAGTGGAGATTCAGAGTCAAATTAATGTGATTTAGAAAAATCGTGTAAGGTGAAATTTAATAGACCTGAGCAATGTGGATAATATTTATTTTACCATAATGTGATGTGTTGACTCTTAGAGTAGTTGCACCATAAGACAGTGAAGACATAAAAATCAACACATTGTGATTCAAAAAGAATTGAACACTTGAAAATATTAAGTACTTGATAGCTAGTTTATATTTAAATATGTAGTAAAAATAAATTTCTACAGGAACTTTCATGTTTATTTTAAATAATCTTACAGGTGCTCCATATGCACTCTTCATGTCACAAGTCCCACATCAGTACTGTCGCTGATCCATCCTAGACTGTATGTCTCCACTGAAGGTAGAAGTTAAGCCACAGTGTTAACTTCTTTCCTCAAGACCAAAAGGTGATACAAACCCAAGGTTACTCATGAATCCTCACAAAAGGTCAGGTAGTCTAGAACTTTTAAAAAGTCTTCCATTCAGTTTGAATCACCCAGTTTTTGTACTTATATTCTCTGACAATATGTCAAAGATGACAATTTAAAATTTTTGGAGAACAGCCATGTTCTCAGTAACAATAATTTATCTAAACATTTTTTGAGAACAGCCATGTTTTCAATAACAACAAGCATTTATCTAAAGTTCATGCAGTCAACATGCTTACATTACACCACAGGTGTGCCATATCTCAATCGAAGCTCTTTGCAAAGGAGAGGAAAATAATGTTTCACAATGCTGTAGCGATTAAAATCAGAGTACCTAGAATTACCTTGCCTGGGTTTTTAGATATGCCCCAAATATCACAAGATCATAAATTACTAAATTGAGGGAGCATTAAACCATATTAAAATATTTATCTTTATGTGTATGAGGGAAAGCATATTTGTGAATGTGTGTGCATATGTAGTATCTTCCATATATAAGATCATTTAATTTTAAGTAGGCACTGTAGCCTTGAGACAATAAAAATATATGCCCAAGATTTTCATTGCTTGTAATCTGGTATGATCATGATTACAGTATAAACAAATTTTAGAATTTTGTAATGTAATTTTCATACAGGTTTAAGGCATTTGTGTTTATTTCTATCACTCTTCTCAAGGATAATGTATTGAGTCATGTAATTAATCCTTTATAGAAATTTTAAAATAAAAAGTACAAAAAAAAAGAAAATATACACCATTTGAGAAAAGTTGAGTAGAGAAGAAATGTTTATCAATATTAAGAGGAGTTATGGGAATTAATATCTTTATAACTTAGAGTATCTGAGACTTTTCTTTCCTTGGGGAAATAAGCAATTCAGATTCATCCCAAATATCTCAAAAGTATCATGAGATCCATACACAACACACATCTTAAGCACAAAATACAATTATATTCTAACATATTTCACAAACAGCAGAGTTTCAGAGTTGGCAATGAAGGCTCTTTTCTTGGATGTTTGTGAGTCTGTGTGATGCAATGCATGATTTATACATTGGCACCCACAGCAAATATTTTGTTATATTTGTTCATTAAAATCAACTGTGCTATGGTCTGCCTAGATTAATTCCTTTATAAACAACCTCAGTCACAACTTGATAGATTTAAACAATGAATTAATGAAGAATCACACACATGCATATATTTTTTCATTTGGATTTCATTTCTCACAAGTAGAGATATATATAAGAACAGCGGTGAATTGAATCCTATTATAAGTGCAAAATGAAAATTTCTGTTTTAAAAATCTCTTTGGTTATATCATTTTCTAATACAAATCACTGGAAAATTTGAAATTTAAAATTTCACATATTGGATTTCATTGAAGTGGTATTTTAAAAAGAAGTAGTTAGTTTATAAAATTACAAACTATTTTCTTGCCTTCATAAGATTGGAAATTCACAAAATGGTTGATTTGTGTGAATTGTTTTGTAACATTGATTGCCTATCAAAACAAAAACAGGTAATATTTACCACGGTGAGGGTGGGGGTAGGGGGCGGCAGGGTAAAACCTAGGTTTTCTGAAGTCCTCTAGGGGTCTCTATTTTAGATCTTTTTTTATCTTTAACATTTTTTTATTGATTAATAAGCATTTTACAATGTTGTGTCAAATTCCAGTGTAGAGCACAATTTTTCAGTTATACATGAACGCATATATATATTCATTGTCACATTTTTTTCTCTGTAAGCTACCATAAGATCTTGTGTATATTTCCCTGTGCTTTACAGTATAATCTTGTTTATCTATTCTACAATTTTAAAATCCCGTCTATCCCTTACCACCCTCCACTCCCTTGGCAACCACAAGTTTGCATTCTATGTCTATGAGTCTATTTCTGTTTTGTATTTATGCTTTGTTTTTTTGTTTTTGTTTTTTAGATTCCACATATGAGCAATCTCATATGATATTTTTCTTTCTCTTTCTGGTTTACTTCATTTAGAATGACATTCTCCAGGAGCATCCATGTTGCTGCAAATGGCGTTATGTTGTCGGTTTTTATGACTGAAGAGTATTCCATTGTATAAATATACCACATCTTCTTTATCCAGTCATACGTTGATGGATATTTAGGCTGTTTCCATGTTTTGACTATTGTAAATAGTGCTGCTATGAACATTGGGGTGCAGGTGTCATCCTGAAGTAGGGTTCCTTCTGGATATAAGCCCAGGAGTGGGATTCCTGGGTAATATGGTAAGTCTATTCCTAGTCTTTTGAGGAATCCTCTATTTTAGATCTTTAAGTACCTGAATATTTAAAACACCGTTTTAGTGCAAATATTTCTAAATCATATTCTTTCCTACCAACTTAAGCAGTTTGTTTTAAACAAGGGGACATAATGTATGAAAGAAGCATTAATCTGGATTCAGAGGACCAGGATACTAGTTTCTGGTCTGCCAATGATAAGCTATGTGACTTTGGGCAAGTTACTTCTTTTGGGCTTTTAATTTTATTAACTGTCCATAAGGAGGGTAGACTAGATGATCTCAATATGAGACATATTTTTTGGAAAGTGCTTTATAAACTCTTAAGCACTTTACAAATGTTTGCTTTTCTTATTGTAAGTATTAATACTGTTATTATTTAGGAAGAGCTTCAACACCAACATTTAATGTAATCTTTTAAGGATGACTGAGGGTCGTCATTATAAACATCAGTTATTTTACTATACACATTTGCTTTTCTCAGAGATATTGAAATTTGTAGGACTGCTTGTACCTACACTAAAATTGTCCCATGGGTTTTAAGTTCTTATATATTTGATTTTGTAGTGCTTCTTTCTCTATCTTTCCAGGCCATGTGTTCTTTCTTGTCATTGTCAGTGGACCTATTTAAAGAAGTCCCTAACATTTCAATTAGTTTTTTCTGATCTTTTGTAGTTTTGAAAACACACTAATCAAGCTAGTTTTAACAGAGTTTAAGTTTAAATTTAACAAAAATGAGTGAAAGCCTGCTTATTTTATTTTATTTGGAGAAGATGTGTGTGGAAAAGGGAAAGAAAATCTTCTATGGAATAAGTATATGGGTCTTAGTTTTGGGACTTTATGACGTCTCTTTTGGCCATTCAGTATTATTTTGCTTCCTTCCTGGCTCTGTCAGCTGTGTTTGGATAGCTGAGGTTGCCAGATATTTGAGTTACAGATCACTGAGCTGTGACTAGCTGTTTATGACACCTTAAATTTCTTGGAACATAAATTCGCTCCCTTCTTCTTTAAGGGTACTTGGGATAAATTTACTTATGTATTTGAAGTCCTATTTGAGATATAGTAATTAATATTTTATTTGAAGTTTGCTTTTTTTTATCATAAGTAATGAACACTATCCAAAAGATTTGGAGATGCATAGAAAATTTAATGGCTTACCAATTCTCTTGAAGTTATCAGAATTCTCCAGGAAGCTCCAATTTATTCTTACTTCTAGAGGAAATGGTATATGTAGTCTCCTTTATCCAATATTTCTGGGGCCAGGTAAATAGCCCACCCCATCCCTCTATTCCATGCTTCCCAAAATACTGTGGTGCAGGAGTTCCAAGAATGGGCAAGCATGAGTCTACAGCTGTAACTGATTGATAATAATTAGACAGAGAGAGAGGTTCTGGTGCTATCTATGCTTTTCCTTAATTGTGGACTCTTGAGCAAGACATTTTACCACTCTGAAGCTGTTTCCTCATTTTCAATATGGTGATAATAATCTTTGCTCTTTCTGCTTCACAAGACACTTGTAAATATCCAATAAAAACGTAGATGAATCTTGTTTTTGAACTATAGTGATTATTTAAACATAAGTCTACAGGGACATGTAGCATTAAGAAAGGAATCAGGGAAGGGAGATAAAGTGTCACCTTAAGCCATAAAAACACAAATATTATTAAAGATTTCAAACAACCTATTAGCATCATAGAAAATGTGAAAGTGAGAAGTAGTGCCATAGGATCAAAGCAATATTGGCTGAGGCCTGGAGAGTAGCAGAAGGAGCCATTTACCTTGTCTTCCACCATGAGTTAATAAGGTCCAGACTTTTGGAGGAAAGAGTTATGATTAGGGTTAAGGATCTCTGAAAAATTAAATATCAGAGACTGACCATAGCCTTAGGGAAAAATTAGGATAGTACAATAGGGCACAGTGTCTCCTATGAATGAATTTTGCAGATAGAAGGCAAGGTCTCTAGAACTTTAGGAAGGAATGGATTTGAAACAAATATAAAGGAAACTACAGCTGTAAAGGGGAGAGCTGAGGGTAGGAATAGGTTACCTAGCAGTGTTGTTTGGGCATGGATACATTTGTTGAGGGGCATTTACACATTCAAAGTACTTCCTTCATTCAATGCAGTTCTACAGTCCCTAGTCTGGTTAAACGTATTGGATAATCAAATCTGCATATATATGAAATATGCAAAAACTCAGTCTCCTTAAAAAACATTGAGCATACTGCCTTTTCTCACACTGTTTCCCTGGCATGTATGCCTTTGCTACTCCTCTCTATTAAGTTCTACAAATTATTTAAGATTCATCTTGAATTCTACTTTGTTTTAAAACTACATCTCTGTTTCTTCCCCTGAAGGAAGGGATTTTGACAATGGCTGTATCAAGGAACGGTATTTGGATGGGAGCAGAAAACGGTTTTTAGCTCTCTTTCTCTTCCCATCAGGTCCTACTCCTTTATTCTATAATATTGACAAATAGAATTTTCTCAGTCTTGCAAATGCAGAATCAAGTCAGCTCTCCTAAGAAACTCCCCTCTTCTCTCTGATTCTTTAACCCAGTTTCACAAATGTTGAGTCCTAGGATGTGATCAAAGCAGTTAGCTTTTCATTGATCTACAAGTGGGACAAACCTATAGAAGTACAATGAGAATCTAACCAGGCAGCCACCACTGGTCAAAGGAGAATAATGATCCAGAGGAGACAGAGTGACCACAGAACAGCAAACTAGAACTGGAGCTGAAGTGGAAGCAAGAGCAGGAGCAGATTCGTGGCTACTATAGGAAATACAAAAAGGTGACACTATAAACAATTTGGATGGAATTCACCCAAGTCTGACATCATCAACACTTTATTGAATTCATTGGAAATAAAAGAAAGAAAAAAGGATATAGATGAAAGAGGGAAAAGGTAACTAATCTTGTGAGATATTATCTTTATTCTGCACCCACTCCTTCATACCTCCACTTCCCTACTGAGGAAAGAAGGCATAAATAATCCTTTGTTAATAGCAAAAACCACAGCAACAAAGTTAAAAGCAATCACTCTTCCAAAAACATTTCTTAATGTTTTAATATTTAATGCACAGTTTACAAACACATTTTACAGAATTATAAAAGTCAGAGTATACTGTTACATGGTTACCTAGTTAACTGAGAACCGACCAGAATTTGGCCCTGTTTGTAATCAACAAATTTAAGATACTGTGAATCTAGTGGCAGATATTCATTATATATGTATGTCAAACTATTATGTTGTATACATTAAATATATACAATTATATTTGTTAATTATTCTTCAATAAAGTTGGGGGGGGGAGCAAAATGAATGAATCCCGTCTCAAGTACTTAGCTCCTAGCAGTTGTCATGGTAATTAAAGGCAAAAGAATCAATGTATAAACCTTGTAACATGTATTGATGTCAACTTTATAGAAACTAGTCTTTTGGATATGTAACAAAAAATAAAGATGAAGAGGACAGGACTGGAAATCAGAATATCTGTATCTCAGCCCCTATTCTAACATCACTTACTGTGGGATCACTTACCATAGGATTCTGGTAATATCTAATAACAGGTCCTGATTCATGAACACAAAATCTTGGTCATGTGTAAATGACCCTTAGGTTAAATGACTATTTCCATGGAAATCAGAACTTACTCTCACTTAAATCTCTGAACTCTACTACCAGTAATTATGTCTTCATGTTTTGGTTTGACTTAGTTTACAAATTTGATGTTTAACTAACACTTAAAATTTGACTCAGGGTGGCCATAGACAGAGCTAGCATGAAGCAGGTTTAAAAACAAGAATAAAAATAAGAAAGAAAGGCAGTCAGTCACTTGAGAAGATAAATAATAAAGTTGTAGAAAGAAACCAGTTCACCCAAGCTCCCTAACCTTGAGCCCAAACCGACCTTGAGCCAGCAAAGTGGCAATAATTAACCCAATGAAAATTCAAATTATTTACAGTCCTTTAGGCCTGAATTCTCTCCATTTCTGTTTCTGTTTTCTCTCTGGCCTTAACTCTGTTACTAATAAGCATTTACTGGTGGCTATTTTTACTGATAATTATGAAAGCATTTCTGCTATAGGGGAAAGACCACAGGCTTGGCAGTTAGGACACCAAGATTTAGTCCACTCTCTGCTGCTCATTTGCTATGACTGACACAAATCATTAGCCTTTTCTGAGCCTCCATTTCTTCTTCTCTCAAATGAGATGGTTGGATTTTATGGTCTCTGGGGTCCTTTCTAGTCCTGCCACTCAGTGACTCCAAGAAGCGGTATCAGAGTTTCTCAGGAAAGTCTAGGTACACTGATGCAAGTGTGTGGGGCATGGGGGAAGAGTAAGGCACAAAATCTCTGGAGTAGAGAAGTGTAGGCTATAGGAGGTTACAATTTCAAAGAAGCAAAGATCAAAGGATGATATGTGTTATGGCTGCTGATACTATAGCCATGCCCCTTCATTCATCATGCACTTATCTGGACTCATATGGTTCACATGGAGCAGTCCCATAGTCAGGAGACAGCTAGTAAGATGTGAACAAGGACCAGAGCCAAATCCAGTCAAATGGGGAAGGAAGAAATACTTACCCTCTTCCCTTGCTCTTTCCAGAAAGTTATATTAAAAATGGCTTCAAAACAGTAATGCAAAAGGCCCGTGGCAAAACAATGCAAACATTACAATTTCATTCTTATTTATATAAGTAATGGTAAGAAAACACACCAGAGTCATAACAGTATTTAAATCAGAGCAAAACATTATTTTCTTTTCTGTGTTTTTAAGCATCTACCAATTTGTTTTACTATAACATTCTTAACGGATTCCTTACTTCACTCTTAATCCCTACAATCCATTCTTCATTGAGACCTCAGAATGTCTTTTTCTAAAAATATGAATCAGATCATGTAAAACTGTTGCTTAGAAGCCACCAGTGGATTCCTAGTATACTTGTAACACAAGCCAAGCTTTACATTACACTCAAAAGACTCTCCATTATTCACCCCTTGACTTCTTCTAGGAACTAATTTCCTATCACTTTCCCTTATTGGCCTACATTATTTCAGCTCTTCTTTGAACTCTTGAAGCCCACTTCCACTTCAAGGCCCTTGCATGAAGTGCTCTTCTTGCAAATGTTCACCTGTATAATTCATTTTTATTGTCATTATCAATTTCAAAGTTACTAAAACACAGAGGCCTCTTTTGACACCCCAGTTTAAATTTAGTCACCTTATTATACTTCATCACAGCACTCTACTCTTCCTATTTAACATTTGCATAATTTGATTTACAATTGCATATGTTTATTTTATTCTTCTATCCCTCACTAACCTGTAAACTCTTTGATGGTAAGAGCCATGTCTTTCTTGCTCAGCACTGTTTTTCCAGTGTCTAACACTATACATGTAACTTATTAGGTGCTCAATAACATTTGGTGAATAAATAACTGAGCAAATGACTCAATCAATTGATGTGCATTACATTTGTAAGTAAGAAGAAAAATAGAGGGCAAAAGTATGGTAAAGATTTCATTTTTACAGTGTATCCTTGGTGGATAGGACAAGACCATTCCTTTTTATTTTAACATTTTTTATTGAGTTATACTCATTTTACAATGTTGTCTCAAATTCCAGTGTAGAGCACAATTTTTCAGTTATACATGAACATATATCTATTCATTGTCAGATTTTTTTCGCTGTGAGCTACCACAAGATCTTCTATATATTTCCCTGTGATATACACTATAATCTTGTTTATCTACTCTACATTTTGAAATCCTAGTCTATCTCTTCCCACCTCTTCCCCTTGGCAGCCACAAGTTTGTATTCTATGTCTAAGAGTCTGTTTCTGTTTTGTATTTGTGTTTTGTTTTGTTTTGTTTTTTAGATTCCACATATTAGCGATCTCATATGGTATTTTTCTTTCTATTTCTGGCTTACTTCACTTAGAATGACATTCTCCAGGAACATCCATGTTGTTGCAAATGGCGTTATATTGTCCATTTTATGGCTGAAGAGTATTCCATTGTATGAACATACCACAAATGCTTTATCAAGTCATCTGTCGATGGACATTTGGTCTGTTTCCATGTCTTGGCTATTGTAAATAGTGCTGCTATGAACATTGGGGTGCAGGTGTCATTTTGGAGTAGGGTTCTTCTGGATATATGCCCAGGAGCGGGATTCCTGTGTCATGTGGTAAGTCTATTCCTAGTCTTTTGAGGAATGTCCATACTGTTTTCCACAGTGGCAGCACCAAACTGCATTCCCACCAGCAGTGTAGGAGGGTTCCCTTTTCTCCACAGCCTCTCCAACATTTGTCATTTGTGGACTTTTGAATGATGGCCATTCTGACTGGTGTGAGGTGATACCTCATTGTAGTTTTGATTTGCATTTCTCTGATAATTAGTGATACTGAGCATTTTTTCACGTGCTTACTGATCATTTGCATTTCTTCCTTGGAGAATTGCTTGTTTAGATCTTTTGCTTATTTTAGGATTGGGTTGTTTGTTTTTTCTTATTGAGTCGTATGAGCTGCTTATATATTCTGGAGCTCAAGCCTTTGTCGGTTTCATTTGCAAAAATTTTCTCCCATTCCGTAGGTTGTTTTTTGTTTTACTTATGCTTTCCTTTGCTGTGCAGAAGCTTGTAAGTTTAATTAGTTCCCATTTGTTTATTTTTGCTGTTATTTCTATTGCTTGGGTAGACTGCCCTAGGACAACATTGCTGAGATGTATGTCAGATAAGGTTTTACTTATGTTTTCTTCTAGGATATTTATTGTGTCTTGTCTTATGTTTAACTCTTTAAGCCATTTTGAGTTTATTTTTGTGTATGATGTGAGGGAATATTCCAACTTCATTGATTTACATGCAGCTGTCCAGTTTTCCCAACACCATTTGCTGAAGGGACTGTCTTTATTCCATTGTATATTCCTGCCTCTTTGGTCAAAGATTAGTTGACCAAAAGTTTGTGGGTTCACTTCTAGGTTCTCTATTCTGTTCCGTTGGTCTATATGTCTGTTTTTGCACCAATACCATGCTGTTTTGATTACTGTAGCTCTGTAGTACTGTCTGAAGTCTGGCAGAGTTATTCCTCCAGCCTCTTTCTTTTTCTTCAGTAATGTTTTGGCAATTCTAGGTCTTTTGTGGTTCCATATAAATTTTATTATGATTTGTTCTAGTTCTGTGAAATATGCCCTGGGTCATTTGATAGGGATTGCATTAAATCTGTAGATTGCCTTGGGCAATGTGAGCATTTTAACAATATTGATTCTTCTAATCCAAGAGCATGAGATAGCTTTCCATTTTTTAAAAGTCTTCTTTGATTTCCTTAATCAGTGTTTTATACTTTTCCATGTATACGTTTTTCACCCTCTTGGTTAGATTTATTCCTAGGTATTTTATTACTTTGGGTGCTATTTTAAAGGGGATTGTTTCTTTAACTTCTTTCTCTGTTGATTCATCATTAATGTAAAGAAATGCAACTGATTTTTGAACATTAATCTTGTAACCTACTACCTTGCTGAATTCTTTGATCAGTTCTAGAAGTTTTTGTGTGGACCTTTTAGGGTTTTCTACATATAGTATCATGTCATCAGCATATAGTGACACTTTCACCTCTTCTTTTCCAATTTGGATCCCTTTTATTTCTCTCTCTTGCCTGATTGCTGTGGCTAGGACTTCCAAGACTATATTGAATAGGAGTGGTGATAGTGGGCAGCCTTGTCCAGGACATGACCATTTCTTACAAGGAACTGGATCCAGATAACACACCTTTCTTAACAGTGTGATTGCTATATATGTATTTTACATCCCTAGTGTATAGGTCTTCTGAGTACTTCATACTAGATTATTTGATTCTAGCTACCTATTCTGCCTTACTAGTTAGTTACTTAGCCAGAAATAAGGTTCTAACCTTTGATTAAAGGAAAAGCCACCCAGAATCAATGAGTAGGCTGCATTTTCCTTGAAATTCTGTCAAAGTGAATAAATTGTATAGGAAGAAATGAGATTAGGGACCCTGTGGCCTAGGCTTATAAGTTATCTTCTGTTATGACAATTGGCAAAGAGGTTGCAATACCAGCGAAATTATAAAAAGAAACACAAAGTCTCACCATTTCTTTGTATTTCTCTCTTCACTCAAAGGCATACCTGGAAGAAAAGTAATTATTTGGATTTGATGATAAGATGTCTCTTAAGTAAGCTTCTCCCTGATAGACAATGAATCCATTAGTATTTTCTCACTTGAAGGGAGGAAAATATATTTTTGAGACACTTGGAGCCAAAGTTCATAAGATGAAGAGTCAACTGTCATTTGTATAAAGCATATATTTTAACTCATGAGAAAGACAGCTTAGCATGACCCCCTGCAAAGGGTACTTGTTTCTATCAAGGACAAAAGTAATTCTTCCCTTTGGATGGTTTCCAAAAAAGATGCACTACCACTGGGAAGAAATATCCTCGTATGTAATGTTTTCCTTTGACAGAATAACCTTCTGTTCTTACAATTCTGCACAGCTAAGAATGCCACCTTCACAATTCTATTTAATTGAGATTTCTGATTATATTAATTTTTTACATTTTCCCCTTTTGATGAAGAATTTTCTATGAATACATTGCTGATCAAAAGCCAGTTTTTCTAGTTTCATAGAGATTTTGTCACTCAATGTCAGAAAAGATTTTTCCTGGTTGTAGTGTCTCATGTCGAGGGAAAGTGCACAGACTGAAAATCTACTGAGGTCACACTGGAGTCTCAAGTAGGGGTAGAAGGGTTAACTCTCAGGCATATTTAATCTGAAGTCCATAAGTTACTAAGATCACAGATATTTGAGACCATCTGAAGTGTTATCATGAAAGGTTTGATGAACAAAATTCTGACAGGCCTGGTCAGGATATCTTGGGAAAGCTGTCTCATCAGATGTCAACTGCTTCAATTCCAGGAAATGTTTACCTTCAGTTCACCAGTTGATGTGCAGGTCCAGTAAAGGGCTTTGGTGCTTTTCTTTGTCTTTATTTTAGAGGTTTACGTCTCTTTTGGTTTTGGTTTTGGTTTTGGGGTGGTGTGTGTGTGTGTGTGTGTATGTGTGCGCGCGCGCTTTCTTTAGATGTGTCACATGAATCCAAGAGTCTATTCCTTGTAGTCTGGCAGCACACGAGTTGGTTAGCAATACTTGATAGGGGTCTTTACAGAAAGATTGAAGAGAGTTCTTCTGGAGTTGTCTTTTTCAATAGGTGAAATTTCCAGATTGTAAGGTGTAATGCTTAATGTCTTCATCTCCCAAGGGTGCACTGTGAAACTATTGCTCTACCAAAACATGATTATTTTAAATAGAAGCAATTAGACCTTTACAATTTTGGAGTATCTCTCCTTTATTGGTTATGGTCAAAAGAAGTAGAAGTTAAGTGCATTGGGCGCCCGGTGACTATCCTAAACAGTGAGAGTTTATGAGTTCCAAAAGGGGTGGATCTGAGACTTAAAAGAACCAATGACAGTGCTTTTGGTAAAGATATTTAGAGGGTCTGCATAAATTTTTCCAATTGAAGTCTAAATAATGCTGTTAGTGCTTTTGACTAAACTAGAAGATTGAAGGTGGTAACAATAAAATTTTGCAAAACTGGCCAATCAGCACATATTTGGCCAGTAAAATGGGTTCCTCAATTACTCTGAAGTTCTGGAAAAGTTCTCCAGGTAGGAATAATCTTTTCTAAAAGGACTTTACACACCAAAGAGACATTAGCCTGTCTGCAAGGGAAGGCTTCTATCCAGTGTGAAAACATAGACCATGATTAAAACATATTTATATCCATTAGACAGAAGAAATTGTGTGAAATCCATTTGCTAGACTTCAAATGGTCCATTAGGCAGTTTAAAATGTCCAGGAACACTATAAGCAGGCTTTCCTGGGTTGTACTTTGTACAAGTGGGACAAGTGAGGAAGACACTTTTTGCATTCTTGTTAATGTTTTCTCACTGATACTGATTTTTGAAGTCTATCGTATTGCCAGCAGACCAATGGTTTAATGCATGTACAGTGGTGAGGAGTGAGAATCTTGGAGTCTCCAATAGGATGGGGTTGTCATTTGCTTCAAATCAGAGCTTTAAGAGGAAGAACCTCTATGGTTCCTCAAAGCCCCCTACTGAGAGTTGGAAGGACATTAAAAAGGCTGGATTTAAGGCTGAAGGTGTCTAAAGTCCTTAAATTTATAACAGTTTCTTTTCTATTACCCTGGCTTCTTGCAATAGTAGCAAAAAGTAAAAGGGTTTTATTTTTGTTTTTAGGCGCCTCCATTTGCTGGAGCTGAAGAATAAGAATGTTGGCAGTCTTCCTTTGAGGTGACCCATCTAATGGAGAGAGTTGGTTTGCCAGATTAACTAAATTTGGAGTGGACAGTTTCACATTCCATCATGGTCATTTTTACTAGGAGGGAAATATCCCAGTTCAGCCAATTAATAAATGTAGAGCTAAAAGCTACCTAGGTGGAATCAACACCTGAAGGACGACAAAAATTTTCTTTAAAAATAATCTGAAGTCGATTTTAATATTTATAAGTAGGTTCATCAGATTTTTGTGTGCAAGCCTGAATTTTGTTCCAAATAGCAAGATTTGGAAAATTCCTAGGAGTTGCTCAATGAAGTCACCTAGTGATTGCCTGAGTCTGATCATATAATAAGTTAGTGGGCTAGTCTTTCAATTACAATTCTAGAAAACTTTCATGCTTTTTTCCCCATTAGTGGTTTTCATCAATGCTGGGCTTGGCCTTCACTGGCAAGTATATGAACTAGCTGATATAAGTCAGAGAACTCAGGATGATAATTTTAAATTACTATATTAAATTGCTCAGCAAATATGTGAGGATCCTCAGTTACCTTGGGAAAATCTTTGAATATGGCTTACAGTTGAACTTTATTTGAAAGAGTATAAGAAATTAAGGTTTTAGCCTCTGGATCCTCAGAAGTTTTAATGTAAACGGACAGGTTTTGACAAGTTGAGAGGAAAAGAGAGTGGGGAGAATTTTAGAGAAAAGGGCAAGTTTTGTGGGAGAATTAGTATAGAGAAATTGAGAGTAGAGTAGAAGCCTAGGCAACATAGAAGTGAAGGAGGAAGACGGTGCCAGAGGTAGAGTCCAGCCAAGAGGAGCTGAGAGAGAGAGACAAGACGGTGCTGGAGATAATGCTTGAGACAAAGAAGTCAAGAAAGAAGAGCGTGAAACTTCAGAAGTCATTATGTTTTTTGAAGTTCATCTATCTTGTACCACTTGATTCCTATTTATGGCCAAAGAATATTCCATTGTATGAATATACCACAATTCCTTTATGCATTCATTAATCAATGACATTTGGGTTGTTTCCACCTTTTGGCTATTATGAATATACTGCTGTGGGCACTCGTGTATAAGTTTTTATTTGAACATCTATTTTCTATTGTTTCAGGTATATAATAAGAGTGAAATTTCTGGCTCATGTGAAATTTTGTTATACTTCTTTGAGGAACAGTCAAACTATTTTCCAGAGCAGTTGCACCATTTTACATTCCCACTAGCAATCTATGAGGGTTTCCATTTCTCCACATCCTCTTCAACACTTATTTTATTTTATTAAAGTATATTCATACTAACAGGTATGAAGTAACTTCTTATTGTGATTTTTATTGGCATTTTCTTGATGGCTAATAATGTTGAGCATCATCATGTGTTCATTGGCCATTTATATATCTTCTTTATAGAGATGTCTATTCAGACCCTTTGATCATCTTCTATGGGTTATTTGCCTCTTTATTGAGTGTAAGAGTTATTTATATATTTCAGAGGCAAGTTCTCTATAATATGTGATTTGCAAATACTTTATCCCACTTTGTGTGTTATTTTCCACTCTCGTGACAGTCCTTTGATGCACAAAATATTTTAATTTCTACTTTTATATTCTTTCACAAGCTTTTGGTGTCATATATAAGAATATATAAGAATACATTGCTAAATCTAAGGTCATGAAGGTATACCCTAAGTTTTCTTCTAAGAGTGTTAACTCTTACATTTAGTTCTTTGATGCATTTTGAGTTAACTTTTGTATATGGTATAAAGTAGAATTTTAACTTTATTCTTTTGCCTGTGGATAGCATATTTTCCAGCCCCATTTGTTGAAGAGACTATTTTATGCTATTGAGTGGTCTTGGCACACTTTTCAAAAATCAATTGACCACACAGACAGTTTTACTTCTGAGCTCTGAATTTCATGCCATTAATAAATGTGTCTAATCTTATGCCAATATCACACTGTTTGATGGCAGATTTGAACTAAATTTGGAAATTGAGAAGTATGAGCCCTCTGAATTTGTTCTTCAAGATTATTTTGACTATTCAGTGTCCCTTGCAATTCCATATGAGATTTAGGGTCAGATTTTATATTTCTGCAAAAAAAAGGACATTGGAATTTTGATAAGGATTGCATTGAATCTGTAGATTGTATTGAGGCATATTGCCATTTTAAAAATGTTGTTTTCCATTCCATGATCATGGGATGCTTTTCCATTTATTTATGCTTTCTTTATTTTCTTACAGCAATGTTTTCTAGTTTTCACTGTATAAGTTGTGCACCTCTTTGTTTAAATATATTTCTAAGTATTTTATTATTTGTAATGCTCTTGTAAATAAAATTTTCTTTGTTTCATATTTCAGTTTGATCATTGATATTGTGTAGACAAATGATATTTGCATGTTGATCTTGTTGACTTGCAACTTTGGTCAATTTGTTTATTAGACCTAATTAGTTTTCTTGTGGAGTCTTTAAGATTTCCTGTATATAAAATCCTGCCATGGAGAATTGCTTGTTTAGATCTTCTGCCCATTTTTGGATTGGGTTGTTTGTTTTTTTCTTATTAAGTCGTGTGAGCTGCTTATATATTCTGGAGATCACACATACAAATGATCAATAGGCACATGAAAAGATGCTCAATATCACTAATTATCAGAGAAATGCAAATCAAAACTACAACGAGGTACCACCTCACACCAATCAGAATGGCCATCATTCAAAAATCCACAAATGACAAATGCTGGAGAGGCTGCGGAGAAAGGGGAACCCTCCTACACTGCTGGTGGGAATGCAGTTTGGTGCAGCCACTGTGGAAAACAGTATGGACATTCCTCAAAAGACTAGAAATAGACTTACCACATGACACAGGAATCCTGCTCCTGGGCATATATCCAGAAGGAACCCTACTTCAAAATGACACCTGCACCCCAGTGTTCATAGCAGCACAATTTATAATAGCCAAGACATGGGAACAGCCTAAATGTCCATCAACGGATGACTGGATAAATAAGTGGTGGTACATTTATACAATGGAATACTCTTCAGCCATAAAAACCGAGACCATAATGCCATTTGCAGCAACATGGATGCTCCTGGAGAATGTCATTCTAAGTGAAGTAAACCAGAAAGAGAAAGAAAAATACCACATGAGATCATTCATATGTGGAATCTAAAAACAAAACAAAACAAAAAACCGAAAGCATAAATACAAAACAGAAATAGACTCATAGACATAGAATACAAACTTGTGGTTGCCCAGGGGGTGGGGGGTGGGAAGGGATAGACTGGGATTTTAAAATTGTAGGATAGATAAACAAGATTATACTGTATAGCACAGGGAAATATACACAAGATCTTATGGTAGCTCACAGAGAAAAAAATGTGACAATGAATATATATATGCTCATGTATAACTGAAAAATTGTGCTCTACACTGGAATTTGACACAACACTGTAAAATGATTATAAATCAATAAAAAAACATTTTAAAAAATCCTGCCATCTGAGAATAGAGATAATTTCATTTCTTCCTTTCCAATTTGGATGTCATTTTTTTGTCTTACCTGATTTCTTTGACTAGAATCTCAAGTACAGTGTTGAAGAGATGTGGTGAAAGCAGGCATCCTTAGACTTGTCTCTGATCTTGGAAGGAAAATGTTCAGTATTTTACCATTGAATTATAAAGTTACCTGTGGGTTTTTCATAAATGGTCTTTCTCATGTTTAGTTAGTTCCCTTCTATTTTTGTCTAGTGCCTTTATCATGAAAGCAAGCTGGATTTTGTCAAATGCTTTTTTCTGTATCAATTGTGATCATTATTTTCAAAAATTGTTCCTTTTAATAATGTGGTTTATTACATTTGCTGATTTTCTTATGTTGAACATACCTTATATTTTTGAGATAAGTCCCACTGGAAATGATGTATAATCCTCTTCATATGCTGTTGGATTTGGCTTATTAGAATTTTGTTGAAGATTTTACATTTATATTCACAAGGAATGTTGCTCTATAGTTGTCTTTTCCTGTTATTTCTTTGTCTAGCTTTTGTATCAGCGTAATGATGCCCTAACAATTGAGTTAGGAAGTATTCTTTCTCTTTTTATATTTAAAAAATAATTTTAGAATAGACTGAAAATGATTAGTGTTAATTAAAAATAAATTTGTATATATTTCTCTGTGCTATACAGTGTAATCTTGCTTATCTATTCTACAGTATAGCACAGGGAAATATACACAAGATCTTATGGTAGCTCACAGAGAAAAAATGTGACAATGAATATATATATGTTCATGTATAACTGAAAAATTGTGCTCTACACTGGAATTTGACACAACATTGTAAAATGATTATAAATCAATAAACATGTTAAAAAAAAGAAAGAAAACATTGTATAAAATAAAAATAAATTTGGCAGAATTCACCAGTGAAACTATCTGGTCTTGTGTTGGGTTTTTTGGTTTTGATTTGTTTGTTTTTTGTTTCAGTTTGGTTTGGTTTGGTTAGGGGGTATTTTGGCAGGATATGTTGATTACTGATTCCATTTCTTTACTTTTTTTAACGTCTTTTTATATTTTATCTTTCTTCTTGAATCAGTTTTTATAGTTTGTGTGTTTCTATGAATGTGTTTCATCTATATTGTTTAATTGGTATAGAATTGTTGATAGCATTCTCATATTTTTTCCCATAAGGTCTGTTATTAATGTCCACACTCTTTTTTGATTTTAGTTATTTGAGTCTTCTTTTTTCTTTGTCGATCTAGCTAAGGTTTTGTATTTATACTTAGTTACTTTTCACATTCTTTTATTAAGTTAATATATTATCATTTATATTTAAAGTGATTGATGACTACGAAGGACTTACTATTGCCCTTTTGGTATTTTGTTGTCAGTATGTCTTATCTCTGTTTTCACAATTCTTTCGTCACTGCCTCCTTTGTGATTTTTTTTTCCTGCTTAACTCTTTTGATTGCCTTCTCATTTTTTTTCTGTAGTTTTGTTTATTTTTCTTAGTAGTTACCCTGGGGATTACACTTAACATCTTAACTTTAAAACACTGAAGGTTGAATGAATATCAACTTAGTTTCAATTTTATACAGTAACTCTGCTACTTTATATCTCCATGTCCTCATCCTTTATGTTGTTTTTGTTACAGATTAAATTGTTATACATTGTGTGCCCATTAGTATAAATTTATAATTATTATGTTATTCATTTGTATCTTCAGTAATACAGAAAAAAAGAGTTTAAATCCAATAATGCAATAATACTGGCTTTTATATTTACCTATGTAGCTACCTTTGGTATTGTTCTTTATTTCTTGGTATGATTTCCAATTACTATATAGTGTTCTTTTATGTCAGCCTTAAGAAATCCCTTTAGAATATCTTGTAGGACAAGTCTTCTGGTGACAAACTTCCTTAGCTTTTGTTATCTGGGAATGTCTTCATTAATTTCTTCATTTCTGAAGTGTTGTTTTGCTAGATGTAAAATTTTTGGTTGAGTTTCTTTTTTTATTTCAGCATTTAAGACACGTCATCCCACAGCCTTCTGTCCTCCATAGTTTCTAAAGAGAAACTGGTTGCTAATCTTATTGAGAATCTTTTTTAAGTACTATGTTACTTCATATTTGCCACTTTCAAAATTATCTATTTGTCTTTCAATAATTTGACTACAGTATGACTTAGTGTGAATTTATGTTTATCTACCTTGGAATTTTTAATCTTCTAGGAAGAATAGATTCATGTATTTCATCAAATTTGGGAAGTTTTTTGGCCATTATTCTTCAAATATTCTTTCTGCCTCTTTCTCTCTTTTCTCTCACTCTGGGACTCCCATCATGTGTATGTTGGTACATGTGATGATGTCCTACAGGTCTCTTAGGCTCTTTTCATTTTTTTTTTCACTCTTTTCTCTTTCTGTTCCTTCAGACTGGATAACCACAGTTGACTTATCTTTAAATTACTGTTTCTTTTATTCTGCCTACTCAAGTCTGTTGAACATTTCCAGTGAATTTCTTTTCACTTTGGCAGTTATATTTGTTACCTTGAAAAATTCTACTTGTTTCTTATTTATAGGCCCTATCTTTATATTGATATGCTCTATTTGGTAAGTCATTTTTCTTCTGGTTATTTATTTCCTTGACCATGGTTTTCTTTAGTTGTCTCACCATGTTTAAGGTAGCTGATAGTAGTTTTTGTCTATTAAGTAGAATGCCTGTGCTTCCTCAGAGAGAGTTTTTGTTAATTTAACTTATTTTATTCCCTGTGAATGGGCATGACTTTGTATGTTTTGTGAACTTCTGCTGAAAACTGGACATTTTTAATATTATAATGTGGTAACTTCTGGAAATCATCTTCTAGAACACTTCCTCCTTCAGGATCTGTTTTTGTTGCTTCTTGTAGTTTGCTGTTGTTTTTGTTTGTTTGTTTGTTTAATATCTTTTATAAATCATTTTTGTAATATCTATACTGTTTTTCAGTGTGGCCACTAAAATTTGTAGTCAATTAGTTTAATGGTGAAGTATTATTTTTACAGAGATTCCTTAAATAGTATCTACTGAGTAGCTGGACATGTTTTGAGCCTTGAGGTCAATCATGATATTTCCTGCAGTTCTGAACTTGGTTTTTCCTTTATTGAGCATTTTCTTTATTGCCATAGACCTTTGGCTGTTTCCAGAACTCCTATAAAGTTATGTAACTTATCTCTGGTTTTTTTGAAGTTTCCATGAAAATCCATGTATATTCATTATGGAAATTAGAATAAACAGTATCTAGTAGCCTTAAATCTGTTTGTCTCATTTAATATATAGGATCTATCCCTCAGTATTATTCATTGAGTCCAGGTCTTCTGACAATATCCCACTACATTGCAGCTGCTAGGACAAGGTAGATCCCTTGAGAAAGATCATCGCTTCTATAATAATATTTCTTAAAGTGGGTTTCACAGAAAGCTACTTTGTTACTAGATATTCTACAGCTTTTTTAAAAGTGGGGTGGTCTTTAGTCAAATAGGAAATACCAAGGGAATTGGCTATTCCGTTTGGCTTCCATCGCCACCATCTTTCTGACCGTCTCTGTCTTGCTCTGTATCCCTGATGGATAACTCCTGAGGATTTTATTACCTGGGATCCCTTGTTTTCTGGACAAAGAGAGATACCTATAGCCTATCAGAGGGTTGGTGAAGGTAATTGAAGGCTCCCTCTATGAAATGACATTTAAGTTGAACATTGAAGAATGTTTCAGAGTTTTTTTTTATATAAAGAAAACACTATTAACTCCCCTGACATTTTTAACCCTAGGGATAAAAATGGCTTGTTGCTAGTCTTTGGTTGCTACATCATCCCTTGTTTGTTCCATTAACCCTTACCAGGACTCTGTAGGACACTGCTTGTTTAAAGTATCTTTATGTGAACCACTTAAGGTGAATTCTGTTTCCTTCTAAGATTCCAACTGAGTTAAACAGTATTTAGCTGGTTACTCTACTGTAGAAGTTTGCAGCTTTAATATGTTTGTTAATTTCCCAATGGAGGTTGTTATCTCATAGAATTTCCCAAAATTATTTGTCTACAGAGCCCTTTTAGAAAAATAATAATATTTACTTGTTTATTCACTTATTTATGTGGACTAGCTTTCAGACTAGTATTCAAACAAACTGGATTTTGGAAATGCTGCTTAATAATAATACTAATAATAAAACTAGCATTTATCAAGAGTTATACTTATGACACTGCACTAAGTACTTTCACTGGCTTATGTCACGAAATCCTCATCAAAACCCTATAATTTGTTTTTTGATGATGATGATGATGATGATGATGATGATGATGATGATGATGATTCCCAATATTTAACTGAAGAAACACACTTTTAGGAAATTAAAGGCTGCACAGCTTATAAATGGCAAAGATAAGAATCAATTCCAAGTCTTCTTGATTCTAAAGTCCTTGCTCTCAGATCTCTAAGGCTCTGCTTGAGGTGAGTTAAGATTGCTGCAGCTATGACTAAGTGGTCTGAAGGTAGGTACCAAACACAGATGTGAGCTTGAAAATGGAGATTTCCAGTTAGCAAATAGACAGTTTAGTCAAGGTAATCAAAATAACTGGCTAAATAAATTGTTATATAGTGCTTAGTAAGTAATTCCTAGTGAATATTGATGTTCCATGTGAGGATTTTTATAATCCCAGAGAACAAATGCAAGTATATAAGTCTTAACTGTTTTAGTCATGGTTCAGGTAATGACAAAAGAGTGAAATAACCATTCCAGCATCTCAGAGACCATGACTTAAGCAGATGGATTTCAGGTACAAATGATCATGTTTTAAATAGATGTATGTGTGTGTGTGTGTGTGTGTGTGTGTGTGTGTGCATGCGTGTGTGTGTGTAGCAAGAGTGGGGAATGGTGTGTATGTGTATTATGTACATGTTATTGTGTGTGTTATTCCTTCCCAGAATGACCAAATGTATGGCTAGTTGAAAGTTAGGTCTAGGGAGCTAAGTGAGCAATTTTATTGAGCAAATGTAACTTTAAGTGAGCAACTTTTTAATGAGCCACTTTATTCTTATCCAGACCACTTGGGTCCAGTTCTTTTGTTGCAAAGGTGTACACACATAAAAACAAGTTTGGCTACATTAAAAAATAAATGATAATCAATTTCCATCAAACCATCTAGACTTCTTTTGTCTACATAATTCTATGTTAGCTTAATATTCACAGAAAGTTTTAAGAATCAATCTATCCTTCCAATAAGGGGTTAATATTCAAAATATATAAATAGCTCATACAACTCAAAAAGTATATCAACAATCCAATTCAAAAATGGGAAGAAGACCTGAATAGACATATTTCTGAAGAAGACATGATGGCTAAACAGGCACATGAAAAGATGCTTTGTTTTGTTAATCATTAGAGAAATGTAAATGAAAACCACAATGAGACATCACCTCACACTTGTTAGAACAGCTATCATCAAAAAGACCACAAATAACAAATGTTGGCAAAGATGTGGAGAAAGTGGAACCTTCATACATTGTTGATAGGAATGTAAATTGGTGCAGCCACTTTGGAAAGCATTATGGAGGTTTCTAAAAAACTAAAGTTAGAACTATCATATGACCTAGAGATTCCACTTCTGGGTATTTATCTGAAAAAAAATAATGAAAATGCTAATTCAAAAAGATACATGCACCCCAATGTTCATAGAAGCATTATTTGCAGTTGCCAAGATATGAAAACAACCGAAGTGCCCATCAACAAGTGAATGGATAAAAAAGATGTTTTATATATATATATATATACACACACACACATATACATACAATGGAATACTATGCAGTCATAAAAATAATTAAATTGTGCCATTTGCAACAACATAGATGGAGTTGGAGAGTATTATGCTAAGTGAGGTATGTCAGACAAAGAATGACAAGTCCTATAAGATTTCACTTATATGTGGAATCTAAAAAATAAAACAAACTGGTGAATATATCAAAAGGGAAACAGAGTCAAATACAGAAAACAAAATAGTGGTTACTGGTGGGTAGAGAGTAAGGGGCAGTGGTAAGATAGGGCTAGGAAATTAAGAGGTACAAACTACTATGTGTAAAATAAGTAAGCTACAGAAATATATAGTACAACACAGGGAATACAGCTAATATTTTTAATAACTATGTATGGAATATAACCTTTAAATTGTGAATCACTGTGTGATACAACTGAATTTTATATAATAATGTACATCAAATATACCTTAATAAAAAAAATCAATCTTTCTGATTCTTTCGAGCTTAAGTTCTTATTTCTATGCATGATAAAATCTTTTTGTCTGTCTGTTTACCAGACTTTGCAACACCTTTTTTTTTTTTTGCTATACCCAGGTACCATTAATTATCATTTAGTTCATTTTCTTATACATTGACTGATGCCTTGTTATTTCTTAATGAAACTTAATTTTTAAAAATTTATTATTACTACCATAGATGGAAAATATTTATCATTCACCACTAACAGAAGGTATCAAAAATAAATGCAGTAAAAAAATTGAAATTAAAATATATTTCCAGACTCTGTTGACTGCTCAAGGCTCTGAGCCTGAGATCTGCTGTCACTATGATAAAAGGAGAAGTTATCAAGTCTTACAGGAGCACCAAAGACTAATATCAGAGTTTTATCTTTGATATAATCAGAAATATTGAAAGAAAATTTAGGAGAAAATGCTTTCTAACTCTGTGATTCAGTATACTTAATGCTGAACTTTTGTCACACATCCTTATTTCACATTTTAGTGAAAACTCATAATTTATTCTGTTATGTGTGTCTAGCTCCAGAGTAGCATCCCCATATCTTACGGAAGGGTGCCACCTGGGAAGATCGATAGAAAATTCCTTTTGTTCCCTGGATTAAAGAATGTTACAGTTGGGGCGAAGAGCACTTGCCACCAAGAAATCATTGACAGGATTACACAAATCCTTTCTTGCCTAGCATTGCATTATTTAGTATAAAGTTCAGTTATCAATAAAGACATGATTGATTAAACTAATCCAAACACTATGCTATATTAATCATAACCCTATTAAGGTTTTGAGGCAGAGATTCCTTATTTCTCTGTATTCTGGCATTATTATTACTGTGATCATTACAGCATTGTTAGGATGACAGCCTCCCCCTGAACAGTAACAAGCACAGAAATATTTTATTTTGCATTGTTTTAAACCTTTTAGCTTCAGGATGATTTGTATTCTCCATTTCTTATAATTAAGTCAGCAGCATCATATGGAAGAAGTTCTGAATCTTACTTGCTTCAGGTTACAGACTTATTACTTGGCTGAGCAATGAACTTTGGTTGCTATTCATAAACCACTGGCAAAAACAGGATATAACATCACTTCCTTGGGTTTAAAACAAAAATCCCCTAGAAGAGTAACTAGTACAATCAAAGTGAATATGTGAGGCCAGATACTTAAAACTTATTAGTATTTAGCTGCTAATGCAGAAAAATATAGGATTGGGAATTTACCAGGTAATAAATTTACCAAAGAGGCATAACATTAAAAAGAGATACTACAGACTTCTCAAGTCTACTCTACTGGGCCAATCTGCCATATTCAAAGTGAGATTTTTGCTCTACTTTTGATAGAATGGGCAAAGTGAACAGGAAAACAAAGAAAATCTCTGCCATACATGTGAAAGCTTAAAATGTGCCTGTTGGCATACAAACCACTGGGATAAACACGTGTCATATATTTGGGACCTATAGTCTCCCAAAATGAGTTTCTTCCTAGCTTTTTATCTGTTACAAAGACCAAATTGCTTTGTTCAGTCATTTGGCTTATTAATAGGCTGTAAATGAGTTTCTTTTGGACTATGTATGTTCTCCAGCAGCTTACCATTTAATTAGGAAGGGGAGTATACGCCGAAAAAATAGTGAACACTACCAACATTGCAAATGAAAATAAGATAATTCTGAGGCCTCAGAGTTTGATAACTTTTGGATCCAGTGAAAATTTGAAAGGGCCTTTGAAGGATAAAGGACACTTACAGTTTGAATGTGCAGAAAGGCATATCTTTTTCCATTTCAGAGACTATTCTGGTGTTTTTATTAAGATTAGTTGATCAGTGGGCTGTGCATAAACTAGCTGATTTTTTCTACTCACATTTCTTCACTTACCTTGTACCCACTCTATGAATCTAAAGAAAAAAGCCTGATAGACAAATTAAAATAATGTTATCTTCTAAGTCATAAAAGTTTATGAACTAAACTTAACTTATGTGGATATATAATTCCAAACACAGGAAACTGAACAAAGAAAACTTGACCACTTTCTCCAAAGCAATAAGTTTAACATTATGCTTTAATCATTGCTATGGAACCCCTTTAAAATATTCTCTATAGCACTCATCACCACCTGCATTTGTATCAGTCTCTTCCTGAAGCACAGCCAGGCACTCCACTAAACATTCTTTAACCTTGGCAGACAGCTTCAACAAAGAAACAATCTCTTCTTTGATTTAAAATTAGCAATAGATTGAGCACTCAGAGAGACCTGACTGCAGTTTGAGAAGCTGTAATGCTTCAAACTCTGTTTCCCAGAGGTTCAAGCCTCCAATTAGAGAACTCTGAGCAATCAACCAACTGAGCTCTTTAAGAGAGAACTAAGAATTCAGGACAGCATATGAAATCAAGTTAGTGCCTTAAATATCAATTTTAAATCCTTGAAGTCCTAAGATTTCAAGTGCAATATCTCAAAGAGAAATTTTATGTCTAGGTAATAAAGAGAAACCAAGTAAATTCCATGATAATGGAATTTCTGTAAATTCCTGAAAATTGAGTTTAAGAAATCTAAGAAAAATTATCCAAAGGTTAGTTACTGTGACAAGAATTCCATTTCCCTCAATGTACCTTCACGAGTTTGAAAGAAAATTTTAAGAAAATAAAGTCAGCTCCACCTCACTTCCAAAAAAATAAAAAATAAACAACCCAGAAAATAAGTATTTGCATGAATTCTATTTTTCCTGGGTGCACAAAGCCTGTTATTTGAAGCACATTACCTTCTTTTTTAAAAACATTTTTATTGCGTTATAGTCATTTTACAATGTTGTGTCAAATTCCAGTGTAGAGCACAATTTTTCAGTTATCCATGAACATATATATATTCATTGTCACATTTTTTTTCACTGTGAGCTACCACAAGATCTTATATATATTTCCCTGTGCTATACAGTATAATCTTGTTTATCTATTCTACATTTTGAAATCCCAATCTGTCCCTTCCCACCCTCCTCCCTCTTGGCAACCATTACCTTCTCAGTCATAACAAATCTGGTTTCAGAAGCCTATACCTGTATCTTTGCCCTGGCCAAGATCAATGGTCTGTGCATAAACTAGCTGATTTTTTCTACTCATGTTTCTACAGAAAACCATGCAAAAATATGTTTTCCCCCCAATTTTCAGCTTTTTATCCCTTCTCTCTTCTTCCCATTATGCTACTCTTACCCCCTTATTCTGATTTCAGTTCCATCATTTTCTCTAAGATGCTAATGGCTAAGAAGAGCTTGCCCATCAAAGACGACTGTCATTTCAATACACTCAAATCTCTATTTAACATCTAGCATATGCAAGGTCTTTTGATTCATTTGAGCTGGGATGAAGGCTTTAAACAAAGGCACAGACACACATGTATGTGTGCATGTGCACACATGCTCATGAATGCAGGCAAACACACATACACAGAAGGTCTTTCGTGGTAATATTTCAATACTTTAGTCGAGTCGAAGAAATATTTGTTGTGAGGCCCTTTGTGTCAGTCTGGCCACTTTTATAAGTTCTAAAAGAGATCTACATTTGGGAAGATTGAAAATCCAAAACTTGTCTTTCTGAGGATCAAAGATTTCCTCTCATCATTCACAGTGACGATGTTTTGAGATCCTAAATTAAGCCCTTTGTACAGATAAATTTGCTGGATTCTCCAGTGAAAGGATTCCTCTCTCCATCATCCCAATTAGTAATGATTTGTGGTGCCCAGAGTTATCTGTACTGTCTTACATACACAATAGGGGTCAAGACAACCACTTTAAAATGTTTTTAACAACAGTGGAAATAATCCATTTTATCACCATTGACAAGCATGTTGAAAGAGTTTACTATATGTGGGATATGGTACTGAATCCTTTTAAAATTGCATTCACATTACTAAGTAAGGTGAGCACCCACAACTATGAAATGAGTAGAATAAGTATTATTATTTTTGTTTGACATATAAGAAAAAATTGTACGAAAATTTCATATATTTTTTTCAATTCCAGAAGTTAAATAAGCAGCCTATCTTGTGACTGTTTTACATAGCTCTTTACCTACTATCTTAAATAAAATTTGTAATTAGAATTAATTATATGTATCTTCTATTGTTTTTGCAATTTATCAATAGGCAAGACCTCCAAACCACATACTTTGCTTTAAGAGAATGCTTGTTGTACATACGAAGAAAGAAGGTGTTTATCCAGACATAAATGTGAGGCTTTCATCCCCCAAAGTTTATAAATCTGGAAGTGGAAAGGAAGGACCTATAGGGAGTTGCAAGACTGAAGAAAGAGAGCAGCTCACAGCTGTGGGAGAACTGCAGAGTTATGCATCAAGATTGGAATTTCACAGCTCTGAGGCCAAATTTGCAGGGGCTGTGACCCAAACTGGATGGTGGAAGAGGAGCATGGGGAATGTATGCCTCAGGTTCTATGTGGTGTTAGAAACTCCTCCCCCTCCAACTCCCAGGTGGAAAACCCTTCCAAACCAAACCAACCCAGAAGATACAGCAGGGAAAAAAAAACTCAAAGATTTAGTAGATCTCAGAAATCTGTGGAATTGGAAATGGCCTCAGAAATCATCTAATCTGACACCATTTTTTTAATAGAGGAAGAAATAGGCCTGGGTGGATGAAGGTAGGGGTAGGTAACTAGGTTACACACTGAGTCAGTGAGAGAGCTGGGGCAAGAGCTCAGCTCAGCACTTTTTGTCTGTATTTCTTTCCATTTCATCTTACTTCAAAGAAAGATATAGCCTTGTAGCAAGAAAACAGCAGTCTGAGCAGAGGCACTTTGCAGTTAAAGGGAGACACCATCAGAAAAGACTACTATTTGATTTTAGCCTTATAGAGTATCTTAAAAATATGCTTCCTTCTCACCAGTTATCTGGAGAGCCTGAAAAGTGAATGACATAGGTGTGCTTGTGTGCAGGGGGTATTTAGTCATGGACAGACTACAAATACTTAAGAGGAAGAGAGCTTCTATAACAAGGGAAACAGCAGTGCACAGCTGTGGGATAACAGAAGAGTTACAAATCATGCTGGGAATTTCACAGCTTTGATGCCAAATTTGTAAAAGCTGTATCACATCCTGGGAACAGTGAGCAGAGCATGGGAAGCATGTACCCTGGATACCTGCAGCTCCAAGTGGGCGAGCAATAGAAGCTTGTGAGAAAGAAATCTTCCAAAAAGCTAATACATATCTGCTTTTGCAGTATATGATATTTTACCAGTATGATAATTAAAAATGTGCATTTTTTTTCTAAAATTACCTGAAGGCAGGAAGCATAATGTTGAAAATATGAAAGGCAGTAACCAAAAGTGATTCAAAGTTCATCAAGTGAACCTAGGTTCAGGTACCTCTTGATATCTTTTTAGCACTTCAGTGAATCTTCTCTTCCATCACTCTACTCACTTTTATAGCCTAATTTTGATCTTTCATTACTCAAAATTCCCTTCTTCAGCCCTCCATCAAGGCTTTCCCTCCCCTAAAACTCCCAGAATCTCTTGGTACTTCTTAGATCATAGCCACCCATTCCCAAATTGGAATTCAGATTCCTTAGGAATACTATTTTATACATACTAATTTATAATATGATTTGGATCACTGGTCAACCCAATTATACCTACAACCTTCTGAGATGGTTTGCATCTTAAAAGAGAAGGCTGATTGATTCAAAGGAGTCAATTTATATAAGTAAGGGGTTGGCAAAGTTCTTCTGTAAAGGGTCAGATAGCAAATAATTTAGGCTTTGCATGCACTGTAATCTCTTGCAATTAATCAATTCTGCCTTTGAGTTCAAAAGCAGGATTAGACATAAATACATTCATGAATGAGCTTATATATGAATGAGCATAGGTGTATTAAAATAAAACTTTATTTATAAAAACAGACTGGTAGTGTGAGGAGCTCAGCAGACTTTCTCCCTAGAGCACCAAGCATTTAACAGGTGAAATGATACAAAATTCTGGTTTTTGAAGTGAAAAAAAGAGTGAATAAAGGGCTTCAAATGGCAAAGTATCCTTCTTTCTTATGGGTGAGCTGTATTCCATTATATATATATATGCATCTTCATTATCTATTCAACTTTTGATGTGCACTTGGGGTGCTTCCATGTCATGACAATTATAAATAATGTTGCTGTTAATAGCAAAGTATAAGTATCTTTTTGAATTGATTTTTATTTTGTAGTTGACTTTACTCTTTCAATAACTATGTAAGTTTAAAAAGCTAAAACTCCAAACATTCTTAGAAACAATGAACAGTATGTATATGTAAACTAAAAAAATATATGTGCAGCAAAAAAAAAATGATCTATCAAGCCATGGAAGAAACTTAAAAGTCATATTACTAAATGAAAGAAGCCAGTCTGAAAGGCTACAAACTGTATGATTCCAACCAAATGACTTTCAGGAAAAGGCACAGCTACAGAAATAATTAAAAGATCGTGGTTTCCAGGGGTTTGGGAAGAGGGAGGGAGGGAGGGAGGAATGAATAAAGGGAACACAAGCGATTTTTAGGGCAATGATATTATTCTGTATGATACTATAGTGGTGGCTACATGTCATTATGCATTTTTCAAAATCCATAGAAAGCACAACATCAAGAGTGACCCCTAATGTAAACTATGGACTTTGGTTGATAATAATGTGTCCACGTTGGTTCATCGATTGTACCAAATATGCCACACTGATGAGGGATGCTGAGGGTAGGGGAGTATATATGTGTGGATGGGGAAGGCTACATGCAAACTCTCTGTATTTTCTGCTCAATTCTTCTGTGAACCTGAAACTCTCTAAAAATATAAAATCTGTAAAAAAAAGAAAATTATACAAAATAACCATTTAAATTATCTAAACATTGGTCTAAGCAGCACACAAGAAATGATGAAATATTTATCCAGGAAAAGCTACTAAATCTAGTAAATCAGAGTCAGATTCTGTGACCTTTGAGCTATGAACTCCCATTCTCTGCCCTCCCCAGCTCTCTGTTAAGGAATCTTTACTCTAGGCACTGTACAGTTTCATCTGACAGGGACAAGATATATATTTATCTCATGTGATCTCCCTAGATATATGTTGCTCAAGCACTATTCTCATCAGACATGGCTGAGACAACTGGAGGCTTTTCTGACCACTCAACTTCTACTCATAGTATTAGAACTTTGCCCCAGCAGTGACAGAGAATACTAGAGCCTAATTGACCAAACTCTAGTTTGCTCATAGGGAAGAGGTTCCACTATGGGAGAGACAAGCTGAGGAAAATCAAGGGCTACCATACTTCTCTCTCCGAACCCACTGGTAGAGCAGAGATGTCCTCCAAGAGAAACAATATGTTGTCTCTACTCTCAGCTCCTGTGCAATGGCATAGAAGATCTGGACAAGAAGCAAGCCACAAAGATAGCCCTACCTGAGGGGACTGACTTTTGGGAAAAGATAGTGGGAAATTCCATTACTAAGGGCCTTTTCAAAACAATGGAGATTTTGGTGGAGAGCAGTAAGAGACAGCCAGTAGCTCTGATATAAACAAAATAGCAGAGAAGCCAGAAGTGTAGAAGAGATACCTAGAGAAAGAGAAAGCCAAGAAGAACTCTCTTGGGATCACAGTCAACTCTGAGGGTGGGTAAAGCTGTGTGCATATACTACTCATGACCAGTTATAGCAGGGCATGATTCAAATTTGAAAGCATTCGCCACACCACATACAGATCAATCAGCAAAAGGTGGAAGCCTTCTTGGCTCATGGGGCTTAAGCACAACCTCTAACCAAACACTGGTGAAATAATAATCTGTTCTGACCAAATAACTCCTAAGAATCTAGGCAAAAATAATAAGATCATATTCAACTGTGCTAGTCTGGAAGACTGTACATGTCCAAGGCTGTGTTACCAAAGAGGGGATTTCTCTCAGGGGTAGCTATAGAGGGAACTTCTGAGCCATTCTGCTTCTAAAATGAAGCAAAATCCAAGTTCCCTGAACTACAGAAATAGTCTCCAAGTAACCCACACATCCAGTGAGAAAGGGGGAAAATCTTACTAGCTAGTGAAATTTAGCACAGTCTTTGACCAGTAAGTGACTTATGATGAACTAGGGGTGTAACAGAGAAGACAGATTTGAAGATTAAAAAAAATGTAACCAAAGGAAAAGAATCTGAAAAGAGACATCAGAGACTGAATTATGCAAGAGGAAGACTTCACAGAAGTAGCCTAGCCAAGTAACTAAACAAACAAATGACCAAATAAACAACAAAAGAACAAGCCCCAGCAAGGGAAGGGGCTCAGCATCCATAGTTGCTACAATCATGCTATGTAGAGAAACAGGAAAATGTGAGATAGACACAGGAAAAAAGCAATAGAAAGGACCTTTGAGAGAGCCCAGAAGTTGGAATTAGCAGACCAAGATATGAAAGCAGCTATTATAAATATATACAAAATTAAAGGAAACCATATTTAATGAATTAAAAGAAGGAATGAAAATGATATATCACCAAATAAATAATAACAAAAAGAAATAGAGATGATAAAAATGGAAATTCTAGAGATGAAAAATATATTAAAGTGAAAAATTCAGTGAATGAGCATAAGAGTATATTTAGTTTTCAGATTAAAGAAGCAGCAATCTTTGTGATAACCTATAATGGAAAATAATTTGAAAATATATATACATATATATATAACTGAATCATTTTTCTATACACCTGAAACTAACACAATATTGTAAATAAACTATACTTCACTAAAAAAGAGTCAGAAAACTTGAAAATAGATTAAAGAGAGATTATGCAGTCTGAAGAACAGAAAGAAAAAGGAGTAAAGAAAAATGAACAGTCTCAGAGAAAAGTGGGGCACGATGAAACAGACTAACATATGCATAATGGAAATAGCAGCAGAAGAAGAAAGGAATAAACAGACAGAAAAAATATTCTAAAAAGAGATGGTTGTGAATTTCACCAATTTGATGAAAAACATTAACCTTCACATTCAAGAAATTTAAAAAAAACCTTAAAATCAGATTAACACAAAGTCCATAACCAGACACACAGTCAAAACGTTGAAAGCCAAAGATAAAGAGAAAATCATGAAAGCAGCAAGGGAAAACAATAATGTACAAGGAGCCATAATAAAACTGACAACTGCCTTTATATCAGGAACAATGGAAGCCACAAAGCAGTGAGATGGTATATGCTAAGTGTTGAAAGAGGGAAAAAATCTCTATCAACCAATAATTCTTTTTTTTAGCATTTTTTATTGGTTTTTAATCATTTTACAATGTTGTGTCAAATTCCAGTGTAGAGCACAATTTTTCAGATATACATGAACATATATATATTCATTGTCACATTCCTTTCTCTGTGAGCTACCATAAGATCTTGTATATATTTCCCTGTGCTATACAGTATAATCTTGTTTATCTATTCTACAATTTTGAAATCTCAGTCTATCTCTTCCCACCCCCCACCCCCTTGGCAACCACAAGTTTGTATTCTATGTCTGTGAGTCTATTTCTGTTTTGTATTTATGCTTTGTTTGTTTGTTTGTTTAGATTCCACATATGAGCAATCTCATATGGTATTTTTCTTTCTCTTTCTGGCTTACTTTATTTAGAATAACATTCTCCAGGAGCATCCATGTTACCGCAAATGGCGTTATGTTGTCGGTTTTTATGGCTAAGTAGTATTCCATTGTATAAATAATTCTATATGCAGAAGCAATATCCTTAAAAAATGAGCAATAAATTAAGACATTCTCAGATAAACTAAAACAGAAATTTTCTTGCTGGCAGATATGCATTGCAAGAAACACTAAATGAAGTTGCTTCAGGCTGAAGGGAAGTGATGCTACAGTATAATGCAAATTCGCATGAAAAACCAAAGAACTAAAGATAATTATTTAAGTAACAATAAAAGACAGCATAATTACATATGTCTTTCCCTTTCTTTTCTGAAATAATATAAAAAGCAAGTGCATAAAACAATGTGCATAATTGCATTATAGGAATCATGATATTCATTAATTTAACACATTTGATAATAATAGTGGTAGAGTAAAATAATTATACTAGATGGTAATTTGAATCCACAGGAAGAAATGAAGAGAATTAGAGATGATTAAAAAAAAAGTAAATACATATTTTAAAAAATCCTATAAATACACTGTGCTTTCCTTTCTTCTCCTAGACATAAGATTATATGAAGTAATAATTTTAACAAGGTATCGTTGATTTGTTCATATGTTTGTGTGTATATATGTATGTATATAATCTTATTTCTTCCAAAGATGCTAGAAGATAAATATCTCCTATGTATTGTGTGCTTATACATATTAGCATAAAAATGGGAGCATAAATGGAGCTATATAGGAAAAAAATTTTCTTTATCTTACTATAATTAGAGTGGTATAAATCTGAAGGAGATTCTGATAAGTTAAAAAATATATATTAACCCTAAGAACTACCACTAAGAAAACAACTAAAGATACAGTTAAAAACCCTTGAAGGAATAAAAATGGTACATGGGAAAATATCCACTTGGAGAAAAATAAAGGAGGGAGAAAGCATTGCAAAGTATCAAAGACATATAGAAAACAAAAGATAATGAAGACAAATGTCAAATATGTCAATAATAACGTTAAATTTAAATAGAGTAAATGATCTAATCAAAAGGAAAGAATTGGCTGGTTGAATTAAATTGAAGAAAATCCAACTCTATGCTGTCTATAGGAGACATACTTTGGATTCAAAGCTACGAATAAGTTATAAGTAAAATGGTAGGAAAAAGTATACCATACAAATAGTAAACAAAAGAGAGCTAGGGTGGCTATTCTAAGATCAAACAATATTATTTAATTCTTAAAACATTATTTAAAACATTATTAAAATATTATTAAACATTATTTAAAACACTGTTACTAGAGATAGAGAGGGACATTTATAGTGGAAAAGTGCCATCTCATTAGTAAAATGGAACAATTATAAACATGTTTGTACCTAACAATAGAGCTCCAAAATACATGTAGCACAAACTGATAGAATTGAAGAGTGAATTCAACCATTCAATAATAATGGTTAAAGACTTCAATACCTCACTTTTAAGAATGGATAGAAAGATGAGGAAGAAGATCAACCAGGAAATAGATGTTAATACTATAACAGATTTATAGAAAACTCCAACAACAACAGCAGGACACATATTGTTTTCAGGTAGACATGGGATATTTTCCAGGATAAACTTATGCTTGGCCATGAAAAAAGTATTAACAAATTTGAAAGGATTGAAACTATACAAAATATGTACTTTGACTACAAAGAAATTAAATTAGGAATGAACAATACAGAAAATTTTGTAAATAACAAATATATAAATTAAATATCAGACCCATTTATAATTACTGGGTCAAAGATACAGTGTGAAAGAAACTAGAAAATACCTTGAGTTGAATTAATAAAAAACAAAACAAATATAAAATATCAATACTTTAAAGTTTATGGGATGGAGCTAAAGCAGTGCTTAGAGGGAAATTTTTATCCATAAGCAACTATATTAAAAAAGAACACTTCACAAATCAATAACCTAACCTTTCACCTTAAGACACTAGGAAATAAGAGAAAATTAAACCCCAAAGGAAATATAAGGAGGAAAATAATAAGAAATGAAATGGAAATTAATGAAAGAGAAAACAGAAAAATGACAGAGAAAATTTACTCAAAAGAAGTTGCTTCTTTGAAAAAAATCTTTAAAAAGTTGACAAACATTTAGCTAGACTAATCAAGAAAAAACATTACTAATATTAGGAATAAAATAGGTGTAATTTTACACAAATAAAAATATTATAATGGGATATTATGTTATTCATGTATGAAAACAAATTATAGGATGCCAAAATTATAATAACTTAGATGAAATGTACAAATTCTTAGAAAGACACATACTACTGTGATGACTTTTGAAGAAGTAGAAAATCTGAACAGACCTATATAACAAGCTTATAAATTGAACTACTACTACTACTAATATTAATAATAATAACTTCCTCAAAAGAAAGTTCAGGACTAAATGGGTTCCCTGGTGAATTTTACAAAACATTTAAAGAATAATTAATACTAATCCTGCTCAAAGTCTTCCAAAAAACAGAGACGAACATTTCTTACTCAACTCATTCTATGCAGTTAGTAGTACCTGACAAGCAGCCAGAAAAAGACATCACAAGAAATGAAAATAACTGTCTAATATCCCTTATGAATATAGATGTGAAATTCTTCAACAAAATACTAAATAAATCCAGTAAAATATAAAGTGTTTTATATACCATTAATAATTAGGACATATACCAGGGATGCAAAGTTTTGTTTGAGCATTCAAAAATCAATGTAATATATTCTAGTAATTAAAGAGGATAATATATGCTTATTTCAATAGACACAGAAGAATCATTTGTTGAGATCCAACACAGTAAAAATGCTCAATAAATTAAGAAGAGAAGGGAATTTCCCCAATCTGTTCAAGGGCATCTGTCAAAAACCGAAAACTAATATCATATTAATGGTGAAAGTGCGAAAATGTGTTTCCCACCTAATATTGGGAACAAGACACCAAGGTTCACTCTCACCACTTCTATTCAACATAGTACTAACTCAGGCAAATAGATAAGAAAAAATAAATACAACTATCTAAATTAGAAAGAAGGAAGTAAACTATCTAGATTCAGAAATGACAATCTTATGTGAGGAAAACCTTAAGAAATCTACTAAAAAGCTGTAAGAGCTAATATTAGAGCTAATTGTTCTAAAAGTTAGAACTAAGAACCAAGTTTATCAAGGTTACAGCATACAAGATCAAAATTCAAAAGTCAATTCTGTTTCTATGCCCTAAGAATGAACAACATGGAAGTGAAATTAAGAATATAATTTCATTTGTAGTAAGTTATAATAATATAAAAATGAATACGTTAGTGAAGAATTGAAAAACCTGTACATTAAAAATTATAAAATATCATTGAAAGAAATTAAATATTATCTAAATAATGGAAATATATCCATGATCTTGAAAACAAAAAACAAGCTTAGAGGAGTCACAATTTTCAATTTTGTGGGGGAGGGGCAATATAGGGATGGGGGAGTGGAAGGCACAAACTATTGGGTGTAAGATAGACGCAAGGATGTCTTGTACAACATGGGAAATATAACCAATATTCTGTAATAACTATAAATGGAAAGTAACTTTAAAAATATATAAAATTTTAATTGAAAAAATTTAATACAAGGAAACAGTAATTAAGATAGTGTGGTACTAGTATAAGGATAGACATATTGAGAAACAGAATAGATTTGAGAGTTCAAACATAAACTCTTATAATTATGGTCAAGAATTGGAAAAAAGATGGTCTTTTTTAACAAATATTTCTGGGAGAACTGATGTCCACATGCAAAAGAATGAAATTAGACTCCTACCTCACACCATACGTATAAATTAATTCAAACTAGATCATATATGTAAATGGAAGAGCTAACACTATAAAGTTTTAGCATAAAACATAGCAATAAATCTTCATGACTTTAGGCAATGTTTTCTTGATTACATCAAAATGTATAAGCAATAAAACAGAATATTGACAAGTTGTATTTTATCAAAATTAAGAATTTTTGTGTTTCAAGGGACAGAATCAGGAAAATGAAAAGACAAAGACTGAGGGGATACATTTGTAAATTATATATCTGCTAAACATCTTGTATTCAGAATATACAAAAAGCTCTTATAATTCAATAAAAAGACAGACTAAAATGGGCAAAAATCTTAACAGATATTTCTTAAAAGCAAAAAAACCAAAAAGGCAATAAGCACATGAAAAGACTTTCATCACTATGCACAAGGTAAATGCAACTCAAGACCACTTCATACTCATTAGAATGGCTATAATAGGAAAGACAGACAACAGTGTGTTGACAAGGATATGGAGTAATAATTGAAACCCTTATATATTGTTGGAGGGATTGTAAAATTGTGTAGCTAGATTGGAAAACAGTCTGTTGGTTATGCAAAAGGTTAAACATGGAGTTACCACAGGATCTAGCAACTGTACCCCTACATGTTTACTCAAGAGAAATGAAAATCTACACTGATATAAAAACTTGCACACAAATATTCATAGAAGCCTTACTCATGATAGTTCAAAATTCAAAACTGTCCAAATTTCCATCAAGCAATGATTGAATAAACAAAATGTGATATATCCACACAATGAAATGTTACTTGGCAATAAAAAAGATTGAAGTGCTGATGCATACTATAACATGGATGAATCTTGAAAACATTATGCAAACTGAAAGAATCTAGCCACAAAAGGCCACAAATTTTATGATTCAATTTATATAGAAGATTCAGGATAGACAATCTATACAGACAGAGAGTGTATTAGTGATGGCTTAGGGCTGGAGGGGTGAGAAGAATGGGGAGAGCTGCTAATGGTTTCTTTTGGGGGTTCTGGTGATGTTCTAAAGTGTTCCAAAATTTGTTTATAGATAGTGTAACGCTCTGGAAATACTCTAAACAGATGAAGTTAATGGTATATAAATGTTAGATTTGATCTGGATGTTATACTTTGCCAATTTCCAATTTAAGTGGTAGAATTCCAACTTGTGGGACAGGGGAGAATGACAGGTAGAGATGGGGAAGTGGTTTGGAAAAGCCATTTTTTTAGTCATTTTCTATATTTAGTATATACCTATATGTCACATAGGTAAATCCATAGAAATCTGGAAAGGGAGTGAAGTCAGGTAAATTTTCTTATTTTCCTCCAATAAATATACATCAAGCATTAAACTTACTAGCTATTTTTTACTTCCTTCACAGTCCTGAGCTACTGAAATACAAGCCCTGTTTTGTCAGAAGGAAGATGATGAGATCTCCATATATGGTAGCAAAATATTATGCTAGTGTCGGATACCTGAAGACTGAGAAATATTGTAGCCGTATTCTGAGAGTGGATTTGGAACTCATTACAAACACTAATGGTGGCCTTTTATATAATAATGTTAATAATAATAATAGCTAAGATAAATCAAATGCTTACTAAGTGCTTTGTTATATTAACTTATCTATACCTCACAACATCCCCGTATAATAGGTTCTATTATTATCCACATTTTACAAATGAGGACATTGAGGCACTGAAAAGTTAAATTGTGTGTGTCCAAGGTTAAGGAGCTAGTGAGCAACAGAACCAAGGTTGTTCTGTTTATAGGTGGAACTCTAGAAACTTTGCTTTATTTATTGTGCTACATGTGCTTTATTTATTGGTCATACAATCTCAAGTTTAGGAAGGATCAAAATAATTCATGGGCTCAACCATTTTTCCAAATTTTTAAAGCAATCAAATTATTTATCTAAATAATTTTTTACATAAGAATTCTCTATATAAAACATTTTAAGATGGAGCCCTTTGAGTTGTGTGCCTGGATTCTTTCCTTTGCAGATTCCTTAGAACTTTTCAAATAATTTTAGAATCTTTGGTGTAGCCTAAGTTTTTTTTTTTTTTTTTTTTTTTTTTTTGCTTAAATCTTCTGCAACACCTCTGTCTTAGTCTGCTCAAGCTGACATAACAGAATAGACTGGTCTCTTAAACAACAGATACTGATTTTCTCACAGTTCTGGAGGCTGGAAAGTCCCAGATCCATGTTCTGGCAAGTTTCAGGATTCAGTTATGGTGAGAGTTTCTTCCTGGCTTGCAGATATCTCTTATCACTGTTTCCTCACATCAGGGAGAGGGAGAGAGAGAGAGAGAGAGAGAGAGAGAGAGAGAGAGAGAGAGAGAGAGAGAGAGAGAGAGAGAGAGAGAGAGAGAGAAATCTGATATCTCATCCTCTTCTTATAAAAGCACCAGTTCCATCAAATTAAGGCTCCATCCTTATAACCTTATTCAACTTTAATCATCCCCTCCCAGGCTTCATCTCCAAACATGGTCACATTGGGGATTGGGGTTTCAACATATGAATTCTGTAGAGGCTACAATTCAGTGCATAGCAATTCCCATCATGAATAGACTATTTTCTGCTTTAATAACTTTATGAAGACACAGAACTCATTTGCTTGCCTAGGCTATCATTTTGGACATATATAATTTCTTGAATAGTTTGTTTTCCCTTACATTCAGGAAGCATATGTCTCTTGGGAGTTGGTATCTGCTGCTTCCAGTTCTTCCTTTGGGATTGCGTTGATCAATCTGCTCCGGTAAAGGGCTTGGCTCTGTAGCTGGTGAATAGTAGTTACTGAGTAAGATATTGTTATTCTTTTGTAAACAGCCACTGAGTTATTTAAAGGTAGAGGGCATGTGCTCCATTCTAAACTCCCAGATTCTTCACTCTAAACATCCTCATTTCTTTCAACTGTTTTATCCTGTAAATACCTTTTTACCATCTTAGATGTTCTCCTCTTGTATTCACCCCTCAAGTGTGACCAGCTAAACTTTATAAACTATCTTAGAAGCTGGGAATGACTAGTTCAGAGTAGAATATAAATATCACCTCCATCATCCCAGATAGTTTATTTCTATTAATTCAATCTAAGATAGCATTTATTTTTTGCTGTTGATAGATTATTAGTCACTGTTCACTGAGCCTGAGTTAAGTATCAGCTTAAATTCCTCAATCTTTTCTACATGTGATGCTGCTTAGTCACATCCTGTTCTCTAAGTGGCTGATTACATTTTTGGATATAGAGTAAGGCAAGGCATTTTTTTCTATTTAAAACCATCTTATTAGAGCCAGTCACGTTTAAGATCCTGTTGGATCTGCATTGACAAACATTTTCTAAAGCTCTGTCTCAGTTCCAAGTTTGCCAGTAGGCATCTCATATAGTACAGAGATATCATGAGCCAAAATGAGAGATGATACATGGTATGCTTGAGACATGATGCTGTCAGATTATGCCTGTCCCCAGCTAGTTGCTTCAGCAACCACTGGAGTAAAATGTAGGTCTGAAAGGATGTGAAGTTTCTGACACAGTCACCTACCTAATTAGCTATGTGATCTTGAACAGTTCTCTCAGGTCTTTAATCTGTGTTCCATTTTCCTCATGTATAAGATGAGTATAATACCTGGTCTACTTATCTTTCAGGACTATTGTGACTACAGCTTATCACTTGTGGAAAGCCTAACTAGAATGAACACAAGCCAGAAAAATGAGACAAGATATGACAAAAACATATTTCTTCTTTGATTGTCTGAGAACCTAGGTACAGCAACCCTTGAAGATCTGGAAATTTCAGGTACATGGGCTAACACATTTTTTAAAAAATCCAGTTTAAATTGGGTTTCAGTCACTTGCATATGAAAGTATCTTGACTAAAACATCTTGGGTAGGGCAGAGGATGATTTGGTTAATGTGACGATAATCCCTGAGAGTTGAAATGTCTATACTTTCCTTTAACCAAGGCATGTAGAGGACAGAGGAAAAGAGACAGTAATGAGACACAGGGGAGGCTCCAAATGGGGAAGGTGCCTTGGAACTTATATTATTGGGTATTTGATTAATTATTTGGGAGGGAGCATGGCCTTTTAGGATGGGGGACCAGGGTCTCAGGCACTGCCTACATAGTGGTGACTGGAGCAGTTTATCACTGCTATATCATTTGCATCTTGCTGAGCTAACAGAGAATGGAGTTGATGCTATTCTTGTTAACAGTTCAGTTGGTGCTTATGATGAGCTGGGGATGTGATCTTCATTTAATAAGTGATGACAAGCAAAATTTAAAAGGCAATTGCTGATAAATTCTTTCAAGTCCATTTGATCTAACACAAATTAGAAAGCAGGTCAACATTAAAGACTTTATTTGTTGCTGAGTATAATCTCTAAAGCAAAACAGCTGGGAAAATGGGCTCAAAACATGTAGGCACATTCTAGATTGGAGTTAGAAGTGTCACACATGAAATCTGCACAGCCTGATTAAGAAGAAATATGCATAGCCCATTTGGATATGGATATTCTGCTCTGATAGATTCCTTCAAATTAACTTTCTATTTCCCAGTCAAAAGGAGCATCAGAAAACCCTTGAGGTTAGAAAGGAGTAATGGTCCAGCTACCTAAGCCAAGGGAAAATTGCTCCCTGCTGATCATTCTTGATTTCCTACTATATACCAGTAATAGTATATGGAGCCCATGGAGAATACACCTATAAAAGACTTCTCCGTATATTCTAGAAAAGAAAAGCATATTCATAATCTAGCAGCCTCTGTTGCTGTAAGACAGACTGGGAATGAAAGTCAGCATACTGTGACCTCCAGCTGCCCTCTCCCAAGTAGATCCCCCAAGACTACTATCACCTTCCAGAGTTTAGCACAGACACAGAGAATGTTGCCTATGAACTTCTCATACTGAAACATGTCTCTTCACCACCACCACCTTCAATCTACTGTTCTTCCCTCAGCTATCAGCTTCTTTGTATTCTCTCTATACCTAGCATCCAATTATCAATCCCCTTCCATTTACTCTGTTGTTAATTTGCTTTTTCCTCACTGTGCTCTTGAACAAGAACCAGGCATTCCTGAGCTGGCAGGGTCCGCTCCTTAGTTCCTTCAATATCCTGATATTATCAATTCTCTGTGGAATATACAGAGACATGGACAACTCCTAAAACAGGCACTCCAATTTAAGGATTGAAGACATAGCTTTAGGATATTTTACCTTTTTGAATATTTTTCTTCTCAATCCTATTTGGCTTAAACTAAAATTCCCAAGAGTTTTGTATCACAGCAATTCACTATGAAGTTAGATGGTTTAGGAGTGTCCTAAGGGGTCACAACATATTAGTTTTGATTTTAAGTTACTTCTTCAGTGACCTTCTTATTTTACCACCAATCCTAGCCCCCTTTGCATACTGCAGTATAAAATAGTTGACCAGTCTTACCTCCCATGGAAGATGATAGTCTATGTTGGGTCACCCAATAGTCATTCCAACTCCTTCTAACTTGACTTCTTTTGCTGGCTATGTGGTATCTAAGCCTAATTCTTTGTCACTCCTGGAGATCTAATAATTTATCTAATAATCTTTCATAAATTCCTTTCTGTCTAAATTAAGTAGAGTCAATTTTAGAGTGTCTGTAACTAAAAATCTAACCTATGTAGCTTAAACTTACCCCAACCACAGTAGCTAGATCTACTTGAAAGTACATTAAGTGAGTGATTTAGGGCAGAGAAGGCTTCTTTGCACTCATTTAAAGGGCTCTTTCTGTATTGAGTCTACAGCAGGTCTTTCCCACAAGTATGAAATAGGAGAAAGACAAAAATGCATCTTATTTAGAAAAAGAAGGTGGTAGAAAAAGAGATTGCTTGGGATAGTGTTAAAAATATTGAACCAAAGTTGAGAGATTGGGTTTGAGTCTTGGCTTTTCTAGTTCTTAGCTATCAGAGCATGCATAAATCCCTTTCCCTTTCTGGGGCTTAGTTTCCTTCACTGAAAAAAGAGTGAGTTCAGTAATTTTTAGAATTTTGGGGGATCATGGATTCTTAAGAAGCTTATGAATGCTGTGGAACATTTTCCAAATAAAATATACACACAGAATCACACACACACATGCACACGCACACATACTCAGTCAAAAAGTTTTATACAATTTCAGAGATTCTCTGGGCTGAAGAACCTGTACTTTATTCAACATTTCCTTTCCCTTTTTGCACCACTCCATTACTCAGATATGAAAATACTATCATAAACCTGTATCTAACATACTGAGCACCCTCTTTTCCACCCATGGTGACCCTCACAAAACAAACATCAAGGAAAATAGAAAGTGGTTAAGGGAGATCATTTCTCATTAGACTCAAAATAATTTTCACTGAGCTCACTCTGATTATACTATATTGGACACAATCTGTAACTCTCTGGGCTTCAGTTTCTTCACCTGGAAAATGAGAAAGTTGGACAGATCAGTAGTTTGTAACCATTTGGGGAATTACTATCTGAAAACCTTCACTCACTACGCTCTTCTTGCCAGGCTGCACTTCCTCAGAGCAGATAGTCTGAAGTGGTCACAGTCACTTTTAAGAATCAGATTAAAATATGGACTTTCTCAAAAAAAAAGTGCACATATGATTGCACATAGAAGTTTTTATAAATGCTTTTAGAGATTCCAGTAATTTCTGAAGTCCATGCATGGTTCACCAGTAAAATCTCATGCACAGAAAGATGTCTAAGAATTATTTTATTTTCAGTACTTTGTGAGTCTTTTATGTGGTCAGCATGTTTGGCCCAAGGCAAAATTATATGGATACTTCCCCACACCCTTCTCATTCCTCTTCAGCATTCCTTTCCTGTTAATTGTCCCGAAACTGCCAGGGTCTCTACTGAGAGTAGATTTACCTGATAAAGTTACACTAAGTAAGGAATTTGAAGCTATACATGTTACCCTTCTCAACAGAGTTTGCTTTTGCAAAAAGGACACTGAAGGGGAAGAACAAAAAAAAAAGCCACTTCTGAAATACTGACTTTTCAGACTTGGTGGCAGGTATGTGAGTGGGCTTTTGGGGGTTATAACACTTGGACTGCATATTATATCGTGTGAGATAAGTGACCTTCTAGTCTGTATTTGAGTAAGGGTGTTTCTTTCTCTGTAGGGCATTGTCCACACATGTATATATGAATACAGGCTGAATAAGTGACCTTTATGGGCTCTGGTTGAATCCCCTATTACCAAAGTTCTAGTATAGTTAATACCCTCATTAACTACTTATTGCTAATTATAAGGACTTAAAATAAGTAAAAATAAAACCATTCCTGCCTTAGATTCTGGTCTGAGCATGCAGATCCTTTGCTCTATTCCCTTTTGAGTGCTATTTTTGATTGGGAAGACCAGTGTTCTTTTGCACTTACACTGTGACTTTTAGTATAATGTTCTTCGACACTTTCAAAATAATAAAATAGGCTCCCTTCAGGCCGTAAACATGTCCTAAAACACGATAACACTTCTATTCCTTATTTTTAACACTGTCTTCTGGACCATTTATCTTTTCCTTTACTTTCTAAAGAATGAAAATTGAATGAACAAATTAAACTTTGCTACATTGAGTTTGTAAATGAGTGTGACCTGGAATAAACTGTTTTTTGTGTTTGACCACTGGGAGATTTGTCTGGGATAGAAAAAAACTTTCCACCAATTCCCCTCCACTTTCTTGCTGGATTCAGTAAATTTCTACAAAATGAATTGTTTTCCCATCTGCTTCAATGATCAAGTCAGAGACTATCCTAAGGAAAAATAAAACATATAGGCATCAGATATAAATGAAAACTTTGGCAAAGAAAGAAAGAGTTGAGTAGATGATCTACCCTGGGACTGCTTGAAAGTTTGGGACTGAGAGATATATTGCAGTCCACTTAAGACTATGAAGGAGTTCCCTAAGTATGGAATCCCCCTTATGACATAACCCCATAATCCTAGGACTATGAGAACTTCTCTTTTGACCCTGAGCATCTCCTGAATCTATATTTATAATTTTTGTATGTATATTTATAATGATGAATAGAATTTGGTTAAAATATTATTCTTTACTAATAGGTACCACTATAGCCTGAGAATCAACAATGATTTGTGTTTTGTGAAATCTTAATTTCAAAACTCCAAATCAATCCTCAGCATTTCTTAACTATCAAAGCTGTGTAACTTGGGGAAAGTTACTTAACATCTCAGAGCCTGTTTTTTTCAATTATAAAATGGGAAAAAATAGTACCTAAAACATAGGGCTGTTTTGATTAGTAAATAATATAATGAATATAAAACAGGTAGCACAGTACCTGAAGCATTGTCAACTCTCAGACCATGAAATACTCTCCCCTTCCACATCAAAAAATGCTTTACTTAAAGTAGGAATAAGTATAATTAGAACTTCAACTGGTAACTCCTCAAAGAAAATAATTCCGGTAACCTATTTTTATTAATGTATTTTAATCTGTTAATTGTAGCACTCTGATGTTTTATGAATGATGATGTGTTAATTCTGTACAGTTACTTAAAAAGGCACAATGTACTTTGCAGATTATAGAATGCTAAAGAAATTCTAGCCATGATTAAATCACAGTCAATGAAAGTTTAAGCTATAGAAAATTCTTAAAAAGGGATAACCCCTTTTTAAGAATGTTTAAAAGTGTAGGTCAGATAGTATAAATATCTTTAGAAAATTATATTAATAATAACCTATATTAAACCATGTAATATTTTATGTACAACACAACAAAGAAGTTAAGTTGAAACATAGTAATTTTAGAATCGTGAGGTAAACAGATGATAATGAAACATTTATTAAAAAGAAAATTTTCCCCTTAAATTGATAAGAGCGCAAATATTTCCTTTCTTTCTACTTTAATACATTTTATATTTCAGAACTACACTTTGGAGAAAGCATAAAGAATTATCTTGATCTGTATCCTTAATTTGAGTGGGCTTGACATTTTTCTTTTTAAGCAGATCTAAATGAGTCAAAATGTCCACCCCTTTTATATATAAAGGCAGAGCCATAGAACTTAGTTTTCTTACTCTATTTGATATTTGATCTTTCTTCTGTAAGTAAATAAGACTAAGCCTTGCCACAGATGACTTAACTGCAAATAAATCAACCATTTCATAGATGCTATCAGACACTGGCCAGATAGAAATGACATTAGTGAGGACATTGTCTTAAAAGTCAAGAAACCCTGGTTTTGCTTCCACCTTTATTATTAATTCACTATGAGACATGAACTGTGTTCCTTCTCTCTTATCTTCTTCATCTTTAAAATGAGAGATTAAACTAAATCATCACTCATATCCCCTTCAGCTCTGATATACTATTATTATTTGACCAGTTTGAAGTGAAACTTAGCAATGTTCCTATAGGGGTATTCCTTTGATTCTAATCAGCCTAAAGTTCCTTGACCTAAATAGGAAAAAGTGTGGTCTAGCTCAGGAAATTTCACCACTGGATGTTTTATTTCAAAATACATGAAGCTCAAGGAGACTGATATACCTACACCCAAAGCTTCTTTGGTGGAAGCAGACAGGAGGGAAATGAGGATACTAAAAGCTCAGCTTTCACAAAGCAGCAAAATTTATAGGTTTTCAGAAATCCAAATATCTTTCTGTTTGTTACTTACTGAAATCCTGCCATTCTTAATAGGCCCAACCCAAATTCTCCTTCTGGAATACTTGCCTGACTTCCATCCTGAAATTCCATTCCTTACCCAGTCTTCCAGGATCCCTGACTTCTGCTATGAAGTCTTACAATACTAAATATGACATTCTTAGGCCCTTATCACACTTATATTGCCTCATATTTCAGGCAATTGCATAATGCCTTATCTGATTAACTAGATTCTATAAAGCTACTGGGAGGTGGCACCCTTCTCTTTACTATCAGTCCTTCTCCCACACTTTTCCCTCATTCTCCCCTCTTCAGCTGTACTTGATCCACTGGTCTTCATTTAGCAGTTAATTCATAAGTGTTTACTGAATGGAGTGTGAGGGCATAGAGCATCATGATAACTTCTAGACAAGCCAAAAGCAAGTAGGAAAATTTTCTTTAAATAAACAAAACATTACCCTCCTTATTATGCCAGACCTTGGATTACAGAATAAAAAGAGAAAGCAAAGGTAATATATTTTGGCATGACAATGCAAATTTAGATGAATTTACTCTTTTTCCCCTTATATTTTCCTCAGCTTGTTCTTATCATAGCCATCCTAGTACAAAATCATTAAAGATTGCTTTTGGCAGTTCAGTTGTCCCATCCTGGGATCTCATCAGTTTTCCTTTATGACCTGCTCCCACCATCTACTCCCATCTTTCCAGTTCTAATGAACTCATTCACCCCAAGATTTTCAAGCAAATATGTTTCTAGGAGAGCATTAGGATTTGAAAACTAAGACTTCAGAAAGAAAGGAATGCTTACCTCCAAAGAACTGGTGTTTCAGGCATTAGTGAAGGAAGCATTTTGAAGCAGAGAGCTCCCTATAATACAGGTGCTCCCTATAATATATCACACAGGTATGTCCTGGTGTGAAGCTGGACCTGTACTAATATACTTACTTGTCCCATGGCCTATGTGAAAATTTCCCTCACTCTGATCTAAATATACTACTCAAGTCTTGGGGATTGCCTTTAGTTTCCTCATATCTATCTTCCAGTGGTGCTGATGGTAGCAGTGGTGGTGGGCTCTTAGGTGCCTAATACAGTGTGTGTGCTGTGCTCTGGGACTCCAAGACTTCTTGGAACATCATTTTCAAGAGTTTGTGGCTATAAGTCTGGACTACAAGAAACCAGTCTCTTTTCACCCAGTCCTCCCTAAACACTGAAAGAAAATAGGTGCTTACCTGCACGTCCTAGTGACAAGGACTCTGAGAGGAATGGAGAATAGGTGGACAGGAAGTGGTGAGTTAAGTATCTCTAAATTCCTCTTAAGGAGTATGGTATTTATTTCAATGTCAGGAGTTTGGAGGTTTAAACATACACAAATATGCTGGACAAAGGTCATCACCACCTTGACCTCTCCTATTGAAATCTAACTAAGGGGCATCCTTAGATAGGGTGTGTCCACTTTGGTACTTGAACACAACAACTGAGGGTCTGTGAGAAAGAATAATAGTGAAGACTGCAATGGTCCACTATCTATGGATGGAGCCAGAGGGTACCTAGCTTCAGCAAAGGACTCCATGAAAAAATAGACTGTGTATTATCACAAACTTAAAGCTGAGTACAACCACAGGACTGGAAGGCAATGCACCGTGGTCCTATAAATAGAAACGAGAATTTCTTTAAGTGTGGAGCTTTGCAGGCTGTGTATACAGCCCATAGCGGTAGCCTTGCATCATTAATCAGAGGAAGAGAGACAGAGAGAGAGAGAGCGAGAGCGAGAGAGAGAGAGAGAGCGAGAGAGCGCTAGCTCAAGCTTCCCCTGGAAAACGGAAATGTTCAGTGTTCACAAAGTGGGTTACATATTTCACTCTGACATTTCACTACCATATTTTCCAACATGGTAGTGGTTATGTAATGCTGAGAATTTTATCTTTCTTTTTCCTTTTGTATTCTTCATTTTTCTTTTAACTTTCTTTAATTTTATTTTCTTTTTACTCTTTCCTCCCTCCTTCTTTCCCTCTGTTCTTTCTTTACTTTTTTTTTTTTTTTTGGAGGGGGAGATAGTGAAGGGAGATTCGATTGGTTGTTCTCAGAACAGGGAGCCAGAATTAATGCACAGATCAGTAGCGTCCTTGTTGGAGTGGCTGTCACATAAATTCTTGGAAGATCTCTGGAGAAAACAGAAAGAAATTGAAACGGTAAGGTCCAGTTTCTTTTTTTAATGCATATTGGCTATTATCTATGCCTTTCACCCTTGAAATCTTAAATTGACCTATTCATACCAGGTTCTGAGTAACCTGTCAGATCTAAGGATGGTATGGATATAATAAACCTGGACCATCCTTGTATGTCATTTCCTTGGTATTTGCACAAACATAATTATACGGTTGGCTGCCTAAAGTGGGTGGGGGGAGGCAACTTTGAACTTGGAGAAATGTAAGTTTGACACGGAGATGTTTTTCATAATGTGTTTCAACTTATATTGAATAAAATAGCCTTATAACCATTTGTAATTTAACCAACTCTGTATTAAATAGAGTTACTTAACATGAAAGTGCAGGATGGTTTTTATCTACCCTTTGCTACAACTCTTTGGAGATAATATTTTTAACTGCCAAAAGATTAAAATGATTACATTTGTGTTATTTTCAAAATGAGCTATGTTTTAAAAAGTAAGAGAGCTATAATGTCTCAGGACCCTTACCAACATGAATGTGTGTTCCTATTAGTATAAGTCACATATTTTCACTTTAAAAGGGTATTATAATTAATGTTAGCTGTGGAGAATCTGCTTTCAAAGAAAGCACTCCAGAAAGGAAAAAAAAAAAGCATGTTTTTAACATGAGAGAGGGGAAATAAGAAAGACAACAGGCACAGTTGATCATAGATAAGCTGCATCTATTACAATAATCAGTACATTTAAAAAATCAACAATGGATAAAATAATTTTAAATTAAATTTACATTTTTAGATACTCATAATTAACAACTTATTTTGATAAACTGTAAGTGAAATTGTTTTCTGACTTACATGTTGTTTTTCTTTTGTGCTCAAAGAGAAAATACTACGGAAATTACCTTCTAACATTAGAAGGCTAATGTTAGACGAGGCTATCAATAGCATGTAACTGTTAGAAACTCCACTCAGAGATTAAAAGAAAGGAAATGATGGATTTCCATGGTGCAACATGACCCAAGATTAAATCTCAAATGACTTTCCTGCTCCCTTGTCTGCTGTCAATATTGGTGTACATGGACTTCATATTCTGCTGCTGTAATCTTTCCAGGGAAGAAAAAAGTTATAATTTTATTCAACTAGAAGAGCTACATTTGTCAGAGAGATTTGGGTCATTTAGTAAAGAGTATATTTTTCTGAATGCTTTAGCTGCTGTAAATCTCATGTATGGTGGCAAAAGCACCAATCTTATAGATGGGATTCAAGTTTTTCAGCCGAGGCAAAGATTCCACCAGCCACACTAGCAAATGTTTGGAATACATAAGTGCTATCCTCCAAGAAGTTTGTGCTAGAGGGTGATTTTTTTAATTAAAAACATGTTCTTTGCACTTGTGAAAACATGTACTATTCTATTTCGGCATATGTTGCAGTAGTATTTCCGTGAAACAGGAACCATCCATTGTATCTATTATATGGGGGCTGGCATAATACTGTACAGAATATTGTAAGGGTGAATAAACACAAGTGGGACATTAACTCTTCCAAAAAGCTCATTGAATTTACACCTAGGGACCCTTAGGAATGAATGAAATCAATTACCCACTTTTGCACTAATTAACTGAAATGAAAAGAAGAAAGGAGCATGCTTTCTGTCTTCCTCTCATAGATACTTTTGGCATCAGTCAGATGCTCAGAACCAAAAGGGGAATTTAACTCCTTCTACTGACTCTTACTTAATCCTGAGAGGTGGGACCACAGATAGTACTGTTTTCCTTGTCCATTAAAGTTAACTCCTCAAAGCCTTCCTCTTGCGCCATAGGTCCCAAAAATCAGTCACCAGAACTCTAGTCAGAAAATAAGAAATTATCAGAAACAAATTCAAATCCTGTCATTCACAGGAGCAATGGCAAACGTCTGAGACTCTTTTATGCTTTGGGAAGTGATATAGATTGGCAGTTTGCATTTTACAATTGGAAAAACTGAGGCTCATAGAGTTGAAGTGAAAAGGTTAAATACCTCTGTGAGTTTGTGACAGAGAAAAGACTAGAATCCAGGCTTCTTGACACTTTGTCCAGTGCTTAACTTCACTTTTCTTCATTTCCTAAGAAGGCTTGAGGATTAAGAGGCACATGCATTATTCATTAAGAAATGTTAAAAGATGCCATTTTGAAATCACTTGAGAACCTCTCAGTACCGAGGGCACAATTCAGGCTTCTCCCAAGGGTCCTGATAATGTAGCAAACCTTGATTTGCTGTGCTTTACAATGGTTTCCTTTCAAGAATAGGAGAGAATTATTCCTACTGTGCCTACAGAAAAAAATCCCCAAATATAAATTGGTGTACGCTAAGTGCCATAATACAATACAATAACAGAGACCTGGCTGTGGACTGGATGCTTATTTGCTATATATCTAAAAGTGGCAAAAGTCTGGCCACACTATAAGATAAGAGAGAGTATTCAGAAAGTCCTGAGGTGTCGGGGATTCCAGATTTAAGAAGTGGGTCAAAATTACAGGGTATCTGCCTGACAAAAAACAGTATGTATATGGGGCTTAGGATAAAGCGTGAGGATGCTAAATACTATGATTATTGGCGGTGTATGAATCCTAAAGAGGTTACAGTAGTAAATGGCGTGACTATCACTAATGTTTATCATATAAGAGAGTGATATCTTAGATTTGAAAATTAAAGTGGGCTCTCTTGGTATAGTCATTGGAAGACAATTCAGAAAGGAGAGTGTACTTAACAGGCATCACTTTCATGTGCAGGAATGGCTGCATTAGCATCAACCAGGAATCAAGATGCAAATAGAGTTCTTGAGAAATAATCAGAAGTGCAGGATATTAACTAAATTCAAGTCTGTATAAACTCTGGAGATTTGGGTATGGGCCAAGAAGTTCACTAACACTGATTACCTAGTAAGGAAACCAAAGTTTAAACTGTTGGCCATGATCAGTATGTGGGTCACATAGAAACTTGACTTATATCCAGAGCATGAGCCAAGGCTACGCATTCAGTCTCAGTTGTATCTCAGACAGCATAATTACTAAAATTCTATCAGAGGTACTCAAAGATATGAAGTTATGTTTATACATGCCTCTCACATTGGAAAGTTAAAAGATTATTCAAATAATTCAGTTAATGTAGATAAAGAAAGAGTATAACCAAGATCTAATAAACAAACTTTTCTTTAGTACACACAATGTTGTTCTCTTACTGTTTGTCCAATTTAATCTGGTTAGTTTAAATTTGTAAGTGTAGAAATAATTTAGAAATTTACTTTTTTTTCTTGTTTTTTAATTTTGTGTGGATGGTTGGGACCTGCAGAGGGGATTTTTAAATCTATATTTTCCTGCCCCTCATTGATTTTTACAACAAAATATTTTACTAATTTAATATTCTAAAGATATATTTATTTGGTATTTTCTTCCCACACACTCTCATAATAATAATAGCATCCTGCTTATACATTCTGGAGCCCAGTTTTGTACAGGATCTGTTGTTGTTGTTGTTGTTGTTGTTGTTGTTGTTGTTGTTGTTGTTGTTATAGTTTAATCTTTTTTCTCCCTCATTCTATTATTTTTAACTCTGAAGGTACAAACAAATTTCTCTTTTTTCTAAGGATGCTAGACTTAAAACTAGGTGATACTGATTTTTAATATTTATTAAACTAAGACAGTGAAATAAAGGAAAATTCAGTCACTTGACTTAGCATTAATCTAAGAAAGAGCCATTGATGATAGAAATACTTGGTTTTGTTATCAAAAATCAGGCACAGTCCATAACAAGGTATCTGATACAATGATGCTTTTCCCGCTGAAAGTCTATGACCTCCAAAAGCTTATCAGGACTAAAAAAATGATTTGTGTTAATTTCACATCAGTGGATATAATAAATTCACCCCAGTGATGACCTTCCTAGCTGAAACACTGTAGAATATGACAGACTATGAAATGGCCAGGCTAGATAACCAATCCAAATTAATTAGAGAAAATAGGTTTAGGTCCTGAGTTATCCAGAATAGGTATCATCCATTGGATTTTGGGCTATCCAGCTTTGCTCAGCCACTATCTGAAAGGTCCTTTTGGTCACAGAAGATACAGTAAACTTTCCTCAATTTTGGACCACGAAATTTGATTAAGCAAAGCACTGTGAAGACATTTTGCAATCTGCACAGACAACAGTGCTGTTTCTCAAAATTCACACAGTATGACCTGTATCATATTTAACACAGAATTACTTGTTAATAACCATATTGATTCTAAGTTACAGTTGTAATAATTGAACATTGAGAAATGTCATCTGTGTGTCTGTTTGAGTCTTTCCTAGGGGAACAATCACTCAGGAAATTTAAAGCTGCCTGGCCTCTAGGAATCAGTAAATTTGAAAATCCCTGTGACATCATTCTATAGGGAAGAAATATTAAGGTTGATTACCCTGGGTTATAAGTTGCTCCCTCACTGGGACTTGGCCCAAACATATATAGCCAGAATAAAAACCTACGCTAAACCAGTATCTGGAGAATATGGGCATGATGGTTAATCATGTTGGCTCATACTCAAAAACCATGGGATCTCCAATATGCAGGATGCTTTAATACACTGGGTAGAGATACAGTCTTTTCTCCAGCCTTTTCATTTAGTGACACATTTGAGAACTTGTTGGAAACATTGTGGACACTATAAAATGAAAACTGATGGTGAACCACCCTAATAAATTCCCTTCTAAAGACTTGATGATGTTGCTTTGGAAATTTTAAGTCTAATCCAGTATGTGTTCATGCATTAGCTTCCTTGTCATATTGGGCCAAAGAATGGGAAATACTTCTAAGTAGTGATGATCAGTTCTTCTATTTTCCCATAAACATTTAGCACATTTATTAAAAAAGGATGGATTTGATTTTCATGTCTAAAAGTATGTTTTCAAAGTAAAGTTTTAATTTCACATAGCCCTTTGGTGGACATGAATTATTTGTAGGTTTGAAAAAATCATTTTGGCATGTAAATTAGCTTTTATTTTTTCACTCTCACTCTTAAGCATGTTGACTTCATTTTCTTTACAGAGAATTCTGAGCCGTTGGCCTTGCTGTATTCTCACAATTCTGAGAGAGCAGACTAGTTTTTAGAGGAAGGGGAAAATAATCAGAATTCTCCAATGTGATTTATGGGTGTAGGTGTATATTTAGTGATCCCAAATCCTCCTCAAAGGCCCTTCAAAGCAGGACTGAATTCCTCACCATGAACTAAGGGTAAACATCAGATTCAGGCCATTCTGGAGCTGTTTTCTCCCCAAAGAACTGATATCCTATTCAAAATCAAGTATCTTTCTAGTAATGACTTCTGAAAAAGCTATTAAATATGTAAGAAGCTACCTAGAGTCTAGGGTTTACCAGGTTTTTGAAGCCTATCTGCTATTAGCTCTAACTTTGGTTTTGGGTTCTCTACTATCAAAAATAATAATGATTAATTATTGTGCATTTATGATGTAGTCAGCATTTGGCAAAATCTCATATCTTGACATTAACTCTATTATTTCCCTCATTTTATAGATAAAAAAAACAATGTTAAAGAAATTAAATAAGTTACCCAAAGTTGTTCAACTGTCTTGGTTGAGTTTCAAACCCAATTCTGTTAGTTGCCAAGGCTATTTTCATTATGCTATGTTGTCTCTATAATAAAGTCACATTTCACTATTTTGTCTCTTTCTATTTGAGAATCAAGAGATTTTATAATAGGAGTCAAGATGTACCAATTTCAAAATAGATGGTTCCTTTATTAGATTTGGGTCGGTGAAATAGTAAATGAGGGGTAAAACACATAAAATAGTGAAGAGAAATGGATAAAAATGGGGATCATAGAAAGTATAGATGAATTACTTTAATTCTCTTTAACCAGTCTTTATGGTATAATTACTACTTCTCTTTAACCAATCTTTTTTTTTTTTTCTGGAAAAGTTGTACCATTTTATTTAGACATAAAATTATAATATGAAAATCCCCATTTCCCCACAACCTCACAATTTTTAACCTTTGATAATCTGATATGCAAATGTAATGATTTTTGTGTTTTTATAGTACATATATGTAATTGTATTTGAGCATCTTTTCATTAATTTTGAAGCAATTGTATAATTTTGTGAATTTGTATTTTCCAAAATTAGTGTGTGAACACTTTATAAATTCAGGAACATATAGCAAATATTTTCTAGTTTGGAGTTTATTTTTTTTTTAATTTGGACATAGTTTTAAGTTTTTATGTGCTCAATTCTGTCAGTCTTTCCCTCTGTGGCTGGTGGCCTTGATTTATTTGTTAAGAAGATATCTTCCCTACCCAAAAACTATAGAAATATATGCTTACATCTTTTCTAGTACTTCTACATTTTATTTCATCTTTAATCCATCTAAAATAAATTTTAATCTGGCATGAAACAGAAATCTATTTAACCAATCTTTATGGTATGATTACTACTTTTCCAATATAATATGGGTACTAATAGAAATCATATAAGATAAAGCCCCTTTCCTTATGGAGCTTATTTACTTGGGGAGGACAAAGTAGCACATATTAAATCTGTCTATACAAAAGAGATTTAGAAGAAGGTATGTGACTTCATGACATATTTTGCCTTAAATGGAAATTTACCATCCCTACTCATATTTAAACTGATATGATGCAAAAGGGAAATCATATTAGAGCTTTTACAATATTCACTTTTTAAAATCCCTAACCTAATCTATGCTAAGTTTAGAGCAAAAATTCTGAATTCCAGATATAAGACCATATCAGAGAATAGAACAGAATATATGGTTTTAAATGCAAGTTAAAATAAAAACAAAGAAAGGGCACAAACAAAATTGTATATAGATACTCTCCCAAACAGGCCTGGGGAAATAAACTTATTTTTATGTATACTTGTTTGCTGACCTAGTTCACTCTCTGTTGGCTATATGGCATCAGAATTGAAGGGGAAAACATGAGATCATTCATATATAAAATTGATGCTACACACCATCAGCAAAGAAAGTAGAGCTGTATTTATATTTGTGGGTCATATTTTTCCCTTACAACCAAGGCCTTGGTGCTACAGGATGCCTGTTCCAATCTATGGCTATATTACAGAAATAATTAACTGGAATCTAACTCACATGCTTAAATTTAGGACCTTAATGTCGTAGACATCTGACCCATCTAATTACAGAACTCTGGGTGAAAAACTAACCAAACAAACAAACCAAACAAAGAAACACAGGAACAAGATTTTAAGATAGTCTCTCTCCTGATATTGTTGGTTATTCCCCCGTGTCTTCCTGCTCTCTGCAACCCACATACCCCCTCGCCCATGTCTATGTTTCCTTATCCAAGAAGAAATAAAGGAAATGACTTGGGACATCTGTCTCTGATTTAGAACAGTTTCAGCAGGCACCAATTACAGCCTTGAGCTTCAAGTTGTGATCCTTTCAGATTGGCTTGGGGTATAAACCTGAACAAGGCAGTGAGCTTTCTCATTTTTCAGTTTCTCTACCTGTGAAAAAGGTTTGATTGAGGGCACCTCTTTCTTAGAGTTATGGATCATCATGCTAATGCCTAATAGGTACTTTGCATTCCTTTGGTCAGAGTTCTTCTGTACAATTTTCAAAGTGTCATGTGCAACTGGATTGAAACCACACTGGGAAAATTAAGTTGCACCTGTCTTTCGCCTGACAAAATTCCTTCAGCACATGAGAGTATTATGTTTGGTCAAGCTTGCAGCTTGAAATGCTTATGAGGAGAATAATAGTTAAAAGGCTTGACCCAGAGTAAATGAGAAAAAGTATGAGTTTTAAAAATTAGTGAAAACACTGCTTTTAGAAGTGTCTTATGGAATGGCCTACCCACATTAAAAACTGTTGTGGGTTTGTACCTAAATATATGGCAGCTTTCTACAGAGCTTAGCATTTGAATTGCTCGATATAGCAATTGGTTTTACTCATTTCTCTCTTGTTTTGTCTATTGTGTCACTGCTAGCAGTATACAAGGTTTCAATGAGATAGGCCATGTCTCTGACATCTAGCATGGTGACTTCATTTACAATATGGTATTTATTGCTCATCTCATCAAGTCACTCCTTTGTCCTAGATTGATGATTTAGCAAATTGTAGCAGCAGGAAAGGGCCAAAGAGGAAAAATATCATTTATCTCATTTTGGTCAATTTTTTCCAGTCTTGTATGCCAGCAGAAATCAATGCCTGAGTGTATGTGTTTTCTGTGTGTGTGTGCGTGTGTGTGTGTGTGTGTGTGTATGTGTTTGGGGTGTAGGTAGGGAGAGAGATGTGGAAGAGGCAGGAATAGACGTTGATTTTTTGGCACATAGTTAAGGACACTGGTTTCCAAGCTGTTACAGAAAGGAAAATGAGGGACAATTGTTTCTGGTGATTTTTACACTCATGTTGATTTAAAAAATTGACAGCCTCAATAACAAAACTTTCATGCAAATGGTCAGACTATATGAGGGGAAGAGAAATATTCACACAAGTATTAGAGAATGTGTAGTTGGGAGGAAATATGATGTGGATAAAGGAACACAAGTCTTTTGAATTAAAACTTACGTTCTAGTCTTGGCTCTGCTATTAACTTGCTGTGCAACTCAGGATGAATCTTTTATATTCTCTAGCCCTCAGTTACCTGTTTGTAAAGACTAAAGAATCAATAGAGATTAATGGATTATTAATAGAGATTTTTTTGAGTAACTGTTTCCCAAATTTATCTTTCTATTGAATGCCTTTTTCATGTAAGGGCTATTAATATCCCATAGATCTATACATTTTTAAAATTTTTAATACATTTTTATTGAACTACAGTCAGTTTACAATGTTGTGTCAATTTCTTATGTGCAGTACAATACTTCAGTCACATAGGAAAATACACACATTCATTCTCATATTCTTCTTCACCATAGGTTACAAGATATTGAATATAGTTCCCTGTGCTATATGGTATAAACTTGTTGTTTATCTATTTTATATATATTAGTATCTGCAAATCTCAAACTCCCAATTTATCCCTTCCTACCCACTTCCCCCCTGGTAACCATAAGTTTGTTTTCTATGTCTGTGAGTCTGTTTCTGTTTGGTAAATAAGTTTGTCTGTCTTTGAGATTTAATAAAGATTAATAGTCTAAATTTTATTTTAAATTCTTAATCAGTTCTGCCATCAATTGAAAAATTATAATAAGCCTCGTTGAATCATTATGATGTCATATGTGGGCTTATCAATGAAAAAAGCATGCTACCCCAAGTGCTTAATAAATATTGCTATCTGAACTTGTTGAGTTACTTCATGTGTAGGCTGCTGAGCATGCTTCATTGTATGATATGAGGGGTCAAACCTAATTAAAACCTCTCCCTTTTTCTTCTCCTATGGCACCATGATCTTTGTTGCTTGGATCTGCAATAGTTCCCATGAATTATTTAAAGGTAGTTCTGCTGGGAAAATGTCTGCATGCTTTCTGTGAAGTTCCTGGATAATATCTTCTTGTTCTCTGTCATTAATGCATTAACTTAAATCTACTTGTTTTTTTAAGCTTAAATGTTTTGATGAGGAGCAGTCCATGACAGGAACAAGTCTGTGCCAATCAGGAAAGGCTGCCTAAGACTATGGATCCTGTATTAGAAATGGAGTCCAAGCAGTTAGGGTTGTGCTGTGAGGACTCTCGGCTGGACCTGAGGTGATAAAGTACTGGAAAGGAAGAGTACAGAATTTCTTCATATTTTTTCCCAATTTTTATCTAGAATCAGGCTTATCTGCCAAATCAAAATTTCTACTAGACTTAGAGCATCAGAATCTTAAGGATAATTTAGTCTAACTCCTTCATTTTACAGATGAAAGACTGAGGACCAGAGATGGAAGGAACTTTCCTAAGGTTTTATCACTAACTAGTGATAAGGCCAAAACTAGAAGCCAGGTATCCTATATCTGACCACTGCTCTTTCCCCTACACTCTGCTTTCTCTCAGCTTAAGTGCTCTGTTTTGAGAAATCAAAAAGCCAGCAAGTGAAAAAACCAGCAAGTAAAACAGAATAGTTTTAGGATAGATGACTGTTTAAGAAGAAATTGAAGAAGAGACCCCCCCCAAACCAAAATCTACTTGTTGATATCTTGTCTGACTCCTGTCCATGAAAATAATAAATTAAATGACAAAATTAAAAAAAAGTTGCTGAAAATATTTACCATCTTGATGGAATCTGCTTCTAGCCAGCTAGATTTGTCTGGTGGAGTTTATGATTAATCTGTGACCATGCTCAGTCACCGAATTCTGTCCTTATGGATTATTGCTCTAATTTGTCTTCACATATCTGCCCCACTTAGGTAGTACTTGGATAGTTATAATTCTACCTTCACACATAACAAACTACCAGTAGAAATCATAACTTTGTAACTTCCTCTCTGTGTTTTCTTTCCTAGCCCCCATGACAGATTTCTATGGACTCTAGGACATCTGGGAATGACTTTGGGTTACTCATTCTTTTCTCAGGTCTATTTCTTCCACATTGTTACTCTCTTTTAAAGACAAAGTAATTTAGAAAGAACTTTAGTCTATTTTATCCTCACCACTGATTTTTCTTCATCATATCCTTTTAAAGCATATATTGAGAAGTTCCTGTGTGCCTAGCACCCTATTTACTATGAGTTAGAGGCAAGAAGAAAAGGACAAATAACATGAATTTACCATCTATTGTGTGTCAAGCACAATCTTACTGGCTTTTACTTAGAATACCTTATATAATCTTAACTATACACCCCAGGAGTATTCTCTGCCAACACTTATGATACAATCTGGCTTCTCAAGTAATCCTACTATATTATACCACCTAAGACTATCTGCCTCACTGTTTCTTTACCTCCCTTCTTCTATCAAGTAAAATGTCTCTCTGTATTTATTTCATCTTATTCACTTTTTAGGGTGAAAACTAGCTTATCCGAATGATTACAGTTAATGGGTTAATGTCAAAATCCTCCTTGTAGTATTTTCATTTTAGTAGGATATTCTTAGAGACAAAGTGCTTTAAAGGATTGAAGGTATAGTGGGATATTTCAACCAAAGTGGCAAGCTTGGGCAAGAGATCATTGGGTAAAGTGGAAGAGAAGAGCAAGTGTAGGGTGTGGGTTTTGATGACTCTAAATCACTCCACACAGAAAGCCATCTATAAGTATTGGAAGAGTACCTGTAAGGTAGTTTTGCATAAAGTTAATCTATCTTTTTAACACCAGCTAGGTCTCCCTCCGTGTGTATTCGCTGTGGTCATGAGAACTCAAAAAAATATCCCCAACTGAGAAAAGTCAGTTTCTACACTCCAACTGTGTTGTGAGTTTGACTAAAAACTGGGATTTTTATAGGCTAGCTCATCATAAGGAAGAGCTCCTTATGACAAAGGAGTGAATGGTGAACACTGCCACCAACATCCCTACCTTCTCTCACCCTTTACAAAAGCTGCTAAGTCAAAAAGAGATGTTGGATGGTAGTAAAGGGATTCCCACTCACTCTACAATGCTACCGCTAAGGGCTAAGTGTAACTCTTTCCATGCTCTCCTTTGTCCATGGTAATACATTTTTGGGGTCTCAGCATCCACTTGCTGAAATTTCGCAGCCCTCTGTGAGAATATTCATGCTGCACTTGATCACTGTTCTTTTATGTTCTTTCAGGCATGAATGAATTAAACCAGCCAGATTCCCCGTGGCTCCTTCAGGAGACCTTATCATTCTGATTAAAGAATTTCACCCACACTGGAGAAAACAGCAGGTAATCAAATATTATCTTGATTTCTCTTTTGGCATCATCTCTAAAAGAGTGCTCTTTCACTCTGTGGGCCCTAGACAGGTACTGAGAGCCCTCACTAGTCACCCATCCCACATTTTCTAGTCTATGTGATATATTACCAAGTAATGACCAAGTTCTCAGAGTCGATAAATGTAATCTTACATAATATGAAATGCTGTGGTTTATGGAGTAGTTGGTAGAATGTGATTTTATTAATAGTGCTCCATTGAGTCATATTGGACCCTGAGACAAAAGGAAGAATCACACACACACACACACACACACACACACACACACACACACACACACACACACATATACATACACACAAACACTCAGCACATATTGGCCACCCTAGTCATAAAATAGAGGGTAATATGTGTGTGTTGAGGAAAGAGATGCCATTTGCTAAGAAGAAAGATTAGAGTAGTTGTAGGTGACTCACATGAATATTAGGCAAGCATCTTTTCACTGATTGATAAGCTTAAAACTCAATGAGTCTTAGGTTAAGAACAGATTTGGAAGAGGTAGATTTTAGAGATGGGGGATGTATGCTTGCTTTTTAGCTCTTTTGTCTTGATGCCTATTCTTAGAAAAAATTATTACTGAAATGCTAGCCCAGATATCTAACAATCGGAAATGGACATGTCTAAAACTTAAGCACAATTTAAAAAATCGTGAGTAAAAGCCAAATTGACAAACCTTCAGATAGACTAATCAAGAAAAAAAGAGAGAGGACCCAAATAAAACATGAATGAAAGAGTTCAACTGATAGCACAGAAAAACAAAGTATGATAAGGGACTACTAAGAACAATTATATGCCAACAAATTGGACAAGTGAAAGGAAATAGTAAATTCCTAGAAATTTATAATTGCCCCAGACTGAATCGTGAAGAAATAGAAAGTCTGAGTACACTTATTACTAGTAAGGAGCTTGAAACAGTACTCAAAAATCTCCCAAAAACAAATTTGCCTTAACTAGCCTTCACTCACAAATTCTACAAAGCATGGAATTAATATTTAATATGTATCCTTAAGCTTTTCCAACAAATTAAAGAGGAGGAAATTCTTACAAACATGTTTTATGAAGCTAACATTACCCTAATACCAAAACCAGACAAGGATACTACAAAAAAAATTAAGTTACAGGACAATATCCTTGATAAACCTAGATGCCAAAAATCCTTGACAAAATATTAGCAAGCCAAATCCAACAATATACTAAGTAAGATTTATTCCAGAGATACCGGGATGGTACAACATATACACATCAATCAATGCAATATATTACATTAACAAAATGAAGGATAAAAATCATATGATCAGCTCAATAGATGTATGAAAATCATTTGACAAAATTTCACATCCATTTATGATAAACACTCCTGACAAAGTAGATATAGAAGGCAGATACCTCAACACAATAAAGGCCATATATGATAAACCTACAGGAAACATCATACTCAATCATGAAAGCTTTTCCTCTAAGATCAGGAATAAGATGAAGATTTCACTCTTGTCGCAGGACACAAAATCAATATACAGAAATCTGTGATGTTTCTATATACTATTAGCAAATTATCAGAAAGAGAAATTAAGAAAACAATCCCATTTACTATTGCATCAAAAATAATAAAATACCTAGGAATAAAATTAACGAAGGAGGTGAAAGACCTGTAGACTGAAAATCACAAGACACTGATTAAAAAATGGAAGAAGACACATATAAATGAAAATATATTCCATACTCATAGACTGGAAGAATTATGGATATGTGGAAGCTAAATTGAAGCCACTCCATCCTTTCTTTCTTGCACTTTCTCATAAAAGGGAAAAGAGCCTATTCTGAATACCATTTAAGAATTTTTTTCTAATATACTCAGTATGAGTATAGTTGGAGAGCTCAGTGAGATAAGGAGAAAAAATTAGGCATCTTCCAAAACATATTATGTTTGTAACACGTATAAATTAATGATTAGTGATAGGTGGGGTGGGCTAAATAACTAACTATATATTTCTGTTGTCTTCTGTAAAATAAATATCTGTTGGCTCAATTAAAGTACAATATTTCTGTTGGAAGTATTAATAAATGTTAAATGCTAGTTGAGCCTGAATCTCAGTTATGGTATGAAATTCAAATCAACTAAGGGAAACTTGAATGCATTTTCATTTATTAATAAACATGAAAGTCCATAGTCAAGATACAACCTCAGGCTTGAGAGAGAAAGAGAAATAGTCAAATTCTACTACTAGCAAACAAACAAAAAGCTAAACAACAGAAACAACAATAAAACCTTTATATTAACAGGTATGTGAAGACACCTATGTAATTTGTTTAAGGGATTTCATCCTGGAGACACTAGCCAGCATTCAGTCTTTGGCCACAGCATTAATGCATATATATAATTATTTTACATTGTTTAAAGTGCTGAGAATTTGTTCATTTTTTAATGTACTTGTGTAGCACTTGCTATAGAATCTTGGAAATATTAACTCATTAAATACTCATTGATGTAGGCACTATTATCATCTCATTTTACAGATGAGGCAATTAAGACATCAAAATGTTTATGTAACTTGACCAAAGTCACACAACTCCTCATTACTTATAAAATACTTGCATATTTTGCAATTATTATATATACATGCAATGAAAACATATATATGACATGGAATGCCAGTGCTAATTAAAACCCAGAAGTAAAATTAAAAAAATTAGAGCTAGAAGTGTTATTAAAAGTTATTTGGTTTAACCTGCACATTTCAAAGAAGAAATGGAGGCCCAGACAAATTGGCTTGCTCAAGGTCACACAAGATAGTCAATGACAGAGGTGGAACAAGAACTCAAGATTTCTCATTCTCAATCTGATATTATTTTTATTACACTAAGCTGCCTTTGCTATGATTAATTTTAATAAATACATCACTATATTTTTGAATAAATGTTACATCAAATGGTCACTTTGCAAATCTGTATGCTTACTCTAGTGATGTTGTGTTTTATTCTTATAACTTGTTCTTTGAAATTATCCTTCAGACTGGTTTGAGCTAATCAAGAAAAATGAGTCTTAACACACTATGCTCAAATCTTTTCATACCTTGCTTTTGGCCAAAAATGGCATTTTTAACTTGATCCTTAACTTCATTGCTCAGACTTCATTCTGAATGGCTTTTGACTATTTGCCAAAATTCAACTATCCTTAAAAGGCAAATATTTTTCATCACAGAGATTTATTCTAAAATATATGAGGCAGGCTCTAAGTACAATTCTAAAGCAAAGTTTCAAAAATTTCCTGAACAATAGAATATAGTTGGATCACAGAAAAGTGATAGAAGCATGATATCATTTGATGATCATCTTAAAAAAAAACATACTTCACATATTTGCAATTAGTCTGTCACTGATATCAATCTCTGAAACAACTGGACCTCCAAATTGTCAAAGACTTATTTCTCCAATCTCTTTGTACCTAACATATATTTAAGTTGGTGAGTACGGTGCAGAGGGCATCTGAATTCAAGTCTTCTGCCGTGTCTTAGAGTTAAATGTCATTGCTTTCCTACTTGTTAAAATGTTACAAAGAAAACAGAAAGAAAATACAATGCATTCAATCTAAATGAATCTCAAGAAGTGGCTAGTCATTTAGTTTTCAATCCAATGAAAAAAGAGTCATCAAAAACCAACCAAATATTGCAAAATAATGCCATTTGCTGAAAAAAAAATACTTTTATTTACTGTCACCAGTTTTGGTTTAGAAGTACCTTCTCTCTTTAGCCTTTCACAAAAATGCATTTAAGGGAAAGGGATTAGAAATAAATAAATAGTAACCATATGTCTAAATTACTTCTAAATTCACCCTGGGCCAATTAATTCCCTCGGCCTACAGGTATCCAGAAGTCCAGTATTGCTCTCTGAGTAGGTAGTGACATAAAAAGGTAAGCAATTGGCTTATGTCAGAAATAAAAGTGAGTGAGCCAGCAGGTAAATTTCATAAGAAAAAATATAATCTTTTTCTCAACTGCAGATTTTGGAAACCAGTGCCTGTTCAACACACTTTCAGTACTTGGTGGGTCTCATGACTATGATGGGGGAGGGACTTGTCATTTCCTGCCATGAGAAGGCAGCAGGTGGTGATAAAGGGAAAAAAAAAGTAAAAATAGCATCACATTACTGCAAAGAAGTGTGCTCTACTCCATTTTGATGTGTGTGTGTTTATGTGTATGTGTGGTGGGAAGGTAATACTTTTAAAACCTGACTTACTTTTAGTTGTACTTCCTTTGACTGTAATACAATATGGCTGTTTAAATGTATATTCTTAACAGTTAAGATATTTTTTGAAAAGGAAATGAGTGTATTTTGAGTCATGTACTCTGCCTTAGCTCAGAGGTTGCAGATAAAAACGATAAAATTGTAGCTGAATGATTTTTTAAATGTTTAAAGGGGCATGGAGCTTGGGTGCCACAGCTGCTGTGAAGGAGGTGTTTTCTTCTTGATTGTTTCTGAAATTTCTTCAATTTGATTCTCAAACACTTAAGTGAACACATTTTGATTGTTTTGGGGAAACCATGGAGCAAATTGTAATCAGTTCAATGTGATGGCATCCAGAGCACTTATTATATCCATTGGCAGATGACCAATGAGGAAGAGCAAACTTTTTCTATTGTAAATATAATTTTATAAAGAAAAAATTAAGATGCAACTTTCAGTAAATAAAAAGTAAATTCTTTTTAAAAAGTGGCTTGTATAACCTCCAAATGCTTTGCAGTGGCCAATATCAATGATTAAAACAACAACTAGAAATTACTAAATATATTTTTGGTTTTATAACATGAAGAGCCTTTAAAAGACATGCTTCAAAAATTGTACAGAACTGGATAATTGAAAAAAATTCTGCAAACATTCAGGGACATTTGTATTAAAATTTAACAGGCACTTACTAAAGGTCTGCCAAAGAACATTTAATACAGGTCTATTCTAAGTGTTGTGAGAGATACACAGATGATTAGGACAGAGTTCCTACTCTCAAAGAGGTTACAATCTAGAGGTTATATAGACAACAAACTATACTATTAGACAGTATGAAACACATTAGACTATAATAGAGGTACAAGCATTATGCTGTGAGAAGGCAAAGGAAGGGGAGCTAATTCCAATTTGAATGGCTCCAGAAAGTCTTAGAGGAAGAAATGATATTATCAAAATTCTCCTTTCTATGAAGAATTTTTCTATCAAAGGGGAAAAGTGGGGATGGGGGTATGGAACTTAAAGACATTAAGACTAAATTAAAAGAGAGACATCAAAAGGTACATTCAAGTTCATCCTGGCATGGTAGAAGTCTAGGGCATTTGGAAGAGTGTAATAAGAGATCAGGTTCAAGAGAGAAAATAGAGCTTTGAGTATCAGATGTTTAGGCCATCACAGTGTGAACACTTGTAGGATTTTGCACAAGTGCATTATATACTTCAACCTACACCTGATAAAGACATTTGTAGAAATATGTTAGTCTGAAATAAGAAGGTTATGCTATTTTACATAATAAAAAGGAAGTAGGGTTATTGCTCATGTCAAAATGTTGTAAACAGAGATAAAATATGAATACTTGTTCCTCCTTCTGAAACAGCGCTGAGTGTTACTGATACTGTGTTGTAAAGGTACAAAAAAAAATTGCAGTTGCTGGTGGATATTCATTATTTGCTTGCCTTTTCATCTTAGATAGATGATACCTCTCTAATCCTTTGAGTCAACATATAATAGAAACTCAGAGTCCTTCTGCAAGAACATCTGCAAAAGACTTTGGAAGAAGGGATTTTCTGGGTCTCTTAGATACTTTTCAACTCATACTACAGACTCCAAGAAAACAATGGATGATAAATATCTGCTCTTAAAGCCAAATGGCAAGATCACACAACATTAGTTTGTCTCATTAAATCCCAATCTTGAACTGTATTATTTTTCACTCCAGTGAAATAAGGTCATCAGACATGAACCAAATATTATAAATAATGCCACTCACTGAAAAATCACTTTATTTACAAACAGAGCATTATGCAGTGAACATAAATATGCAAAATTCCAGTCAAATATTGCCCATGCATCAAGCTTCTGGGGCTGATATAGCCCCAGGCTTGACTTCAGATGGGGTCTGTGATCCTTTAGGGCACTTCAACCCTGACCTAGAGAAGAGTAAAATTTCTGGGTCTTTGTGAATCTAGTCCCTAAAAGATTGTTGTGGGATGAAGAGAGTGTCATATGAAAGAGTTACATCTGACTCAGTTTTCACCACTTCCTTTCTATATATACATAGAGAGAGAGAGAAAGAGAGAGAGGGAGAGAGAGAGAGAGATACCATCTCAGACAAATGTGACAACAGTTTTGATGAGGACCTAAAATATAATTTGTTTGATGTTTCATACCTGGATCATCGTTATTCCAGACTTGGGCTAGAGTGACCTCCAAGTGAGAATGTCATTGCCTAGGTTCTTGGATTGTGGATACAGTATATTGGGCACATGTATCTTTGAGGCTAGTCTAGGACTCTCCCCACTTCACCCCTTTAACCCTCCTTTTCAAGACAGGTCCAGGAAAACAGACACCTATCCCTCTAATACTTTACAGTTATAATTCTTTTCTCAAATATGATGGCTTAAAAAAGAAGAAGAGTCTGGGAAGGAGGTGCATTAGCAGTGATGTGCCCCCTTCTCTGCTTCCACCTAAACCAGGAGGCATGTACCTGTCAAAGTGGTACCATAGCTGGTGGAAGATTAGTCAAGGAATCCAGTCATCTTCTTTTTCCATGACACTTCAGTGTCAGTAACCAGAAAGATGCCTTTAAGAGCCAAGAGTTTCCAGAAGACTGTTTGCATCTACTAATCAGGACGGTTGAGATGCTAGAAGGAGACATGTAGGACTACACTAATGGTTCCTGGCATGTGGTTACTCTTTCAGCAGTGACTCAAAGTACTTTTGAGACATTTTTTGAAGTGAGGGACAAAGTAAACTCCTTTAAATCTTGCTTAATGTATAGGATCCACTTTCTTAGCATAGAAAACATGGTAGAAGATTGAGAAGTAACCAACCAGAACCCTGTTCAGAAAAGACGTGTTATCAAGAGCCAGAAAATGACAGGCCTAGCAAAGACAAAGCTGCCACCAGAGGAAGCTTATATTTAATCATCTGGGATAGCAGTGTTCAGTGTCTTGTACTCCTTTCCCATGCCACCCTTAAAGCCTCATCTAAGGACAGGATCTATTACCTGCCATTTAAAATCCAAGAATGAGATCCTTTTTTAATTAGATTAATCACCTTGATCTTGGGTCATCAAATGTTTCCTGGGCATTTTTCAGAGTAATGACTGAAGGCTCTATGGGTACTTCTTAGGGTAATTACTGGGGGCTAAACAGTTCCTTTTTGCCACTTGCATTTTAGTATTTAGAATTAAATTTTAATTAATTTTCCATCAGGATTCTTTATGAGGTTTCTGCAGACCCCCATGTCTGCTGAGAGGCTTCCATGATACGTATTCCTTTTTAAAAACATAATGCTATACACTTTGGATTATATAGTGAGGAGAAAATGGCTCCAAATTATAAGTAAAACACAAGTAACTAGGGGGGGAAACCACTAAACACCAAGACCAGAAAGATCTGATACACTGAACTAAAAGGCAAATGATGGAAAAGCTCTGAGATCTATTACACATGACCTAAAAATTCTGAGTTTGTGTGAGGTACTGACATTCTCCAAGAAAAGTTACCAGGTTTAAATTACTGGGCTCCATTTTAAAGCTGGGAGTCTGCAATTCCAAGCTTAAACTCTCTCTGTAGAGCAAAGGGCTTATCCTTAAGAAAAAGGAGTTTGGGCCTCAGCCAACAAGTGGGAAAGGATTTTTTTTCTTTCCTTTTTCTTAAAGAAGGTCTTTTTGGTAATTTATGAAACTACAACACATTAGGTAGCCACCTACAGCCAAAATCAAGGCCAACCCTGGAGTGAGGCCCTGGAGACTGGTTTAACTTTCCATTTCACCCTTGCTTTTTTTTACCAGAACCCATAAGGTTGGTTTACTCCTCCACTTTCACAGACTATTAATCCTGTGAAGCTGTGGATAGGGCACACTCTCAAAGAGAAAATTGCAAGAAAAAGAACTGCAAAAAAGCGAAAGGGGCCAGAAGGACCTGATTATCTTGGACCTTAGTTTATTTTATGTAAGCTTGGAAGCTTATAACTTTCCTTAAAAAAATTTCCCTTCTTATCCAAATGCTCATGCCTGGTCTGAGACACAAGGTGAACATTCAGAAGAGCTGAGGAAAATCCCCACAGCCGTGTCGGCACTGAGAACAGGAAATACGTACAGTTTTCCCACTGTAACATAACTTGTGATCTTCTCCTCACTTCTACAAAGTGAAAATATTTTAAATGTAATGTATAAAAGGGGACTTTGTAAAATGGTAACTTATATTTTAAATAGAAAGTTAATATATATACCATGTTAGCTCTGAGACCACATTTTGAGAAACCTGCTTAAGAAAAACAGAAAGAATAAAAATAGACTCCTATAAATCATGTGGATAAGAGCAATACCCTGAGAGGTGGAAGCTGCATAAGAACAAACTGACTAACATTTATTTTTTGATGGATGGGAGGAGCGAGAAAGTGGATAGTGGCTAAAGTAATTGTTAATTATCAGTACAATTTCAGTAGCCTCTGCTGTCATCCATTCCCAATAACATTTGGCATTCCCTGGTCTCCAGGATATGAAATGATCACAATTAGGATATCTGAGGAAAGGTAACATGACTGGGCATTATTCACTGGTGATGTGAGCTTGAGTGATTACCTTCTTGCTTTTTTCAAGTAATTGTAAGTGTACTACTCAGAGCAGAGGAACAATATGCACTATCTGCTGAAGGGGAAATGGGCTTCAGATCTCAGCAGAGACATTTGGACTCAGCTAAGTGAAACTTCCTGGCAAAATAGTAACTCACAGTAACTGCTTTCTGTACACAGATTGTTATTTCCTCCCTTCAGGAAGCTTGCCTATCATACAATTACAGATATCAAAGATAAGAGAAGTTGGGAGCCTGACTGGATGTGGTATCTAGACAGAGCAACCTTCTTTAAAATAAAATTTCTGATGGAACATTCTCCCTAGGAGAATTAACCAGGCAGAGATTTTCTGAAGTATTTGTTTACTGTGCTATAGCCAGCACTTTATTTAGATACAGTGGCTGGACAGGTTTCCTGGAAAGACTGTAAGCTATTTGACTTAGAAAATTTTCGAAAGTAGAAAAAGAAGCCCTGAGATTTGCTGTGTGCTGATCAGAATTAGGAAAAATGTTGTCTCTTCTATACAATATTTGTTATTGCTCATGTATCAGAGGTACCATTGCCTCCACACTCCTTGTTCTGCCCCACATTATTTGCAGTCACTTGCATGACTAACTCTGCTTTTTCTTGGCTTACTAAAGTTTGTACCTAACCAGAATTCTAAAATAAAGTTGGTTTTTAAGCAAGTAATTGCCTATGACCTATAATTAGATTGTTGATGGGCAGAGCTCCACATCCCAAAATATAGTCTCTACATGCCACTAATATGTCTCAAAGACCATCATTATAAATTAGTTCATTTAATGATTTAGTATTTTTAATAATATACTTTCCTTTATTAATATACAGAAACACATTTTGATGGGGGAAAGTCTAACATATCCATAGATAATAACAATCTGTTCAAGAGAAGTCTCAGTAAAAAACAGAGAAAGCTATCCCAGATATTCATTTAAACCAGATTTCCCTGAAATAAGCAAACAAAGATATAATAACATAATATTGCTGGAAAACACTCTTGAACCATATAATGAGTAAAATTTAGTGAGTTTCAGGTTCAGATAAACAGATGAATATTCATAAATAAAATAATAACTTCCCACAGTAACACCATATGAAATAGTTTCTGATCTGTAGATTGCTGGAAATCAGGCTAAATTCAGGCCATCAACTTCATTTTTTCTCTTATTTTTTCCTCTTCCCAAGGAAGTGAGTAGAATTAAGAAAGAATAGGTTCCCCAAGTAAGAAAAAAAATTTGCTCAAGGAATCTGGCATGTTCTTTCAAATAAATATCTCATTTAAAATTGGAGTATGTTCCAGTGTCTGTTATAACATGAATTCTTTCCTGACAAAGGGAAATCTCAACAAAATAGTAGCAATGTCTGAAAAAAAAGTCCCCTTCCTGTTTTGTCTCCATTACTCTTAAATACAGGAGTATTTATATTCATTATAACACAGATAACTAGGGTTTTTTTCCATGTTTGAAAGCCTTTTCAAGCATCCCAAGCAACTTTTCCTACTGGAAAATAATGTAATCTAAACAAAAGGAAAGCATTATCAGCTTTTCCAGAAGGAAGCCAGAAGAATTTTAAGAGAGATGTTCTATTCAGGAGCACTTCAAGGCTACATTCTAGATTATACAGATAAAAATGCGTTAAAATGTGGCCAATGAGGAGTGACCAACAGGAAAAATACAGACTTCAGCGGGGTAGTCTTGGCTTTAAGTTCACTTCACATAATCAAATATGTTCTTAATATCTTAGTTAGTTCCCCTCTTTCGTGCTTACAGAGTACACTGTACATTGCCTATGATCACATTTTCATATTGTGCATCAATTATAATTCTCCCTCTCTAGACCATAAGGTCTAAGAAGAGAAAGATTATGTGTCTTTTTCCACTGTCTATACCTCCAGTATCAAGCATGGTGCCTGGCAAATGGTAAATGCTGAATAATTATTTGCTGAATAAATCTTGGATGAACTCAACAAATTCCAAACATAGTTCTAGGTGCTCCAGGGGGCAGACAGGTATATAAGACTCAGCCCTTGTCTTCAAGGAGTTTCTAGCCTAATTGTGGTGGAGTGGGGAGAAGAGGAAAACAGACGCATAAATAAGACACTGATACAAATTACTAGCCAAAAAGCAGAAGTAAGTGCTTTAAGAGAGGTATAAATGAGGATTTTAAAAAGGGATGAACATAACAGTGTTGAGTTAACCACAAAAGTTTTCATGAAGAACAGGAAATTTGAGAAATGTCTTTACAAATAGGTAAGACTGATAGGCAAAGAAGGTATTTCAGGCTGAGGTAGCAGAATGAGCAATTGCTGTTCATGGGGGTAGGGGGTTGGTTTGAATAGTATGGAGCTCAGTTTGGCTAGAATTCTGGGCATGTTAGGAGAGCAGTGGGATATAAAGCTCTAAAGGCATGGTATTTAAGGAAGCAATTGATTGCCAGACTATGTATTTTGTGATTTGTTGGGCAATAGGAATGCTTTTTAAAGAGCTCATTTTAGAAAAAAAAAAAATTCTGACAGCATTATATAGAATGGAGTAGGAAAAGATAAGGGATAGGGAGTTAAATTAATAAGGTCCTGATCTAGAGTAGAAACAATGCAAATTTCTTAAAAAATATGTTTCTGAGAAATAATGCAGTTGCAGAAAATACTAATAATAATGTGAGTTATACTAACTAGTGTTTATTGAGCACTTATTGTGTACCATACATTATGCTAAATGAATTACACACAGCAGCTCAACTAATTCTCATACTGACTCAATAAGTTAGGTGCTATGATTATTCTCATTTTATCAATGAGAAATTTAAGGATCAGAGAGATTTAGTGATATACATATAGGCACACAGCTATTAACTACAAGAGCAAGAATTTAAACCCAGGTAGTTCTAACTCCTAAACTTACATTATTTCCCCCATAGTATGCTATCTTCTCCTTAGGAACTTTTTTGGTAGTGGAAAATAAAGGACAAAGAGTCGATGTTTCCAAGACTTTGGGACAACCAGGGCAAACACTGGTGAATTTAATAGCAATGAAGAAGTCAGGAGCAGAATCTGGTTTTAAGTTTTGAGACGTGATGATTTTTATATGAGGTATGTTGATATTTATAGTCAAATGATTTTTAACTGAAATTCTTCCATTCAACAAATACTGAGTACTTACTTTGTGTCTTCCACAGTCCTTGGTTTTGTTATACAGCAAGTAAACAAAATACACAAGAATCCTTGTCCTCATGGACTTTACATTCTAGTAGGAAAAATATATTAAAATAAACTAAATAAGTGAAAATCAAAGAGTATGTTAGTTATGACTGACCATTGATAAAATAAATACTAAAGGGAGATGACATTGTTGGAGGACAGCTGCAGTTTTAAATAGGAAGATCAGGGAAAGCCTCATGAAAAGGTGACACTTGGGCAAAGATCTGAAAAATGTGAAATAGTAAAACAAATAAATAACAGGCTAAAGTATTTCAGGCACAGGGAACTGCCAATTCAAATGCTTTGAGGCAGGAATGTTCTTGATGTGTTCACCTAACAGCAAGAATGGCAAAGTTGCTGGAGCAGACTGCAAGGGGGAGAATATTAGGAGGTGAGTTCAGAAGAGAAACCAGGAGCTAAATCATATAGGATGCTATAGGTCATTGTAAGGACTTTGATTTTTCCCTCTCAGTAAGATGAAAAGACGTTAGGAGGTTTTTATCAAAGAGATGACATGATCTGACAAGGTATGACATATTTTAAATAAATAGAAGAGATGACTTCACTTTCATATGTTGAATGTTGAGGTGAGGATGAAACATCTAAGAGATTTTATACACAGTTGGAAAGAGAGCTATAGATCAGGATGACATAGATTTAAGAGTCATTGGCTATGATAGGACAGGTGAATGTTCAGTAGAAGTTAACTGGATGTATATTTGTAAACTTCTGATTTCTAATCAGTGATATTAGCATGTGATGACTTTATATAAATAGTTGAAAGGAGGTTGAAAATCCAGGGCTTTGACTTTATGGTTTGCCACCCAAATTTGCCTGTCACCTAATCAAAATAATCAAAAATCACTACGTGTGAAATATTTCAAAGATGTATTTCAGTTTGGGAGTTGAACAACCTCGAAGTTTAACCACTCTTTCAATATTAATGTTATTACAGTTGTGCTTCGCTGCATTTTATAATACCATCTCTACTTCCTTATCTGAGAAATCTCAAGTATTTAACCTCTTCAACCTGAATGCACAGTTCATATCATTCATCAGGATGTTTAAAGTGAACACCATATTTTTAAACAAAATGTGTTATTTTACTTACCAGACAATTGAGGCAACATAAAAATAATTCCTTCAGGGGCTGAATCAAGCACACTTTAAAACACATGGATTTGATAATCCAAAGCAGGATGTTTTACAATCCCTATTTCATTTTTGTTCTTCCCACATATCTTTAAAATCTGTTAAGTCCTCCTGGATTTTAGCAGCTTGAGGCAACTATTCAGGTCCCTAAGCTAAAATTTGTTTTAGAACAAAGGTCAGGGACCTCACTGAGTCAACTTTCTGGGGATTTTGATTCTCTGCACTGGTGCCATAGTCTGTTGTCTTAGAAAACTGAGAGGTGACTAAATGACCCACGTGAACGGAAGTATTTAAAGAGAGGCTGGTTGCCCACTTATTTTCAGACATCTGGGAAAGATTTGGACAAAATCAGTGGCCCCTAAATGATGGTTCAAGGACAAATGTTAGGTTGGCTATATCTTAATCATGTGGGGAGATTGTAAAAATACAAATTTCAGGCCCTAGATACTAAATCAGAATCTCTGGAGGAAACACCAGGAAATCAGAGGAAAGCTGTGTGTTGTAAACTTTCCCAGGTGAATCTGGCAATCAGTGATGTTTGGTCCATATCAGAGTCTCTCAAATATTAATATGCAAAAGAATCACCTGTGGTTCTTCAGCTTGTGGTACAGCAGGTCCCAGGTGGGACCTGAGATTCTTCTGCATTTCTAACAAGCTCTCAAATAACGCTGATTCATGGGTCACATTTTGAGTAGTAAGCGGCTAAATTACCTCTCAGTTTCTTTCTAGCTATACTTTCCTGTGATTCTAAAGTGCCTTGTGGAAATTGTGACTTATCACCCTCGCTCACATCAGAACTTTCCATTAAAGGTAATAGATTTTTTTACATATATGCCTTTTTTTTTTTTTTGCACAAAGTTCCAGATAATAATTGGCTTTTTTTTCACTTGCAGCTCTGCCTTTGTTTCCCACCCTTTGGTTTTCAACTCATAACTGAAAAAGGCCCAGAAAGCTGATCCATCCAAGTTAATCATCTCTGAAGAATTGTGGACCCACTGAGTACTAAAGCAAACCTTTCTCCTATGTGAGCCAGCAAAAGAAAAACAGCTTGTCAAACACCTATAAAGAGATGGCTATCACCATATGGGAATTTGAAGAGCTGCTATATGGCACATTCATGATCCAAATGGGAGAGGATCAACTGTCCCAGAAGGCCTTTTAACTGAGTAAACAAGAAGGGAAAATTATAACAGCTTGTCATTGTGCCTGCATACTAGACTTCCATGTAGTTACTATAGACAAATCCAAAGTAAGCATGCAGACTGTTCTTTGAAAAGCCCCCAGATCATGTATAGAGGCTGAGACCAATGCAGTAAAAAGAAAGTTATTCTATACTCAGTCTCTCCAACCCATCGATGATTACTCTTTTAGAAAGAGCAGCAGTTGACTGTAAATTTAGGTTTTGAACCGCCATTTAGCAAAGACAGTTTCTCTAGAAACATGCCTGTTAATGATACATGTGCTGGGTCAGTTGGAGAAAATAGGGACTTTCGATACTTCATCTATGCAGTGACATATACTGTCATTCTTGTGCCAGGTCTCATAGGGAACATTTTAGCCTTGTGGGTATTTTATGGCTATATGAAAGAAACAAAACGGGCTGTGATATTTATGATAAACCTAGCCATTGCTGACTTACTACAAGTTCTCTCCTTGCCACTGAGGATCTTTTACTACTTGAATCATGATTGGCCATTTGGACCTGGCCTCTGCATGTTTTGTTTCTACCTAAAGTATGTCAACATGTATGCAAGCATCTACTTCTTGGTCTGCATCAGTGTGCGACGATTTTGGTTTCTCATGTACCCCTTTCGCTTCCATGACTGTAAACAAAGATATGACCTATATATCAGCATTGCTGGCTGGCTGATCATTTGCCTTGCCTGTCTGCTATTTCCTCTCCTCAGAACCAGTGATGACACCCCTGGCAATAGAACCAAATGCTTTGTGGATCTTCCTACCAGGAATGTTAATCTGTCCCAGTCTGTTGTCATGATGACTGTTGGTGAGTTGATTGGGTTTGTCACACCTCTTCTAATTGTCCTGTATTGTACCTGGAAGACAGTTTTATCACTGCAAGATAAATATCCTGTGGCCCAAGACCTTGGAGAGAAAAAGAAAGCCTTGAAAATGATTCTAACCTGTGCGGGAGTTTTCTTAATTTGCTTTGCACCTTATCACTTCAGTTTTCCTTTAGATTTCTTAGTCAAGTCCAATGAAATTAAAAGTTGCCTAGCCAGAAGGGTGATTGTAATATTTCATTCTGTTGCCTTGTGTCTTGCTAGTCTGAATTCTTGCCTTGACCCAGTCATATACTACTTCACCACTAATGAATTCAGAAGACGGCTTTCAAGACAAGATTTGCATGATAGCATAAAACTCCATGCAAAATCATTTGTAAGCAACCATACAACTTCTGCCCTGAAAACTGAATTATGTTAAATTAAAAAAAAAAACTGGGTGTGGAAAGAAATGCAAGTATACCAGAACACATTTGCAATACCCCAAGTCACTGGGAAGTAATCATGGGAAGCACTCACAGCTTTTCAGTTATTCTCTATCTTACCTATATTAGGAATTCACATCTTCATAAAAGAACCTATTTAGAGAATTATACTACACCATTATAGATGTTGAATTGTCTGTGTAGTAATTTGTCACCAAGTCTTTAAGACTTAAACTATAAAATTTCAGTGACATCCTATACACATATGCTCTCAACTAGAGTCAGTAGTTTTTTCTGTCAACTTAAGACACTTAGTTTTGTTACAATGGACTCTGAGTTTCTTTGTATTTAGAGGCAATGTAGTTATCTATTTATACTAGTAATCACAATTGATATCCCAATATCATATTTTTAGTTGTCTTCAGGTAGGATGGACAATGTATTATTTTGTGAAAACAAAATGTTATAAACAAGGAACCATTTTTATCTCCTGAGTGTGATTACACTCTTGGGTTGAAATAGCTATTTCTTTAATTCAGTGTCAGTATGAAAAATCATCTGTCATATCTATCAATAGAATGAAAATCTGAACTCAAGCCTCTGGTATGTTTAAAGTAAGAAAAGAAACAAGTTCACATACTCTCTATGACTGTATAAAATGCCAAAATGAATCTACCCAGGACTTGTCAAAGTCCATACAATGTGACAAAAATTTTCTCTATAGGTTCAGGAGAAAGTAAATAGGTGATAATCATAGTTCTGGTTCTTTTAAAATATTTCCAAAGAACATCTCTGGAGATGTATGGATCTGCCTAGTAATGTGAATGTGTACCATGCTTCTAGAGTGATATTGAGGTACCTCTGACAGGTTACTGCACTTTCTGAGCCTATAAAAGAAGTAGGGCACTAAGCTTAGGCCAGAGCAAAAAGATGATGTTATTTCTTACTTTAAGTTAGGCGGCAACTGTCAAGCTACATTAACAAGCCAGAGTAGAGTTTGGAGGCAGCCAGGCATGTGGACCCGAGTCTTCGGTAATTTTTCTGGACCAGCTTTGCCCTAGTGATATCATTCTAAGGCCGGCACAGCCTCCCTCCCAGCAGCTAGGGAAATCAATTCTTTCCCCTTTTGAGAAAAGTACAGAAGGTTAATTTTGGCCACATTGGACACCCCTTACAATGGTTTGCCTACTACCTGTTTAGTAGTAGTATGCAAGAAACAGATCTAGGATATGAGTAGGAATTTAACCTGAGGTCTTAAATATTAGAATACTTTGAACTAGAGCAAAAAGCTTTAACTTTTTAAAATGCTCTAATTAAACTCTGTGTTCTATATAATGAAAACACATTTTACCTGGAAGGAATGTGAAAATAAACAAAGAGCTCTATCATATTTGCAAGAAGAGAGTTATTTTAGGCACACAGTTATGATACCAATATGTCTGGGGAAAAGAACTGGTGAAATCAAAATGAATTTTAATATCTAAGATGAACAGAACATTTTCTAATGTTTTCTCTAGACAAGTGTTGCTTTTGATTATACTGTTGTTAAAATGATTCTCTATTAGAAGACTGACTTGCTGCTAGCAATAGTGTGTGTATTTATCTCTTAATTATTCATTGTAAGGTACATATTTTGATGTTAAGTGAGTTCTAAATGACTTAAATTGTGTTTTAAAAAGGGTAGCTGTAACTGTGTCTGGTCTGTTTGCTCTAAAGTTATCTGTGTTCAAATATAATTTAGTGTTGTATTGCGATCAGAAGTAATACTTTTGAGGGTACTTGTAGTGAAAGAGACTTGTCTATCCTATTTATATTTACTGTTTTCTAGATTAGCATGAATTACACTTCTTAGGGTCATTTCGGCAGACCAGTGATTTAATTTCATTAACATACTAATTTTACTTTAAACATATCTATTTTTTTAAAGAGGAGGGGAAATACTTCCAGGAGATTACTGAACTTCTTAGAGGAACTGCTGAGATGAGAACCCATTTATTAGGTAGTCCAGAAGCCCTTGAAATTCATTTATATCATTTGAGGAAGAACAGAGGGAACAAGTATCCAATGTTCTTATGCTGCTTAGCTAGGACTACCCCCTCCTCTTCAGGCCTGCTCATCTAAATTTATATTCAGTGCTGTGATTTACTTTAACAACCCTTCCTCCCCATCAGCATGGTTTGTCTTCTGTCCTATTCCCTGGTTCTTGTAGTCAGTAATCTGATGAATTTATTCAAACTAAGGTACTAATGACTAACGTTAGTTTAAGATTAATTTGCCCAGGGATATCTGAATTCTAGGCCTTAGGAATAAACTTTAACTCAAACTGTTCTGATTGCAAAATATACACATAATTATTCCAACAAGAGATATTTTGAATATGGAGTGATTTCCACATGATTAATATTGTCATTATTGTTACTGTTATTGTTGCTGTATTCAAATGGTTTATAACTTTTCATTGTCACTTAGTTAAGCAGCTAATTCTATTAAACTGTAATTCCACAGAAAGGAGCCATCTGCCTTAGGAACAACAGATCAAATTAACTTGGTTTGAAAGCGTGTGTAAGTGCAACTGTTGTGCAACTTCATTTTTATGTCATCTTTTTTGCTTTTCCTCCCCAGACACTGTGAAAATGTTGCACTTGGAATGTATTTATGTCTGTAATTTATAATATGCATTTTAGTAATAAAGATAGTCTCTGTAATTGCATAGACAATTTCTGCCTCCAGAAGTCAATGTATACATGGTCATTTTTTTCAGAAAACTGATATAATTGAGGTGCTTTATCAGTGTCCTCACATACATGGGTAAAAGTCCCATGAGGCCCTACTCTCCCTTTCTCTCTGGTAAGGTGCATTCTATTCTTAAATGGAAAGGCAAACCGTTTCCCCATCCTACCCCACCTCCACCATCCACTCTTCCCAGAGACAAACTCATTACTATCCACAGCCTACTAAGATTATTCCACATCCTCACTTGTTAACCAAATTTATCTGAATGAATTAAAGCCCTGTACTTGCTATAGTCTGAGGGCAGAAAAGGAGATGAGGAGACAGAGGGAATGTTTTCTCTTTAGTCTGAAGGATTGTTAGGAACCAAAAGTCTGATTTTTCTTGTAGGTTGGCAGGGGGAAAAATCCTCCACTGTCCCCGCCTGCTCCTCCCAAGACAGATCTACAAAACCAAAAGTGAAGTCAGGACAATTGTCTCTGGCCCTCCTCTCATCCTGATTATCTTTCTTCCATTTTATCAACTCCCTCCTCATCTCATCTATATCCCTAGTGCTTTGTGGAGGTCCAGGTATCTTCTGCGATAATCAAGTTGTTATGAATTCCACATTTTGGCTGAAAAAGAATAATGTTCCTAGGAAGTGATAAATACTTACTAAGGAGAAATTTCTGATGTTTTGGTAGACCTGAAGAAAATAATGAGATATAAATATAGGATCTACTCCATATTTCAAATGTCCTCAAATAATGTGCATCCCTCCTCTGTGCCTTCCTAAAGCCACTTCAGAAGTAATTTCACTGCCTTTACTGTACCATATTTTGAGGGGAAAGGAGTGAGACATTAATTCTTAACTCTTTCAACTTATTTATTCCTCAGTAATTAAAGGATATAACATGTATTTGGGGGGCAGGCAGTGAGTTGTAACTTTTTTTTGAACTTCATAGACCATTTCTTCAGCAGAACTTCCTCAGCTTTAACCACTTATTTGATTTTTCCAAGACCATATTTCTTCTTTTATTGCTTGTTGACAGAATTCCCTTCATTTAACTCCTTACTGCACATCTGCTGATTCATCTGTAGGCATAGCCTTTATTTAAGGCTTTATATTTGTCTTCACAAATCTCTTCAAGGAATGATAGAGCTACTGCTCCTTGGCAGGTGGGTCAGGGGGTGGGCTGTCATTAGGCCTATTGCCTTAACCCCACTATCTTCTTTGCACAAGCTTCAGAAGCAGAGCTGAGAGGCCAACTTAGGATCTTTGTTCTTCAAGTTTGATTCTGGCCTGTAATGGAGAGATATTTTTCAGCCTTTTCTAAATAATGTTGAATATACACAGCTTATACAAAGACCAATATTATTTACACTTTTTAAAATGCCAATCTATGAAGAAGAAAAAATAAAATAAACAAAAACAGTTTGAAGCAATAATGATCCAAAGTTGGGGCTCAGGGAATGAAAGTATGAAGGAAGTGATCTTACTATAAACTCCCCACACCATGCCTGCATAAAGTAAAGCATTGTGATACTGGATTTAAAATGATGTGAAGTCACATTACTGCCCTATGTCACTAAGTATGTTTAACTTTTTCACTCAGATGTATATAAGGAGATATACACACACACATACACACACATATGTGTGTGTGTGTGTATGTTTTACTATGGAAAAATTCAAATATATTCAAAAGAAGACATGAAGAGCAATTAGTATAATAAACTCTCATGTACCCATTATTCAGCTTCAACAAGCATCAACACCTGGCCAGTCTTCTTTCCTGTATACCCACACCCACTCGCCTTACCCCAGATTATATAAAAGTACATTTCATACATTATGTAATTCTGTATTTAAATATTTTAATAAGTTATACTGTTAGTTAAATGAATTATTCAATATATGATCAAAAGGAGTAAGGAATAAAAACTGATTTTTTGATGTTTTTCAGTAATGATATCAAACACTAAATTCCAAGCATAAAATTTTCTTTTTGATCAATCTGAGGAAGTTCTAGCTCAGATAAAATCATCTATTAACCTGACCTTGTTTTCCTTAGCTGAGCTTTCCTTCCACTGCAGAAGTGTGATGAAGAATAATATTGAATTCAGTTCAGGGACACTTTGGTTCACATTTATTATGGTTCCCATGAGAAGGAGTCCAGCACATTTACGTATAAAAATATCACTGCTAAAAGCTTGAATTTCTACATTTTGTTTAAAATGGCCCACTAAAGAATACTTCTAGAGCAGTATTCAAATGCATCTATATAAATGTATACTCTGAAATTTTCTGAGACCTTATGTCATATTTAGGTAAAGTCTATGACTACTGCTCATAGTTAAGTAGTTAGATTTCTCTAAAATTTCCCTCAGACTTTTTACATTTTCATCCTTTGAATCTATTTTTACAAGCTGTACTGGTTAGGCTATGGTTTTAACTGTGACTAATACAACTGTGGCTAAAACTAGATAGAAAAGTATTTCTCTTTCATTTTAAAGTCATATCCAGTTGGTGCCTTTTTTAAAACAACATAACATTTTTTATTGATTTATAATCATTTTACAATGTTGTGTCAAATTCCAGTGTAGAGCACAATTTTTCAGTTATACATGAACATATATAATATTCATTGTCACTTTTTTTCTCTGTGCACTACCATAAGATCTTGTGTATATTTCCCTGTGCTATACAGTATAAACTTGTTTATCTATTCTACAATTTTGAAATCCTGCCTCTTTTGCAAGATATTGGATATACAGGCTCTTGTCTTATAACACCAACATTTTGGGGATGTTTTCTTACTTTGAATGGTGCAAGGTTTCCTATCACATTCACATGGCAGCTAGTAAGATTGGGGAAATTAAGAAAGGGAGACGTGCTTTTCCTTTTAAGGGGATGACCCGAAATTGTGAAGATCCTCTCTGCTTGCAACCCACTGGCTAGAAATCAGCTACATGGCCCTGACAGGGTGCATAAAAAACTAGACTATATAGTCATTATTCTAGGTTGCTGCACGTTAAGCTAAAAATTCTTTTATTATGAAAAAAGGAAAACAAATATAGTGTAACAACTTGTATTCATTACCATTCCACGGATAGCAGAAGTACTAGGGATGTCACTTTGCCCTAAGGATTCCATACAAATCAAAAACCCTAGCAGTCTCTTGTATACTCATTCCATTTTGTAAAACCATTTCCCTCTAATGGAGCAGCAAAATATCTTCCCTCGTGGGGTTACCTAATTAGTCAATGGCACCTATACTTACAGCAAAAGGAGTGGCAGCCTCTAGAAAAAGTTATGGTGGTGGTGCTCTGGGAGTGTATGAGCACCTAAAACCTGCAGCATTGGGGATCAAGCAGGAGGATAAGGGAAGTGATTGCATTTGTCAGTGTCTCACCTATACTTTCTTTACCTTGTTCTCAGAGAGGAAACAACAATTCCCTCTTCTGACCTCCCATCAGTGAGTCAACTCAGGTGCAGAGCATAAGCTTGCTCTCAAACTTGATTGGTCCAAGGAATTAAAATTGCTTCAAAAAGTGTCCTGCAGTACTTGTTTCCTTCTGCCTAGACTGTTCTTCCAACAATTATCTTGTTCTGTCAAAGTTCTTCAGTTCTCAAAGTTGACCACCCTAGCTGAAGAGTTCCTCATCCCTCTAGACAGTTATCTTGATTTTTCCCTCATGGCTTCTTATAGTTTGTAATTATTTTATTTATTTGTTTATTGTATGCTGCCCTACTTGATCATAAGATTTTTTTCACTTTTGTTTCTGTAATGACTACCTCACTATTTGCAACATAGTAGACACTGAAAAACATATATGTTGGGAGAATGACATCAGCAACATGACACCATAAGACATTCTTCCTTTGTATACCCTTTTAAAATTAACAAATTAGACATCCATACACCAATAAGAGCACCTCTGTGGGAGCTTCTGGATTTTGTACTTTTCTCTAAGTGATCCAAGAGGGATCTTTCCACCAGTGCAGACAGTAGGATACAGACAATTATATGGGCTGCAGAACTAGCAGAGCCAGTATGACTGTCTGGACTCTACTTGCTACTGTTAGGCAAGAATTGGGTGAGTGCTGAAGTTGGCATTCACCCAGAAGAAAGAACTTGCAGAACTACAGCCTTCTAGAGGGAGAATCCAAAACAACTTTTGATAACAAAAGGAAAACAAGAAAAAATATGAGTTTGGCCACAGTGGAGATGGCAAAGAAATTTCCCAGGGCTGCCCCATCTCCCAAAAGGCATTGATTTGGATTGATTTATCCAGTGGAGGTGATCACTCATGGGGGAAAAGAGAGAGTCCTCCTACCTCAGCTAAGTGTAATGCTGTTGGAGAAACCAATTTCTCTCCACTAGCACCAAGTACTAAGGTGGGAGCTCTGAAACTAGGCGAGGGGAGGCAGCATATTGAGAAAGAGCAGATTAGAATTTCAAATGGCTTTCAACAGATTGGATTCAGCAAAAAATCCATCCATGTGTTTCTGGGAGTGCCATCCTTGGAGGTTTGCCTACTGGGTCCTCAGGTATCAAAATTGGAAGGAAATAAGTAAAATAGTCTCTATTTGCAGATTATATCAATGTATAGAAAGTCCTGTACACTCCACCAAAGAAAAAAAATAAAGATTACATTCAATCAACTAATTCAGTAAAGTTGCAGGATGCAAAATTAATATACAAAAGTCAGTAGTATTTCTATATACTAAAAATGAATTTTCTGAAAAAAAAAAAGAAATAAAGAATCAATCCCATTTACAATAGCACCAAAAATATTTAGGAATAAATTTATCTAAGAAGGTAAAAAAATCTTTACTCTATAAACTACAAGACATTGAAGAAGACACAAATAAAGGGAAAGGTACCCATGTTCAGGTAATGGAGGAAGTACCAGAAGGCATCTATGATTCAATACAATCCCTATCAAGAATCCAACGGAATATTTACAAAAGTAGAAAAACCCTCCTAAAATTTATGTGGAACTACAAAAGACCCTGACCAACCAAAGAAATTCTGAGAAAAAACAACAAAGCAGGAGGCATCACACTCTCAGATTAGGAGCTGTACTATAAAGCTATAGTCATCAAAACAGTATGATACTGTCATAAAACAGACAAATAGACTGACCAATGAAACAGAATCAGGACCCAAGATATAAATCTAAGTATATACAATATACTTAGTCAACTAATATTTTACAAAGGAGCTGAGAATACTCAGTGGAGAAAAGACAGTCTTTTCAATAATTGGATATTCACATGTATAAGAATAAAAATGTTGGTGCAGCCACTATGGAGGACATTATGGAGGTTCCTTAAAAACTAAAAGTAGACTTACCATATGATTCAGAAATCCCACTCCTGGGCATATAGCTGAACAAAACTATAATTGGAAAGGACACATGCACCCCAATGTTCATATCAGCACTATTTACTATAGTCAAGACATGGAAACAACCTAAATGTCCATCAACAGATGAATGGATAAAGAAGATGTGATATAGATATAGATATATAAATATATAATGGAATATTACTCAGCCATAAAAAAGAATGAAATAATGCTATTTGCAGCAACATGGATGGACCTAGAGATTACCATATTAAGTGAAGTAAGTCTGACAGAGAAAGACAAATATCATATGATGTCACTTATATGTGGAATCTGAAAAAAGAGATAAAAATTTTATTTACAAACCAGAAATACACTAATGGACATAGAAAACAAACTATGGTTAACAAAGGGGAAAAGGGGAAAGGGATAAATTAGGAGTTTGGGATTTAAAGGTACATATTACTATATATAAAATAGATGAACAACAAGGACCTACTGCATAGCACAGGGAACTATATTCAATAAGCTATAATGGAAAAGAATCTGGAAAAAGTATATATGTATGTATATGTATAACTGAATTGCTTTGCTGCACACCTGAAACTATCATTGTAAATTAACTACACTTCAATAAAAAATAAAATTAAAAAAAGTGAAACTGAACCCATATCTTACACCACTCACAAAAAAATTAAATAAAAAAATATAAAAGAATTAAATGTAAGAATTGAAACTGTAAAACTGCTGGAAGAAAACATAAGAACAAAGCTTCTTAACATGGGTCTTGGTAATTTTTCTTATGATACCTAAAACAGAAGCAACAAAATAAAAAATGAAGTATACTACATAAAACTAAAAAGATTCTGCACAACAAAAGAAACCATCAACAAAGTGAAAAGGCAAACTACAGAATGGGAAAAATATTTGCAAACCATGTATCTGGTAAGGGTTTAATATTCAAAATATATAAAGAATATATACAACTCAAAAGCAAAAAAAAAAAAAAAAAGCAAACCAGTTAAAAACAGAGAGCAAAGAACCTGGATAAACATTCCAAAGAATACAAAAGGCTAACAGGTACATAAAAAGATGATCAAAATCACTAGTCATTAGAAAACTGCAAATTAAAACCATAATAAGATATTACTGCATGCCTGTTAGAATGGCCATCATTAAAAAGACAAGAGATAACAAATTCTGGCATAAATGTAAAGAAAAAGAACACTTTTGTACTGTTGGTGGAATTGTAGATTGATACATCTACTATAGAAAACAGTATGGAGGATTTCAAGAAAATGAAAATGAAACTATGATATGATCCAGCAACTTTACTTCCTGTAATATATACAAAGAAAATAATAAAAGTAACTCTAAAAGATGTCTGCATTCTCATGTTCTTAGCAGCATTATTTACAATAACCAAGACATAGAAATAACTTAAGCCCCCATTGATGGATGAATTGATAAATAAGTTGTTATATATACACACACATACACAATGGAATATTATTCAGACATTAAAAATTGAGGGAATTCTACCATTTATGACAACATGGATGGGCCTTGAAGTCATTATGCTATGTGAAATAAGTAAGAGAATGACAAATACAGTATTATCTCACTGATATGTGGGATCTTAAAAAAAAAAAAAACTGAGGAAAACGGATAAGATTTGTGATTACCAGAGGCAGCTGGTGGGGGGACAGGGAATTAGAGAAAGATGGTCAAAAGGTACAAGCTTCCAGTTATAAAATAAATAAATACTAGGGATATAATATGCAACATGATGACCAAAATACAGCTGTATAATATGTAGGAAATTTGTTGAGAGTAAAGCCAAAGAGTTCTCACCACAAGGAGAAAACATTTTCCCTTTTTTCTTTTTTTCTTTCTTTTTCATTGCATCTCTATGAAAATATGGATATTAGCTAAACTTATTGTGGTAATCATTTCACAATATATTTAAGCCAAATCATAATGCTGTATGGCTTAAACTTATATAGTGATGTATGTCAATTATTTCTTAATAAAACTGAAAAAAAACCCTACCACTATTAAACACACACACACAGTAATGCCCAGGATCAGATGGCTTCATGGGTAAATTCTACCAAACATGTAGGAAAAAAATAATGCCACTATATTCCAAACTCTTACAAAAACTTGAAGAGGAGGGACACTTTCAAAGTCATTTTATGAAACAAGCATTACCATGATTAAAAAAAAAAGCAGATAATGACACTACAAGAAACAAAAACTATATGCCAATATCAGTAATTAACATAGGTGAAAAATTCTCCATAAAATATCAGCAGACTGAATTCAAAAACTCATTAAAAGATTTATACACCATTACTAAGTGGGATTTATCCCAGGGATGCAAGGGTGGTTCAACATACTTAAATCAATAAATGTGACCCACTACATTAATAGAATGAAAGATAAAATTAATATGATAATCGCAATAGATGCAGGAAAAGAATTTGACAAGATACATCATTCTTTTATGATAAACACTCTCTACTGATTGGGTACAGAAAGAACATACCTCAACATAAAAAGACCATATACAACAAGTCCACAGTTGACATAATATTTTACGAAGAAAAACTGAAAACATTTTATGATCAGGAACAAGACATAAGTGCCCTCTCTCTCCATTCCTATTCAGTATAGTGCTGAAAATCTTAGCTATAGCAATCAGGTAAGATAAATAAATCAAAGGCATTTGAGTTGGAAAGGAAGAAGTAAAATCATCACTATTTGCTAATGACATGATCATGTATATTGAAAATCCCAAAATCTCAACTAAAAATGTTGGATCTAATGAATAGATTTTGTAAATTACCAGGATGTAAAATCAATACACAGAAATTAGGTGATTTTCTATACACTAACAATAAAACATCTAAATAATAAATTATTAAAAATATATCATTCACAATAAAATACTTTGGAATAAATATATCTAAGGAAGTGAAAGTTCTGTATAATAAAAAGTATGAGACTTTGCTGAAAGAAATTGAAGAAGACATAAACAAAGGAAGGAGATTCTGTTTTCATGGATTGGAAGAACTAACATCATTCAAAATGTTCATGCTACTGAAGCCATCTATATGCAATAGCTATCAAAATTCCAAAGAAATTTTTTACATAAGTAGAAAATATGTTTGTAACCACAAAAGGCACTGAATAGGCAAAGCAATCATAAGAAAGAATAAGAAAACCAGAGCCATAACACATCCTGATTTCAAATTATCAAAGTCATATGGTACTGGCAAAAAAAAAAAAAAAGACACATAGATCAGTGGAACAGAAGAGCCTAGAATTAGACCTCCACATACATGGTCAACTAATATTTTATAAAGAATCCAGGAACATCCAGTGGGGAAAGGACGGTATCTTCAAGAAATGAATGGTGTTGGGAAAATTGGAATACCACACAAAGAAAAGTGAAACTGGGTTCCTATATAACACCATTCATAAATATTAACTCAAAAGGGATCAAAGACTTAAACATAAGATCTGAAACTAAAAATCCTAGAAGAAAATATAGGGAAGAAGCTCTTTGAAAACTGTCTTGGCAATGTTTATTTGGATACACCAAAAAACAAAAACAAAGTCAACAAGTGGTTCTACATCAAACAAAAATTTCTGCAAAACAAAAAGTAAAACAAAACAAACCAAAACAAAAAATCCCCAATCAACAAAAGGAAAAGACAACCTACAGAAAGGGAGGAAATTTTTGCAACTATGTACTGAATCTGCAGTTAATATCCAAAATTTTTAAAGAACTGGTACAACTCAAAAGCAAATAACCAATCACCTCCCCCAGCAAAAAATAAATAAATAAGTAAGCAGATAACCAAACAACCTGATGAAAAAATGGGTGGAGGAATTAAATAGACTTTTTTTCAAAGAAGACATCCCAATGGCCAGCAAGTACAGGAAAAGCTGCTTAACATTGTTAATCTGGAAGGGAAATGCAAATCAAAATCAGGATGAGATATCACCTAAGACCTATAAGAACGGTGATCAAGAAGACAAGAGATAAGTTTTAAATGTGGAGAAAATGGAACCCCTGTGCACTGTTTGTGGGATTGTAAACTGATTCAACAACTGTGGAGAACAGTATTATGGTGTCTCAGAAATTAAAAACAGAACTACTCTACAATCCAGCAAGCCCACTTCTGGGTATATACCCAAATTAAATGAAAACTGGTTATCAAAGAGACATGCAGTTCTATGTTTATTGCAGCGTCATTCACTAGTATAACTTAGATATGGAAACAGCTTAAGTGTCTGTCAATGAATAAATGAATGAAGAAGATATAACATATGTAGCATATGTATGTATATATATGCAATGCTATAGTATTCAGCCACTAAAAATGGAAATTCTGCCATTTGCAAAAACATGGATGGACTTTGAAGATATTATGCTAAGTGAGGTAAGACAGAGGAAGACAAATACTGTATGGCATCTCTAATGTGTAGAATCTGAAAAAAAAACTAAACTAAAGTATAAAATCAGAGAGTAAAACAGTGGAACCAGGAGTTGGGAGGTATTGAAATGGGAGAGAGAGATATTGTTTAGGGGTACATACTTGCAACTAGTAGATAAATAAGTCTTGAAGATCTACACACAGTATAATTATTATAGACAACAAAAATGTATTATTAAACTTGCTAGGAGACTACATCTTATTTGCTCCTACTACAAGAAAAAATGTTTATTATGTGATGCAGTAGAGGTTTTAGCTAATGCTATGATAGCAAGTATATTGCAATTAAATGTGTCAAATCATTCTGTTGTACACTTTAAAGTTACACAATGTTGTAACAAAGTTACACAACATTGTGTAACTTTAAAGATATATCTCAATATAAATATATATTTTGAAAAGATGAAGAGACAATGAGAGTAAGTTGAACTCTGTTATCCAGCATTCTACTGTTTGGAATTCTATATCAACTGATTATTTTTGGTTTATAGCATACAATAACAGTTCACATTTATTGTTTGACATAAAAGCCTTACGAAATCTTCAGGTGCCTTCAAAATTATCTTAGAGGAAATATGTTCATCTTATTTTCTTGTGCTATGTGCACCTCCTTATGTTGTTTTGGTATAAAAAGAATATATTTGGTTTTTGCCCCTCGTTCCTTGCATATAACTTCAAATACTCTTGGAATTTCCTGAGTGATACAAGTATATTTTTTATGATGATAAGGTAACTCAGGGAGGAGTTCCTAGACAGCTTCAGAGTGGGGGCAGGCTGGTCACCAGAAAGTCAAATGATATGATTAAAGGGTTGGAATTGTGAGCCAGTCTGACCTCCAGGGATGGGAGAGGGACTGGAGATTGAGGTCAATCACCTGACCAATGATTTAATCAGTCATGCCTTCATAATGAAACTTGGAAAAAAATCTCTGGTCATTGAGGTTTGGAAGAGCTTCCATTTTGGTGAACATATCAAGATACTGAGAGGATGGCATTCTTTGACTCTACTTGAACAGAAGCTCTTGCACTCAGGACCCCTCCAGACCTTGCCCTATGTTACCTCTTCATCTGAATACACATATGTATCTTTTAGAATAAAATGATAATTGTAAGCATAGCACTTTCTTGAATTCTGTAATTCTAGTGAATTATTTAGCCTAAGGGCTTTCTGGAAAGCCCCAAATTTGTATCCAGTTGGACAGAAGTGGGGTTGGCTTCAGCATATCTGAAACTTGGTGGCAGCCTTATGAAGAACTTGCTCTTGTGAGGTCTCTGTTAACTCTGTGTAGTGTCAGAATTAAATTGACTTTTAGGATATCTTGTTGGTGTCAGAAAATTGGTGTCAGAGCAATAATGGAAATTTTGATATCACTATGTTTTTACTCTCGATGACATAGGGCTTTGAATAGCAAGACCATCCCTATTAACCTATGTGAAAGCTAGAAGAGAGCTTATTAGAATACTGCTGTATTTTTCTTAAGTAAATAGTCTTAACACAGACATATAGGCAAATAAAACAGAATACAGAGGCCAGAAATAAAGCTATGCATATACGGTTAACTAATTTTTGGCAAGGGTGCCAAGAATACACAATGGAGAAAAAAAAATCTCTTCATTAAATGATGTTGGAAAAATTGGATATCCACATGCAAATAAATGAAATTGGATCTTTATCTTATACCATACAGAAAAAGCAAATCAAAATGGAGTATAGACTTAATTGTAAGACCTTAGACAATAAAACTCTTAGGAGAAAACTTAGAGAAGTTTTAGACACTGAAATTGGCAAAGATTTCTTAGATATAGCACCAAAAACACAAGCAATAAAAGCAAAAAAACTAACAAATGGGACTACTTCAGAGTAAAAATCTGCACAGGAATGGAAACCATCAAAAATGTAATGGCAACCTATGGAATGGGAGAAAATATGATAAATCATATATATTGTAAGGGGTTAATATTCAAAATATGTAGCAACTACTATAACACAGCAGTTGGGAAAAAAGAACCCAATTTAAAAATGGACATAGGACTTTAATAGTCATTTCTCCAAAGAAGATACACAGATGGCCAGTAGATATATGAAAAGGTTCTCAACTTCACTAATGATGAGGGAAATGCAAATCAAAACCACAATGAAATATCAGTTTACATCTCTTAAAATAGCTACTAAAAAAAACCCACAAAAGATTAATGTTGGTGAGGATGCAGAGAAAATACTCATACACTGTTGATGGGAATATAAACTTATACAGCTGCTATGGCAAACAGTATGAGAAGTTCCTCAAAAACTTAAAAATAGAACTGTATGATCTAGCAATCACACTTCTGTGTATATACAAAAGAATCTAAATCATTACCTTGAAGCATACTCCCATGTTTACTGCAGCATTATTCATTCACCATAGCCAAGGTATGGAAACAACCTGTCAGTGAATGAATGGATAAAGAAAATGTGGTATATATACACAATGGAATATTATTCATTCTTAAAAGAAGAGGGAAATCCTGCCATTTGTGACAACATGGATGAAAATGAATTTCATTACACTAAGTCAAATAATTTAGAGAAAGACAAATACTGCGTGGTATTTTTTTATGTGGAATCTAAAAAAAAGTCAAACTCATAAAAAATGTAGAAAAGTGGTTTCTGGGGATGGTGGTGTGGGGAAATTAGGAGAGTTTATTAAATTTACAAATTTTTAGTTATAAGATTAATGTAGTCTGGAAATGTAATATATAACATGATGGCTATAGTTGATAATACTTATAAGTTGAAATTTGCTAAGAAAGTAGAACTTAAATTTTGTCACTAAAAAAGAACACATGGGTGAGGTGAATATCTTGTTCTCAATGGGGGTAATCATTTCACAATGTATACTTATATCAAACCATCACATTGTACACTTAAATATTTTATAATTTCATTTGTCAATTATACTTTAATAAAGGTGGAAAAGCCATCAACAATAAACATTGTACAAGAGGTTCTAAGCAGTGTAATAAAGACAGCCCCCCCAAAAAAAGTCATCCAAATTAGAAAAGAAAAAGTGAAACTCTCTTTTTATGGATGACATAATCTTGTATGTAGAAAATTGCAAGGAATAAAAGTGAAAACCTATTAGTTAACAAAATATTCAGTTGTGGAATACAAGATCTATGTGCAAAATTTAATTTTCTTTTCATACACTAGCAATGAAAAACCTGGATATAAAATTTAGAAAACAATTCGTAGATCATCAAGAAGAAATATTCAGAGATACATTTAGTGAAAGAATTGTAAGATTTGTGAACCAAAATCTAAAAAATATTGACAGAAATTAAAGAATACCTAAATAAGTGGAAACATACTCCATGATCTTGAATTGGAAAATTTAATAGTGTCAAGATGGCAGTACTCCCAAAATTAATCTACAAATTCAGCACAATTCTTATCAATATCCCAGTTCCCTTTTGTTTTTTAGAAAATAAGCTTATCCTAAAATGAATTTTTAAAAGCTAGGTTCCCACAGTATCTAAAAGTCTTGAAAAAGCATAACAAGGTGAAAGTCTTATACTTTCTGATTTCAAAATTTAATGTACACCTGTAGTAATAAAGACTGAATGATGCAGGTATGAAGATAGATAGATAGATATATAAAACAATGGATTGATATTGAGAATAGAACTCTACACATCTGTGGTCAGTTAATTTTTTTAAAATGTGAGAAGACAATTCAATAGAGGAAAAAATAATTTTCTTCAAAAAATGGTGCTGAGACAACTGAATATCGCATTCAGAAGAATATAGTTGAACATATAACTTACAATAGAAAAATCAAAACCCTAATTTAAAATGAATGGAACACTTATTTGTGAGAGCCTGAAATTATAAAGCTCTTTTAATAAAACTTAGAAGTAAATATTTTTCATACTGCATTAGGAAACAGCTTGTGAGTGTGTGTGTTTAGTTTGTGTGTTTTATTGAGGTAAGTTGATGTAAAATATATGAGTTTCAGGTATAACATAAGAATTCACAATTTTTAAAGGTCATGTTCCATTTGTAGTTATTATAACATACTGGCTATATTCCCTGTGTTGTACAATATATTCTTGTAGCTTACTAATTTTATACATAGTACTTTGTAACTATTAATTCCTTATCCCTAGCTTCCCTTTGCCTCTTTCTACGCCATGCTAGTAATCATTAGATTGCTATCTATATCTGTGAGTATGTTTCTTTTTGGATATATTGACTAGTTTGTCTTATTATATTTCACACATAAGTGATATATTTAGTATTTGTCTTTGTCTGACTTATTTCACTTAGCATAATACCCTTCAAGTCCATCCATATTGTTGCTGGAACAATATTTCATTCCTTTTATGGCTGAGTAGTATTCCATTTTGTGTATATGCCATATTTTCTTTATCCATTAATCTATTGATGGACACTTGGGTTGCTTCCATAACTTGGCAACTGTAAATAATGGTTCTATAAACATTGGGGTGCATGTATCTTTTTGAATTAATGTTTTTGATTATTCCTGATGTATACTCAGAAGTGGAATTTCTGGGTCATAAGATATCTCTATCTTTAGTTTATTGAGAAATCTCCATACTGTTTCCCACAGTGGTTAGACCAGTGTACATTCCCACCAACAGTGTATGATGGCTCCACTTTCTCCACATCTTTGCCAACATTTGCTATTTTTGTTCTTTTTTATGATATCCATTCTGACAGCTGTGAGGTAATAGCTCATTGTGGTTTTAATTTGCATTTTTCTGATGATTAATGAAGTAGAGCACCTTTTCATGTACCTAATGGCCATCTGTGTCTTGGGAAAAGTGTCTGTTTACTTCTTCTGCCATTTTTTTTTTATGTTGAGTTATATGAGCTGTTTACATATTGTGGATATTAATCCTTTATCAGCCATATCATTTATAAATACCTTCTCCCATTCAGTTGGTTGTCTTTATATTTTGTAAATGGTTTTCTTTGTTGTGCAAAACCTTTTAAGATTAATTAGGTCCCACTTAAATTTTTTTCTTTTATTTCCTTTGTTTTAGGAGACAGATCCAAAAATATATTGCTGCATTTTACATCAGGATTCTGCCTATGCTTTACTCTAGGAGTTTTATAGTTTCTGGTTTCACATTTAGGTCTTGAATCCATTTTTAGTTTATTGTAGAATATGATGCTAGAGGATGTTCTAATTTCATTCTTCTACATGTAGCTGTCCAGTTTTCCCAGCACAATTTATTGAAAAGACTGTCTTTTCTCTATTTTATGTTCTTCTCTCATCTGTCACTGATTAATTAACCATAAGTCATTGGGTTTATTTCTGGGCTTTCTATCCTATTCCATTGAGCTATGTGTCTGTTTTTGTGTCAGTACCATACTGCTTTGATTACTGTAGCTTCATAGTATAGTCTGAAATCAGGAAGCATGATTCCTTCAGTTCCATTCTGCTTTCTCAAGATTTTCTTGGCTATTTGGGGTCTTCTATGTTTCCATGCAAATCTTAAAGTTATTTGTTCTAGTTGTGTGAAAAATAACCTGGTATTTTGATAGAGAGTGCATAGAGTCTTGAGTAATATGATCATTTTAACAATAATAATTCATCCAACCCATTAAAATGGTGTAATTTTCTTTTTGCTTGTGTCATCTTCAATTTCTCTCATCAGTGTCTTACAGTTTTCTGAATACAGGTCTTTTACAACCTTAGATTTATTCCTGGGCATTTTATTCTTCTTTATGAAAATATAAATGGGATTGTTTCCTTAACTTTTCTTTCTATTAGTTTGTTGTTAGTGTATAGAAATGCAAAAGATTTCTGCATATTAATATTGTATCTTGCAATTTTACCAAAATTATTAATGAAATCTAGTAGTTATTTGGTGGCATCTATATAATTTTGTATGTATCCTATCATCTGCAAACAGTGGCAGTTATAACTCTTTGCTTCCAATTTGGATTATTTTTCTTTTTTTCTTGTCTGATTGCTGTGGCTTGGACTTCTAATACTATGTTGAAAAGTGGCAAGAGTGGGCATACTTGTCACGGAACTTAGAAGAAAAGTGACTTTTCACCACTGAATATAATTTTTGCTGTGGGCTTGTCATATATGTCCTTCATTATGTTGAGTTATATTCTCTCTATATCCATTTCTAGAAAGTTTTTTTTATAAAAAATGGATGTTGAAGTTTGTCAAAAAAGTTTTCCGTATGTATTTAAATAATCATGTTGTTTTTATTCTTCAATTTGTTAATATGATTTTTACATTAATAGATTTGCCAATATTGAACCACACTTGCATCACTGGGATGAATCTCAGGTGATCATGGTATATGATCCTTTTTATGTACTGTTGGATATGGTTTGATAATATTTTGCTGAGAACTTTTACAACTATATCCATTGGTAATATTGGACTTCTTTGTGATATCTTCTGGTTTTGTTACCAGGGCGATTCTGGCCTTATAGAATGAGTTTGGAAGCATTTATTTCTCTGCAATTTTTTGGAATATTTTGATAAGAATAGGTATTAACTCTTCTCTAAATATTTGGCAGAATTCATCTGTGAAGCCATTTAATCCTGGATTTCTGTTTGTTGGGATGTTTTTGTTTGTTTCATTTTGGATTTTACTGATTCAATTTCAATACTGTTAATTGGTTTGTTCATACTTTCTATTTCTTCCTGGTTTACTCTTTGGAGATTGAATATTTCTAGAAACTTCTTCATTTCTTCCAGTTTATCCATTTTATTAGCATTTAGTTATTAAGAGTAATCTCTTATGATCTTTTGTACTTCTGTGTTTTCACTTGTACCTTGTTGGTGTCTTGATATCATGTACACATACACACCGTATGCAGAGAGCTGATGGCTACTCTGAAGCTTTATTAAGTTACACAGTCTTATATAGCAAAGAAGGACAAGGGAAATGGCTAACAGGCAGTGTCTGGCTCAAGGTCAGAAGACCCTTTATGTTTTGGTAAATCATGTTCGTGTTGGCACCAGCGAGTCTTACAGCTTATCAGGGCAGAATGCATGAGAAACAGCTGCTTAACAATATTCTTCTTGGACTCAGGCAGCTGTTTCTGTCTTAGGTTGCCCACCTCTGGGGATCTTACCCATCATTGGCTAACCATCCTTCTCACCTCTGAGTCTGCAGCTTTTTATAACTTTTTTACCATTCCAGCCCAAGGCTCGTTCCTTTGTTCCTACAGTCAGGGGGCTACATATCCCTGTTTTTTTATTTTGTTTTAAAGCAATGAAACAGTCATGTTGTGTAGAGGCTAGAAGCCCCATCATAGCCAATGTTTGTTTTTGAGCCTGCTGTTGTTTATGCAACCAACATATACACTGCAACATGCATGGCATAGCAATGCTGAGGAGGCAAAAAAAGCCTTACATTGAGAAAGGTTTAGTCCTGAGAACCAATTTTTTAGCTTGAGCCAATATAAGCCATTTTGTATTTGCTCACTCTAAAAGTACATATAAACTCTGTTCATTAGACCAGGTTTTGTTAAGTGCTACAGGCAACCAGACATGAGCTTTTTTTTTTTTTTCAATACCATAACAAAGGACACATTTTTAGAGGTTACATTACCGTTGGATAAACAGTCAGAGTATTAAAAAGGCGAGGGTAAATTAACCATATATAATTGATTAACAGTAATATAGGCCTGTTAGGCCCCCACACCAAGATACATGGATGTGTAATACATATCATAACAGAATTGGAAACATTTTGTTTTAGTTTTATAGAGTATTTACCAGAATGGTTGTTATAGTGGCCATGATAAAGAACCCTGTTAATAAAAGGCAACCTTATCTTCCAAATCATTTTATGTATAGGACTAAAAATTGTATTTCCATCCATGAGTTGTAGAATAGGCCTGGATAGACTGTGTTTACTCCATGTGATGGGCGCTGTGGAATTCGTATTGAATTGTATGGTGATGTTATTACTGCTTAAATGTCCATGAGGTTCCCAATTTAGTAGAGTCATGTTAAAAATGGAGCTTTTCTTAGGTTGAGGAAGTTGACAAGGAGTCCATTGTAACGAGTAGAACTTGTACTTCCAGTCCAGTTTTGGTCGGCAAATGGGTATAGGAAGAACTTGAGAGGCGTTCACAAATGTTTTAGAGGATGTGGATATGGCAGTAATAAATGTAAGGTTTGTTGTAGTGTTTCCCTTTTTAGGTTGGTAATATAAATACAATTGAGCTTGTAATTGTATGCAAGGAGAATTACTTGTGTTATTAAATTGGATGCATATAGGAGGGTTATAAGAGTGCAGGATCAAAAAATCATTGCTGTGCAGATAATTTCCAGTACTGGTCACCGGTGGGATCCATGTTTCACCTGTTCACTCAGAATCATTAGAGGCAAGAGGGGGATCTGCATGCCACCAAGTTAAAGGTGTGAATAAAGGAGGGTTCAGAATATAAGCCCAATAAGATAGATTAAGCTCAACATGCAAACATGCAAAGAAGAAAGAAGTAAGTATAAGGGTACAGAACCATACTTAACCCATCTTTAGCTGTTCTTTTCAATGAACTTCTTAACATTCTTCTGGGGTACCCACTTTAATCCAGCACCTGTATCAATACATAAAGACCCCCTCTCCCAACATTTTATATCAAAAGGCCCTTCCCAAATATCAGTAAATGTTTTCTTTATTTACACCTTAAATCCTTTTACATCTAAAGGTGGGTTTATAAACGTTCTAGCTGGTGTTAATCTATCTAGTTCTCAATTTAAAAAATTAAGTGTAAAAAGTGCATGATATAATATATTATGGCTTTTTTGTATTCTATAATTGTTCCCACCTTTTAATTTACGCAAATAAGATTTTAGTGTTTGATGGCATTGTTTAACAATAGCTTGACCTGTGGAATTATAAGGAATACCAGTAGTATGAACAATTTTTAAATTTTTACAAAACTGTGAAATAATTTTTTCAGAAAACTTAGGGCCATTGTTAGTTTTAATCTTGTGGGGTTTGTCTAAAACACTAAAAGCAGATAATCAATGTCAAATGACATTGTGGGCATTACATTTAGTACATAATGTGACATATATAAAATTAGAAAAAATGTCCACAGAAACTATGATATGTTTTAAATGTCTGAAGGAGGGAAACAAGATGGTGTCTGTTTGCCAAATTTGATTATTTTGAATACCTTTTGGATTAATGCCCTCTAAATTATAATTTGGTTTAGCAATTGTAAATTGATTACCTTGTGAGTATGCCTGTATGATTTGTTTTGCTTGTCTTTTAGTTATATCATAAATAGCTCTTAAGGCCTGGACAATGCAGTGGTGTAAGGCATGAAATTGTTTAGCCTTTTTAAATTTACTAATAGCAGGTTGGGTTTGAACATAATTAGATACTATTTTATCAACATAATTGTTGCCTTTTGACAATGGTCCTGGTAAATTAGTATGAGATCGCATATGAGCAATAAAACAGGGATATTGTCTATTGTGTAGCAAATTTTTAATATTTAAAAAATATTGTAAATGTATTTTTGAGGTTCTTGTTTTATTAATTGTAAATAGTGATGTCCAGCTTTATTTATGATACCAGCATAGACATGATAAGTAGTGGTTAAGGACCGAGTTAATGAATGAGACAAATAAACCCACTCTAATAAGAATAAAGTGTCTCTTTTTTGTGTAAGTACCCCTGTAGGTGTTTGAGGTGTATTTAAAACAATAAGAATAATAGGTAACTTAGGTTGCAACCGGTGTAAAAATTGACAATTTAAAGCTTTATTAACCTTTTTAAATTTTTTGATAGCTCCATGGGTTAATGTACGTAATGAGGCAGGTTTTTTATCTGCTTTTAACAATTGAAATAAATGATGTAATTGGACTGTAGGTATTCCTAAAAAAGGTCTGATCCAGTTAATATGTCCTAGCAATTGTTGCAATTGAACTAATGTTATACAAGGCTTGATATTTAATTTTATATGGTGTGGTCTAATAGTTTCTGTGTTAATAGTTATCCTAAGAAATTTCAAGGTTGCATTTTTTGTACTTTATCTTGAGCAATAAAAGGCCCTTAGTTTGTAAAAATGTAACAGTTTTTTGAAATAATAGAAGGAGATTAGGTTTGTATTTTATAGCCAGCAAAATGTCATCCATATAATGAAAACAGCTTTGTGTAAAGGTAATGAGAAAAAACAATCCTTTATGTCTATAACAATAAAGGACTAAGAGTCAGGAATAAGTGAAAGATTGGGTAGCCCCTTTTGTAAGGGTCCCATAAGTTGCATTATAGCATTTATGGCATGCAAATCTTGCAATGACCTCCATTTTTCTGATTTTTTTAATTACAAAAACAGGTGTGCTTTAAGGACTAGTAGAAAGCTTCAAATGACCCAGCTTTAGTTGTTCTGTAGCCAATTTTTGTAATGCTCATAGTTTCTCTTTAGGAAGGGGCCATTGCTCCACCCAAACAGGTTGCTGTTGGGTCCATGTTAGAGCAATGGGAATAATATTTGGGATAGTAGCAGTAGCTCCTATTAAAAAGGATCAATCTTTAAGGTTAGGTTTTACTGAGCAAGAAGGTCCTTGCCCCACAGAGTGCAGGGTATTGGTAATATAAAAGGAGTTACAAAGGCCATTTTATTTTTAGGCCCTTGGACCTTTAGTGGGTGAGAACTTATTTTAGGTGCAATTAGTCTATAAACTCCTTGATAATAACATCAGATTTGTGTTTTTGCCAATCAGAAGACCAATGAAAACTAGAAATAATAGTTTTATCCATTTCTGTGTCTAATAACCCTGTAAATTGTTTTTCTTGTATTGAAACTGTTAATATAGATCTGTTATCCAAAAAGCTTGCTGTCCTGTCCGAAGCCCTTATCTCCTCTATTATTTTTAGCAAATTTTTGAGCTGGTAAATAAGATGTTAAAATAATTTGAGCAATTTGAGATTGCTTAGGAATAATACAATAAGAAGAGACATGAACAATAATTTTAATTTCTCCAGTATAATCATTATCAATAACACCAGGCAAAACTGTTAAGCCTTTTAAGCCCATAGATGATCTCCCTATTAGCAATCCAAAATACCCATAAGGTAAAGGTTCCCAAACTTCAGTAGAGATTAAATAGGTTTTATTACTGTCACTTATCAACTCATTATCAATAGTATCTAAACTTGTGCTCCCGGGGGAAGCTGCGATGAGGTCAGAAATGGTGGGATGGGACTTTGGCTGACAGTGATTTCCTATCTTTGTTTTTGAGGGTCACCTGGGAGTGTGCTCCACTTTGAAATAGCCTTTAAGTAAATCCTCTGTTGTACTGTCAGCTGCTGTCCCATGGTTAGTTCAAGGCACACCTGATAGTCTGAAAATCCCTGATATAAATTTTCCCCTTTACTTACATGTAGTTGCCATGCTGATATCACGTTGGGGTCACCAAATGTTGGTGTCGTGATATCATGTACACATACACACCGTATGCAGAGAGCTGATGGCTACTCTGAAGCTTTATTAAGTTACACAGTCTTATATAGCAAAGAAGAATGGCAAGGGAAATGGTTAACAGGCAGTGTCTGGCTCAAGGTCAGAAGACCCTTTATGTTTTGGCAAATCATGTTCGTGTTGGCACCAGTGAGCCTTACAGCTTATCAGGGCAGAATGTATGAGAAACAGCTGCTTAACAATATTCTTCTTGGACTCAGGCAGCTGTTTCTGTCTTAGGTTGCCCACCTCTGGGGATCTTACCCATCATTGGCTAACCATCCTTCTCACCTCTGAGTCTGCAGCTTTTAATAACGTGTTTACTATTCCAGCCCAAGGCTCGTTCCTTTGTTCCCACAGTTGGGGGGCTACCGTACCTCTTCTTTCTCATTTCTGATTTTAATAATTTGGACTGTCTCTTTTTTTTTTCTTGATGAATCTGGCTAAATATTTATCATTAAAAAATCTTTTCAAAGAACAAGCTGTTAGTGTCTTTGATCTTTTCTACTATATTTTTTAGTCTGTTTCATTTATTTCTGCTTTGATTTTTGTGATTTTTTTTATTAACTTTGACTTATGTTTCTTCTTTTTCTAGCTCCTTTAGGTGTAAGGTTGGGTTCTTATTTGATATTTTTCTTGTGTCCTGAGGTAAGCTTGTACAACTATAAATGTCCATCTTAGAACTGCTTTTGTTGCATCAAATAGATTCTGGATCATTGTGCTTTCATTTTGATTTGTCTCCAAGTACTTTTTGATTTCTTCAGTGATCCATTGGTAGTTTAGTAGCATATTGTTTAGCTTCCACATGTATTTTTTTAAATAAGTATAGTCAATTTGCAATGTTTTGTCAATTTCTGGTGTACAGCATAATATTTCAGTCATACATATACATACATATATTCCTTTTCATATTATTTTTCATTATAGATCACTACAAGATATTGAATATAGTTCTCTGTGCTATATAGTATAAACTTCTTGTTTATCTATTTTATATATATATATATATATATGTTAGTATCTGCAAATCTTGAAATCCCAATTTATCCCTTCCCACCTTCCTCCCCTCCAGTAACCATAAGTTTGTTTTCTATGTCTGTGAGTCTTTCTGTTTTGTAAATAAGTTCATTTGCCTTTTTTTCTAGGTTCCACATATAAGTGATATCATATGGTATTTTTCTTTCTCTTTCTGACTTACTTCACTTAGAATGACATTCTCCAGGTCCATCTGCGTTGCTGCAATTGGCATTGTTTTATTATTTTTTATGACTGAGTAGTATTCCATTGTATAAATATACCACAGATTCTTTATCCAGTCATCTGCTGATGGACATTTAGGTGGTTTCCCATATGTTTTGTGTGTGTGTGTGTGTGTGTGTAGTTTTTTCTTGTAATTGATTTCTAGTCTCATAATGTTGTGATTAGAAAAGATGTTTCATATGATTTCAATTTTCTTAACTTTTCCAAGGTTTGTTTTGTAACCTAGAATGTTATCCATCCTGGAGAATGTTCCATGTGCTCTTGAAAAAATATGTATTCCACTGCTTTTGGATGGAATGTTTTATATATATATAGATAGATAGAGAGTGGGGGAGAGAGAGAGAGGAAAAGAGGGGGGGCACCACTTGAATTAATGTGTCATTTAAGGTTAGTGTTTCCTTATTGGTTTTCTGTCTGGAAGATCAGTCCATTGATGTAAATGCATTGTTAAAGTGTTATTTTCAATTTTTCCCATTATGTCTTTTAAGGTTTGTTTTATGTGTTTTGTGCTCCTATGTTAGGTGCATATACATTTACAATTTTATATCTTCCTCTTGGATTCATTCCTTGATCACTAAGTGATGTCCTTATTTGTCTCTGTAACAGTCTTTATTTTAATAGATAACAGTCTATTTTATCTAAGTATTGCTACTCTGAATTTCTTTTAATTTCCATTTGATAAATCATTCAGCCACTCTATGTCTTTTGATTAGAGCATTTAATCTATTTACATTTAAATTATTTATATATATATAAATTGCATTTTGTTAATTGTTTTCATGTTGTTTTTGTAGATTTTTTCCCCTCTCTTCTTTTGTTGTTTTGTTTTGTGATTTTATGACTGTGTTTAGTGCTTTGCTTGGATTCCTCTTTCTTTTGTGTCTTTATCTTTTATAAAGTTTTGGTTTGTTGTCACCATGATATATTTATCATGATAGTTTAGTTTGTTGATCTCTTAACTTCAAATATATTTTAACAACCCTGCATTTGTACTCTCCTCCCCCTCACAATTACTGTTTTTAATGTCAGACTTTACATATAATTATTTTGTGCCCCTCTTTATTTCTTATTGTGGTTGTAGATGATTTTCTACTTTTGTCATTTAGCCTTCCTACTAGCTCTGTGTATGGATAATTTTTTACCTTTACTGTATAATTTTTACCAATTAAATTTGCATGTCATAATTTTCATGTTTCTAGTTTTGGCCTTTTTTTCACTTAGAAAAGTTTAACATTTCCTCTAAAGTTGGTGTGGTAGTGTTGAACTCTTATCTTATGCTTGTCTGTAAATCTTTCGATCTTTCCATTAAATCTGAGCAAGAGCCTTGCCAGGTATAGTATTCTTGATTGTAGATTTTTCCCTTTCATCACTTTAAATACATCATTACACTCCCTTCTGCCACACAGAGTTTCTCTTGAAAAGTCAGCTGATAGCCTTATGGGAGTTCCCTTCTATGTAATATGTTGCTTTTTCTTTATTGCTTTTAACATTCTCTCTTTATCTTTAAATTTTGCCATTTTTATTGCTATGTGTCTTGGCACATTTCTCTTTTGGTTGATCCTATATGGGACTCTCTGCAAATCTTGGACTTGGATGTCTGTTTCTTTTTCCAGATTAGGGAAGTTTTCAGCTATAATGTCTTCATTTATGTTCTCAACTCCTTTATTTATCTCTTCTCCTTCAGGGATGCCTATAATATGAATATTAATGTGCTTGCTGTTGTCCCAGAAGTCTCTTAAACCATCCTCATTTCTTTTCATTCTTTTTTTTTTTCTTTTATCTGTTCAGCATCCATGATTTCCATTACTTTGTCTTCCAGCTCACAGATCTTTATCTCTACTTGGTTGTTCTTTATATATTCTAATTCTTTGTTAAATTTTTCTAACTTCTTGTTCTATGCATCCATTCTTCCCCCAAGTTCTTTGACCATCTTTATGATCGCTAGTCCCAACTCATTCTCAGGTAAATTGCCTATCTCTGCTTCACTTAGTTCGTCTGTGGTTTTACCTTATTCCTCCATTTGGAACATGTTCCTCTGTGCCTCATTTTGCCTAAGTTGCTGTTTTCATATTTATGTACCTTGTAGGTTGATTATGTTTCCCAACCTTGAAGAAACGGCCTTTTATAGGAGATATCCTATGCATCCCAACAGTGCACTTCCCTTTCATCACCAGAAGTATGTACTATAGGTGTGCCCACTATGAGGGCTGTGTTGGTCTTTCTGCTGTGCTGGGCTAGGTGGGTGGTCTGGTAGGCTTGGTAGGACCCCAGTTCAGTTGGTTGCCAGGTTCTGCCCTGTATAAATGCTGCTGACAGCTGGATGGGAAGTGGCTAACCTCAGGAATGTGGAGGTCCCAGGCTAATGCTGACTTACTTTTGGGTGGAGTCAGGGTCCATGAGACCCTAGGACTGTTCCCACTCACTGGCTGGTGAAGCCATATCCTGGGGCTAATGCCTGCTTACTAGCAGACCAAGCTGGGTCCCAGGATCTGTCTTCGGGGACTCTGGGTCCCAGAGCTAGTGTTGGATCATTCGTGGGTGGGGTCAGTTCCTGTCACAGTTGGCTGTGGTCTCCAGAGTGTCCGGAAGCTTGTGTTGGCCAGCTAGTTGGCAGAGTCAGGGTCTGTCTGGGCCCAGGGCATGATCTAGTCTGCTAATGTATGAGCCAGGTCTGCAAGATATGGAGCCATGGTTTCCTTAAGAGTGGTGGGTGAGGCTGAGTTGGAGATTAGGGTTGGCTCACTGGTGTGCAGCGCTGGGGTCCAGGGAATTCTGGGTCTGATGCCTTCTTTCCAGTGGGCAGAGTTGTGTCCAAGGACCTCAGTGGGCTCAGGGGATCTTAAGGCAGCTTTTCTGCTGATGGGTGGGGCTGTGTCCAAGACCACTTAGTTGTTTGGCCTGAGGCATCCCAGTATTGGTTCCTATCAGCTATTGGAACAGGGTGGGTCTTGGCCCCTGGATTAATAAACTAGAAGGAGGATTCTAATATGGTTCTTGCCAGCACCAGTGTCTATGTGGTAGAAGGAGCTTCCAAAAATGGTTGCTGCCAGTGACTATGTCCCTAAGGTGAGGTACAGTTGCCTTCTGCCTCTCTGGGAGACTCTCCAAAATCATCAGATATCTCTGAGCCAGGGTTCTATCAAATTACTACTTCTACCCTGGGTCCTGGAGTATGTGAGATATTTTGTATGCCCTTTAAGAGTGAAGTTCCTACTTCTCCAGGCATCTGTGACTCCTGAAATAAACTCCACTGCCCTTCAAAGCCAAATGCTCTAGAAGCCCATCTTCCCAGTGCAGGAACAGTGGGCTGGGGAGCCGGATGTGGGTCTCAGACTTCTCACTCCTATTTATTCTCCCATTTCTGGGTCACACACCCAGGGGTATGGGACTTGACTATATCATGACTTCTCCTTCCTCCTCCACCAATCTCAATGTGGTTCCTTCTTTATATCTTTAGTTGTATAAGATCTATTCTGGTAAGTTCCTTTCTTTTTCATCAATGGTGGTTTTGCAAATAGTTGTGATTTTGGTGTGCCTGTGAAAGCAGGTGAGCTCAGAGTATTTCTACTCCATCACCTTGACCAATCCCCTGAAAATTGTGGGCTCTTAAGCCAACTTGTGTATCTCTTATATTTTTACATCTGAATTTTACTGTTGGTTTTATATTTTTAATTTATTTTTTTCAAGAAAAGAATCTTCTTTGTAAATAGCCCTGCTCCCTAGGCATCCATTCTCTGAGCTTCAAGGAATAGTTTCTTTAATATGATAGCCAAAACACAAGAAGCAAAAAAAAATAGATAAATTATACTTCATCAAAATTAAAACTATTTTTACTTTGAAGGACAGTGTCAAGAAAGTAAAAATACAGTCCAAATAATGGGGAAAATATTTGCAAATCATATATCTGAGAAAGGATTTGTATCCCAAATGTTTAAATAACTCTTACTCTTACAACTCAACAATAAAACATTTAATAACACACTTAAAATGGGAAAATTGTTTGAGCAGACATTTCTCCAAAGATGATATACAAAGGGTCAGTAAGCATATGAAAAAATACTCAGGATCACCAGTCACTTGGAAGTGTAAATCAACATCACAGTAAGATACTACTTTACCCCCATTAAAATGGCTACAGAAAAAAAAGAGATAATAGCAAGTGTTGAAAGGCAGTGAAGACATCAGAACCTTCATGCATTGCTGGTGGGAATGTAAAATGCTACAGCTACTTTGGAAAATAATTTGACAGTTCCTCAAATAAGTTGCATATAGAGTTAACAAGGGATATATATATATACAAACAAGGGATTCTACACTTAGATATCTACCAAAGAGAAATGAAAAATATGCCCACACAAATATTTGTACATGAATTTCCATTTCACATTATTCATAATAGTCAAAAAGTAGAAACAGGAGGACGGAGAAGATGGCGGAGTAGAAGGACGCTTGCAGGTCACCCTCTCCCACAAATACACCAAAACCCACATCTACAGACCCACTCAGCCAACCAGAGCACCTGTGGAACTCCGACAGTACATCGCCCTCTTCAAAAGATAAAGATGCCAAAAATCTGGTAGGAGAAAAGGAAAAAAGAAAGAACAAAAGGCAAAGCAGCGAGGGACGGGTCCCGTGGGGAAGGAGTGGCAAAGGAGGACTGGCGCTCGCTCGCTGGGTCTCCCCTCTCCAACTGAGAGGCCAGCGGGACGGAGGGGGAGCCTCCGAGGCTCGGATCTGTACAGAGCAGCCCTTGACTAACAGAACTAAATTAAACGGGCACAGAGCATCCCCCCGACACCCAGCCTGAGATGCGGGCCGGCAGCGGCGGGCAAGGCCAGGCTGCACAAACCGGGCGGAGGATGGAAGTGGCTGCACGGAGGCAGACACGGGGGAACGCAAGGGGCTGCGCGCTGTGGCTGTGGGTGCACAGGGCAGAACAACCTGGGCCCTCCACAAAACAGCAAGGTTGATGTGCTCTCGGGGGAAGGGTGCACACCCCCATCTCTGAAAACCCGCGGAAAGTTTTCGGGGGAAGAGAGGCGGGGCTCAGGCACAGCCGCCATATCCTCCGCGCTGAGCACCCAGGCGGGGGCGGGGCAAAACCTGCATCCGCACAGAAGGGCTTAGCAGCCTCAAAGGCCAGACTGAGACTGGCCTGCAGCCCGGGGCAGATAGGATCCTTCCATCCTGGTCCCTCAGAGAACTTGTTCTACAAAGACAAACAAGGAGCTGGGTTTTGGCTCGGAGCAGGGACAGGGCTGTCCCTCGGTCTTCCCCGAGCCCACCCGCAGAGCGCCGACCAGGGCGGAGCGCCGACCAGGGCGGAGCACGCAGCCGCACAGAGCAGCGGAGCTAACGGCGGCGGCGCAGGTAGAGCGAGAGCAGCCCCCCGCCTTTCGGGCAGGAACACAGCCCCTGACCGAGGTGCTGGGAGGGGGCACGACCCGCCCTCCTACCCGGCCAGTCTGCAACATCTGACTGCGGCATCCGGAGGGGCAGCGACCCGCCCGCCCACAGCAGAGAGCTGCACCTGACCCAGTGTTAGGAGGAGGCGCGATCCGCTTGCCGACAGGTGCTGGGAGCAGCACAGAAGAGGGCGCCAAAGGAGGGCCTCTGAAAACAGCAAGCTGAGTTTCCAAAACAGGACTAAGACAGAAAGACTTCACATTAAAAGCACACAGACTCCAGGAGAACACTGAAAACCCTCCCCCCCCCCTCTTTTTTTTTTCATCTGTTTTTACCTGTTCTATTTTCTATTACTCTCTTAATCTTTACTTCTTAATTCATTTCTATTTCTCTTGTGTTTTGATGTCCTGCTATTGATTAGACACAGGTTTCAAATACATCTATTCATCTCCCCCCCTTTTTTTGTAAAGGTTTTAAAAGGACGTCTCAACCCGATTAATACTCTGCTTCAACTCACTCTTCTATTATTCATTATACAGTTTTCAAACCCTCTTTCTCCCTTCTCTTAAAATTCTTTCTCTCTCTCTCTTATTTTTTTTTCTTTTTTTCCTAAGTTCTATTCCTAAATAGGCATAAGATCGATAAAATCCTTAAGGACCAAAATAAACAACTGATACTCCATAAACCACAGTGCCAAAGAGGTATGAGCAAGATGAAGAAGCAGAAAAACCTTTCCCAATTAAAAGAACAAGAGAAATCCCCTGAAAGAAAGATCAACAAAACAGACATCGATAGCCTACTAGATCAAGATTTCAAAAAAGGAGTGATCAAATTGCTGAAGGAATTAAAAGAGATAGTGTTTAGAGATATAAAATATGTCAAAAATGAAATTGAAGCTATAAAGAAGAGCCATGTAGAATGGGTAAACTCATTGACAGAGATGAGAAATGATCTAATAGCTGTGCAAAGCCGACTAGATAATGCAGAGGAACGAATTAGTGATCTAGAAGACAGGGCAATAAAAAGCACCCATTCAGAAGAACTACAAGAGAAGCAAATAAAAAATCATGAAAATAGCATAAGGGACCTATGGGATAATATAAAGCATCCCAATCTTCGCATAATAGGGGTCCCAGAAGGAGAAGAAAGATCAAAGGGGATTGAAAAGGTTTTTGAAGAAATCATGACTGAAAACTTCCCAAGCTTAAAGAATGAATCAGATATCCAAGTACAGGAAGCTCAGAGGGTCCCAAACAGGAAGAACCCAAAGAGACCCACACCAAGACATATCATAATCAAGATGGCCAGAGTCAAGGATAAAGAAATGATTCTAAAGGCAGCAAGAGAAAAGCAAAGAGTAAGTTACAAGGAAACCCCCATAAGGCTCTCAGCTGATTTCTCTACACAAACACTACAGGCCAGAAGGGAGTGGCAAGATATATTCAAAGCCCTGAATGAAAAAAAGATGCAGCCTAGGATCCTTTATCCAGCAAGGCTGTCCTTGAGGATAGAAGGAGAAATAAAGAGTTTCACAGACAAAAAAAGGTGCAGGAGTTTAGCAACACTAAACCCATGCTAAAAGAAATATTGAAAGGGCTATTCTAAATAGAAAAGCAGCAGGATGCTACAGAAATGAGAAACACACAACTGGAAAGGTGATAACTCATGAATTACAAATAAAGTAAACATGAAATTATAAAAGAAGACATACAAATCACTGAGACTGGGAGAGGGAGGCAGGGAAATATAGAATATTTTTTTTCTTTCTTTTTTAAATTTTTTTAATAGTAGGATGGGTTTGAGATCATGTTACTATCAGTTTAATAAAAACAGTTATAGTAATGGGTTGATAGATTTACAAAAAAGGGTAACCACAAGCCAAAAATTTACAAAGGAGTCACAAAAATTAAATAAAATCCATGATAATACAAAGGAAAATTACCAAACCACAAAAGGAAGAAGAAAGGAACAAAGAGGATATACCAATTCAACTGCAAAGATAAGTTCAAAATGGCAATAAACACACATCTATCATTAATTACTGTAAATGTTAATGGACTAAATGCTCCAGTCAAAAGACACAGAGTGGCAGACTGGATAATAAAGCAAGAACCTTCAATATACTGCATACAAGAGACCCACTTTAGGGAGAAGAACACATATAGATTGAGAGTGAAAGGATGGAAAAGGATATTCCATGCAAATGGAAAAGCCAAAGAAGCAGGTGTTGCAGTACTGATTTCAGACAAAATAGACTTTAAAACAAAGGCCATAAAGAAAGATAAAGAAGGACATTTTATAATGATTAAAGGAGTGATACAAGATGAGGATATTACACTCGTTAATATATGTGCACCCAATATAGGAGCACTTTAGTACATACAAGAATTACTAACAGAGATAAAGGGGGATATTGATGGGAATACAATCATAGTTGGAGATTTTAACACTGCATTAACATCACTAGACAGATCTTCCAGACAGAAAATAAACAAGGCAACAGAGAAATTAAATACTACAATAGAAAAACTAGATTTGGTGGATATTTTCAGAGCATTACACCCCCCAAAAATAGGATATACATTCTTTTCAAGTGCACATGGAACATTTTCCAGGATCGATCATGTACTTGGGCAAAAAAGAAACCTCAACAATTTTAAGAAGATAGAAATTATCTCAAGCATCTTTACTGACCACAATGCCATGAAACTGGAAATCAACAACAGAGAAACAAAGGAGAAAAAAAGGAAAGCATGGAGATTAAACAATATGTTATTGAAAAAACAATGGATCAATGAGGAAATCAAAGCTGAAATTAAAAAATACCTTGAGACAAATGATAATGAAAGCACAACCACTCAAAACCTATGGGACACAGCAAAGGCAGTGCTAAGAGGGAATTTTATAGCGATACAGGCCTTCCTCAAAAAAGAAGAACAATCTCAAATAAACAATTTAACCCACCACCTGAATGAATTAGAAAAAGAAGAACAAAAAGCCCCAAAAAGCAGCAGAAGGAAGGAAATAACAAAGATCAGAGAGGAATTAAATACAATAGAGATTAACAAGACCATAGAAAAAATCAACCAAACCAAAAGCTGGTTTTTTGAAAAAGTAAATAAAATCGACAAGCCTCTGGCCAAACTCACAAAGAAGAAAAAAGAGAGAGCACAAATTAGCAAAATAAGAAAGGAAAATGGAGAAATTACAACAAACAAAATAGAAATACAGAATATCATACGAGAATATTATGAAAAACTATATGGAACCAAACTGGATAACCTAGAGGAGATGGACAAGTTTCTGGAAACATACTGTCCACCAAGACTGAATCAAGAAGAATCTGAACACTTGAACAATCCGATCACTAGAAAGGAAATAGAAATAGCAATTAAAAACCTCCCTAGAAATAAAAGTCCAGGACCGGACGGCTTCACAGGGGAATTCTACCAAACATACAAAGAAGAACCCATACCAGTCCTTCTCAAACTCTTCCAGATGATTGAAAAGGAGGGAATACTCCCAAACTCATTCTATGAAGCCACCACCACCCTGATGCCAAAACCAGGCAAAGACACTACAAAAAAAGAGAATTATTGGCCAATATCACTGATGAACATAGATGCAAAATCCTCACCAAAATTTTAGCAAATAGAATCCAACAACACATAAAAAAGATTACACATCATGACCAAGTGGGGTTCATCCCAGGGACACAAGGCTGGTTTGACATAAGCAAATCAATCAATGTAATACATCACATCAACAAGAGAAAGGACAAAAACCACATGATCATCTCAATCGATGCAGAAAAAGCATTTGATAAAATTCAACACCCATTTATGATAAAAACTCTCGCCAAAGTGGGTATAGAGGGAACATATCTCAACATAATAAAAGCTATATATGACAAACCTACAGCCAGCATAGTACTCAATGGTGAAAAACTCAAAAGCTTCGCACTAAAATCTGGGACAAGACAAGGATGCCCACTATCACCACTCCTATTCAACATAGTCCTGGAAGTCCTAGCCACAGCAGTCAGGCAAGAGAAAGAAATAAAAGGGATCCAAATTGGAAAAGAAGAGGTAAAAGTGTCATTATATGCTGATGACATGTTACTATATATAGAAAACCCGAAAAGGTCCACACAAAAGCTCGTAGAGCTGATTGAAGAATTCAGCAAGGTAGCAGGTTACAAAATTAACGTTCAAAAATCAGTTGCATTTCTTTACACTAACGATAAATCAACAGAAGAAGAAAGTAAAGAAACAATCCCCTTTAAAATAGCACACAAAGTAATAAAATATCTGGGAATAAATCTAACCAAGGAGGTGAAAGAATTATACACAGAAAACTATAAACCATTAATGAAGGAAATTAAATAACACTTCAAAAAATGGAAAGATATTCCATGCTCTTGGATTGGAAGAATCAATATTGCTAAAATGGTGACACTGCCCAAGGCAATCTACAGATTGAATGCAATCCCTATCCAATTACCCAGGACATATTTCACAGAACTAGAACAAATCATAATAAAATTCATATGGAACCATCAAAGACCTAGAATTGCCAAAGCATTACTGAAGAGAAAGAAAGAGGCTGGAGGAATAACTCTCCCAGGCTTCAGACAATACTATAGAGCTACAGTCATCAAGACAGCATGGTGTTGGTACAAAAACAGGCATATAGACCCATGTAACAGAATAGAGAACCCAGAAATGAACCCACAAACTTTTGGTCAACTCATCTTTGACAAAGGAGGCAAGAATATACATTGGAATAAAGACAGTCTCTTCAGCAAATGGTGTTGGGAAAACTGTTCAGCAGCATGTAAAACAATGAAGCTAGAACACTCCCTTACACCATATGCAAAAATCAACTCAAAATGGATCAAAGACTTAAACATAAGACAAGATACAATAAACCTCCTAGAGGAAAATATTATCTGACATACATCTCAAAAATTTTCTCCTAGAAGAAATAAAAGCAAGAATAAACAAATGGGACCTAATGAAACTTACAAGTTTCTGCACAGCAAAGGAAACCAGAAATAAAACAAGAAGTAAACCTATGGAATGGGAGAAAATTTTTGCAAGTGAAACCGACAAAGGCTTGATCTCCAGAATATATAACAGCTCATACGACTCAATAAGAAAAAAATGAACAACCCAATCCAAAAATGGGCAGAAGACCTAAAGAAGCAATTCTCCAAGGAAGACATACAAATGATCAAAAAGCACATGAAAAAATGCTCAATATCACTAATTATCAGAGAAATGCAAATCAAAACTACAATGAGGTATCACCTCACACCAGTCAGAATGGCCATCATTCAAAAATCCACAAATGACAAATGCTGGAGAGGCTGTGGAGAAAGGGGAACCCTCCTACACTGCTGGTGGGAATGCAGTTTGGTGCAGCCACTATGGAAAACAGTGTGGAGACTCCTCAAAAGACTAGGAATAGACTTACCATATGACCCAGGAATCCCACTCCTGGGCTTGTATCCAGAAGGAAATCTACTTCAAGATGACACCTGCACCCCAATGTTCATAGCAGCACTATTTACAATAGCCAAAACATGGAAACAGCCTAAATGTCCATCAACAGGTGACTGGATAAAGAAGAAGTGGTATATTTATACAATGGAATACTACTCAGCCATAAAAACCGACAACATAATGTCATTTGCAGCAACATGGATGCTCCTGGAGAATGTCATTCTAAGTGAAGTAAGCCAGAAAGAGAAAGAAAAATACTATATGAGATTGCTCATATGTGGAATCTAAAAAACAAAAACAAAAACAAACAAACAAAAACAAAGCGTAAATAAAGGACAGAAATAGACTCACAGACAGAGAATACAGACTTGTGGTTACCAGGGGAGTGGAGGGTGGGAAGGGATAGACTGGGATTTCAAAATTGTAGAATAGACTACACTGTATAGCATAGGGAAATATACACAAAATTTTATGATAACCCACAGAGAAAAAAATGTGACAATGTGTGTGTATATGTCCATGAATAACTGAAGAATTGTGCTGAACAGTGGAATTTGACACAACATTGTAAAATGATTATAAATCAATAAAATATGTTAAAAAGAAAAGTCCCCCCCCAAAAAAAAGTAGAAACAACTCAATGTTATATATATACAATGGAATAACTATTTGACCATAAAATGGAATGAAATACAGATACATACTATGGCACAGATGAGTTTCAAGAACAGTATGCTTAGTAAAATGTCAGACTAAAATGCCTCATATTATATGAGTCCAATTATACAAAATATTCAGAATAGGCACTCAAATGAGACAAAAATCACATTAGTGGTTTCTAGGGCCTGGGAATATGAGGAAATGGGGAATGAATGCTAACTGATATGGAGTTTCTTTTTGTGGTAATGAAAAATTTCTGGGATTAGATAGTGGTGATTTTTGAAAACTTTGGCACTATACTAAAAACCACTAAAATGTAAATGTAAAATTGTAAACTTGTAGTGTTACTTATAAAATATTTGATTTTTTATCAGAGTCACTGAACTCTGGCTCTCCCTCACATTCACTTCCTGCATAAATATTTTGTGAACATCTACTAAATATCTGACAATGTACTAGACCTTGAGAATGTTGGCTCTAGTTGGATTTGAAGATCCACACAAATTCCTATGATGCTCTGCAGTAGGTACTGCTTATTGACACAAGGTCTTATCTACTAGGTTGATTTTTGGTTGGTATAATAAGCCACAGATTTCCTGGCCAAGACATCTACAGGAAGAATTAACAGTTGGGTGGCCTTTTCAGAGTACAGGCTCATCTAGCATTCAGAAAACAGGAACATCTTCCTGTAACTTTATCAAAGCCCTTGACTACATCAAAGAGTTTCCTTCATTAATTTTGTTACATGAAATGAATCCCCTTTTGTTTAGCACTTTACAATTCACAAAATGTATTCTTAGATATTCTCTCCCATAAGCCTCAAAAAAGAAAAAAGTTCTATGTAGTCAGCATAATAGTGATTATTCCATTCACATGATGAAATTAAGGCTCTGAGAAGCTAAGCAACTGAGCTAACATTGTGACTTTACTAGCATGTAGCAGAGCTGGCACTCATCCAGGTTTTTAATTCCAAAATCATCATTTATTTTTTTTCTCTATACCAGTAACTCCTTTTTTATTTCATAAACTAGTATATTCAAAAAAGTGGATATTGACATAGGCTTGCTCATATTTTATTTTTTCAAGTTGAGGTTAATAAATAAGAATAAGTTATTTTCAACTAACACCAAAAATTAGGATAAACATAAACAGAGAAGATAGAATAAGTCTTTAAGTTAAATGCTTTTAATTTTATAAAGCACTTGCCACATTGTCCTGATTTTCTCATTTTGCATTAGATTGATAAAATCTTCCTCATGGGCAGTTACCTGCCAACTACTTCTAGAAGAGAGCTAGTTTTGTGTTTGAGGAAGATTTGCCATGTATTTCATTGATAGAATAATGAATCAAGCTCCTTCATTTCCAATGTCATCCTGAACTCAGGTAGCAATAATGTTCACATCTTCTCCAATTCATTCATCTTGTTTTGGTCAAATATCACACTTGTTTGCAGATTTTAAAAAAGCATATTTTTAGTGAAGCAAACTTCATATATAAAACATCATAAACTAAAAGAAGAAATTGCTACCAATTAGGCATAAAGTATGCTTCTTCCCACTCCCAGGGGACTTCATAATAGTTGAGAATTTCAATACACATGCTTATCTTGTATGCTATACCTAAAACATGATTACATCTGCTTCCTTCTCAATTGCATTTTGGGCCATTTTACATTATGGTTACATTTACAAGATATCAAGACATCTGTATAAAATGAAAACATTTTAGTTCATAATTCAGATGACTAAACTTCATGATCCTCAATATCTGGATTACTACAAATACCTGGGTGTTTGAGATTATCACAATCTATTAAATGTGCCTGTGGTTAACAACACTGATGATTGAACTCACGCTGTGGTGTTAGCTTAAGGTTGAACTCAGTAACTGTTAGATAAATGTTGGTTTACTGGTAGGCAAAATGGATACGATGGATGGATAAATGGATGGGAGGATGGATAGATAAGTGAATGGGTGAATAAATATTTTAGTACATATTGTGTAAATACAATTTAAGGCTTAAAACATTAATAATTATACTATATTGTTCAGGTTCTATAGTTCATATTATTTTATACTGTTTTATTTTTACCCACAAATACCTCATTTATCCAGTTTTTACAATTTCCATATAAATAAACTTGGAAGTAGGAAGTATCATTACCTAGCACATTAAGCACTGTATTAGTTTTCTACGCTTGAAGTACAAATTACCACAAGCTGAGTGGCTTAAAACAACAGAAATTTATTTTCTCACAGTCTGGGGCTCACAAGCTCAAAATCATTATTGGCAGGGCTGCCTCATTTTCTTCCAGGGATCTGGGGAGAATCTATTCCTTGTCTCTCTCCTAGCTTCTGGTGGCTGCCAGCAATTCTTGGCATTTCTGTACATTACTCCAATCTCTGCCTCTATCTTCATCTTGCCTTCTCCTCTGTTTCTATATCTTACCCTCTTCTATCTTTTAAGGATACTTATCATTGGATTTAGGGCCCATCTAGATAATCTAGGATGACCTCTTCATCTCAAAATCCTTAACTTAATTACATGTACAATACCTCATTTTCCAAAAGAAGTAATACTCACAGGTTCTGGGAATTAGGGTATAGACATTTGTTTTTAAGGGCCACCATTAAACCCATTACAAATATCAATATATTTTCAGCAGGGTTATTTGTAAAGATTGTTATGTGTCTGCCTTATTAGATAGAAAATGGTTAACATAAGAGTGTTCTAATAGTTCAGGTCCTTTACTGGTAGTATACATATACAGTGAAATTCTCTTAAGGTATGTAGAGCTGTTTGCCTCTATACTGAGTGTTTCTGAACTAACACTGCTTCTTTAATTCTCGTGGTTTTTTTTTAGAGTATTTCTGTCCCTTCTTTTTTTGTTAGCTATAATTTTTTGATCCTGTGTTAGTATTGACACTCCTTTCCCTATTCTAATTTAATGTTTCTAATATTCTGTAATGACAATGCTTGTTAGAAGTATTTGTAAAATAGGAATCAATGGTTTAGAATTATTTAAATGTTGTAAAACACTAGATAAAACAAAAAATGTATAAATTGTATCTAATATAAATACAGCATTTAGGTTCAACAATATGAAGATCTGACATAATAACAATTCCTATTTAAGACATAACTTTAAGTGTGAAAACCTCACAGTATAATGTTGTTATCTATAATATAGCAAAATCCTTTAATACATTAAGATATATACATTTCTCAGAATTAGGATGGTGCCATTCTTGTTCAAATCTACACTAGTAAGATGAGATTTGGATGTCAAATTTTATGATAGACTTAAATAAATTCAAGTACCCGGAGGAAGGAGACCAACATATTAATGACACAGGAAAAATGTATGTGGGGCAGGAGGAGGGCCATGTCCTAGGCCTTGGCTGAGTCCCTGGGACGTGCCTCATTAAGTTAAATGTGGGTCCTTGGCTTCATGCAGGAAAGAATTCAAGAGTGAACCACAGTTGAGTAAAGATAGTTTTATTTAGAGGGAGACATACTCCATAGAGTGTAGGCTGTTTCAGAAGGCGAGAGAAAGGCCATGAGGTGTGGGGGTTGGTTGCTCAGGCTAGAGTAAAAGCAGATACACACTCCATAGACAGAGTGCTGGCCATGTCTGAAGACAAAAGAGCAAAAAGGGCGGCCATGAGGCGCCATGTTGCCAGTTTTTATGGGCTCAGTAGCTTTATTAAGCTAACAAGTGGGAGGACCATTTTAACTACCTTGAGGAAGGGGCTGGGATTCCCAGGAGGTTGGCCATTGCCCACTCTTTGACTTTTTATGATTAGCCTTGGAACTGTCATGTCGCCTGGGGGCATGTTATTCACCATGCCAATATATTATAATGGGCGTGTAATGAAGCTCAAGGTCTACTAGAAGTCAAATCTCCCGCCATCTTGAGCCTCAAGGCCTACTGGAAGTTGAATCTTCCACCATTTTGATGTTAATTACTCTATCATTCCTTGAATGGCTGGGCTCTACCCTCTTCCTCCCTATCTCATTGAGAGGCTGAAAACTTGGATAATGAAGAATATATGATTAAACTAATGATGAATATCCTGGGGAAGTGAAAACTTTGATGTTAGAGATGTGGAGGGAAAAGCATGTTTGGTGTCTTTATGTAGAAAAATGACTGTTAAGTGTAAGAGTGAGGACGCTAATCCTTTAATATAATAGAAGAAATATATAGGCCCTATAAATAGAAGTTAGGTGGAGGTGGATTTCCATTTATAATATAGAACTTACTAGCAGTTCTTATACAGTAGGACAGATTGTTTATTAAAGTAGAAGTTCCCCATCACTGAAGAGATTGAACTGAGGTTAATTTTTGTTTACTTTATGGGATAGAAAATATGCTGAAGAAGTTTCTTGCTATGGAAAAAAATACATCTATAAGGAATTTTAGGTCTGCGAAAAATCTTTGTTAGTAGGTTAGCCTATGACCAAGGTGAAATATGCATCTGAATGCCAGGGAGAGAGCTGTGATGCCATGGCCATTGTTTTATAACCCTTTAATGCATATGCCTCTTTTTCTTTCTGTGTTTGTTTTTCTTTTCCTATTCACTTGATTTTCCCATCCAGTTTTTGCCTTGAGTCACTAAGGGCTTCCATTTATAAACTTTAAGGGTAAATAAGACATTGAGTTGAGGCTTGACATAGAAATTATTCTCACCCTAATTGATCTATTTCTATTTCTTCAACTACGATCTGTATGATCTTAAACAATTTTCCAAACTTGTTTTGATTTTAGTTTCCCCTGGTGTAAGATCATTTAAATAATACTTGTCCTTTTTTGTTATTGAAACAGTGTGCCTGTCTGTGAACAAGCATGTGTGTGTGTTAGAAAGACATAAAAATCAGCATCCAAGGGCAAGACATTATTAGTGACCACACTTTCTCAGAAATGAGTAAAGTTTTGGCAGTTTAAATAAGTTTTTTTCATAGAAAGTTCCCCATAGGTGTGTGTATGTGTGTAGTGGGGGAGAGAGAGTGGACTTAACTCACTCATTACTACCCCCAACATTCCAGATGCTATCTCCATTGAAAATGAAAGGTGTTTATTTTCCCTGGGCCAGAAATATTTTCCAGAAGGAAATAAAATATCTTCTTGGAGACTGGAAAACAATCCCATTCTCAGAAGAATTGCCAACATGTCTTTGTAGCTGCTCAAGAATATGCGGATAGGTTTTATGTTAGGTAACTCCCTATGAATGACAATAATTGCAGTGACCTCTAAGGAAGCACTCCATAAGCATGACACAATGGCATATATTTTAAGCAAAAACAGACAAACAAAAAAACCCTCTATAGATCCTGGGCTTTCTGAAGAACCATAGAATACAGCTACTGGCCCCCTCTGCTGGTGAGCTGCAAAAGATTGGTGAAGAAATGATGGCACCATTCACCATAGGAAATAGTGGCAACATAGAGTGTTGACAGCAAAACACTATGTAAGGATCTGTGAGTAATCATGAGGATGATAGGTGAAACTTTTCAGGAGTTTTGAGTAACTGAAGACCCATTTAAGTTAAACACTGAAACATAATCTCACACACACACACACACACACACATCCAGCTAATTCTGGCTTGTACAAAATTATATTATAAACAAACAAAGAAAAAATAAAAGGTGAAGTCTTCAAGCCTCACTTCACAGACTGTAGAATGTTATGATATTGTAGATTAATTTCAGGGTCTTTGAAACTGTTACCTAACAATGCTTGTGAGGAAATGCTATAGAGAAAAGCTAAAATGATATTAAAATCGACCAAGAAAAGCACCACAAATTTTCTAATTCCTTTGAGATTCTCAGGGCTTAGCTAATCAAAGGACAAAGAACATTCAATCTCAGACTTCTCCCTGATAATATATCATGCCAAGAACAAAATAATGTGTTATCCAAGTTCTGTATGGTCTAGGGTAACCAGAATGTAGTATCAGAGGTGATACTATGAAGGCATCACTATTTCTGGAATCTGGTAAGTAAATATTCATTAATCATTGAAGAAATGCTAGTGAAGGGGAGAACTAGGATTAATTTACTCAGAAAGAGCTGGGAAATAAGCAACTCTCTTCTTACTTTTAGAATTAAATTCACCTGAGAAAAAGCACCTTGAATGGGGTGTGTAGTCAATTGCTATCTTTTTTATTTGATAATTATCAATAAACAGTATTTAATTCATATGCCCTTCAGAGACTATTATGTATGCTTAGAATTAGTAAATTTTTAAAATTTTCTGAACATCTCTAGCCATGATTGACAATTTATAAGTAAGTTGACTAAGGAGAAGCAAGGTTATTTGGTTTTCCCTGGATAGTAATATAGATATTATGATGCTAACGCTGATGGTATATAATATTTATGAATGTCCTTCCTTATATTATGTACATATATACATATTATTTCATTAAATCATCACATGGCCTTGTGAGATATAGGACCTATTATTATAAACATTTCATAGATGAGAACATTGAGTTAAAAAAAAAAGGCTAAGTTGTTTTCCTCAGGTTACACAACTATTAAATTGTAGACCTGGAATTAAGATACCAGGCAGTCTGACTTTTATAAGCCATAGAGTCTCCTTAGTTATTGTCAATAATTAAGTGAACATAACTTGAGAACAAGTTCCTAACTGCAATGCTAATATTTTTTCATTCTCTTATGACCCACTGAAGAAGGCTCTCTGTACCACCAAAGAAGCTGAGAGACTACATTTTAAAGGGTGACGGTCAAAGGAATTGAGTCTTTGTGGAAATAGGTAGGTAGCTGAAGCTGCAGCCAGCAAAATTTGCTTGTAGCCCTGAATACTCAAAACCACCCTTTTAAGCCAAAGGAAAGGTGTTAGCCCAGCAGCTAAGTCTATTTGAAAGACAATTTGACGGTGGCCCTCCTAGCCCCAGTTGCAGTCTGAGAAACACAGAGCTGTCATTTGCTATTGCTGGAGTAAGCTGGAGTTAGCACACCCCCTTTACAAGTTGGTTTCTCTATGTCTCATCTCATAATCACTTGAGCGGCTGTTTCCATAGACACCCACACTTCAGTTTCCCAGCTTAACCACATTCAAACAAGAATGCAGGCCTTGGTTGCAGCAGCTGTGAACTGTTTTACCATGTGTCTAACAGGCACGTCTTATCTACTTTCCTCTATGTGTGCAACAGGATGGGTGGGGGTGGGGTTCAAAAAACAGTAGTAAAACATTACCTGAAAGACCCCTAGAAGTTTCAAAACACAAGAAACATATTTTGATCTATATGAAAGAAGGAAAAATCAGAAAAAAAAAGGAGGAACAACTTTTTTCTGCCTTTGGCTTTTGGGGACAGGGGTGGGGCAAAAGTGGCTGGTGCTATGCTGTTTCACAAGCACAAAATGAGAGCACACGCCTTTCTTCTCTGTCTGAAACAGAGATGCGGGTCCCTGGGGACCCATAGGGGAAGGTGGTGGGGTGTGGAAATCTGTAGACACTGAAAAATACTTGAAAATAAGCTAATAATATTCACAGGCCACTTGGCTGTGTTTAATTTTGAACTTGTACTAACAACAATCAAATAAAATTTTGAATTAAATCATATTTAAAAGCAGTTGCCTGCTGAGAATCTGGGAAAAGAACATTGTAGTAGAAGTTTCCTTAGAGACAAAAAAAAATATATAAGAATCATCTTTAAAACGTACTCCTGTGAAGAAGATAAGAAGTAAACTTGTCAGTGGGCCTAGAACCTTCAGGTATAGACATGCCAAAAGAGTGTCTATGCAGATACACACAAACACACATCCATTCTTATATGAAGCCTTTGTGTACATCCAGCACACAAATCTTGGTGGCTTGTGCACATCCCATTTGAACACAATATATATACAAACATGCCTCAAGTTGAGGAATGCTTTGAAGTTCAATGTAGCCAATCAAAGAAATATTCTGGGCTTAAGTGAAACCTGGTCACAAAGAGGGCATGATACGGAATTCTATGTCTTAAAATACTGATGAAGAACAATTTCAACTCATATAATCATCACAACTATCCTATGATATAGATTCTACTATTACATTATTCAGATGAGAAAACTGAAGCACACAAGTATTAAGTAATTTGCCAAAAATCATATTGCTAATAAGAGATCAAACCACAATTTGACCTCAGGCAGGCTGGTGCCAAAATCTGTGCTCTTAACCTTTGTAGTTAGCACTTGGAAGGAAGTGCTTGGAGTCCAGTAGGAAAAAGTGGGTGCTTACCCACCCCCACTCTCTTCCTCTTCCAAGCATCTAGATATTTTTGAGTTACTATTCTATATCAGTGGGTAGGTGGGTAGGAATTTAAGTGGTAGAGATGTTTTAGACAGGGAGGGATGTGTGGCGTGAAAAGTATTTGCTTTTTGTTGCAAAATGAACTCTTTGTAAGGAACTCAGCAGAGACTCTTCCTCTCCCTTAGCCTCTTACTCTTAAAATAGTGCATCATCTAGATCTTGCCTTAGATTGCATTTTCTTAAAAAGAAAAAAAAAAAACACATGTTCAGAATGATTTTTGGACAATATTTCAACTGAATCTTCCCCCTTGTCTATTACTTCCTGATTCATGAAGATCACTTGGTCATCCAGCATCTTCTTTTGCAATTTGCTGGAGCTGAGTTTTTACTATAATATTCATATCCATGGGTGAGCTAGTTGGTGTATTCCCATTTGGTGTAAATAGATTAAAGCACTCTTTATGTATCCAGTGTGTGTTTTATTCTTCTGTGCTCTAGCTTTTCCCAGCTAGTTCAATCTCTACAAATGAACACATCTCTCCACTCACAAGTAAAACTTTTGACTAGCAAAAGCTTGTCACCTTTCTTCAGATTCATCTTCCAGAGAAATTTAATCCCACTGGGTAGACTCTGGGCCATTTGAAATGTGTGAAGTAGGCACACAAATGTTTTCCTTTGACTATCCACCTATACAAATACCGTAGAATCACAGATTAGACAAAGGAACTACAGCACTCCAAAGGTAGGCAATTCTGGTAATTCTCTCACTCATCTTAATTATGGATGCTATGCACAAATAGATTAATTTGGCTTTGTCTAAGGATCAAATATATTACTATTATTATTATTATTATTTTTATTATTATTATTATTTATTCCTTGTTTATGTTGTTTTATTTTATTGCAAAAAGTGGAGATAACAAATCATTGAGGCATTGCTTGTTTTTACATAATTGTGGGATTTGATTTAGGGACTAAGAAAGGAGGAAGGAGGGAAACTTTTAGAGGTAGTGTAATCTAACTGTTGATTAAACAAAAGAGCTCAATAATAGGCACACCCAAGTTAAAAGAATTGAACCATGGCTTCAGGATAGGGAGTAAAGTAGTATCTCTGGTGGTACTAAAGCAAAGCCTTTCCATCATTTCTTCTGGGTGCAGTCCTTGGCCTGCCTATAGGTACTGAGGAAGTAGGTGAGTTATGATCCTGTTTAAGCAAATTTAAAAGCTTGGCAGTTACCAAGGAGATTTGTCTTCAGTATATGTAATATGTGAAAGTGGATACAAGGGTATTTATTAAACAATTTAAATTTCCCAATTAAAATATTTAGAATATTTCCTACAAAAGATAATGGCCGCATGAGATCCTTTAATGGCAAATTAATATAATAAAGTTGGGGTTATCTAAGAAACAATGCTAAAGTTCTTTTAAATCCAATATCACTATATAAAAGATATCACCAACTATCTAGATATGAGGCAGAATTATTGCAAATATTAAAATTTAGGACAAGTGACATACCGATGATTGGAAGTTTGAAAATTAAGTGAAATTATTGAGGTGCATGAGTAAGAAATTAATTTCAACAGATAGGTGCCAATAAATTGCATTTGAGGATTACTAGTTATGTGAAACACAAAAACTTTTTTAATGAGGAAAATCGGTGAAATCCCTGGAGGCTCCACTTATAAAACTCAAGTTAAACTGGTTAGCCTCTAGATGAATTACTCACATTCTTGGACACTATTCACTGTTGCTGATGAAATATGACCTGATCAACTGCTCAGGCCATGGAGATGTTTCACCCTAGATTAGGGGATCCCATATATTTATATTTCAGTCACACTTAGGAAAGGAATGGGAACTGGCAGACATTGAAAGACTATGATTCAGCTCGGGATTACTCCTGAAAAAGAAGTCAGGGAAATATAAGGAGGAGAAATGGCAAGGTATGAGATGGCAGGGGAACTTGAGATTTTGCCAACAGTGTTAGTCAGGTATTCTCTGGGTTTGCATATGAACAGGTTGCTATTTTGAGATCCCCACCACTGAGCTCTGCAGAAAGAAGCTGCTATGAAAATTCTATAAAAAGTGAATAAAAGAAATACACTGTGTATGTATAGACATGCAAAGTCATGAATTTGTAAATATTTAAATTTACAATTTTAAAATATTGTAGCCCAGTTGGAAATGACTATTTGTGTCTCTGTACTGTTAGGAGTCACATCATAACATCATCACTATTTCTTTCCCTGGGCCACCTGTTTTCACTGAAATTTGTAAACAGAGGCAAATAGAATATCTTTAAGAGGTGACAGAAATAGCTAGAACATTCACAAAAGTTTTTTTTTTTTAAATGTTACCATCTGAACTATGAAAAGATTTTTTCCCAGAGTCAGGAAATGTGTGGGTAGTGCTGCTTAGTGGAAAATGAGGGGATAAACACTGGGGTATATACCCATACAACCCTAAGGTGTCAATGAGCTCAGTTCTGTTTTCCCTGATGTTATAACCAAATGCAAAAAGCACACACTTCGGTGTTTTTTAACTAACTTACTTAAAAATAGATAGATATAAACTACATTAACCCCATTGTCTCATCTATCATTCTATTTTTATTTTTAAGGTAAGAACTCTTGTTATATCATTAAACATAGAATTATTTTTCACCAAAGTTATTTTTATACCTATTCACACTCATTTTTTTTCCCTACAAGTGACCTTTACCCATGCATCCATTGCCTCTGAATCTCTCATAAAACCTGGATTCCCCCATTTTGTACCAAAAATACTCTCCTAAAAGTCACTAATGACTTCCCAATCAATATATGAACTTTTCTCAAATCCCCATTTTCCTTGACCTTTTTAAAGTGTTTGACATTGTTCACCACCACTTTTTGAGACATTGTTCCCTTAGTTTTCTTAACCCAATAGCTATCCTGATTTTCTTCCTACCCCTGTTTCTATTTTTTTTTCCATTTGTTTTCCTTTTGGTAAACAGGAAATGATGCCAAACCTTTAAATATTGTTCTTCCCTGGGTTACATCCAAGATCCATTGCTCTTCTTGTGTTTGCCTGCTCACACTGGACAATCATATCTATTTTTTCATCTTTTTTTCCTTCTAGTTTCATTAAGATATAATTGACAAACAGCATTGTATAGGTTTAAAGTGTATAGCATAATGATTTGACTACCATATATGATGAAATGATTAACACAATAAGTTTTGTGAACATTCATCATTTTATATACATACAAAATAGAAGAGGAAGGAAAACATTTTTTTTCTTGTAATGAGAACTCAGGATTTACTCTCTTAACTTTCATAAAAATGTAAAACAGTGTTAATTATATTAATCAGGTTGTATATTATATCTCTAGTACTAATTTATTCTATAACTAGAAGTCTGTACCTTTTGATAACTTTCATCCAATTCTCCCTCCTCCCACTCACACCTCTGGTAATCACAAATCTGACTTCTTTTTCTATGAATTTGGTCGTTTGCTTTGTTTCATTTGTTTGTTGAAGTATAATTGACTTACAACATTATAGTAGTTCCTGGTGCATAACATAGTGATTCAGTATTTCTATGCATTACAAAACCATCACCACAAGTCTAGTCACCACCTGTCACCATACAAAGATATTACATCATTATTGACAATGTTCCCCATGCTGTACCTTTCATCCCTGTGACTCATTTATTTTGTAACTGGGAGTTTGTACCTCTTGATTTCTCTCACCTGTTTCACTCTTCCCTCACCATTTTCCCCTCAGGCAATCACCTGCTTTTTCTCTGTATCTATGAATCTATTTACATTTTATGTTGTTCATTTGTATTGCTTTTATATTCCACATAAAAGTGAAATCATATGGTATTTGTCTTTTTCTCTCTGACTCATTTGGATTAGTGTAACACTCTCTATATACACCCACGTTGTTGCAAATAGCGAGATTTCATTCTTTTTTATAGCTAAGTAATATTCTATTGTGTATATATAATGAATCTTTATCCATTCATCAATCAATGGGTGCTTAGGTTGCTTCCATATCTTCTTATTTTAAATAGTGCTGCAATGAACATTGGGGTGCATGCATCTTTTTGAATTAGTATTTTCATTTTCTTTGTATAAATATCTGGAAGTGGAATTACTAGATTGTATAGTAGTTCTATTTTTAATTTTTTGAGGAACCTCCATACTGTTTTCCACTGTGCCTGCACCAACTTACATTCCCACCAACAATGCAAGAGGGTTTCCTTCTCTTCACATCCTCACCAACACTTGTCATTCATTGTATTATGACAATAGCCATTCTGACAATTGTGAGATGTGATGTTTTGTGGTTTTGATTTGCAATACTCTGATGATTAGTGATGTTAAGTATCTTTCATGTGTTTGTTGGCCATCTGTATGTTTTCTTTGCAAAAATGTCTTTTCAGATTCTCTGTCCATTTTTAATCAGGTTTTTTTTTTTTTTTAATGTCGAGGTGTGTGAGTCCTTTGTATATTTTGGATATCAACACCTTATCTGATAAGTGGTTTGCAAATATCTTCTCCCATTCAGTAAGTGGCCTTTTTGCTTTGTTGATAGTTTTCTTTCTGCACAAAAGATTTTTAGTTTGATATAGTAGCATTTTGTTTATTGTCTACTTGTATGCTATCAACTACTACTTCTACACTGATGATTCCTAAATCTCTATTTCTGGCCTTGTGTGTGCTCCCCTTTGGTTCTTAATGGTATTCTGAAATCTGTCTTTGTTCAGAGCTAGAAGGATAGCTAAAAATATACTTTTCTTAGTTCTGCTGCTATTATCAATTCTTAGAATTTATTGCCATGTTAAATGTTGCTTGAAAGTGAAAATCAGAGGTTTAGTCACCTGAAGACAAAAGAAAAACTATGTGTAATGATCTATTCAGTTGTAGTATCAGACGAGGTAGGTCAAAGATTATGCTTATAATATAAACAAATCTCAGATATCTTCCTTCTACCACTTTACCCTGGTAGCAGCAGAGCAACTTCTTCCAGAGATGTTCAGCTTTCAGGATAGCTTAGGAGTATGGGACGTGCATGTCTTTCAGGAGCTATCTGAACATTGAACAGAGGCTTAGGACCCTCACCCCTCCCTTTACCTTATCATGTAAAACCCTTCATCAATATTACTTCTACTGACAGCCCAGTCTAGATAGCATTTCATAAAAGGCCAGAATGCATTGGTTCTATAATTATGCTGCCTACTCTGCTACCAATATACAAGAAGAATCAGAAATGCCTCCCTTGCTAGTTCTCTCTTCAAAGTAGGGAAAGTAATATCTGCTCTGCCTACTTTCCTAGAATGTCTGAGCCAAGAAATTAATGGAAGTGTAGGTGCTATTCACAAAAGCGATAATTTCGTTAATTACTATTGTTCAAAGAGCAAGCAAAAATACAAACCTTGATAAATGTTGATATGGGTCCAAGAAAATCATAGTTTACTGGACAAAGTGTTAAACGGTTCCATTCATCTTAATGAAGCAAAAAGTTGCTGGGCTTGATTGATCCCAAAGGAGTTCATGCATGAGCCCTTGCATGGTAACCATAACAGATCTTTTGTTTGGGAGTTTAGCTTGTTCTCTTGGTTTTATTCTGAGTTGCAAATGCTCAAAAAGCACCATGTCATTCATAATGTTTATGTACCATAGTAGTAGAGAACCTATACCTGTGCTTATAAAACAACCATACAGCCTGAAAATTTAGGCTGCTATTTGAGACTTATTCTGACCATCCACTGTAGATGGCATTTTCATGAATATTTATGGTGAAATGAGAATTCATGGCTTATCTCTCTTGCTGTTCTGACGTCTTTTGAAAAAGTGTATGTGTTTGTAGACTTGTCATAGCAATTTCCGAGAAGAGCAATGTCAACATGTGGTAAGAGAGCCTTTCATCTAGTAGGCAAGTTGCTTTTGCTGAAGATGATCTAGGCAGTGCTAACGCTTTTGGAACAAATGAGCACACAGCAGACACTCCGTACTAAAACACATAGTACTAAATGGAGGGAGAAGAATAAAGAGGTGAATAGAAAATAATTTCATAACTTAATTTTCTTTTTAGTTGCCATCATTTAAATCATAGAATCTAAGGACTAACAGCAACCTTGAGATTATCTGATCCTGTGTTTCTGAAATTTCAATCATTCTTAAACCTCCTGAATGATTTTTCCACATCTGTTTATCACTATTTAATATGTATAATAGTATGCATAACTTTCCTTAATCTATTCAAATTTAATTTTATTTAAATTTATTTAACTTCTTTTAAAATGAAATATTCTACTATTATATGTTCAAAAAACAAGTAACCTCTGGCATAAAGAGGTGGTAATTACAAAAAATAAATACTAATTTTCTAATAAATATAATTAATTAATTGTTAAAATAAAGTATTTGTTCATAAATCTCCCTAAATTATGTTGAATGCCACTTGTGGCAAATGGGTTCAGGTCTACACCTGCTTTGCATCAATACAGTATGTAGAAAAGAACTTCTTTCTCTCAGAAAGACTGACTCCTGTCTGAGATCACACAGCAAGGCCATGGCAAAGATAAGACTGATCTGGTTATAGAAATGTTTCACTATCTAAGAATAATAACTTCTTTTCTGTATGCTCCATGAAGAAAATTTTCATTGAATTTTCAATTTACTTGAGGCTTACTAGGTTGTCACATAACTTTTTCCTTCCTAAATTTACTGGCATATTTAGAACTGTATGCCCATTTACAAAAGGTGCTAATGTAACAATCAAAGAGTTAAAAAGATGAAGTGAAATATGAGACAGGACATCACCAGAGTTGGACCAGGGAAAAATCTTGATATAGATGGATTCAGATGTGCAAAACCTCAATCTCAACAGACAGAAAGGGAAATTAGACACTGATCATATCTCCTAAAAGCTGCATAAATCTTGAGGGCCCAGAAAAACACCCAACTAGGAAAGGAACACCAGGTTTAACTGAAAATGTTAGTGACCAGGAAGGAGTTTGGAGTCTAGAAAAAAAAAAAAAGAAGCTAAACATCAGAGATTTCTCCAAATTAGTCACTTCCAGGGTGTATTTTCCTGAATTTATTTAGTAAACAGTCATCCCAATTTCCTATATTTTCTTCACTTTAATCTCCAGATATAGGCAGTGATAATTGGTGCTCAGCATAATGCTTCAAAAACTAGTATAGCCCTCATTTAGCAAGAGTCTCCAAATAAAATTAATATTAATTTTTTAGCTTAATTAGCTTTATCAGTTGTTATCAGCTGTAAATGAACATTAGCCAAAACCTAGCTAAATTGCACTAAATGATTTCAAATGGCTTTAACTAGAAATGCAAAATTATAAAGAGCTGTGAAGACCATTTGATGTAAATGTCTTAAAAAATCAGGTGGGGAAACTAAAGTCCAGAGAGGGATGGAACTTGTCTACAATAACATAGAAAGGTAACATCAGAACTGCAGTTAAAATCTGCATGTAATGACTGCCAGTATAATCCTACTTTTTAATACCGTGTTGTATGTGGTCATCAGCTTTCCCCTCTCTTTCCTTCACTTCTCACTCCAACCCTTGCTTTAGAATGTTTCTGCTCTTGCGAATACAGGATATTTTTTGAGAGAATATCTTTTCTTTTAAAACTAAAATTGCAGGTGAGTTTTTATTCAAAACCAAACTCTATTCCAAGTTCATCAAACTCATTTAGCTTTTGCGCAACCAAGACTTCATATTTTGGCCCTATTTCTTCATACTAACTAGAATCTAAATCAGTTCTCGAATGGCTAACTCAGCTCTACCCTAGATCTGACATCTGTCTCTCTTTCCTGCACCTGGCTTCATTTATCTTTATACTTTTCAGCGTGTTTACATTGCCTGCACAAGCTAGATTTTTCTAAAGCTTCCTGCTCCCCATAACCTTTATTTCCCCATATTTGGATAATTTTTCCCTAAAATGTTTTCAAAATGTCAATTGTTTGTCCAGAAATTTCCTTCAAGGAGAGAGAACAAGTGTTTACAGGAAGAACTATTGTTTGCAAATGCACATTATACTACTGAGCTACTGCCTTTTTGGGTGAATTGCCCCTTATGCCAAGAAATACAAATAAAAATTAACAAAATATGGAAGTTGAAACAAAAATGCAAGGTGAAGTAACAGAACCCAGCTCCTTTTGGAGGAAAACGGTGCCAGGATGTTTGAATGCTAGTAGATTTAGGACAATTGCCTATTTACGTTAGTAGATTGAAGGTGAAAAGTACACTGCATTTCAGAAAGTGGAAGCCATGCTTGGTCACTCTCCTATCTAGTTGTCTTCTGGAGGAGAAAAATTACAGAAGAATAGTTCCAAAAATGATTTGGACAGTATGATCCTCTTTCAACTCTAAATTTCAGCTTTAACGTTTTTGCGCTTGCTAGCTTATTTAACTTACTAAATAACTAAGGGATTTTGATTATTTATTAGTTTATTTATTTATTTATTTTTCATAGAGGGTTTCTGTATATTCAGTTAGCTTTTTGCTACATAAGCTCTTGTCATCTGTGTTATGCAACCAGAAGGTACATATGGTCCTTGCTTACAAGTGTTTAAAAGATACCTTCTCTTCTGGGAAAATCCAGTATATTTATATGTCGCTAGACTCTCAACTTCCCTCCCCTTGATCTGTTTCACTGATTCTTCCCTGGTCCTGCTCCCCTGTTGATTATTCACCAGCATTCTGTGTCTGTGTATCTATATATTGATTGGATGATGACAGAGGGATTTCTTTTTCAATTGATTTGTTCTCCTTGAAAATTCGAGTTTTAATATGTAGATTATCAAATTGTTTAGGAAATATACTTTCAAATCAATTGTTGTAGAATCAAATTGTATTAAGAATCATCCTGCTTCCCACACCCCACATTCACAAACATACACACCCTGTAGACTATTGGTTTTGCTGGTTAAAATTAAAGGAACCAACAGGTATAGTGAAAATAATAAACTTATAGTCTCTATAATTGTGAGCTTAATCATATTTGTCTTAAAAACAAAAGCCTCAATTTTATCACATTATAGTGTATATAGTATCATAAACAGGCACACTTTTTTTAGCAGAGACTTATTTATAAATTGTTTATTGTCATTAAGACATCCTTTATAAGATAATTTTGATATGGTCATGATCATGGATCATTAAAATCTATCAATTTTGCATAATGGTGTAATTTCCAGTTACATAGGAGTCTCTCAACACGTTACTTTACCACTCTTTATTATAGAAATATTCAAATATAAACAAGAATGAGAATGGTGTGATAAACCCTAAACACCTATAACACAGCTTTAATAATTATGAACATGTTGTAAAACTTGTATTTATCTGCCTTCACTCATAATTTTTACTGAAAGATTTTAAACAAATACCAGATATAATGTCGTTTCATCCATGAGCACTTTAGTAAGCATCTCTAACTTATGATGACAATTATTTTTTACATTACTACCATACAAATTTTTTTTTTTTACTGGTCTTGCTAGCTTGCTATATTAGAGAAGATTTCCACAGAAGACTGGGAATGTTGGAATATTATCCCAACTCTGTCAACATCTAACTGTGTGACCCCTTGGGGACGTCAGTTTCCCTTTCTGTCAAATAAAATAGATAGAATACCTAAGACCCCATTAATCTCTGATATTCTGGTTTTAAATAGCAAAAAAGATTAAGTTTGATAATCTATCTTTTGTTATTACGCCATTAGGTAGGCACAGAGAAAAGAGGATTAAAACCTGGTATCTTTAAACTGCATTGAGAACTTGAGATTTAGAAACTTTTAAAAATTAGTGAAATAGTTTCAAGGATGATTATTTCTGTCTTCTGAGGAAACGTTTCCTGTAACTGCCTACACAGGAACACTCAATAATTATTTGAAAACAATAATAACGTGGTTTCATCATTCTAACCATCTTCTTCCTTAAAGGGCTAGCACTGTCTTGACAGAAGTGCTCCTAAAGCCTGTGGCGCCCTCTTCTGACCCCTCATCCAACAGGGTGAGTCAACGCTTTTGTTTCTGAACTGCCCTTGGGCTTTAGGCTTTCTCCTTAACTTATCTGTTATACTTTAGTCTTGAAATATAGTGTAAACATTCAGATCTGACTGGTGGAAGACATAGGTCCTATGAAATAAATGTGACTACAGCTCCACAGTGAATACTTTACATATTCTTCCAGGTTTTGAAATTTGAGAATTGTTCCAGAGGAGAAGTAACATTGAAATTTGAAAGATGATAGAAGTCTTACTCATGCAATGAGCCTATATAAGAAAATCTTATGAAAAGAAGAAATGAGAATTTTATACTAAAATATCTAAATTAATTACAAAGAAATAATTACTATATTAAAATTCAAGCTTCATGTCATTAACTCTGTTCCTTAGAGCAGAGAAGCAAGATGGACTGTTCTGCACAACTTGTAGTCTGCACTTTATAACTACTTTATGATTCTCTACTCAAAGATAGATGTTCTCTTGGAAAACATCTAATGCTTTATCTCGCCCCTCGTTGTCCATTCATGCTAATTTCCTTTCCTATTCTTCACAAATGTTGCTCAAGGGAGTTTTCTAACAAAATGACCTCTTCTCTCCTTGACATTCTTCATCCATGCAACTGACATCCTCATTACTTTCAGCCCCATCACAAATTTTATTTGCTTAAAGAAATCTTTCTTGAATGTTCCACATTATATGACCTGTTCTCTCCTCTGAATCCTTATATCTGGAATCACACTATTAAGAATTCCATTATACTATAATATAATGAGAATGATTCCACAAACTATCATTCTAACAAAATTTTTTAAATCTCACTATAATAGTTACGTTATATTCTCTGTTTTCTGATTGTTATTGTGTTTGAATTTTGATTTGTCTTCCCATTTGGAGTTTAAGCTTTAGAAATACAAAAACATACTAACCTGTTTGAAAGTTTCTCACAAGACTGGGTTCACTCAGTATCATTCCTAAAGTCCTAAGTTCTCTTGCTGTTGGGTCTTCTAGTGGTGAAATCTAGATAAGGCTGGGAATTGAAACTTGTCAGTTAAACAGACCACTCAATTAACCAAAGTAACTAGCTTCCTGACCACCTCTATTTGATGGGTACCATATTTATGCCTTAGTAGTCTTTTGCTGGCTGTTTTTAAAATTCACAATAAATCAACTAGTACTTTCAGCTACACATTTACTTTCCAGATAAATTTTCCATAAAAGCAAGTATTAAAATCACTATTGAAGAATATTGTTCCATTTCTTGAAAGCTATTTATATTTGCTGAAGAAGCCAGCTCCTGGTTGGATTCTGTACTGGAGCCAACTCTTTTACCAATTTGTTTGGCAAGATTAACTGGTATTGTCAAGATAGATTCAAACAAAAAATGGAAAGCAGAAAAATTTTTCAAAGACTAAAATGTTAATTTACAATGATATTTAATGCAAAATGAAACTAGGCAGGTCCGTGCTATGCATTTGCCCTATTTATGGCAAATTTACCTTTGGAATCCTGGGTATGACCTTGTCCCTTGCTGCTAAAATGGTACAAAAAGTGCTTAGAGACACTGCACTTTTATGCAAATTAGAAGATAAGCCATCAAGTGGAATATTTTGTCATTGAAGAAGGGATAAATATGAGCAAAATTTATTTTGAATTGATCACTGAAGCCTATGAAAAAGCAAGTGTTTGTATGATTGGCTTTCATGAAGCTTGGGTGATCTATTTTGAAGGTATCTTTTCCCCTCCTTAAAATTATTATTTTGTTTAGCCTACCCTTGGGACAGTACTGCCTCAGTGACATGCACCTACCTCCTTCCTCCTCTGTGACATGCTTTTTGAGAAACCTTGCCTTCCGTTCATCTCTGTTAACTCCTTGTTCCCTTTTCTCAGATGATCCACATCATTCCCCTTATGTTCTGTTTAGAACCTCTCTTCATTACTTTAAGTAAATGGTCTTTATAAAGGTTAGTGCTCAAGCCTTACTCACAGCTTATCACCCACTTTCCTTTTCAGGGTTTCTCAGATGAAACAGAAAAAAAAAAAAAAAAAGCTGATAGGGAATCCAAGAAAATAGAAAGTACCAACTTACTAACTTATGGGAATCACATTTCCTTAGACATAAAAAAGTCTAGGGCATTTTTAACATGTTTAGTAGATTAAGTTAGCATCTATAAACCATGATCATGAGACTAGAACTGCTTTCATTCATTTCTTCAGTCATGCTTACTTTTATTATTGAATAAATATTTTTGAGTACTTTGAGCCACGTTGTGTTCTGAGTTATGAGAATACAGTAATGAACAAAAGATGAGCTATATTCTTATGGATTTACAATTTATTGGGGGAAGAGAAGGATTTAAAAAGTCTAAAACATGATTATTTAAATTTAAAATAAGTTAAGTTTAAAATAATAAGTTATTAAAAAAAACAAGTTCTTGTGAGAAAGACTTTTGTGGTAGAGTGGGGGCTACTTTGAACTGGGTGATCAGGGAAGTCCTCAATGAAGAAATGATAGTTAAAATCATATCTGAAGAATGATAAGGATTTAGGCACATGATGGAAGTGCAGGTGGAGATTAAGTATATCAAAGAGGGGAACAGTATTCCAAGGCCTTGAGGTAGGAAGAAGTATTGCCATAGTGAAATAGGAAGAAAGTGGCACAATAAGAGTGGGGAAAGCTTTACTGAGGAAAGAGGAATTTGCTCTATTTTTTCTGCCTCACTGCTTGAGCTGGGACATCTCATCTCATCATATCCTACACTTGGACTGGGATTTATACCATTGGCTCCACTGGTTCTCAGACCTTTGTACTCAGACTGAATTACACAGAGAATAAGATTAAGAATCTGAGGGTGGGTGGGAGTGAAAAAATGTTACATCAATTTTTAACATGTGGGACAGACAGGCCTGATATCCTATAGTTTAATGTAAATACGTCTAAGTGAAGTCAGGGCTAGGACACAGATTGGGAAGTCTCAGTTGGTGTTGAAATATGGGAGTATATAAGGCTACTTTTCCATTACCAAAATAGAAATAAAATTTAAATAAAGACAACCTTTGACACTTGGAATTAATGAAACTATTTGGGCTTATTGTTAATTATCCTTCCTCTAATTATTGATCAGTATTCAAAATCATTTACACTTCCAGCAGATGGCAAGCATGGGAAAAAAGAAAAGGGTAGCTGTTCACATGACACTAAAGTTTCAATTCACTAATAAAAAATAAGCCAACCATATGAATATTTCCAAATACCTAGATGTCATCTAAGTAAAACATAAAAGTGATATAATGTAAAGAAAAATAATTTTGTATGCTTTCCATCAACTTGCTTTTTTGTTCTATGCACACAATAGACACAATAGTATTGAAAGCTTCTGTGACATTGATACTCTAGGAAAATCACAGTGTCAAATCCTAAAATTCTGGTGTAAGTCTATTTTCTTTTTCTTTTCTTTTTTTAAATCAGCACCTATCTATTATCTCACAATTCTATTCATCAGAAATACAAGTACAATGTAATTTAACTGTGTCTTTTGATTAAAGTCTCACAAAGCCCAAATCAAGGTGTCTGCAAGTTTGTCTTCCTTGCTGGAGGCTCTGGGGATATATACACCTCCAAGTTCATTCAAATTGTTCCCTCAATTTAGTTCTTTGTGTTTACTGACAACTATTTTCAACTTGAAATATCACTCCTGTCTTTTTAACAGGCCTGGTAGAGACTGAATGCCTTACTGTGGTTCACCAAGTAACCATGAACTTCAAACTGAACATCATAAAATTAGTTATTATCTGATGCATTGAATCATTAAAATTGGATATGAAGAATGGCATACCGAAGATTCGGTGACTGTGCCAGTTGAGAGGCAGCAACCTTAAAGCAGCAGTCGATAAATGATGCCTTCTCCCCATAGCCAGGAACCAATGGGTAGAGATGGAAGGTGCCCTTCTCACTATTATATTTAACAATTCATAGAAGGAACTTTTGCTTCCTGTTATGAAAATATTGGGGTTTGATGGGATTGAAAGCCTTACTACTCAAAGGCAGAATGCTTCCACTAGGGAACAGTCATGGTTTCATTAAATTGGAAGCTAAGACTGATTCTTAGCCATTTGAGTCTCCTCATGAGCTTATAGGCACAGAAAGAATAACTTACTGGCTGGGGTGATTGATTCTGATTACCAAAGGGAAATTTGGTTGCTGCTACACAATAAATCCAAGGAGGACTATTACTGGAACTTAATGGATTCACAAAGGTACCTCTTTTACTCTCGCCAAATAGCCATGATCAATGAAAAACTGCAATAAATATAGGATTGTCAAAGACTCAGATCCTGCAGTGATAAAAGTTTGTGTTATTTCACTAGACAAAACAAAGCACACACAGCTGAGATGCTGCAGAGAGCATAGGAGGACAAGGAATTTGTTGTGGAAGAAGAAAAAAATGATTATCAGCTTACGACTCATGGGCAGCTAAAAAATCAGAGGCTGAAGAAGCTATGCTTTACTTTGCTTCTTTTCCCCTCCTACCCATTCCCATTGCCTTAAATAAAAGAAGAGTAATGGTGGTAACTAACATTTTATTTTCCAGTGGAAATGTCATTGAATTGACACTATCCTGCAATTAGACGGTAGATGATGGGAATTTGTGTCTTCTCTATGTTGGGGACATTAATATTTTACCCGGACACAAAATAAGAGTTCATCTTGAGGAGAAAAAGGAATGGGTTTTGCTGGATATTCCCTGCCTTGTTCTCCAGAGCCACTCCTCACTCTTATCCAGTCTGCTTGTAACAGGGAAGTTAACCTTTGTGAACTGCATCAATGCATTCCTTTCCCTCTGGCTTGTAGTTGAGTTCAGCTGTGTCTTTTTTTAAACTTTGGTAAAAGGACAAAACTCCTGTTAGAGAAAGTCCTCATCTATAGCTAGTCTTCCCAGGTTCTGGGAATCATTCCTTCCCCTTGTATCGTCAAAGCTAGGGACTATAAGTGTTCTTTAGTGTTGCTAGTCCTAGTGAGCTTCATTGAGATTTGTTGGTTTCTATTAACTTTTATTACATCTTAGTAAATTGTCCCTTTATTACTCTTTTCATTATCCTGTTTGAGAGTGCCTTCTATTTTCTGTCAAGACCCTGAATGACACATCAAGTATCAATTTCCCCCTATCTACCCTGAGTACGTTCTAAGATCTGCAAGGCCAAGTCATATTACCTTTTATCCAAGCCAAAAACCTAGGAGTCATCAATGACAAAACCCATTACACTACATATCAAAACCATAACTATTTTCTATCAGTTTTATACCAAAATATTTCAAATTCCTTTATTTCTTTCTTTCATTATTATCAATTTCCTAGTCCAATCTACTGTCATTTTTTTGCTCGGAATACTGAAATAGCCTCCTAACGGGTCTTACCTCCTTCCCTTTGGTCCTGCAATAATATATTTTCCTCACTGCAGCCAAAGTGATCTTTTAAAAATACTGATCTGTTCCCTTCCATGATCCTGATTAAAATCCTTCAATGATTTCCTTGGCATCATATTCTCTATCTTGTGTCATAGAGAGCTGGTCAATCATCTGCTTCCAGTTATAAGTCCAGAAATTTGGTTTAAATCTTTAATGAGCCAGGCCATTCTCTCGGCACTTTTACCAACACAATTTGATAAACAATGCATCTTATGGCAGGGAGCTTCCTTTAGGATCCTGTTCTTTCACATATTCTCTATCTTGTGTCAGTGTCACCTTTAAACTTATTTCAAATTTAGCTATAGTTTAATAGTTATTCATGCAAAAAAAACCCTGAGTTACTCTTTTTTTTTTTTTCATTTTCCTTTCTAGCTATTCTCACCTATTTATGCTTCCAGTTGAACTTTCAAATAATTTTGTCAAATTCCAAAAATAAATCTTTGGGGATTTTGATTAGAATGTAGTTAAACCAATAAATTTAATAGGGAGACAACTTTTTTATTTGTAATCCTTTTTCTTCCCTTTCCATGTACTCAGCTCTTCTTTTGTATCTGTTCATTAATTTTTGTGATTTTCTTCATAATGAATCCAGAAATTTCTTGTTCCATGCTATTTTATGTCCTTGTTACTATTATGAATAGACTATTTTTCACCTGTCTGTATTACCTTTTTAATTACTTGTTGGTGATATAAAGAAAAGCCACTGGATTTTGTTTATATTATGCTGAATCTTCTTGTTGATTTTTAAAGTTTTCAATCAATCCACTAGTGTTTTATACATAAAATCTCATGTCATAATAAACATAATTTCATCCTCCTTTAGAAAGTGATATTTGCTATTTGCTTCACATATTATCAGATAGTGACCAGAATGTCTAAAACAACACTGAATAGCTACAATAGCCAGCATCTTTTCTTGTGTTTCACCATTATCCATGGTGCTGACTATTTAAGATAAATATGTAAAGAATATGTCTCTTTTCCTAATTTTTATATTTTTAAACAAGGAATAGATGTATAATTTTATTGAATTCCTTCTGAATATTCTCATTCTTTATTAAGAACCAGTTCTTTAATTTTTTAGCCACTGTTATTTTCTAATTATTGCACCTGTTTTTTCCACTTTAAAGGTTTGTGTTATTGTCTTATTTCTAAACTCTTGATAAATATTTAGTTAATGTGTTTTCTTTTTTTAAGAGAGTATTTAGGGCTATGGATTTGACTGGGTACAGTTTTGGCTACCAAAATTAATCAACAATCACTACCAGTAGGTAATCAGTGATATCAGGAACAGTTTTTAACCTAACCCAAGAGAAAGAGTCTAAAGTACTTCCCCCTTTGTAGGGAGTTTATACTCTTAGATAAGTGACTAGAGATCATATGGTGTGAAGTTATTAAAAGTCATCAACCTCTTATCCAAGGTTAGTTCTTAGTGAACTATTGTAGTTGTATATGGTTGCTTAAATTTTTGTGAAAAAAGAAGCACATTAAAGGTTTGAAATTGCTATGGGCCTGAAGGCTCTTAACACATAGTTGAATTTACATGTAAGCTAATTATGGGGTGTCTATAAAATATTAATTGATATAATATCAAAAGAGGAGTAAAATATGAGATTATAAAATATAAATGTGTAGACATGGGAGTAAGGGCAAAGCTAAGTTCATAATTTTAGATCTATTGCAGGTATGCCAAAGTGAAATAAGTAGTGGTAATTGTTCATATTAAGTATCCCTCAAATGAGAAACAGTGGTTGAATATGGTAAAATTTATTATAGAGTTGTAGAATTCACACAACCTAAATTCCTCATAGCATTCAATACTTACACAGTTTTGTGGATTTCACAATACAGTTATCAGTGAGAAAGAATCACTGCATTAGTGAAAATGACTTCTTTTGAAAGATTTTTTTCACATATAAGTTTGATTTATCACAGAGCACCTAACAGAAATGCAAAGATGTAATTTCTAAATTCAGGAAATTTGCAAAAATGAAAAAGAAAATGAAACTTAACAATGTTAAGAGATTTGACATGCTTCACACAAAAAGGACAAAAAGAATTTTAAATATTTTAAATTTAAAACATGTTCTATTGTATGACTGAAAAGCTTGCTTTAAACACACACACACACACACACACACACACACAAAACAGAAAGGATGGAATACATTGTCAGGATGTTAGCTGATGCTGCTTTCAGAAATCTAAACTCTATAAATTCAAAAAAACATAAGAATCATTTCATTTCAGTTTCAAACAGCAAGCACTGCCAATTAAATTAAAAATCGACATAAGCTTGCAGTGGTTAGTAGTTTTTTCCCTTTTTTTTAGTATAAGCCATAAAGTAAATGTATGAGTAAATATATCTTGAATATCCCACACACTTTAATTTGAAGTCATATTGTAAATCTCTGACTTCCTATTACTAAGTGCACTCTTTTTCTGTTGTCTTTCACTCTTGACAGATCTTGGTCTCAACAATGAATTCGTTGGGGAAGTGTCTAATCTTCCAACACTTATCAATGGCACGTTTGTTGAAACCTGTAAGGAAATGTACAAAAAAGCAGCTTTTTCATTTTTGTGTAAATGAAAATATATCTAGATTTGCTCTCTAGTTTTTCCCATACTCCACCCATACTCTCCTTCACTGTCTCAGTAACACAGGGTGAAGGAAGGTATATATTACCTACCCAGCAAGAGGTCTCTTCTACGAAGGCGGAAGGACTTGCGGTTGTTGCAAAGTTGGTAAATAAAGATGCCAAGGTTACTAACATCACGAATCTCTTCCACAGCAACCAGGTCTTCACGAACCACGTAAGTGTGAGGCAGGTATTTGCCACTCTAATTTTTTTTAAAAGATTGAAATAAGAAATTCTTAAAAAGACTATTTAAATACTCACCTATAGTAGATATACCTTTTTTTTAAAAAAAAAATAGACTTTATTTTTGGAACAGTTTTAGATTCACAGCATACTTTTTATTTGAAAATTATTTCAGTAAAATGGAATATTTTGGCTCAAATAATTAATTTTTAAAATGAGGAAGCAATATTATTTGGAAATGCTTATGTAAAAGTTTGACATCCAAAATACATACTGCCAATTTGCCAAAGAGCTCCACCAGATTCTTTGGAGTCATAACAATGGAGGTATTGAGGGGCATCAGATAGCAGTTCCCCAGCAGCAAGTCTAGGTAAGCAGTCATGCCCTGTTGGGGAGGGGAAAAAGTTAGGTGTGATACAGAGAGTATCAATGCTGCAGATTTTCCAACTACTGTTGGAACAAGCAGCTACAACCTTTCAAAATCAACTAATGTATATTTAAAGGAAAAGAATGAAAGAAGCTTTGCTGTAAAAAGTTGTACATTTATAAACAGATTTAATACATACCAATAAACTAAGGAAAAAAGAAATTTCAAGAATACCTATGAGAATGAGAGACTTACCTTTTCGAAGTCATGTATAATTGCTGCAGGGTCACTATCAGAGAAACTGGGGACAGGAACATCAATGATTGCGATGTTGTCATCCTCACGAATGTCAGCCTCTTCTGTCACAGGTAGGAAGTAGGGCTCTTCTCCTTGAAGGGAATTTGCAGGGTCCTCAGAATCAAAGAAGCACATCTCTCCACGGTAGATGGTACTCTAAAAGACAAAAAAAGGAGAATCAAAACTTTCTAATACTTACTACCATAACATTTGAATCATTTCTTATACTCATGTCAATTCATTGTACTATTTGTCAAGCTGAGGATTGGTGATTACAGTTATCACCATGAAGACAAATCCGTTTTATAAGCTGAAAGGTGATTTGAAACTTTTCCTAAATCTTCATTTCTTTGGTGACCACCACAGAATTATTTTTAACTTGCCACTAAATGTATAGCAGCTAGTAACCCAAATGATAAGAATTTTAATTATTATTACCTTGGGCATGAAGTACTTGTAAATGCAGGCTCCACCAACAATAAGTCCTGCCAAGATGAATGAAAGGCCTAAGAGAGTAAGCATGCATCTCCCAGAAGAGCCCTCTTTTTCCTTGGTGGCAACTCGAAGTTCCTATTTATTAAAAAGTAAAACCAAAAGCAAAAAAAAAAAAATTGCAATTTTAGACACATTGTTGCTTCTGTGCACCATTTACCTCCCTTGAAACCCAAGATATTTTAAAATGATGTTGTCATCCTAGCCTAAAATCATTTCAAGAACTTTCTGATATTTAATAGATGTGAAAATCTCCAATTTATAATCTTTTTCTAGCATTTTCAAATCCAAATATAGATATAAAGTTATTTCAAAGTCCATGCTTATAAAATCAGCTGAAAATAACCATTCACTTATGCAATAAGTTATCCTCCTTAAATAAATGGAAGCCGTTAATTACTTTTTGGATTGTGCAATGATATAATCACTAACTTTCTAGAATACAATTATGTTTCTTTAGTATTTTTTGTAAATCAACTTGTTTGCCAACTTAAAGGTGAATTAATACCCTTTGGTTTATTAACTATTTTTGAAAAGGTGTTTTTTGAAAATTAAGTTTTATAAGAAGGAGCTCTATAAAGTAGGTATATACCATTTCCTCCTATTTTAGAAATTAAAATATTAAAGATGAGATATAGTTCACAATGCTCTTAATTTCAATGAGTAATTAGGCTTCCTAATGTCACCCCATGTTCTATGGCTGTGTATTTCTTTAGTGAAATAATGTTTTCTAAGTTCTAGACAAAACACTAGATTTTAAAGAACAGCATTTGCGATAGCTAGGCACAAAAGCTGTGTGTGTGATAGTGACTATAAAATTCTCTTAAATCCTTAATTTGTTTAGTAACTGGAACAAGAAAGATCCAAAACAAACAAGTAACTGATTAGCTCTGTACTCTTCCCAGAGCAGTGGACCAAGGGGCCCCCCAATCCCATTCTTGTATGTCACAACATGGTATAAGCAGCATTAGTACAGAAGGGTAAAATAAACGAAGTCCACAAATCTAGTCTTTCTTTGTTAATCAGAGGGTAAACCATTCAGACTGCTATGTAAATTGAATTGTTTTAGTCTTTCAGGCCACTAGCTCTTTTCTATGACAACTACTATAATGCTTATGGGATCAAATTAAACATCAATTAATTTGGTGAAAACAAATACATGGATTCTAAGGAGAGGCAATCATTTCATAAATGGCTTCTCAAAAATGATTTTTCTTTAAAATTCAAAGAAATTTAGTATTCAAATGTTCTTAGCTACATTTTTTAACTTTAACACTACAAAGGCTATAAAGTATGATAATGAATCACTGTAATCTAGAGCTAGAGGCTTAGAAATTATATTTTAGATGATAAAATGGTCCGGAAAAATGAAGTGACTTCCCTATAAGTTACAAAATGACTTATTCAAAAGTCTCAAAAAAATGATTTTTTTTCTTGTCACTGAGATGTGAGAAAAGCAATCTGCACTGCAATTTCATTTCTCCTTCCAATATTTCAGGGATTTTATTGTTAAGCAAGGTAAAGAATTAGAGTGTCAATTTCATAAAATTTCCCACCATAGTAAGCAAGGTATGAAAACTAAGTACTCATGGATGGATGAATGGATTTAGAAATAAGGATTTTTTTTTCACTTAAATTTACTGGACTTCAGTGTGGTAGGGGCTGTCACTTATCATAGCTCACTTCCCTCTGAACTGTATTTAAAGTCACTGTACACAGCCTCTGACATACTATTTTGTTGTGTTCAATTTCTGATAAGCTGATCAATATATCACAATATAATATGCCAAATATTATTGAGTCAATGTCTTACAGTGGCCAGGTCAGGGTCCTGTGGAAACTTCTCAAACACTTAACAGAGAAATATAATCATACTGCATATGCTCATTCTTGTTTATTCTTCATCACACCACAGGCCTAGCATAAGTATTGCTTTCATATTAACTGAATTCAACTACAAATCATGAAGTCTGTGGTAGTAAGGGAAAAAAAAAGGATTACTGTCTGGCTATATTTAACTACTGGCACCTAATTAGACCTCCCCAAAAAATCTGGCCATATTTCCCTTACAAAGTAAGTGGGACAATTACATATTTGACCTTCTGTCATTTAATCAAAACCTCAACAGTGCAAGGGGTTATTTTCAAATTACGAAATGTGTAATACACAAAAGCTAGTTTGATTGCTTGGTTAACTATTTAAAGTTTCTGTGATAAAAATTCTGCAAAACACATTAGCATTTCAAATTGTGCGCATAATCAGTTTTACTACATGGATTCTCATTTCACTCAATGATCTTTCCAAATTTCCACTCTGAAAACAGAAGTTTAAACTTTATAGAGAGAACAAGACAAGTTAGGACAGGTCTGCAAACTTCAACACTGCATAGATTTTGCAGAACAAGAAGAAAAATATGATTGTGTCTTTTAACATTGAGATTTAAATGAGGAAAACGTGGAGTAGTTTACAAACGCTGAAAACATGTTAGATAGACATTTAAAGGAAATTGAACTGAATAAACAACTGGTAACATTTTTAGGGGGGAAACTCCCCTAGTTGCTGGCAATGCTAGATTAAATCACAAGGTCGGACCTCCTTAAGATCTTTCCATGGGGGAGGGTGGGTAGAGAGTATATCGCTCAAAGGATATTGAGCAAAAACCCTCAACATTTCTTTCTGTGAAAGATGAGTGTTTTCTTTAGGAAATGCCACTCCGAAAACATGCAAGGCTCTTGCATAAGAGAGCACAGTGAACATATCAAATTCTAATTAAGACCAACTTCAGTTTTGACAACTCCTTTACCGAATGCTTAACCCCTCTTATCTCCTCCAGGGAGAAACTGAAAATATGCACAGGCAGGCACAGATATACTTGCCCCAAACCATACCGGTCAGGGTCAGAGCTGCCCCTTGTCCCTGTCCCACCTCCGCAAACACTCAGCAATCCTAGAAAGACTTAGATTCATCGAACTTTATATACGTCAAAAGTAAAAAGAATTAAAACTCGTGTTCTTGCTCACCCTGCGATTCCTCTCCGCCCCTGTGGAGGCTGTGGACGCCCCCGGAGCTGACTGGGTGGTGTGCCTCTCGTTGATCCCCAGCCACCCACATGTTCCCTAGGAGAAGGTGACTTCGTGTCCCAGGGGTTCTCCTCAAACTCCCTCCAACATCCCTCTGAGATGTAGAGAGTGGGCTGGGACAGACGGAACGTGGCGCTACGCGCGGAGATGCCAAGGGGCGTGGGGCACAGCAAGCGGAAGGTGGCGCGACTAGACAGAATGGGGGCTACTGGGCAAACCCAATGGACAGTGCAGAGAGGACTGCTTGGGAACACAGGAGCTCCGGAGCAGTTTACTTTTTGTCCTCAACCACCTACCCTTCTCCCTCCCCGCCAACCATCCTCTCCCCACCTTCCCGACCCTGGCAGGCAGTCGGGGGTGAAGTGGGGACCGCTACCTTGCCGGTCAAGATCTTAGCTCGGACTGTACGGCTTACGAGGGCCTCCACGTCTTGCTGAGCCTCCTCTTTTTGCACCGCCGTGGGTGTATTGAAGGCGATTTTCACCATGGTGAATCTTCGGGCTGCGCGGTAAGGCGCGGCTCGAATCAGTGTCCTGGGCTGCAGGTTGGAAGAGGAGAGGATCGCGCTAGCCCTAGCAGCACCTTCTTTCTCCCCCTCTTGCCTTACACTACTGCAAACCCAGGTCTGGGGATACTTATGACGCAGTCCCAAGCTGGGTGGGATACCGTGGGCGGGCCCAGGGAGGGGCCGAAGGAGGAGCGAGAGGGGGTCTAAGTGCTGGAATGGGGGTGGGGGTTGCCAGTGAGAGAAGAGGAGGCGGGGTAGAGCTGAGGGCCGGACTCAGAAGCCTCACCTGCACTCCAGGCGTGCTCCCACCAGTTCTCTGCTCTCTCAGATAAGAGCAAGATAGGAAGGAAGCCTGCCGTGTCGTGTCTTTCTGCCTCTGTCCAGGCCACAATAGCTCCTGACCCTGATTCTGTTTTCTCAAACTTGGACCTGGACTCCCGCGGGGCCGGGAACTGTAACTTGGCACCAGTTCAAGCTTCCTCCTCTCTGCACCCACCCAGGGCCCTAAAGCACAGTTCCAGGGCTGTTCTGTACATTTACAATAATACCTTCCCTTTAAAGAACACTCAGAAGCACGTTTATAGTTGCTTGGTTTGCTCTCTCAACACATTTTTCTTTTCATTCCTTGACATTTGTTTGTTTTGTCTTTTTAATTTCCCAACCTAGAGCAGTGCTAAATCAGAAATATAGGGTGCCTGCCTCCTCCACTCCCCATTTTGCAGGTAGGACATGAGGAGACGCAGAGGCGTGTCAAAAGCTTGTAGAAAATCCCCGAAATAATCCAGATCTTTCACTCTCTCAGGTCAGGGAAACCAGACTAAGGTCTCAGCCCTGAGCTTATTTCTCTTTAGTCACCAACTGTGAAATCTGCAGGGAGAAAAGCAGGGATGTGTGTGTACCTATGTGTTTAGGGAGGTGGAATTGTGGGTGAAAGATAGAAAATTTAGTGAGATGCTAACCCAGCTCTACTGGGAAAAAAAAAATTTCAAAGGGGCTGAATTAGAAATCATTATTGGAACTTTTACATGTGCAGCCAGTGTAATCATGCTGTTTCTTAACAGTCAGTTCTCCCTCATTGGTGACACTAATAAAGAACCTCACCATATGAATTCATGCTAAGGTTGGTGACTGGGGGTGGTAGTCGTAAAGGGTATATAAATAGTCCTGCTATTAAAGACAGTAGAGGGGTCTGTTTTGTGAAAGTAATAACACCAAAGAAAAATTCAGCTTGTGCTAGAGAATCCTCCATCTGCTCATATACTTATTAAAATGACTTGAATATGTTGAGAGTCACCACCCCTCTGTCCAAGAAATTCCAGGTTGGAGTTTTTCCCACTGAGGTTTCCTTGATTCTGAAGCCCATAGCCTGTCTCCACTGAGGGAGCTTTGTGAAAACAGCCTTCATTTTCTTGGATAGGCTGCAGATGGGAAGGTAGATGGAGGGGAACAGTGCAAAGCCTGTGCCTTACACAGGGCCAGATGTTTGAATTAGCTTAGAAATACTGGCATCTTATGTTCTTTTATTTATTCTTTACTCAAGTGTGACCATTATAATTTAACACTCAAAAGGCAACCTTTAGTGTAGGCTGAGGATATCTCAACTTCCTAGGATATTTCTCTATTCAGTCATTTTCTGTTTGACATCACCTTTGTGACAACTCAGCCTAGGGTCTGTGCTCGTCTGGCCCTGTGATCTTTATCACACAGATGGGTGAACCAATGGTTGCTCCTCCATGTTTACCTACCAAGTGCAAGGTGCTAGGTGGGATAGTGATGCAGTATTTTAGTGTATGTTCCCTGAAATGTGGTCATGTAGAAGGGGCAAGGGTGTTTCTATTTTTCAAATGAATAAACCCAAACTCTAATAATAATCAATGGAGTATATGATTAATTGTTGGGTTTGTGACATTGAGCAAGTCTCCTCATCTCCATGGGCCTCATTTTCTCCTCAGTAGAATGGTGCAATATTTTCATTCTACTGCTGTATCATTTAGGATAATGCAGGAGGAAAGATATTTTAAATTATGGAAAGGATAGGAGAATTAAATGGGTGGTTATTTTAGTATGTAACATAACCATGTTTCAAAGTTATAATGATCATCTATTTTTTATCCTTCAACATTTTTTTAACTTCTACAGCTGCTTAAGACCCCACAGTCTCTGAGTATAGATCATTTTGGAAAAGGTCAGACTTTAAAGAATAAAGTCATGTAAATCAGCATCTAACTTCTCTGTTGAACTTTGAAAACATTGGCCATCTTTTGTTTGTTAATGCCATGCCCTCTTTTAGGAATGCCACTCATACATCTCTAAGGACCTTTGCCCTTAGACATATGTGATGTAGGCCTGGTTTCAAGTTAGCAGATACTGTTATTATCTTCTCAATATAAATAAGTAATGCTTGTGTTAGAGTCATAGAATAGCAACACCACCGCCCATTGTTAATGTCCATTTCTGAAGGGCAAATAATTCTTGCATGTTTTTTGAATTTCAAAATATAACCTGCTACTTGCAAACAGTAGTAAATGTATTTCATCTACTAAAAAAAATGATTGTCATTGGTTAAGCTTTTTCTTGTACTTACTCCTTTCCAGAAACTGTTTCTTATTTTTTAGAGTCAATTTCTCTCACTTTCTTGTCCTTAAAAACTGTGGGGATCTGGCTGCCATGACGATTCCAGCTCACATTGTTAATTATGTCAGAATCCACACCATATGACTTCCCTGTTCTCACATGCCAGATGCTGACTAAATTATCACAACTTGAGCTGAATGGAACATGGTAAACAATTGAATGTCAAGCAATGATGTCAATTCCCTTTGAATGATCTGAAAGTTCTCAAAACTCATGGCATATGTGATACGATTTAATTAACTCATTTATTAAATATCAAATATTTACTGAAGGTCTACTGCCTTGTGATACGATCAACTATGGGAATACAGTGGTAACCAAATAGATACAATTTTGCCCTTGTAAAGCATATCACTGCTGCACCCATGGCAATGATATTTATTATGAGCTCTCCAGTTTTTGTAGTAGGAACGCTGGTCCTGTGCGTGGAGTAGGATATAGCATTCTGCAGTCCAGCAGAGCAGTTCCACCCATAGCTAGTGCTACTAGAAATGTGTAAATTCCTGGCTAACCTGCAATTTCCTCACACCCAGCATTCTATTTTGGAAAATTAATCTGAGAGCAAGATGTATTGGGAAATGAGTTAGGAGACAGTCCCATATTCCAGGTGAGAAGTGGCAGAATACATTAATAACTAAAATACTGAAAATAAAGGGACAATTTTCATAGATGTTTACGAGCCATACATTACAAAGTCTGGTGCTGGAATAAATCATAAGAGGGAGATAAAATAGAAAAAATAATTCTGTTTTAGATGATTGGGAATCAAAGATTTGGAAGATAATGGTGCCTTTGATAACAATATTAGACATTTGTTGAACATACCAAATGCTAGATTTCTGTGATAAGCCTATTAAATTGATTATGTCATTTAATCTTTACCACAATCCTGTTAGGTAATAGCATGTTCCCCACTTCACTGATGAAGAAACTGAATTTCCAAGAGGTTAGATGACTTGCCCAAGGTCAGTTTCTAACCCAGGTAGTCTGATTCCTGTGTTTATATTCTTAACCTCTATCTTGTCTAACTGCCACTAAAATAAATGGGAAAATCAAGAAGGGAGCTGGCTTGAAAGCACTGGAAAAAAATGAGCATATTCTCTAGGGAAATGAAGCACTAATCCCCTCCCCATATTGTAAACAGAGATTCCCTCCTAGGATTTAATTCAGGACTGAAGACTTTTGAAACCCTTGTACATCTTTGCTGGCCATGGGTGCATGGCTATATGTTACTCATTTTAAAGCATATTTCTCCTAAGTTGTGCAGTTGCTTTTGTCAGCAAAGAAACAGCTACAAAGAGAGCTGGTCAACCATCTGCTTCAGGGTATAACTCCAGAAATTTGGTTTAAATCTTTAATGAGCCAGGCCATTCTCTAGGTGCACTATATTCCTGCAAGCTCAGCTTGGGAAGTATAGCTAGGACTCCTCACACAAAGTAATATAGGACTCTCACTTTCTGGAGTAGACTTTTGTTTGTTTACTCCATTTAATGTTTTCTTTGTAGGCTAATAAGTTATAACAACAGGAGGAAGCAATGTTTTCTTAAATATAAGAATAAATTTCATCATCTCTTCTCAATGATATAGTCATATTTTTGAGGTTAATGGGAAGTTGTACCCCACCCTCATTTACAAAAGTCACTTTTCTTTCTTTGTCTTTTAAGACAACTGAAAAATCTAGTGAAAATATTTGCATTTTCAATGCACCTTCTCTAAATTGTGTAAAAATTCTTACCTCTTTGTAGACTACCTGGGAAATTTCTTAAAACAGAGTTATGAATTAATATATGAACATGTTTTATCTGGTCAACCTTTAAAGAAGTTCCAGTCCTGAATGACACAAGGGAGAAACTCGAGTTTAGCCCTAGGACTGCTTTTTAGAATATCTGGTTGATCCAGTTGCTCCATAATGTATTATTAAGTGATACTAAAATGTCTTTGTGACTTTATAGTTAGGTTCCTTTTCAATGAAAACACAAGCATTTGTATTTTCATTAAAAAGTATTAAACCAGGTATGTTCTTATCCCTGTGTTGTTTTGTTGATGGGTCAAAATATTCTGTCCCTAGTTTATTCTCAAGGAGCACAAAATCCCAAGTTGTTTTATGACACGAGATTCACCTTGATTGTTCTTGAAATGCAACTTTGTTTTTTATTTTCATTTCACTGATTTTTAGATAACTCCAATGTATTCATACTCCAAAGCCTTTAATTATTCTAAATCTTGATGGCATATTATTAATAATGATGTCAGAAGAGTGTACACAAAAAAGGAATGCTCTAAACTAGATTGTCGTCAGGTCAATGGCACAGTCAGTCCCAACAAATTAAGGCAGATCATGATTGGAAAATCCTGGTTGACAATCTCCTAACTCAAACTCAAGGTCCTCAGAAAGTGCTACTTACACTTTAGTGTGGTTGCCATGTTTCTGTATTAGTGCAAAAGGGAAGTCTTGCATAAAAGGAGAATATAGTGTATGACACATCAATTACACTTCCTGACTTTCAAGTTAGGGGAATTATCTTCTCAGAATTTTATTTTATATTTTTTGTTTCAGCAACTGAAATTTATAATTGCAATTACCATATTGAGAAAAATTCTACATAAAGAATGTTGTCCACACAGCTTTGGAAGTAAGGCATCTCTTCTCCTATATTCTGTCTGTGTTACAGTTAACTCAGAACAAATGGTTTCTTTCCTCACATTTCGCATTGGAATTTTAAATTTAAAAGATTCTATTAAATGAGAAAGCTTAGAATACTGGCATTGATAAATAGAAATAGCTAATTACACAAATGCTAACACTCATTATGTATAAAGAAGATATTTTCTTTCATAGACTGTAGTCTTACTCCTTGACTTGTAAGCTTTAAGAAGACATTCTACTTACTGGATTGTGACATGGTTAATTCTCCACTTCTGTAAAACTTGCAAAGTAACTAAAGGCTGTCTTATATTGGAGTACTCTTACCTGGTCTTCCTTTCAGCAACTTTTTGGGTTGGAACTTTTAGTCAAGTGGCATTGGTATCTTATTTGGTAGTTTATTTATGAAGATCTTGCAAATAAATAAATTCTTAATCAATGCCAAGAATTGTTATCGAACAATTGAGGCATGCACAGAAAAGAAAAATGCACATATATTTAGAAGTGACCCAGGAAATGAATTCACCCAGGAGGAAAGTATATCCTATAGTATTGTGCTCTTGGATGGAGAAGTGATGACTGATTAACAAGAGCATCCAACAAATACTATGACGAACGTGCTGAGACTGTGGCCAGAATATGATTCTGCCACCTACAAAACAATTTCTTCAAAGACAACTCTGCAAGAAAAACATTTGAATTCCAAATATGCATCCTAAATGCAGCTGAAAATTTCTCCCCAATGATTCAAAGTAAAGGTAATTGTAATTGCTTATTTGGGAAATTCACAGAAGCCAAAAAAAGTCTCCCAACAAATCAGCTAAGGACATAATCTGTTTTGTGTGTATGTGTGTGTGTTTTAATGAGCACATTCTCTTGAGATTACTTTCTCCAAATCACACTACTGTCTTATGCATCCAAAGAAGTTTTAACTGGAACCCTCCAAAGTACATCTATATACTCATCTATATACTTGGTGTATTGGTGGTGTACAGCGTATGATAGTAAATTTCTTCCCATCACATACTGCACCTTAAACTAGAACAATATTGACATTGTTCTTATTTCTTAGTCCTTACTAGTATCTTCAATTTTGTGTTTTCTATGTACAGGGGTATCTGGGGGGTTTATACTTCTGGCTTTCCAGGCTGGTGGAAGAAGGACAGAACAATTTATAAGGGACAAATCAATTCCCTGTGCTTCTGCAGTAGCTGGCAGTGATTCAGAAACTGACTTTTGCTAAGAAAGAATGAAATAGGTTTTATGATATACTATTATAAATATTGTCTTGTTCTATATTTAATTCCATATATATCTATCTTTTACCTCAATCAACCTCTGTCTAACTCACCTTTGAACCCTTGACAGTATTTGGTCCTTTGATTGTTACAAAGAAGAGACTCAATGAAATTGTTGAATTGACCTGAATCTGAGGTTCATAGGCAAGCACTCAAATTGTAAACATAATCCAGCAAAGCAGATGGGACCAGCTCCGCCTCTGCACATATATCTCTTAGGATTCTCACATGGACTTTTCTCCTTCAGAGATAGCTCCAACCAATCAACTGATGCTCATGTGATTCCATCTATATATATGTATTTTTAAAACTTGATGAGAAAGTGCATGATGTATAGCCCACCTTGCCTTCGAACTATGTAGCATCCTTGAGAAGTCTTAGGTGTAACCATCTCCTTGGGGATAAGTACACAGTAAAATCTGTTCACTCAAAGTCTCACTTCCCTCATGGTGCTTTCCTGGAGCACAGTTCTTCTCACATTCTTTGACCTCCACCAACATTGACTTTATATAAATTCTTTCTACTGTTTTCTTATGACACAGTATGTGACTGTATTTCATCTCCCTAACTATATTATATGTTTGTAAAGGGAAGAGACTGGGTCTCACTTTTTGTATCTCCACAATGTAAGTCTGAGCTAATGCCTAGTCAGTTTTCAAACCAAACTTATGGATTATGTTAGTTGTTGACAATTGCTTCTCCTTGGAAAGGAAATAGGTGGAAAATTAAGGGGGCTTTATACTTCCTATACTGTCTCATAACTTCAATCTAATAATTAACAAATCTACAGTGATCTTTTTTTATGTGTCCAACTATATGCTATGTAGAAAATACAGAAACACAAAGAATGCTAACTTCTATAAAGACATTTAAAATCTTCTTCAATAGAATAGTAATAAATTAGTTTTTCATCCTTTTTTTCATTTGATCCTACAAAAAACTATATTCATCATGGCAGAGCTTATCATCCCCCCCCCCCTTTTTTTTTTTTTTTACAACTAATAAAGCTGCTTGGGGAATGTGTATCATATTGGTAGAAAAAAATGGATTGCTAATATACCCTTCCTCCAGAACTGAGTTGAGACTCTGGCAGGTCTACTCAGCAGGGCACACCTGCCCCAAAGAAGACAGAATGTGTAATACCTATAGCTCTGAGATCTCAAGGAGGAAGAAATATACTCCTCTTTGATTCAACAGTAGAAGAGTCACTGCTCCCATGGGAAGGAGGAAATAGGGTTGAGTGAGGGTGAAAAACAGGGATTCCTTTCTAGGGAATTCTACCTCTCCACATAGAAGGAAGAGCACTGGAAAATAAATGTTCATCCCTAATACCTACCTCACTGGGTTCTTTTAAATTTTTCATGTGATAATTTTTTATTAAATATAACTGAAATACAACATCATATTAATTTCAGATATACAGCAAAATGACTCAATATTTGCATATATTATGAAATGATCACAAGAAATCTAGTTAACATCTATTATGATACAATATTACTGAATTTTTTTCTTGTGATGAAAAATTTTAAGTTCTGCTCCCCAAGCAACTTTCAAATATGCAAAACAGTATTATTAACTATAGTTGCCATACTGTGACTTATTTATTTATAATTGGAACTTTGTACCTTTTGACTCCCTTCACCCATTTTTTCTAATCCCCACCCCTGCATCTGCCAACTGCAATTCTGTACTCTATCAATGAGTTTGTTGTTTTGTTTTGTTTTTAGATTACACATATAAATGAGATCCTATGGTATTTGTATTCCTCTGATTTATTTCACTTAGCAAAATGCCCTCAAAATCCATGTTGCCACAAATGGGAAAATATTCTTTTTTATGGCTGTATGGCTGAGTAATATTCCATTGATTATATATTCTTTATGCAAGTTTCCATTGATGGAAACTTAGGTTGTTTCCATATATGGTTATTGTAAATAATGCTGCAATGAACATGGGGTGCATATATATTTTCTAATTGGTGCTTTTTTCCCTCAGATAGATATCATTTTTAAAATACAGCTATAAGAAATAGTTTCAAGTGGAGTATTGAAGAAATACATTTATGCTGATCTTCAGAAAAATGTCCAAACTTTCAGAATTGAGTTTGCAACAATTTTAGTCATATGAAATCTCCACATTGGATTCTGTACCAGTCCATGTTTTTGAAGTATTGTTGTCTTAAATTATTTTATAAAAGCCTTTAATGGTGTGAGCTTTTGATCAAATTTTTCTTTGTTTTGCTTTTATTTCCTTGAAAGAACTAATGCTTTACTAATAACAACTAGAATTAAAACCATAAAATGCTCAATTTGGTTTTAAATTCAGAAGATATGAAGTTTGTTTTTAAAAGTGGCAACATTTCAAGTATCTATAGACAGCACTGGGAATATCTTTTGTTGGTGTTTAATTTTCTAACCCAGAAAATATAATTTTGATATTACTCATGGCTCAAATTAATTAATCTAATGTTGAATCTCTTTCCTTGACTCTGAGAGGAGTAAAGTAGGGAAACAGGTTGAGTGGCAAGAAACAGGGTGGAGACCAAAGCCCCTAAGGACTCAGAATGCTTTCTCTAAGAAGGATCATGCAGCTTTGCATAAGAGCATTTCTACCTAAAATGGGTGATGTCAAAGTTGAGACAGTCTTTTTGAGTAGCGATTTAACTACATTAATATTATAATAAGATCTTTGTATAAGTTGATAAGCTTAATTTGGAAGCAAATAACTGAGGCCTGCTAGTAGGAGTCCAGACAATACAGAAAGCCCAGATTTAAGGATTTCTTCTGTAAGCAGATACTATCCTTTTTATATGAATTCTATGACTTTGCACAGGCTAATATTCAACTGGTAACAAGATTATGGGTTGAGTGATAGATTATCCTTGTGATATCCTACCTATTAATTGGAGGGAAAGTAACTTGTAGTATTTTCAGCATCTTCTCTTAGATGGACACACTTACTTGAGTAGTAGGGTAGATTTAGAAAGTTTCCAAAAAGACAGTGGAATTCAGAACATGTATCAGAGGACTAAAGCAGTAGAAATTAGAAGTCAACACCAGAGAGATCTTGGAGCAGTTCATGAAGACTAGCTATTTGTGTAACTTATGTATTGACAGGGATAAGAGAATAAAAAAGAAGTCTAATTCTGGGATATAAAGGATCTAAGAACTGGGTAACAAGATCAGAGCATGGCTAACAACAAGCTTGCCTTGATGCTACTTCACTAGATTCCAGCTACTAAATTGATCTCAAAAAAAAAAAAAAAAACCAACTTCAGAGAATTAACTGGAACCTCCTGGTGGACTATTGTTTCACAGAAGAACCAAAGAACTAAGAAACTTTTCACTTTATTAAGTTTTATCTCATTAAATCATAACATCCTTGCTTACCTTTTGACCTTGAAGCCTCTATGCCAAATGCAAAAATAAACCTATCTCCTTTGCTTTGTGACTCATTTAGGAAAAAATACTTTTATCAGAAAGTTAGTGGCTTTTCCCCTTTATATATAATTACCATTAGACAGACCCTCCCACCCTTCCCATAGACCCCACCTAGCAAATCTTGATTATTCAGTGACATTCATTAGAATATTGGAGTCATGCTTCTTAGGGAAAAACCGTTGGCCTCAAGGCATAATGAAATTCCAGTTTCCCCCATTTTCCTCCTCCTCTCTCCAGGTGTATCCTAAGGAAAAATCACCATGTGCTCCCCTTTTCTTTTCAAGCTTGCTTCTTCTTGGCTTTTTTCCCCCTCCACACACTGCCTGCCTGCGGGAGTGCACAGAGTAGGCTTTCTTCATGTGTACACAAGCCTTATTTAAATCATGAGGGCCCTAGCAGGACTTCAGGCTTCCATCCCATCCCCCGTTTGCATTTTAAGCAGCTTTGGCAGTTGTGATCAGAAGTTCTCCATCAGAACTACAGGCCTCTACATTTGCTTGTATGACTTTTGCTTGATGTTTGTTCTCTTTGAATATAGACATGCCTGGTCCCCCTAGTCTTTATATGCTGCTCTTTCCATTATGGCAAGAGTCAGCAGAGCTAAACCTGCTTACAATTTTATGGCCCTAAACCTGTAAAGAGTGTGGTTGCTTAGCTATGAGGAATTTTCAGTTTTCCAGTATGTACTTTCCTTTAGAAAATCTGGGAGCAGATGCTTATGTTTTTCTAAAATCCTTCTGCTCCTTACTAGCTGCCTGATATTAATCAATATAATCTTCTTTAAAGGGGTATATTTTGAGGATAGAAGAAAAAGATTTGAATTGAAAAGTATAATCAGGAGTTCTATAGGTTCCCAATTGCACAAAAGAAGGACTCAAACTCCAAATTAAAGGTACTGACATGACTAAATGTCTACATAAAGTACTATTATTGTTACAATATATTTGTGCCTTCTCACTAGGCTCCTCAGGAAAAGCACTACCGAAATAACTATGTTTGAAGGGCTTGTTCTTTCAAAAGCAAGCAGAAAAATAATGAGACCTCATAGAATCATAAAATGTAAGATCTAGAAAGGATCTTAATAGCTTTGTTCAATTTCCTCTTTGGCTGACCACTGAAGAGATGCTTTGCCCAAATTCATAGTCAGCAAGAGAGGGGAACTGGTAGCCCATGCTTTTTCAGCCCTTTCTCCTATAGTCTGCCACCTACAGGATATAGTATCTGACCCAGCTTTTACTCATGATTACACTTACATCCCTCCTCCACAAAAACCCTTTTCACAGAAAATCAAACAAAAATAATACTAAATGCCTTTTCCAGTTCTATGTCAGTTCCTCTTTTCATAACCATTTTTCCTTTCCAGGAACTCTCTCTTGGTACACATTTTGTTGTTACTTTTATATTTTGTTTATTCCAGCAGTATTTGGGACCACTGAGTTCTATATCTGTATGAAAGGGATTTTTGTTTTATTTTTAATAGTGTTTGGCTGAGCATGATTGATATGCATAACTGGACACACACACACACACAGAGTTGCTCAGAGGCTGGCTGGTGACAAGAAATGAACAGGTGTGAGGGATAGTCAGGAATCTGCAGTCTGGTCTTCAGACAGATTCAGTGTCCCATTGTGATGATTTACTTTGGGTCAAAATGAGCACAGATGCTTCAAGTATCATCCAGTGTCTATTTAATATTAATCTGTCTGCAGTGCTCACTAGAAAATATTTGAGTTTAATTTCCCTCACCTCCTGCTGGGTGCCCTCCTTTCACCCTTCCATACTCCTTTGCTCCCCTTATCCCCTTGTAGCCTGCTGCCTCCCTTTCTAGGTTAGGACACCCTGGCTACATGATGACTACATGGAAGCAGCCTGAATCATGTTAGCCTTGGCCTGAGGGTAAGTTCCAAAGCTTCATTGCCATGATAATTGATTGATCTCATAAATTAGACATATGAATTCAAAGCTCTTCTTTAAATGTTCACTCATTGTGCACCTGTTTATTACTGAGTTGTAACAGCAATTTTCACAGAAGAAAATGTTTTTTGTTTATATTTTTTTTTGTTTTGTTTACATGCCTGATTCATGAAGGAGGCTTTACAAATCAGTATATAACTCCTTTAAATGCCCTATGATCATATTTTTAAAAGACTCTATGACAAGGGCTCTAGCACATTGAATTGAAAGACTATAAAAACTTCAAAACTTTTGGCATAAAACTGATACATTATGTGATAATGTTTCTAGTGGAAACCAGTACCTCATTCATCACAAAAGATACTCCTTGGCCAAGTTCCATGCTGTATGTTAAGGGAACCGTAACCTTTTACTCAAACCAAAGATTGTCACTCCTAATCAGAGCTGGGTAGCTTAGAAATTTTGAAGGAAAATACTGCTGTGAAAAATTAGTTTTGCCAGAATACTGACGACAAACTCAGGCACCAAACCTCCAGTCAGGACCCTTCTCAAGACGGGCCTCGGTTTTATCCTCTACAAAATGTGATGGACCTATAATCCTATACTTCTGTGGTATAATTTACTGTTTTTCTTGATGCAAAAGTCTCTGTAGCTGCTCCATATGCTGGAGATTAACTTAACAATGGTAGACGTTAACTAGGAAGCTAGGAGCAATAATCTTTTGATTAGACTGGGGACTGATTTTGCCACACCCTAGTGGGTCTTTGATTATCTCAGAAGGCATTGTGAAATGCCTAGAAGGGAAAAAAAAAGTACAAAATCAATTGAAACTCATTTGAACATAAAGTAGGAGCCAAGAGCATCCAGCACTTGTGAGTTTGTGGGAAGGAGTGTTAAGAAGTTGAACAATGCTTTCCCTCTTCCTCACCCCCATAACCAATCAGTCAGCATATTCTGCCAAGCCTTCTCAGACAATATCTGTTGCATCTGTTCCTTTCCATTTACAGCACTGCCATCCTCACTGCAGCCTCTTCCCAGCTCACCCCTGGTTTACTTTGAAAGTCTCTTGGGTATTCTCTCTGCCTGCTTCTGTCCATCTTTGGCTCTGCCATAATATCAATCTTTCAGAAATAGAGCTTGTTTTAAAGAGAAGGAAGGAAAGAAAGAAAGAAAAAGAAAGAAAGAAAGAAAGAAAGAAAGAAAGAAAGAAAGAAAGAAAGAAAGAAAGAAAGGAAGAAAGGAAGAAAGGAAGAAAGAAAGAAAGAAAGAAAGAAAGAAAGAAAGAAAGAAAGAAAGAAAGAAAGAAAGAAAGAAAGAAAGAAAGAAAGAAAGAAAGAAAAAGAAAGAAAGAAAGAGAGAGGGAGGAAAAAAAGAAAACATCTTCATTGGCTCTCCATTGATTCTGGCAATAAGAGAGAACCACTTTGTCTTAAAATGTAAAATCCCCTCACACTTTGGCCCAAACTTAGGTTCTCCTGCCTTAGCTACCTCACACACATCCTTTCCTTCAATAAAACAGGTTATTCCCTAAACACAGCTTGGTCTTCACTGCTACCACCAAACTTTTTTCTTCCAGTCTTTGTACCACCTTGAGAATACCCAACCTTATTCCTTTCACCTATGCAACCTCCAGCCTCTAATTCCCAGTCAAATCTCATCTTTTTCTTAAAGCTACAAAGCCTGAAATGATCTCTCTCTTTGAATTCCTTTAGTAATTATTCATGTGCTCATGAACACTTTACTGCCTTATTTCTTATTAAATCATTTGTTTGTAATTTTTCATTGCAGAAAAGGTATGCCATTAAAGAAATACTTGAGAAATGGGGAGGATGATAGGTGGAGAAGCTGACCCATAATCCCAGGTCCCTAAGTGGAAAACTTCTGTTTGGGGTAACATAGGTGTTCTGTCCCATGTATCATTATTTATGAGCTTTGTGACCTTGAAATAGTTAATATCTCTAAGTCTCAATTTCCCCATCTGGAAAATAGGAAAATAACAGTACTTACTTCCCAGGGTTTTTATGATTATTTAATGAGATAACATGTGTGAAACAGAGTAAGAACTCAGCCTGGCACAAGGGAATCAGCAAATTTTCTGATATTGTTATTCTTATATTACATTTTAGTCATGTCGTATGTATATTATCATAGCTGACACCATGCTTTTCTTCAATTAACAATGTTTTATAAGCATTTTTTCTATTTTGGTACCATCCTCAGACAGATTATTTTTAATAATTTTATAACAATCTCTAGTATGCATGTATCATAATTTACTCACGCATTCTTCTATTGTTAGGTACTGGGTTGTTTCCCCTATTCTTTTGTTATTATAATGTTTTGATTAATATTTTTAAGCAAAAAATTTCCCCTCCATTTGGATGATTTCCTCAAAATAAATGTCCAGAAATGAGGTTTTTGAGGAAAAGAGTATGCACATTGTTATGGCTCTTATGCCACCAGCAATTTTAGATAACACTAGTTTTATATAGACACCAATTTTGTGTAGTATCAATTTTACAGCTATGCAATATCAAAATAGTATCTTTTTAAAAATTTTGGAGGGTGGGGAAGAGCTTAGTTGCAGAGTGCAGTCTTAGCATGCACAAGGTACTTGGTTCAATCCCCAGTACCTTCATTAAAAAGAATAGTATCTTTTTGTGTTTTTTCCTTTTCTTCAAACACTGTAGTAGCAAGGTTGGATATTTTTCATATGTAGATTTGCTACTATATCCTCTTTTATAAATTGTTTATGTTCTTTACTCATTTATTTATTTGAACCTTAATATCTTTGTTTTAGTTTCTCTAGGCTCTTTATATCAAGAGTAATCTTTTGTCTGTCATATTTGCTGCCATATTTTCTTAGTCCATTATTTACTTTAAACATTTTTAAGCTTTTTTTAATTTACAGGAGTTTTACATTTGTGTGGAGTTCAGTATGACAGTATTTCCTTTGGGATTGTTTATATTAATTCTCAGCCTTCAAAGTTATTTTCCAATCTACTTCCTTTGATGGCTTTTCTATTGTTATGTTGTAATATTATTTTAGTCCATTATTATTTAACTATTCTCATCTTAGATTATAAACTCCTTAAATTCAAGGATCCTATTTTATGCCATAGGCAGAAGGGAAAGAGGACTCACTTGTGAGTTCAAAAGCCTGTGCTTGAGTCCACAGAATTGCTATGCAACTTTAGATGTGTCAATTCATTTCTTTGGCTTTATGAAATAGAGACCTACCCCGTGCTTTTTCCCACAAGTTATAAGGAGAAGCCAATGCAGTTATATACATATGAAAGTTTTTTAACTGTAATGCACCATTAAAAGAATCAGCTGTAAATTTTTGTGTTCCAACAATGCCTAGCACAGTGCTGCTTTGATAAAAGGTTCTTAGTAAGACTGATTAACTTAGATTTTATGAGGTAACCCTATTTCAAGAAAAAGAAGAGAGAGTAAGTCACTATACGAGATTATCTTGTTAGCCAAGATTACTGTCTATACATTTTAAATTTCCTAGTATACAATGAATTGTTAATGTTCCACCTAATTGTAAGGTGTGTCTTGGTTTAATTTGGGAAATATGGTATCCTTGGCTGTGACCTTCTTATTAGTGGACTTTGGCTAGGTAAAAAAAAAATTAAAGTTAGCTGTTGTTTATCTTTAACCATGAAATAACTGTGGAAATTCACTTTAAGGATCTTTTGAAAACTATCTCTATTGCAAAGTGAAAATTACCCATGCTAGAAGTATGTGATCTTCTAAATGAAAGATAATCTGGAAAATCAAGGTTTGATACAGTGTTTAAGAACCCAAGAGACCATCACGTTCCTTTCCTTTAAACCTATTCTGTCAAACATAGAAATACTGCAGTAAACTGGCAGGGGCAACATTGGATATGCTTTCAGTTATGTGAGATTTGTGGCAACAAATGAAGAAACAAAAACTGTGGACTGACATGCATCTCTTAGAGATAGAGAATACATAACTTATGATAAGGTGCCTACCTTCATGCATGACGAATGTTGACACCATGAAGTATGAAGCCATAACAGACAGAACTTACTCACAAATCAAAATGAAAGGGTAACAATTCTTTATGACTTTCTGGAAAAAATGCACACACAAGAGTAAACACACACATCTGATGCTTTGTGTTCCTTGTTTAAAAAAATTTTGACTATATATCTATATGTATAGACAGATAGATAGATAGATCTATATATGTACATACTATATCCAAACTTGAAGGGACAAGACTGGGGAGAGACAAAATAAATATGCTTATATTTTTAATGAGCCTAAAGTACTGACCATGCCTTTTAGAACCTTTCTAATGTATTTAATTTTATAATCTATGGTGAGATTAAGGAAAGATTCAGTAAAATAAAGCACAATACTTCCAAAGGTTATTCTCCTTACAGAAACTATCTTTCCTCACCATGTATATAAACGTCAAATGAAATAAAAAATAGTCAGATTCAATATATACACTATGCTAGACAAAATTAACTTAAAATTTTGAAATTAGTGGAACTTGTAAAGGGAATTAAAAAGAGGATAATGTGGAAAATGTATCTGAGTAGCAAACACATTGGCATCAAAAAAGATGATGAGGATGGAGGGGAGATTAATGAGCAGAAGCATTAATAGAAATGTAAAGAACTCTAAAGATGGTGTATAGATGAGTGAAGGCAATTTCAGTAAGGAAAAAAACTAAAAAGGAAGGAAAAGAAAGAAAAGAAGAAGAGAGAGAAAAGAAAAGAAGGAATGAATAAAGAAGGGAGGAAGAGAAACAAGGAAGATATATATACAGAGAGAGAAAAAGAAAGGAAGGAAGGAAGAAAGAAAAGAAAGAAAGAAAGAAAAAGAAAAAGAAAAAGAAAGAAGGAAAGAAAAGAATCTTAGTCCTTTTACTGGACTTTCTAAAATCAGAGCCCTCTCTTTTAGGGCCTAGTACAAGAAATTGTATGTTTAGCATAGACATTCAGTAAAAGATATCCATAAGGATGTCAATCAGAATAAATTATCAATTTTTTTCAAATACTAAACTATTTTGTTAGTGCCTCTATATCTCCAAGAGGTATTTTTCATGCACTTTAGAATTTTCATATTCTTGCCCAGTTGGTAGAGTTATTTAAATAATGCACATACGATTCAGCATTTGGACTTAAGATCAGGTACTATCTTCGAATGTAAATAGAGCAAAATATATATATACTCTTACTATGAAACAGAATTGTGGAAACAATAGAACTCTAAACTAGAATATTCATAAAATGTAAATAGCAGAGTTGAGAAAATGGAAATTAATCTCAGCACATTTAAGGAGTACTGTGTTAAAGTAAAATAAAATTTATTTTAACCTCAGATTTTATTACTAATTTATGATTAATGATTAGTTAAATTTTGTTTTATTTCTAAAGAAAGTAAAATACTTCCCTGCCATAAAGCCTTTGCTTATGCTATTTCTCTACCCTGGAAAGCCTCCCTCTCCTAACTTCTATACCTAGAAGACACTTATCTCTAAAAATCTAGATGAAATAGTAACTTTGACATGAAATTCCTGAATTTCTTATTTCATGATTGCCCTTTCCCTCTTCTACTCTCGTAACATGTTGTTCTCTTATTTTAATATTTAGAATCATAAAGCCAGAATTTTAAAGTTAAAAAGGACCTTAGAGATGATATAGTTCAATATAGCCCCTTTATTTTATAAACAAACTGGATAGTTCATTATCACTTCCCTTTTTCATTAGAGTTAATTGTTAACACACTCATCTCCCTGGTTAAATTTACAGTCTTTAAGTGTAGGACTTTTGTGTTTCTTTGCATCTTTCTTAGTGCCCTGCACAAAAAGGAGTGCTCAAAAATACTTATTGAATAAATGTTACAAAATGAATGGAAGAAGGAACCAATTGAATTGTCTGTAGCAAAATAGTGAGGCAAGCACAACTTTGATTGTTAACACCTGCTTAAATACTGTTACTCTTTTTATCATCCCAGACTTCCCCTCCTTCTTCTAAAGCCCCCTTTTTTTTGCCATGCTAATTCCTAGTACTGGGTATCCCATTAGGGTGCCCTCAAGAATATGAGTGTAGTATTTCCATCATCTCTCATGGAAAATATCTACCACCTGTTGTATATAGAGCTAGTCAAGCTGAACCACTTGATATTTTCTGTAGAGCATAAGTGGTGGGGCCAGAATTTTCTGGTCCCTGCTGTGTAGCATGTTTATGTTGATGATCCATGGCAAATAGACAAACTGCGTATTTTTGTCTCATCTGATTTGGCTGCACTCAGATAAAGTTTTTCTTTACTAAGCTCAGTGACCTTTCCCCTTCCACCTATCCTGTTTATCCTAAATGAAGAATTTTCTTCCATTTGACTGTTAGTACTTGAATTAACAGTAAATTCTTTAACATCTACTCCTCTTCCCTGTGGTGACTTATTGTTCGGAAGTCACACAAAGAGTTGGTGATTTTCCAGGAAATATTACAGTAGCATAAAGAGATCATTTACCATAAAAAAGAAAAATGTTAACATTGACATATCTGTATGGAAGTTTTTAAGGACCACTTGGAATAATTAAACTGAACTAAACTTTTAAGGACTTAATGCATTAGCAAAATAACTGAAAGAAAAGTAGGAATTGAGACATCAAAATATTCAAAATCACAAGAAGTCACTTTAAAAAATAAATATAATAATATATATTTAATATGAGTTATAATATGATAAAATTCTTTATTATTGTCATCCTATATTAATATAGCTGTCTTGGACTCTGGAGACTTCAACTTGAACATGATGACCTTAACATAATTGAATTCTGGGAACATTGCTACATGGGAGCACTGAAAGCAATGCAAAAATTGCTTGACATCTGAATACCATCACAAGTCATCAAGTGTATTTTCCTTTGAATTCAGTCTGTGCCTCATCATCTTATCACTCCACCAACTAAAAAACATAAAATAAAACCAAATTCACTCTTAAATATTTTAGAACCTCAAGTTTTCTTTTGGAGATGCCGAGGGCAGAGTAGAGAGACTCACAGCTCACCCTCTCCCAAAAATATACCAAGGATTACATACACAAACCCACTGAATTGCACAGAACACCTGCTGAACTCTGGCAGAGTGTCTCTTGCTTTGAAATACAGGAGAATTCTCACAAAATCTAGTAAGAGAGAAAAAGAAAAAATAGTTGGTGCTGGACTGGTCCTGCAGAGAGGGAGCAGCATAGGAAGAAAGGCACCCTCACACTGGGATGTCCCCTCTCCAACTGGGAGGTCATCAGGGACAGAAGCAGATCTTCCAAGGCTTGGAGGGAAAAGTGGCAGTCACTTGGCAGACAGAACTAAGGGAAACTGTCATGGAGGTTGCCTGTGATCCCCAGTCCTAGATGTGAACTGGTAGGGACAAACCAGGACTGGCTGCTGGAGATGAGTGAGGAGCCCAAGCCGAGGGCTGGAGCCCACTGCACAAAGGCAGCCTCAGGGGAGCCCTAAAGGGTGAGGTGAGCTCTGGCTGGGAGTGGGTGCGGAACAGGACAGCCAGAGACCCACATAAAAAAGCATCACAGCTGGTGTGTGTGGGGTGGGAGAGGCACAATGCAGCTATGCCATAGCTACTTTCTCTGCTTGGCTGCAATATTGGTGTGTTCTCACGAGAAGAGAGGTGGGGATGGGTCATAGCCATCACTGCTGTGCAGAGGTGAGGCTGAAAGTGGCCCTGTAACTTCACAGGTGGGACTGAGATTTTTTTACAGCCCCAAAAAGAGAGTGTGGATTTGCTCTTTCTGGACCCTTTTAGACCTGTGCCTCTGGGTCAAACAGGTAGTAAGTGGAGTTCTGGTACACCATGGAGGCTAGTATGGGGTATTTACAACAGGCTATTGTACCCTACCATACACAGAGGCAGGGCTAGGGTCTACACTGACCTTGTGGCACGCCACAGATTCAGGTATGTGACTGCACACTGGCTACAGTGGGTTCTAGTGCCTGACATTGGCAGATCCGTGCTGATAGTTTCTGGGGATCAGAACCTGGGGGACATCAGAATGGGTGGCCAACATTCCCACAGCTAACATGGGGAAAAAGGCAGCATTAACAAAGAGTACTTTGTAGGCCCATATAACAAGTGACAGACAACATCACAGAGGTCACTCCCCAGTGGACATCTGACTACTCTTCTTCCCAGCTGAAGTGCTCCAGCCCTGCCTACTACACACCACAGCCCAGAAATGGGTCTATAAACCTCTATTCCAGCAACAAGGGAGCAGACACAGCCCCTATCAAGGCTATGAAAACCACAGAACAAAAGGGAGGCCCCACTCAACAACAACAACCAGGGCAGACTCTAATCACCACAACACCAACCATACCCCCAGACAAAGGGATAACAGCTAACATACATGGAAGAGAGATGTGGCAACCACCCATACTAAGAAAAGCCCTCACAACAAAACTATTAGGCACACACAGTCTACACAGGAATGCTCCCATTTTAAATAAAAACAAACAAACAAACAAAAAAACTAGCCCTTAAAGACCACAGTAGATAACTGATAATCCTAAACCCATACAGCCAAAAAATATAAATAAAATGAAGAAGCAGAGGAACCACTCCCAATTAAAAGAAGAAAAGTCACCTGAAAGAAGGTACAATGAGACACACCTCGACAGTCTACTAGATCATGACTCTAAAAGGAGGGTGATAAAAACACTGAAGGAAATAAGAGAGGTTATGAATAGAGACAGAGAATACATTAAAAAGGAAATTGAAACTATAAAAAGGAGCCAATTAAAAACAGAAAACTCAATGGCTGAGATAAGAGCCAAGCCACAGGCAGTCAAAACCACACTAGATAATGCACAGAAATGAATAAGTGACTTAGAAGACACCATAACAGAAGTCACCCAATCATAACAGTAAACAGAAAAGCAAGTAAAAACCAATGAAAATAAAGTAAGGGAACTATGGGATAATATAAAGCATGCAAACCTACACATAATAAGGGTCCCAGAAGGAAAAGAAAGAGAAAAGGAAGTTGAAAAGATATTTGAAGAAATCATGAGTGAAAATTTCCCAAACCCAAGAAAGGAAACATATATCCAAATACAGGAAGCACAGAGGGTCACAAACAAGATAACCCTAACAAACCCACACAAACACATATTATAATTAAGATGGACAAAGTTAAAGATAAAGAAATGTTTCTAAAGACAGGAAGAGAAAACCAGAGTTAGTTACAAGGGAATGTCCACAAGGCTTTCAGCTGATTTCTCTACACAAACACTGCTGGCCAGAAGGAAGTGGCAAGATATATTCAAAGTACTGAATGAGAAAAAGCTGCAACCTAGGATACACCATTTGGCAAGAATATACTTTAGAGTAGAAGGAGAGATAAAGAATTTCATAGACATGCAAAAACAAAAAGAATTCAGCAATACTAAACTTATCCAAAAAAGAAGTATTGAAAGGTCCACTCTAAATAGAAAATAAGTAGGAAGCTATAGAAATGAGAAAACCATAATTGGAAGTGTGATAACTACAATGAGTTGTAAGAGAATAAACAAGAAGATGTAAAAAAAAAAAAGATATCAAAATCTTAAAAGGTGGGAGAAGGGAGGAAGAAAATATAGTTTTTTAAATCTCTGTTCTTATTTTTTCTTTCTTTTTTAAAATATTTATTCATTTTAGGATGTGTTTGAGCCTGAATGACTACCAGTCTAAAGCAAACAAATATATTAAGTGGTTAACATACTTGAAAAACAGGTTAACCACAAACCAAATGCATATAATAGTCACAAAAACAAAAACAAAAACAAAAAGAACAAAAATCAAGCTGATACAAAAAAAATTATCAAAACTCAAAAAGAAAAACAAAAAGGAAAACAAAGAAACAAAGAAGAAATACTAAATCAACTGGAAAACAAAGTTCAAAATGGCCATAAACACACATCTATCAATAATTACTATAAATATCCATGGACTAAATGCCCCAATCAAAAGACATAGAGTGGCAGATTGGATAATAAAACAAAAGCCTACAAAATGCTGCCTAAAAAGGACTCACTTTAGAGTGAAGGACACACATAGATTGAAGCTGAAAGGATGGAAAAATATATTTGATGCAAGTGGAAATAACAAAAAAGCAGGAATAGCAATACTGATATCAGACAAAATATACTTTAAAACAAAGTTTACAAAGAAAGATAAAGAAGGATAATATATAATGATTACAGGAGCAATACAAGATGAGGATATTACACTTGTTAACATATATGCACCCAATATAGAAGCACTTAAGTATAAAAAACAAATACTAACAGACATAGAGGGAGAGATTAATGGGAATACAATAATAGTAAGAGACTTTAACATCCTAGTAACATCATTGGACAGGTCTTCCAGACAGAAAATCAATAAGGCAATGGAGATACTAAATGACACAATAGAACAGTTGGTCTTGGTTGATATTTTTATGTTAAAAATTCTAACCAAAGTGGATACAGAGGGAACATATCTGAACATAATAAAACTATTTATGACAAATCTACATCCAGTATATTACTCAACAGTGAAAAGTTGAAAGCCTTCCTGCTAAAATCTGGAACAAGCAAGGTTGCCCACTCTCACCTCTTCTATTCAATATAGTATTGGAAATCTTATCCATAGCAATTAGACAAGAGAAAGAAATAAAACGGATCCAAATTTAAAGAGAAGAGGTAAAATTGTTATCATATGTGGATGACATGACACTATATATAGAAAACCCTAAAGGCTCTACACAAAAACTACTAGAGCTGATAAAAGAATTTAACAAGGTAGCAGGACATAAGATTAACACAAAGAAATCAGTAGCATTTCTTTACACTAACAATGAAATATCAGAAAAAGAAAGTAAAGAAACGACCCCTTTTGAAATTGCATCCAAAAAAAAAAAAAAAACCTAGGAATAAATCTGACCAAGGGATGAAAGATTTATACATGGAGAACTACAAAACATTGACTAAGGAAATTAAAGATGACTTAAAGAAATGGAAAGACATCCCATGTTCTTAATTAGAAGAATTAATATTGCTAAAATGACAATTCTACCCAAGCAATCTACAGATTTAATGAAATCCCTATCAAATTACCCAAGACATTTTTTCACAGAACTATAACAAATAATCCTAAAATTTACACGGCATCACAAAAGACCCAGAATTGGCAAAGCAATACTGAAGAAAAATAATGAAGCTGGAGGAATAACCCTCCAAGACTTCAGACAATGCCACAGAGCTACAGTAATCAATACAGCATGGTATTGGTACAAAAACAGACATACAGATCAACGGAACAGATTAGAGAGTCCAGAAATAAACCCTAAAACTTTTGGTCAATTAATCTTTGACAAAGGAGGGAAGAACATAAAATGGAGTAAAGACAGTCTCTTCAGCAAATGGTGTTGGGAAAACTGGACAGCTGCATGTAAATCAATGAAGTTAAAATATTCCCTCACACCATACACAAAAATAAACTCAAAATGGCTTAAAGACTTAAACATAAGACAAGACACTATAAAACTCCTAGAAGAAAACATGGGCAAAACATTCTCTGATATAAATCTTAGCAATATTCTCTTAGGGAAGTCTACTCAGGGAATAGAAATAAAGGAAAAATAAACAAATGGGACCTAATTAAACTTATAAGCTTTTGCACAGCAAAGGAAATCATAAGCAAAACAAAAAGACAACCTATGGAATGGGAGAAAATATTTGCAAAAGATGAGATTGACAAGGGCTTAATTTCCAAAATATATAAACAGCTCATACAACTTAATAAGAAAAAAAAGAAAACAACCCAATTCAAAAATGAGCAGACCTAAACAAGCAATTCTCCAATGAAGACACAAATGGCCAATAGGCACATGAAAAATGCTTAATATTGCTAATTTTAAGAGAAATTCAAATCAAAACTATAATGAGGTATCACCTTACATCAGTCAGAATGGCTATCATTGAAATGTCCACAAAAGATAAATGCTGGAGAAGGTATGGAGAAAAGGGAACCCTCCTACACTGTTGGTGGGAATGTAGTTTGGTTCAGCTGTTATGGAAAACAGTATGGATATTCCTCAAAAGACTAAAAATAGACTTTTCATATGATCCAGGAGTCCCACTCCTGGGCAAATATCCAGAGGGAATCTTAATTTGAAAAGATACGTGCACCTCAATGTTCATACCAACACTATTTACAATAGCCAACAGCTGGAAACAACCTAAATGTCCACTGACATATGACGGAGCAAAGAAGCTGTGGTGTATTTACACAGTGGAATACTACTCAGCTGTAAAAAAGAATGAAATAATGCCATTTGCAGCAAACCAGAGGGACTTGGATTATTCTAGGTGAAGTAAGCCAGGAAGAGAAGGAAAAATACCATAAGGTATCACTTATATGTAGAATCTAAAAAATAATAGGAAAACTTATTTACAAAACAGAAACAGACTCACAGACACAGAAAACAAACTTATGGTTAACAGGGGAAGAAGAGGGTGGGAAGGGATAAATTGGGAAGTCGAGATCTGCAGATACTAAGTTATATATATATATATATATAATAGATAAACAACTTTATACTGTATAGCACAGGGAACTATATTCAACATCTTGTAGTAACATATCATGAAAAAGAATATGAAAATAAATATATGTATGTTCATGTATGACTGAACCTTTGTGATATACACCAGAAATTGATACAACATTGTAAACTGACAATACTTCAGTAAAATATACATATATACAAAAAAAGGTTCTTAAGTTTTAAATAAGCCAAGTTCTCAAAGGATCACAACGTTAGTGTCCATTGGTTGACTGGAGGATGAGATGAGAGGAAATACAAATGGACATGTGTGATTATAGACTGATATATTTCTTGAGATTGGTGGCATGGTGTAGGGAAAAAGCCAATAAGTTAGTCAAGGAACATAAGTTTCACACTATCACCAACCCCCCATACAGCTTTTTGCAAGTCACTCCCCTCTGTCCTGCATACTAATGAGTTGCTGTTAACATTGAGACAATGTGTGAGAAAAGTCTTTATAAACTGCAAAGCACTATCCACTTTATGCATTATATTATCAATAATATATTATCAAAGTATCACTGAAAGAAACTAGAGATCTAAATAAATGAAAAAAAGGTAGCCCATGTTACTAGGTTGGAAGACTTAATATTGTTAACATGACAATATTCCTAAATTTGATCTAATGATTCACTCTAATCCCTATCAAAATCCCAGCTGGCTTTTGTGTAGTAATTGACAAGTGATCCTAAAATTAATATGAGAATGCAGGAGATCAAGAATTCCCAATATAATCTTGAAAAATAACAAAGTTGGAGGACACATTTCACAACATCAAAAATTACTGCAAAACCACAATAATAAAAACTGTGTGTGTAGTACTGGCAAAAGGATGGACATATAGATAAATGAAATAGAGCTGAAAGTCCAGAAATAAACCCTTACTTTTATGGTCAATTGATAAAGGTGACAAAGACACACAGTGACGGGAAAGCATAGTCAATTCAACAAATGGTACTAGGATAACTGTATATTCATACACAAAATGATGAAGTTAGATCCATAGCATACACCATGTACAAAAATTAACTCAAAATTGATAAAGGTCTAAATATAAGGGGTAAAATTATAACATTCTTAGAAGAAAATATAGGAGTAAATCTTCTTGACCTCGGGTTAAGCAATGGTTTCTTAGATGACACAAAAATCACAAGTGGCAGAAGAAAAAATAGACAAATTGGACTGCATCAAAATTGAAATCTTTTGTTATTTAAAGGACACCACCAAGAAACTCAAAAGACAATCTACAGAGTCAGAGAAAATATTTGTAAAACATATGTCTGACATGGAACTTGTATCCAGAGTATATGAAGAATTTTTACAACTCAACAATAAAAAGACAACCTTACAAACATAGAAAAATTATTTTCATAGGATTCTCTAATGAAAATAAACAAATGACCAAAAAACACATGAAAAGGGACTCAACATCATTAATCATGAGGGAAATACAAATTAAAACCACACTGAGATACATTTTACATCCATTAAGATGTTTATAACCAAAAAGACAGGCAGTGGCAAGTGCTGATAAGTATGGAGATATCAGAACCATATTACACTACTGATAGGAATATAAAATGATGCAGGCACTTTGGAAAAAAGTTTGGCAGTTCCTCAAAAAGTTAAACATAGAGTGACCATATGACCCAGAAATTTTACTCCTAAGTATATCCCCAAGATAAAAATTAAGTCTCCACTATAGCTTGTATGCAAGTTTTTATAGCAGTATTATTCATAATAGTCAGAGTGAAACCAACTCAAATGCCCATCAACTGATGAGTGGATAAATAAAATGTGATATATCCATGCTGAGGAATATTATTCAACCATAAAAAATGAATGAAGTACTGATTCATGCTAAAGTATGAATGAAAACTTTATGCTAAGTGAAAGTAGTCACTTACAAATTATTGCACATTAGATGGTATAATACATATGAAATGTCCAGAATATGAAGAACCATACAGACATGACTTAGGTTAGTGGTTGTCAGCATCAGTGGGGAGGAGGTAAAGGAGATTAACATGGAGTTTATTTTGAGGGTGATAAAATACTTCTGGAATTAGATAAATGATAGTGTATAACCCTGTGAATATACTAAATGCCACTAAATTATACCCTTTAAAATGGTTAATTTTATTGTATGTCAATTATAAATGAATATATATGTGTTTTTCTCTTCCAGATTTATTGACTTATAATTGACACATACTGCTGTATAAGTTTAAGGTATATAACATAATGATTGATTTGAGTTACATACATCATGAAATCATTATCATGATAAGTTTAGTGAACACCAATTGCCTCATATAGATAAAAAATTAAAGAAAAAGAAAACTGATTTTTCCTTATGATGAGGACTTAGGATTTACTATAAGAACTTTCATATATAACATGCAGCAGTGTTAATTATATTTATTATGTTGAACATTACATCCCTAGTACTTATTTTTCTTATCACTGGGAGTTTGTATCTTTTGAATGTCTTCATCCAATTCCCCCTCCTCCTACCCCCACCTCTAGTAACTACAAATCTGATCTCTTTTTCTATGACTTTGTTTATTTGTTGGTTTCTTTGCTTTTGAACTATAGTTAACCTACAACACTATGTTATTTCCTGTTATACAACATAGTTATTTGATATTTCTGTTTGCTTCAAAATGATCACCATGGTAAGTCTAGTTAGGATATGACATCATATGAAGGTATTACAGAGTTATTCACTATATTCCCCGCACTGTATGTGTATGTGTAATACCCATGACTCATTTATTTTGCAACTGAAAGTCTGTACCTCTTAGTCTCCCTCACCTATTTCTTTACTCCTCCAAACTACCTCCCCTCTGGCAACCACCTGTTTGTTCTCTCTGTATATAACTCTCTTTCTGTTTTATGTTTGTTCACTTTTTGTTGTCTTTCAGATTCTACATATAACTGAAATCATACAGCTCTGTCTTTCTCTGTCTGACTTATTTCATTTAGCATAATACCCTCTAGGTCCATCCATGTGGTTGCAAATGGAAGAATTTCATTCTTTTTAATGGCTGAGTATAATTCCATTGTATATACATACCACATTTTCTTTAAACACTAATCTATTGATGGGCACTTAGGTTGTTTCCATATCTTAGCTATTATAAATAATGCTGCAGTGAACATAGGGGTGTGAATATCTTTTAAATTAGTGTTTTCTTTTTCACTGAATGAATACCCAGGAGTGAAATTGCTGGATCATATACTGTTCTATTTTTAATTTTTTGAGGAATCTGCATATGGTTTTCCATATTGGATGTACCAATTTACATTCCAACCAATAGTGCATGAGGGTTCCCTTTTCTCAATATCCTGGCCAACACTTGTTATTTGTTGTCTTTTTGATAATAACCATTCTAACAGGTGTGAGGTGGTATCTCATTGTGGTTTTCATTTTTATTTCCCTGATGAGTAGTGATATTTAGCATCTTTTCATGTGCTGGTTGGCCATCTGTATGTCTTTGGAAAAAAATCTCTATTCAGATCTTCTGAACAGTTTTAAATCAGTTTTTTTGGGTTTTTTTTTTATGTTGAGTTGTATGAATTCTTTGTATATTTTTGAAATTAATCCTTTATCTGATATATCATTTGCAAATATATTCTCTCATTCAGTACACTGCCTTGTTGATAATTTCCTTCTCTTTGCAAAAGTGTTTTAGTTTGATGTAGTCCCATTTTTTAATTTTTATTTTGTTTCCCTTGCTTAAGGAGACATAAAAAATATTACTAAGATTGATGTGAAAGAGCATACTGCCTATGCTTTTTTCCTAGAAGTGTTAAAATTTCAGGTCTTACATTTAGGTCTTTGGTCTATTTTGAATTTATTTTTGTGCATGATGTAGAAAATAGTCCAGTTTGATTCTTCTGCATGAAGCTGTCCAATTGTTCCAATATTTATTGAAGAAGCTGGCTTTCCCCCATTGTATCTTCTTCCCTTATTTGTCTTAGATTAATTGCCCATAAAGTGTGGTTTCATTTCTGGGCTGTCTATGCTATTTCACTGATCTATTTGTCTTTTTGTGACAGTACCATGCTTTTTGATTACTATAGCTTTATATTATGATTTGAAATCAGGGAGTGTGATACCTTTGTTCCTCTATCTCAAGATTACTTTGCTATTTGGAGTCTTTTGTGTTTCCATATAAATTTTAGAATTATTTGTGTTCTATTTAGAATTATCTAGTTCTGTGGAAAATATCATTAGTATTTTGATAGGGATTTCATTAAATCTGTGGGTAGTTTGGTCATTTCAATAACATTTATCCTTCCAATCCATGAACACAGTATATCTTTCCATCTGTTTCTGTCATCTTCAGTTTCTTTCATCCGTGTCTTATAGTTTTCTGGGTACAGGTATTTCACTTCCTTAGTTAGATTTATTCCTGAGTATTTCATTATTTTTGATGCAACTGTAAATGTATTGTTTTCTTAATTTCTCTTTCTGATAGTTCATTTTTAGTGTGTAGAAATATAACAGATTTCTGTATGTTAATTTTGCATCCTGTAACTTTACTGAATTCATTGATGAGTTCTAGTAGTTTTTTTTTTTTTTTTTTTTTGGTGTGTCTTTAGGATTTTCTATGTAAAGAATCACATCATTTGCGAACAGCGACAGTTTTAACTCTATCTTTTCAGTTTGGATTCCTTTTATTTCTTTTTCTTCTCTAATTGCTGTAGCCTGAACTTCCAATACTATGTTGAATAAAAGTGGTTAGAGTAGCCATCCTTGTCACATTCCTGATCTTAGAGGAAATATTTTCAGCTTTTCACCATTGAATATAGGGTTAGCTGTGGACTTGTCATATATGGCCTTTATTATGTTGTGGTGTGATCCCTCTATAACCACTTTGTTGTGAGTTTTTATGACAAAAGGATGTTGAAATTTGTCAAAAGCTTTTTCTGCATCTATTGAAATGATCATATGATTTTTATTCTTCAATTTATTAATGTGGTGTGTTACACTGCTTGATTCATGGGTATTAAGTCTTATTTGCATCCCTGGGAAAAATGTCACTTGATCATGGTGTGTGATTGTTTCAATGTATTGTTGAAGTTGGTTTGTGAATATTTTTTGAATTTTTTGCTCCTTCATTCATCAATGGTATTGGCCTGTAATTTCTTTCTTTCTTTCTTTCTTTTTTTTTTTTTTTGATATATTTGTGTAGTTTTCATACCAGGATGATGCTGGCCTTGTAGAATGAATCTGAGAATCATTCCTTTTTCTTCAATTTTTTAGAATAGTTTGAGAAGGATAGGTGTTAACTCTTCTCTAAATGTTATGCAGAATTAACCTGTGAAGCTAACTGGTTCTCCACTTTTGTTGTTTTCTTATTATTATTACTATTAATTCAATTTCATTGGTGGTAATTTACTCATATTTTCTATTTCTTACTGGTTCTGTCTTGGGAACTATACATTTCTAGGAATTTGTCCATTTATTCTAGGTTGTCCATTTTGTTATATTTTTTGGACAATATATATATTGTCCATATAATTATATATATAATTATAAACTTTTTAGATCCTTTTTCTTTCTGTTGTATTGTTTGTAATCTCTCCTTTTTCATTTCTTATTTTATTGATGTGGGCCCTCTCTTTTTTTCTTGATGAGTCTGGCTAAAGATTTATGAATCTTGTTTTTCTTTTCAAAGAACTAGTTTCATTAGTTTCATTGATCTTTTTATTGATTTTTCTAGTCTCTGTATCATTTACTTATGCTCTGATATTTATGTTTAATTTTCTTCTATTAATTTTGGATTTTTTGCTCTCCTTTTTCTAATTCCTTTAGGTGTAAGGTTATATTACTTATTTGAGATTTTTCTTGTTTCTTGAGTTAGGCTTGTATTACTATAAACTTCCCTCTTTGAACTGCTCTTGTTGTGTCCCATAGATTTCCGATTGTTTGTTAGATGAATATAAATATATAATATATATATTAAAGAATAATGCAGTGGCTTCTTTTGGATAGAGCCAGTGTGCAGCAGCAGATCATGCAACTCCCAAGGCAGAACTGCTGCAGTAAAAATAAATCAAAGGAACATGCTTTCCTGTGCTGCTATGTGTAGAAATAACTGTAGTCTTTATTGTCTTCCTCAGCCATACTCTTGTCCATACTATCAGATATTCAGATATGAGAGGTGAGATTTTAGAATTGGGGTCAAAACAAATGTGGAAATGTATTTTCCCTCCTATTCATTTGTTCCATTTACCTCATCCTTAATTATTAATTGATGTCATACATTTGCTAGCAGCCTAGTCCTGAGTATGATCCCAGACTCAATTCATTTGCCGCAAAAGAAAATGAGCCTTATTTATTTACAGTAGCATTTATATTTCATTAAGAACTCAATTAGCATGCTTGCCCATCCATCTTATTCACTAGGCATAACCCTGAATAATTTCTATTTATTTTCAGAAATAAAAATCATGATGAGCATTTGCCCTTTTGATCATATTAGAAATATTTTACCTAGACACTATGAGCAATTCTAAAAGAATGTGAACTCCAAAAATATTGTATTGTCTCCCAGGGTAACAGCTTAGAAGACAAAACATTCATTTGAATGCATATACTGTATAGACTGTCTTATAACTATGGATACTTCATGTCCAGGAAAGCCAAATCATCTTCTAGCTCCTCTTTTTTTCTTTAGTAGAAAGTACTGAAACATGTACTTCTCAATTCCTTAAGTTAATAAACTAAAAATTGCAAAATGAAAAATTTATAATATCTTGGTATAGAGATGACCCAATTATAATTATACCATAAGTGTTTATTGTTCATGACAGTAACTACCAGGCATGTTGAGAACTCATCAATCAATTATCTGCAATGTCAGATAAGAGCAAACAAAAATTAGTCATTTAATGAAGAAGGCCTTGTGGCCTTCCATTACCGACTGGTTCCAATTATCTACAGACTCCTCAATTCTCTGCATTCCTTTGGATACACTTAGCTACAGGAACTCTGGAATTCAAATATTGTTCCTTGATTTGTTTCCAAAAGTAGCAATTGAAACAGAGTGGAAAAGAAAGACACCAAGTAGTCAGTGAAATTCTTTCTCAGATTACACTTATTTTATTAGGATAATATAGATTTTCTTCCATGCAACCAATCACATTTTTCCTTTTTAAGAAGGAAAAAATTCTAGGTCAAGTTTGCAGCAAGACTCAAAGAAACCATTAGCCAACTTAAAAACCATCAATATTTTGCCATATTTGTTTAATCTATTCCCTCTGTAAAAGTTGGAGTATTTTAAAATTATTCCTGACATAATGTTATTTCTCCCCTAGATACTTCAGTTTGTTTTTCAGAAAAGATAAATAGAGACATTTGCATTAAAAATTCCATCATCATAACTTTAAAATTTCCAATATATTAATAATTAGAATTTAATATTCAGTCCTCATTTACATACCCCTGATTGTCTAAATATATTTTTTTACTATTTGTCTGTTTGGATCAAGATCCAAACAAATTTTGCTCATATTTAGAAATCATATCTTTCAAGTATCTTTAATTTCTTTTATTCTAAAACAGATCTCTCCCCATTCCTCCGTCACATTTTGGTTTTTATGAGTGCCACTATTTTAATCATATGCCTTTCAGTTTGAGAATGTAAAGGGTCTATTTACATTTTTTTCTGAATTTAACATTATATATTATTTAGCTGGGACAACCATTCATACATCTATTAATTGAACAGATACTTCTCAAATACTTAATGTGTGCCAAGCATATTTCTGGTGCCAGATATTCAGTAGTAAAATTGACAAGAGTCCAGGCTCATGCCATAGTATATAAACAGACAAATGATTACATACGTAGTGTCAGCTGTTATAAGTTACATGATAAAAAATAAAGCTAATAAAGGGATACAATGGGGTAGGATGAGGGAGCTATTTTAGATAAGGTGATCATAGAATAGCTTTATAAGTGGCCACTTATACCAAGAATAGAATATAGAATGATAGGCTGCCTGAGTTGAAAGTTGCCTTAAAGATTACACAGTTCTAATTTCTGGACTATTTGATGAATTAGTATTTGCTAGATGATTTGTAAAACACTCAGACTTCAAGAATTTACTATCCAGGTATTTTTAAGGGTTTCATGGTGATTGTGAGTTGGTATGCTAATGTGAATATACATATACATACACTGTGAGCATATATTTGACACAAATTTGGAATGACCAAAATCAAAGAATTTGGAAATACATATGAACTCACCTTATTTTTAAAAATAACACATTGAATTGAGGACAGGAATTTTATAATGTAAATTATCTAAATTTCAAAACAAAGAAATTATGTTGCCATATATATATATTTTTTCTGTTGTGGTGTTTAGTGCAGGAAGTAGATGAGTGCATTCAATGAAGGTTATGAGAGGAAGTGACTTACACGGCTCAGGAAACTGGAAACATTACAAAACTTGTTGCTAAATTGGTGTGCAGTAAATATTACTTGAAACATATTGTTAAATCTGTTGTCTGGTTTCAAAATCTACTGCACAGAGATAGCGGTAGATAACAGAAGGAAGGCAAGTATAATACATATAGTCAAAGGAAAACAGGCATCAGAGAAAGAGCTGTGAAATTATGACTAACTTCAGCAAACTTTATTTACTTGTCAAAAGACATTACATTTGATTTTAAAGACTAGTAGTCTGTTTTTTAAATTCCTGGGAATGTATATTTCCAGAAAATTTAGTGTTAGTAAAGTATATATGCACTCTACTCTTATTTTAAATAACAAAAATTTGAGTGGGTTAATCATTTAAGATTAACAGAGCAGCAATTATTTCATATGATTTGTCAATACATTCTAATGAAGGAAAATGGAGATTTCACTTGGGAACTGTAGCTTCATGTATACCTCATTATTGGGGAAACATCATACTTTTGGGTCAAGATGCACATGGGATGGGGAGAGAGGAAGGGGCATTTGCCCAGTCTTGTTTACAAATTGCTCTGAGATGATGAATTAAATAAATGTTAACATAAGTAAATTAGATCAAATTTTATCCTCCCATATCTTCTCTTACCTAAATTAAATAAACTATTTAATTTTTTAACACTTTTATTGAGTTATACTCATTTTAAAATGTTGTGTCAAATCCCAGTGTAGAGCACAATTTTTCAGTTATTCATGAACATATATCTATTCATTATCACATTTTATTTTCTGTGAGCTACCATAAGGTTTTGTATATATTTCCCTGTGCTATACAGTATAATCTTGTTTGTCTATTCTACATTTCGAAATCCCAGTCTGTCCCTTCCCACCCCCTGCCCCCTTGGCAACCACAAGTTTGTATTCTATATCTATGAGTCTGTTTCTGTTTTGTATTTATGCTTTGTTTTGTTTTATTTTGTTTTAGATTCCACATATGAGCGATCTCATATAGTATTTTTCTTTCTCTTTCTGGCTTACTTCACTTAGAATGACATTCTCCAGGAACATCCATGTTGCTGCAAATGGCGTTATGTTGTCAGTTTTTATGGGTGAATAGTATTCCATTGTATAAACATACCACCATTGCTTTATACACTCATCTGTCGATGGACATTTAGGCTGTATCCATGTCTTGGCTATTGTAAATAATACTGCTATGAACATTAGGGTGCAGGTGTCATTTTGAAGTAGGGTTCCTTCCAGATATATGCCCAGGAGTGGGATTCCTGGGTCATATGGTAAGTCTATTCCTAGTCTTTTGAGGAATCTCCATACTGTTTTCCACAGTGGCTGCACCAAACTGCATTCTTACTAGCAGTGTAGGAGGGTTCCCTTTTCTCCACAGCCTCTCCAGCATTTGTCATTTGTGGACATTTGAATGATGGCCATTCTGACTGGTTTGAGGTGATACCTCATTGTAGTTTTGATTTGCATTTCTCTTATAATTAGCGATATTGAGCTTTTTTTATATGCCTATTGATCATTTCTATTTCTTCCTTGGAGAATTGCTTGTTTAGGTCTTCTGCCCATTTTTGGATTGGGTTGTTTGTTTTTTTCTTATTGTGTTGTATGAGCTGCTTATATATTCTAGAAATCAAGCTTTTGTTGGTTTCACTGTTTGCAAAATTTTCTCCCATTCTGTAGGTTGTCTTTGTTTTTCTTATGGTTTCCTTTGCTGTGCAGAAGCTTGTAAGTTTAATTAGGTCCCATTTGTTTATTCTTGCTTTTATTTCTATTGCTTGGGTAGACTGCCCTAGTAGAACATTTTTGAGATGTATGTCAGATAATGTTTTGCCAACATTTTCTTCTAGGAGGTTTATTGTATCTTGTCTTATGTTTAAGTCTTTGATCCATTTTGAGTTTATTTTTATGTATGGTGTAAAGGAGTATTCTAACTTCATTCGTTTACATGCTGCTGTCTAGTTATCCCAACACCATTTGCTGATGACACTGTCTTTATTCCATTGTATATTCTTGCCTCCTTTGTCGAAGATAAGTTGACCAAAAGTTTGTGGGTTCATTTCTGGTCTCTCTATTCTGTTCCATTGGTATAGATGTCTGTTTTTGTACCAATACCATGCTGTATTGATGACTGTAGTTCTACAGTACTGTCTGAAGTCTAGGAGAGTTATTCCTCCAGCCTCTTTCTTTTTCTTCAGTATGCTTTGGCAATTCTAGGTCTTTGATGGTTACATATAAATTTTATTATGATTTGTTCTAGTTCTGTGAGATATATCCTGGGTAATTTGATAGGGACTGCATTAAATCTGAGGATTGCCTTGGGCAGTGTGACCATTTTAACAATGTTGATTCTTCCATTCTAGGAGCATGGGATATCTTTCCCTTTTTTAAGTCTTCTTTAATTTCCTTCATGAATGGTTTATAGTTTTCCATGTATAAGTCTTTCACCTCCTTGGTTAGATTTATTCCTAGGTATTTGATTACTTTGTGTACTATTTTCAAGGAGATTGTTTCTTTACTTTCTTTTTCTGTTGATTCCTCATTAGTGTAAAGAAATGCAACTGATTGTTGAACATTAATCTTGTAACCTGTTACCTTGCTGAATTCTTCGATCAGCTCTAGTAGTTTTTGTGTGGATCTTTTAGGGTTTTCTGTATATAGTATCATGTCATTGGCATATAGTGACACTTTTACCTCTTCTTTTCCAATTTGGATCCCTTTTATTTCTCTCTTTTGTCTGATTGCTGTGGCTAGGACTTCCAAGACTATGTTGAATAGGAATGGTGATAGTGGGCATCCTTTTCTTGTCCCAGATTTTAGTGGGAAGCTTTTGAGTTTTTTACCATTGAGTTCTATGCTGGCTGAAGGTTTGTTATATTTAGCTATTATTATGTTGAGATATGCTCCCTCTATATCCACTTTGGTGAGAGACTTTATCATAAATGGGTGTTGAATTATGTCAAATGCTTTTTCTGCATCTATTGAGATGATCATGTGTTTTTTGTCCTTTCTCTTGTTTGTGTTGTGTATTAGAACAATTGATTCATGTATGTTAAATGAACCTTGTGTTCCTGGGGTGAATCCAACTTGATCATGGTGCATGATCTTTCCTATGTGCTCTTTGATTATATTTGCTAATATTTTGGTAAGGATTTTTGCTTATGTGTTCATCAGTGATACTGGTCTGTAATTCTCATTTTTGGTAGTGTCGTTGCCTGGTTTTGTTATCAGGGTGATATTGGTTTCACAGAATGAGTTTGGGAGTATCCCTACTTTTCAAACTTCTGGAAGAGTTTGAGAAGGACTGGTATGAGTTCTTCTTTGTATGTTTGGTAAAATTCCCTGGTGAAGCCATCAGGTCCTGGACTTTTGTTTGTAGGTAGGTTTTTTTTTTATTGCTAATTCAATTTCATTTCTAGTGGTTGGTTTGTTCACATGGTCAATTTCTTCTTGGTTCAGTCTTGGTGGACTGTATGTTTCCAGAAACTTGTCTATCTCTTCTAGGTTATCCATTTTGGTTCCATATAGTTTTTCATAATATTCTCATATAATATTCTGTATTTCTATGTTTTTGGTTGTAATTTCTCCATTTTCCTTTCTTATTTTGCTTATTTGTTCTCTCTTTTTTTCTTCTCTGTGAGTTTGGCCAGAGGTTTTTCAATTTCATTTACTCTTTCAAAAAAATCAGCTGTTGGTTTGTTTGATTTTTTCTATGTTTTTTTTTTAATCTGTATTTTGTTTATTTCCTTCCTGATCTTTATTATTTCCTTCCTTCTGCTGCCTTTTGGGGTTTTTTGCTCTTCTTTTTCTAATTCTTTTAGCTAGTGGGTTAATTGTTTATTGACATTGTTCTTTTTTGAGGAAGGCTTGTATCATTATAAACTTCCCTCTTAGCACTGCCTTTGCTGAGTCCCATAAATTTTGTGTGGTTTTGTCTTCATTTTCATTTGCCTCAAGTTATATTTTAATTTCAACTTTGATTTCATCATCGACCCATTGGTTTTTTTCCCATCCAAGTACTAACCAGGCCCAACCCTACTTAGCTTCCGAGATCAGGTGAGATCAGGCACATTTAGGGTGGTATGGCTGTAGATATCCTTTGCTTTTTAATAGCATATTGTTTAATCTCCATGCTTTCCTTTTATTCTCCTTTGTTTCTCTGTAGTCGATTTCTAGTTTCATGGCATTGTGATCACTAAGATGCTTGAGATAATTTCTGTTGTCTTAAAATTGTTGGGGCGTCTTTTGTGCCCAAGTACTTGATCAATCCTAGAAAATGTTTCATGTGCACTTGAAAAGAATGTATATCCTATTTTGGGAGGTGTAATGCTCAGAAAATATCCACCAAATCTAATTTTTCTATTGTATTATTTAATTTCTCTGTTGCCTTACTTATTTTCTGTCTGGAAGATCTGTCTAGTGATGTCAATGCAGTGTTAAAATCTCCAACTATGATTGTATTCCCATCAGTATCCCCCTTTATCTCTGTTAGTAATTGTTTAATGTACTTAGGTGCTCCTATATTGGGTGCATATGTATTAATGAGTGTAATATCCTAATCTTGTATTACTCTTTTAATCATTATAAAATGTCCTTCTTTATCTTTCTTTATGGCCTTTGTTTTAAAGTCTATTTTGTCTGAAATCAGTACTGCCACACCTGCTTTTTTGGCTTTTCCATTTGCCTGGGGTATCTTTTTCCATCCTTTCACTCTCAATCTATATGTATCTGTCTCTCTAAAGTGGGTGTCTTGTATGCAGCATATTGAAGGTTCTTGCTTTATTATCCAGTCTGCCACCCTATGTGTTTTGATTGGAACATTTAATCCATTAACATTTTCAGTAGTTAACAATACATGTGTGTTTACTGCCATTTTGAATTTATCTTTGCAGTTGATTTGGTATTTCCTCTTTGTTCCTTTCTTCTTCCTTTTGTGGTTTGGTAATTTTCCTTTGTATTATCAAGGATTTTATTTAGTTTTGTGACTCCCTTGTTAGTTTTTGTCTTGTGGTTACCAGTTTTTGTAAGTCTATTAACCCATTACTCTTACTATTTTTATTAAACAGATAGTAATGTAGTCTCAAACCCATCCTATTGGGAACAAAAAAAAAAGAAAAAAAAGAAAAAAATACTCTATATTTTCTTGCTTCCCTCTCCCACTCTTAATGATTTAGATCTCTCCTTTTATGATTTCATGTTTATTCTATTTGTAATTTATGATAGTGATCACCTTTACAGTTATGAGTTTCTCATTCCTGTAGCATCCTGCTTCTTTTCTATTTAGAGTAGACCTTTCAATATTTCTTTTAACATGGGTTTAGTGTTGCTAAACTATTTTAGTGTTTGCTTGTCTGTGAAGTTCTTTATCTCTCCTTCTATCCTAAAGGATAGTCTTACTGGATAAAGTATCCTAGGTTGCATCTCTTTTTCATGTATGACTTTGAATATATCTTGCCATTTCCTTCTGGCTTGTAGTGTTTTTGTAGAGAAGTCAGCTGAGAGCCTTATGGGGTTCCCTTGTAATTCATTCATTATTTTTCTCTTGCTGCCTTTAGAATTATTTCCTTATCCTTGACTCTGGCCATCTTGATTATGATATGTCTTGGTGTGGGTCTGTTTGGTTTCTTCCTGTTTGGGACCCTCTGAGCTTCCTGTACTTGATATCTGATTTCGTCTTTAAATTTGGGAAGTTTTCAGTCATGATTTCTTCTAATACCTTTTTAATCCCCTTTGCTCTTTCTTCCCCTTCTGGAAACCCTATTTTGCATAGAGTGGCATCCTTTATATTATCCCATAGGTCCCTTATGTTGTTTTCATTAGTTTTTATTTGTTTTTGTCTTAGCTGTCCTGATTGGGTGCTTTCTATTGTCCTGTCTTCTAGGTCATTTATTCGTTCCTCTGCATTGTCTGTTCTGCTTTGTGCAGCCTTTAGATCAGTTCTCATCTCAGCCAATGAGTTTACCAGTTCTACTTGGCTCTTCTTTAAAGCTTCAATTTCGTTTTGACATGTTTTATAACTCTAAACACTATCTCTTTTAGTTCCTTCTGTACTTTGGTCACTCCTTGTTTGAAATGTTGATCTAGTAGGCCATCAGTGTCTATTTCATTGGTTGTGCTTTCAGGGAATTTCTCTTGCTCTTTCAATTGGGAATGGTTTCTCTGCTTCTTCATGTTGCTCACATATCTCTGGCTCTGTGGCTTGTGGAGTATCAGTTATCTATTGTGGTCCTTAAGGAGTTTATTTATTTATCTATCTAATGCCTATGCAGGAATAAATCTTAAAGAGAGAGAAAGAGAAAGAGAAAGAGAATTTTAGAATAAGGGAGAAAAAAATGTTTGAAAACATTGTATAATCAATAATTGAAGAGCAATTTGAATCAGACTAGCAATCAAGTTGAGACGTCTTTTTAAAAACCCTTAAAGAAAGGAAAAAAGATATAAAAACAGTATTTGAACCCTCTGTATAATCAATAACAGGAGATCAAAACCAAAAGAAATGAAAATGAAATCAGATGTGTTTTTAAAAATAATAAGAAGAAAAATATTTTAAAAGAAAAATTTAAAAGGTATTAAAACTGGAAGCATATACAATTGTTTAGGAACTAAGAATTAAAAATGAAATGGAAAATAGAACAGATAAAAAGAGATTGGAAAAAGGGGGTGGTGTTCTCCTGGAGACTGTGTGCTTAATGAGAAGTCTTTTTGTCTTTCAAGCTGTTTCACAGACTCAGCTTGCTGTTTCCAGAGGCCCTCCATTGAAGCCCTCACCTGTACTGTTCCCAGTGAGTGTCAGCAAGCAGATTGCACCCCCTCCCAACACTGGGTCAGATGCTGCTCTCCTTCAAGGTGTCAGGTGGGTCACTTCCCCTCCCAATGCCGCATTCAGATGTTGCAGTCTGGGGAGGTAGGCAGGTGGATCACGCCCCCTCCCAGCACTGAGGTCAGGTCCTGCATTCCTCCCAGGAAGGTGGGTGGCCACTCACCCCCTCCTGCCACAGGTCACTCCCCTGCTCTGTGCAGCTGTCTGCTCTGCCTCAGGTCCATGCTCTGTTGGTGGACTCAGGGAAGACTGTGGAACAGCCAGTGCCAAAACTCAGCTCCTTGTTTGTCTTGGTGGCATGAGTTCTCTGAGGTACCAGCGTGGAAGTGTCCTATCTGCCTTGGGCTGTAAACAAGTCTCTGCCTGGCCTTTGAGGATGCTAAGCCCTTAGGTATGGATTCAGGTTTCAACTTCGACCCTGCTGCTGCCCCCGCCTGAGTGCTAAACTCCAGAGAATATGGCAGCTGTGCCTGAGCCCCACCTCTCTTCTCCTGAAAACCTTATGTGGGTTTTTAGAGATGGGACTATGACACCCTTTCCCCCAGAACACATCAGCCATGTTGTTTTATGGAGGGCCCAGCTTGTTCTGCCCTTTGTACCCACTCATCCATGGCGCCCAGCACCCTGCAGTCCTCCAAGGCTGCCTCAGTGCAGCCTCTCCAGTTTTCCGCCCAGCTCAGACAACCTGTCCTGTCCCGCAGTTGCTGGCTAGTGTCTCGGGCTGGGTGTCACAGGGACCCTCTGTGTCCATTTAACTTAGTTCTTTTGGTCAAGGGGTGCTCCATACAGACCAGAGCCTCAGAGGTTATCCCTCTGTTCCACTGGCCTCTCCATTGGAGAGGGGAAGACCCAGCAAATGAGTGCTAGTCCTCCTTTGCCACTCCCTCCCCGCTGGAGCAGTCCCACACTGTTTTGCCTTTTCTTGTTTCTTTTTTCCTTTTCTCCTACCAGATTTTTGGCATCTTTGTCTTTTGAAGAGGACGATGTTCTGTCAGAGTTCCGCATGTGCTCTCTGGTTGGCTGAGTGGGCCCGTGGATGTGAGTTTTGGTGTATTTGTGGGACAGGGTGAACTACGAGCATCCTTCTACTCTGCCATCTTGGCCTCCAATCATAAATAAACTATTTTAATGTTCTTTGGTAGAATTGGATTCCAGCATTTCCCTCCACTTTTTTATGTTAAATTTCACATTTTATAAGGTAGCATATACTCACACTTCTCATGTATGCTTGTATTACGAGTTCTAGAAAGAATGAAAACAAAGCAATAGTAGGGCATTTTCTTCTTGGTACATACTCACCCTCCATATATTTGGATAGTTAGAGAATTCTAATCCTAGTCAATTACCTAATATATCCATACCTAAAATTACTAGTTGCTCTGATAGACATAGTGATCCTTAGGTTAAATGTTTTCTAAATGTGTAAAGTGTCATAATACCACAAAGAGTGCTTTGGTGGGACAATGTAAAGATAAAAAATAAAGAAAAAATAATCCAGAGAAAAATCACTTAAAACCCATATACTCTATCAAATATTTATCTATAAATTAAGACATTTATATGCTTCTGATTTTGGTAATAAGTGAGATATTCATGCCAGTCATCTTCACTATTACTTAAAGATATTATGCCATTTTAAGCAAATGATTATATTCCAAGTGTTACTCAGTTTCTTTAAAGTTAGCATTAACTCTGGATTGAATGTTTAGAATCTACAGCCTTAGAAATCTTTACTTCTCTTTCCAAATTATATAGAGGTGAGGCTAAGGTAGAAAGAGTCAATTTAATTACAGTGAACTCTCTAGAATTCATACTAAAATTAAAGTACTGTATACTCAAATTTTTGAGCATACTAAAATTAAATTACTGGGACATTTGGAATCAGAGACCTTACCCCAAAGAAATCATGAAAATAAGTAACTCCTGAAGCAACAGATTTTGTGATTCTCTTTGCTTTTTTCTCTCCTCCATCTTCAAAAAATATAACGTGATGTCACAGGAGCAAAGGCATATGGGAGAGATCAGTAGAATGGAATGTTTATGTGTCTTGATGGAGTTGGTGGTAGTAGAGAACATTTGGTTTTAGATTTACTGCATAGCCAGCTAACAACAAACACATTCCAGAGAGTCTTTTAATTATTAGAAGTTTGCAGTGGCCTTCAGACAGTGGCATCATTACAAATTTATAGAAATTTTGTGCATGTTTAAAGCAAAATTTGCTCAACACCTTAAATACTGCCCTAAAATGAGATAGTTTCTGATAAAATGCACATTTATAAAGTCCTTTATAAAGTCCAAGGCTAATAATGAAAAATAGTATTAAAACTGGTTGTACATTTCACTTCATCCAAAATAATTATTTAATCCCAACTTTTAGACTATGAGCCAAGTACGTCTTCATATACCTCTCTACACAAAAAAGAGCAAATTGAAGATAGGCCATGTATTCAAACATTAATTCCAGCACAGTTTTTCTCATTATTCAAAGCTGGTTTTCATACATGTCATTCATCTTTCTCACTGTTATCCAAACTGGGAACAGAGCTGTATAGGGTTTCCTGAGATAAACATCCATATATTTCTATTTCCATTAGCTGATGATAGTTTTTCAATTTCCTTCCTCCTTCATTAGTGCAATGAAATAACATTTTGATTTGAACTCGCTTAGATTAGTTACTTACTTAAGTTGAAAAATATTTTTAAAAGCTTTCAGGAGTTGGGGGATGGGGAGAGCACTGTGAATATTAACAGTTAGTTATCACCATAATCTTACATAGAAGTCTGGGGCAAAAGCATCCATTATCAATATATGGATAATGTATTTCTCTTTCTTAGCATGATTGAAGTGACCAGATATATTAGATTGGCTAGGATTCTCTACTTTTATTTCGTTGCAATTGGCTGCCCTTGCATGACACTTGGAATTTGTAAGCCATAGCTGAATGGATTCTGGCAGGAGCTTGAAGACTTGATCCAAGAGAGAATTTGGCATGAAGAGTCAATTGGAACAGGAAGACAATTGATTCACTGACAAACTGACTGAATGACCAGGCATTTGAACAGTCTCTGTATGAAAGAACTGATACATGAGAATCGAAAGACAAAGAAAAATCATTGTTTGAAAATGATTTGAAGATGGTATTTAAACTTATGATTTCTATTTCTAAATAATTTCTAATAGCTTTATCCTTTTGGTTCTCAGTTTCCTAATTGTTAAAAATGAGGAGATGACTTATTTCTAAGAACCCTTTCCAGTTATAAAACATTGATGATTCTAAGTTTTAGGTTTGGGGCAAAAATACCTTAAGTTCAGAGCAGTGGTTCTAAATCAGGCATTCTTCACAAGACATTTGGTAATGTCTAGAAATATTTGGCTGTCACAATTGGGAACTGGGTGCCACTGGCATCTGGTGGATAGAGGCCAAAGATGTTGCTAAACATCCTGAAACCACTGGACAGTCCCCTACAACAAATAATTATCTAACTCCAAATCTCAATAGTACTTAGGTGGAGAACTCTGGTTTAGCGTTTCTTGACAAATAAGCACTTTCAACCTTCACTCTCTTCTATCTTAATATATCCTAACTAGAAGGATAATTTTCATGTACTTAAGTATTCCCAAAATAAGTCTATAGTCCAGTGTCTCCACATTTACCTGGGTCATTTAACTGGTATTCACTAAGTCAAAAATCTTAGATTCTTAAAGTTTAGTTCCTAGCAAAAAGGATATGGTACTATTATTGAATGTCCCAAGTCAAAGTTCATGCAAATAAATACCTTAACTTTACAGAAATCCCTGAAGATCTTTAGGGTTCATAGACTTGCATTTACCTATTATAACCCCTTAAATAAATATAATTAAAAACCCTTGAAAAATTTTTGCAAATGCTTCACCAAACTAAGAAGGGAAGCAGTTTTCTTTGTTATTCTTTATTATTCTCTTCTGTCTTGCTTGTACTTGTACTTGTTTCTTTTCCTACTTGTCTTAAAACATTGACTTATTATGAGATTTCCCTCTTCTAACTCTCCTAGGAGTGGGCAGAATTTCCTGTCCTGAAATTGTGCTTTTGTCAAGTACCCAGATCTGATCCAGAAAATAAGGATATTGAGGTGAAATATCAAACTATTTTAGCCAGTTTTGAATGTCTGCTTACCTCATTATAGCATGTCACTAATTTATTCAAATATTTACTTAATTTTAACTTTGTAGTCTAGGACAACAATTTTCCTTGTTTTGATTTAGTCACTAGTTGCATCTCTGGTTAAATGATAGTGATGAGAGAGAAGCTCTTTGAGAGATTCTTTCATTTTTCTATCTCCTACATAATTTATTAAAATATTTTGCATGTAAAAAGGATAACAATTTTCATTTAGTTGAACTGAACTTCTTTGTTTGAAAATCTTAAAGCATAGTATATCTTCAAAGAGCTATCAAATTGGTTTGGGATCAAGGTGACAAATGCAAACATAAGTAGTAAAACATAATAGTAGCAAGGTGAGTGGTACATCCAATAAATACCATGAAGTTCCACAGGTAGAAGAAGATACTTTCTTTTGATAAGAGTCAGATTAAGGAAGACTTAAAGGAGAAAGTATTCAAATAATTTATCAATAGTGATATTTGTACACTTACTGTTAGAAACTGTATTGATCTTTCTCAAACTCTTTCAAATGACTGAAGAGGAGGGAACACTTCCAAACTGATCCTATGAAGCCACAATAACCCTGTTACCAAGACCAAAGAGACACTACCAAAAAAGAAAATTACAGGCCAATGCCTTTGATGAATATAGACAGAAAAATTCTCAACAAATGTTAGCAAACCAAATACAACACATAAAAAAGATCATACACTACAATCAAGTTGGATTCACTCCAACGTCACAAGACTGGTTCAACATACACTACACCAGATCAACAAAAGAATGGATAAAAACCACATGATCATCTCAATAAATGCAGAAAAATCATTTGATAAAATTCAACATCCATTCATGATAAAAACTCTTACCAAAGTGGGTATAGAAATAACATATCTCAACATAATAAAAGCTATATGTGACATATCCACAGTCAACATAACACTCAACAGTGAAAAGTTGAAAGACTTCCCACTAAAATCTGGAAAAATTCAAGGACGCCACTCTCACCATTTCTATTCAATGTAGTAATGGAAGTCCTAGCCATAGCAATCAGACAAGAAAAATAAATAAAAGGAATCCAATTTGGAAGGGAAGAGGTAAAATTATCACTATATGTAGATGACATGATACTGTATGTAGAAAACCATAAAGACTCCACACAAATACAACTAGAGCTGATAAACAAATTCAGGAAGGTAGTAGGTTACAAGATTAACATACAGAAATCTGTTGCATTTATTTACTCTAACAATGAAATATCAGAGAAGCAAAGTAAAAAACAAAAATCCCTTTTAAAGTTGCTTCACTTGTGTCATTTCTTTTTTAGATTCCATATATAAGTGATATCACATGATATTTTTCTTTCTCTTTCTGGCTTCCTTCACTTGGTATAACAATCTCCAATTTCCCTACTGTGTAACACAGGGAACTATATTGCCTATAATGAAAAGGAATATATATAGATATATATGTATAACTAAATCGCTATGCTATACACCAGAAATTAAAACAACATTGTAAACTGACTATACTTCAATAAAAAAAAAATCACATCAAAAAATAAAATGCTTAGGAATAAACATGACCAAGGAGATGAAAGACTTATATACAGTGAACTATAAAACATTGATTAAGGAATTAAAGATGATTAAAGAAATGGAAAGATATCTCATTCTCTTGGATTGGAAGAATTCATATTGTTAAAATGGCCACACTACAACAAAGCAATCTGCAGATTAATGTGACCCCTATCAAATTACCCAGGACATTTTTCACAGAAGTAGAAAAAATAATCCTAAATTTTATATGGAACCACAAAAGATTCAGAATTGCCAAAGCAATACTGAAGAAAAAGAAGGAAGCTGGAGGCATAACCCTCCCAGACTTCAGATAACACTACAAAGTTAAAGCAATTAAAACAGCATGGTATTGACATAAAAACAGACACATGGATCAATGGAGCAAAACAGAGAGCCCAGAAATAAACCCACACACCTACGGTCAATTAATCTTCAACAAAGAAGTCAAGAATATACAATGGAGAAAAGACAGTCTTTTCAGCAAGTGATGTTGGGAAAGCTGGATGTCTGATGTAAATAAATGAAGTTAGAACACTCCCTCACACCGTACACAAAAATAAATCCAAAATTCTTAAACACTTAAACATAAAACAAGACACAATGAATCTCGTAGAAGAGAACATAGGCAAAACATTCTCTGACATAAATCTTAGCAATGTTCTCCTAGGACAGTTTACAGAGGTAATAGAAATAAAAGTAAAAATAAACAAATGGGACTTAATTAAACTTATAAGCTTTTGCACAGCAAAAAAACACATAAAGAATGAAAAGATAACATACAGAATGGGAGAAAATATTTGCAAATGATGAAACTGACAAGGGCTTAATTTCCAGAATATACAAACAGCTCATACAACTCAATAACAAAAGAACAAACAAACCAATCCAAAAATGAGCAGAAGATCTAAACAGACATTTCTCCAATGAAGACATACAAATGGCCAATAGGCATATTAAAAGATGCTCAATATTGCTAATTGTCAGAGAAATGAAAATCAAAACTACAATGAGGTATCACCTCACACTGATTAAAATGTCCTTCATTAAAATGATCAGAAATGATAAATGCTGAAGAGGGTGTGGAGAAAAGGGAACCCTCCTACACTGTTGATGGCAATACTTTGGTGCAGCCACTTTGGAAAACTGTATAGAGATTCTTTTAAAAATTAAAAATAGACTTACCATATAATCCAGCAATCCAACTTATAGGCATATATCCAGAGAAAACTTCAATTTGAAAAGATACATGCACCCCAATCTTCATCACCATTATTTTGAATACATGGAAGCAGCCTAAATGATGACTGAATAAAGAAGTGATTTTACACACACACACACACACACACACACACACACACACACACACACAGTGGAATATTAGCCATAAAAGATTAAAATAATGCCATTTGCAGCAACATGGATGGACCTAGAGATTATCATACTAAGTGAAGTAAGTCAGACAGAGAAAGACAAATATATGATGTCGCTTATGTAGAATCTAAAAAATAAGAGACAAGTGAACTTATTTACAAAACAGAAAGACACTCACAGGCATAGAAAACAAACTTATGGTTACCAAAGGGGAAAAGTTGGGGAAGGATAAATTGGGAGTTTGGGATTAGCAGATACAAACTACTATATATAGAATAGATAAACAAAGTCCTACTGTATAGCACAGGGAACTGTATTCAATAACTTGTAATAACTTATAGTGAAAAAGAATATATATATATATATATATATATATATATATATATATATATAACTGAATCACTATGCTCTATACCAGAAACTAACACAACATTGTAAATCAACTACACTTCAATTAAAAAAAATGTAGTCTGTTACAGATGAAATATACCTTATTTAAACCTCTTTATTTGCACATTCGAAAGTTTACATCCAGTAATAAAAATTATCAGAAAAATTTCACCCAAAGGCTCTTACTTTAAATGAAACATGGTACAAAATACTTCACACCTTTAGAAATAAAATGTGTGCCATATTGTCAGTCAGAGCCATTGCATATGGACCCACAAGCTATTTTACCAGCTTGAGTTTGGAGAGCCTGTCCCATGGATGATACATGCTAAATCTATGGTTATTTCCCCATGTGCCCACCTGAGGTGTTAAATTGGAGAAAAAAAGACTTGGAAACATTGTTTCTCTCCGTCCAGAAAATTGTGGGCTTCTCCAGTCAAACACCTGATTGGAAAACAGTGAATGAATGGAATTAGAACTTCTAACGTTCCTTGTACACTTCTAACATTGTAACATTCATTGTCTAGAATTAGCTTCGAGACACCTCTAACATTCATTGTCTGCGTCCATTCACTGATTGGTATATATTCCCAAAGTACCAGGGCACGATATATTTTAGAATCCTTAGAGTCTTTCACATTTCCAATCTCAAGTTAGAAATATCTTTAAGGTCATCAGGTGAATCCCCTCTCCTCCCTTCTAGGTCTCCTACTTTCCAAATACTAGAAAGTTCTCTACTGTCATTGCCAGATGATAGTGAGAGGGGTGAGGAGGATAACTGATTACACTGGAGCATACCATATTTTAAGCTATTTTGCCCTCATTTCTTTTGTTTCCAGAACTGCTTCAGGTCCCAGTGTACTTGAATATGATTTCTTAGAAATCAGGCAGCTGAGAAGTCACATAAATTTTCCCCCACTTTATATATTTAAAGAATTTGGTCATCCTTTATTTCTTAATGTCAAGTCCCTAATTGAGTCTATAGCCTACAATCCTCTGAGTGTCTTAGCTGTTGAAAGTGTTCAAGTGTTGGACATGTAGGCTGGTATAAAGATCATATATATAATAGCAGCAGAAATTCATGAATAATGATCATTTTAGGAAGGGCAAATGAGACTTTAAGAACGATCCAGGACTGAACCCTATAAACTTTACTAAAGCACTTAAAGGACATAATTACCTCTTCAATTATTAGAATATTTCAGGATCATCAATTGGTCCTGGACCAAATGGAAATCTGATTAAATCATAACAACACAGAGGCTGATTTTATTCCATATTAAACAAAACCCCAAAGATGTCAAACTGATTGTGGAGAATCACAGCCTCTACAACATGATTACAATCTCCACAACATGACTGTGGAGATAACTATAGAGACAGCCCTGGAAATGTACCCTTTGTTAAAATAAATTTTAGATGAATAAAAGCCCATCAGTTATGAGAAATTGTATAATATACATTTTAAAATATATTAGATTATTCATAGATTATTCATAAGTTAATCACAATTAACACTTTCAACCCTTAGATTGGTTTGGACTATATTCCTTGGATTTTTTCTTGGGAATAATATGGTTTAGGGTTTCTAATTACACATAATATAAGACATTAGTACTAGAAGGAACCACAAGAAATGATCTCATCTAAATTCAAGCAGGCATTTTTGAACAAAGAGGTCAGTTCTGATTGGTCTTGAGGATTAAACTCCAGATCACCAATGATTGAATGAACTATCATATAAAGACATTAATTATATACCAAGGAGTAAGGAGTTTTAGATATATCTTGATAATATAGGTACCACTAGGTATTTAACTTGTTTTATTTAATCCTTGCTATAGACTTATGGTATAGACACTAGTGTTATTTTTATTTTTCATAGGAGGAAAATGAGAATTGGAGAGGTTAAACACTTAATGCAAAAATCACACATTTTCAGAGTCAAGACTGAAACGTAAGTCTGCCTTCAAAGTTAATTTCACTATACTATATCTTAGTTTTGCTTCTTTGTCCAGAATGACCAAGCAGTTTTTATTCTGCATTCTAGAGTAGAAGTAAGGGTGATTGCAAAATTGATTACATTTCTGTGGACATTCCATTAGATCAGTTGAGCAACCAAAGCCATTAATTACAGGTCTTTCAGCCTATTTGCTCTAAGAGAACCTACTAGTTTCATTGTGAATCTGAAGATTGGCTAGATAAATTCTTTATGATGCTTCTATTTTAATACTATAAACAAATGTTGAATTGGCTCTCATACTATAATATACATTTCCATCACTTTTGTCCAAACCCAAAACATCTTGTTTCTGGATTATTGCACTAGCCTCCAATTCTCTCTTCTAATTACCTTATAATATACTGCCATCTTTATCTTCTCTAAAAGTCTTTTTCACTACATCATTGCTCTGCCCCAAATTCTTTAATGTTACTACATTTTCTTTAAGATAAAGTGTGTCACACATTTCTCGTACTATCTGGTTCATTCAACATTTAATTTTACTGCCCCTTGTTTCTCAATATGAAATCCCCAGTTTAGTCAGATAATATATTTTCTGTCACTAAGTCATCATGTGAATATCCATCTTTCTTCACTGATTTGTTCATACTCATCTCATTAACTGAAATACTCAGTTCCTTCCTCTCTGCCAATCCACATTATATGCTCTTTAATCTCTCCACTCCACCCAATCTCTGAAATCCAATAGCATTTACTATCTGTTTGGCACATTCCATAATATGTCTTATTTGTATAATGGCCTAAACTTTCTTGGCTCAGTGTTTGTCCTCTTCCAACTGGTCAAAAGCTTCTCTCACATAGAGATTGTGGCATGTTTCTTCGTATTTATTTCTTAAAGCATAGCTGCCTTGCACATAGTGGATACTCTATAAATAGTTTAATATTACATATATTAACAAACCCAATAAGAAGCTGTCATTTTAGCATAGAGGACTTAATATTTCCAAAGTTGCTAACCTAGAGGTAACATTGAAATTGTCCAACACATTTAAAAAGAGCATAGAACACACAGTAATACACTTTATAAACTAGAAAATTATTTTCCAGAACTATTTGCTCTGCCTTCCTATACACAATACTTTGGGAATGCATTGTATATATTGTAATGATTCCAATTTTAATTTGTTATAAAAGTGACACAAAGAGGAGAACAGAAACATGTCAGTTTATAATTGCTTTAGCCTCCCTTGTCCTTCATGTGAATGTAATATAGATTTGAAATATTTATTTAATTTGTCATTTCCCTGTATGGAATTCCCAAAAACTTTGGCTCCTGTTCTCATAACCCTTACAAAAAGAACTTGCAGACTTCCATAGTGAGTTGGCTTAAAATACATGTCCAAATTTGTTTCCAACTTTTATCTAAAGTTGAAAACCATTTGCTTGAATTTTGGCTTCTATAATATTTCACATGGAACATATTTCACTTGGGAAATACCTGCTTTTAAAGTTTTTGAACTATTTTTCCATTTTGAATTTCTGTTTTGCTTGGTTGCCACTCTCTCGGTTTTTTAAATTAATATACTCTCTTTGAGGAACTGTAGGAAATAGTTTAATCTTAAAGGTAAGGTCTCATGAATTTATGAAAAGGGTGATTTATTTTTATCTGTTTCACATAAAATTATTCATATTTCCATTGAGACATGCAAGCTTTGGTTTATATTTTCTGTGAGAGTGTGTGTGTGAGAGAGAGAGAGAATGAAAGAGAGAATGATAATCGATGGAGTACAGATATTTATTATTAACATAGTATTTAAAGTTAATTATGTTAATAAAGGCATTTAAAAAGAAATTTAACAAAATAAGAAAAAAACCTGCACAGCATGAAAAAGTGAAAAGAAAGAACATCTCCCAAATATCATCAGTTTCCGTAAGACATCCAGTTTCACAAAAGTTGTTTCTGTCCACCATGAAATACTTGCCTATTAAAGTGACAGATACAGGCATGTTCTTCTTAAGTGTTTTCTTCATCCAACAAATTAAGAGGGCTAAGCTGTTTCCGAAAACAACGAAACCATTTTCTCAGCTCCAAATTCAGGAAAGAATATGGAATGACTTAATATTTAGCCAACTCTAATGTTCAGTGAAACTGTGTTTTACAAAATAAACACACCCATGGTGAAATAAATCACCTTTTCAAAAAGTTTAAAAACAACTGCAATTTTTTTTTCAGTCAAAGACCTTTTATAAATTTATTCTTGTATTTGATCTTCACACGCCACCTTGTGGTAAATCATAGGAGAAACTCAAAGAGCTCTTGAAAACGGAAATAAACTAAAGTATATTTAGGCCTAAACTGTTCTTTTTAAAATTTCCTCAAGTATTTTTGTAAATAGATAATTGTGTAACAGAAATTGATACCATTGAAAATCTCGGGTTGTTCATACAGAAATAAACTCTTACACTTTCTCATCTTTTTGAAGAAAAAATATATACAAGCATACCTCAGAGATATTGTGGGTTTGATTCCAGACCACTACAACAAAGCGAATGTTGCAATAAACCAAGTGACACAAATTTTTTGGTTTTGCAGCACATATAAAAGTTATGTTTACACTACACTGCAGTGTACTAAATGTGCAATAGCATTTTGTCTTAAAAAACAATGTATATACATTAATTAAATATACTTTATTGCTGAAAAATGCTAACCATCATCTGAGTCTTTAGCTAGTCATAATATTTTTGCTGGTGGAGGGTTTGAAATATTTAGAGAATTACCAAAATGTGATACAGAGAAAGGAAGTCTGCAAATGCTGTTGGAAAAACGGTGCCAATGGACTTGCACAATGCAGAGTTGCCACAAACTTTCAATTTGTAAAAAATGCAATATCTTTCAAGAGCAGCAAAGTGAAGCACAATAAAATGAGGTATTCCTGGTATTTACAACAATAATAGACTATTGGATTTTACAAAACAAGTTATGGTAGGTAGATCAAGGGAAAGATATTTAATAAGACATACTGATGGTCTCCTTCTTGTGTCTCTCATAACTTAAATTAAAATTGAAGTAACTACAACATATATAATGAGCTCCCAATGCATTTTGTATAAGATATCAGAGAAAATAATTTCATTTTCCAAAATGGGATATCAACCTCAAGCTTGTTCTAAGGGCTGTAGTGAGTACTTATTAAGGAAAGCCTTTGTACAAATAGTGTTAATGGTGTAGATTCTGAGCCTGGGAAAAGAAGCTAGACATGTTACAGCACCGAAATATTAAGTACAAAGTCAGTTATGTGCCTGAAATAAATATCCTTTAGACACTGCTAGCAGTACAGAGCCCTGTACTAAGTCATGTGTGGAAAGCAACAGAAATAGAGATCTGCTCCTTGTCAAACTGCAGATTTTACAATAGTCTAACCTAGTAACAGTAGTATAAAATATACAGTATGGTGACATCTAAGGATCTGGGACTGCTCTGCTAAATGTTTCCTTAGAGCTACCAGATTTAGCAAATAATAGAGGAAGCCAGGTTAAATTGGAATTTCACATAAACAATGAAACATGTTTTAATAAACTATTTCCCATGAAATATTTGTTCCAAATACCAGTCTGTGATGAAATTTCCAACTATCTATAAAAATATAACTTTTTTGGATAATGCAATGAATTTTTCATGGAACTACATTTATTCCACATTTTACTTCTAAAGGTTATGTCTGCCTCACATTTTTGGTTTGCACAAAAAATGCACACTTTCTATTATGACATTATGGTGACACTAGATAGCATTTTTTTTTTTTGCTTTTTAATTGCCAATTGAAGGTAACAACATATTTTATTATTATGTATATACCTATTTGTGTATGTTTATATATACAAATTCCTTTTAATAGCTATTTAATATTCTATCATATAAATATACTATATTTATCTAGTATCCAGTTCATTAATTTTGTTTCTAATTTTTGCTATTAAAAACAATGTTGACTTCAGCATTCTTGTACATATATTCTCATGTACAGTGTATTTATATAAAGTATATGCCTAAAGTGTGATTGCAGAATTTTTAGGGTCTGCACATTTCCAATTTTACCCAGAACTACCAAACCTCCTTCCAAATTGGCTATATAAATTTTAACTCCATATCTCAACCATATGCTCACTGTATTTGATATCTTTAGATTTTTCTCCCAGCTTTATTGAAATATAATTGACACAAAGTTGTGTAAGTTTAAGGTGTACAATGTGGTGCTGTGATGGTGAGAACATTAAGCTCTACTCTCAAAGTGTGATATAGCCTCACATTTCACACAATCCTTTAACCTACAATAGCATCCTTTATGGCCTTTGTATGTTCTGGACTGGCCTGCTACAAAATCCAATCATGCCACTGCTTCCCAAAGTTGACAGTATAGTAACCAGCCTGGTCTTGGTTCCTTCTCTGGCTAATGTCCTAGACTCCAGACCTCCTTTATCAGCCAGAGCTCTTTAGTTCCTTAATGTCACATTTCTTTAGGGTCTTGATTAACTAATTTCCACTAAATGATTTTTGTATGATTAATTATTTAAAGGATTATCTCTCTCAGTTTGTATTTGTATTTTAATAGTTCTTGTCAAGGAGATAGACTAATACCCATAGGTAGGATGAGATTGAGTGGTGGATGTGATTATGCAAGAGGTCCTTTAGAGTGACATTCAAAATCATACAATTAATGTGTCATGGTTAGCCAGCATACTTGAGGAAAAGGGTAGTTCTGGTTAAATTAGCTCAGATTTGGGTTTAACTAAAAGTTAACTAAAATCTTTTTTCACTTGAAGACTTAGAAAAATTCATGAACAAATTTCTTACGTTATTCAAGTTAGTCTAGTGACTATGATTAACTTTGCTGATTTTTTAGGACCTTGGGGTCATCCTTTTGAGCATCAATTTCCAGTCAGAACTAAAGATGTTGATGGAGGTCGAAACAAGCCAATTTTCTTGTGTACTGAGCCTAGGATATAATCTGAAAGGTAATTTTTCTTATTACTAAATCATTGATGCCAGATGTGTTGTTTTTATGTTTTCCTTAATTACAACTTTACTATGCCTGCAATTGTGTAGTTTTTGTGTTGTTGTAACTTTATTTCTCATCTGTGACTTTATGATAGTTGATCTTAATGGTCATTTGTGGTCTGCACATATTTGATTTATGTTCTACATTTCTTAAATGCCTTATTAAAAATGCCAGTGACAAAAATATAGCCACATCTTGGAAACTGCCTACAGAAAAACAGTCTGGAATTTGCCACGTAGCATCATTTCATGTGTGCTTAATATTTTTCTGGCACATTATAGTTGCTCAATAAATGTGATTGAAAACTTGAATGAATTAGTGACCAGGTTCACTTTGAACAAGTTAATATTTCCTCTGGAAATCTATCAAATCACTGTGTTTAATTGCAAAAGAATTAAGATGATTCTCTGACTAGAGGTTGATGGAGAGGCTATTTGAACAACGTTTACTTCCTAGCTCCTCATTTGATTGTGGCTACTAGGCAGGATACAAATACTCCTCCAAAAGAAGTGCAAGTTTATCAAATGAAGAGGCATGGAGAGCCAGAAGTCTCTGTTTCTCCTCTGAGCAATTATGGAGTGTACTTGGAAGAAATGACTGTAAATTTAGCTGAATGGTGCTTATTCTCCCATAGCCAAAAGTCCAGCCTGAATTAGTTGAGCAATAGAGAAGGGAATAGCTTTTAAAACATAGTGGCTGCATTAATGTGGTCTGCACAATTATATGTCACCTGGGGGCAATTTATTCAGAAAAATTACTTATATTACTGAAAATGTTGTCCCTACTTATATTTCAACCCAACGGTATATAGAGGTTGATTAGTTACTGAAGATTTCTTCCCTCTGGAACTAAACACAGAGAGGCTAAATACTAGTTTCTCTTCTTTTCTGTGGTTCCTGAAAGCCTATCGGAAAGAAATTTACAAGTCTGGAAAGCAGCAAAAGCTTAGCTTAGTTAGCATATGAAGAAACATGAAAACTTTTGGGGTTTGGAGTTATAACAACTTGAAACTGGTGAAAATGTTAAAATGCTGCTCTTCATCCCTTCCCCCTCTTTCTGTGTCTCCTGCCAGCTGCATTCTTTGGTCACTAATTCATGCAGTATGGTTTGCAAGTAACTTTAAAGCAATATTTTCCTTGCTGATATTCCTTACATTTTCATTTGTGGCCTAAATGATTTATGTAGGAAATATTTACTTTGAGGCTTTGGTTTGGCTCAAAAAATGCCAAGTGATCAAACCCAGGCAATGAATCCATTGATCTCAGCAATGGAAACTTTGAGTGTAGAATAACATACAGGCAAGCTGCTACAAAAAATTTCCAAATTATATTTGCAAATTTAATGACTCTAATGTTATCCCATATCTAAAAGACAGGTAGAAAGTTGAATTCTCTCTGAATTTTTATTTTTGTCTTTAGCATATTCCTGAAAGGAAATAAAAATGAAAATAGATGGTAAAATTTAATTTTGATGGTTCTAGTTGTGCTTTTCTTCAGTTGCCCACTTTTTATTTCCTGATTTACTTCTAAACCTTATTCACTTTGATTTGCAGTAAATATTTGTGATTGTAAGACTTTATGTCTAAACTTTGAGTAATCCCAATCTCTTATAGTAAGAAAAGATTTCTGTACCCTTAAAAACCTGTAGTAAATAAGGGGAGGAATTGTATGTATGTAGGAGTATTTCTTTTGATTCAGTAATCTCCCTGTATCTTTGAAGCTATACTTGGTAAATAACCTCCTACTCTAAGGCATCTTCCAATATAACCCACCTATAACCTATATGATAATTTTGTGTACCCCATACTAAGATAATTCACCACATATTCGTGTCTTTTTTTAGGGAAACACACACACAAACATTTTCAAGTCTTTGGAGTAGTTGTGTATGAAACAATATACAAAGCAGAGGGATTTTTGGTAGGAGTGTATCTTTATGAATGCAAAATATGTTACATAAAATGATAATTAAAGTTACAACTATGAACTTAAAATGGTTGAACCACTTTCAATTAAGTGTAATTTGTGTATGGATTTTTGTGGTGTATATACTCCCACAATGAATGATCTAAAGCAACCAAAGAAAAGTCAGTGAAGGGGGAATTGGTAAGATAGTCACAAAATGGGCTCTCTTGCACCTGTAAGAACTAGCTTCAGCAAACCACTAGTAGGTTATCATCTTATGTTATCCACTTTCAATATATTTACACTACAGAAAAGAACCCCACAAATGAGCAGTATTTAAAGAAAATAATGATTTGCTAAGAGTGCAAGTGAAAATGACAGAGGTATTTTGGGTAAGATTTATAAGTTACTTTCTGGTACTCTTTGAATCAAATCATGTTAATCAGCTCCTCTTCAAAGCATCAGTATTAATAACCCAGTATAATGCGGCATGTGAAGACTTACTGATTTGCTATGAAAGTTTTATAAATCAATGTCCCCAAAGACCTGGATTTCTAGGCGTATTTTATGGGTATTTTCTTAATTATTGAGATAATTGCTTTTTTAATTTTAGGTTCAAGTAATCATACAGAAAGTAAAATAATAACCATTGTTAAGTAGAACAAACTTACACTCACCTTAAATAAGGAACCATAGAGTTCATGAACTTGTTTCCACGTTATTTCATTCTTTTCCCTCCTGCAAGTTCAATTACTGCCACATCTCATTTCTTTTAGGCTTAACTGCCTCATTACTACATGTTGATATATTCTCACACCCCTGCTGCTTTCTTTCTCAAAATGTGCAATAAGAAATGAAAGTCCCATGAGTCTGAATCAGAGGCCAAAACCCTAATGGAGAGGTCCAGCAGACATCAGGATACTGGAATTTTCCAAGATAGCTCTCAAGTCAAATATGATTTAGGAATTGGATTCTGTACTGACTCAGTGTCCTGGCTTGTTGTATTAGGCTCATGAAAGGAGAAACTGAAAAAAGAAAAAAAGAGAGAAACGGGTCTTGGTATGCACTTACCACTATGCATATATTAATTAAAATAATGTGAATTACAGTGGAATTCTTCATAAAGACTATCTCAAAATAGTATCAATATCTAATAGTGGGAAAGGCCTAATGGAGGGTTTAAGGACAGAATGATTTGTGGGAAAAAAAAACTCTTTTTCTGTATATTTTCCAGAATTCTTAAGCCTCTGACTGCAGGTGTTTAAATCCCAAGGTTAATTTAAAATGCTTATGTCTAACTTGGATAGAGATAGACAGTATTGTGGAGTTTTTCAGGAAATGGTAAAGTATTTCAGAATATAATCCTGTCAAGGCTAGCCCTTGAAAAAATAAAAAAAAAAAGTAGGGTTCATCTTCAGTAGTTTCTTTTTCAGATATTCCTCTTTTCTGTTTTCGGCACACTGTCCCATCATATGTCACAGGTCCCAGGTGATCTTCCTCCTCTCTCCATTAAGGGCTAATCAGACCTGTCATCACATAATTTTGACATATTGAAGTGATTTTGCCTCACTCTGAAGAGTCCAAACTCTGTTTTTCATAAAACATTTCAGTCCTATTATTTGTCTCTCAAAGTGCTATTCTCTGGAATCAGCCAATCCTATAGACACAAGGAAAAAATATGGAAGGATCACTGATACTAAAATAGTCTTTTATTTATTATTTTCTACTATAGTACAATGGACATAACATAAAATTAATCATTTTAACAATTTTAAAGTGTAGCTCATGGTATCAAATGCATTTGTAACGTAGTAAATCATCACCATCTAGTTTAAATACTTCTATATCACCTGAAACAAACTCTGTAAAGTTTAGGCAATCACTTCTCATTCTCACCTCTCTACAATCTGAGACAACCACTAATCTGCTTTCTGTATCTATGGATTTGCATGTCATATAAATGGACTCATACAACATCTGACCTTTAGTTTCTGGTTTCTTTCATTTACAAGTGTTTTTAAAGTTAATCCATGTTGTAGCTTACATTATTGTATCATTCCTTTTTTATGGATGAGCAGCGTTCCATTGTATGAATATACCACAGTTTTTCATCCATTTATCAGTTGATGGAAGTTTGGGTTTTTTTCTCCTTTAACTATTATGAATAGTGCTGCTATAAGCCTTCTTGTACAATTTTTTTTGTTTGAACACCTGTTTGCAATTCTCTGGGGTATATATGTAGGAATGGAATTGCTGGATCAAATTGTATTTCAATAATTAACTTTTTGATGAATCGCCAAAATATTTTCCACAGCAGTTGTACCATGTTACATTCCCATCAGCAAAGTGTGAGGATTTCAGTTTCCCCACATCATCATCAGACCTTATTATTTTCTATTTTTTAAACATAGCCATCCTAGTGGATGTGAAGTGATATCTCATTGTGGTTTTTATTTGCATTTTCCTAATGACAAATGACATTTGAGCATATTTTCATGTGCTAATTGGCCATTTGTCTTGTTTGGAGAAATGTCTACTTAGATCCCTTGTCTATCTTTTTAAGTTGGGGTTTTTTTTTTTTTAATCTTTTCATTGTTGAATAATAAGTGTTATTTATATTCTGAATTCTTGACCTGTATTAGATATACAATTTGCAAATATTTCACTGTATAAGTTAAAGAAATAAAGAATGGTAGTTTGAATTACATATAATATGAAATGATTACCAAAGTAGGTTTAGCTAATATTTGTTTTCTCATACAGATACAACAAAAATAAAAGAAGAAAAGAAAAAAGGAAAATAAATTCTCCCTGTGATGAGAATTTTTAGGATTTACTCTCTTAACAAATTTCCTATATATCCTACAGCAGTCTTAGCTATAGTCATCATGCTGTACATTACATCCCTAGTAATTATTTATCTTAGAAAGACTGCAACTTTTGACCACTTCCCTCCTATTCCCCATTCTGTACCCACTGCTTTTGGTAACCACAAATATGATCTCTTTTTCTATGAGTATTTTTTTAAGATTCCACATGTAAGTGAGGTAATACAGTATTTGTATTTCTCTGTCTGACTTATTTCACTTGGCATAATGCCTTCACAATCCACTCATGTTGTACAAATGGTAAGATTTCTTTATTTTTAATGACTCAATAATATTCCATTATGTATATCTCACAAATTTCTTACTTACATGTCTATCTTGGCTATCGTAAATAATACTGCTATGAACGTTGGGATGCAGGTATCATTTTGAGTTAGTGTTTTCATTTCCTTTGGCTATATTCCCAGAAGTGAAATTACTGGATCATATGGTAGTTCTATTTTTAATTTTTTGAGGATCCTCCATATTGTTTCCCAAAATTTACAATCACACCAACAGTGCACAAAATTTCCCATTTCTCCAAATTTATACCAGCATTTTTTGTCTATTGTCTTTTTGATAATGGCCACTCTAAGAGATGTGAGATAATATCTCATTGGGGTTTTAATTTGCATTTCTCTAATTACTAGTGATTTTAACCATCTTTTCACGTGCTTGTTGGCCTTTCATATATATTCTTTGGAGAAATGTCAATGCAAGTCCTTTGTCCATGTTAAAACTGGGTTTTCTGTTTCTTTGCAATTGAGTTGTATGCTTTCTTTATATATTTTTAATTATTAACCCCTTATGAGATATGTGGTTGGCAAATATTTTGCCCATTCTGTAGTTTGTTTTTCACTTTGTGCATGATCTCTTTTGATGTGGAGAAGCTTTTTAGTTAGGTGAAACTTTATTTTATATTTTTTTATATTGTTACTTGTGCTTTACTTGTTACATGTAATAAATAATTACCAAGATCCACATCAAGGAGCTTTAGTCCTCTGTTTTCTTCTAGCAGTTTCATGGTTTCAGGTAATAAATTTAAGTCTTTAATCCATTTTGAGTTATTTTTTATAACTGGTTAAGATATAGGTCCAATTTCATTTTTTTACATGTGAATATTCAACTATCTTAACATCATTTATTGAGAAGACTGTGTTTTTTTCTATTGAGTCCTATTGGCTCCCTTGTCAAATATTACTTAACTGTATATGTTTGTGTTTATTTCTGGGCTCTTGATTCTTCTGTTCCATTGGTCTGTTCTTATGCCATTATCATTATGCTTTGATAACTATAGATTTATATATCTTGAAATCAAGAAGTACAATGCTTCCTGTCCTGTTTTTTCTTGAGATTTCTTTGGATATTTGGAGTCTTTGTGGTTCCATATAAATTTTTGAAGTGCTTTAACTAATTTTGTAAAAACGAAAAAGTCTTTGGAATCCTTATAGTTATTACATTGAATATATAGATGGCTTTTGGTTGTATAGACATTTTAAAAGTATTCTTTCAATCCATGAATGAAAGGTATCTTTTATTTATTTATGTCTTCTTTGATTTCTTTTATCAATATCTCATAGCTTTCAGAGTAGCTCCTTACTGAAATTTATTCCTAAGCATTTTATTGTTTTTGATATTGTTGTAAATAGGATTAAATTCTTTATTTCTGTTTCAGAAAATTCATTGCTAGTGAGTAGAAATGGTAGAGATTTTTGTATGTTAATATTGTGTCTTGCAACTTCACTGAGTTTATTGATTACATATAAGCTTTTTGATTGTCTTAGAATTTTCAGTATATAAATTCAGTCACCTGCAAATGGGGACAATTTTACTTCTTCTTTTGCAATTCTGGTACTTTTATTTCTTTTTCTTGTCTGATTGCTCTAGCTAGGACTTCCAGGACTATGTTGAATAGGTATTGTGAGAATGGTCACCCTTGTCTTATTCCTGATCTTAGAGGAAAAGCTTTCAAACTTTCACTACTGAGTATAGTGTTAGCTGTGGGCTTGTCATATATGCCACTTATTTTTTATGTTGAGAGACGTTCCTTCTATGCCTAATTCGTTAAGAATTCTTATCATGAATGGATGCTGAATTTTGCCAATGCTTTTTCTCCATCTATTGAGATAATGATATGATTATTTTCTTTCATTTTATTAAAATGATATATTGCATTCTTTGATTTGCATATGTTGACCCATCCTTGCATCCTAGGGATAAGTCCCACTTGATTATGATGAAACATCCTTTTAATGCATTGCTGAATTCAGTCTGATAGTGTTTTATTGAGAATTTTTGGATCTATATTCTTCAGAGATATTGGCAGATAGTTTTATTTTTCTAGCTGTGTTCCTTTCTGGTTTTAGTATCAGAATAATACTGGCTTCATAAAGTTATTAGTTTGAGAGTCTTCTGTCCAATTTTTTGGACGAGTTTGAGAAGAGTTTGTGTTAATTCTTTAAATGTTAGGTAAAACTCACTCATGAAGCCATCTGGTCCTGCACTTCTCTTTGTTGTGAGATTTTTGATTCAATCTCCTTAATAGTAATTAGTCTATTAAGATATGTTATTTTTTCCTGATTGTCTTAGTAACTTGTATGTTTCTAAGAATTCTTCCAGTTTTTTCTAGGTTGTTCAGTTTGTTGGTATATAGTTGTTCACAGTAGTCTCTTATGACCCTTTCAATTTGTGTGGTATCTCTTGTAATGTCTTCTGTTTAGTTTATAATTTTGTTGAGCTAGATCCTTTCTTTTTTCCTTGGTTAGTCCAGCTAAAGATTTGTCAATTTTGTCCATCCTTTCAAAGAAACATTTCTTAATATTGTTAATTTTTATTCTATTTTTCTATTATTTCATTTATTTCATTCTATTTTTTATTTTTGCCTTCTGTTAACTTTGGGCTCAGTTTGTTCTTTTTCTAGTTCCTTAAGGCATAGAGTTGGGTTGTTTATATGGGATCTTTCTTATTTCTTAAAAATACTTGTTTATTGCTATGAACTTCCCTGTTAAAGCTGCTTTTGTTGCATTCCACATATTCTGGTATATTGCGTTTCCATTTTCTTTTGTTTCAATAACCCTTTTTAAAAAAAATTTCTCTTAAATTTTGTCTTTGATCCACTGGTTATTCAGGACTGTGTTTTTTTATTTTCCACATGCTTGTGAATTTTCCAGTTTCCATCTTGTTGATTTCTAGTTTCATCCCATTGTGGTCATAAAAGATACTTGATATGATTTTAATTTTCTTAAATTTGCTAAGACTTTTTTTTGAAGTCTAGCATATATTCTAGCCTAGAAATTTCTCACTGTTCATTTTAGAAAAAATGTGTAATCTGCTTTTGGATAGAATGTTTTACGTATGTTTGTTAAGTCCATTTGGTCTATAGTGTTGTTCAAATCTGCTGTTTCCTTATTGATTCTCTGACTGTGTGATCTATCCATTATCGAGGGTAGGGTATTAAAATCCCCAACTATTACTGTATTACTGTCTGTGTCTCCTTTTAGCTATCATTTTTGGCTTTATATATTTAGGTTCTCAGATGTTGTGTGCATACATAATTATAACTGTTATGTCTTCTTGACAGCTTGACCCCTTTATCATATTTAATGACCTTCTTTGTCTCTTTTTACCATTTTTATTTTGAAGTCTATTTTTAAGTAAGTATGGCTACCCTTACATTTTTGTGTCACCAGTTGTTTAAAATCTCTTTTTCTATCCCTTCACTATCTCAGTATATTTTTGTCTAAGGTTAAAGTGAATCTCTGGAGGGCAGAGTATTGTTGAATTTTGTTCTTTTATTCATTCAGCCATTCTATGTCTTTTAATTGGATAATTTTATGTGTTTACATTTATATTAATTATTAATAGGTTAAATCTTACTGCTTCCATTTTGTTCCTTGTTTTCTGGCTATTTTTTAGGTACATTATTCCTTGTTTCTTATCCTGCTGGTTTTGTTTATGTGTGTTTTCATGTCTTGTGCTATCAGTATGCTTTGACTTTTTTACATGTTCATTTGTATAATTACTACCAAATTTTCCCTTGTGGTTACCATAAGGCTTATATAAAATATCTTAAGTTTATACCACTCTACTTTACACTGATAACAACTTAACTTTAAAAGAATTCCTAAACTTAGCACTTTTAATTCTCTTCCTTCTCACTTCTTAGGTTATTGTTTTTACAATTTACATGTTTTTAAGTTGTGTAGCTAATAGCAGATTATTACATTTATGGTTATTTTTGCTAAGTTGTTTTTAACTTTTAAAGCAGAGTTGTAAGTGAATGATGCATCTCTCACTATATTGCAGAATCTAACTATGACTATAAATTTACCATTATCTATGAGATTTATGCTTTCTACATTTATATGATGTCAATTAGTGTCCTTTTATTTTTACTCAAATAATTTACTTTATATTTTTTTTAAGTCAGGTCTGGTAGTAATGAACTATCTAAGCTTTTGTTTGTTTGGAAAAGTCTTTATTCTTCCTTTATTTATGAAGGACAGCTTCTTTGAATATAAAGTCCTTGGTTTACAGCAATTTTCTTTCAATATTTTGAATATGTTATTCAATTATCTCCTTGCCTAAAATGTTTTTGCTAAGAAATCTACCAATATTCTTATGGGGATTCCCTTGTATGTAGATTCTCTCATTTCTTTTGCAGTCCTTAAAATTTTCTTTATCTTTATCATTTGACAATTTAATAAAAATTTGTCTTGCCATAGCCTTATTTGATTTCAACTTATTTTGGGTCTTTTAGGCTTCAAATCTGGATGTCCACTTCTCTTCTCAGGTTTGAGAAGTTTTCAGTCATTATTGCTTTAAAAATATTTTCTGTCCCTTTCTCTTCTTCTGGGATTCCTAATATGTGGATATTGTTTCATGTGATTGTGTCCCGTAAGTGCCTTAAGCTTTCTTCATCAATCTTTTCTATTCTTTCTTCTCTTTAATGCTCTGACTGGGTAATTTTTAATGTCCTATACTCCAAGTTTCTAATTATTTTTTCTGCATGGTCAAGTCTACTTTTGAAACACTTTATTGAATTATTCAGTTCAGTTATTGCATATTTCAACTCTAGGATTTCTGTTAGGTTTTTGGATGGTTGCTATTTCTTTGTCTAACTTCTCATTTTGTTCAAGCATTTTCCCTAGTTTCATTTAGTTATCTGTCTGTTCCCTGTAGTTCACTAAACATTTTAAAGAGGATTATTCTGAATTATTTGCCTGACAGTTCATAGATCTCTATATCTTTATGCTCAGTTATTGGAGTTTTATTAATTTCCTTTGGTTGTGTTATGTTTACCTGCTTTTTTATGATTCATGATTCTTTACGTTGGTATCTGTGCATTTCAATAATCAAGTTTTTCTTCCACACTTTATAGTTTTGTTTTGGCATAGACCATTCTTCACCAGTCATCTTAGTTTAGGTTTTGGTTGTGTGTGCTGGTAATGTTCTTGGGCAGATGAGACTTGCTATTATGGTCTATTTTGAGGTGAGACAACTGTTAAAGTTGTGAGTATGAGGAATGGAGATTGTGTTTCTAGCTGAAAATAGTTGTATAGGACTCTGGCTTAGTTTACTATGTATATGAGACTAGAATGGGCTCCACAAGTGCCTGGATTCTTTGGTTAGATTTACTAGATGGTCAAGACTGGGTACTGTATTTAATAGTAGATGATGCTATTAATTAGCTTCCCTGCCCTTGCAGGGGAGTAGGATGTGACCCAGGGACTGTATAGCTTGTTGCTTAGAGAGTGAACAAAACCAGTCATGGCACAGACGTCAACTTTATTAACCCTCTCAGCATCACTACAAGAAAAGCTCTGTTCTGTTTTAAAACTTTTTAAAAAGTGAGATATAAGTACATATTGTACTGATACAAACTTTAAATATTTAGCTTGATAAATATTCAAACTTCTTTAACAGCCACCCACTTCACTTTTGTATACATTGTGCCTTGATGGACATTTAGGTTGTTTTTATTTTGGAAACCGTTATGAATAAATCTGCTGTGGATATTCATGTACAAATTTTTGGTGAACATAAATACTCATTTCTATGGGTTATATACTCAGAAGTAAAACTTGTGAACCATAAACATATATGTAGTTTTATTCAGTACTACCAAAGAGATTTCAGTGGTGGTTTTACAATTTTACATTTCCAGAAGCAATGTATACAAATTATAGTTGCTTATTATTATCACTAAAAATTGTTACAGTGAGTATTTTTAATTAATGTCATTCTGATGGAGGTATAATGATGTCATATTTTTTGATTTAATTTATTTCTCACATGACTAATAATTTTGAGAAACTTTCATATCCTTACTTGCCATTTTTATATCTTACTTTGTGAAATATTTTTTGTAGCTCTTTGAGCATATTTAAATTAAGGGTATCTTTCTTTGTCTTGTCAATTTGTAAGAGGCTTTTTTACTTGTATATATTTTGGAAAATATTTTATTTTCAGTCATCTCTTTCTCTCTCACTTTCTATCATATACATTACAAATATTTTTTCCAAGTTTATAGCTTGCCTTTTCACTCTCTTAAGGACTTTTTCCAATTCAATTCCACAATAGTTTATTGATCTCTTAATATGCAAAAAAAGAAGAAAAAGACAGATTAATTTTATTCACATAACACTTGCATTTAAACTGACATCAGTTATGCTTTTTACTTTTAAAAAATTATATAATTTTAAAAATTTACTTTCCATTTATAGCTATTTTCCTTTTATAGAATATAGTCAATTTATAGTTATAGTTCCATTTATAGTTACTTTCTATTTATAGAAAATAATCAATATTCCCCATGTTGTATAATATGTTTGAGGCTATCTTACAACCACACAAGTTTTTACTTTCCATACCCCTATCCTTTTGTCACCTCTCCCTGCCCTCCCCACTAGTAATCACTAGTTTGTTCTCTGTATCAGTGAGTCTGCTTCTTTTTTGTTATATTCACCAGTTTGTTGTACTTTTTAGATTCCATATATAAGTGATATCATACAGTATTTGTCTGTCTCTGTCTGACTTATTTCACTTAGCATAATGACCTCCAAAGTCTATCGATGTTACTGCAAAATAGAAAAGTTTTTTTTTTTCCTTTTTTTGGTGGAGTAGTATTCCATTATAATATCACATCTTCTTTATCCAGTCATCTGTTGATGGAAACTTAGATCGATTCCATATCCTGGCAATTATAAATAGTGCTGCTATGAACATTGGGGTGCATGTATCTTTTTGAGTTAGGGTTTTGGCCTTAAGTTTATTCCTAGGTATTTTACTTTTTTGGTGTAATGGTAAATGAGATTCTTTCTTTGATTTCTCTTTCTGATAGTTCATTGTTAAAATATAGAAATGAACAGTTTTCTATGTATTAATTTTGTGTCATACAACTTTACCAAACTCACTGATGAGCTCTAATAGTTTTCTGATGGTGTCTTTAGAATTTTATACGTATAGTATCATGTCATCTGCAAACAGTGACAGTTTTACTTCATACATAAGAATTGTTGTTAAATGAATAGAAGTTAGTAATTTCAATAAAGCTTAAATTATAAATCTTTGTAGAGTGAGTGATTTTTGTATGATGTACTTTTATGGCTTTTTTCTAGAAGCTTTATTGCTCTTCTTTTATATTTAGATTTATAATCAATTTCAAATTAATTTTTGTTTGTAGTAAGAGTTGGGAGTTAAAATTCACTGTATTTCATAAAGATTTCCAATTGTTTCAGTACCACGTATTAAAAAAGAACACCTTTCATCTCTTAAGGGCAGAAACATGTTTGTTGTAAATCAGATGATCATATTTTGTAAGTTTGTTTATAAATTCCAGGTTTTTCTTCTCTCTGTGGTATATCCTCATGCTAGTGTCACACTTTTTTTATTGAAGGTAGTTGATTTATGATGTTGAGTTAGTTTCAAGTATACAGCAGTGATTCAGTTATATATATATATATATTCAGATTATTGTCTATCATAGGTTATTATAAGATATTGAATATAATTCCCTGTGTTATATAATAAATCTTTGTTGCTTATCTATTTCATGTATAGTAGTTTGTATTTTTTAATCCCATAATCCCAATTTATCCTCCACACATTCTTATTCCCCTTTAGTGACCATAAGTTTGTTTTCTACATCTGTGAGACTGTTTCTGTTTTGTATATAGATTCATTTGTATTATATTTTAGATTCCACACATAAGTGATATCATTTGTCTTTCCCTCTCTTAGTCCACTAAGTATAGTATTCTTTGGGTCCATTCATGTTGCCACAAATGGCAGTATTTCATTATTTTTAAGGCTAAGTAATACTCCATTTTGTGTGTGTGTGTATGTGTGTGTGTGTATAAATATATACATATATCACATCTTATTAATTCAGCCATCTGTTGATGAGCAGTTGGGTTGTTTCCATACCTTGGCAACTGTAAGTAGTGCTATGAAAGCTGGAGTGTGTGCATCTTTTCAAATTAGAATTTTCATCTTTATTAGATATATACCAAAGAGTGGGATTTCTGGATCATATGGTAGTTTTATTTTTAGTTTTTTAAAGAAACACCATACTATTTTTGTGTTGCATCAATTTACATTCCTACCAACAATGTATGATGGTTCCGCTTTCTCCACACACTCTCCAGGATTTATTATTTGTAGAATTTGATTGATGACCATTCTAACTGGTGTGAGTTGATACTGCATTGTAGTTTTGATTTGCATTTCCCTGATAATTAGCAATGTTGGGCATTTTTTCATGTGCCTGTTGACCATTTGTATGTCTATGACCTTAATTTTAGATGTTACTCAGTTAAACTTAGAAAGTATTAGAAAGATACATTCCAATGATTTCCTGTTGGGATATGGAAGTGCATATATGGATTCAACATACATTTGTTCATAGTCCTCTTTTTTCCCCAGATTTATTTAAATATAATTGACATATAACATTATGTAAATTTAAGGTGTATAATGTGATTATATGATGTATATATTGCAAAATGATTACCACAATAACGTTAGTTAATACCTATATCACCTAACATAAACACTTTATCTTTTGTGGTGAGAACATTTATGATACACTCTCTTAATAACTTTCAACTATATAATACAAGATTGTTTACTGTGGTCATCATGCTTTACATTAAATCCTCAGAACTTATTTATTTTATAACCAAAAGTTTGTACCATTTGACTGACATGTCCACAATTCCCATCCCCCTGGCCCAAGGAAGACTTATATTATTCTGTTTTTATGAGTTCAGCTTTTTTAGATTCCATGTATAGGAGACATTGTCCAATATTTGTTTTCCTCTGGGTATTTCACTTAGTATAATGTCCTTAAAGTTCCATCCATGTTGTCACAGTGGTAAGGCATTTCTTTTCTCATGGCTGAATAATAAATATTTAATTATTTACATGTTTATCAAATTTATTCATAGATGATATTTTGGTTGTTTCCTTATCTTGGCTGTAGTGAGTAATGCTGCAATAAGGGCAAGAGTGCAGATATCTTTTCAAAGTACTGATTTTATTTACTTTATAAATACCCAGAATTGGAATTGCTGGATCATATGATAGTTCTATTTTTTAATTTTTTGAAGAAACTCCATACTATTTTCCATAGTGGCTATACAACTACATTCCCACCAAAAGTAAACAAGTTGTCCCTTTTCTTCACACTATTGTGAACTCTTGTTACTGCTTGTCTTTTTAATGATAGCTATTCTAACAGATGTGAGATAATATCTCATTGCAGTTATGCTTTGAATTTCCCTGATGAATAGTGATGTTCAGTAACTTTTCATTTACATATTGGCCATTTGCATGCCTTCGTTAGAAAAGAAACTATTCAGTTATTTTGCACATTTTAAAATTGATTTTTTTTTTTTTTTTTTTTTTGCTATTGAGTTGTATGAGTTCCCTACCTATTTTGGATATTAACCTTTTATCAGATACATGATTTGCAAATATTTTCTCCTATACTGTAGGTCATCTTTTTATTATGTTGATTCTTTCTTTTGTTATGAAGAGCTTTTAAGTTTGATGTTGCTCTGCTATTTGTTTTTGCTTTTGTTGCTTTTGCTTTTGTTGTCACATAGAAAATCTCATTACAAAGACCAATTTCAAAGAGTTTTTCAATATTTTTTTTCTTCTACGAGTTTTATGGTTTCAAGTCTTTCTTATGTTTAAGTCTTAATTCCATTTGAAGTTAATGTGTAAGTGGTGTAAGATAGGGGCCCAGTTTCATTCTTCCACATGCAATTCTCCAGTTTTTGCAATACCATTTCTTGAAGAGTCTATTCTTCCCCACAGAGTATTCTTTGTTCTCTTGACAAATATTAGGATGACCATATCTGTGAATGTTTATTTCTTGACTTGATATATGTTCCCACCTATGTGTCTATTTTAATGACAGGATTAAACTACAGATTTGTTTGAAAAAAGAAAGTATGATGTCTCTTGCTTTGTTCATTTTCATGACTGGTTGGCTATTTGGGGTATTTTGTGGTTCCATACACATTTTAGGATTATTTGTTCTAGTTCTGTGAAAAATTCCATTGGAATTTTCATTGGGATTATGTTAAATTCATAGAGGGCTTTGGGTAGTATGGACCTTTTTATAATATTCTTCTGAATCATAAACATAGTATATCTTTCCATTTGTTTTTGTCCTTCTTAAATTCTTTAATCAAAATCATATAGTTTTTAGCATACAGATCTTTTATTTCCTTGGTTATATTTATTCCTAAAGATTTTTATTCCTCTTTTTCATTTTTATTGCTACATCTTTGATTTTTATGCTGTTGTGAATCAGGTTGTTTTCTTTATTTCTTTTTTAGACATTTTATTGCTAGCTTACAGAAATACAACTGATTTCTGTTGATTTTATATCTTGTCACTTTACTGAATTTATTTATTAGCTATAGCAGTTATTTTTTTTTTTGTCTTTAAAGTCTTCCATTTAAGATAGTATCATCTGCAAATAAACACAATATAACTTCTTCCTTTCCTATTTGGATGCCTTTTATTTCTTTCTCTTGCCTGCTTTCTCTGGCTAAGGCTTTCAGTATTATGTTGAATAAGAGTGGTGAGAGTGGGCACCCTATTCATGTCCTGATATTAGAGAAGTTTTCAAATTTTCACCACTGAGTATGATCTTAGCTATGGTCTTGTCATATATGGCCCTTATTAGTCCATCAATACCAAATTGGTTGGGAGTTTTTATCATGAAGTAGTTATATTTTGTCAAATATTTTTGCTGCATCTATTGAGATGATCTTATAATTTTTAATCTTTCATTCCATTAATGTATTCTATCACATTTATTGATTTGCATATGTTGAACCATCCTTGTATCCCAGGGATAAATCTAAATTGATCACAGTGTATGGTCCTTTTTAATGTGTTGTTCAATTAAGTTTGCTAGTTCTTTGTAAACATTTCTGTATCTATATTTATCAGTGATATTGGATTATATTTTTCTTTTGTTGTAGTATCGGATATCAGTGTAATGTTGGCCTCATAGAATGAGTTTGGTAGTGTCCCTTCCTCTTCAATTTCTTGGAGGAATTAGAAAAGTAGTGGTATTAATTTCTTTTGATGTTTATTAGAATTAACCAAGGAAACTCACTGGTCCTGGGCTTTCTTATGTTGGGAGATTTTTTATTACTGAATCAATCTTCTTATTCATTATTGGTTTGTTTATATATATTCTATTTCTTCCTGAACACACTTTTGGTAGGTTGTATGTTTGTTGGGATTTGTCCATTTCTTCTAGGTTTTCTCATTCGATGGCATATAATTATTCATAATAATCTTTTATGATCCTATGTATTTCTGTATGATCAAGTATAATATCACCTCTTTCACTTCTGATTTTATATATTTGAGACTTATCTCCTTTGTGCTAGTCTAGTTAAATGCTTGTCCATTTGTTTTTAAATTGTTTGTTTAAATTTGTTTTTAAAATGTTTGTCCATTTGTTCTTTGTTTTATCAATACTTTCTTTTTTTCTTATGTCTATTTCATTCACTTCTGCTCTATTTGTTATCTCGTTCTTTCTGTTTTCTTAGGTTTAAATTGTTATTTTTCCAGACTTTGACATGTACTGTTAGGTTGTTTATTTTATAATATTCTTTTTTTCTTTATGTAGGCATTTATGGCTATAATGTTTTCTCTTAAACTGCTTTTGTTGAATTTTTACATGTTTTGTTTTCATTTTCATTTGTTTTAATATATTTTGTAATTCCCTTTCAGATTTTCTTTGAGTCAATTTTTTTTCAGGGGTTAGTTGTTCAATTTTGTGAAATTTTCAGTTTTCTTCCTCTTAATTTATTTCTAGTTTTACACCTTTGTGGTTAAAAAACTTGTTTTGTGACATATTATATGATCTATCCTGGATAATGTCCATGTACTCTTTTATTATTTTTTTAATTGAACTGCAGTCAATTACAATGTTTCACTCTGGTGTACAGCACAATGTTCCAGTCATGCAAATACATACATGTGCTCTTGAAAAGAATGTATATTCTGCTGCTGTTGGATGTAATGTTCTGTACAAGTATTTTGTGTTCTTCAGTCTAAAGTATACTTCAAGCTTAGTGTTTTTAAATTGATTTTATACCTCGATAATCTCTCCTTTGTTGAAGGTAAGTACTGGAATTCCTTGGTTTCATTGTATTATCTGTTTCTCCTTACAGTTCTGTTTCTCCTTATAGTTCTGTTAGTTTTTGCTCTTATTAATTGTTTTATTTTAGCTCCTGGCTTCCCTTGCTCCTTTTTCCTTTATCCCTCTCTTGCTGCCTTCCATTGGGAATGGTGATATTCCATAGTAGTATACTTTGATTTCCATCTTTTATGATTCTACTATAAGTTTTTGCCATGAGACTTATAAAATATTCTATAGATATAACACCTACTTTACAGTCACAACTTAACTTTGATTATGTGTAGAACTGTCTTTTTACATTCTCTTTTATGTTTTTGATTCCACAGTTTACCTCTTTATTACATTGTTTATTCATTAACAAATTATTTTATCTATATTTTAAATACTTTATTCTTTAACCTTTATAAAATTGACAAACGTCAGGCCAGGTTCACAAAGAAGAAAAGAGAGAGCACACAAATAAACAAAATAAGAAATGAAAACGGAGAGATTACACCTAACACCACAGAAATACAAAAAAAAAAAAATCATAAAAGAATACTATGAACAACTATAGGGAAATAAATTGGACAATTTAGAAAACATGGGCAAGTTTCCAGAAACATACAGTCCACCAAAACTGAATCAAGAAGAAATTGATCATTTGAACAGACCAATCACTATAAGTGAAATGGAATCAGAAATAAAAAACCTCCCTACAAAAGTCCAGGACCACATGACTTCACTGGGGAATCCTATCAAACATACAAAGAAGAGCTCATACCAATCATTCTCAAACTCTTCCAAAAGACTGAAGAGAAAGGAATATGCCCAAACTCATTCGATGAAGCCACCATCACCCTGATACCAAAGCCATACAAAGACACTACCAAAAAAGAAATTTAAAGGCCAATATTGTTGATGAACATAGATGTAAAAATCCTCAAGAAAATATTAGCTACTGGAATCCAATGACACATAAAAAAGATCATACACCATGATCAAGTTGGATTCATCCCAGGGACACAAGGATGGTTCAATACATGCAAATCAATCAACATGATATATCACTTCAACCAGAGAAAGGACAAAAACTACAGGATCATCTCAATAGATGCAGAAAAAGCATTTGATAAAATTGAACACCAATTTATGATAACAACTCTAACCAAAAGGGGTATAGAGGGAACATATCTCAACCTAATAAAATCTATATATTACAAACCTACAGCCAGCATAATATTCAATGATGAAAAGCTGAAAGCCTTTCTGCTAAAATCTAGAACAAGAAAAGGATGCCCACTTACACCACTTCTATTCAGCATAGAATCTAAAGTCCTAACCATAATAATTAGACAAGAAAAAGAAATAAAAGTGATCCAAATTGGAAGAGAAGAGGTAAAATTGTCACTATATGTGGATTACATGATACTATATATAGAAATCCCTAAAGGTTCCACACAGAAACTACTAGAGCTAATAAAATAATTCAGCAAGGCAGGGAGGTTGCCAAGATGGTGGAGTAGAAGGGCGCTTATAACTCACCATCTCCCACAAAAACATCAAGACTCACATCCACAGAACCACTCAGCCAACCAGAGCACCTGCAAAACTCTGACAGAACATCATCCTCTTCAAAAGACAAAGATGCCAAAAATCTGGTAGGAGAGAAGGAAAAAAGAAAGAAGGAAAGGCAAAAAAATGCAGGACTGGTCCCGCGGAGAAGGAGTGGCAAAGGAGAACTAGCGCTCGTTCGCTGGGTCTCACCCCTCTTCAACAGAGAGGCTGGTGGGATAGAGGGGGAGCCTCTGAGGCTTGGATCTGTGTGGGGCAGCCCTTGAAAGAGAGAACTAAGTTAAATGGGCACAGAGGGTCCCTGCAACACCCAGCGCCAGTCATGAGCTGGCAGTTGGGAGCTGGGACAGGCTGCCCTAGCTGGGCGGAGGACGGAGGCGGCCGCACTGAGGCAGCTCCATGGGAATGCAGGGGGCTAGGCGCCATGGATGAGTGTGTATACAGGGCAGAACAACCTGGGTCCTCCATAAAACAACATGGCTGATGTGCCCTGGGGGGAAGGTGTATACCCCCATCTCTGTAAACCTGACAAAAGTTTTCAGGGAAGAGAGGCAGGGCTCAGGCACAGCCACCATATCCTCTGGCACTATGCACCCAGGTGGGGGTGGGGGTGAAGCCTGAATCCGCACCTAAGGGCTAAGCAGCCTCAAAGGCCAGACAGTGACTTGTTTGCAGCCAGAGGCAGATAGGATCCTTCCACCCTAGTACCGCGCAGAATTTACTACACCAAGACAAACGAGGTGAGTTTGGGCATGGAGCAGGGGTGGGGCTGTTCCGTGGTCTTCCTGGAGCCAGCCTATGGAGCGCTGACCCGAGGTGGAGCGTGCAGCGGCAGGGAGCCTGCAGCAGCACAAAGCTGAGGAGCAACCGGCACCAGGAGATGGCAGGTGGCCCCCCGCCTTTCTGGCAGGAACAATGTACCTGACCACGGTGCTGGGAAGGGGCACGATCTGCCTGCGCACTTGGCCAGTCTGCAACATCTGACCGCAACATCGGGGAGTAGGCAGTGACTGCCCCACCCACAGCAAAGGAGAGCTGCACCAGAACCAGTGTTGGGAGGGGGCATGATCTGCTTGCCGACAGGCACTGGGAGCAGCACAGATGAGGGTGCCAACGGAGGGCCTCTGGAAACCGCAAGCTGAGTTCCCAAACAGGGCAAAGACAGAAAGACTTCTTATTAAGAGCACATAGTCTCTAGGAGAACACGCCCCCCCCCTTTTTTTTTTTAACCTGTTTTTACCTGTTCTATTTTCTGTTGCCTTTTCAATTTTTACTTTGTAAACAATTATATATGCTTCCAGTTTTAATCCCTTTTAAATTTTTCTTTTAAAATAAGGTTATTATTATTATTATTTTTAAAAATCCATGTCATCTCATTTTTATTTCCCTTGGTTTTGATCTCCTGTTATTGATTATACATAATTTCAAATGTTTTTTGATCTGCTTTCCTTTTTATAAGGGTTTTTTTTTTTTAAAGACGTCTAAACTTGAATGCTAGTTGGATTCAAATTGCTATTCTACAATTAATTATACACTGTTTTCAAACTTTTTTTCTCCCTTTTAAAATTCTCTTTATCTCTCTCTCTTTTTTTTTAAGTTTTATTCCTACATAGGCATTAGATAGATAAATAAATAGGTTCCTTAAGGACCACAATAGATAACTGATACTCCATAAGCCACAGTACCAGAGATATGAGCAAGATAAAGAGGCAGGGAAACCATTCCCAACTGAAAGAACAAGAGAAATCCCCTGAAAGAATGATCAATGAAATAGACATCAATAGCCTACTAAGTCAAGATTTCAAAAAAGGAGTGATCAAAAAAGTACTGAAGGAACTAAAAGATATAGTATTTAGAGAAATAAAATATGTCAAAAATGAAATTGAAGCTATAAAGAGTAGCCAAGTAGAATTGGTAAACTCATTGGCTGAGATGAGAACTGATTTAAAGGATGTGCAAAGCAGACTAGATAATGCAGAGGAACGAATAAGTGACCTAGAAGACAGGACAACAGAAAACACCCAATCAGAACAACTGCAAGATAAACAAATAAAAACAAAAGAAAACAACATAAGGGACCTATGGGATAATATAAAGCATGCCAATCTTCACATAATAGGTGTCCCAGAAGGGGAATGATCAAAGGGGATTGAAAAGGTATTTGAAGAAATCATGACTAAAAACTTCCCAAAACTAAAGAAGGAATCAGATATCAAAGTACAGGTAGCTCAGATGGTCCCAAACAGGAGGAACCTAAACAGGTCCCAAACAGGAGGAACCCAAACAGACCTAAGACATATCATAATCAAGATGTCCAGAGTCAGTGATAAAAAATGATCCTAAAGGCAGCAAGAGAAAAGCAAATAATGAGTTATAAGGGAACCCCCATAAGGTTCTCAGCTGATTTCTCTACACAAACACTACAGAAGGGAGTGGTAAGATATGTCCAAAGTCCTGAATGAAAAAAAGATGCAGCCTAGAATACTTTATCCAGCAAGGCTATCTTTCAGGATAGAAGAAGAGATAAAGAATTTCACAGACAAGCAAAAACTACAAGAGTTTAGCAACACTAAACTCAAGCTAAAAGAAATATTGAAAGGTTTACTCTAAATAGAAAAGCAGCAGGATGCTACAGAAATGAGAAATTCATAACTGAAAAGGTGATAACTGATAAATTACAAATAAAATAAACATAAACTGTAAAAGAAGACATCAAAATCATTAAGAGTGGGAGAGGGAAGCAAAAAATATAGAGTATTTTTTCTCTTTCTTTTTAAAATTTTTGTTCTTAGTAGGATGGGTTCGAGATATAGTAATGGGCTAATAGACTTACAAAAAAGGTAACCACAAGCCAAAAACTTATAAAAGAGTCACAAAAACTAAATAAAATGTATGATAATACAAAGGAAAATTATCAAACCACAAAAGGGAGAAGAAAGGAACAAAGAGGAAATATCAAATCAGCTGCAAAAATAAATTCAAAATGGCAATAAGCACACATCTAACATTAATTACTGTAAATGTTAATGGACTAAATGCTCAGGTCAAAAGACATAGAGTGGCAGACTGGATAATAAAGCAAGAACCTTCAATATGCTGCATACAAGAGACCCACTTTAGGGAGAAGGACACATATAGATTGAGTGTGAAAGGACGGAAAAGGATAATGCATGCACATGGAAAAGCCAAAAAAACAGGTGTAGCAGCACTGATTTCAGATAAAATAGACTTTAAAACAAAGGCCATAAAGAAAGATAAAGAAGGACATTTTATAATGATTAAAGGAGTGATACAAGATGAGGATATTACACGTGTTAATATATAGACACCCAATAGAGGATCACCTAAGTACACAGAACAACTACTAACAGAGATAAAGGGGGATATTGATGGGAATACAATCATAGTTGGAGATTTTAACACCACATTAACATCACCAGACAGATCTTCCAGACAAAAAATAAATAAGGCAACAGAGAAATTAAATAATACAATAGAAAAATTAGATTTGGTGGATATTTTCAGAGTGTTAACCCCCCCACCAAAATAGGATATACATTCTTTTCAAGTGCACATGGAACATTTTCAAGAATTGATCATGTACTTGGGCACAAAAGAAGCCTCAACAAATGTAAGTAGATAGAAATTATCTCAAGCATCTTTACTGACCAAAAAGCCATGAAACTAGAAACCAAATACAGAGAAACAAAGGAGAAAAAAAAAGAAACATGGAAATTAAACAACATGCTATTAAAAAACCAATGGGTCAACGATGAAATCAAAGTTGAAATTGAAAAATACCTTGAGACATTTGAAAATGAAAACACAATCACACAAAATTTATGGGACACAGCAAAGGCAGTGTTAAGAGGAAAGTTTATAGTGATACAGGTCTTCCCAAAAAAGAACAGTCTCAAATAAACAATCTAGCCAATCAGCTAAAAGAATTAGAAAAAGAAGAGCAAAAATCCCAAAAGGCAGCAGAAGGAAGGAAATAATAAAGATCATGGAGGAAATAAATAAAATAGAGATTTAAAAAACCATAGAAAAATCAATCAAACCAAAAGCTGGTTATGTGAAAGAGTAAATAAAATCAACAAACCTCTGGCCAAACTCACAAAGAAGGAAAAAGAGAAAGCACAAATAAGCAAAATGAGAAAAGAAAATGGAGAAATCACAACAAATAAAATAAAATACAGAATATCATATGAGAATATTATGAACACTATATGGAACCAGAATGTATAACCTAGAGGAGATGGACAAGTTTCTGGAAACATACTGTCCACCAAGACTGAACCAAGAAGAAACTGATCACTTGAACAAACCAATCACTAGAAATGAAATTGAATTAGCAATATAAAACCTCCCTACAAATAAAAGTCTGGGACTGGACGGCTTCACCAGGGAATTCTATGAAACATACAAAGAAGAACTCATACCAGTCCTTCTCAAACTCTTCCAGGAGTTTGAAAAGTAGGCATACTCCCAAACTCATTCTATGAAGCCACCATCACCCTGATACCAAAACCAGGCAAAGACAAGACCAAAAAAGAGAATTATAGGCCAAATCACTGATGAATATAGATGCCAAAATCCTCACCAAAATATTAGCAAATAAAATCCAACAGCACATAGAAAAGATTATACATCATGACCAAGTGGGGTACATCCCAGGGACACAAGGATGGTTCAACATATGCAAATCAATCAATGGAATACATCACATCAACAAGAGAAAGGAGAAAAACTACATGATCATCTCAATGGATGCAGAAAAAGCATTTGATAAAATTTGACACACATTTATGATAAACTCTCGCCAAAGTGGGTAAAGAGGGAACATGTCTCAACATAATAAAATCTATATATGACAAACCTACAGCCAGCATAGTACTCAATGGTAAAAAACTCAAAAGCTTCCCACTAAAATCTGGGACAAGACAAGGATGCCTACTGTCACCACTCCTATTCAACATAGTCTTGAAAGTCCTAGCCACAGCAATCAGGCAAGAGAGAGAAATAAAAGGGATCCAAATTGGAAAAGAAGAGGTAAAAGTGTCACTATATGCTGATGACATGCTACTCTATATAGATAACCCTAAAAGGTCCACATAGAAACTGATCGAAGAATTCAGCAAGGTAGCAAGTTACAAGATTAACGTTCAAAAATCAGTTGTATTTCTTTACACTAATGATAAATCAACAGAAAAAGACAGTAAAGAAACAATCTCCTTTAAAATAGCACCCAAAATAATAAAATACCTAGGAATAAATTTAACCAAGGAGGTGAAAGAATTATACACAAAAAACTGTAAACCATTGATGAAGGAAATTAAAGAAGACTTTAAGAAATGAAAAAATATCCCATGCTGTTGGATTGGAAGGATCAATATTGTTAAAATGGTCACACTGCTCAAGGCAATCTACAGATTTAATGCAATCCCTGTCAAATTACTGAGGACATATTTCACAGAACTAGAACAAATCATAATAAAATTTATATGGAACCATCAGGGACCTAGAATTGCCAAAGCATTACTGAAGAGAAAGAAAGAGGCTGGAGGAATAACTCTCCCAGACTTCAGACAATACTATAGAGCTACAGTCATCAAGGTACCAAAAGAGACATATAGACCAGTGGAACAGAATAGAGAGCCCAGAAATCAACCCACAAACTTTTGGTCAACTAATCTTTGACAAAAGAGGCAAAACATACAATGGAATAAAGACAGTCTTTTCAGCAGATGGTGTTGGGAAAACTGGACAGCAGCATGTAAAACAATGAAGCTACAACACTCCCTTACACCATATACAAAAATCAACTCAAAATGGATCAAATCTTAAACATAAGACAAGATACAATAAACCTCCTTGAAGAAAGTATAGGCAAAACAGTATCTGACACACATCTCAAAAATGTTCTCCTAGGGTAGTCTACTCAAGCAATAGAAATAAAAGCAAGAATAAATAAATGGGACCTAATGAAACTTACAAGCTTCTGCACAGTAAAGGAAAACATAAGAAAAGCAAGAAGACCACCTACGAAATGGGAAAATTTTTTTTGCAAATGATGAAACCAACAAAGGCTTGATCTCTAGATTATATAAGCAGCTTATATGACACAATAAGAAAAAAAAAAAAACAAACAACCCAATCCAAAAATGGGCAGAAGACCTAAACAAGCAATTCTCCAAGGAAGAAACAAATTATCAATAGGCATATGAAATAAAGCTCAATATCTCTAACTATCAGAGAAATCCAAATCAAAGCTACAATGAGTTATCACCTCACACCAGTCAGAATAGCCAATATTCAAATGTCGACAAATGACAAATACTGGAGATGCAGTGGAGAAAAGGGAACCATCCTACACTGCTGGTTGGAATGCAGTTTGGTACAACCACTGTGGAAAACAGTATGGAGATTCCTCAAAAGACTAGGAATAGACTTACCATATACCCAGGAATCCCACTCCTGAGCATATATCCAGAAGGAACCCTACTTCAAAATGACACCTGCACCCCAATGTTCATAGCAGCACTATTTACAATAGCCAAGACATGGAAAGAGCCTAAAATGCCCATCAAGAGATGACTGGATAAAGAAGAAGTGGTATATTTATACAATGGAATACTATTCAGCCATAAAAACTGACAACATAATGCCATTTGCAGCAACATGGATTCTTCTGGAGAATGTCATTCTAAGTGACATAAGCCAGAAAGAGAAAGAAAAATACTATATGAGATCGCTCATATGTGGAATCTAAAATTAAAAACAAACAAACAAAGCATAAATACAAAAGAGAAATAGCCTAATAGACATAGAATACAAACTTGTGTTTGCCAAGGGTGTGGTTGTTGGGAAGGGATAGACTGGGATTTCAAAATGTAGAATAGATAAACAAGATTATACTGTATAGCACAGGGAAATATATAAAAAATCTTAAGTTAGCTCACAGAGAAAAAAATGTGACAATGAATATATATATATTCATGTATAACTGAAAAATTGTGCTCTACACTGGAATTTGACACAACATTGTAAAATTATTATAAATCAATAAAAATTGTTAAAAATAATTCAGCAAGGTAGCAGGATACAGAATTAACATACAGAAACCAGTGGCATTTCTTTGCACTAACAATTAAATATCAGAATAAGAAAGTAAAGAAACAATCCCTTTTGAAATTGCATCCAAAGAAATAAAATACTTAGGAATAAATCTGACCAAGGAATGAAAGACTTATATACAGAGCACTACAAAGTACTGACTAAAGAAATTAAAGATGACTTAAAGAAATGGAAAGACATCCCATGTTCTTGGATTGGAAGAATTAATGTTAAAATGTCCATACTACTGAAAACAGCTATTTTGAATTCTTTATTTGGTAAATAAAAAACTAGTATGTTCTTGAATTTGGTACTAGGAGATTATTGTGATCCTTTAATGGTGTCATTTTCCTTGATTTTATATATTACTTCATGTTTTGTGTTGTTGTCTTCCCATTTGAAATAGAAGTCACCTCCTTCAGTTACTAATAACTGCCTTCCAAAGAGAGATTACTTTCCATCAGCTCTGTTAAGGATCTGAGATTTCTCAGATCTTCTATGAATACATCTTATCTATAGTTCTTGCTCTGTCTTATTACAGAATTTTTAAGCGTCTATGTCTTCTCTCAGTCCTGCAGTCCAACAGAACATGTGCTGATAGCCTTCTGTTGTTTGCCAAATGTGGCACTAAAGTGCAAGTTTATTGTCTCTCCCTGGCTTGCAGAATCATGCTGCTTTCTGAGTATGCTCATTACCCACTTGTCAAAACTTGCTCTCACTGCCATCATTGGATGCATTTATAGGGATCTGGCCACAGAAGGGAGGAATGTGTGGGTAATGCATGCAGAACCTTTGTGGTGCCCAGGAGCCAGTTATGTGGATCCATATTTGATGCATCCACAGTGACTTGTTAACAGACTTCTTGATGGAGTCTGCAATGCATATAGTAGGATTCATGTCCCTTTAGTGCCATTCAAGAATTCAACATGCCACTCTTCCAGCCTCTTTCCCCTCAGACATGCAACTCACAAGTCAGTACTCATCTCCAATGCATTCAAACTTGTATTTTTTTCATCCAATGGAGTGTTGGAAATTCTCTGCTGGAAATCTGTACTTCCATAAAGACTATCTAGTCCATGGGTGATTTTCTGAGGCAGTTTTCTCCAGGAATTCTTGGACCACTACTGAGAGGGGCTGGTTCATTAGCAGCTGCAGAGTCTACAGATGGGACCAAGGTCTGTATGCTTATTGCCTGATGCATGGGTGAGTGAGACTCTTCCTGAGTATCTTAGTAAATAGTTCTGGATCCAACATCTCTTACAAAGGTGCTTTTATATGTGGAGAGTAGCTAAATTATTGTTTTAGAGGTGGGTCGGAAATGTGAGATGTCTTTTTCAGCCATGTTGTTGACATCACACTTGGAGATCTACTTAGTATTTTCTATGTGTCAGTCTCTGTATTAGGCACCAATGATACTGTTTTATTTGCCCATGAACCTAAAGGTGGTATGAGTTAACTTCTACATGTATACCATTGTTGCCTCAAGCATAAAATAACTTTGTGGATCAGGTCTTGATCTGATGGACCCAAGCACCATCTTAAACTTTCTTTTGTATTATTTAACACTGCTGATAGTCAACATCCCCATCAGGTTCTATCTGGGATATCATTTTATGTGGCTGACACTGCCCATTAAACAATGTCTGAATTCTCCATGTTGCTTAGAGAGAGGGACATGACTCCATCATAACCTAAAGAACTTATAGTCTTCATTTTATTTTTAAGTACTAAATCTAGCTGTACATACTGTGGTGTTTGCTGAACTTCCATCTACAATGAGAATTCTTGAGATAAATATACTCATCAGAAGTTTATGTTCAGACCAAGAGACAAAAGAGTTCTCTATAAATTAGAATGTAGCATACCATGATATACTGAATACTTGAAGTGTCTGTACCTACCAAACTTATGAAATGTCTTTTCCACCTTTATGACAGAGTTTTGACTCCCTTCTGACATTGTAAATATGCTAGTTTCTTAATTTTGGGTATACATTTTCTAGTTAGACAAATGTGTTTGTTTTCAGAATTTAAGATTCAGGCATTATAGGAATATGTAAACGATCATCAGTAAATGTTTATCTACCAATTTCCCTGGCTAGAGGCTGTCTGCATTTTATGTAGAAAAAAATGGCTATATCACATGATAAAACAGGGTTTCTCTAATTGATCCTTAACTTGAATTTGCTGAATATATAAACAGCACATACAACATAATAATAACAATAAATAAAAAAAATCCAAAAATGGGCAGAAGACCTAAGCAAGCAATTCTCCAATGATGACAAACAAATGGCCAATAGGCACATGAAAAATGCTCAATATCGTTAATTATTAGATAAATGAAAATCAAAATTACAATGAGGTATTGCCTCACACCATTTAGACTGGCCATCAGTAAAAAGTCCACAAATGATAAATGCTGGAGAGGCTGTGGAGAAAAGGGTACCCTCCTACAGTGCTGGTGGGAATGTAGTTTGGTACAGCCATTATGGAAAACAGTATGGAGATTCCTCAAAAGACTAAAAACAGGCTTACTGTATTTTCCAGCAACCCCACTCCTGGGCATATATCCAGAGGGAGCCTTAATTCAAAAAGATACATACATCCCAATGTGCATAGCAGTACTATTTACAATAGCCAAGACTAGGAAGCAAACTAAATGTCCATCGACAGATGGCTGAATAAAGAAGTGGTGGTATATTTATACAATGGAATATTACTCAGCCATAAAAAAGAATAAAATAATACAATTTGCAGCAACATGGATGGACCTAGAGATCATCGTTCAAAGTAAGCCAGAAAGAAAAAGAAAAAATGTCATATTATATCAATTGTATGTGAAATCTAAAATAAAAAAATTAACTTATTACAAAACAGAAACAGACTGACAGACATAGAAAACAAATTTATGGCTACCCATTGGGGGAAGGGGTTAGGAAAGAATAAATTGGCAGTTTGGTATTTGCAGATACTATCTATTATATATAAAATTGATAAACAACAACTTTGTACTCTATAGCACTGGGAACTATATTCAATATCTTGTAGTAACCTATAATGAAAAAAGTATATGAAAATGAATATATGTATGTACCTGTATGACTGAAATATTATGCTGTATACCAGAAATTGACACATTATAAACTGACTCTACTTCAATTAAAATAAACACTTTCATCAACCACCAAGGACACCTACTTGTTCTTCATAGGTTCAGTGACAGTGCTGAGTTCAGGAGTAAGGAAACAGAAAAAAGTTCTTTTGCATTCAGTATAGCTGGTGAGTTTATACATCGTTATGCTTTTTGGATTTTATTATATCTGGGAGGTTTTCCAACATTTTATGAACATAGTGTTTCAGGACTTTCCTGGATTGAAGCATGATTATGTATCTGGGCAATATCTTAGACTACTCATGACAGCACTTTCCAGATGGTGCTGGAAAATCTCCAATAGCATCAAACTTTTGCCAAAAATTTAGAATTATGAATTTTATGAAGTACAAGTCAAGGGTTTTTTGTGTGTAACATCCTCACAAGGGATTGGGATGGACCTCTGGAAAGTCAGATCAGTACTGATTAAGACACATATCTAATTCTAAAATAAACTTTCAATAATCTTTCACATTCCATGGATAATTATATTAGGTTACTACTCCCTCTTTTGGCCCTGGGTCTTTCTAGTCAATGCTCTTGGGAAATACTAGGCGCTTCAATGAATTCCAGAGTCTGAGAAAATTTTCAAGGAATTAAAACACAGGTTCATTTCTACTCACATCCTGGTATATTCTTGTCCCTAAAGATTTATCTCTTACATTATTATTCAAGCATTCTACTCTTTTCATCTTAAAAAAAAAAAACCCTCTGGATTTTCCACTTTATCTATCATCTATCTATCTATCTATCTATCTATCATCTATCTACCTAAACTAATTATCTCTATCTTTATCTCTATCTCTATCTATCCTCTATCTCTATCTCTATCTATCTCTGTTCTTCAAAGCTTACTTCTTAAAAAGAGTTTTCTATACATGGGCAAGTGTTGTGGCATTTAGCAAATAAAAATAAAGGGCATTCTGTATTTTGTCTGGCAACCCTAAATGTTCTCACAGTATTGTTACTTACATTACTCCCAGTAACCTCTCAACTCACACCAGTCACCCTTCCATTGAAATCCGTCTTGCCCATGATCTTTATAAAATTATATGGAGACAATTTTAGTTTATTTGACTTCTTATCATTGGACATTTGACCTCTCTCTTCTTAAAGCACTCTCTTTCTTTAGCTTATATGACATTAAATTTTAACTGTGTCCACTTTACCTCAGGTTCTTTACCTCTGCTATCTAGTCTTTAAATATTGGAATTCCATAGAATTTCATTATGAGTGCTCATTTTTCTCTACCGGATTTCCTCTCAAGAGAAAATCTCATTCAGCATTACAATTTTAACTGTTATCTACATGCTGCTTACTCTAAAATTTGTACTTCCAGTTCCCAAACTGCAGGATGTTATATTCTACTACCTACTTAATATTCTACCTACTGCATTTAAACGTACTCCAGGCAATTGAAACAGAAAATTTTCCAAACTGAGTATCTGACACTCACTTGTTCAACCTCTCTCTCAATCAATATTTGCCATTTTAATAAATCTTACCTTCCCATTGTGCACTTAAGAAACCTGGAAGTAATTATTGACACCATCTCCTATCTTATATCCCATATCCAAATACTAAGCTCTGTAGATTATTCCTCCAAAATAAAATTCTAATAGATCCACATGTTTTCATTCCCATTACCACTATGCCACTCTCTTAAGGAAGTGCTCCATGGCCTCCATTAATCATTCTACTAGTATGAAAACTCAGAACACAATGTAACTATTCTATATAGTATTTGTCACAATTACATTTTTCATATTCAGGATTATTAGATAAATAAATATCTATCTCTTTCACTAGCTTGTATATTCCATGAGAATCTTGTCTTAGTCTGCTTAGCATAGTATTTGGTAAGTAATAGGTGGTAAATAATCATTTGATGAATTAATTATATAATATAAAATTGTTAGTAAGAATTGAGAATTTACCATGTTCCAAGAATGATGCTAATGATGAACATGAGATATCTCATTTAATTCTCTCAATTATCTTATGAGAAGGTTATTATTATTATTTCCATTTATATTGACAAGGAAATCAAGCCCCAGAAAGTCTAAATATCTTGCAAAAATTTACACAAATTGTTAGAGGAAGAGCTGCAATTTAAAACTGTCCCTTATTTTTCATTTGACAAATTTCTTTATTTCACTTTTCCACCTTTACAAGGTATAATTTACAAATAAAAATTATATAAATTTAAGAGAAACCACATGATTTTTTCCCTTCCGGTTTTATGGAGATATAATTGACACACAGCACTGTGTAAGTGTAAGGTGTACAGCATAATAATTTGACTTACATACATCATGAAATGGTTATTACAATAAGTTTAGTTAACACCCATTATCTCATATTGATATAAAATTAAAGAAATAGAAAAATGTTTTGTGATGAGAATTCTTAAGAATTACTCTATTAACAACTTTCATATTTAACATACAGCAGTGTTAATTATATTTTTCATCCATAGTGCTTACTTATCTTATTACTGGAAGTTTGTACCTTTTGACTGCCTTCATCCAATTCCCCTTCCTCAGAAACACCACCTCGGGTAACCACATATATGACCTCTTTTTGTGAGTTTTCATGTTTGTTTTTGAAATATAATTGACCTACAACACTATGTTAGTACCTGTTACACAAATGATTTGGCATTTTTGTACATTTCAAAATGATCACCAGGATAAATCTAAGTGTTGATAAATCATCTTAGGAAGATATTACATGGTTATTGACCGTATTTCCTACACTGTACATTTCATACTTATGACTCATTTATTTTGAAGTTTCTACCTCTTGTATCCCTCACCTATTTCTTTTCTTTACCCTCTTCACTCCCTTCTGGCAACCACCTGCTTGTTCTCTATATCTTTAACTCTGTTTCTGTTTTGTTATTTGTGTTCATTTGTTTTTCAGATTCCACGTATAAGTGAAATTATACAGCATTTGTTTTTCTCTGTCTGACATATTTCACTTAGCACAATAACCTCTAGGTTCATCCATGTTGTTGCAAAATGGTAATATTTTATTTTTATGGCTGAATAATAATCCTTTGTACATATATGTCATGTCTTCTTTATCCATTCTTCTAGTGATAGGCATTTGAATTGCTTCCATATCTAGGCTATCATAAATAATGCTGCAATGAAAATAGGGGTGCATCTATATTTTCTAATTAGTGTTTTTGTATTCATTGGATAAGTATCCAGGAGTTAAGTTACTGAATCATATGGTAGTTCTATTTTTAGTTTTTTGAGGAATCTCCATGGTGTTTGTCACATTGTCTGCATCAACTTACATTCTTACCTGCATGAGGGTTCCCTTGTCTCCACAACCTCACCAAGAATTGTCATTTGTTGTGTTATTGATAAATGCCTTTCTGACAGGTATGAAGTGATATCTCATTGTGGTTCTGATTTGCATTTTCCTAATGATGAGTGATGTTGAACATCTTTTAATGTGCCTGTTGTTCATCTGTATGTCTTCTCTAGAAAAAAAGTCTCCAAATCTTTTGCCTATTTTTAAATAAAGTTTTTTTTAATGTTGAGTTGTATGAGTTCTTTACATATTTTGGATATTAACCTCTTATCATATATGTTGGTTGCAGCTATCTTCTCCCATTTAGCAGGAGGCCTTTTCCTTTGTTGATAGTTTCTTTCACTTTGCAAATCTTTTGTTTGATGTGGTTCCATTTGTATATTTTTGCTTTTGTTTCCCTTGCCTGCAGAGACATATCCAAAATATCACTAAGACCGATGTGAAAGAGTGCACTGCCTAAGTTTTCTCCTAGAAGTTTTATGGTTTCAGATCTTACATTTAAGTTTTTAATCAAATTTGAATTTGTTTTTGTGCAGGATGTGAAATAGTAGTCCAGTTTGATTAATTTGCATGTAGCTGTCCAGTTTTTCCAACAGAATATATTAAAGAGGCTGTTTTTTTCTCACTATAAATTTTTGCTTCCTTTGTCATAGATTAATTGACCATGTAAGTGTGGGTTCATTTCTGAGCTGTCCAGTCTATTCAGTTGATCAATGTATCTGTTTTTGTGCCAGTACCACACTGTTTTGATGACTGTAGCTTTGTAGTATAGTTTGTAATCAGGGGGCATGATACCTTCAGCTTTGTTCTTAAGATTGTTTTGGTTATTGTAGGTCATTTGTGGTTTGATACAAATTTTAGAATTATTTGTTCTAGTTCTGTGAAAAATACCATTGGTATTTTGATAGGGGTTGCAATGAATCTGTAGATTGCCTTGGGTAGTATGATTATTTAACAATTTTATTTCTTCCAATCCATAAGTATAGTATATCTTTCCATTTATTTGTGTCAACTTTAATTTATTTCATAAGTGTCTTATAGTTTTTAGAGTATAGATATTTTACTTCCTCAGTAGACTTATTCCCAGGTATTTTATTCTTTTTGATGCAGTTATAAAGTGGATTACTTTAATTTCTTGTTTTGATAGGTTGTTAGTGTATAGAAATGCAACAGATTTCTGTATATTAATTTTATTTCCTGATACTTTTGAATTAATTTATTAGTTCTAATACTTTATTATGTGACAACTTCAGGATTTTCTACATAAACTATCATGTCATCTGCAACCAGTGATAGTTTTAATTCTTCATTTCAAATTTGGATGCCTTTTATTTATTTCTCTTGTGTGATTGCTGTGGCTAGGACTTCCAATATTATATCAATTAAACATGGTGAGAGTGCACATCTTTGTCTTGTGCCCAATATTAGGAAAAATGCTTTCAGCTTTTCACCATTGAAAAGGATGTTGGCTATAGTTTTGTCACTATGGCCCTTATGTTGAATTATGTTTCCTCTATACCCATTTTGTTGAGAGTTTTTATGATAATGGATGTTGAATTTTCTAATACCTGGTTTATTTCACATATCATAATATCATTCATGTTCATCCATCTTGTCACAAATGACAGTAATTCCTTATTTTTTAGATCTCTATTTTATAGATGTGTGTTAATAGTATATATAATACATAATTATATATATAGCAATTTCTTTGCCTATTCATCCATTGACTGGCATTTAGACTGTTTACATATCTTAGCCACTATGAATAATGCTTCAGTAAACCTGACAGTGCAAATATCTTTTTGAGATAATGATTTTACTCCCTTTGGATATATCCAGACTTAGCTTTGCTGGATCATATGGTAGTTTTATTTTAATTTTTTGAGGAACCTCTTTACTCTTTTTCATAATGACTATACCACTTTACAATTCCCAACAACAGTGCACTAATGTTTTCTTTTCTCTAAACTTCTCCAATACTTATCTCTTATGTTGATAGCCATTCTAACAAATGTAAACTGATACTGTGGTTTTGCTTTACATTTTTTTGATGACTAGTGAAAATGATTCCTTTTTCATATATCTGTTGGCCATTTGTAGGTCTTCCTTGGAGAAGTGTCTATTCAGGTCCTTTGCCAATTTTAAAATTAGGTTACTTGTTATTAAGTTATTGAGTTGTAGGTGTTACTTATATATTTTGGATATTAATTTACTAACAGATGTATGGTGTACAAGTATTTTCTCCCATTCTGTCAGCTCTCTTTTCATGTTTTTGGTTGTTTCCTTTGCTATGCATAAACTTTTTAGTTGGATTGAAAACCACTTGTCTATTTTGGCTTTTGTTGCTTTGCTTTTGAGGGTATATCCACAATATTATTGCCCAGATGATAAGAAGCTTTTTTTCTCTACAGTTTCTTCAAGTAGTCTCATAATATCAGGACTTATGTTTACATTTTTAATCCATTTTGAGTTGACTTTTGTATATGGTGTGAGATAAGGGCCCAATTTATTTCTTCTGCATGTGGATATCTAGTTTTCCCAATACCATTTATTGAGAAGACTATCTTTTCCCCATTGTCTCAAAGATAATTTGACTATATATTCATGGATTTATTCCTGGGCTTCTTATTCTGTTAATTTATTTATATATTTTTAAGTAGGAGTACCTTATTGTTTTGATTTCTGTATGTTTGCAATACATTTTGAAATTAGAAAATGTGATGCCTCCACCTGTTCTTTTATTGTACAAAATTGCTTTGGTAATTTGGGTATTTTTGTAGTTCCATATAAACTTTGGGTGTTTTTTTTAACTTCTGTAAAAAGTGTCAGAATAATTTTGATAAAGATTGCATTGATCCTGTAGATCTCTATGAGTATTATGGGTAATTTAAAAATACTAAGTCTTACAATCCATGCTTTGGGGATATATTTCCATTTATTTGTGTCTTATTTAATTTCTTACATTAATATTTCATAGTTTTCAATGTACGGATATTTCCCTTCCTTGGTTAAACTTATTCTTAAATATTTTATTATTCTTGATGCTGTTGGGAATGGGATTTTCCATCTTGTTTATTTTTTAGATAGCTTATTATTTTTTTGTTGAGAAATTGCAGAAATGCAACTGGTTTTTATATGTTGCTTTTGTATCCTGCAAATTTAGTGAATTTATTTATTAGTTGTAAAAGTTTCTTTGATGACGTTTTTACAATTTTCTATGTATAAGATAATGTCATCTGCAAACAGTGATAATTTTACTTCTTCTTTTCCAATTTGGATGACTTTAATCCTTTTCTTGAATAATTATTTTGTTTATGATTTCTAGTACTATGTTGAATAAGAGTGTTTAGAATGGGCATCTTTGTTGTGTTCCTGATCTTGGAGGAAAAACTTTCATCTTTTCACCATTGAGTATGACATTACCTATGGACTTGTTGTATATTGCCTTTATTATGTTGAAGTACATTCCTTGAATCCCTAATTTGTTGAAAGTATTTTATTACAAAAATCTGTTTATATTTTGTCAAATGCTTTTTGTGCATCTATTGAGATGACCATACCATTTTTATCCTTCCTTCTGTTAATGTGGAATATCACATTGATTGATTTGCATAATATTATTATTATTTTTCATTGAGTTATAGTCAGTTTACAATGTTGTGTCAATTACCAGTGTAGGGCACGATTTTTTAGTTATACACGAACATACATATATTTATTGTCACATTCTTTTACATTGTGAGCTACAAGATCTAGTTTATATTTCCCTGTGCTATATGGTATAATCTTGTTTATCTATTCTACATATGCCTGTCAGAATCTACAAATTTTGAACTCCCAGTCTGTACCTTCTCAACCCTCTTCCCCCTGACAACCACAAGTTTGTATTCTATGTCTATGAATCTGGTTCTGTTTTGTATCTATGTTCATTTTTTTTTTTAATTCCACATATGAGTGATCTCATATGGTATTTTTTTTTTCTTTTTCTGGCTTACTTCACTTAGAATGACATTTGATATATCTTATACACCAGGAATAAATTTCACTTGATAGTAGTGTATGATCCTTTTCATGTGCTGTTGAATTCAATCTGCTAGTATTTTGTTGAGGATTTTTCATCTATGCTCATTCAGGGATACTGGCTTGTAGATTTTTTCCTTTGTTCTTTGTTTACCTTTGCTACTGGCATAATGCTAGTCTCTTAAAGTGAGTTTGGAAGTCTTCCCTCCTCTTCAAATTCTTCAGAGTTTGAAAAAAATAGGTCTTCATTCTTCTTTGTTTATTTGGTAGAATTTACTGTTGAAGCCATCTGGTCCTGGACTTTTCATTATTGGGGGGGTTTCTGCTACTGCCTCAATCTCATCACTTGTTATTGTTCTGTTTATATTTTCTATTTCTTCATGATTCAGTCTTGGTTGGATGTATGCTTCTACTAATTCACCAACATCTAGGTGTATAATTATTCATATTATCTTCATATTTTTTAAACTTATGTGGTATCAGCTATAATGTTTCTCCATTCATTTATAATTTTATTTATTTGTATCTTCTTTTCTCTTGGTTGGTCTAGCTAAAGGGTTTTTTCTATTTTTTAAAATATTTTCAGAAAACCAACTTTTAGTTTAGTTGGTCTTTTGCATTGTTTTCTTAGTCTCTATTTTGTTTATTTCTGCTTTAATTAGTATAATTTCCTTCCTTATGCCGACTTTAGGCTTTGTTATTATTTTTCTAGTTCCTATAAGATCTGCCTTGTTATTAACATAGGCTTTTTATCACTATAAACTTCTCTCTTAGAAATGATTTTATTGCATTCCATAGGTTTTGGAATGATGTTTCAATTTTCATTTTTCTCATGATATTTTTATTTACCTTTTGACTTCTTCCATGGACCATTGGTTGTTCAGGAGTGTTTGGTTTAATTTCTTCATAGCTGTGAATTTTATAATTTTCCTTCTGCTACTAATTTCTAGTTATATATCACTGCAATTGAAAAGATGCTTGATATGTTTTCAATCTTCTTAAATTTGTTAACACATTTTTTATGGTCTAACAAAACATTGACCCTGGGGAAAGTACCATTATTTTTTGACCTGTATATGTATTTTGCTGTTGTTAGATCCATATGGCTTATGTGGTATTAATCAAATATTCTAATTTCATATTGATTTTCTACATAGTGGTCTATCCATTGTTGAAAGTGGGGTATTGAAGTTTCCTACTATTTTTGTATTGTTATATCTCCTCCTTTCAGTTTTCTTAATATTGGCTTTATATTTTAAGTGCTCCTATTTTGGGTTCATATATATTTACAAATGTTTTGTCCTCTTAATTAATTGATCTATTTTTCATTATATAATGACCTGCTTTGTTTCATGTTACAATTTTGACTTACTTAAAGAATATTTTGTCTAATGTATAAGTATATCTGGTCTCTTTTGGTTTCCACTTGCATGGAATACCTTTCCTAATCCCTTTATTTTAAGCCTGTGTGTATCCTTGAAACTGAAGGCAACATATAACTGTGTCTTTTTTAATCCATTTAGTCACTCCATACCTTTTGATTGGATAACTTAATTCATCTACATTTAAAGTAATTGTTGATAGACCAGGCCTTACTAATGCCATCTTAGTGTTTCCTGGCTCTTTTGTAGTTTCCTTGCCCCTTTCTTCTTATTTTGCTGTGTTTCATTGTGATTGATGATCTTCCATAGTGTAAAACTTTAATTTCTTTCTAATTATTTTTAATACCTATTGTAGATTTTTGTTTTGTGATTACCATGAGGCTTACATAAAACATCTATAGTTATAACAGTCTATTTAAAGCTGATAACTATTTAACTTCAGTTATGTACAAACACTATATTTCATTCCCTTTTAAAATTTTATGTTATTGATATCTCAATTTATATTTTTGTATTGTGTATTCATTAACAAATTATTGTAGCTTTAGTTATTTTTAATATTATTGCCTTTTAAATTGTATGCTAGCTAAAAGTACTTTACAAACTACCATACAGCATTTTCTGAATTTGATTTTATATTTGCCTTTACCATTGAGTTCCATAATTTCATTTGTTTTCATATTGTTTCTTAGTGTCCTTTGTTCAACTTGAGAAACTCACTTTATTATTTTTTGAAAGACACATGTAGTAATGAACTCCCTCACCTTTTGTTTATCTGTGAATGTCTTTATCTCTCCTTATTTTTTGAACAATTGCTCTGTTTAGTAAAGTATTTTTTGGTGACAATTTTTTTTCTTTAGAACTTTGAATATATTGTTCTATTCTTTTTTTGTCTTGCAAGTTTTCTGCTAAGAAATCTGCTGATAGTCTTATGGAAGTTCCCTTGTTTTGACAAATTGCTTTCTCTTGCTGCTTTATAAATTGTCTTTTTCTTTGAGTTTTGAGAATTTTATGATAATGTATCTTATTGTAATCATTGAGTTATTCTTTTTGAGGGCCTCTGTTCTTTAGAGATCTAGGTGTCCATATTCCTCTCTATGTTAGGGAAGTTTTCAGCCATTATTTCTTTAAAGAAGCTTTTTCACTCTTTCTTTCTGAAGAGGAAGAAAGTTCCTTCTGAAACTCCTATAATGCACATATTAAGTTTTATAATATCCATATAAACTGGAGGATTTCTTTATTATTTTTCATCATTTTTGTTTATTATTATCCTCTAACAGGACAATTTCAATGACCTGTCTTTGATTTTACAGATTCTTTCTTTTGTTTGATTGATTCTACTGTTGAAGGTTTTTGCTGCATTTTTTAAAGTTCAATCATTGCATTCCTGAGCTCCAGAATTTTTGTTTAGTTCTGTTTTATCATTTCCATCTCTTTATTGAATTTATAGTTTTCTTCATGTATTGCTTTTTATGATTTATTTGAATTCTCTTATCTGTGTTCCCTTGTTATTTGCTGAGCTTCCTTGCAATAACTATTTTGAATTGTATGTCAGGCAATTCATAGCTCTCCATTTCTTTGAATTTGGTTACTGGAAAATTACTGTGTTCTTTTGATGCTATCATGCTTCCTTTTTTTTTTTTTTTTTCCTGTGAATACATCCTTGTTACCCCTCATGTTTCCTCTTGAGGGCTATGTCTTAAAACTGTATGTTTTCTCTTTATGTTCCAAATTCAGGCCAGAAGCTGAGAACCTTTGTTTATTTTCCCTAGACAGTGCTCTGAAGTATTCAAGGTTATGCATCTTTTCCCAAACTAGCACAATTGAGGCAGATGTCTGTAAATGTACATGCACAATCTACAGATGCTGACATATCTGGGACACTGCTTATGGAAGGGGAGTACTTGGGATGCACATGTCCTTGTTGGGGGTGAATATGCAGGTGATATACCTTATGAGGTTTATGAGAAAGTCTCTTGGATGGAGTCTGCAAAACTGTTAATAGAATCCATGCTCTTTTATTCAATCTTGTGCCCATTTATAATTCCTGTCTCTTTTCTTCTGCTCCTATATAGCCCCTGGGCTAACCTGTCTTGCCAGTACTCTCAGTATTCTTATTTGAGTGAGAAAGAACTGGGCCTCTTGTCAGTGTCCTGCATAGCTTGGAAGCCAGGTACCCACTATGATCTCACTTTCATTTGTGGGAGCTATCACAGGCCAAATCTCTCTTGGAAATGAACTGTGTCTTTCTAGGGGAGAGAGTGACAGAGGTAAAGTGAAGGTGTTTTTCTTACCCTCTTCAATATGTCTATTCTCAGACTTTTTGCTTCAAATCCATATTGGAACACCTTTGCTGGACTCCCAGGCTCCCACAAAGATATTCTTATTCATGGGTGGTTGTAAAAGTTGGTATTACTATGAGTGGATGAGGGCTGAAATTTCATGTTCTGCTATCTAGCTGATTTCCTAAAATTCCACTTAATCTGATTCTTTTAGTCTCCCAAGTTTGTATTTCTAATGGTAAAATTTGTAAGGATTTTAGATTTTGTTTTTTCTAGTTTTGTTTTGAAATTTTGGGTTTGTTTTTATGTGGTTTCACTCATGCAGGAATGAACTTCTATATAAAATGGCATGTACTACCAAGCAAAGCCTTTATTTTCCTGTCAGTGCTTGTCTTTCACATGTGGTACATGTATTCATAATATACATTACTTTTATGCAGGGCATATTAATTTTATGATGTATAACACTCCCCACCATGATATAAGCTTCTTTAAAACACTGTTCTGTGGCATTTAATGGGTCCATATCTGAGACCAAGTAACATTATACACTAACCATTTCTGCCTTCATCCAATATTAATAGACACTTGTTTCCTGAGCTTAGCTACAGAATAGCCTTAATGCCATACTATAGAATTATCTTCATGTTGGTTCAACAAATTAATAAAAGACCTCTTCATTCCCCATTGGGAGTTACATATTCAAGACATTGTTTGACTTTTATAGACAAACAAATCAGGTAATATTATTAAGAGCACACTTAAGTTGAATTTTTGCAACTATGTTGACACTTTTATTATTTCTATCATACTGTGCATTTAAGGGGGTGACATTTACATTTGCGTCTCTAAATCATTCACGAGGGCTTTCATAGTGCCTGGCCCATTAGGCCATACATTGTGAAGGGTTATCCTCTCTTTCTTTTCTATTAATAGATGGTTAATGAATAAATTCTACACACTGATCACAATAACTTAGAATAAAGACTGTTCTTATTATCACCTATGAGATCAAAATAATAAAATGTCTTCTCTTTTCACAATTGAATTTGTGTATTTGTGTTATACACTTCCATTCAGAATATTCTTGTATTAAGGTCTTTTGTGAGAAACAAAAGAAAAGCAACATTGATAAACTTGAGCAAAATGAAATTTAGCAAAAGGATATTGAAGGCTCAAAGAATTAATGGGAAACTAAAGTATCATGAAGATTTGAAAAAGGAAGAAGGAGGAAATAAAAATCAGCACCTATCTTTTAAGAAAGGTCCATGTGTTCAAAAGTTATTTCTAGTTTGCCAGTTCTATTACCACCACCACGTGGCTGCAGCTCTAATAAATATTATGTCCAAATATGCATTCCGACTTTATCGTTTTTTTTCAAAATTTAAAGTTCAGGAAAAAAGCTTTTAATTGGTAGAGATTAAGTTATGTATCCAACTTTTTGATCCTCTCAGCACCCATAGTCAGAAGTATGGAGTTGAGCAGTAGGACCTGAGTGCATATAGCATTGTCATGTAAAAACTACACATCATGAGGAAGAGGTAAATTTCTAAGAAAAAACTAGGATGCTATTAGGATGAGTGTGGCTTCTGGCAGCTAAAAAAAAATGACAACAATCTGTCCAATGTCTACTATAAACTATCTTCCATGTCAATAATGAATTCTACTCACATTACCTACTGCTTACTTCTGATAATGCACATAACCTTTTATGATATAAACTAATATGGCAGTTTTGTGTGCTTGGTACTGTTGGAGTCAAATGAAATAGCTTGGTTGTTGGGATAGGATACCTTTAAATATTAGATGCATTTATGTGGAAACATTGGGTTAGCATCCCACTTCAATGATGTTCATCTTCATAGATTTCCACAAAATATACCCCACTAAAGATTTCACTATTCCCTAGGCATGGAACTGAGGAAGGAAGAGTGTCAAGTTGCCTAAAAATGTTTAGGAGTTGCATTCTTTAAACTGTATCTACCTAGATATTATCTGGTCATGGCATTGCTTCAAAAAGTGGTGGCATTCTTTTTTCACAATATGTTGGGAAAACACTGAATGGCCCAGAGATCTGTTTACTTCTTCACCTTCTATCTAGATTTAATTCTTTCCTCATCTGTGCTTGGATTTCAGTACAACTTTGACTTTATCATTAATAACCTGATGTAAAATCCAATTAAAGCTAGGATTTGGATTCCTAAGTCTCATTCCTGTTTGTCTCTTTAAACCACTAAATAGATTACTTCCTTTTTAAAATCTATTTAAGACCTTTTGAGTTACGGTAATTTTATTACATTTCTGAGTTGTAACTCCACCCTCTTCTGTGCTTCAGGCCAGTCCAGGTCCCTTCCTCATGGCCAAGTTGATGTGTCAAGAAGTTTCTTTCAGTTGCAGGCAAATAACTGATCCTGTCAATATCCAGCATGTTTCTGCCCATTCTGATCTTCTGCTGCCCTCTCATGGCTGATGCTTGCTTAGCCTCACTTGAGACATAAATAGGCAGATTTGTCTTCTTTTATCTGCCTGTCTATCTATCTATCTATCTATCTATCTATCTATCTATCTATCTATCTATCATCATCATTTATGTCTTACATTGTATCCGATGAAAGAAAGGCAAAAACTCCAGAACAGTCATCATCTTAAGATACATTTAAAAAATGAATTCACAATTAGAATAAATACTATTATTTACAGTCTTTAGTGAAACAGAACCATTAGCTCTACTGATGGGGATTTATTTAATTTTTGCTTATTTATAAGAAAGAATAAAATATTGACATAGAATTTAATTTTGTTGTATTTTAGTAGCTTATTTTAATAGTCTCACTTATAGAACAGACAGCAATGTGTATAAACTAAACAAAATGGAGGAGAAGAGATCAAGATGTCAGAGTATGAGGATGCTAAGCTTACCTCCCCACACAAAACATCAAAATACATCTAGATGTGGGGCAATTCTCACTTAAAAAAAAGACAAACTAGTGACTGGCATAAAAACTTTTCTACAACCAAGGCTGTGAAGAAAATTCCACATGGAGTCAGATAGGAAGGACGGAGAAGTGATCAGGTCAGGACCATAACCCTAGGAGGGGACACAGATGAGGAGGGAAAATCATGGGTTCAGAGATCCTCCATAAGAAATGAGGGGTTTGAACAACATATTGGGCACCCCAGCCCTGAGGTCCAATGCAAGGAAGACAAGTATCCTTAGCTGGTTTGAAGACCAGTGGGACTCATAGGAGGGCTGTAAGAAACTGACACTGTACTCTTGAAGAGCGTGCACATGCTTTCTTACTCATGATAACAAGGCAGAGCAGAGGAAGCAGACTGAAACTGACTGGGGCTCTGGCAGATTTCCTATGAATGTACCAGCACATGCTCACCCTCACCAAGTAGTTACCCTGACCCCTCCAACTCTGGTGCAGCTGCCTGCTAGGGCAAAGGCTGTCATTGCTGAAAAATGCACACTTTGGGGGCAAGGTCAGGCCAGAGCTGGCTCAGACCTGGTACTGCACTTGAATGGGATGAGGATGTCCATTATTGGTGTTTGCAGAGACAGTGGATTGGGAAAAGTCTGGAGCTCTGACTGTCATGCCAGAACCATCCCACTGCATTCCCAGCCCACAGCAGGTAACCACTTTAGATCCTCTTTCTCTATCACAGCTTCCCTCAGGGGAAAATGTGCTATTGTCAAGATGGGGGGAGTGTATACACTTAGAGGGAATGGTAACAACTAAGCCTTGAAATTCAGGGATTTTGTTCCAGCTCCTTGGGACCCACACCTGCTCCTGCAGAACCCTTGGCTCACACATGGCTTTGACTCTAGCTTTTCTATCTCCAGCCCCACCACAGAATAAGATGATAGCTGATAACACACCTTGGGGGAAGAGCTGACCTGTGGTAACTTTGGATCCAGCTCACCCACCAAAGCCACTAGGCACATGCAGACTGCATTAGATGCTCCCACACAAAGAAACCTCTTCAAAGCAGGGATAGTTAACTGCTTCACTTAATTTCATAGATAAAGGGGCAGAGGACAAGATGGCGGAGTAGAAGGACACTCATAGCTCACCCTCTCCCACAAATACATGAAGAGTCACATCCACAGACCCACTCAGCTAACCAGAGCACTTGCAGAACTTGGACAGAACATCGTCCTCTTCAAAAGATAGAGTCACCAAAAATCTGGTAGGAGTAAAGGAAAACAAAAGAAGAAAAGGCAAAACAGAGCAGGATGGGTCCCGTGGGGAGGGAGCGGCAAAGGAGGACCAACGCTCGTTTGCTGGGTCTCCCCTCTCCAACCAAGAGGCCAGCGGGATGCAGGGGGAGACTTCAAGGCTTGGATATGTACAGGGCAGCCCTTGACTGACAGAACTAAGTTAAATAGGCACAGAGGGTCCCTGTGACACCCAGCCCGAGACGCGGCCCAGCAGCTGGGGGCAGGGCCAGGCTGCCCAAGCTGGGCAGAGGACAGGGGCGGCTGCACTGAGGCAGTCCCTGGGGACTGCAAGTGGCTGCACACCGTAGCTGTGGGTGTACAGGGAAGGACAACCTGGGCCCTCCATAAAACAGCAAAGTTGATGTGCCCTGGGAAGAAGGGTGCATACCCCCATCTCTGAAAACCCGCAGAAAGTTTTCAGGGGAAGAGAGGCGGGGCTTAGGCACAGCCTCCATATCCTCTGGCGCTGAGCACCCAGGCGGGGGTGGGGGCGAAACCTGCATCCGCACCTAAGGACTTAGCAGCCTCAAAGGCCAGACTGACACTTATCTACAGCCCAAGGCAGATAGGATCCTTCTGTCCTGGTCCGTCAGAGAACTTGCTCTGCCAAGACAAACAAGGAGCTGGGCTTAGGCTTGGAGCAGGGACAGGGCTGTACCTCAGTCTTCCCCGAGCCCGCCTGTGGAGCGCTGACCCTAGGCTGAGCGCACAGTGGCACAGAGCAGTGGAGCGACTGGAGCCAGGAGAGGGCAGAAGGCCCCCTGCCTTTTGGGCAGGAACACAGTCCCTGACCATGGTGCTGGGAGAGGGCGCGACCCCCCTCCTACCTGGCCAGTCTGCAACATCTGACTGTGGCATTGGGAGCAGCAGTGACCCGCCCACCGACAGCAAAGGAGAGCTGCACCTGACCCAGTGTTGGGAGGAGGTGCGATCTGCTTGCAGACAGGCACTGGGAGCAGCACAGACAATGGCGCCAACAGAGGGCCTCTGGAAATAGCAAGCTGAGCTTCCTAAATAGAATGAAGAAAGAAAGACTTCACATTAAAAGCACACAGTCTCCAAGAGAACACCGAGCCCCCTCTTTTTTTCTTTTTTTAAAATCTGTTTCTACCTGTTCTATTTTCTATTACCCTTTTAATTTTTACTTCTTAAACAATTATATATACCCCCAGTTTTAATCCCTTTTAAATTTTTAAAAATATTTTTATTATTATTATTATTTTAAAAAATTCTGCTTCAACTTGCTCTTCTATTATTCATTATACACTGTTTTTAAACCTTTTTCTCCCTTCTTTTAAAATTCTTTCTCTATCTCTTTTTTATTTTTCTTTTCTAAGTTTTATTCCTAAATAGGCATTAGATAGATAAACTCCTTAAGGACTACAATAAATAACTGATACTCCATAAACAACAGTGCCAGAGAGGTAGGAGCAAGATGAAGGATCAGAGAAACCATTCCCAATTAAAAGAACAGGAGAAATCCCCTGAAAGAATGATCAATGAAATAGATATCGATAGCCTACTACATCAAGACTTCAAAAAAGGAGGGATCAAAGTACTGAAGGAACTAAAACAGATAGTGTTTAGAGATAAAAACATGTCAAAAATGAAACTGAAGCTTTAAAGAAGAGCCAAGTAGAACTGGTAAACTCATTGGCTGAGATGAGAATTGATCTAAAGGCTGTACAAAGCAGAACAGACAATGCAGAGGAACGAATAAGTGACCTAGAAGACAGGACAATAGAAAGCACCCAATCAGGACAGCTAAGACAAAAACAAATAAAAACTAATGAAAACAACATAAGGGATGTATGGGATAATATAAAGCATGCCAATCTATGCAAAATAGGGTTTCCAGAAGGGGAAGAAAGAGAAAAGGGGATTAAAAAGGTATTAGAAGAAATCATGACTGAAAACTTCCCAAACTTAAAGACAAAATCAGATATCAAGTACAGGAAGCTGAGGGTCCCAAACAGGAAGAACCCAAATAGACTCACACCAAGACATATCATAATCGAGACAGCCAGAGTCAAGGATAAAGAAATGATCCTAAAGGCAGCAAGAGGAAAACAAAGAGTGAGTTACAAGAGCACCCCCATAAGGCTCTCAGCTGATTTCTCTACACAAACACTACAGGCCAGAAGGGAGTGGCAAGATATATTCAAAGCCCTGAATGAAAAAAAGATGCAACCTAGGATACTTTATCCAGCAAGACTATCCTTTAGGATAAAAGGAGACATAAATAATTTCACAGACAAAAAAAGCTACAAGAGTTTAGCAACACTAAACCCATGCTAAAAGAACTACTGAAAGCTCTACTCTAAACAGAAAAGCAGCAGGATGCTACAGAAATGAGAAACTCACAACTGGGAAGGTGATAACTCATGAATTACAAATAAAATAAACACAAAATTATAAAAGAAGACATCCAAATCATTAAGAGTGGGAGAGGGAGGCAGGAAAATATAGAATTTTTTTTCTTTCTTTTTTAAACATTTTGTTCTCAGTAGGATGGGTTTGAGATGATGTTAGTATCAGTTAAGTAAAAACAGTTATAGTAATGGGCTAATAGACCTACAAAAAAAGGTAACCACAAGCCAAAAACTTACAAGGGAGTTACAAAAACTAAATAAAACCCATGATAATACAATGGAAAATTACCAAACCAAAAAGGAAAGAAGAAAGGAACGAGGAAGAAATACCAAATCAACTGCAAAGATAAGTTCAAAATGGCAGTAAACACACATCTATCCTTAATTACTGTATATGTTAATAGACTAAATGCTCCAGTCAAAAGACATACAGTGGCAGACTGGATAATAAAGCAAGAAACTTCAATATGCTGCATAAAACAGACCCACTTTAGGGAGAAGGACATATATAGATTGAGACTGAAAGGATGGAAAAGGATATTCCATGCAAATGGAAAAGCCAAGAAAGCAGGTGTTGCAGTACTGATTTCAGACAAAATAGACTTTAAAACAAAGGCCATAAAGAAAGGTAAAGAAGGACATTTTATAATGATTAAAGGAGTGAAACAAGATGAGGATATTACACCCATCAATATATATGCACCCAATATAGGAGCACCTAAGTACATAAAACAATTACTAACAGAGATAAAGGGGGACATTGATGGGACTACAATCATTGTCAGGGATTTTAACACCAAATTAACATCACTAGACAGATCTTCCAGACAGAAAATAAATAAGGCAACAGAGAGATTAAATGATACAATAGAAAAATTAGATTTGGGGGATATTATCAGAGCAATACATCACCCAAAAATAGGGTATACATTCTTTTCAAGTGCACATGGAACATTTTCTAGTATTGATCATATACTTGGGCACAAAAGAAATCTCAACAATTTTAAGAAAATAGAAATTATCTCAAGTATCTTTACTGACCACAATGCCATGAAACTAGAAATCAACAACAGAGAAACAAAGGAGAAAAAAAGAAAGCATGGAGAATAAGCAATGTGCTATTAAAAGAACCATGGGTCAATGGGGAAATCAAAGCTGAAATTAAAAAAATACCATGAGACAAATGAGAATGAATGCACAACCACACAAAATTTATGGGACACAGCAAAGGCAGTGCTAAGAGGGAAGTTTACAGCAATACAGGCCTTCCTCAAAAAAAGAAGAACCATCTCAAATAAACAATCTAACCCACCAACTAAAAGAACTAGAAATAGAAGAACAAAGAACCTCAAAAGGCAGTAGAAAGAAGGGAATTATAAAGATTAGGGAGAAAATAAATAAAATAGACTTTAAAAAAATAGAAAAAATCAAACAAAGCAAAAGCTGGGTTTTTGAAAAAGTAAATAAAATCGACAAACCTCTGACCAAACTCACAAAGAAGAAAAAAGAGAGAGCACAAATAAGCAAAATAAGAAAGGAAAATGGAGAAATTATAATAAATAAAAAAGAAATAAAGAATATCATACGAGAATATTAAGAAAAACTATATAGAACAAAACTGGATAACCTAGAGGACATGGACAAGTTTGTGGAAACATACTGTCCACCAAAACTGAATCAAGAAGAATCTGAACACTTGAACAATCCGATCGCTAGAAAGGAAATAGAAATAGCAATTAAAAACCTCCCTACAAATAAAAGTCCAGAACCGGATGGCTTCACCAGGGAATTCTACCAAACAGAAAGAAAAACTCCCATCAGCCCTTCTCAAACTCTTCCAGAAAATTGAAAAGGAGGGAACACTACCAAACTCATTCTATGAAGCCACCATCACCCTGATACCAAAACCAGGCAAAGACACGACCAAAAATGAGAATTATAGGCCAATATCAGTGATGAACATAGATGCCAAAATCCTCACTAAAATATTAGCAAATAGAATCCAACAGCACATAGAAAAGATTATACATCATGACCAAGTGGGGTTCATCCCAGGGACACAAGGCTGGTTCAACATACGCAAATCAATCAATGGAATACATCACATCAACAAGAGAAAGGATAAAAAACACATGATCATCTCAATAGATGCTGAAAAAGCATTTGATAAAATTCAACACCCATTTATGATAAAAACTCTCACCAAAGTGGGTAAAGAGGGAACATATCTCAACATAATAAAAGCTATATATGACAAACCTACAGCCAGCATAGTACTCAATGGTGAAAAACTCAACAGCTTCCCACTAAAATCTGGGACAAGACAAGGATGCCCACTATCACCACTCCTATTCAACATAGACTTGGAAGACCTAGCCACAGCAATTAGGCAAGAGAGATAAATAAAAAGGATCCAAATTGGAAAAGAAGAGGTAAAAGTGTCACTATATGCCGATGACATGTTACTACATATAGAAAATCCTAAATGATCCACACAAAAGCTACTAGAGCTGATCGAAGAATTCAGCAAGGTAGCAGGTGACAAGATTAACGTTCAAAAATCAGTTGCATTTCTTTACACTAACGATGAATCAACAGAAAAAGAAAGTAAAGAAACCTACTTTAAAATAGCACTGAAAATAATAAAATACCTAGGAATAAATCTAACCAAGGAGGTGAAAGAATTATACACAGAAAACTATAAACCATTGATGAAGGAAATTAAAGAAGACTTCAAAAAATGGAAAGATATCCATTTTCTTGGATTGGGAGAATCAATATTGTTAAAATGGTCACACTGCCCAAGGCAATCTATAGATTTAATGCAATCCCTATCAAATTACCCAGGACATATTTCACAGAACTAGTACAAATCATAATAAAATTTATTTGGAACAATCAAAAACCTAGAATTGCCAAAGCATTACTGAAAGGAAAGAAAGAGGCTGGAGGAATAACTCTCCCAGACTTCAGACAATATTATAGAGCTGCAGTCATCAAGGCAGCATGGTATTTGTACAAAAAAAAAAGACATATAGACCAATGGAATAGAATACACAGCCCAGAAATGAACCCACAAACTTCTGGTCAACTCATCTTCGACAAAGGAGGCAAGAATATACAATGGAATAAAGACAGTCTCTTCAGCAAATGATGTTGGGAATACTGGACAGCAGCATGTAAAGCAATGAAGCTAGAACACTCCCTTACACCATACATAAAAATCAACTCAAAATGGATCAAAGACTTAAACATAAGACAAGATACAATAAACCTACTAGAGGAAAATATAGGCAAAACATTATCTGATATATATCTCAAAAATGTTCTCCTAGAACAGTCTACTCAAGCAAAAGAAATAAAAGCAAGAATAAACAAATGGGACCTAATGAAACTTACAAGCTTCTGCACACCAAAGGACACCATAAGTAAAACAAAAAGACAACCTTCAGAGTGGGAGAACCTTTTTGCAAATGAAACCAACAAAGGCTTAAAATCCAGAATATATAAGGAGCTCATATTACTTAAGAAGAAAAAAAAAACAAACAACCCAATTCAAAAATGGGCAGAAGACTTAAACAAGCAGTTCTCCAAGGAAGACATACAAATGATCACTAGGCATATGAAAAAATGCTCAATATCACTAATTATCAGAGAAATGCAAATCAAAGCTATAATGAGGTATCACCTCACAGCAGTCAGAATGGCCATCATTCAATAATCCACAAATGATAAATGCTGGAGAGGCTGTGGAGAAAGGGGGACCCTCCTTCACTGCTGGTTGGAATGCAGTTTGGTGCAGCCACTGTGGAAAACAGTGTGGAGATTCCTCAAAAGACTAGGAATAGACTTACCATATGACCCAGGAATCCCACTCCTGGGCATATATCCAGAAGGAGCCCTACTTCAGGATGACACCTGCACCCCAATGTTCATAGCAGCACTATTTACAGTAGCCAAGACATGGAAACAGCCTAAAGGTCCATCAATGTATGACTGGATAAAGCATTTGTGGTATATTTATACAAGGGAATACTACTCAGCCATAAAACCCGACAACATAATGCCATTTGCAGGAACATGGATTCTCCTGGAGAATGTAATTCTAAGTGAAGTAAGCCAGAAAGAGAAAGAAAAATACCTTATGAGGTCGTTCATATGTGGAATCTAAAAAAAAAAAAAAAAAGGCAAAAAAACAAAGCATAAATACAAAACAGAAACAGAATCATAGACATAGAATACAAATGTGTGCTTACCAAGGGGGCGGTGGGTGGGAAGGGATAGATGGGATTTCAAAATTGTAGAATAGATAAACAAGATTATACTGTATAGCACAGGGGAATATACACAAGATCTAATGTTAGCTCACAGAGAAAAAAAAGTGACAATGAATATATATATGTTCATGTATAACTGAAAAATTGTGCTCTACACTGGAATTTGACACAATATTGTAAAAGTATCATAAATCAATAAAAAATGTTAAAAAAAAGTTAAATCCACTAAAAAAAAAAGACTAAGTTCAGGGTTATTGCTATGTTCATGGTTAGTTCTAGGTTCAGGGTTAGGGCTAGTTTCAGGTTTAGGGCTAGGTTCATGTTTAGGGGTAATTTCAGGTTTAGGGCAAGGTTCAGGGTTTGGGCTAGGTTCAGGGTTAGAGCTATTTTCATGTTTAGGCCTATTTGAGAGTTAAGACTAGGTTCACTTTTAGCACTCAGTTCAAAATTATGTTTAGTTGAATACTTAGTTCTAGTTTCAGGGTTCGGTGTAGGTTGAGGTTTAGGGCTAGGTGCAGGGTTAGAGCTAGTTTTAGGGATAGGTCTAGGTTGAGGTTTAGGTCTATTTGCAGGTTTAGGGCTAGGTTCATGGTTGGGGCGAGTTGCAGTGTTAGGGCTAGGCTCAGGTTTAGGGCTATGTTGACTGTTAGGGATAGTTGCATGGTTACGGATACGTTCAGGTTAGGGCTAGTTGCAGGATTGGGGCTAGGATTACTGTTTGGGCTAGGTGCAAGTTTAGGGCTAATTTCAAGGATAGGTCTATGTTAATTGTTAGGTCTAGTTGCAGGATTTGGGTTTGGTGCAGGGTTAGGGCAAGATCCAGGTTTAGGTCTAAGTGCAGGATTTGGGCTAGGTTTAGGTTTAGGTCTACGTTTAGAATTAGAGCTGGGTTCAAGGTTAGTGCTAGGTTCAGGGTTATCATTAGCATCAGAGTTAGGGCTAGGTGAAGCGTTAGGTCTAGGTTCAGGGTTAGGGCTAAGTTCAGGTATATGGCTGGGCTAAGTTCAGGTATATGGCTAGGCTCAGGGTTAGGACTAGGTTGAAGTTTAGGTCTTCATTCGGGATTAGGGTTATATTCAGAATTAGGGCTAGGTTCAGCGTTAGGAAAATGTTTAGGTTTAGGGATAGTTGCAGGGTTAGGGCTAGGTTCTGGTTTAGGGATATATTTAGGTTTAAGGCTAGGTGAAGTGTTAGGCCTAGTTGCAGATTTAGGCCTAGTTTTAATTTTAGGGCTAGGTTCAAGTTTAGGGCTAGGTGCAGGGTTAATTCTAGTTTGAGGTTTAGTTATAGGTTGAGGGTTAGGGCATGTTTCAGGGTTAAAGCTAGGTTTAGGGTTAGGTCTAGGTTCAGGGTTAGGGATAGGTTCAGAACAACAAAAAAAGAGTATACAATGGAGAAAAGAGTTTCTTCAATAAGTGGTGCTGGGAAAACTGGACAGCTACATGTAAAAGCATGAAATTAGAATATTTTCTAATATCATATATAAAAATAAACTCAAAATGGAATAAATACCAAAATATAACACTGAAAACCATAAAATTTCTAGATGAAAACATAGGCAGAACCCTCTTGGACATAAAATTGTAGCAATATATTTTTGGAACTGTCCCCTCAGGCAAAGGAAACAAAAACAAAAATAAGAAAATGGTATTTAATTAAACTTAAATGTTTTTGCACAGCAAAGGAAACCATCAACAAAACAGAAAGGTAACATATTGAATGGGAGAAGATATTTGCAAATGATATGACTGGTGGGGGGTTAATATCTATAACATATAAGCAGTTAATAAAACTCAATATAAAAAACAACCTAATTGAAAAATTGGTAGAAGACTTGAATAAATATTTTTCCAAATAAGATATATAGAAATCCAACAGGCACATGAAAAGGTGCTCAACATCATTAGCCATCAGAGAAACGCAATCAAAACCACAAGTAGATATCACCTCACAACTGTCTGAATGGCTAAATTTGTGGTCAAAAAGACCAGAAATAACAAATGTTGATGAGGATGTGGAGAAAAGGGGACTGTAGTATACTTTTGGCTGGGTTGTTAATTGGTGCAGCCACTATGGAAAACAGCATGGATGTTCTTCAAAAAAATAAAGATGGAACTACCATATAATCCAGCAATTCCACTCCTGGGTTTTTAAGAAACAAAAACACTAATTCAAAAAGATACATGCACTCCAATATTCATAGCACCATTAGTTACAATTGCCAAGATATGGAAGCAACTGCTAAGTGTACAACAACAGATGAATTGATAAAGATAACATGGTATATTTATATATACTATTGTATAATACTCAGCCACAAAAAGAATGACATTGTGCCTTTTGCAACAGCATGGATGGACAAGGAGGATATCATTCTTAGTGAACAATGTCAGAGAAAGACAAATACTTTGTGTTGTCACATATGTATAATCTTAAAAAAATGAAACACATGATTGAATATAATACAATAACAAAACAGAAGCAGACTCACAGAGATACAGAACGGGTTACTAGTGTGGAGAGAGAAGTGGGGAAGGGAAAGATAGGTGTAGGGGATTAATAGGTACAAACTACTGTGTATAAAATAAATAAGCTACAGGAATACATTATACAGCACAGGGAATATAGCCAGTGTTTTATAGTAACTGCAAATGCAAAATAATCTATAAAAATATTGGCTCACTCTGTTATATATCTGTAAATAATATAACATTGTAAATGTACTATACTTCAACAAAAAGAAATAAATGAATACATACATACATACATACATACATACATACATACATAGCATTTGGTATGTCTTGATGATAGGAAAAACCTATGTCCAAAGTCTATAAAGTAAAAAATTAATATTACATCAATAAAAATTAAGGAAATTAATCCTAAGGCAGATACTGATTTCTGAGAAAATGTAAGCAGAACAAAGGCTAACCTTATTTGTATTTCTACCAGTATACTACTACTATTTTACTTCTAACACTATTATCTTTCCTCTTTTCCTTTTTCACCTTTTAGTTTTTCTTTTGTTTTTTCTTATCCCAGAGATTGACCTTCAAATTGTTAGTGGAATGAAGCCTGATTTCCACATTTTCTTTAAAAGTCTCCTATGTCATCATCCAAGGTTTGTCATGTTTTTTACTTAGTTTTCTTCCCTCCAGTCCCAACCATGTCATACCCAAATGAAAGAGGCAATGGTGCAAAAAGCCCAGCCAATATGAATGTTAAGCACACAGAAGAAGTGAGTGGCCGGGAATAATGGTTTGGGAGTCAGGAGAGGGAAAACAAGAAACAGAATCTGGCCATGGTGGTAGATGTTAAGTTGTGGAATAAAACCCGGAGGTGGCTCCCAGAATAGAAACGGATAAAATAAGAATCTGAAAGTAAAATGCAGGAGGCAAAATTTTGGGAGGAGTTTGAGGTCTACAGAAATATAAATAGATATATTAAAATGCAATAATTTGACTTTAAACATAGGAAACTATCACTTATTTCTCTTAAAGTTTGATTTCATCAGTGTCTCTTTGGACATAGATAGAGAAGGTAGGGCTCTACTTCCACTGGGTACTCCTTCAGCTTTCCTAAAACTTTTTGGATTAGCCATTTGATATCTAACTCCATCCCTCTTTTCTTCTCCTCTCCTCCTCCTCCTTCTTCTTCTCTGTCTCTCTCTCTCACACACACACACACAAATAACACACACACACACACACACATCTTTGTCTCTCTCCAAGAACCCTGGGACTGAAAGGGAGGCTGTTAGTTAACGATTTCAACAGAGTGAAATTCTTGGTCTACTCTTCAGGTCTATCTCTCTCTCAGTCGATTTATCTCCTGCTGGTTGGAATCTAATATAGCCCAGATGTCATACCTAAACTCCTCATCCTCCAAGGTATGAGTAGGGTACTAAGTGCAGATTGGAGAATGGAAAATGGGGTCCTTGTTATTCAGACAGAAGATTAAGAGAAAATGTCATATACCTGGAGAGATGATAGTATCTATTGCCAAAAATCACCCAGATGACGATGGCAGTTAAGGGGAGTGTGTCCAAGAACTTTCTATCCACTTTTCTTCATGAATGGGAGGACAGTATGAAGTGTGTAGATAGGTACATGTGATGTTCTCTGCTAGGAACTTTCAAATTACATTCCATGGAAACCTAGAGATATCTCAGGGGGGGCAATAAATCATTCCTTATATCCATCCTCTTTTTCATTGGAGCATTTCCACTATTATGAATTTTGTATGTTAGGTATCTATAAAAATTTTCATTTGAAGAAAAGAAAAACATATGTTTAAGGACTATTTCTCTTTTCAATGCAACACCCAGCATTAGTTGTTGGTCAATAGAAAGTTTGCAATAGATATTTATTTCTGACGTGTGGTTTGAAGAACTCAAGAACTCAGACTTGTGGGTAATTCTCTACAGTGAGGTTGCTAGTGAATGAGACTAGCTTTGAGAGTAAGGAAGTGTTGAAAATTATAGAAAATTGATAATGGCCAAAATTAGTTATACTGCTAGTAGGTATTGGTTGAAATATTCTGATGTGTGCATTGCCAATATTATATTTAGCTAGTTAGGTTATCTAACTAGGGATAATATCCTTAGAAAAGATAAACTTTGGGAAGAAATGCCTCCTCCCACCCCAAGAACTTGGAAATAAATTTTTAAAATCTGGTAAAAATTTAACCCATAAGGACACAGACACACAATTTATTTGATGAAAATGCCCTATATCAGTGGTGGGGCATCTCAAGCTTGTCATACAAGAGCCTTATTGCATATATAGAAACTATATACTTCAAGCATCAAAAATGATATCACCAAAAGACCAAACTGGTGAATATTTGCTACACATATCATCTTAGACAAAGAGTTAATTTTCTTAATATATGTAGAACCCTTATAAACAAATAAGCAAAGAAATAAACATAACTAAATAAATAATCAGGCAATGGATATAAGCAGATAAAGGAAATATATATAGTCCAAAATGTAAGAAAAAGTCTTCTACATCACTCATAAAAAGACTAATTCAGAATTGAAACTGCAGGATCATATGACAGTTTTTTTTTAATATTTTGAGATATCTCCATACTGTTTTTCATAGTGGCTGCATCGATTTACATTTCCCTTAACAGTGCATGAAAGTTCCCTTTTGTCCACATTCTCCCCAACACAATTTTTTTTCCTTTATGATAATAGCCATTCTGACAAGTTTGAGGTTATATCTCATTGTGGTTTTGATTTGCATTTCCAGGATGATAAGTGATGTTGAGCAGCTTTTCATGTGCCTGTTGGCCATCTGCATGCCTTCTTTGGAAAAATGTCTATTAAGGGCCTATGCTGATTTTTAATCAGACTTTAAATATTGAGTTGTATGAGTTCTTTATAAATTTTGGATATAATTAAAACCCCTTTGAGATTCAATTAAATAATATTTTTATCTTTCTTCCCTTGCTTGACTCACAATACTATCCAGTATATTTTCAGTTTTTAAACCTAATATATCCAATATATCTCCTTCCAAAATTGGTCATTTTTATTATGGATTAAGTTTAGTGTCTGTTTGCTGTTTTTTAGAGATGATCCTACATTATGTAGATTTTTCCTTTTAGTTTTGCCTACACAATGTGTAATTCCACATTTGAGAGAGTGGCCACCATTAGAAAGTGGCATTGTCTTTGAGATTAGACAATTCAAACTGCAAACCATGAACAATAATACATAGATTTTTTGCTGAATAGCACATAGTTAGGGGGAACCTAGGGACACCCTTAGCTAGATCCTTGGTTTTTCTGACCCTGTTTTCTCACAATTAATGATGATAAAGATATATGGGTACATACATTATTTCTGTGGTGCTCCTTATGATGATGTAATAAACTTCTACATATCCAATTTGTTCCCTTCCAAAAGAGAGTACCTGTTAGTCACATTACTGTCATAATACTAGTCTTTGCACAGGAGCATATATGTTCTGTGGCACCAAGTGTTATTTATAAAATTGCTGTAAGTTCCAAAGTCCACCAAAAAAAAAAAAACATTAACAGGGATATGGTAGTGTTCATAAAGTTATAAATTTGTGCATCAATAATTAACCATGGGGCAGTTATAAACTGGTAGGTGTTAAGAAGGCATGACTTGGGCTGGCCTATCTCATGGTATCTTTATTGGAAGACTAAAGTGATCTTCCTGGAAGGAATATTGGTAATTTGCTAAGCATTTTCTGTGTGGCAGCCCACTTGCTTGATATATATAAGTATAACTGCCCTTCTATTGATCTGATTCAGTTATTAGAAGAAAACCTAGGCATATTTTCTCAGAGGGCATTGGTTAATCTCCTGTCAGGAAGTGTGAGAAGTTAGCACCACACAGTAGGAGATTGCAAGTGTTAGTTTTATGTAGTGAAATATTAAAATAAACAAAAATATAGTTTGCTAGACCTAGATAGGATGTTTCTCTGGAGCTAGAGCTAGCACAAAAAAATCATCATTATACTGTGAGATTAAGAATATAGATTGTGGAACCAGACTGTGTTGTTTCAAATCCTAGCTTCAGACCTTGCAAGGGACTTGTGCCTTGGTTCATGTCTGTAAAGTGAGTATGGTATTGTTGATTACTCCATGGGAATTATGAGGATTAAATGATTAAATATATGTAAAATACCTAGAATGATGCTTCATCCTAAAGCAGCTGTCTTGATAGAAATGTGGAATGGCCTCTTGAAAATTAAGTAGCAGAACAAGTTAAGTAGCAATTCCTTGCAGGATTGGGTCAGGGTTCTCCAGGAGGCTATATGTACCCTGAATCAGTGTCCAATATATGGTGCTGTTTCTCTCCTAGTCAGGATTATGGGCCCAGAAATCAAGAGGTAGAAATGGGAGTGGCACTACTCACTATTACCCCTAGGGACCCACTAGCAAGATTTTTTGCTTCTTGTCCCCACAATCATATGCTCTGTTGGCCTAGAGGTCTTAGTTCCAAGGGGGGAAGAAGGATTCTTCCACCTGGAGAAATAACAATCATTCCTTTTAAATAGAGGTTAAGACTGCCACCTGGCCACTTTGTGTTCCTCATGCCTCTGAATCAAAAGACAAAGATAGTTACTGCGCTGCCTGAGGTGATTGATTCTGACTACCAAGAGGGAAACTGCACTGCTATTCCACAATGGAGGTAAAGAAAGGTATGCCTGGAATACAGGAAATCCCTTAGCGTATCTCTTAGCATTACCATGCCACATGATTTAGGTCAATGGAAAACTACAGCAACCCAATTCAGGAAGAACTGCTAATGACCTAGATCCTTCAGGAAAAAACTTTTACATCTCCCAACCTGGAAAAGAGTCATTAACAGTTGAGATGCTTGCTTGAAGGCAAGGGAAACACAGAATAGGTAGTGAAATAAGGTAGTTATAAATATAAGCTAAAACCATTTGGACAGTTACAGAAATGAAGACTATAATGGTCACAAACTGTTCATAACAAGATAATAATATATAATCATATCTATCTGTCTGTCTGTCTATCTATCTATCTATCTATCTATCTATCTGTATGTCTTTGTTTCTTCCCTCTATCATGACCTAATCAGACAGCAAGATGCATTGATTTATATCATAGTATTTAACTATTGTTGATTTAACACCATAGCATTTAAGTTATAGGATATCAAGGAGAAGAGTAAATATCACCACACAAAGATGTTATTTCCTATTCTGATGTAAATGATTAGTGAATACTTGGTTGCTCATAGGATAGTTGTATCATGTTAGGCAAAAGTGTGACCTTGTTATTATCTTTATTGGTGATTAAGTGTAATTTAAGGAGATGTTTATGGATGCTGAGTTGACAAAGGATGAACTTTTGATGGTTAATCATATGTGTTGACTTGGCAAGGCCATGGTAGCCAGGTATTGGGCCAACACTATTCTAGATGTTTCTGTGCATGTAATTTTTGATGGAATTAACATTAAAACAATAGACATTGGCTAAAGCAGATTACCATCTATAATATGAATGGGCCTCATCCAGTGAGTTGAAGGCCTTAAGAACAAAAGTGACTTTCCATGAAAACAAGAGAATTCTGCCAGTTGATTGCCTTTGAATTTGAACTACAACTCTTCTTGGGTCCCTAGCCTACTATCCTACTGTGAAGATTTTGGATTTATCAGTCTCCAAAATTGTATAATCCAATTATTAAAATCAATCAATCAATCTCTTTCTCTGACTCTGTCTCTGTCCCTTTCTTCACACACACACACATGCACACATGCAGACACACATACACTATTGGTTCTGTTTCCCTGAAGAACTCTGATTAATATAGACAACAAAAATGCTCCTATAGAAGTGTATGTTAAGTGAACATGGAGAACATCATTCGAGAAAGATACATGTGATACTTCTAGCTTTGATCACAGGGGTGGGAGGGGATGGGAAGGGATAATAAAGATTAAGTAATAAGATAATATTAATTTTACCTATGTATTTGTCATTTCTCAGTGAATATACAGCTCTTTGTAAAATTTTTAGAATACATTTAATTTAGGACAAAAATTAATGAAATAGAATAAATGCAAAGGGAGGTAGATGGCAGATTCTGAAGAAATTTTCTCATTCTTAGAGGGTAGCTGAAAATGCTTTTTATAGGTTGTTGGCAATGTTGGGTGTGAGAAAAAAGGGGAAAGTTCATGAAATATGTGTATCCTTGTAAGGATGTTAACCTTCAGAATAATGTTGTGAAATCTGAGGGAAGAAAGTCAAGAGAAGAAATATAGCTGAACAGTAAAGATGTCACAGACATTGGAATACTGGAATGGATTATTTTGAACTTAGAGCCAAGAAAAGTCCCTGTGAATAATACTCAATGTTTTGGATAGGGTTCAGTGGCTTTACAGAATCATAGTGTAGCTCTGATAAATCACCTGTGTGAGACTCCCCAGCAGCAACACATAGTTACCCTCCCTTGTATAAAAGGCCTTCTTGTCATTCTGTATCTCCTAGGATGGCCCATAGGTGGCTCTATATTCCAGGCACTGTCTTACATACATAACTTACAGTTTTCTATGCTCGATTCTTCCTCTGATCCCTGGTGCTCTGGTTTCAGGTGTGCCATGATGAAATGGTATAAATAGCTTGCTAGAAGGAAAGAGTCTGTGTGACCTTATGTAAGCTGAGCTGTGTATCTCATGAGCTCCAAGTTCTCATTATATGAGGAAGTCCACTGAGAATCTCAGAGACATGTAACATTCTTATTTTCTCATCTGACCTTTTTGTTCTTGACTTTTTTCCTCCTGTTCACAAACTAAGTAGTGCTAAATGTAAATGAGTTTAAGTAGATATTGTATTTTTTTATGATAAATGTCTAAATAATAAAACATAATTCTGTAGTATTTAAACTTCTATGTCATTTGGTGAGTATGATAGTTTTCTTATTGAGGTAAAATTCACATAACATAAAATTCATGATTTAAACTATTTAAAGTGTGCAAGTCAGGGACTTTTAGTACAATCACAATGTTGTTTAACCATTACCACTATCTAATTTCAGAACATTTTCATCACCCTTAAAAGAAAGCTTACAGCCAGTAAGCAATCACATACCACATCCTTTTTCGCCCTCCCCTGAAACAATGGCAACCGCCAATCTTCTTTCTGCATGTCCATTACATCCATTCACCTTAATGTATGATTCAGTCCATTGTTTCTGTATTGATTTTCTGTCTGGCTAATCTATTCATTGATGAAAGTGGGGTTTTGAAGTCCCTACTGTTATTTTATTACTATTTTTTCTTTCCAATCTGTTAGTATTTGCTTGTATATTTAGATCCTCTGATTTTGGATGTATACGTGTGTGTGTGTATGTGTGTAGTTGTTATATTATTTTGATGAATTGACATGTTTATCATTATATTTTGACCTCATTTGACTCTTGCTAAAATTTTTGGCTTGAAGTCCAATTTGTCTGGTAGAAGAGTAACTATCCCACTTTTATTTGGTTTCCACTTGCATGAGAGATACTGGCCTGTAGTTTTCTTTCTTTGTGTCATCTTTGTTTATCTTTTATTTCATAGTGATGTTAACCTCATAAAATGAATTTAGAAGTATTATTTCTTTTATTTTTTGGAAGCATTTAAGAAGGATTGGTTTTGTTTCTTCTTTAAAGGTTTGGTAGAATGGTGTGAACACTTTAAGTGAAAGGAAATAGAGACTTAGTGAAGAAATCAAGATGTAAAGATGAACCAAATGGAAAACAAAAACCAACTTTAAAAAATAACTCACTAGAAAGGGGTAATATGAGCAAAATGTCAGACTAGAAGCACCAGATACTCACCGACCATGTAAATATTTTTTAAAATAAAAGAAAAAAACCCTAACTTGCTGAACTAACCTTATAAGAGCTATGAAAAATAAAAATCTACCACAGCCAAGTGAATACTCAATCAAGAAAAAAGGCCACAATTAAAATAATAGGACCTACACAAATCAGCATGGTCCAGTAGGAGGACACAGAACTCACCTTCCTCTAGGAACACTTCAAAAATACATCTATATGTGGAATCATTTTCACTGAAAACTATCTGGAGACTAGCAAAAAGACTACTGTAAAACCAAGGCTGTAAGAAAGATAGGGGACCCATGCCCCTGGAAGGGGACTCAAAGGAAAAGGAAGAATAAACAGGTGGAGAACCTCTTGGGGAGTGAGTGATTTGAGATCCATATTGGATGTCCAAGCCCTGGGGTCCAACAAAGGGAAGAGAAACCCTCTTGGATGGTTGGAGAGCTGGTGCAACTAACAAGGGGGCTATGGGAACCCTGGGCTCTATCTTTTTAAAAAATTGAAGTATAGGCAGTTTACAATATTGTGTTAATTTGTGCTGTAGAGAATAGTGTTTCAGTTCTATATGTATATACTTTTCATATTCCTTTTCACTATAGGTTATTACAAGATATTTAATATAGTTCCCTGTGCTTTACAGTAAAAAGTTGCTGTTTATCTATTTTATATATAATAGTATCTGCAAATTCCAAACTCACAATTTATTGCACCATCACCCTCCTTTCCCCTGGTAACTGTAGGTCTGTTTTCTATGTCTGTTAGTCTTTTCCTGTCTTATAAATAAGTTTATTTGTGTCATTTTTGAATTCCACATATGAGTGATATCATATTGTATTTTTCTTTCACTTACTGGCTTACTTCACTTACTATGAAAATCTCCAGGTCCATCCATGTTGCTGTAAATGGCATTATTTTATTCTTTTTATTTTTATTCTTTTAGTATTTCATTGTACATATATACCAAAACTTCTTTATCCAGTCATCTGTCGATGGCCATTTAGGTTGCTTCCATATCTTATCTATTGTAAATAGTACTGCTATGAACATTGGAGTGCATATATCTTTTTGAATTAGAGCTTTGTCTGGATATATGCCCAGGAGTGGGATTGCTTGATCATGTGGTAAGTCTATTTCTAGGTTTTTTTTTTTAATGAACCTCCATACTGTTTTCCATAATGGCTGTACCAACCTACATTCCCACCAACAGTGTCAGAGGGTTCCCTTTTCTTCACACCCTCTCCAGTATTTATCATTTGTAGACTTTTTATTGAAGGCCATTCTGACTGCTGTGAGGTGATACCTCATTGTAGTTTTGATTTTAATTTCTCTGATAATTAGTGATATTGAGCATTTTTTTCCTGGGCTTATTGGCCATTTGTATGTCTTCACTGGAGAAATGATTGTTTAGGTCTTTTGTCCATTTTTGGATTGGGTTGGGTTTTTTTGTTGTTATTGTTATTGAGTTTCATGAGCTGTTTGTATATTCTGGAAACTAAGTTCTTGTCAGTTACATCATTTGTAAATATATTCTCACATTCTGTAGATAGTCTTTTTATTTTGTTTTCTTTGCTGTAGAAAAACTTGTAACTTTAATTAGGTTCCATTTTTTTTTTTTTGCTTTTATATAAGTTGCCTTGGTAGACTGCCTAGGACAACATTGCTAATATTTTTGTCAGAGAATGTCTTTTAAGTAGTAGATTAGATTGTTATGGGAGATTGTATTTGTTTTTGCTGAAGGCCTGTATTGCTATGAACTTTCTTCTTAGGGCTGCTTTTGCTGCATCCCATAGATTTTGTGTGGTTGTATTTTCACCATCATTTCTCTTAAGGAATGTACACATTTCTTCTTCTTCCTTTGCCTATGTTTCCTTCTAAGAGGTTTACAGTATCTTGCCTAACGTTTAAGTTTTAAGCCATTTTATTTTTGTGTATAGTGTGAGGGAGTGTTCTAACTTCATTTATTTACATGTAGTTGCCCAGCTTTCACAAGAGACTGTCTTTTTGAAGAGACTGTCTTTTCTCCATTGCATATTTTTGCCTCCTTAGGTTAAAATTAATTGACCATAGGTGTGTGGATTTATTCTGGCCACTCTATTCTGTTCCTTTGATCCATATGTCTATTTTTCTGCCAGTACCATGTTGTTTTGATCACCATAGCTCTGCAGTATTGTCTGAAGTCTGAGAGGGTTATTCCTCTAGCCTCGTTCTTTTTCTTCAGTATTGCCTTGGTAATTCTGGGTCTTTTGTGATTCCATATAAATTTTAGGATTATTTTTTGTAGTTCTGTGAAAAATGTCCTGGCTAATTTGACAGGGATTACATTTAATCTGTAGATTGCTTTGAGTAGTATGGCCATTTTAACAATATTGATTCTTCCAATCCAAGACCATGAACTATCTTTGCATTTCTTTAAATCATCTCTAATTTCCTTAATCAGTGTTTTGTAGTTTCCCAAATGAGCTGACAGTATAGAAAGGAATTACTGAACCAAGCCAAAATGGGAGCCAGCCCCTAAAGAATTAAGCAGAATAATAAAATTCACTTTTGCCCTAATATTTGGACTGTGGAACTGATTTATGATTATTATGGGCTAGTGAGAGTAAATGAGAGAGAAAGTAAATCCAAAGGCCAATAAATAGTGTGAACCTAAGAGAACACAGTCTCATATTAATCTGGAACTTTGAAAGGCTACATCCTTAGGAAAAAGGTAAATCAGAATTAAAAGTCATCACTCTCAAGAGCCAAATGTTAATAAACATGCAAATGAATAATATAATAATTTTATGTGGGAAGGGATAGACTGGAATTTCAAAATTGTGGAGTAGATAAACAAGATTATACTGTATAGCACAGGGAAATATATACAAGATCTTATGGTAGCTCACAGAGAAAAAAATGTGACAATGAATATATATATGTTCATGTATAACTGAAAAATTGTGCTCTACACTGGAATTTGACACAACATTGTAAAATGATTATAAATCAATAAAAATGTTAAAAAAATAATAATTGTATGTGTTGTAAGTTGAATGTTATACAGCAATAAAAGTGAAAAAGTAAAGATATATGTAACAGCATGGATAAATATTGCAAGCATGATTTTGAGTAAAATAAGCAAGGCATACTGTATAATTTTATTTATAACAGGCTCAAAAATTAGACAAAGAGAATCTCGTTGTTTATACACAGGTGTTAAACCTAAAGAAAAGGAAATATCTATTACTATAAAAGTCAATATTGTGATTAGATATAGAATTTGGAAGAGAAGGGTATGATTAAGAAAGGAACTACAGAGTTACTGTGGGATACTTTCAGTGTTATTTTTCCTGATGTGGGTAGGGATCACAAGTGTGCATCTCTTTACACTTATTTTTTATTGGTAATATACAGTTCGTGAGATATAATTCACATATCAAAAAATTCACCCTTTAAAAGTGTACAATTCAATGTTCTTTTATCATATTCACAGAGTTTGCAACTATTGCTATTACCTAATTTTAGAACATTTTTACCCCCTAAAGATAAACCACATAATAATTAGCAGTTACTCCACATTCTTCCTTTCCTCAGTCTCTAGCAACCACTAATCTAAATTCAGTCTTGGATATGACTATGCTGGAAAATTTCATATAAATGGACTCATGCAATATTCTTTGCTATTCTTTTGTGTTATGGCTTCTTTCACTTAGCATGATGTTTTCAACGTTCATCTATATTGTAGCATGTTTCAGTACTTCATTCCTTTCTGTGGTTGAATAATACTTCAATATACGGATAAAGCATATTTTATTTATCAGTTGATAGGCATTGGGATTGTTTCTGCATTTGGGCTGTTATAAGAAATAGTATACAATTTTTTGTGTGAACATATGTTTTCAATTATTTCACACATATACCTGAGTGGAACTGCTGAGTCATATGATAATTCTAAGTTTAATTTTCAAGAAATTGCAAACTGTTTTCTACAGCAGTTGCACCGTCTTACATTTTTACCAGAAATCTGTGAGGGTTCCAATTCTCCACAACCTTGCCAATATTTTTAATATTCTTTTTGTAGAAAAAATTATAATCATGCCAGTGAACATAAAGTGGAATATTACTGTGATTTTGAATTACATTTTCCTAATTACTAATGATATAGATCATCATTTCATGTGTTTATAGGCTACTTCTATATATATTTTTTGAAAATGTCTATTCAAATAATGTGTCATTTTTAAAATTTGGGTTATTTATTTTTTATTATTAAGTGATAAGTATTCTTCATGTATTCTGGATATTAGGCCATTATCAGATATAGGTTTTGGTAATATGTTCTACCATTCTGTAGATTGCCTTTGCACTTTCTTTGATAGTGTTCTTGATGTACAAAGATTTTTTTAATTTTAATGAAATCCTATTTACATACCTTTTATTTTTTTTGTGACTTGTGTATTTAGTGTCATAGCTAATAAATCATTGCCTAATCTAAGAATATGAAAATTTACATCTATATGTTTTTATCAATGTTTTATAGTTTTAGTTCTCACATTTAGGTTAGATTGATTTTTACTTATTTTTTATGTATGTTGTGAGTTAAGGTCTTTTGTACATGTAAATCCAGTGTCCAAGTATCATTTTTAAAATTGAAGCATAGTCAGGTACAATGGGTCCATTTCTGGTATACAGCACAATGTCCCAGTCATGCATATACATATATATTCATTTTCTTATTCTTTTTCATTAAAGTTTATAACAAGATATTGAATATATAGTTTCCTGTGCTATACAGAAGAAATTGGTTTTTTAATCTAATTTTACATATAGTGGCTAACATTGGCAAATCTCAGACTCCTAAATTTATTCCTTCCCACCCACTTTACCCTAATAATCATAAAATTGTATACTATATCTGTGAGTCTGTTTCTCTAATGTAGATGAATTTATTAGTATCCACTTTGTTCTTTTTTTAGATTTTACATATGAGTGATACCATATGGTATTTTTCTTTCCCTTTCTGGCTTACTTCACTTAGAATGACAATCTCTAGGTCCATCCATTTTATTGCAAATGGCATTATTTTATTCTTCTTTAATGGCTGAGTAGTTTTCCATTGTGTAAATATACCACAACGTCTATCCAGTCAAATGTCGATGGACATTTAGGTTGCTTCCAGGTCTTGGCTATTGTCAATAGTGCTGCTCTGAATATTGGGATGTATGTATATTTTTGAATTAAAGTTCCCTCTTGGTATATGCCCAGGAGTGGGATTGCTGGATTACATGGTAAATCTATTTTTAGTTTTTGAGGAATCTCCATACTCTTTTCCATAATGGCTGTACCAAACTACATTCCTAAAAACATTGTAAGAAGGTTCCCTTTTCTCCACACACTCTCCAGAATTTAGCGATTGTGGATTTTGGATGATAGCCATTCTGACTGGTATGAGGTGATACATCATTGTAGTTTTGATTTGCAATTCTCTGATAATTAGTGATATTGGGCATTTTTATGTGCCTATTGGCCATTTGTATGTTTTCATTGGAGAACTGCTTATTTATATCTTCTGCCCATTTGGGATTAGGTTGTTTATTTTTCAGTTCTTAAGTTGTATGATCTGTTTACATACTCTGGAAATTAAACTTTTTCAGTTACATCATTTGTAAATATTTTCTCACATTCTGAGGGCTGCCTTTTTCTTTTGCTTATGGTTTCCTTTGCTGTGCAAAAGCTTATAAATTTAATTAGATCCTTTTTTTTTTAATTTCTATTGCCTGGATAGGGTGCCGTAGGAGAACATTGCTAAGATTTATGTCAGAGAATGCTTTGCCTATGCTTTCTTTTGGAAGGTTTATTGTGTCTTGTTTATATTTAAGTCTTTAAGCCATTTGGAGTTTATTTCACTGATTTGCATGCTGCTATCCAGTTTTACAAATATCACTTGCTGAAAAGACTGTCTTTTCTCCATTGTATACTCTTGTTTCAGTTGTCAAAGATTAATTGTAGGTCTGTGGGTTTATTTCTGGGCTCTCTATTCTGTTCCATTGATCCATATGTCTGTTTTTGTATCAATACCATGTTGTTTTGATTACTGTAGCTCTGCAGTATTGTCTGAAGTCTGGGAGGGTTATTCCTCCAGCTTCATTCTTTTTTCTTCAATATTGCTTTAGCAATTCTGGGTCTTTTGTGATTCCATATAAAATTTTAGGATTATTTTTTCTAGTTCTACAAGAAAGTTATAGGTAATTTGATAGAGATCGCATTAAATCTGTAGATTGCCTTGGGCAGTATGACCATTTTAACAGTATCGATTCCTTCAATTCAAGAGCATGGGATATCTTTCCATTTCTTTAAGTCATCTTTAGTTTCCTTAGTCAATGTTTTGTAGTTCTCCATGTATAAATCTTTCACTTCCTTGTTCAGATTTATTCCTAGGTATTTTATTGTTTTGGATGCAATTTTTTAAAGGGATTGTTCTTTACTTTCATATCCTGCTATTTCATTTTTAGTGTAAAGAAATGCAACTGATTTTTGTATGTTAATCTTGTATCTAGCCACCTTTTGAAATTCTTTTATCAGCTCTAGTAGTTTTTGTGTGGAGCTTTTAGAGTTTTCTATATATAGTATCATATCATCCACATATAGTGACAACTTACCTCTTCCCTTCCGATTTGGATCCCCTTTATTTCTTTTTTCTTGCTTGATTGCTGTGGCTAAGACTTCCAAAACTCTGTTTACTAGAACTGATGAGAATGGGCATCCTTGTCTTGTTTCAGGTTTTAGTGGGAAGACTTTCAGTTTTTCACCATTGAGTATTTTTTCTGTTTTTATTATTATTTTTATTGAGATATGGTCAGTTTACAATGTTGTGTCAATTTATGATGTACAGCACAATTCTTCAGTCATACAGTAACATATATATAGATATATATATTCACTTTAATATTCTTTTTCACCATAAGCTACTACAAGATACTGAATATATTTTCCTGTGCTATACAGTATAAACTTGTTTATCTATTTTATATATACCAGTCAGTATCTGCAAATCTTGAACTCCCAGTTTATCCCTTTCCACCACCATCCCCTTTGGCAATGATAAGTCTGTATTTTATGTCTATGAGTGTGTTTCTGTTTTATATACAAGTTAATTTTTCTTTTTTGTTTTAGATTCCACATATGAGTAATATCATGTGGTATTTTTCTTTCTCTTTCTTCCTTACTTCACTTAGAATGACATTTTCCAGGGCCTTCCATGTTGATGCAAATGGCATTATTTTATCATTTGTTATGGCTGAGTAGTATTCCATTGTATAAATATACCACAACTTCTTTATCTGGTTATCTGTCAATGGACATTTAGGTTGTTTCCCTGTCTTAGCTATTGTAAATAGTGCAGCCATGAACATTGGGGTGCAGATGTCTTTTTCAATTAGGGTTCCCTCTGGATATATGCCCAGGAGTTCACCATTGAGTATTATCCTGGCTGTGGGTTTGTCATAAATACCTTTTATTATGCTGAGATATGTTTCCTCTATATCCACTTTGATAAGAGTTTTTATCAAAAATGGGTGTTGAATTTTATCAAATGCTTTTTCTGCATCTATTGAAATGATCATGTGATTTTTGTCCTTTCCTTTATTGATGTGGTGTATCACATTGATTGGTTAGCATACATTGAACCATCCTTGTATCCCTAGGATGAATCCAACTTGATCATGGTGTTTGATCTTTTTTATGTACTGTTTGATTCTGTTTACCAATATTTTGTTAAGGATTTTTGTATTTATGTTTATCAATTACATTCACCTGTAATTTTATTTTTTGGTAGTGTCTTTCTCTAGTTTTGTTATCAGGGTGGCGGTGGCTTCATAGAATGTGTTTAGGGGCACTCCCTCACTTTCATTCTTTTGGAACAGTTAGAGAAGGATTGGCATGAGTTCTTTGTTTTTTTGGTAGAATTCCCCAGTTAAGCCATCTGGTCCTGGACTTTTATTTGTAAGGTTTTTTTTTTTTTAATTGCTGATTCTATTTCATTCCTAGTGATTGGTCTGTTTAAGTGGTCTATTTCTTCTTGATTCAGTCTTGGTGGACTGTATGTTTCCAGAAACTTGTCCATTTCTTCTAAGTTGTCCAATTTGTTTCCATATAATTTTTCCAATTATTTTTTGAAAGACTATTCTGCTGCCATTGAATACTAGGGGCAACTTTGCTGATCAATTAATGATAAATGAATGAGTTTATTTTTGCTAAATCAGAAATCTAGGCCTCTTAATATGCTTTTGTGTGTGTGTGTGTGTTACCTCTCTGTTCCTAATCATATCTTACATTTTTGTTGAAAACTTGACATTATAGATAAAATATTATCACTGTGCTAGATACTGATTGTTCCAGAGATTGTTGTTGTTGTTATTTTATTTTTCTGTTTACTTATTTGATGACTTTTCTAGACTAGTTCCTTGGTCTGTTTTCCCTACAGTGTGTAGCCTCTGATATCCACGATGAAAAATTTTCCTTATTGTTATTTTTAAGACTTGCTTCATAGGTTTTGCCCCTCGGTCAGTATTATTGATTTGTTAGCCATTGTTTGGTAGCTGACTCTTGGACTTGTAAGGTTTCCAACCACAATTCTCAAATCTGCATGTAGATTTTAAACTACTTTCACTCTTTAGAGAGTTTACCAATGTGTGCTACACTTAGTCAGGGACTTGTACTTTAGAAATTTCTTTCCTAATTTTTCCTCAGAGGGCACAGTCTTGGAGATGCTCATAGTCTCCCAATCAACAGGGATATCTGTGATTTTACCTTGGATCTCTTAGACTATCATTTGTTTCTGAACACCTCATTAAACTTCTGGTTGGTCTGTCTAAATTGTATCACACCAGCTGTTATAATTTATTACTAATTGCTAGCTGATTGCCTATTGTTTTGGATCTCTCAAATGTATGCCCTGGAGCATAAATTGCTACAAAGTCTGATCCAATTGAATTTGTGCCTTTTTTCAGGGACAGGGCATTGCCAGTCTTTGAAACTTATTTTGACTCTTTACTGGAAGAACCTATGTGCTATGGAGCAAGAGCTGGGATGAAAGAAAGGAACTTACTCATCACTGGATTTCCCACCAAGATCATTTCTACAGGGCAGGAGATGTGTGTGTGTGTGTGTGTGTGTGTGTGTGTGTGTGTGTGTGTGTGTGTGTGTGTGTGTGTGTTTGTGTATGTGTGTGCTGGTGTCACTATTCAGCTGTTACCACTACACTATACAGGCCTTCTGAAGCATGAAAGTGAAAAATATGATCTTCAGATACTAACCTGTTGCCAAATCCACGTGGAACAATTTTTCATCCCAGGCAGCTGTGAGAGAGGTGAATTGCCACTTGGCTGTTGAGAAATCTAGAGCAACTCTTTTACATGGCAGAAATATGGAGGATGGCTATAGTCCATAGCTGGAATGCCATTCCACCATTTTTCTTACCAAGTTTCTATAGATTTTGCTGAATAAATTCTTCTCAATGTTTTGAAAGTCCTTTGATCAACCACAGGGACTTTGAATGATAATTTTATTTATTTTCACAAGCTTAATAGATGTATCTGTGGGGGAGAGGTTACCATATGCTTCTCACACTGCCATTCAAGAAGTCTGCCTCCAAATATTTATCTATTCCTTTTTTAATAAACACATTTTAAATATTAAATACATTAGAAACAATAAAGAATACTATATTCTGTGTTGTAGTATTTAAAGAATCCTGAAATGAATAATGTACAACTTTAGAAGCTAGGACTGAGTAAGTGATTTTAGAAATATAGATGGGGATGGATGCTAGCGAGATACCTAGGAAAATAACCTATAGTGTAAGACAATGTTTTCTAGACTTCCTGCAGCCTCATTTATAGATGAGAGTTCAGAATTTCTAGAAAATATAGCTTTAAGTTTATAGATGGAGAGTGGGTGGAAAGCAAAATGAGGATTAAAAAAACTATTTATAGCAGTCTCTAAAGCTGAGATGCAAACTAGCATCCACAATTAGATTTTAGTTGAGATCAGTTAAAAGGAGTGGACCTTATTTTTAACTCACAAGTAAAATATACCTTGTACCAATGGGTATGATACACTTTGTATTATTTTAATTACAATATTGATCACAACCAAGACGGTTTCATAGTTTTCAGAAGCAGATAATTTAAATGTCAAATCTAACATGACATATTTCTGTGGGACATGGAAGTGAGAAACAACCTCTTGAATTACCCAAAACATACTTTAACTTGATTAAAATATTCCAAATTATAACGTATTACAGTTTGTTATGTTACATGCAGAGTCTAGACAGAATAGTATTTTGGAAATCTAGGCATGAAGAAGGTGAACATGTCTTGAGTCCCTGAGTGGAAATTATAATGAGAGCTTATAGGAATTCCAATTAAGAGTCAATAGCCTTGCTTTTTATGAGTCTGCCAAAAGCTTATCAACTTTGCTTATCTTTTCAAAGAACCAGGTTTTAGTTTCATTGATATTTCCTATTATTATTGCAGTCTTTATTTCATTTATTTCATTTTTGATCTTTATGATTTGTTTTCCTTCTACTAACTTTGAGGGTTTTTTTGTTTTTTTTTTCTCTAGTTCCTTTAAGTGTAAGTCTAGGTTGTTTATTTGAGATTTGTATTATTTCCTGAAGTAAGCTTGTACCACTGTAAACTCCCCTCTTAGAACTGCATTTGCTGCATCCTATAGGTTTTGGATCATTGTGTTTTTGTGTTCACTTGTCTCGGTATTTTTTGATTTCCTGTTTGATTTCTTCAGTGATATATTGGTTATTTAGTAACATGTTGTTTAGCCTCCATGTGTTCGAGAATTTTGCAGTGTTTTTTTTCTCCTCAAAAAAAAAAAAAAAAAACAAAAACAAACAAAAAAAAAAACAGAAAGGGACCAAATCAATAAAATCAGAAATGAAAATGAAGAAGTTACAACTGACACCACAGAAATACAAGTGATCATAAGAGACTACTACAAACAACTATATGCCAGTAAAATGGACAACTTAGAAGAAATGGATAAATTCTTTGAAAGGCATGATCTTCCAAGACTGAACCAGGAAGAAATAGAAAATGTGAACAGACTAATTAACAGTAACAAAATTGAATCAGTCATTTGAAAACTCCCAACAAACAAATGTCCAGGATCTGATGGTTTTGCAAGTGAATTCTCCTAAAACTTCAGAGTAAACATCTATCCCTCTCAAGCTATTCCAAAAAATTGCAGAGTAAGAACCATTTTGACTTCAATCTATGAAGCCACAATTACCCTGATCCCCAAACCAGACAAAGGTATCACAAGAAAAGAAAATTACGTCAGTATCACTGATAAACATAGATGCAAAAATCCTCAACAAAATATTAGTGAACCCAACAATACATTAAAAGAATCAAATACTTCAATGAAATGGAATTTATCCCACGGATGCAGGGATTTTTCAATATCTGCAAATCAATCAACATGGTACACCACATTAACAAATTGAAGACTAAAAACCATATGATCATCTCAATAGATGCAGAAGCTTTTGATTAAATTCAACATCCACTTATGATCAAAACTCTCCAGAAAGTGGGCATAGATGGAACATACCTCAACATAATAAAGGCCATATATGACAAACCCACAGCTAACATCATACTTAACAAGGAAAAGCTGAAAGCACTTCCTCGAAGATCAAGAACAAGATAAGGATGCCTACTCTCACCACATTTATTCAACATAGTTTTGGAAGTCTTAGCCACAGCAATCAGAGAAGAAAAAGAAATAAAATGTATCCAAATTGGAATCAAAGAATTAAAACTGTCACTATTTTCAGATGACATGAGTCTATACATATAAAACCCTAAAGAAGTGACCAGAAAACTACTAGAGCTCATCAATGAATTTGGTAAGAGCCCAGAAATAAACCCACACACTATGGTCAATTTATCTATGAAAGAGGAGGCAAGAATATACAATGGAGAAAAGACATTCCCTTCAATAAGTAGTGCTAGGAAAACTGGACAGCTACATGTAAAAGAATGAAATTGGTACATTCTCTAACATCATATACAAAAATAAGCTCAAAATGTATTAAAGAATTAAATGTAAAATAAGATACCGTAAAACTCCTAGAGGAAAACATAAGCACAACACTCTTTGACATAAATCATAGCAGAATTTTTTTGATCCATCTCCTAAAGCAAAGGGAATAAAAGCAAAAACAAACAAATGAGACCTAATTAAACTTAAAAGCTTTTGCAAGAGAAAGGAGGCCATTGACAAAATGAAAAGACAACCTACTGAATGGGAGAAAATATTTGCAAATGACATGACTGATTAGGGGTTAATATCCAACATTTTAAAATAGCTCAAAGAATTCAACATCAAAAACAAACAAATGAACAAGCAAGCAACCTTATTGAAGAACTAAATAGACATTTTTCCAAAGAAGAAATGCCAGTGGCCAACAGGCACATGCATAGATGCTCAACATGGCTAATATTCAGAAAAATGCAAATCAACACCACAGTGAGCTATTGCCTCACGCCTGTCTGAATATCATCAAAAAGAACACAAGTAACAAATATTGGCAAGTATGTCGAGAAAAGGGAACTCTCATATGCTGTTGGTGAAAATGCAAATTGGTGCAGTCACTGTGCAAAACAGTATGGAGGTTTGTCAAAAAAACTAAAAATAGAACTACTATATGATTCAGAAATTCCACTACTGGGTATGTATCTGAAAAAATGAAAAACACTAATTCAAAAAGATACATGTACCCCAATGTTCATAGCAGCATTAGTTACAATTGCCAAGATATAGAAGCAACCTAAGTGTCCATCAACAGATGGATGTTTAAAAAAGATGTGATTATATACATGTGTGTGTGTGTGTATTATTTTTATTTAGCCACAAAAAGAATTACATTTTGCCATTTGCAACAACACAGATAGACCTGCATAGTATCATGTTTAGTTAAATAATTCCAACAAAGGAACACAAATACTCTATATGTAATCTAAAAAATAAAACAAGTGATTTTATATAACAAAACAGGAACAGGCTTATAGATATAGGGAACAAACTATTGATTACTAGCGGGGAGAGGGAAGAGTGGAAGTGCAAGATAGAGGTAGGTGTTTAATAGTTACAAACTACTGTGTATAAAATAAATAAACTTCAAAGATATATTGGTCAGCACAGAAATGTAACCAGTATTGCATAACTTTAAATACACTGTAACATATAAAATTTTAAAGTCACTATGTTTTACACCTTAAATTAATATAATATTATAAATAAACTATACTTCAATTTGAAAAAAAAGAATAAAGAGCCTTGAATGTGTAATATTTATCGGCTGGGGGTGTTACTAAGACAACAGTGAAGTATTTGGGTATGGGCCTTCTCCTGCAGGATGTTCAGACAATCTCCATAGAGAGCAGATTATCTAGACATCCTACTCCTTCTAGCCTTGATCCACAGTGTGTTTAAATTTCTAGAACTGCTGTACATAGGCACACATCATGCCAAATTATCTAGATGTGAGTGAACTTGTCAAGTGTAACAATTTCCCAATGGGCATTAGTGAGGCAAATAATTCTATAATATGTTTAAATTGTCAGTGTTGTGTTTGAAAGGCTATCTTCTACTTCTTGGTAAACATAACATGAACATGTTGATACTTGTTGTGAAAGTGCAATTTTGTAAAGATCCATGTTTACTTCATAGGCAGAGAAAGACACGGAATCAATAAAGAAGGATAGCAATATAGAATATGGAGGCTTATGGATGTCTTGGCAATTGTTTTTCCCTCATAAATTGCACCTTGGCCTCCGTGGGGAAGACACATGGTTAAAAGACCTCTGTCTATAAAGTTGTGTATATTCTTGATTTGAAAATCTGAGAGATGGGTTTTTTTATCTGGATTCCATGGATATTAACCTGGATATACAACTCAAATTTAAAGCGTTTTAAAGGAATAAAAGCTGAGAAATAATTTGAAGTATTAACCATACTTTATCAGTTGAACAAGGAGGCAATGAGTTTTTTTATGCAGAGGGCTCATATTATACAGAGGCTTAAGATGACTAAATATTTCTTTGAAATTTCAAGGGCTAAGACAGCAGCAAAGGAGAAGATCAGGGAAGTAAACAGAGGATGTATAAAAAAAGGTATTTTGAAACTATGCTAAAAAATTTTATCTTCATCCTTTATATTAGTGGTTCTCAAACTTCTCTGAATTCATTCATGAATTTCATGAATATTTTCAGATGCCACCGTGGACATGCCAAGCAGACCAGTCTTTGGGTCCATCACTTCTGCTTTAATCATAAAAGTAACTTTAAATTTTTAAAAAATATTTTAATAGGCTTCCAGGTAAGTTTTTATTTGTTAATAGAGGTCTATGGCTAAAACAAAGTGTGGAACCTATTGTCATATATGATGAGGAGCCTTGCAAAAGTTTTAATGACAAAGTGATATAATTTAAATTACCTTTCACAAAAATTCTTCTGGATGCTGTGTTAAGAATGGATTCATAGAGAGGCATGAGTGGAGACTGGAAGACCAGTTAGGAAGCTGTTAACCAAGTGAGGAATAAGGGTATCTGGATCTCAAGCATAGGTAGTGGACATGCAGAAAAATGAACAACTGAAAAGTCAGTTATGAGATGTAACTAATGGGAGTTGATAACATATCTGAATTTATAAAATTGCTTTTTCTCCTGTGTAAAGTGTTCTTCTTTTTTGTTTGCTACCTAAAGAAAATACATAAAATTCAGAAAAAAATAAAAAAGATGGAAACAAAACTTATCCACAGTTCTACTACTGAAATACAATCACTGCTACTACTCTATTTGCCCTCTTGTAGTCCTTATTCTCTTTCTCTTCTCTCCCTTTCTTCCATAAGTTAAATACAATCAGTTATGTATATTAAATGTGCTTAACTCTAGCATTTGTTTTGTCTAGAATAAAAAGTATTTTTAACCAGAGTGTTTCAGAGCTATAACTATATACAGATGAATACATATAGTGAGTCTAATAGTATATCACCTTGCCACAAAACATGACTAAACATGGATACTCATTCTTGTTAGTATTCTTATCATTTCTTTTCCCCAGTGAGTTAGTTGTCAAGTAACTCTGTGATGATTATTAAAATGTGACTACTAGCTACAGTGATGTCTCCTGAACATGTTAGAAAAGTTTTTAAATGTATGCATCAGTAAAAATGAGGATTTTAATACATTTTGACATTTTAGAAGATGACCAAAAGCATTATATTTTATGACAGTCTTTTATTATGACAAGATTAAATATGAAATGCAGTATTTATTAATCTTAGGAGTAATATAAAATTATATATAATTATTTTAAAGAAAAGACTAAATATATGATTGAAAGGAAATAATATCAAAACTAAAAAATGAAATGAATATATAATATTCTTTTCTTAAGTACTTCAGATTTAACAGTATATGAAAACCATTCCTAGTAAAAAAATATTAGGAAAGATAATTCCCCTATAGGATATTAGAGCTGGAAGGGACCTTAGACATCATCTAATACAAACTTTCATTTTACAGATGATAAAATTGAGGCCAAGAAGGGTGATGTGCTCAAAATTGTTATTGGCAGAACTGAGACTGAAACTTACATCAGTTATCTTTTTATTCCTCCATGCTTCTACACACACACACACACACACACAGAGAGAGAGAGAGAGAGAGAGAGAGAGAGAGAGAGAGAGAGAGAGAGAGAGAGAGAGAAAGAGAGAGATTTTCCTAATACAATTCTCTCTGAATTTATCTCAATTTTGACAATTACCTACTCCTTACTCTTACCAATGTGGGATTCTTCTTTTGATTGCTTTCTGGTCTGGACCAATAGCTATATCCAGTCCATTATACCATGCATTTTTCATGCTAGGGAGTAGAAAGGAAAGTGACTTCACTCACTAGGTACTCAACTATTGTTATGTATTATCCCTCCAAACGTGTAACACTTTGATAACAAAGCTGAGCAGTATTATGTCAGAGCACCTCTTTTACATACAATACAGTTTTAATAAACTTGAAGGCCTTAAGTAGGGATTTTTGGACTACTAAATTTTTAGATTAAGTGAGGCATAAAAGAAAAAAATTAATTATGTTTTGACAATCATTACAAATTGCTCAAGCCCCATTTCTAGATATTGTATAGTTGAGTGGCCATAATTTAATATATTTTTCTTTATATTTTTTCACTGACTGAGGATATTACAAGACCTAGCTGAACATCATTTATCATTGTCCAGGACTAAAGATATAAAGAGTACATAAAGGGCTTTATGTATATTATACAGCAGAAAAAATACCTGGAAATATTAAAAATTCTCCAATATAAAGTTGTTGTCCTATGACTTACTTGTTTTCCTTAAAAATGGACCACAACAGAAAAATCCTATACATTAGAGGTGTGTTCCAACTATTTTAGGCTTGATATTACTCAAGATGGATTTTACTAATCACCATTTTAATGAATGCTAGGTTTAAGGAAGACCATTTAGTGTATACTTTTACTTGGAAACTTTCACTTTTTTGTTCTTTTTGAAAGATAAGTAATATCTTCCACATCTAAACTGCTCCAAGTCAAGTATCTCCATCACTAAATTTCTATCACTATTATGACACACATCACATTTAGTTTTTTTTTTTACAGTTCATTGTATGTGTGTGCTTCTCACTGTATTTTTGTTCTTAAATATATTTATTTAGTATATCTATTTTTAAAACTTGTTTTACATATATTATTGTTTTTAATCCTGTGCTTTAGTAAATTGTCCAAATTACTTGAAAGTAGCAGAACTGAACTTGAGCCCAAGTCTTTGATTTTTTTTTTTTACCATATCCTCTTCTGAACAACCATACTGCTTTTCATGATATTGTTAATGGCAGAAGCTGTATTTCCAAATTTATTTTATGCATTTTTACTTCTCTAATAGGAATATTTGTACAAATAAATGCTTGTACAAATAAATATTCATTAAATTTTCATTTGAATGGTAGAACACTTATTCAAGGATAAAATAAACTGCTAGTCAAAAGTGACTAGAAGCAATTGTGTAACATAGGATGTTAGCACTCTGTGCCTCTTAACAGGAATACTGCCATTCTTTTGATGTCTTTTGTTAACTTCAGAACAAATTTATCTGACATTTGGGACAATTTGACTGGAGCTGTTTTATTTTTGAGAAAAAGTACCTTCTAAATAGACAGAGTTATCACTTAAGTGATTTCAACAGTTTTACATAGAACTGATATAATTGCCACATGAGCAAGTCCAGCATTTCTCACATTGATCCTTTCAGTGCAAGAATCATATCTTCTCCATCACTGAACTTAACTTTTAATAGTTTTTAAATTGATGTGTTAATCACAAATATTTTTGTTCATTCTAAAAGCCAGGAATTTTAAAGCAGAGCTTCCCAAGTAGTAAGCAAAAAATTGGTTACAGGAGTACCAAGACATTGATCCTCTCAGCCCTCAGGATGGTACAACAGAGTCAGGCGGCCTGATACCAGGCCCTCTGACCATGAAGAGTCTGGTCTATTTCCCTTCAATATGGTGTTCAAATATCATCATAAAGTTTGGGATTGCTATTCTGAAGGACAATGCATGGTTAATTTAACTTTCTAAATATACTAGAAAATATTTTAAAATTTGACATTAATTAATATTTTTCCTATTGTTTGAAACACTGAGGTTTGACTCCAAACATGTAAATATGAGATGTAATAATCTTCTCTTTTAAAAGGCACATTTAATCTACTAAAAATGAGTGTTTATCTGTGGCAAGATAATTTTCCTCATGTTTAATTTCCCTATATGTTTGAGTAAGTCTCATAAACCAAAGGCTGCAACTGGCCAATATCATTATATGGTTGTTGACTTTCTTATCATTATGTTTTAATCCCAAGCAATTACTTTAGTGACCCTTCACATCTCAGAGTCACATTTATTTTTAACCATATTAACATTCATTTATTTGTTATTCACAACTGCCTATGCATGAACACTTCATTAGAAGTCAGTTTCATACAGGCCAGAAACCAAGCCCAAGTTCCTTCAAGACTGTGCCTCTTCAGAAGCCACCATGAGCACAGATTCTTAAATCCATGCTCAAGAGAATTAAACCAATGTTCATTTAGATAACCCACCCAGCACCTTTATCTCATGATTACTTGTTCCTCAACTTCATTTCACTTCAGCTACTCACTTTCATGAATACACTATGGGTTTTGCAATGATTTAGAACTGCTCCATCTCTGAAATAGCAAACTTCAGTACCTCACTTTCTGAACCACTATTTTCCGTAATTCTAGGTCACTTTAACATATTCAAAAATATTTATTGAGTACCTTCTATGTGAAAAGTGTTGTGCAAAACACTGGATGTGTAGTGATTGAATAATAACTGTGACTGTCACAAATGCTATGAAAAAATACAGGTTATAACCAAATCAGGATAAGTTACACGATATTACTGAGCCTTGATGAGAACACATTCTCAGTAACTCTCAAATCTATCCCTTCCTTTATGTTCCAAAGCCATTTCCTTATATAAGTTTCATCCATGCTTATCTACTTGTTGCATCAGTCCCTAACTTGGTTTCCTGATTTATCTCATCCTCCTTTCCTTCACACTAATTCTAAAGTGATCTTTTACAAACTCATAACATGATTATGTCATGTTCATGTTTAAAATACCTCAAAGGCTGCCCAGATCTTCCAGACTGAAGTCAGTTTCCTGAATTTAGCACATAATGCGCTTCATATTCTGACTAACATCTATTTCTGTGATCTCATTCACTGCCATACTCCACGTGCAAGCCCTCCTCTCAGTATACTGAACATAGGTTCCAGAATGCATCTTGAATGCTTGATATCATTATGCTGTTTTATATATTCATTTTACTGCTTATGGTGCTTTTCAAACCTCCTTTATGTAACTCCCATCAGTTTTTTTTTAAGACATTATTGTCAAATAAAATTGTATATATTTAAAGTGCAAAACTTGATTTTGATATACATATACATTTTGAAATGAGCACAATCAAATTAATTATGATATCTATCATCTCTACATAGTTACCCATGTGTGTAGGTGAGTGTGTGAGGTGAAAATATTTGATTTAAGATCTAGCTTTTTAGAAAATGCCACCAGGCTGTACATTAGAATTACAGAACTTATTCATCTTGTGTAACTGAAACTTTGTACTCTTTGACCAAAATCATGTAATTTCCCTTTTCCCCTCAGCCCCTGGCAAACATCACCTAACTCTCTGTTTCTGTGAGTTAGACTGTTTTAGATTACACACATAAGTGGCATCATGTAGTATTTTTCTTTCTGTATCTTGCTTATTCAACTTAACATAATGTCTTCTAGCTCCATCTGTGTTATCACAAATGGCAGAATTTCCTTCTTTTTTAAGGTGAAAAATATTTTATTGTGTGTGTATCAATTTATCTTGACTATTGTGAATGTTGTTGCGATTAACTCTTATTTTTCCTTTAAAGTTCATAATAAACATCATAATCTCCAAGAATCCTTCCTGATCACCTTCCTCCAGTCAATCTGATCTATAAGCCCAGACTCTATTTTCTTATAGCACTAGTGAATATCTCTATTATAGTATTTACTCTATGTTTTTTTAATGAATTGTTACACTCTATATTGTACTTTATGATGTCATGTCTCTCTCTAAGTTATGAATGCCTTGAGGGCAGGGATTTTATCTTACTTGATACTGTGTCTCCAAGACCTCATACAGAGTAGGTGCTTAAGAAATGTTCATGGGAATGCAGAGAGATGGCAATGGAGAGAGATAAATAAAGTTGAGAGAGGGAGGGAAGAAGAGCTGAAAGGTGGGAAGAATGGAGCTGAAGAAGGCAAGAAGGTAGACAGGAAAGCAGGCAATAAGAAGGAAGGAAGGAAGGAGGGAAGGAAAGAAGGGAGGAAGGAAGGAAAGAAGAAAAAAAGGAGGAAAGAAGGAAGGAAAGAAATATTAAATAATTCATGAGAAAGTATAGAAGGCTTCTGCCATGCTTGAAAAATGAAAGAAGAGAGTTTAAGGAGTATATTCAGGAATCCTAAAAAATATTACTTGAAGAGACCAAAAAAAAATTCATTACTTGATCAGTCATCACTTAGGTGTATAAAACTGTAAGGAACTCTTGCAGTGAAATATGACCATTGTTCATATCTGTTTGCTTGTTCTTTGTAGTGACATTCTTTTACATGTGTACTAAAGTTTCTACAGTTTAAAAATCTTAATTTGCTTGTCAATGAGCTTGTAGAACATAATCACACTCCTTAATTAGAACAGACTTAGACAAACAGTATTACCATTTTCTTCATGGGGGTAAATAGTAATTCAATGCAAAATGTTCTGCTGTTTTACATTTTCCAGAGCTTTCATTCATTCTTGCTTAGTGATTACAAATGGCTCATAAATAAACACTTGGCATGATTTCTGAAATGTTCTGTATTTACTTACAAGGCTTGTTCTTCCATCACTAGGTCATTTAAGTGGTTTTGAAAGGTTGTATACAGGTTCATTTTACAAGGTATTTTAAGTTTGTAATCCTGCTTAAATACACAAAAATAGGAAGGATTAACAAACTGCTGTTTGGAGCAGATAGAGAAGATAGAGCTCAGGACAATCAAGACAGAATCTATCAGGAATACAAAATCAATTGGTCAAAAATGGAAGACCATCAACAAAAATAACATGCTATGGACCCTCAAGGCTTACTGTTTACGCTAGAGGAAGCCTAAAATAATCTGTGGTTTTTGATGCTTGATTTAGTTTTCCACAAGCCTAATTAACACCAGATTAAGTTTGCTGCCAGTATAGTTTATTGTTGAGACTGACAAATACTTGCTGTTTATTTGTCTCCTGTGCAGAAAGACTGGCAGCAATAATATAATGACATATTTAATAATACTGACAACAGTCTACTAATACTACTGTACAGAAATTTGTGGGCTGTTATATTTTTTAGAAACTCATTTTTCTAATGAACAAAGAATTCCCTAGAAACAACTAAGCCATCTCATATTCTATCTGAGTGTGTCCACTTGGTTTGTTATAAAATGCAATTTTAAACATCCCCTGTTTTAAGACAGGTCTCATTTGCTTTAGCAAGACTAAATATGAGGACAACTTATTTGAGTTTGCCACCAAGTATCAGTAATCTCTTCTTTCTGAGGAATATATAAGAAAAATTAATTCAGGGATCTCTGTTCAGAACATGCAATGAGTAAGTGAATTGCGACACTCATTCATTCTTTTAGGTTTCATTTTTTCTAACACCAGAAGAAACTCCCTAATCCCATCTCTGGAGTTGTTGATACATATTACAATTCAAGGTCAAGATGGAATAATACTACTTATTTGCTTTTCTTTGGATCTTTAAATTCAGTGCAAGAGTTCACAGGGATACAATAGAACAGAAGATGTTTGTTTATATATGTGAACAAACTGGGAACAAAATTTTCATCTTTATCCTTGAATGCTCTCCTTTGATTTCAAAGAAGTTTGATACATATAGAAACATGCAAAAGGGTAAAGCTGGGTAAGAAGTCAGTATAAAAGGACAGGATACTTTATCAATAGAATAATGTATGACATACACCAAGAAGGCATAGTCAACTGTCAATGTGACTCTTAATTGAGAAATGAGGTTTGAATAACACAATCTAAAAAATAAGTATTTTAAACTTATGTGATTTATACATACATATGCGCAATCATTCGTTTCTTTCTGGCCCCTTGGCCTAGCTTTTTCTAGTGGCCAGGGCTTAGCAACTCTTCAACGAACCACAATAAAAAGGAGAGTAATTTCCCTTTACTATTATTTATTCAACTATTCAACTTTTTGCCTTAGCTAATATGATTTGTCTAAAGTTTTGAATTTTCTGTTCCTTCCCAAATTCTTTTTCTGAAAAGTGTAAGAAACTACAGACCTCATTCCCTAAGACCTCTATACTTCAAATACCTCAAAGCACATCATGGCTGATCAAGAAAATCACTACTAGAAAAAAATTTTAAAGTCATTTGACTTTTCCCTCCCTCTCCATGGCATATGTTGCCTAATACAAAGATTGATACCCAATAAGTTCTCAAAGAATTTCAAAGTAAAAAATAATGGCTGCTTCAGTGGTCTGTTTAGTATCTTAAAATGTCTCTCTGTGTTCCAAAATCCCATTTGAATTAAACTGCAGTAATGCATGGATGGTGTTGTTTAGGTTTATTGTCACAAGAGATTTTCTAACTAATGTGTTGGAGTAGCAGTAGTCAAACATGGATGAACAGCTCTTTGAAAGAACTGTGGAGTTAATCCTAACACAAACCATTGTACTGTGTTACTAAGATGGCCTCCAAAAGAATAAATACACTGAACACTATATAATACCACTCTTTGACATACATACCACCTCCTTTATTACTCCTAGGTAATAGTTTTCTTCTTTTTAAAAGTGTTTTGTTTCTGGGGGGTATAGTTTACAGACAGAAAAGTGGACATATCTTAAGTTCACAATTCAATGAAAGTTTACATATGTGTCCATGTGTGTAACCACCCAGATAAAGAAAGTAAAGATTTCCAGCACCTCAAAGGCTCCCTTGTAAGTTTTAGTCAGTGTCCTCAGATAACCATTATTCTGATTTCAATCTACATAGACTGATTTCTCAAAATTAACTTTATACATATGAAATCATAGAATATATAGTCTTATATCTGACTTCTTTTACTCATAATTATATCTATAAAGTTAATCCACATTGTTGCACGTATCATTAGTTCATTCTTTTTTCATTACTTTCTGATTATGGTCTAAATCTGTTGCTAAAAGTTTATAAATCACAACATAATTGAAATACTTGGATATCTACTTGAAAAAGAAACATTTGACTTCAAAATATTAATCATACCCTGCTTAGCCCACCATATCTATGTTACTGGTATCATACAATTGAGCCAGTCTCAAAAGGAATGTTTGTTTTACAAACATATCAGAAATATCTAGCAGTTTTCTAATCTAAAGGAACATCCAATTTTGAAACTGTCTCCATTGTGTAATAACAGTATTATTGATATGGTGGGGTAAGCAGGCTGTTACTGAAATTGTATTTTTCTGAGAAATTTGAACATTGGAACTCATGTTCCCTCAATAGTACATTTTTTTTCAAATATTCTAGTCTTAGAACATTTTTCACATCCCCAGGAAAATTAGAAGCACACCTCACCTCAGTTAAGGATTCTCTATTTCCTTAAGTCTAGGATAGAATCATTTTCAACATATAAATTGTAAGAAGCAGGCTAACTGAAATGAAACCATGTAAAAGGATTAAGAACAGACTTTAAAAAAGCCAAGATGTAGAAGTTAGGAAGGTATAAGTTGCAAATAATTCAACTCAAATATGCTTAAAAATATAAGAATTTATTCTCTCGCATATTTGGAGGGTATATGTTTATAGGCAGATATACTGAGGTTCAGTGAGACCTTCAAGGACCCAGTCTCTTAGATTATGTCCCTCTTTCTGTTCTGAAGCTCAGTGTTGGTCCAGGGATACACAATTTGTCATTCAAATCTATTAAAGAGGGTGGAAAGGGAGAGAAAGAGAGAGAGACAGAGAATTCTTTGCCAAACTGTGGAAGTCCTGAGCTTTATGCTGATTGAATCTACCCCTGGAGCTGGAAATGGGATCTATCACATTTAAATCTCTTGGCAGCTAACGAAGGAGAGAAGCATGAAATGATATTAGGAAAACAATTTTTATGCACAAAGTCTGTTCAAGTTTCATTCACTCTCCAGCTTCCCTTTGAAATGGCTCCCAGTGTTGTTGTCAAAAGATTTTTTATTTCATGTCTGTAATTAAAAGACAAGTAGACTTTCAAGGAAAGTCCTTTCTTGGGGCAGGAACTATTGCATGAACTCCTCATTTTTTTTTCAATTTAAAAAGGAAAGAATACTGACCATAAACTTCAAGATACAGTACAGCATATATAATAGAATAATGGCAATCCTTTAGCATAGAAATAAAGTATGTTGACTTCTCCTCAACGTTTCCAATGTCACTAAAACAAAGTGACAGCAGCAAAATAACCAAGGAAGTGGAGGACATGGCAGAACAAAGAAAAAGGTAAAGATGGGGGTAGGGAGAGGGAGGAACGCGGAACTCAACATTTTTGGAATTGCTTAAACCTAAGACTAGTCTTGCTACTGACATAGTCCCAATTAGAATAAATATTAGCAAACAAAATTTTCATGTATGGCTTAGAAAAAGCAGAAAAATCCTAGAAATTGAAGGATCAGGTGAGAACAAACACAAAACTAATAACTTTATATTAAAACAAGGTATGGGCTTGGGGAAAAATCAGTAGATAAAGCCTTCCTTGTTACATAAACAAGACTATGAGTGAATGGAATTAACCAATAGCCAACATGTGATTAGATATTTACTCATATATTACAATTTGTACTCAGTTTGCTTGAACATAGATATTCACATTTTGATGTGGACAGCAAAATGTGCCAAGAAATTGTGATTATCATCCAACCTCCATGCAGCAGACTATTAACAAAACTAGCTTTGTTTTTAAGAATAAGCTCACCTCCAATTCATTGCAACATTTTATTTCCTATTTGTCATGCAGTATTTTGTATGGCATCTTTTAATGTTTCATAACATGAAAGAAATGACAATTTCAAATATACAATATCACTTCCTGCTGTATAAAAAGAAGAAAGCCAATTTTCTAGCCTCTTTTTCCTTTCATAAGGTCCACCCTTCTGATTTTGGATGATTTTAATGGCTTATCCATGTATATTTTCTAGCAGTTTATAGATTGTGAATTTACAAAGATAGAGTCAAAATATTAGGGCTGGATGGGACCTTGAAGATTATTTTTTTTCAATATCCTTATTTTACCAATATGCAAATTGAAAACTGGGGAGGTAAAATGATGTATCCAAGGTCTACCCAAATAATTAGCTATCCGAGACTTCCCAAAACCTTTGGAAAATTTCTGGGAGCAGGGAAGCTCTGCTTGAGAAGAAAATATAAATAAAAATCAGCTGAAGTTATCACTAGGTGTCCAGAAGAATGTGGTCTATGGTCTTTCTTTTAAGTGTTTCTTACAACATAGTAAGCAGTCAACAATAGTTATTTAATAAATAAATAGCTTCCTAGTTATTTTCTGAGTTTGGATTTTCTACCTGCTAAAAAAACCAGAATGACAAATTCTTAAATGGAAATAATATATACTGAATCTTGGTTTTGTTGTGACTTGATTCTTAACTAACCCCATGTTTCCAGTTCATTTGTGCTTTAGGTGTCTTCAGATCAGTTGACTCCATTGAGACTTCTGTTTTCTGCCTGTAAATCAGCATGTCCCTGGAGAATACACACACATGCACACACATACACACACACACACACACAATCTAAATTAATGAGAGAGCTACAGCTAGAATCTAGGTCACCTAGTTATTCTTAATCCAGTATTTTTTTTAGTCCACATATTATCACATACTTGATGGCTATTGAGATACATTTTTAAATCCAGTAGGAATTCCTCCTATATTTTTTTAAACAAAGGCTAAGATACTAAATAGTTGAGGAAACTAAGCAAAATAAGTTGAAAGTGAAATGATCAATTTCTAAATTTAACATTCTAATGCTTTGGGTACACTTTTAATACAAAATAGCACTTTGTATTTCGTCTGTTGGTTTAGCTCCTCTGATAGTATCTCATCAAATTAGAACTACCTTCTAATTATAATGTGTTTTATAGTGTTGATTATCAACATTTCAAGAATGGAAAACTAAGATCAATCTAAATTTACTTATTTATCTAGGGACAGAAATAAGTCAGAGATTTCATCCACGTTGAAGCCAATACTATTTCAGTTGCATTTAAATTAAGAAACCTCACCAAGCGTCTATTAAGTATTTTTCACTGTGATACAAATGGATTTAAACAGTTCTTATTTATATAACATACTTTATAATTATATTTTATTGCATTTTATTAGAAAAATTACATGCTATAATAAAATGTAGGCACTTGGAAATTCATGATATTCTCATGACAGTTAATTGTGAATGGCAGGGAACATTTTTATTTGCTGTAACAAATACTTAAAAATGTGGAAGTGGCTTTGAGACTAATAATGGATAGAGGCTGAAAATTTTTGAGAAAAAAGTTAGAAAAAGATTAGATTTCCTTGAATATACTATTAGTGTAAATATGCACTCTGGTGGGAAGGGTTCAGAAGGAAAGGAAGAACATGGCAGAAAGAAATCTGTATCATCTTAGAAATACATATGCAGTCATAAACATACTGTTCGTAGAAATATGGACATTAAAGATGCTGCTGATGGGTGCTCAGAAGGACATAAAGAGCATGGTATAGCAATTGCTGCACTGATGGCTTTTAAAGACAGAAGAAGGGGCCATAAGCCAAGTAACAGGCCTCTACAAGTTGGAAAAATAAAGGAAACCAATCCTACTCTAGAACTTCCATAAGGAAGGAATGCATCCCTAAGGAAACATCTTATATTTCTATCTTCAGAACTGTAAGAAAATTAATTTGTGGGATTTTAAGGCTCTAATTTGTAGCAATTTGTTACAGCAGAAATACAAAACAATACAGTTTGGGGGAATTCCTGGATACCTATCTGTTTGATCTCTTTCTAAAGATTTTGCCTTTTGATTTGTCACCTGAATTGTATCCAGATCAAACTGATTAGGCCACTTAAATTCAGCAATCTTTTAAATACTCTTGAGGAAGATCTTGTTAAAGGGCAAATTCTGATTTAGAGGATCTGGGGTTGGCCCTAAAATTCTGGATTTTTAACAAATTCCCAGGCAATGCTGACACTGCTGCTCCTCAGATAACACTTTGAGTAGCAAGATGCTAGGGTAAATCATTAATCACAGGCCTCCTTAGTGCCGACATTGTAATTTTGTTCATATTATGACTTGCCCTTTACTCCTATAACCACTGAAGGGAGTCATTTAAAGTGGCAGAGGCTGAAATTAAAGCAGGGATTTCCCCTTTTGCAGGGGGAATGAAAAAAGCTTTATTCTTATTTTTTCCATCTAAATCTTCTTCTCGTGAGCTCTCACATAAATCTAGAGTGAAGCCTACTCATACTTGTTGGTTATCTCGTGTAAAATAAAATCTTGAGGGTCACAGCCAGTTGATGAAATGGCTATAGACCCTAATGTAATGGAATATTTTTGTAACTGGTTATCCTGCGTCAAAACAAGAGGACATATAGAAGTCCAAGTTTCAGTATGAGAATACAATCAGTGGTATGTGTATGCAAGGTAAATGGGGAGACAGATTTGTGCAGCAAAACTCTACTGCTTACTACCTCTCAGACAAGGCCCTTCTCTCTGCTAAGCCTCAGTTTCTCCATCTATAAAATAAGAGAGTTGGACTCTGTGTTCTTTAAAGGTTGTTATTAGTTTAAGGGACCAAAATAGCAACATATCTGAGATGCAGTTGCTGTCCATATTTTACATAGTTTATATAAAAAGGTGACTAAATCTCTGCCTATGTGACTTTCTTGAAATGGAGAAAATCTGCACCAATATTGTCAGTGACTTTCTTTTTCTGGGTAAAATTTTCACAGGATCATCTATCACTACTAAACAATGCTTGACTGTTAAACGTAGCTGCTCTTACAGTACACACATACACACGCACACACACACACACACACACATGCACGAATATCCTTCAGCCTCAAAGAGTGTAAATAAATCTACTTAAAATTAAATCTCTGAAGTGAACTAAAATTACCATTTCTTTAAACTGACGAGCTTTTTCCTATTAAGTTAATCAGATTCTTTTTGACAAAAATCATCTTTCCTAATTAAATGTGAGTTCAATTTCTCCTGTTAAAATTGTTCACTTCTTCCTAGAGAGTCATTTTGAGCCTTACTCTGGATAAAGTTATGATCAGTTTTGAATTTTGATAAGGAATGGTTTTAAGTGCAATCTTCAGAGATATGCTACAGGCTTTGTTCTATGAAAAGGTTACTGTAAATTGAGCAGCATGAATTCTGGTTTTAGTTTGACATTTGCTTAGCCAGTTAAGATCAAATATCCAAGTAAATTTTGCATACAAAACCTTATGTTAGTTGTTGTGCAGAAAGATCAAGGAAATGTATTTAATTTCTGACTTTTAGCAGCTTAAAGTCACATAAAAATATGAAAGTGACTTAGTAGCAGTTATCAGGTAGCATATAAATAAGTGTTAAGAAAAAAAATACAATTCAAATTCACATGTACCAATAGGTCCCAGAACAAAGGTATGATAAGAGGAAACTCAAATTAAGGAAAGTTCTTCTTCCCTTTGTAAAGCCAAGATTTATTGAGTGTCTGCTATGTCACAGGCACTGTGCAAACCACATATATGCATTATTGCACTTAATTCTCACTAAAACCTTATAAAATCAGTATAATTATTAATCTCACTTTAAAGATGAAGGTAACTGAAACAGGGATAATTAACTGGCCCAAAGTCATGAGGCTAGAAAGTGGCAGATCAAGAACGAGAACCCACATCTCCTTGACTTCAAAATTTGTTATTTTAACCACAGTTTACTGGTACAGCGTACATATTGATCCAAATCAAAGTAAAGAAATCCTTGTAGACATTTTATATACTGAAAAATCAGGTTTACCATTATTATTTAGATTATGATGACTTTGGAGTTAAAAGGTATGAGTCTCATATTACAGAGGTGGAAACTGAAGTTTAGAGAGGAAAATGACTTGCTCAAAGTCACAATAACCATAACTGACAAAATTGCTATTAGAACTCAGGTTTTCTGACTCCTAGTAGCTGTTTACAGCGCTACACTAATAGAATGTTTGCCCAATATAATTTTTATATACAATGTTTTTGTCTAAGTTAGTCTCAGCTCTGTTATACCAGTCACATGCCAATAAATGCATATAATTCAGCAAATTACTTCCACCACCCTGATTTACTCTTAAAATGAAAAGCAGTTTTCTCCTGGTGACTCAAAATATGGAATGACAAAAAACATCATTTGAACTTATGTCTAGAAGCAATTAGAAATAACCAAGTCAACTGCATACGTTCTTCTGGGTCCCATGAATACTAGTCTGTTCTGCAATTGGTACTTCTAGTTGTCTCAATTGCTGCTTCAAAAAGTTTTGGTACATGGCTGTGAGGTTTATGAATGCTGTTAAGAAACTTCCTATCTCCTTAAAAAATTGCCACTGAGTCTGACGAAAAGCTGCCAAATGGAAAAAATAATTCACATAATAGACCTAATTATTTTTAGCAAAGTACTACAAAGAGAGAATTTCCTTCAGTACTCTTAGTTACATCTACTGCTGCCCACTTTCTCATTTCTTGACTATCCAAGATATGACAGGGCATCAGTTGAAAGGGATGTAATTAGAAAAGCAGTTGTTTGGGTGTATGCCTTGATTTGCTGTGTAAGATGGCACCTGTATTAAAATATGACTTTAAAATGAATTCTGGAGCTAACAGAAGTTGGAAGGGGCAAGAAATGGATTCTTCTCTAGAGCCTCCAGTGTTACATGCCTGTGCTGACCCACTGATTTTGTCCAGTGATACTCATTTCAGACTTCACATACACTTATGCACATAATATATTTTCTGCACTTTTTGATAGAAAGTGCATACCTTTTTACCACTATATTCCTCAGTGTGCATTTATCACCAGGTAGGATATTCTCTTATGTTACCACAGTACAGTTATTAACCTCAAGAAATTTAGCATTGATGCAACACCTTTAGCTAATCTGTCACCCTTATTCTAATTTTGTCACTTGACTCAGTAATTTTCTTTATAGAGATTTTTTCTCAAGTCAATGATCAAAATACTGTATTTTTGTGTGCCTTCATCATCTTTGCCACTGCCCTCAGAATGCATTTAGTCCTCCTCATCAATATCCTTTCAAAGCATCTTGTTAAGACATGAATACATTATTCTAAGAGAAATCTAATCAGTACAAAAGACAGGGAATCTCTTACTTTCATTATCTTATATCTTTCATGTCTTGTTTTAAAACAGCGCCATCAATATACCATAAGTTTCAAAATTTTCCAAACTATTAATTTCAACTATTTAAAGTGTACCATTTAATTTTTTAGTATATTTACAGGTTTCTGCAACTACCACTACTGTCTAATTTTAAACATTTTCACTCGACAAGAAATCTGATGCCCATTAGTCATTCTCCACTCTCCCACAACACCCCAACTCTAGTCAACCGCTAGTCTACTCTTGGTTTCTATGGATTTGCCTGTTATAGCCATTTTATGTAAATAGTTTCATATAATATGTGGTCTTTCACAACTGGCTTATTTTACTCAGCATAATGTTCTCAAGGTTCATCCATGCCATAGCATGTATCAATACTTCATTTGTTTTCATTTCTGAATAATATTACATTGTAGGAACACACCACATTTTATGTATCCATTCTTCAGTTAATGGATATTTAGAGTGCTTCCACTTTTTGGTTATTATGAATAATGCTGCTATGGACAATCATGTAAAAACATGTTTCTAATTCTTTTGGATATGTACTTTGGAGTGAAACTACTAGATCATGTGATAACTCTATATTTAATATTTTGAACAACTGCCAAACTTCCAAATTCATTATTTAGAACTTCATATTTCATTAGACTATTAATTTTATTAATTGCATGTTTGATTCTAAAAAAGTAATTACAGTGACATTAGAAATTTTGTACAGATATTTGATAATTTCAGAATTCTTTCTAGTTTTCTGCTGAGATACATTTAGTCTGTAGCTATAAAATGACTGCATTTAGAACATATGAAATATTATTAACAGTTTCTACAATGTTATATACTAAACTTAGTTTGGAAGCTATTATAATGGTCAAACTTCTCAGAGTTATTTTAGAGCTTTTAAGATGTTCTAATGAATGGCTTTACAGGACTGTTTACTTTTCTATTGTGAATGTTTTGACAGGACCCAGAAGAAAGGCAGTTCTTGAGAACTTTCCAATGTGATTGTAAAGCCAAAGTGAAGGAAATCCCATTTCAAAGACTGTTTTCCTGAAACTTCCTAAACAAATTATAGTTTCCAGAGGTGAGTCTCCTGATTAGTTGAATGTAAACAATTAGTTTTGGAGATAGGATTGCTGACAGTCCTTCCTCTCAGCCACCTCCCAAGCACTAACAACAACCTTTAACAAAGCAAGAAACTACAAGGCCTCTGTCAGTCTTCTTTTGCAAACAGTGCTCATTGCTACATCTCTGCTTTTGTTCTTGGTCTTCACTATTTTTGTGTGTACTCACTATGATTTTCCTCTTTAATAACCCTAATCTGAACCATTCTTCAAAATTCAACATAGTCTCACTTTAATGCATTATTTTCCTTTTGATAGTTCATTCTTTGAAGTATTACAACATAGATTTTTAAGCACATAAACATGCATATGAATATATACCTTATATTGTCCTCTAATAAAATCACAGACCTTTAGAAAGCAAGCTATTTCTCCTTTTGTGTTTCTTAGAGTGTCTTCAACATGCATATGAGAAGTTTAATATATACTTACTGAATGATTTATCTTCACCATTTTAAGAATAGTTAGTTCTTCTAGCCAGAAAGACTTCTTCCTATTTTGAAGACTGAATTGGCTTTGAGTAGACAAATCCTAATGTTAGAGCATACTTTATATAGTACAAAAAAAGTCCCTAATTAGAAGAATAGATTCTACTCCCAGAACAATCATTATACTACAGTGGTTACAAACAAGGAATTTGGAGTCAAATAAACCTGAGTTTGCATCCCAACTTCACATTCACTAGCTATTTAACTCAGGACCATCAATCATCTCTAGGTGTCAGTTTCCTCATTTATAAAATATAGAACATAATATAACCTGTATACTATATCTCAGAGTCATTATGGGAATTAAATATGACCATGTATGAAGAGATTCTTTGAAAATTATACAGGATGATGTAGAACTATTTACAACAAACTATCTGATGAAGACAATAACAACAACAACAACAAAAACTCAACAAAATACGGACAGTCTTTATATTGCACAATGGTGTGGAATCACAAAAGTGGCTGTAGAAGCTGAAGCCATGCAAAGCAATCTTTAGAATCAACAGGAAAAATTATGATTCTTCTGAGACTTTAAACATTTGTTGTCAAAGCATTAAAAGCTCTGTTACTTTTGGTTACAAATGAAAACAAAAAATAGGAAAACTATCAATTTAGTGCACTGTGTTTTAAATATTCTAAAATTAAAATGTTTTATTTCTTTGTAAAATATATGAAGAGTGATCAGAACAGTGTTCTCCTTCTAGTCATATAACTTATGATTTGGAGGAGGCATGTTTTCTCTGTCTTGCAGAATTGTCACACTTATTTCTAAGTTTGAATTAGCTTCCAACATTTTATCTTTTGTACATTCATTGTTAAGAAATACTTCCCAGAGTTCCTTTAATATGAAATATTTGTCAGCATTACTTTCTCCGGGATACCTTCATCCTTTTTATCACAATTACTCATGTGTGTATATAAGTCTGTCTTAACTAAGTTCCTCTGGGTCTAGAGTTTCTCAGTGGTGGCAGTGTCAATATTCCCACAGTCAGCTATTTCTTCTGTAACTCCATTTACATTTGATTTAAATTTAATTTTCAGTAGTATCACTTTTTATTCTTTTGCTGCACTTTGATCTTTGTTGGTCAGTCTCCCCTTTCAATTATCCATTGTTGTAAAACACCACATGAGTTATCTCTGAGAGGCAACGTGACAGCATAACTACATGAACTGTACAACATATCCACAGTGACCAATTGCTGATAGACTTTTAAAGAAGCCATGTAATTGGTCATTGACCATGACATGCATTTATTTTTTATGTAATGATTTGTGGACTAGAGCCAGCAGTAAAATTTGTAATTTCAGCAAGTACTCATAGTTAGAACACTGTGGTAAATATAAACAATATTGTTGTAGGACTGGTACTATTTAACTAAGCTCTGGTAATTGTAACTTTTAAACATAAGAACCACACAAAGAGAGGAGTGTCTTTATTTAGAACATATTCCTAAATGGGTCAAGACACAAGATCAGAACTACTGGGCCAAGTTGTATGAGAAGAGAGTCCAAAGACATCAGCCTGGCTCTTAGTGCCCCTTCTGCTTATCCTGGTGAGGCATCTTAAAGACTGAGTAGAACTTTTAACAACCTCACCAGACTAGTGAGACAAAACTTCAAATCCAGTTTCTTCCAGGTATAAGGACCCTAGTAAGTCACCCTTCAATTAATATTAAGAGCCTGAGAAACTGCACCCAAGGATCAAAGACAAACCTGAAGTAGTCCAGAACTCACATGGACTGTTGCTGCCTAGCTTCACGTTATTTTGATAGTCCAGAAAATCTCAAGTTCTGAAATTTGAAATTCACCCTAGATTGCTAGTTCTAATATACTAGAAGAAAGCATATAAAAGTATACTCTAAAAAAAGAAATATATCATCCTAAGTGTTAAATTATTTCCAGAAATAATTTTGCAACTGCAATGTCTAACACACAAGGAAAATATAATCAGATACATAGAAAAAAAAACCAGCATGAATGAGCATCATCACAAACACCAGGTAATAGGACCAGACCCACAGGTACACCAGATAGTAGAATTACTAGGCAATTTTCATATTCATGGAGATAAAACTTAAAATTTCAGCAAGAAACTAGAAAGTATAAAAATTACATTGCAAATCTGGGGGGGAAATCTGGAGATTCTATAACTGAAAATTACATTAAGCAAATAAAAATTCGATGAATAGCTTAAATAGTGGATAAGTAAAGAGTAAATTAGTCAAAAATAAAATATGACACAAGAAGGAATGAAATGTAGGAGTGACATCTGCAAAAGTGGAAGTGGAAAGTGAATTCCAAAAATTTATCCTTGTATAAAAGCAATAAAATAAGGAAAATTGTCAGAATCAACATTTTCAGAACTCTGGAAATTAACCAAAGACTTGCAGCAACCTGATGATCATTTAGTAAAAGATAAAAATATATATGAATCTCCATAAGAACAGTGGATTTGTGGTATTTCAATTTATTCTGGCCTCATCCCTCAGTTACAGCTCAGTGGAGCCTTGAAAAAAATCAGCTCACATTTCAAATATTGAAGGCAGCAAAATGCAGCTGGAACTTTTCTAAAGCATAATTCTCAAAAAATAGTCATTATTTGAGCTATCTGGTGGTTCCCTGGAAGACCTTCCCAAAAAAGCTATTTTTACATTTGAGGTCACTGTAACTCATTCAGTGACCCAGTACTAAAATCCTCTCTGTAGAGGCATTTATTGAACATTTTAATGAACATCACAGCTGCCTGAAGTATTAGAGAAAGGCAAATAGGCACACCAATTTTTTTTTGAAAAAAAAGCTCAGGACGAAATGTCCATGAGACTTTGAAAAACTCCAAAATAGTCTTGAGGGTCTAGAAGTCCACATTCCTTTGTTGGGCTGTGTGCAAGCTCAGGAAAGATCTGAGAAGGCCCTAAGCTTTTGATTCCAGCTGACTTTGAAGCTCTATTCAAGCAGGAAGTAAAGGCTAAGGCAGAATTGTGAACTGTCCAACAGAAAGTTGAATACATGCCCCAACAAACACATAGAGCCCATTAGCAGAGACTGGAGGATTTGTTGGTTTCAGACATTTAAAGAAATATCTTATGAATCACTAGTTGACCACTAAGCTAAGGGAATAGAGACTTCAGTTGACGAACATGATAGAGAACACATAGTTTACATAATTAGTTCAGAAAAGTCACTAAAGAAACAAACAAAAATTATAATAAAGAGTAACAATAGCAAACATGGGGGAAGGGAGAGAATCTGATTTTCAGGGCTACCACATATATTAATTGAAATATCTAGTTTAAAAATATGAGACATAAAAAGAAATGACACTATGACCCATGCATAAGAAAAAGTAATCAATAAAACCTATCTCTTAGATTCCACATATGAGTGATCTCATATGGTATTTTTCTTTCTCTTTCTGGCTTACTTCACTTAGAATGACATTCTCCGGGAGCATCCATGCTGCTGCAAATGGCATTATGTTGTCGCTTTTTATGGCTGAGTAGTATTCCATTGTATAAATATACCACATCTAAAAAATAAAAAACAAAAACAAAAACAAACAAACAAACAAACAAACAAAAACAAAGTGTAAATACAGGACAGAAATAGACTCATAGACAGAGAATACAGACTTGTGGTTGCCAGGGGGGTGGAGGGTGGGAAGGGACAGACTGGGATTTTAAAACTGTAGAACAGATAAGATTACATTGTATAGCACAGGGAAATATACACAAAATGTTATGATAACTCACAGAGAAAAAAATGTGACAATGAGTGTGTATATGTCCATGAATGACTGAAAAATTGTGCTGAACACTGGAATGTGACATAACATTGTAAAATGATTATAAATCAATAAAAAATGTTGAAAAAAATTAAAAAAATAAAGCCTATCTCTGAGGAAGCTCAGATGTTGAACATACTAGAAAATACTTTAAATCAATTATTTTAGGTATTTTCAAAGGGGTAAAGGAAACTATGTCTGAAGAACTGCAGAGAAGTATAAATGTCCCACCAAATTAAGAACATCAATAAATGAAGATAAATGAATACAGAAACTAAACATAATTTCTGAAGCTTAAGATACAATAACTGAAATATAAAAAATCATGAGAGGAGTTCAGCAGATTTGAGCAGGTAGAAGAGAGAGTCATCAAAGTTAAAAATTAACCAATTAAGAGTAGCCAATCTGAGGAATAAAAAGGTAAAAACAGAAGAAAAATTACAAAGCAGCAGATACCTGTGGGATACCATCAAGAGTAGCACCATACACAGTGGAAGTCACAGAAGAAGAAAATAAAAAATGGTGTGTGTGTGTGTGTGTGTATATATATATATATAAAAGAAATAATGGTCAAAACCTTCAAAATTTGAGGAAGCACAAAACCTTCAAAATTTGAGGAAGCACATTGGTCTACATATTTAACAATTCAATGACCTCAGAGTAGGGTAAACTTTAAAAACTTTTTATTAAATACATTAGCTCATTCAGTCTTCTTAAACCTGTGGGTTGTGAAGGAAAGATATTATCACCACCACTAGACAGAAGAAGAAGCTGAAGCTCAGATTATGAGGTATTACTAAATTCAACTAGTGAAGGAACTAGGAACAGAACCTAGGTTTCCTGACTCTTAGTCCAATGTGCCTTCCAAATGACATATTACCATATTCATTTGAGCAATTTTGTGCCTCATACCACAAGTTTAATGGTGACATAATTTAGACTTAAGATTTATAAGGCATTCTCTGGGACAAAGTTGTCAAGCTAAAGTTTGATAGTTTATATTTTCTTTCTTCTATGCCTACAAATTATCAAGGTCATCAATTTTGTAAAAGGTGATAGAATTGCTAAAGCTTTTAAATTTCTTCTGTTTTTTTTTAATATTAACCCAGAATATTAACATATTCATTCAGCAAAGTATTCATTGGTGACATGATCTTGAAAAGAAATGAACAAAGTTGCTTGTAGAACAGCTGTATAATAGTGATAAAAATTAAGTTTACCAATGGTGATGAAGAAAGAAATAGCATTGAATCTTCATAATGTCAATTTTTTCTTCATCAGACAGGAGCAAAACAATATCTTGTGAAATTAATTTGAAGCCCACTGAAGCAAACAAACAAATAATCCTGAAATGTTCTTATTTGTGAATATAGAGAAAGGTTTTCTGACATTTTACTAAGTCAGAATTTATGTTGTTATTATTTTTTTAATGTAACAGCCAAATTAGAAGTAAAGATATTTGGTTTTAACATACTCAACTGTCTTTTAATACTAGATATCTCCACCAAATGTTTAAAATTAAATATTTTTCTATCTGTAATTGCATTAGGATAAGATAATCAAACCTTGATTGGAAATCAAAACAAAGAACATGGCTTGTATGACCAAGGGATACTGGAGATTATTTTACCTAACCTTATTTTACAAAAGAAAAGACAGAAGCTACCGTAGTATGAATATTGTGTCTCCCCCAAAATTCATATGTTGAAACTTCATCCCTGATATGATGGTATTTGGATGCAGAAACTTTGGGAGGTGATTAGTTCATGAGGATGGAGACTTCATGAATGAGCTAAGTGCCTTTATAAAAGAAACCCCACTGACCTTCCTTGCCCCTTCCACCATGTGAGGTCACAGTGAAAAGACAACTGTCTGAGAAAAAGTAAGTGGGTTTTCACCAGGCATAGAATTTGCTAGCACCTTGATCTTTAATTTCTCAACCTCTAGAATTGTGAGAAATGTTTGCTGTTTAAACCACCCATTCTATGGTATTTTTGTTACAGCAGTCCAAGCTGACTAAGAAATTATTACTGAGAAAAGGGCTGCTGCTGTAACAAATATCTAAAAATGTGGAAGCAGCTTTAGACCTGGGTTATTCTTGTGAGAACTCAGTGAGAAAAAAGAGTTGTAGAAAATGCCTAAATCTTCTTAGAAAATACCTAAGTAATTCTAAACAGAATATTGGCAGAAATATGGATGGTAAAGACTATTCTGATGAGGTCCCCCTAGAGAAATAAAGAACATGTTATTGGACACTGAAGGAATGGCAATCCTGTCATAAAGTGACAAAGAACTTGGCTAAATTGTATTCATGTTTCCTGGCTGTTTGAATGCAAGAAGAGAGAAGTGACTTCAAGATGGAATTCTTCAGCTGAAAAGAAGCAGAAGTTAAATATTGGAAAATTTCTAAGACTATCCATATTGCAAAAAAAATGAGAAAACCTGCTCAGGAGAGAACACAAAAGCTGTGGACAAACAACTGTTTGATAAGGATATTAATATGAATCAACTTTCTCATTGTTTAAGACAATAGAAGAATGACCCTGAAGTTGGTTCAGAGATCATCAAGGCTTCCAACACCATCACAGGCTCAGAGTGCAAGGGCTTGGAGGGTAGAGTGGTTTCAAAAGACAGACTATTGGCATGTGTGAGACTTCAGCATGCACTGCCTCATGCTACCTCACACTGCATGTTCCTCTCCCCATACTTCAGGATTGCATTCTTCATCCACTCCAGGTACAGCTCCAGTAAACCTTGGGTCAGTGCAGGCTTTTGTGGCCATCTCTCTGGAGGCAGCAAACAGAGTGTACCTAGAGTGCACAGGTCTGTGAGTAAGGCTGCCTTCACTTAGATTTCAAAGGACCAGACTACCCATCAGAGCCATGGGCTCAGGACCCCAACCTGGGAGAGGCATAGGATCTAGGCAGAGAACCCCTGCAGAGGTGGGGTGCAAGCAGAAAGCTGCTGCAGGAACTTTCCATTGAGCCTTGGGGGTGATGCTGCCACCCTAACAGGCTTGGAAGGCAAAGCATTGAGCTAAAGAAGATTATTCTCATAATTTAAGATCTAATGTTGTTTGTCCAGTTGGGTTTGGGCTTACCTGGGGCCTGTCATTCCTTAATTGTTCCTATTTATCCCTTTTGGAATGGCAATCTTTCCTATGCTTCTCCCACCATTGTATTTTGGAAGCAGATACTTTTTTAGTTTCACAGATGCACAGCTGGAGTGGAATTTGCCTCAGATGAATTATACCTTGAGTCTCACCCACATATGATTTAGATACTATTTAAATGAGACTTTGGACTTTAGACTTTTGAGTGGATGCTGGAACAAGGCTTTTGAGGCTGTTGGGATGGAATGAATTAATTTCACATGCAGAAAGAACATGAGTTTTGGGAGACCTAGGATTGAATACCATAGATTGAATGTTTGTGTCCTTCCTCCAAACTTTATGCTTTGCAATGTAATCCCTAATGCGATAATTATTGGAGGTGGAGCCTATAGGAGATAATTAGGTTATGAGGGCAGAACTCTCATGAGTGGGATTACTGCCCATATAAAAGAGACCTTGTTAAATTCCCTCATTCCTTCCACCATGCCAGGATGAGGACACATGATAAGACAGCTGTCTATGAACCATGAAGATGGCTTTCACCAGACACTGAATCTGCCAGTGCCTTTATCTTGGACATCCCAGTGTTTAGAATTGTGAGAAATGAATGTTGTTTAAGCCACTAGGTCTATGATATTTTTGTTATAGCAGCCCAAGCTAAAACAGGAGTTAAGAGAGGTGAAGTGCATTTCTCATGGTTAAAATGCCAGTGACAGAATTAAGAATGAAATCCAGTGTCTTAACTCATTAATTTTCCAGATGTCGAATATGAAACAATAGAGTAAGAAGCAGAGATTTTTTTTTAACTACAGACATGTGAATTTCATATTTGATTCTGCACAAATACTCTTCAGTCAGTGCTTTGCATAGATACTATAGGTTAATATTAGTTGATTATAAAAGCTTTTGGGGCAATCATGAAAACAATTTGGAGTGGGTTATTCAATCCATATTAGCCTCCAAGTAGTTCTTTTTCATGAAAAAGAATTTTAAAAAGCACTTGGATTTTCAGAAGACCTTCACTAGAATTTGATTGAATACTCAAATGGATGGCAGATTTCCAATCAGAAAATAAATGGGTTGTAATCCATAATAATAAATCTTAATGCCTATATTTTCTTCAAGAGGCCCTTGTTAAAATTTAAGTACCCCAGTAGAGTTACCACTCGAAGTCATTAACAACTATTAACATTTTAATTGCAATTATGTTATATTATTTTTCTAATGCAATAGTTGAGATCAATGCCTCTAGGTATGGAAGGTAAGCATAGCCCCTGAGCAGCTGTGGAGACTAGGAGAAAATAGAGTGGTGCTGAAATTTCTCATTTCCTTTTAGGTCCTTATGGAAGACACTTAACTTTGATTTTAAGAGAAAAATTGCATCAAGAAAAGATTCCATAACAAGAAAAAGATCATGGGCAGTTGATAAACTTTGATTAGCCACTGCAAGTATAGGCACAGTTTTCACCTTTCCCTTTTTCTAAAGAGATGATATAGGGATATCCACCTCCACTTATTTCAAAAATAATAACTGAGTGCCTACCATATGTTTTTTGTTTTTTTGAAACTGAGCATAAAATGATTAATATATCAGATTAATCTCATGGACCTTACAATGCAGCTGAGAAAGGATAGACAATTAAAAAGACAGTTCTATGCAAATAATTAAATTAGGTGATGTGATAGGGAGTGACTGGGTGATGATTTTACATGGGGTGCTCAGGGAAAGTTTCACTGAAGAAGTAAAGAAAGTTTCACTGTGCCACTCCCCACAGTGAAGATAAGCATGCAATTCTCTACAGCCTGAGGGTACTCAGAATGTGAAAGAACAGGTTACTGGCCCTAGATAGCTAGATTCTTGTCAAAAGAATGATTTCAGTGAGCCCAAATGTTTGCTCCCTCCCATACATAGAAAAGTGCTAAATTCTTTAACTTCAGATGTCTGGCTTTCTTCAGGTAACAAGTTATCTTTTAATGTTCTGACTACCTGGTCTTTGTTGAAAAACTCCTATTTATCCTGACTCCTCCCCTACCTCTTCAAAGCAGTCTCTCAGAGCCATCTGTGAGGTTGTTATCCTGCACTTGAAAGGAATCAAGTCCTCAAAAATGTCCACCAAAAAAAAACATAACTCTCAATTTTTTGGCTGCGCATTTATTTCAGTAGACACATTTAAACTAAGATCAGAGTGACAAAAATTAGCTAACCATAACAATAACAGAAAATAACATTTTGGACAAAGGGAGTGCTGGTGCAAAGGTCCAGAGGTGGAAGCAATTTTTAGGCCATTGGTGACTAAGTCTCTCCAAGAGTAAGTAGCAGGGACAAGCTGCTGAGTAAGCCTTAAATAACTCCCTATCACTGCTGCCATGTTCATTCATTCTACTAAGCAAGTGCTGAGATGACTTGGGAAAAAATTGGCAAACTTTGGAATAACCCTCCCTCTTATTAGCATATGAAATTACCCAGCCCATAGAAACTAACCATCCTCACACCTCAAGGCTACTTCTCTTACCTTTTGAAATGGCCTGGCCCATGCTTTGTCTATGAAGTGTGTATCTCCCTGAATAAATCTACTTTCACTTTTCTATGGAATGTCTGTCTCCTAGGGCTGTTCTCCCTTCTGAGATGGACTGCATATTGTCCATGGAATGTGTGTGTCTCTAAATAAACTTGCTTCTGTTCCACCAGTGGAACAGAGCAAATAAGCCACAAATAGACCTACATATATGAATATTTGGTTCTTGCTAAAAATGGCATTTAACTTAATTGGGAAAAAATGGACTATTTACTTAACAAAGTTGGGATAATTGGATATTCATTTAGGGAACAGTAAACTAGATTGCTACCTAACATCACAACAGATATCTTGTTGGCATAAACTGGTTGTTAACATTCAGTCTTTTCTGATGGGTCAATACTTGTGCCATAACAATAGTTCAATATTATTAATTTTTAAATTTTTTAAATAATGTCAAACTTGCACAAATCTTTTAAGTACAAAAAACTTTTTCCTCTGAACAAGTTGAGAGTGTAGCCAGTATAACTCTCACTCATTCTCAAATGCTTCATTTCTGACAAACATGAGTATTCCCTAAGATAACTGCAACAAAACCACCAAAATCAAGAAAACAACATTTATACCTTACTACCCTCTAATTCTCATACTTCACCGAAGTTTTGCTCATGTGTTGTTTTCAGTTTGTTTCTTTAGATTCTTTCAAACTAGAATTGAGTGATAATATTCACTTAATCACTTAAGGAAGTGTGTTCCAAGTTTCTCATCCATAAGATTATTTTGTGGGAGAGTATTTTGAGATTATGTAAATACCCTATTCCTCATCATACCTTCAAATTTTTAATTCATTTATTTATATCAATATGTACTCATGCTTCTTATTTTATTTAATATATTATAATACATTACTACTAATATTATTTTGTGCTCAAATTATTTCAAATATGGCTACTAGGTGCTCATTAAGGCTGGTTTCATTGTTCCTTTGATAAGTCCCAATCATTCTTTAAGCACTTCCTTGCTTTATGACACTACAAGATGTCCCACACCAGGTTCATCTTGTATTTTCCCTGTGCCAACCCTGGAATCAACCTCTTCTCCAAGGAGCCCAGGTACCTTTTATTGGAGAATGATATTTAGGAACTTAAACTTGAGTATCAAGTATGATTATTACTTTTGGAGATTACATTTAGACTTTGTCAGGAGAAAAATCTAACTAATATATGTATGTATATGCATATGTATTTACATCAATCTGTCTATCTGTCAATCTATCTATCATCTATATATCTATCTTTGTTCTTAAAAAAATATGAGTTTACATTGATGCCTCCAATTCCAATTCAACAACACAGGGTTATTGTAGTTGTATCTCTTTCCATATTTGTAACTCCTTTCTCTAACAGCAAGAAACCTATTTTCATTATGTTTAAAACATCTACTAATTTGATAAGTTTCTTTCTAAGTAACCAATCTGTCTTTGCTATGTTCAGGTTCAACTAAAAACTTTAGGATTAAATTGCTCAGAAAGACAAGGGAAAGAGAAGAGGATGATGAAGAAGAAATTGTTAAATATTTCAAATATAACTTCTGCATAACACTACAAAATAATTCAAATTCTTGTTAGTATATATTAAAAATGTACTATGTAATAATATAATATAAATTGTAAAAAAGGTATTTAAAAAATATCAAAAAAATCTTTATGGCTTTGAAATAAGAAAGGCCACATAAACTAGATTAAAAAAGAAAAAAATAAATAAAATAGAAAAACAAAAATTAAAAGATTGATAAATATGAGAATGCCAACGTTAAAAACATATATATGATGGAAAGGAGGCCAAGATGATGGAGTAGAAGTACACTTGTAGCTCACCCTTTCCCACAAATACACCAAGACTCACATCCACAGACTCACTCAGCCAACAAGAGCACCTGCGGAACTCCGACAGAATATCATCCTCTTCAAAGGACAGAGACACCAAAGATCTGGTAGGAGAAAAGGAAAAAAAAAGAAAGAAGAAAAGGCAAAACAGTGCAGGACTGGTCCTGCGGGAAGGGAGTGGCAAAGGAGGACTGGCGCTCATTCGCTGGGTCTCTCCTCTCCAACTGAGATGCCAGTGGGACAGAGGGGGAGCCTCTGAGGCTTAGATCTGTACAGAGCAACCCCTAACCAACAGAATTAAGTTAAACAGGAACAGAGGGTCCCAGCGACACCCAGCCTGAGACGCAGGCCAGCATCTGGAGGCTGGATCAGGCTGCCAGAGCCAGGAGGAGGATGGGGATGGCTGCACTGAGTCAGCCCCCAGGGACTGCAGGGAGCTGCATGCCGTTGGTGTGGGTGCACAGGGCAGAACAACCTGGGCCCTCCATAAAACAACACGGCTGATGTCACCTGGGTGGAAGGGTGCATACTCCCATCTCTGAAAACCTGTGGAAAGTTTTTGGGTGAAGAGACCAGGGCTCAGGCACAGCCGCCATATCCTCTGGCGCTGAGCACAGATAGGATCCTTCCATCCTGATCCTTCAGAGTACTTGCTCCACCAAGACAAACAAGGAGCTGGGTTTTGGCCCAGAGCAGGGGCAGGGCTGGTTCTTGGTCTTCTCCAAACCAGCCTATAGAGCACGAAGCAGCACAAAGCGGTGGAGCAACCGGCCCCTGGAGAGGGCAGGCAGACCCTGCATTTCAGGCAGGAATGCAGCCCCTGACCGCGGTGCTGGGAGGGGATGTGACCTGCCCTCCTACCTGGCCAGTCTGCAACATCTAATTGCAGTATCTGGAGGGGCAGTGACCGCCCACCCACAGCAAAGGAGAGCTGCACCTGACCCAGTGTTGGGAGGGGGAGTTATCTGCTTGCCAACAGGCACTGGGAGCACCACAGATGAAGGCGACAAAGGAGGACCACTGGAAACAGCAAGCTCAGCTTCCAAAACAGGATGAAGACAGAAAGACTTTGCATTAAGAGCACACAGTCTCCAGGAGAACACCACCATTCCTCCCTTTTTTTTTAAATCTGTTTTTACCTGTTCTATTTTCTATTACCCTTTTAATTTTTACTTCTTAAACAATTATATATACTCCCAGTTTTAATCCCTTTTAAATTTTTTAAAAATATGTTTATTACTGTTATTTTTAAAAATCCACAACATTTCAATTTCCTCTTGGGTTTGATGTCCTGTTATCGATTATACACAGGTTTCAAATACACTTTTCACCTCTTTACTCCTTTTTTAAAAGTTTTTAAAAGACGTCTCAACCCAATTGCTATCCTGCTTCAACTTTCTCTTCTGTGATACATTATACACTGTTTTAAAACATTTTTTATCCCATTTTTTTAAAATTCTCTTTCTCTCTCTCTACCACTCTTTTTTTTTTATTTTAGTGGTTATTCCTACATAGGCATTAGATAGATAAACAAATAAACTCTGCAAGCAACAAAAAAGATAACTGATACTCCATAAACCACAGTGCCAGAGAGGTATGAGCAAGATGAAGAAGAGAAACCATTCCCAATTAAAAGACCAAGAGAAATCCCCTGAAAGAATGATCAATGAAATAGACATCAATAGCCTACTAGATCAAGATTTCAAAAGAGGAGTGATCAAAGTACTGAAAACTAAAAGAGATAGTGTTTAGAAATACAAAATATGTCAAACATGAAATTGAAGCTATAAAGAAGAGCAAAGTAGAACTGGTAAACTCATTGGCTGAGATGAGAAATGATCTAAAGGCTGTGCAAAGCAGACTAGATAATGTAGAGGAACAAATTAGTGACCTAGAAGACAGGACAACAGAAAGCACCCAACCAGAACAGCTACAAGATAAACAAATAAAAACAAATGAAAACAACATAAGGGACATATGGGATAATATAAAGCACGCCAGTCTTCACATCATAGGGGTCCCAGAAGGGGAAGAAAGATCAAAGGGGATTGAAAAGTTACTGGAAGAAATCATGACTAAAAACTTCCCAAACCTAAAGAAGGAATCAGATATCCAAGTACAGGAAGCTCAGAGGGTCCCAAACAGAAAGAACTCAAACAGACCCACAACAAGACATATCATAATCAAGATAGCCTGGGTCAAGGATAAAAAAAAATGATCCTAAAGGTAGCAGGAGAAAAGCAAAGAGTGAGTTACAAGGGAACCCCTATAAGGCTCTCAGCTGATTTCTCTACACAAGCACTACAGGCCAGAAGGGAGTGGCAAGATATATTCAAAGTGCTGAAAGAAAAAAAAGATGCAGACTAGGATACTTTATCCAGCAAGGCTATTCTTTAGGATAGGAGACATAAAGAACTTCACATCAAGAGAAAACCACAAGAGATTAGCAAGACTAAACCCATAAACCCATACTAAAAGAAATATTGAAAGGGCTATTCTAAATCGAAAAGCAGCAGGATGCTACAGAAATGAGAAACACACAACTGGAAAGGTGATAACTCATGAATTACAAATAAAGTAAACATGAAATTATAAAAGAAGACATACAAATCACTAAGAATGGGAGAGGGAGGGAAATATAGAATATCTTTTTCTTTCCTTTTTAAATTTTTTTTAACAGTAGGATGGGTTTGAGATTATGTTACTATCAGTTTAATAAAAACAGTTATAGTAATGGGTTGATAGATTTACAAAAAAGGGTAACCACAAGCCAAAAATTTACAAAGGAGTCACAAAAATTAAATAAAATGCATGATAATACAAAGGAAAATTACCAAACCACAAAAGGAAGAAGAAAGGAACAAAGAGGATATACCAATTCAACTGCAAAGATAAGTTCAAAATGGCAATAAACACACATCTATCATTAATTACTGTAAATGTTAATGGACTAAATGTTCCAGTCAAAAAACATAGAGTGGCAGCCTGGATAATAAAGCAAAACCTTCAATATGCTGCATACAAGAGACCCACTTTAGGGAGGACACATATAGATTGAGAGTGAAAGGATGGAAAAGGATATTCCATGCAAATGGAAATGCCAATAAAGCAGATGTTGCCGTAACTGATTACAGACAAAATAGACTTTAAAACAAAGGCCATAAAGAAAGATAAAGAAGGACATTTAATAATGATTAAAGGAGTGATACAAGATGATAATATTACACTTGTTAATATATATGCACCCAATATAGGAGCACCTAAGTACATAAAAGAATTACTAACAGAAATAAAGGGGGACATTGATGGGAATACAATCATAGTTGGAGATTTTAACACTGCATAAACATCACTAGACAGGTCTTCCAGACAGAAAATAAATAAGGCATCAGAGAAATTAAATAATAGAATAGAAAAATTAGATTTGGTGGATATTTTCAGAGCATTACACCCCCCCAAAATAGGATATACATTCTTCTCAAGTGCACATGGAACATTTTCTAGGATTGATCATGTAATTGGGCACAAAAGAAACCTGAACAATTTTAAGAGCATAGAAATTATCTGAAGCATCTTTACAAACCACAATGCCATGAAACTAGAAATCAACTACAGAGAAACAAAGGAGAAAAAAAGGAAACCATGGAGATAAACAATATGTTATTTAAAAAACCAATGGGTCAAAGATGAAATCAAAGCTGAAATTAAAAAATATCTTAAGACAATTGAAAATGAAAGCACAACCACACAAAATTTATGGGACACAGCAAAGACAGTGATAACAAGGAAGTTTATAGCGATACAGGCCTTCCTCAAAAAAGAATAATAATCTCAATTATACAATGTAACCCACCAGCTGAAAGAACTATAAAAAGAAGAACAAAAAACCCCAAAAGGCAGCAGAAGGAAGGAAATTATAAAGATTAGGGAGGAAATAAATAAAATAGAGATTAAAAAACAATAGAAAAATCAACCAAACCAAAAGCTGTTTTTTTCAAAAAGTAAATAAAATCGACAAACCTCTGGACAAACTCACAAAGAAGAAAAAAGAGACAGCACAAACTAGCAAAATAAGAAATGAAAATGGAGAAATCACAACAACTACAATAGAAATACAGAATATCATATGAGAATATTATGAAAAACTATATGGAAACAAACTGGATAACCTAGAGGAGATGGACAAGTTTTTGGAAACATACTGTCCACCAAGACTGAGTCAATAAGAAACTGACCACTTGAACCAACCAATCAGTAGAAATGAAATCAAAATAGCAATAAAAAATGTCCAGGACTGGATGGCTTCACCGGGGAATTCTACCGAACATACAAAGAACAGATACCAGTCCTTCCCAAACTCTTCCAGAAGATTGAAAAGGAGGGGAAACTCCCAAACTCATTCTATGAAGCCATCATCACCCTGATACCAAAACCAGGAAAAGATGCTAACAAAAAGAATTATAGGCCAATATCACTGATGAACATAGATGCCAAAATCCTCACCAAAATGTCAGCAAATAAAATCCAACAACACATAAACAAGATTATGCATCATGACCAAGTGGGGTTCATCCCAGGGACACAAGGGTTGTTCAACATACGCGAATCAATCAATGTAATGCATCACATCAACAAGAGAAAGGACAAAAAACACATGATCATTTCAATAGATGCAGAAAAAGCATTTGATAAAATTCAACACCCATTTATGATAAAAATTCTCACCAAGTGGGTATAGAGGGAACATAGCTTAACATTATAAAAGCTATATATGACAAACCTACAGCCAGGATAGTACTCAATGGTGAAAAACTCAAAACTTCCCACTAAAATCTGGGACAAGACAAGAATGTCCACTATCACCACTCCTGTTCAACATAATCTTGGAAGTCCTGGCCACAGCAATCAGGCAAGAGAGAGAAATAAAAGGGATCCAAATTGGAAACTAAGAGGTAAAAGTGTCATTATATGCTGACGACATGTTACTCTAAATAGAAAACCCTAAAAGGTCCGCACAAAAACTACTAGAGCTGATCGAGGAATTCAGCAAGGTAGCAGGTTACAAGATCAACATTTAAAACTCAGTTGCATTTCTTTACACTAAGGATGAATCAATAGAAATAGAAAGTAAAGAAACAATCTCCTTGAAAATAGCACGCAAAGTAATAAAATTACTAGGAATAGATCTAACCAAGGAGGTAAAAGAATTATACACAGAAAACTATAAAACATGGATGAAGGAAATTAAAGAAGACTTTAAAAAATGGAAAGATATCCCATGCTCTTGGATTGGAAGAATCAATATTGTTAAAATGGTCACACTGCCCAAGGCAACCCACAGATTTAATGCAATCTCTATCAAATGACCCAGGACATATTTTACACAGCTAGATAAAATCATAATAAAATTTATATAGAACCATCAAAGACCTAGAATTTCCAATGCGTTACTGAAGAGAAAGAAAGAGGCTAGAGGAATAACTTTCCTAGACTTCAGACAATACTGTAGAGCTACAGTCATCAAGACAGCAAGGTATTGGTACAAAAACAGACATATAGACCAATGGAACAGAATAGAGAGCCCAGAAATGAACCCACAAACTTCTGGTCAACTCATCTTTGACAAAGAAGGCAAGAATATACAATGGAATAAAGACAGTCTCTTCAGCAAATAGTGTTAGGAAAACTAGACAGCAGCATGTAAAGCAATGAAACTAGAGCACTCCCTTACACCATACACAAAAATCAACTCAAAATGGATCAAAGACTTAAACATAAGATAAGATTCAATAAACCTTCTAGAGGAAAATATAGGCAAAACATTATCTGATATACATCTCAAAAATGTTCTAGAACAGTCTACTCAAGCAATGGAAATAAAAGCAAGAATAAACAAATGGGACTTAATGAAAGTTACAAGCTTCTGCACAGCAAAGAAAACCATAAGTAAAACAAAAAAGACAACCTACAGAATGGGAGAAAATTTTTGCAAATGAAACCAACAAAGGCTTGATCTCCAGAATACATAAGCAGCTCATATGACTTAATAAGAAACAACCAAACAACCCAATCCAAAAATGGGAGAAAAACCTAAACAAGCAATTCTCCAAGGAAGGCATACAAATGATTATTAGGCGCATGAAAAAATGCTCAATATCACTAATTATCAGAGAAATGCAAATCAAAACTACAATGAGGTATCACCTCACACCAGTCAGAATGGCTGTCATTCAAAAATCCATAAATGACAAATGCTGGTGAGGCTGTGGAGAAAGGGGAACCCTCCTACACTGCTGGTGGGAATGCAGTTTGGTGCAGCCACTGTGGAAAACAGTATGGAGATTCCTCAAAAGACTAGGAATAGACTTACCATATGACACAGGAATCCAGCTCCTGGGCATATATCCTGAAGGAACCCTACTTCAGGATGACACCTGTACCCTAATGTTCATAGCAGCACTATTTACAATAGCCAAGACATGGAGACTGCCTAAATGTCCATCAGTGGATGACTGGATAAAGAAGATGTGGTATATTTATCCAATGGAATACTACTCAGCCATAAAAACCGACAACAGAATGCCATTTGTAGCAACATGGATGCTCCTGGAGAATGTCATTCTAAGTGAAGCAAGCCAGAAAGAGAAGGAAAAATACCATATGAGATCACCCATATTTGGAATCTAAAAAAAAATTTAATAAATAAACACAAAGCATAAACACAAAACAGAAATAGACTCATAGACATAGAATACAAACTTGTGGTTGCCAAGGGGTCAGAGTGTGGGAAGGGTTAGACTGGGATTTCAAAATTTTAGAATTGATAAACAAGATTATCCTGTATAGCACAGGGAAATATATACAAGATCTTATAGTAGCTCACAGAGAAAAAAACATGACAATGAATATGTATATGTTCATGTATAACTGTAAAATTGTGCTGTACACTGGAATTGATACAACATTGTAAAATGATTATAAATCCATAAAAAATGTTAAATAAAAAACATATATATAAGAAAAATTCCAAAACAGAAGGCTGAGTAATGGGAAGAAAAAACAGAGGGCTATGTAGTGAATATTTATTTCATTTTTAGCTTTCATCTTAAGAGTAAATTAAGGAAGTGGACAAGATAGTGGAGTAGTAGGATACTCGTAGCTCACCCTCTCCTACAAATACACTGAGACAGACATCCAGGGACCAACCCATCCAATCAGAACACCTGCTGAACTTTAACAGAACATCACCTTCTTGAAAAGACAAAAGACGCCATGAATCTGGTAAGTGAAAAGGGAAAAAGAAAGAAGAAAAAGCAAAATAGTTTGGGACCAGTCCATGGGGAGGGAGCAGCAAAGAAGGAATAGTGCACATTCACTGAGTCTCCCCTTCTCCAATGGAGAAGTCAGCAGGACTCTGGGGGAACCTCCAAGGCTCGGATCTGTACAGAATAGCCCTCGACTGACAGAATTAAGGTGAACAGGCACAAAGCATCCCTGTGACCCCCAGCCTTAGAGGCAAACTGTCAGGTGTGGGAAGGGACAGGCTGCCCAAGCCAGGCAGAGGACTAGGGTCAGTTGTACAGAGGCAACCTAGGGCGACTGCAGTGTGCTGTGCATCATTGCTGGGAAGGCATACAAAGCAGAACAACCTGGGTTCTCCACAAAATATGAAAAAAAAAAGCAAAGAAACTGCTGTTGTGCCCTTGGGGGAGGGTTGCCAAGCCTTTATCTCCAAAGACCCGGGGTGCTTTCTCAGGGTAAAGAGAGGCAGGGCTCAACCACAGACGCCATATATTCAGGTATGCAGTGGGATTAAAACATAAATCCATACCTAAGGACTCTGCAACCTCATAGGTGAGACTGAGATTAATTTACATCCCTAGGCAGGTAGGATCTTACTGCTCCAGTACCTCTGTGAACTTGTGCCTCTAAGACAAACAAGGAACAGAGTTCTGGCACAGAGCAGAAGTGAGGGCTGGTTGGCCTTTTTCTCCAAGCCCGCTTATGAAGCACAGAACAAGTGCAGAGCAGGGAGCTGTATGGAGCAGGGAAGCGACCATCTGGCCTAGTTTGTACTAGCCTGGTGCCAGACCACAGTATCAGGAGGGGGCAAACAATCCCCATGAGAACACATCCACTTTTCTTCTGTTCTGTTTTGTTTTACTTATTTAAATTTTACTTTTTAATATTTTTTATGTTTTTGATTTTTAACCCCTTTTAAAATTTTCTTTTAAAATATTTCTATGATTATTTTTTAGTTTCTCTCAATTTCATTTTTTTCTCTTTGTTTTGTTCTGATACTTATTATACTGTTTTCAAATCTTTTCTTTAATTTTTTTTTATTTCTCTCAATTTGATTTTTATTTCTCTTGGTTTTGGTCTTCTGTTATTGATTATAATCTGTTTTCATTTTTTAAAAATTCTTTTAAGGTTTTTAAATACATCTCAAATCAGTTTTTATTTTTCTTCATTTGTACTTCTGTTAGTGATGATATTCTGTCTTCAAACTATTTTTTTCTTTTAAATTTCTGTTTTTAGTTTTATTTCTGCATTTGCTTTAGATAAATAAATAAATAAACTCCTTAAGGACCACATTAGATAACTGATACTCCATAAGCCATAGTGCCAGAGAGATATAAGTAAAATGAAAGAGCAGAGGAACCACTCCCACTTCCTGAAAGAGTGATCAATGAAATAGACCTTTATAATCTACTAGACCATGATTTCAAAAAAGGAGTGATCAAAGTACTGAAGGAATTAAAATGTATTGCATTTAGAGACAGAGAAAATATCAAAAAGGAAATCAAAACTATAAAGAGGAGCCAAGTAAAATTGGAAAACTCATTTGCTGAGAAGAGAGCTGAGTTAAAGGCTGTAAAAAGTAGGCTAGATAATGCAGAGGAATGAATAAGTGACTTAGAAGATGGAACAACAGAAATCACCCAATCAGAACAGCTGAGAGGAAAACAAATAAAAACCAATGAAAACTATATAAGGGACTTATGGGATAATATAAAGCATCCCAACCTATGCATAATAGGGGTCCCAGAAGGAGAAGAGCAAAGGGGAGTGAAAAAGTATTGGAAGAAAACATTACTGAAAACTTCCCAAACCTGAAGAAATAATCAGATATTGAAGTACAGGAAGCACAGAGGGTCCCAAACTAGAAGAACCCAAACAGATCCACAACAAGATATAATATAAACAGGAAGGCTAGGGTTAAAGATAAAGAAATGATCCTAAAGGCAGCAAGAGAAAAGCAAAGAGTAAGTTACCAGGGAACCCCCATAAGGCTCTCAGCTGATTTCTCTACACAAACACTACAGGCCAGAAGGGAGTGGCAAGATATATTCAAAGTCCTGAATGAAAAAAAAGATGCAGCTTAGGATACTTTATCCAGCAAGACTATCCTTTAGAATAGAAGGAGACATAAAGAACTTCACAGACAAGCAGAAATTAAAAGAATATAGCAACACCAAAACTATGCTAAAAGAAATACTGAAATGTCTACTCTAAACAGAAAAGAATCAGGATGCTACAGAAAGGAGAAAACCATAACTGGAAAGGCGATAAGTACCATGATTACAACAGATTAAACATGAAACTGTAATAGAGGACATCTAAATCATTAAGGGGGGAAGGGGGCAAGAAAATATATACAGTTTTTTTCTTTTTTAATTATTTGTTCTCGGTAGAATGGGTTTAAACTTATATTACTATCCGTTTAAAATAAACAGTTAGAGTAATGGGTTAATATATGTACAAAATAGGTTAACCACAAGCCAAAAACTTACAATAGAGTCACAAAAACTAAAAAAAAAAAAGGCCAAGATAATACAAAGGAAAATTATCAAACCACAAAAAGAAAAAGAAAAGTACAAAAAGGAAATAACAAATAAATTGCAAAATTTGTTCAAAATGGCAATAAACACATATCTATCATTAATTACTGTAAATGTAAATGGAGTAAATGTCCTAATCTAAAGATACAGAGTGGCAGACTGGATAATAAAACAAGAACCTATAATATGTTGCAAACAAATTACCAAATTTAGGGAGAAGGACACACATAGTTTGAGTGAGAGGATGGAAAAATATATTCCATGAAAATGGAAATGACAAGAAATCAAGAGTAGCAATACTGATTTCAGATAAAATAGACTTTAAAACAAAGGTCATAAAGATGAAGAAGGACATTTTATAATGATTAAAGGAGTAATACAACATGAGGGTTGTTGTATGAACTCATTAACATATATGCACCCAATATTGGAGCACCTAAAGACATAAACTAAATACCAAGAGATATAGGGGAGAAATTGATTGGAATACAATCATTGCAGAAGACTTTAACACTCCATTAACATCAGTGGACAGATCTTCCAGACAGAAAATTAATAAGGCAACAGAGAAATTAAATGACACAATAGAACAACTAGCCTTGGTTCATATTTTCAGAACATTACATAATCCCAAAATAGAATATACATTCTTTTCAAATACATATGAAACATTTTCTATGATAGATTATGTACCTGGGCACAAAAGAACCTTCAACAATTTTAAGATGATAGAAATATTTCTGACCACAAAGACATGAAACTAGAAATCAACTACAGAAAAAAAAAATGACAGAATTGACATTAAACAATGTGCTACTAAAAAAACAATCGGTCAATGATGAAATCAAAGTTGAAATTAAAAAATATTTTGAGATATATGACAATGAAAACACAACCACACAAAATTTATGGGATGCAGGAAAGGCCTGTGATACAGGGCCTCCTCAAAAAAGAACAATCTCAAATAAACAACCTAATGTAAAGCTAAAAGAATTAAAAAAAGAAGAGCAAAAAACCCAAAAGTCAGAAAATGGAAGGAAATAATAAAGGTCAGGGAGGAAATAAATAAAATAGAGATTAAAAAACAATAGAAAAATATCAATCAAGTCAAGAACTGGTTTTTTGAAAATGTAAACAAAATTAACAAATCTCTAGCCAGGCTCCACAAGAAGAGAAAAGAGAGAGCACAAATAATAAAAATAAGAAAGGAAATGGAGAAATTACAACCAATATGATAGAAATACAAAATATCATATGAGAATACTATGAGCAACTATATGGAAACAAAATGGATAACCTAGAGGAGATGGACAAATTTCTGGAAACATACAGCCAACCAAGACTGAATCAAGAAGAAATTGACCACATGAACAAACTGATCACTAGAAATGAAATTGAATTAGTGATAAAAAAAAAAACCTCCCTACTAACAGAAGTCTAGGACTGGATGGCTTCACTGGGGAATTCTACCAAACATACAAAGAAGAACTCATTTCAGTCCTTCTCAAACTCTTCCAGAAGATTGAAAAGGAAGGAATATTCCCAAACTCATTCTATGAAACCACCATCACCCTGATACCAAAACCAGGCAAAGACACTACCAAAAGTGAGAATTACAGACCAATATCACTGATGAACATAGATGCAAAAATCCTTACCAAAATATTAGCAAATAGAATCCAACAGCTCATAGAAAAGATCATACACAATGATCAAGTTGGGTTCATTCCAGGAACACAGATTGGTTCAACATGTATAAATCAATTGGTGTAATACACATCAACAAGAGAAAGGACAAAAACCACATGATCATATCAATAGATGCAGAAAAAGTATTTGATCAAATTCAACACCCATTTATGATAAAAACCATCACCAAACAGTGTGTAGAAGTAACACATCTCAACATAATAAAACCTATTTATGACAAACCTACAGCCAGCATGGTACTCAATGGTGAAAAACTGAGAAACTTCATACTAAAATGTGGGACAAGTCAAGGTTGTCCACTCTCACTATTCCTATTCAACATAGTCTTTTTTTTTAAACATTTTTTATTGAGTTATAATCATTTTACAATGTTGTCAATTCCAGTGTAGAGCACAATTTTTCAGTTATACATGAACATATATATGTTCGTTGTCACAATTTTTTCTCTGTAAGCTACCATAAGTTCTTGTATATATTTCCATGTGCTATACAGTATAATTTATCTATTCTACATTTTGATATCCCAGTCTGTCCCTTCCCACTACCCACCCCCTTGGCAACTATAAGTTTGTATTCTATGTCTATGAGTCTGTTTCTGTTTTGTATTTATGTTTTGTTTAGTATTTTTTCTTTGATTCTGTATATGAGCGATCTCATATGGTATTTTTTTCTTTCTCTTTCTGGCTTACTTCACTTAGAATGACATTATCCAGGAACATCCATGTTGTAGCAAAGGGTGTTACGTTGTCGGTTTTTATGACTAAATAGTATTCCATTGTATAAATATACCACCATTTCTTTATCCAGTCTTCTGTTGATGGACATTTAGGGTGTTTCCATGTCTTGGCTACTGTAAATAGTGCTGCTATGAACATTGGGGTGCAGGTGTCATTTTGAAGTAGGGTTCCTTATGGATATATGCCCAGGAGTATTCAACATAGTATTGAAAACCATTGCCACAGCAATCAGGCAAGACAAATAAATAATAGGAATCAAATTTGGAAAAGAAGAGGTAAAATTGTCACTATATGCAGATGGCAAGACACTATATGCAGAAAACCCTAAAAGTTACACACAAAAACTATAAAAACTAGAAAAATAATTCAGCAAGATAGCAGGATAGAAGATTAACGTACAAAAACCAGTTGCATTTCTTTACAGTAATGGTGAATCCACAGGAAAAGAAAGTAAAGAAATAACCTCTTTTAAAATAGTACCCAAAGTAGTAAAATATCAAGGAATAACTTTGACCAAGTAGGTGAGAGACTTATGTATGGAGAACTACAAAACATTGATTAAGGAAATTAAAGAAGACTTTAAAAAATTGAAAGATATCCCATGCTCCTGGATTGGAAGAATCAATATTGTTAAATTGGACATACTGCCCAAGGCAATCTACACATTTAATGCAATCCCTATCAAATTACCCAGGACATATTTCTCAGAACTAGAACAAATAATAATAAAATTTATATGTTGTCATAAAAGATCCAGAATTGCAAAAGCATTACTGAATAAAAAGAATAAGTCCGTAGGAATAACCCTCTGAGAATTCAGATAATACTGCAGAGCTACAGTAATCAAAAAAGCATGGAATTAGTACAAAAACAGACATAATGGAACAATGAAATAGAATAGAGAGCCCAGACATGAACCCACATACTTCTGGTCAAATATTCTTTGACAAAGGAGGCAATAACGTACAGTGGAATAAAGACATTCTCTTCAGCAAATAGTATTGGGACAACTGGACAGCAGCATGTAAATCAATGAAGTTAGAATACTCCCTCTCACCATACACACAAATAAACTCAAAATGGATTAAAGACTTAAACATGAGACAAGACACAATAAACCTCCTAGAAGAAAATATAGGCAAAATCTTATCTCACATACCTCTCAAAAATGTTCTCCTAGGGCAGTCTACCCAAGCAATAGAAATAAAAGCAAAAATAAACAAATCAGGCCTAATTAAACTTACAAATATTTGAACTGCAAAGGAAGCCATAAGCAAAACAAAATGACAACCTACGGAATGGGAAAAAATATTTACAAAAATGAAACTGACAAGGGCTTGATCTCTAGAGTATATAAACAGCTCATACAATTTAATAACAAAAAAACAAAGAACCCAATCCAAAAATGGGCAGAAGACCTAAGCAAGCAATTTTCCAATGAAGACATACAGGATAGAAGCCAAGATGGCAGAGTTGTAGGACTCTCATAGCTCACCCTCTCCACAAATACACCAAGACTCACATCCATGGCCCACTCAGCCAAGCAGAGCACCTGCAGAACTCTGACAGAACATCGTCCTCTTCAAAAGACACAGACACCAAAAATCTGGTAGGAGAAAAGGAAAAAAGAATGAAGAAAAGACAAAACACTGTGGGACTGGTCCCGCGGGGAGGCAGCGGCAAAGGACAACTAGCACTCATTCGCTGGGTCTCCCCCCTCCAACGGAGAGGTCAGTGGGATGGAGGGGGAGCTTCTGAGGCCTGGATCTGTACGGAGCAGCCCTTGACCGACAGAACTAAGTTAAACGGGCACAGAGGGTCCCTGCAACACCCAGCCCGAGACACGAGCTGGCAGCTGGGGGCTGGGACAGGCTACCCGAGCCAGGTGGAGAACTGGGGCAGCTGCACTGAGGCAGCCCTGAGGGACTGCTGGGTGCTGCGTGCTGTGGATGAGTGGGTACACAGGGCAGAACAATCTGGGCCCTCCATAAAACAACATGGCTTATGTGCCCTGGGGGGAAGGGTGCATACCCCCATCTCTGAAAACCTGCAGAAAGTTTTCAGGTGAAGAGAGGTGGGGCTCAGGCAGAGCAGCCATATCCTCTGGTGCTTAGCACCCAGTCAGGGGTGGGAGTGAAACCTGAATCTGCACCTAAGGGCTTAGCAGCCTCAAAGGCCAGACAGCGACTTGTTTACAGCCCAAGACAGATAGGATTCTTCTGCCCTGGTCCCTCAAGGAACTTGTGCCACCAAGACAAACAAGGAGCTAGGTTTTGGCAAGGAGCAGGGGTGGGGTTGTTCCACGGTCTTCCCCAAGCCCGCCTATGGAGCATGGACCCGAGGCAAAGCGGGCAGCGGCACACAGCAGGGGAGCAACAGGCACCAGGAGAGGGAGTGTGGCCACCGGCCTTCCTGCCAGGAATGGAGCACCTGACCATGGTGCTGGGAGGAGGCACAATCAGCCCGCCTTCTTGGCCAGTCAACATCTGACTGTGGCATCCGGAGGGGGAGTGACCCGCTTGCCCACAGCGAAGGAGATCTGCACCTGACCCAGTGTTGGGAGGGGGCGCCATCTGCTTGCTGACATTCACTGGGAGCAGCATAGACGAGGGCTCCAATGGAGGGCCTCAACAGAGGGCCTCTGGAAACAGCAAGCTGAGTTCGCAAAACAGGGTGAAGACAGAAAGACTTCTCATTAAGAGCACAAAGTCTCCAGGAGAACACCACCCTTTTTTTAAAATCTGTTTTAACTTGTTCTATTTTCTATTACCTTTTTAATGTTTATGTTTTAAACAATTATATATGCTTCCAGTTTTAATCCCTTTTAAATTTTTTAAAAAATACTTTTATTACTATTATTTTAAAAAACCCATGTCATTTCCTTTTTATTTATCTTGGTTTTGATCTCTTGTTATTGATTCGACACAGGTCTCAAATATTTTTTTCCCCTTTTCTCTTTTTTTTAAAGGTTTTTAAAAGATGTCTCAACCCAATTGCTATTCTGCTACAACTTGCTCTTCTATTATTCATTATACACTGTTTTCAAACCTTTTTCCCACCTTCTTTTAAAATTCTCTTTATTTTTTTATCTGTTCTATTTTCTATTACCTTTTTAATTTCTACTTTGTAAACAATTGTATATGCTTCTAGTTTTAATTCTTTTAAAATTTTTCTTTTAAATTAGATATATTATTATTATTTTTTTAAAAATCCACCTGATTTCATTTTCATTTTTTTGGTTTTGATCTCCTGTTATTCATTATACAGAGATATCAAATATTGTGTTTTGATATTTTTTCCTTTATTTTAAGGGTTTTTAAAAGGACGTCTCAACTCGATTGCTAGTCTGATTCAAATTGCTCTTCTATAATTGATTATCCACTGTTTTCAAACCTTTTTTTACCCTTCTTTTAAAATTCTCTTTCTTTCTTTCTCTATTTTTTTAAGTTTTATTCCTACATAGGCATTAGATAGATAAATAAATAAACTCCTTAAGGACCACAAAAGATAGCTGATTCTCCATAAGCCACTGTGCCAGAGAGATATGAACAAGACGAAGAAGCAAAGAAACCATTTCCAAATAAAAGAACAAGACAAATCCCTTGAAAGAACAATCAATGAAATAGACATCTGTAGCCTAGTTGATCAAGATTTCAAAAAAGGGGTGATAAAAGTACTGAAGGAACTAAAAGAGATAGTGTTTAGAGATATAAAATATGTCAACAATGAAACTGAAGCTATAAAGAAGAGCAAAGTAGAATTGGTAAACTCATTGAATGAGATGAAACCTGATCTAAATGTTGTGCAAAGCAGACTAGATAATGCAGAGGAATGAATAAGTGACCTAGAATACAGGATAACAGAAAGCACCCAATCAGAACAGCTGTGAGATAAACAAATGAAAGCAATATAAGGGACCTATGGGATAATATAAAGCATGCCAATCTTCACATAATAGGGGTCCCAGAAGGGGAAGAAAGATCAAAGGGGATTGAAAAGGTATTTGAAGAAATCATGACTAAAAACTTCCCAAACCTAAAGAAGCAATCAGGTATCCAAGTGCAGGAAGATAAGAGGCTCCCAAACAGTAAGAACCCAAACAAACTCACAGCAAGACACATCATAATCAAGATGGCCAGAGTCAAGGATAAAGAAATGATCCTAAAGGCAGCAAGAGAAAAGCAGAGTGAGTTACAAGGGAACCCCCATAAGGCTCTGAGCTGATTTCTCTACACAAACACTACAGGCCAGAAGGGAGTGGCAAGATGCACACAAAGTCCTGAATGAAAAAAAAAAAAATGCAGCCTAAGATACTTTATCCAGCAAGGCTATTCTTTAGGATAGAAGGAGAGATAAAGAATTTCACAGAGAAACAAAAACTACAAGAGTTTAGCAACAATAAACCCATGTTAAAAAATGTTGAAAGTTCTACTCTAAATAGAAAACCATCAGGATACTACAGAAATGAGAAACTCATAACTGGAAAGGTGATAACTCATGAATTACAAATAAAATAAACACAAAATTGTAAAAGGAATCTAAATCATTCAGAGTGGGAGAGGGAAGCAAGAAAATATAAAGTGTTTTTTTTAAATTTTTTGTTCTTGGTAGGATGGGTTGAAATTAAGTTACTATACGTTTAATAAAACAGTTATAGTAATGGGCTAATAGACTTACAAAAAATGGTAACAACAAGCCAAAACTTTCAAGAGAGTCACAAACACTAAATAAAATCCATGATAATACAAAGGAAAATAATCATACCACAAAAGGAAGAAGAAAGGAGCAAAGAGGAAATATCAAATAAACTGGAAAAATAAGTTCAAAATGGGAATAAACACACATCTATAATTAATTACTGTAAATGTTAATGGACTAAATGCTCCAGTCAAAACACATAGAGTGGCAAACTGGATAATAAAGCAAGAACCTTCAATATGCTGCATACAAGAGACCCACGTTAGGGAGAAGGACACATAGAGATTGAGTGTGAAAGGATGGAAAAGGATATTCCATGCAAAGGAAGAGCCAAAAAAGCAGGTGTGGCAGTAATGATTTCACACAAAATAGACCTTAAAACAAAGGGCATAAAGAAGGATAATGAAGCACATTTTATAATGATTAAAGGAATAATACAAGATGAGGATTTTACATTCATTAATATATATGCACCCAATATAGGAGCACGTAAGTACATAAAACAATTACTAACAGACATAAGGGGGTATAGAGATGGGAATACAATCATTGTCAGAGATTTTGACACCACATTAACATCACTAGACAGATCTTTCAGACAGAAAATAAATAACACAACAGGGAAATTAAATGATACAATAGAAAAATTAGATTTGGTGGATATTTTCAGAGCATTAAACCCCCCCAAAATAGGATATACATTCTTTTCAAGTGCACATGGAACATTTTCTAGGATTGATCATGTATTCAGGCACAAAAGACACCTCAATATTTTTAAGAAGATAAAAATTATCTCAATCATCTTTACTGACCACACTGCCATAAAACTAGAAAACAACTACAGAGAAACAAAGGAGAAAAAAAAGAAAAGCATGGAGATTAAACAATATGTTATTAAAAAACCAGTGGGTCAATGATGAAATCAAAGTTTAATCTGAAAAATACCTTGAGACATTTGAAAATGAAAACACAACACAAAATTTATGGGATGCAGAAAAGGCAGTGCTTAGAGGGAAGTTTACAGAGATACAGGCCTTCCTCAAAAAAGAAGAATAATCTCAAATGAACAATCTAACCCACCAGCTAAAAGAATTAGAAAAAGAAGAGCAAAATCCCCAAAAGTCAGCAGAAGGAAAGAAATAATAAAGATCAGGGAGGAAATAAATAAAATAGAGATTATAAATACAATAGAAAAACTGAATCAAACCCAAAGCAGGTTTTTTGAAAAAGTAAATAAAATCGACAAACCCCTGGCCAAACTCACAAAGAAGAAAAAAGAGAAGCACAAATTAACCAAATAAGAAAGGAAACTGGAGAAATTACAATAAATAAAACAGAAATACAGAATATCATATAAGAATACTATGAAAAACTATATGGAAACAAAATGAAAAACTTAGAGGAGATGGATAAATTTCTGGAAACATACAGTCCATGAAGACTGAACCAAGAAGAAACTGATCATTTGAACAAACAGATCACTGGAAATGAAATTGAATTAGCAATAAAAAACCTCCCTACAAATAAAAGTCCAGGACCGGATGGCTTCACTGGGGAGTTCTACCAAACATACAAAGAAGAACTCATACCAGTCCTTCTCAAACTCTTCCAGAAAATTGAAAAGAAGGGAGTACTCCCAAACTCATTCTAAGAAGCCACCATCACCCTGATACCAAAACCAGGCAAAGACACTACTAAAAATGAGAATTATAGGCCAATATCAGTGATGAACATAGATGCCAAAATCCTCACCAAAATATTAGCAAATAGAATCCAATAGCACATAGAAAAGATTATACATCATGAACAAGTGGGGTTCATCCCAGGGATACAAGGCTGTTTCAACATATGCAAATCAATCAATGTAATACATCACATCAACAAGAGAAAGGACAAAAACCACATGATCATCTCAATCGATGCAGAAAAGCATTTGATAAAATTCAACACCCATTTATGATAAAAACTCTCACCAAAGTGGGTATAGAAGGAATATATATCAACATAATAAAAGCTATATATGACAAACTTAAAGCCAACATAGTACTCAATGGTGAAAAATTCAAAAGCTTCCCACTAAAATCTGGGACAAGAAAAGGATGCCTACTGTCACCACTCCTATTCAACAAAGTATTGGAAGTCCTATCCACAGCATTCAGGCAAGAGAGAGAAATAAAAGGGATCCAAATTGGAAAAGAAGAGGTAAAAGTGGCACTATATGCCAATGACATGTTACTACATATAGAAAACCCTAAATGGTCCACACAAAAACTATTAGAGCTGATCGAACAATTCAGCAAGGTAGCAGGTTACAAGATTAACGTTCAGAAATCAGTTGCATTTCTTTACACTAATGATGAATCAACAGAAAAAGAAAGAAAAGAAAGAATCCCCTTTAAAATAGCACCCAAAGTAATAAAACACCTAGGAATAAATCTAACCAAGGAGGTAAAAAAATTATACACAGAAAACTATAAACCATTGATGAAGGAGATTAAAGAAGACTTAAAAAATGGAACAATATCCCATCCTATTGGATTGGAAGAATCAATATTTTTAAAATGGTCACACTGCTCAAGGCAATCTACAGATTTAATGCAATCCTTATCAAATGACCCAGGACATATTCCACAGAACTAGAACAAATCATAATAAAATTTATATGGAACCATCAAAGACCTAGAATTGCCAATATATTACTGAAAGGAAAGAAAGAGGCTGGAGGAATAACTCTCCCAGACTTCAGACAATACTATAGAGCAACAGAAATCAAGACAGCATGGTATTGGTACAAAAACATACATATGGACCAATGGAACAGAATAGAGAGCCCAGAAATGAACCCACAAACTTTTGGTCAACTTATCTTTGACAAAAGAGGCAAGAATATACAATGGAATAAAGACAGTCTCTTCAGCAAATGGTGTTGGGAAAACTGGACAGCAGCATGTAAAACAATGAAACTAGAGCACTCCCTTACACCATACACAAAAATCAACTCAAAATGGATCAAAGACTTAAACATAAGACAAGATACAATAAACTTCCTAGGAGACAATACAGGCAAAACATTGTCTCACATACATCTCAGAAATGTTCTCTTCCCACTCCTGGGCATATATCCGGAAGGAACCCTACTTTAAAATGACACCTGCACCCCAATGTTCATAGCAGCACTATTTACAATAGCCAAAACATGGAAACAGCTTCAATGTCCATCGACAGATGACTGGATAAAGAAGAGGTGGTATATTTATACAATGGAATACTATTCGGCCATAAAAACTGACAACATAATGCCATTTGCAACAACATGCATGTTACTGGAGAATGTCATTCTAAGTGAAGTAACCCAGAAAGAGAAAGAAAAATACCATATGAAATCGCTCATATGTGGAATCTAAAAAAATATATAAATACAAAAATGAAACAGACTCACAGACATAGATGTAGAATACAAACTTGTGGTTGCCAACGGGGTGGGGGATGGATGGGGAATAGACTGGTATTTCAAAATGTAATATATATAAACAAGATTATACTGTATAGCACAGGGAAATATTTACAAGATCTTATGTTAGCTCACGGAGAAAAAAATGTGATAATGAGTTATATACATGTTCATGTATAACTGAAAAATTATGCTCTATACTGAAATTTGACACAACATTGTAAAATGATTATAAATCAACAAAAAATGTTAAAAAATTATTTTTCTCTTGGTAGAAGCAGTTAGACAGTCTGTCACACTCTTATCCTTCCCCCTTGGGAACCAAAGGCGTCTGTTAACAACATAAGGAGACAGGGTTCAGGGTTGGGTCTGAACAAAACTGAAACAAAATTGCCAGCTTCTGTGGGACCCTCAAGCATAGACATTTAATAAAAGTTTCTAACCAACTGAAAAAAAAAGACATGCAAATATTGAATAGGCATATGAAAAAAATGCTCAATATCACTAATTATCAGAGAAATGCAGCTTGAAACTACAATGAGGTATCACCTCACACCATTCAGAATGGCATCATTCAAAAGTCCACAAATGATAATCACTGGAGAGGGTATGGAGAAAAGGAAGCCCTCCTACACTGCAGTTTGGTGCAATCATTGTGGAAAACAGTTTGGAGATTCCTCAAAAGACTAAAAATAGACTTACCATATGACTCAGTAATCCCACTCCTGGGCATATATCCAGAAAGAACCCTACTTAAAAAAGACACCTGCACCCCAATGTTCATAGCAGCACTGTTTTCAATAGCTAAGTCATGGAAACAGCCTACATGTCCATCGACAGATGACTGGATAAAGAAGATGTGGCATCTTTATACAATAGAATTCTATTCAGCCATTAAAATGACAACATAATACCATTTGCAACAACATGTCCCTGGAGAATGTCATTCTAAGTGAAGTAAGCCAGAAAGAGAAAAAAATTACCATATGATATCACTCATATGTGGAACCTAAAAAAAGAAGAAAGAAAGAAAGAAGACAAATGAACTTAAATATAAAACAGATACAAACTTACAGACATAGAATACAAACTTCTGGTTGCTAGTGGGGAGGGGTGTGGGAAGGTATAGCCTCAGAGTTCGAGATTTGTAGATAGTGACAGGTATATACAGAACAGATAGACAAGATTATACTGTATAGCACAGGGAAATATATTCAAGATCTTGTAGTACTTCACAGTGAAAAAGAATATTAAAATGAATATATGTATATTCATGTATGACTGAAAAATTGTTCTGTGCACCAGAAATTGACAGAATGCTGTAAACTGACTATAACTCAATAAAAAAAGCACAAGCAACAAAAGGAAAAAATAAATAAGTGAGAGTACATCAAACTTAAAATCTCCTGCACAGCAAAAGAAATGATCAACAAAACTAAACGTCAACCTACAGAATGGAAGAAAGTATTTACAAAACATATGTAGGATAAGAGGATAATATCCAAAATATAAGGAACATACTACTCAAAGCAACACTCTGATTTAAAAATGGGCAGAAAAACTGAATAGATTTTTTTTCAAAGAAGACATATTATTGTCAAGAGGTACATGAAAATATGTTCAACGTCACTAATAATCCAGGAAATGCAAATCAAATCCATAATGAGATATCACCTCTTACCTGTTAGAATGACTATTATAAAAATGAAAAGTGATAACAAGCATAGGTGAGGATGTAGAGAAAAGGGAACCCTTGCACTCTGTTGGTTGGAATGTAAATAGGTTATTTTACTATGGAAAATGGTCTAGAGGCTTCTCAAAAATTAAAAATATAGCTACTACATGGTCCACCAATCCTACTTCTGGATATATATCCAAATGAACTAAAATCAATATTTAGAAGAGTATCTGGACTACCATGTTCACTGAAGCATTACTCACAATAGCCATGATATGGAAGCAACTTAAGCGTCCAACTATAGATGAATAGATAAAGATGATGTGAGATACACACACACACATATACACATATGCACACATATAATAAAATGTTATTCAGCCATGAGGAAAAAGGAAACCCTGCCATTTGCAACATTGATGAAAATTGAGGGCATTATGCTAAGTGAAATATGTCAGAGAAAGACAAATACTGTATGAAATAACTTGTATGTTGAATTAAAAAAAAAAAAAGCCAAACTCATAGAAACAGAGAGTAGAATAGTGAATGCCAGGGGCTGGGCAGTAAGGGAAATGAGGAGACATTGATCAAAGCAGGCAAATTTCCAATTATAAGATGAATGAGTTCTGGAAATCTAATATATAGCATGGTGATAAATTATAGTTAACAATACTGTATTATATACTTGAAAATTGCTAACAGAGTAAATCTTAAATATTTTTAACCACACAAAAAAAACATGACAACTATGTAAAGTGACAGAGATGTCAACTAACCCTACTGTGGTTATCATTTAACTATATATGTGTATCAAATCATCACATTGTATACCTTAAACTTGCACAATGTTATATATTAATAAAGCTGGGAAAAATAAATAACAGTATAGTTTGATGTTTATGATTGCCTATAATCTGGTTAGAACTTATCTTCTTATTCCCATCACCCTCATTTCATTTTATACACCCAAGGCAACAACAGTTTTCTTGCTATTATGTCCTCAGATCTCATGATTGCCACCTCCCATTTTTAGCTGGAATTTTCTTATCTCCCCAAAAAACTTTATGCTCAAATTCATCTGTCTTTTTTATTCATGGAAATACTCCCACCAACTGGATCATCTCTCCCTTAAGTTCTACTAAGGCTTTTAATGCCTCTTATGCCATTGGTTTGAATCTGCTCTAATCTATATTTCCTCATTAGATTCTCTGCCTTTTCAGGGCAGGGTTTGTCTCTTATGTACCTCTATTCTGTATCTTCTTCAGCAATTACTCAATAACTGAATGAATAATGTAAGACAGCATATAATTAAGTACCAAAGTAAGTATTAACAGAAATAAATCCTGTATGATTTCAGAGAAGGAAAAGATTATTAGAGAAAAATATTTCACAGGGGAGAAGTTACATGAACTGGATATTCATGGGTGAGGTAGATGAGAGACTAAAACATTACCTTTTTACTAATAGAGCTGACATAGAGGATATTGTTTCCTTAATATAAACCACAATTTAGATAGACTTACCAATTTAGGAACAGGCATTACTGTCCACCACAGACTTTCTGTGTGGGGTCAGTCTGTTAAGATTTAAGGCATGGAGTTACAGAGTAGAACACATGATTTCTACAGGCAAGCCATCTTCCACAAGTAAAAGGGGATATGTCATTTAGTTATACCTATCAAGTTCCTACTTTCAAACTTATTATTCAGATTGAATCACCTCTTCTGGGTAGGAGTAAGAAAGTAAAGAAAGGACAGGGCTGTTACACTAGTAGTACTCCCTCCTCATGGAAAAAAAATCAGGCTTGAAAAAGCCTTTCTCCTAACTCAAAATTCCACAATTTTGTTTCCTTTAACTTACTAAAGTCAACAATTAAGCCTATATTCCACCAGAAATGTGGCTGACCTTACTCAAAGGAGGAGATCAGCAGTCTACAGGTACAGTCTTGCTCCCACCTTGGTAAAGCTTTACTCTAACACTGACCACTGATTCTTCTCAGGCCATGGATGGGTAATGCTCCCAGAGGGGTTTGAAATGGTCAATACAGTATGTATATCAGTTAAATTCATTCCAAGTCCAATCTGCACCTAAGGCCAAAAGTGCACTTTCTTATATTTCCTATTCCAAATAATGTCTAGACATGTTGCCCAATAAAAGCTGTTAGATATTCTGCATAAAGGTAAAATGATAGGACTAAGATACTGCAGTAATGAAATGCCAGCACAAAAATGCCCCAGATTTTAATATCAAGCCTTTTCATCTGCCGAAGCCATCTACAAATTTAATGCAATCCCTATCAAGATTCCAATAGCATTTTTCACAGAAATAAGCAATCCTAAAATTTCTGTGGGACCACTGAAGACCCCAAATAGCCAAAGCAATCTTGAAAATGAAGAGAAAAGCTACAGGCATCACGCTCCCTGATTCCAAACTATACTAAAATGTATAGTAATCAAAATGGTATGATATTGGCATAAATACAAACACACAAATAAGTGGAACAAAATAGAAAGTCAAGAAATAAACTCACGTTTATATGTCCAATTAATTTATGACAAAAGAGTGAAGAATATACAATGGGAGAAGGAAGCGTCTTCAATAAATTGTGTTGGGAAAAATAGCCATGTGCAAAATAATGAAACTGGATCACTATCTTACACCATACACAAAAATTAACTCAAAACGGATCAAAAACTTGAATGTAAGACATAAAACCATAAAACTCTTAGAAGAAAACATAGGTGGTAACCTCCTTGATATTGGTCTTGACAATGATTTTTGTATTTCCCAAAAATTAAAAATAAAACTACCAACTAGATAAAGTAATTTCATTTCTGGGAATTTATCAGAAAAAAACAAAAACACTATGTTGAGGAGATATCTTCACATCCCATATTTATTTACAATAGCCCAGACATGAAAACAACCTAAGTGTCCATTGACATATGAAGGAATAAGGAAATATACTATATATGTGAAATAAGAAATGTGATATATAAATATCCCATTATATATGTGTATATAACATATATACACATACATACATATATACATATATAAAGGGATATCATTTTTGCCATAAAAAAGAACATTTTGCCATTTACAACAACATAGATGGGCCTTGAGAACATTATGTTTAGTAAAATAAGTCAGACAAAGAAAGATAAATATCATATGATCTTACTTATATGTGGAATATAAAAATAAACAAACAAACAGAAAGTGAGCCCATAAACACAGAGAATAGATTGGTGGTTGCCAGAAGTGGGGGGTCGGCAAAATAGGGGAAGGGAGTCAGTTATTAAATAAGTCATGTGTATTTCAGTTATTAACTAAATAAATTATGTGCATTGAGGTACAGCATGGTGACTATACTTAATATTTTATTGCATATTTCAGAGTTGTAAATAAGGTAGATCTTAAAAGTTCTCATCCTCAAGAAAAAATTGTTACTATGTATGGTGACAGATTTTAACAAGCTTATTGTGGTGATCATTTCACAATATATACAAATTTTGAATCATATTGTACACTTGAAACTAACATTATATGTAAATTTTATCTCAATAAGAAATAATAAAAAATTTTAAATAAAGATCATCCATCAAATTTCCAGTGATAAAGTCAAAAATTTAAATATTCTTGTACATTAATATCCAAAGGGCAAAATCCAAAGGAATTAAAGCTGCAAATTAAAATCTGTAGCCCTTCTGAGTTAAAAGCCCTGACTCCACTCCCACCAAATTTATAAAATAGGTCAATCTCAAGGGTGTATTGTACAACACAGGGAATATAGCCAAGATTTTTAATAACTGTAAATGGAATGTAACTTTTAACAAACGCATAAAAAAGAAAAAAATAATGTCGATCTTTCTCTAATTCTTCCAAAATATTGAAGTGGTGATAACACTCCTAAACTTGTTATATAAGTCCAGCATTACCATAATACCAAAGCCAGGAAAGGACACTACCAGATAAGAAAACTATAATCCAATAACTCCAGTGAATATAGATGCAAAAATTCTCAGTTAAATACTTGCAAAACTCATTCAGCAGCATAGTAAAAAGATCATGTACCTGATCAAGTGGGATTTATGCCTGGAATGCAAGGAATGTTTAAATATGCAAATTAATCAATACATTACATCACATTGATTGAAGGAAAGAAAGAAATTGTATGGTCACTTCAATGGACACAGAAAAAACATTTGACAGAATTTAAGGTTTGATCATGATAAAAAGTCTTTAAAAAATTAGATATAGAAAGAACACACCTTAACATAATAAAATCCATTTATTCTAAGCCCACAACTAACATCATGCTTAATGGCAAGAGGTTTAAAGCTTCTCCTCTAAGACCAGAAACAGGATAAGAGTGTCCATTCTCACCACTTCTATTCAATAAAATATTGGATGTCTTAGCCAGAGCAATCAAGTGAAAAAAAAAAAATAAAAGGCAACATAATTCAAAGGAAAGAGATAAACTTATCTCTCCTTGCAGATTACCTAATTATATATATATAAAACCTAAAGACTCCACCAACAAACTATGAGATCTAATCAAAGAATTCAGGAAAGTTGAAGGAAAAAAATTAATATTCAAAAATCAGTAGTGTTATTTTTAATACACTAACAACACATTATCTGAAAAAGGAATAAAGAAATAAATCCTACTTACAGTAGGTTCAAAAACAATAAAATACTTAACCAAGTATTAACCACAGAGATAAAAAGTCTCTACTATGAAAACTACAAGTCATTATGAAAGAAAATGAAGAATACACAAATAAATGGACAGGTATCTTGTGTTCATGGGTTAGAAAAAATAATACTGTTAAAATATCAGTACTATCCAGGGGGGAGGGTATAGCTCAGTGCTACTGTGCGTAGCATGCACAAGATCCTGGATTCGGATAAATAAACAAACCTAATTACTCCCCTGAAAAAAATTTGAAAATTAATACTACCCAAAATCGTCTATAGATTCAATCCAGTCTCTATTAAGATTTCATTTTCTATAAAAGAAAAAGAAATAATCCTAAAATTTATATGGAAATGCAAACTCCTTGGATAGCCAAAGTATTCACAAGAAAGAAGAACAAAGTGAGAGGTATCACACATTCTGATTTCAAGCTACGTTATATAGCTACACTAATGAATATATACAAATGACCAACAAGTACATGAAAAGGTACTCAACATTACTAATCATTAGGGAATTGCATGTCAAAACTAGAATGAGATACCACCTCACACTTGTTAGAATGGTTATTATTAAAAAGACAAGAGGTAACAAATACTGGCGAGAATATAAAGAAAGTGGACCCCTTGTGCACTGATAGCGGGAATGTGAACTGTTACAGTCATAGTATGAGGTTCCTTATAAAATAAAAAAATATATAACTATGATATTACCCAGAATTATCACACTGAGAATATATCTGAATGAAACAAAAATGCTATGTTGAGGAGATATCTCCACCCACATGTTCATGGCAACATTATTTACAATAGCCAAGAAATGGAAACAAAGTATCCATTGACAGACCAATGGTTAAAAAAAATGTGATGTGTATACATATATATTAGTCAGCCACACACAAACACAAAAAAACCCAAGGAAATCTTGCCTTTTTTGACAACACAGATGGAGCTTGAGGGCAGTATGCTGAGTGAAATAAGTCAGACAGAATGACAAATACTGCATGATCTCACTTGTATATGGAATTAAATATATATATATGGAGAACATATTTGTGGCTGCTGGATACAGTAGTTTGGAGAAGGCAAATTGCATGAAAGCATTCAAAGTGTGCACACTAATAGCTATAAGATAAATACATATTACAAATATAATATGCAGCATGATTATGATAATTAACACTGCTGTATGGTATGTGTAAAGATTGTTAATATGATGGATCCTGATGGTTCTCATTACAAAAAAAGTTTTAAAACATATTTTATTTCTATGTGAGATGGTGGTTCTTAGCTAAACTTATTTTGGTGATTATTTCACAATATATGTAAAGTCAAATCCTGTGCTACACCTTAAATTTATACAGTGCTATATGTCAAGTATATCACAATAAAACTGAAAAAAAAAGGAAAATAATAATCTGTGGGAAAAGTAATTCTATCTATCTATCTATCTATCTATCTATCTATCTATCTATCTATCTATATATCATCTATATCTATTCATCTATCCATCTATCATTATTAATAAAATTTTATTCATTGTAAAAAATATGATCCAGGAGAAGACTCTCACCCAAAAAGGCAGATAAAAGAAGGTATAATATAAGATCGGAATCTTCAGACATGCTTAATAGTGATTACAATGAAGATAATGCCATAGATGTCACAACAGTCCTATGATATAAGAACTATTATATTCTCATGTTAAAGTTAGGAAGTTGATGATTTAAAAAATTAAGAAACTCACTCAAATAGTCTTCTAGAGTCAAACTTTGAACTCAGGAAGTCTGGCTCTAGAACTTATAATCCTTACTAAACTACTACTTTAAGGGGAGGCTCTTACAAAAGTCCAAGATAGGATTGTGTCACTGGGGAATTCCACCAAACATATGATGAAGAGCTAACACCTATCCTTCTCAAATGATTCCAAAAAATTAAGAGGAGAGAATACTCCCAAATTCATTTTACAAGACCCACATTAGCTTGATTCCAAAACCAGAGACACTACAAAAAAAAAAATGTAAGCCAATACCTCTGATAAGCATAGATGCAAAAATCTTAACAAAATATTGGCAAACTTAATCCAACAATACATAAATCACACGATGTGATCAAATGGTATTTATTCAAAGAATGCAAGAATGGTTTATTATTTACAAATCAATCCATGTGATACACCACATGAACAAAAAGAAAGATAAAAATCACATGAATATCTCAATAGACACAGAAAAAGCATTTAACAAAATTCAACGTTCATTTATGATAAAATTTTTCATCAGAGATGGTATAGCGAGAACATATCTCAACATAATAAATGCAATTTATGACAGACTCATAGCCAAAATACAAAATGTTGGAAAACTCAATACTTTTCTTCTAAAATCAGGAACAAGACAAGGATGCCCACTCTTGCCTCATCTATTTAACACAGACTTGGAATTTCTAGCCACAGCAATCATAGAAGAAAAAGAAACAAAAGGCAACCAAATTGGGAGTGAAGAATTAAAACTCCACACACACACACACACAAAAACTATTAGAACTAATAAATGCAGTAAAGTTGCAGGATATAAGATTAATACACAGAAATCTCATTTTTCTACACACTAACAATGAGCTATCAGAAAGAGAAATCAAGAAAACAAACCCTTTTAAAATCACATCATAAATATAATAAAATATAATATTATTATATTATACACATAATAAACTAGGTATTAAACTTAACCAAGGATATAAGAGATCTATACTTTGAAAATTACACAACATTGATGACGGCATTTGAAAATAATTCAAGATATGGAAACGTCTTCCCTGTTCTTGGATTGGAAGAATTAATATTACTTAAATGTCCATAGTACCCAAAACAATCCACAGATTTAATGCAATCCTTATCAAAATACCCATGGCATTCTTAACAGAGCTGGAAGAAATAATCTTAAAATTTATATGGAGCCACAAAGACCCTGAATTTCTAAAGCAGTCTTGCGAAAATGACAAAGCTGGAGGTATCATGCTTCCCAATTTCAGACTATACCACAAAGGTACAGTAATCAAAACACCATGGTGCTGGTACAAAAACAGACACATAGATCAATGGAATAAAACAGAGAGCCCAGAAATAAGTCCATACACTTATGGATAATCAGTCTATGACAAAAGAGGCAAAATGTGCAATAGAGAAAAGACAGTCTCTTCAATATGTAGTGCTGGAAAACTGGACAGCTGCATGTAAAACAATAAAATGAGAAAATTTCCTCCCACCATATCAAAAAATGAACTCAAAATGGAATAAAGACCTAAATGTAAGACCAGATACCATAAAACTCCTAGAAGTGAACATAAGCAAAACACTGTTTGATATAAATCATAGCAATATTTTTTGGATATATCTCTTAAGGAAAAAGAAATAAAAGCAAAAATAAACAAATGAGATCTAATTAAACTTAAAAACTTTTACACAGGAAAGGAAACCATTGACAAAATGAAAACAACCTACTGAATAGGAGAAAATATTTGCAAATTATATGACAGATAAGAGATTAATATCCAAAATACATAAATGGCACATACAACTCAATGTTTAGAAAATAACAGCCAAGTCAAAAATGGGCAGAAGACCTGAATAAACATTTTTCCAAAGAAGTCATATAGATGGCCAACAGGCGCATGAAAAAATGCTCATCACTAGTTTTAAGTGAAATACAAATCAAAACCACAAGGAGATATCACCTCACAACTGTCAGAATGGCTATCATCAAAAACACCACAAATAACAAATGTTGGTACAAATGTGGAGAAAAGGGATTCCTTGTACACTTTGGTTGTAAAGTAGATTGATTCAGCCACCATGGAAAAGTGTATGAATGTTCCTCAAAAAACTAAAAATAGAACTACCATATGACTCAGCAATTCCACTCCTGGGTATATATCTACTCCTGGGTAGAACTACCATATGACCCAGCAATTCCACTCCTGGTATGTATTCCACTCCTGGGTACATATTCAATGTTCACAGTAGCATTGTTTACAATAGTCAAGATAAGGAAGCAACCTAAGTGTCCATCAACAAATGAATTTAGAAAGAAGATGAGGTACATATACAATGGAATAATATTAAATAATAAAAAAGATCCAAATTCTGTCACTTGCAACAATATGAATGGGCCTAGAGTGTATTATATTTAGTGAAATAAGTAAGACAGAGAAAGACAAATATTGTGTATTATCACTTACATATGGAATCTAAAAAATAAAACAAATAAATGTATTTAAATAAACAACAGCAGACTCACAGGTAGAAAGCAAACTTGGTTATCAGTGGGGACAGGGAAGTGGGGAGGTGCAAGATAGGGATACGTAATTAAGAGATACAAACTACTGTGTATAAAATAGATAAACAACAAGAATATATTGTAGAGCACAGGGAAATATTGCCTTTATTTTGCAGTAAGTTTAAATGATGTATAAGCAATAAAAGTATTGAACTACTATGTTGTCCTCCTGAAACTACTATAATAATTTAAATCAACTATACATCAATTTATAAAACTGAAAACTATAAGAGCAATATTATGAATATTTCTCAATGTATTTAAGACATACATGCACTAAACCAAATTAAGATATAAACTGAGAAATTGCTTCTACCATAAAGCACAGGAAAATGGTTTATATTCTTAATATATAGAGTTCTCAAAAAATAAAAACTCAGAAAAAAATATTAACTGCTGAACAGTAAAGAGAAGTTACAGGAAATAAAGAGAAAAATAGACAAAAATAAGTGTAAATATTTGACCAAAATATTATTACATTAAATGCAAACTAAAAAAATAAGATGTCATTTCTCTTACATTCTGGCAACTATGAAAGAAGCTAAAATTCATGTTGCCATGATTCAAGGATAGGGAAATTTATGCTCTTCATATGAAGCCATAAACTATTATATCTGGGAGACAGTTATCAAAAAGCTTCAACAGTCTTAAAACGTACATAAATATCCACCTATAGAGTATTGGTTAAGTTATTTGTTCTATATAAAATATAAGACTATGCAACAAGTTCATATATACAATATATATTTAGTGAAAATGGAAGTTATGAAACTATTATGCTATTTTCCACCTTTTGTTTAAAAAAGAAACAAAAAAGTGTGTCTATACTTGTTTGTCCATATTAATGGTGTATATAAGTGTATTTTACACTCTTTTGCATCACCAACCCATTATAACTCAAATGCCCAAATATGTACAAATATTTCACTGGAATCTCTGTTTCATTCCATTGTCTGATTGCTTTCTATTCTTATGTCAATATTACACAATTCATTATACTAAGCCTTCATGTCTAGTAGTGTAAAATTTCCAGGTGTGGCATTTTTCAAGCAAGTCTTGACTATGCTTTTCATTTCCACCTAAAATTCAAAACAAGCTTGTCAATTTTGACAAAAAAGCTAAGATTTTTATTGTCATTGAATGAAATAACTCATAGAATATATCCTTAATACACTGTGGTTAAAATAGAAATGTGTAGCAAAAAGATAGCTAGGGAAACACAAATGCCTGAAAATTAGATAATGTGCTTCAATATGATCAAATCATCAAATTATATAAGCAAAAATAAAAAATATTTTGAAAAATTAAAATATGTCATAATACAGTTTGTACAGCTAGCATTTCTAGGTCCATTGATGTTGCTGCAAATGGTATTGTTTTATTACTTTGTATGGCTGAGTATTATTCCACTGTATAACTGTTCCAAAACTTCTTTATCCAGTCATGTAGGTGGACATTTAGGTTGCTTCCATGTCTTGGCAATTGTAAATAATGCTGCTATGTATATTGCAGTGCATGTATCTCTTCAAATTAGAGTTTCTTCCAGCTATATACCTAGTAGTGGGATTGCTGGATCATATGGTAGTTTTATTTCTAGTTTTTTGAGGACTTTTCATATTGTTTTTCATAATAGCTATGCCAAACTACATTCCCATCAGTGAAGGAGGAAGGTTCCCTTTTCTCCACATCCTCTCCAGCATTTATCTTTCATGGATTTTTGAATGAAGGCCATTCTGATTGGTGTGAGGTGATACTTCATTGTAGTTTTGATTTGCATATCTCTGATAATTAGTGATACTGAGCTTTGTTTTTTCATGTGCCTATTAACCATTTGTATGTCTTCATTGGAGAATTGCTTGTTTAGGTCTTCTGCTCATTTTTGGATTGGGCTGTTTGTTTTTTTCTTATTAGGTTATATAAGCTGTTCATATATTCTGGAAATTGAGCCCTTGTCAGTCACATCATTTGCAAATATTTTCTCCCATTCCATAGGTTGTCATTTTGTTTTACTTATGGTTTCCTTTGCTGTGAAAAAACTTATAAGTTGAATTAGGTCTCATTTATTTATTTTCACTCTTATTTCTATTGCCTGGGTAGACTGCCCTAAGAGAATGTTAGAAAGATTTATGTCAGAAAATGTTTTGCCTATGTTTTCTTCTAGAAGATTTATCATTCTTGTCTTATATTTAAGTGTTTAAGCAACTTGGATTTTATTTTTCTGTATGGAGTGAGGGAGTGTTTTAACTCATTGATTTACATGCTGCTATCCAATTTTTGCAACACCACTTACTAAAGACATTGTCTTTCCTCCCTTGTATATTCTTGCCTTCTTTGTTGAAGATTAATTGGCCATAGGTCTATGGATTTATTTCTGGTATCTATTCTGTTCCATTGATCCATGTCTTTTTTAATGTTGATACCGTGCTGTTTTGATTACTGTAGCTCTGTAGTATTGTCTGAATTCTGGGAGGGTTATTCCTCTAGCTTTGATCTTTTTCTTCAGTATTGCTTGGGCAATTCTGGGTCATTTGTGATTACATATAAATTTTAGGATTGTTTGTCTTAGTTCTCTGAGAAAGTCATAGGTAATTTGATAGGGATTGCATTAAATCTGTAGATTGCCTTGAGCAATATGGACATTTTAATGATATCAATACTTCCAATTCAAGAGCAAGGGATATCTGTCCATTTCATTAAGTCATACTTAATTTCCTTAGTCAATGTTTTATAGTTCTCCATGTATAATTCTTTCACTTCCTTGGTCAGCTTTGTTCCTAAGTATTTTATTGTTTTGCATGCAATTTTAAAATGGATTGTTTTTTACTTTATTTTCTTGATAATTTATTGTTAGTGTAAAGAAATGCAATTGACTTTGTATGTTAATCTTGTATCCTGCTACCTTGTCAAATTCTTTTATATGTCTAGTAATTTTTGTGTGAAGCTTTTAGAGTTTTCTATATATAGTATCATATCATCTACATATAGTGACAATTTAACCTCTTCTCTTCCAATTTGGATCCCTTTTATTTCTTCTTCCTGCCTGATTGCTGTGGCTAGGACTTCCAAGACTATGTTGCATAGAAGTGGTGAGAGTGGTCATCCTTGTCTTATTCCAGATTTTATTGGGAAGGCTTTCAGTTTTTCACAGTTGAGTACTATGCTGGTTGCAGGTTTGTAATAAATACTTTTTATTATGTTGAGATACTTTCCCTCTATAACCACTTTGGTAAGTTTTTTTTTTATCATAAATGGATGTTGAATTTTATGAAATGCTATTTCTGCATCTATTGAGATGATCATGTGTTTTTTGTCCTTTCTTTGTGGATGTGGCATATCACATTAATTGATTTGCATATGTTGTACCATCCTTGTGTCCCTGGGATGAATCCAACTTGATCATGGTGTATGATCTTTTTATGTGCTATTGGATTCTGTTTGCTAATATTTTGTTGAGGATTTTGTATCTGTTTTCATCAATGATATTGGCCTGTAATTTTCCTTTTTGATAGTTTCTTTTTCTGGCTTTGATATTAGGGTGATGGTGGCTTCATAGAATGAGTTTGGGAGTACTCCCTTTTTTTCAACCTTTTGGAAGAACTTGATGAGGACCAGTATTAGTTCTTCTTTGCATATTTGGCAGGATTCCCCAGTGAAGCTGTCTGGTCCTGGGCTTTTGTTCATAGGGAGGTTTTTTATTGCTAATTCTATTTCATTTCTAGTAATCGATCTGTTTAAGTGGTATATTTCTTCTTTTTTAAACATTTTTTATTGATTTATAGTCATTTTACAATGTTTTGTCAAATTCTACTGTAGAGCACAATTTTTCAGTTATACATGAACATACATACATTCATTGTCCCATTCTCTTTTGCTGTGAGCCACCACAAGATCCTGTATATATTTCCCTGTGCTACACAGTACAATCTTGTTAATCTAGTCTACATTTTAAAATCCCAGTTCCTTCCCACCCCCATCTCCCTGGCAACCACAAGTTTGTATTCTATGTCTATGAGTCTGTTTCTATTTTGTATTTATGTTTTTTTAAATTCTGCATATGAGTGATCTCATAAGGTATTTTTTCTTTCCCTTTCTGGCTTACTTCACTTAGAATAACATTCTCTGATATATTTCTTCTTTACTCAGTCTTGGAAGATTGTATGTTTGCGGAAACATGTCCATTTCTTCTAGGTTGTCCAATTTGTTTCTGTATAACTGTTCATAATATTCTCTTATGATATTTTGTATTTCTGTGATATTGGTTGTAATTTCTCCATTTTCCTTTCTTATTTCATTTATTTGTATTATCTCTCTTTTCTTCTTGGTTAGCCTGGCCAGAGATTTGTCAGTTTTGTTTACTCTTTCAAAACACCATCTCTTGGTTTGATTGATGCTTTCTATTGTTTTTTAATCTCTATTTATTTCCCCCCGATCTTTATTATTTCTTTCCTTCTGCTGACTTTAGGTTTTGTTTGTTCTTTTTCTAATTCTTTTAGGTGGTATGTTAGGTTGTTTATTTGAAATTGTTCTTTTTTGGAGAAGGCCTATATTGCTGTGAACTTCCTTCTTAGGACTGCCTTTGCTGCATCCCAAAGATTTTGTGTGGTTGTTGTCATTCTCATTTGTCTCAAAATATATTTTAGTTTTGTCATTGATTTAATCATCGACCCATTGATTTTTTTTTTTTTTTAGTAGCATGTTGTTTAATATCCACACTATCATGTTTTTCTCCTTCGTTTTTCTGTGGTTGATTTCTAGTTTCATGGTATTGTGGTCAGAAAAGATGCTTGGGATAATTTATATCCTCTTAAATTTCTTGAAGCTTCTTTTGTGCCCAAGTACATGATCTACTTTTCAGAATATTCCATACACACTTGAAAAGTATGTATATTCTTTTTTGGGAGGATATAATGTCCTACAAATATCAACAGAGTCCAACTTCTCTATTGTGACATTTAGTTTCTCAATTGCCTTATTGATTTTCTGTCTAGAAGATCTGTCCAGTGATGTTAATGAGGTGTTACAGTCTCCTACTATGATTGTGTTCCCAACATTTTTTTCCCTTTTATATCTGTCAGCATTTGCTTTATGTATTTAGGTGCTGCTACATTGCATGCCTATATGTTAACAAGTGTAAAACCCTCATCTTTTATTGCTCCTTTAATTGTTATATAGTGTCCTTCTTTATCTTTCTTTACGGCCTTTGTTTTAAAATCTATTTTGTCTGATATAAGTATTGCTACTCCCGCTTTCTTGTCATTTCCATTTGCATGAAATATCTTTTTCTATCCTTTCACTTTCAATCTATGTGTGTCCTTCTCCCTAAAGCGGGCTTCTTGTATGTAGCATATTATAGGCTCCTTTTTATTATTCAGTCTGCCACTCTATGTCTTTTGATTGGAGTGTTTAATTCCCTAACATTTACACTAATTATTGATCAATATGTGTTTATTGACATTTTGAACTTAGTTTCACAGTTAATTTGGTATTTCCTCTTTGTTCCTTTCTTTTTGTTTTTCTTTTTGTGCTTTGATAATTTTCTTTTGTATTAGCTTGTTTTCTTTTCGGTTTTTGTGACTCTATTATATGCTTTTGACTTGTGTTTACCCTATTTTTCAAGTATATTAACCTATTACTATATCTGTTTGCTTTAAACTGATAGTCATATAAGCTCAAACTCATTCTAAATAGAACCAAAAAAAAAGGAAAAAAAAACCCTGAATTTTCTTGCTCCCCTCTCCCACATTTAATGATTTTGATGTCCTCTTTTACATCTTCATGTTTATTCTGTTGTAACTCACTGTATTTATCACCTTTTCAGTTGTAGTTTTCTCCTTTCTATAGCACCTTGCTTCTTTTCTATTTAGGGTATTTCTTTTAGCACAGTATTTAGTATTGCTGAATTCTTTTAGTTTTTGCATGTCTGTGAAACTCTTTATCTCTCCCTGTATTCTAAAGGATAATCTTCATGGATAGAATATTCTACATTGCAGCTTTTTCTCATACAGAAATTTGACTATATCTTGCCAGTCCCTTCTGGCCTGCAGTGTTTGTGTAAAGAAATCAGCTGAAAGCCCTATGGATATTTCCTTGTAACTAACTCTTCGTTTTCCTCTTGTGCCTTTAGAATCATTTCTTTATCTTTAACCTTGGCCATCTTGATGGGTCTGTTTGGGTTCTTCTTGTTGGTGACCCTCTGTGCTTCCTGTACTTGGATAACTTATTCCTTCTTTAGGCTTGGGAAATTTTCAGTCATGATTTATTCAAAGACTTTCTCAATCCCCTTTGCTCTTTCTTCTCCTTCTGAGATCCCTATACGTGTAGCTTGGCATGCTTTATATTATCCCTTAAGTCCCTCATATTGCTTTCATTGGCATATACTTGCTTTTCTGTCTGCTGTTCTGATTGGGTGACTTCTGTTATATTGTTTTCTAAATCACTTATTCATTCCTCTGCATTGACTATTCTGCTATTGACAGTCTTTAGCTAGGCTCTTCTCTTTGCCATTGAGTTTTCTGTTTTTAATTGGCTCCTCTTTACAATTTCAATTTCCTTTTCTAAGTATTACCTGTCTCTATTCATAGTCTCTTTTGTTCCTTCAGTGCTTTGATCATTCTCTTTTTGAAGTCATGAGATAGTAGACTATTGAGGTCTATTTCATTAATTGTTCTTTCAGGGGATTTCTCTTGTTCTTTTAATTGGGAGTAGTTCCTCTGCTTCTTCATTTTACTTACATCTCTTTGTCACTATGGATTATGGAGTATCAGTTATTAACTGTGGCCTTGAAGGATTTTTTAAAAGAGGATGTGGAAATAAATGTAATAAAAATAACAAAAAAGTTTTAATAAAAAAATTTTTAAAAGTTTTTTAATTGAAAATTTTCTTTTAAATTTTAAAAATAGATTTGTCCCTGCGTAGACTGTGCATCCCTAATTATTTTTTTGTGAGGCCTGGTTTTGGTATGGATGTTTGCCACATCTTCTTTCATGTGTGTTTACTGTTATCTCTTTGATTTGAAGTGTAGCTGGTGTTGTGGTGACCAGAGCCTGCCCTACGTATAGAATGGGGCCTCATTTTTGTTCTGTGGTTGTCACAGCCCTGACAGGGGCCAGGTCTGTTCCCCTTTTATTGCAATGGAGGCTCCCAGACAATTTCAGAGCTGTGGTTCATAGTAGGTGGGGTCGAGTGCTTTATGTACTCTTTGTTGACTTTGCCCTTGTTGCCACTTAAGCTGTGGGAATGTCAGTGTGCTGCTCTAGTGTCCCTCAGTTTCTCTGCCCTCAGAGATACCCATGCAGTTCCACAGACTTCTGGATTGCACACCTGGATCATCACTATCTGGTCAGTGCTTTGTCCAACACCAAATGCGTTCCTGCACTTGCCCCACTGTGTGAAAACTGCTTGCTCATTTCAGAGGCAAGCAGGTAGTGCCACTGGGTAAGCACTATTCCTAGCACCTCATCCACATACAGTAGGCAGGCTTGCAGAAATTGGCCAGACCAGCCTTTACCCCTGCTGTGTGCCAGAACTCTACTCCTTGCTCATTTGTCTTAGAAATGCAGGTCCACAGAGGCACCTGTGGAGCCAAACGGGGCTGTAAACAAATCTCAGTCCTGCCTATGAAGTTGCAGAGCCCCTGGGTACAGATTCAAGTTTCAACCCCACCTTCACCTGGGGGCCACAAACCAATGAATATGGTGGCTATGACTGAGCCCTGCTTCTCTTTACTGGAGAATGTACCAGCAATGGGGCTGTGGGTCTTCAGAGACAAAGGCTATGGTGCCTTTCCCCTCAGCATGCATCAGCAGTCTTTCTTTCTTTCTTTCTTCCTTTCTTCCTTTCTTCCTTTCTTTCTCTCTTATGGGGAACCCAGGCTATTCTTTTCTGTGTGCACCCCCACCTATGGCACACAGTACACGTCAGTCCCAAGAGGTTGCCTCTGTGCAGTTGGCCCCAGTCCTCCACCCAGCTCGGGCAGCCTGTCCTGGCCCACCTTCACTGGCTCACATTTAGGGCTGGTGGTTGCAGGGAATCTTTGTGCCCCTTTCACTTAGTTCTGTTGGTCAACGGCTGCTTTGCATAGAGACTCAGAAGTTCTCCCTCTGTTCTGCTGACTTCTCAGTTGGAGAGGGGTGTCCCAGAATAAGAGAACTATTCTTCCTTTGTGCTCCCTTCCCACGGAACAGGTCCCACACTAATTTCTTTTTTCTTCTTTTTTCTCCTAGTTGATTTGTGATGAAGGCAAATTGTCTTTTAAAGGAGGCAATGTGCTGTCAAAGTTCAACAGGTGTTCTGAGTGAAGGGATGGGTCCATGGATGTCTCTCTTGGTGTATTCATGGGAGACGGTGAGCTAAGAGCATCCTTCTACTCTGCCATTTTGGTTGCTCTCCTCAACTCCTTCTTGAATCTGTGTTTCTTGGGTTGCAGCTCTAAGAAATCCACAAATACCTTTTTATTCTATTCAGGTCTCCACGTCTGATATTTTAGTTGGCACTGTCAAATCACTTTAAATGTCAGTGTACTAAATGCTTCAATCAAGAGACATAGAGTGGCTGATTGGATAAAAAAAAAAAAAAAGACCCAACGACCCATCTATATGCTGCTTACAAAAGACTCACTTTAGAGCTAAAGAGCACACACTGAAATTGAAGGGATAGAAAAAGATATTCCATGCAAACGGATACAGAAAGAAAGCTTGGGTATCAATATGCATATCAGACAAAGTAGACTTTATTTGTATTTTTACTGAAGTATAGTTGATTTACAATATTGTGTTAGATTCAGGTGTACAGCAAAGTGAACTAACTAACTATATATATATATATAGATATAGGTATAGATATATATAGATATATATATACACACACACACATATATATTTTTAAAATTATTTTCCATTATAGGGTAACACATGATATTGAATATTGTTCCATATGTTATACAGTAAATCTTCTTTCCTTATATATTTCATGTATAGTTGTTTGTATCTGTTAATCCCATATTCCTAATTTATCCATCCCTTGCTTCTTTCTCTCCTTTGGTAACCTAAATTTGTTTTCTTTGTCTGTGGGTCTATTTCTGTATTGTATATAGCTTTATTTGTGTTATTTTTTTAGATTCCCAATATGATGATATCATATAATATTTGTCTTTCTCTATCTGATTTATTTCACTTAATATGATATTCTCTAGGTCCATCTATGTTGCTGAAAATGGCATTATTTCATTCTTTCTATGGTTGAGTAATATTTCATTGCTTGTGTGTGTGTATTATTAAACCAATCAATTGTTTATAGGCATTTGGGTTCTTCCCATGTCTTGGTTATTGTAAATAGTGCTGCTGTGAGCATTGGGGTACATGTATCTTTCTAATTAGAGTTTTCATCATTTCCATATATATGCCTAGGAGTGGAATTGCTGGATCACATGGTAGCTGTATTTTTAGATTTTTTAATAAACGTCCATGAAGTTTTCCACAGTGGCTGCACCAACTTACATTCCCACCAACAGTGTAGGAGGGTTGTCTTTTCTACATGTACTCTCCAGTATTTGTTATTTGTTGGATTTTTAATGATGGTCATTATGGCTAGTGTGAGGTGATACCTTATTGTGGTTTTCATTTGCATTTCTCTAATAATTAGTGATGTAGGGCATTTTCATGAACCTGTTGTCCATCTGCAAGTCTTCTTAGAGAAATGTCTCCTCAGAACCTCTGCTCATTTTGTGATTGAGTTTTTTTTTATATTGAGTTGTATGAGCTGTTTTTATATTTTGAAAATTAACCCCTTGTCAGTCACATTATTTGTAAAATTTTCCAATTCTTTAGGTTGTCTTTTTGTTTTGTTAATGATTTTCTTTGCAGTGCTAAAGCTTTTAAGTTTGGTTAGGTCTCATTTGCTTATTTTTGCTTTTACTTCATTTGTCTTGGGAGACTGATCTAAGAAAATATTGCTATGATTTATTTATGAAAATGGTATGCTTATGTTCTCTTCTAGGTGTTTTATAGTGTCATGTCTTATATTTAGATCTTTAAGCCATTTTGAGTTTATTTTTTGTATATTGTATGAAGGAATATTCTAATTGAATTCATTTACATGAGACTAGCTTTCCCAACATCACTTGCTGAAGAGATTATATTTTTTCCATTGTGTATTCTTGCCTCTTTTTTGTAGGTTAATTTACTGTAGGTGTGTTGGTTTATTTCTCAGCTCTCTACTTTGTTCTATTGATCTACATGTCTGTTTTTGTGTCAATACCGTGTGGTTTTGATTACTGTAGCTTTGTAGTGTTCAGATAAAATAGACTTTAAACTAAAGACTATAATAAAAGACAAAGAAAAACATATATTAATGAAGGGGTCACTACATAAAAAGGATATAGCATTTGTAAATATATATGCACCTAATATACAAACACAAATAATAAAGTACATGTTAACAGACATAAAGACAGCAGTTGACAATAATACAACAGTAGTAGGGAACTGTAACATCTCACTTAGAGCAATGGACAGATCATCCTGTAATAAAATCAAGAAGGAAACAGTGGCCTTGAATTAAACATTAGACCAGTTGGACCTTATTGCTATCTATAGGACACTTCATCCAAAAACAGCAAAATACACATTCTTTTCAAGTGTACATGGGATGATCTCTAGGATAGATCACATGTTAGGCCAGAAGACAAGACCCAAAAAATTTTAAAAGCTAGAAATTATATCAAACATCTTTTCTGAACACAAAAGGTTGAAACTAGAAATCAATTAGAGGAAGAAAAATGAAAAAAGAACAAACACATGGAGACTAAACAACAAGTTACTTAAAAAACAATGGGCCAATGAGAAATCAAAGAAGAAATCAGAAAATGCCTTGAGACAAATTAAAATAACACAACTTTCCAAAAATCTATGGAACTCAGCAAAAGCAGATCTAAGAGTGAAGTTTAGTGTGATACACTAGGTTCACCAAGGCAATAGAAATAAAAGCAAAATTAAACAAATAAGACCTAATTAAACTGATAAGCTTTTGCACAGCAATGGAAATCATAAAAAAGGGAGAAAATATTTGTAAACAATGTGACTAACAAAGGCTTAATTCCCATAATGAGTTATCAGCTCAAACAACCCAATAACAACAACAACAAACAATCCAAAGATAAGTAGAAGACCTAAACAAACATGTCTCCAATGAAGATATGCAAATGGCCAATAGACACATGAAAAAAATGCTCAATATCACTAATAATCAGAAAAATGGCCATCATTAGAAAGTCCACAAGCAATAAATATTGCAGAGGGTGTGGAGAAAAGGGAATCCTACTACATTGTTGGTAGGAATGTAATTTGGTGCAGCCATTATGGAAAACAATTTGGAGATTCCTCAAAAGACTAAGAATAGACTTACCATATGATCCAGCAATCCCATTCCTGGGCATATATCCAGAGGGAACTCTAATTTGAAAAGATACATGCACTCCAATGTACATAGCAGCACTATTTACAATAGGCAAGACATGGAACCAATCTAAATGTCCATGGATAGTAATTGTATATAATTTATCCAATTATATATATATATATAATATATGTGTATACATATATTATATATATAATACATACACACATATATTATGGAATATTACTCAGTCATAAAAAATAATAAAATGATGCTTTTTGCAGCAACATGGTAGGACCTTGAGATAGAATGAAGTAAGCCAAAAAGAAAAAGAAAAATGCCACATAATATCGCTTGTATGTGGAGTCTAAACAAAATGACACAAATGAACTTATTTACAAAATAAAAACAGACTCACAGACATATAAAAGAAACTTATGGTTACCAGGGTACAAAGGGGAGGTTGGAAAGATAAATTATGAGTTCAGTATTTACAGATACTAACTACTCTATATAAAATAGGTAAACAGCAAGGTCCTACTATATAGCACAGGGAATTATACTCAACATTTTGTAATAGCCTATAATGATAAAGAATATGAAAATAAATATATATAGATCTATAAATGAATCACTATGCTGCACACCAGAAATTAACACATTGTAAACTGACTATACTTTCAAAATATAAATGAATGAATGAATGAATGAATAAATAAATAAATAAATACATAAATAAAATTAAAGATTATATAAATCACTGGAAATATATCTATCTCACATTCTCAGATTGGACAGATTAATGCTGTTCAAAAGTCCATACTACTCAAAGCAATATACAAATTTAATGCAATCCTTATCAAAATAAATATCCATGATATTTTTCACAGAACTGAAAGAAATAATCCTAAAATTCATATGAAACCACAAAAGACCCTAATTATCAGAAAGAATCTTGAGACCAAAGAAGAAACCCAGAGATACCACACTTTTTGACTTCAAAAAACAATGGGCCAATGAGAAAAAAAAAAACAACAGCAATCAAGACAGTATGATACTAGCACAAAAACAGACATATAGATCAATGGAACAGAATAAAGAGCCTCAAAATATACCCACACACATCTGGTCAATTAATCCACATCAAAGGAGGCATATATAAGTACAATGAGGAAAAGACAGTTTCTTCAATAAGTGGTAGAGTGAAAACTGGACAGCTACATGTGAAAGAATAAAATTAGAACATTTTCTCACACCATATCCAAAAAACAAACTCAAAGACCTACATGTAAGACTCAAAACCATAAAACTAGACAAAACATCATCAGTACACTCTTTGATATTAGTCTAAGCAATGTTTATTTTTGGTTTTCTCTCCTCAGGCAAAGGATACAAAAGCAAAAATAGTCAAATGGGACCTAACCAAACTGAAAGTCTTTTGCACATTGAAGGCAACCATCACCAAAATGAAAAGTCAATCTATCTAATGAGAGAAGTTATTTGCAAATGATGTCTGATAAAGGTTTAATGTTCAAAATACATAAATATCTCCTACCTCAGTATCCAAGAAATAACTCAATTGAAAAATTGGCAGAAGTCTTGAATAAATATTTTTTTCTAAAATAGACATAGAGATGGCCACACATTAAAAGATGCTCAACATCACTACTCATCAGGAACATGCAAATCAAAACCACAATGAGATATCACATCTCACTTGTCAGAATGACTATTGTCAAAAAAGATAATAAATATCAAATATGGATAAAAAGGAATCCATAGTACACTGTTGGTGGGAATGTAAATTGGTTCTTTCAATAAGAAAAGTAGTATGAAGTTTCCTCAAAAATTAAAAATAGAACTACCATATAATCCTGCAATTCTTCTCTGAACATACATTCAAAGAGAAAAAAAAAACATTAATTGAAAAGATATATATACCCTGAATTTCACAGTAGCATTATTTACAATTTCCAAGATATAAAAGCAAAGCAACTTTAGTGTCCATTAACAGATGAATGGATACAGAAGATGTGAGATACACATGCACACTCAATGAAACATTACTTAGCCAGAAAAACCAATGAAAATTTGCCATTTGTAACAACAGCAATGGACCTGGAATGTATTATGCTTAATGAAGTAAATCAGAGTAAGACAAATACTTTATGTTTTCACTTATATGTGTAAAACAAAAACTAATGAATATAACAAAACAAAAATAGATTCACATATATAGAGAACAAACTAACAGTTACCAGTGAGGAGAAGGGTGGGGGAGGGGCAAGAGATTAAGAGGTATAAACTGCTAGGTATAAAATATATAAGATACAAAGATATACTGTCCAATATAAGGAATATAGCCAATACTGTATATCTTTCAATGAAATATAATCTATAAAAACATCAAATCATTATGCTGTACATCTGAAACTAATATGATATTGTAAATCAACTACACATCATTAAAAAATCATCTAGGTTAAGAGTTGACAAACTTTTACTATAAAAGACCAGATAGTATATATTTTAAGATTTGCAGGCCACATGATCTCTGTCATTATTATACAATTATGCCATTGTAGGTTTAAAGCAGCAGTAGATAATAAGTAAACTTTGTCCCAATAAATATTTATTCATATTTATATTTTATAAATAAAAGTAGGGAGAAGGACACATTTGACTGTAAGCCATAGTTAATTAACCCTTGATATAAAGGCCAGAGAGAAGTGCTCAGGAACCAATTTAAAAGTGTTCCTACTGATCAGGCCTGGAGCAATCTGAGTAACAAAATAACTAGAGACAACATTGAATTATAACTTAAGTAATGAAATAAATATCAGTGGGCACATATTGATATTAATAAGTGATTAGATAGTAAGTAGATAGATAGATATGTGAAGGAGCATGGACACTCTTCTTTACCAAAGAATACCAGTTAGCAAAGGCAGGAGGATGATAGAAATAGAAATTTAGCATTAGAAGAACAAAATAATTATTTCTGAAGGCAAGATTCATCAATAAATGCTAAAGTTAGTGCATAGAAGCTTGAGTAGAGAATAGTAATTCATCTAGTCTAAAAAAAGTGTCTCCTGCAAGGGGAAAATAGAAACTTTCCACAAGGAAACTCAACAGACCACCTTAACTAAGCAATTTTAAACAATAAAAATGTACATTTTTGCAGAAAAATTGCCAATACTAAGTTCTGTGAGGAGGTAAAACAGAAAGAACTCTCATTTATTCTGGGTGGGAATTAAAAACAATCAATCGCTTTGGAAAATAGTTGGGCGGTTTCTTATAAAGTTAAACAGAGACTTGTAATTGGTGCCGTAATCATGCTCCTAGGTTTTTACCTGACTGATTTGAAAGCTTATGTCTACACACAAATACCTGCATGTAAAAGTTTATACAGGCTTCATTTCATGATTACACAAAACTGAAAACAACAAAGGTGGTTCCTTAACAGATGAGTGAATAAACAAGGAATGCCTAACTTCTCAGGAATAAAAATAAATGAGTTATTAATAAATACAACATGAACGACTCAAATGCTTATTCCTAAGTGAAAGAAGCCAGACTGGAAAAGCTACATGCTATATGATTAAATTTATATGACATTCTAGAAATATCAAAATGGTAGAGCAGTAGAAAAGATTAGTGGCTGCCAGGGCTTTGGGGAGTAAGAAGTGTTTGACTAGGTGAAACTCAATGAATATTTTAGGGCTGGGAAACTATTTTGTATTGTACTTAATGGTGAATATATTACATTATACATTTGTTGCATTTGTTGAACACATAACATTTTGTAGCAAAATGAATGAACAAAAATGATTTTTTTTAAATCTACTTGGAGATCAGGGGTACCCCAAATGAAATGCAGACTGGAAAATTATTTCTGTATATTGCAAAAGTAAGGCATAACCTCTTTGAAGAGGGTGGGGAAGGAGTGGTGCTGATCTAAATAACTTTGGAAATGACTGGATTTTGTAAGACTAAGAACAAAAGGAGCTGCACATAAGCGGTTGATAAAGTTGCTTCCCATGTAAGTATAGTTAACAATTCTGAAACAGTGGTTCATGTCACTGGAATTGAACAAATATGTAAAGGTATGGTAGACAGTAGGAGACAAGTTTCTCGCTTCAGGAGTGCGAGGTTACATATAATCAAGGAGTAAAAGCTAGAACGAACCATGTGATACTGGATTAGAGTTGGATATATCAAGAGATAAATGAATATGAACTCATGTTTAACTTAATATGGATACAGGTAAATATATATGTAAATATATACAAATACACATTCATACATATACAAACATGCATATATAAACACATACACACATATGTGTGCTGAGGTAGGGAATATACAAGATGGTCCTGGAACATTTTGTAGACCTAAAAATTAAGAAAAAAGTTAAACAAAATGCTACAATGACAAGGATATGTCAAAGGGACAAAGGAGTCAATTGAAAGAGCTCACAAAAGCCAAAGATAAAACAATTCAAGCAACAGAATAAAAAATGTAATAATGCAGAATTCCAAATAGCTTAAGCTGGTGGAGCATAACTCTGTACCCCTTAAGTATGGGCTAAACTTATTGACTTGTTGACAAAGAGTAGGGTATAAAAAAGAAGGGAACAAAGGAGGAAAGAAGGAGGAAGAGTGATAAGGGAAGTCAGTTCATTGTAGAAATACTAAGCCAGGTGTCCAAGGTTAACATCATCAGTGATTAGTCATGTTGATAGTGTGTACCTTGGAAATGATACAGTGAGAATGGGTTTTTATCCTTGTGATCTTCTTGCAAAAATCTTATAAATTCAGTTTATCATGAGAAAAAAACATCAGACAAATCTCAACTTAGGAACATTCCATAACATATCTGACCAGTTCTCAAAACTGTCAAGCTGATCAAAAACAAGGATAGTCTGAGAAGCTTTCATACCCAAGCAGAGTCTAAGGAGACATGATGACTAAATGCAATGTGATATAGTATCCTCGATGGGATCCTGGAATACAATAAGGACATTAAGTAAAACTTAAGAAATATTAATAAATTATTGACTTTAGCTGATTATAATATAACAACATTGGTTCCCCAGTTGTAACAAATATACTAACGTAAGGTATCAATATTAGGGAAAAATGTTTGTGGGATATATGGAAACTTTCTGCACTATCTTTGTAATAATTTTGTAAATCTAAAATTATTCTTAAATGAAATCTTTATTAAATATAAAAATAGAGTTGCTCACTCTAGTGTTTTCTTTCTTTAACAGGCTAGTGCATGGATAAGGTGGCGACCTGATTTCAACATTAAGAAAATACAAGCCTCTAGAGGATGGCAGAATTGCAAGATCAAACCTAGGTCCCTGAATGTGCTTCTGAACAGCCAACACTTGACAACATTAATATTGTATATTTTTGATCATCTCCTAGGTGAAAATTGTATTAACTTTTACCTTGTTATAAACTACTAGTGATATTGACAATCTTTACATTTTCAGTGGCCACTATTACTTCCTTCTCTGTGAATTATTTCTCCATATAATTGAGCAAAGAGTTGATTTTGTCCTATATTGTTTATGAGTCTGGAAAAGAGGCTTTTGTTCGTACTTTCCACATAATTTCTTCTGATCTGTGTGTGCATTTTTCACTTTTTATTGAGTTATAGAGTCAGTTTACAATGTTGTGTCAATTTCTAGTGTAGAGCACAATTTTTCAGTTACACATGAACATACATATATTTATTCTCATGTTCTTTTTCACTGTGAGCTACCACAAGATCTTATATATATTTCCCTGTGCTATACAGTATAATCTTGTTATCTATTCTACATATGCCTGTCGTTATCTACAAATTCCAAACTCCCAGTCTGTCCCTTCCCACCCTCTTTCCCCCTGGCAACCACAAGTTTGTATTCTATGTCTATGGGTCTGTTTCTGTTTTGTATTTATTCTGTTTTATATTTCTGTTCTTTTTTTTTTTTTTTTAGATTCCACATATGAGCGATCTCATATGGTATTTTTCTTTCTCTTTCTGGATTACTTCACTTAGAATGGCATTCTCCAGGAATATCATGTTGCTGCAAATGGCATTATGTTGTCATTTTTCATGACTGAATAGTATTCCATTGTATAAATATACCACTTCTTTATCCAGTCATCTGTCGATGGACATTGAAGCTGTTTCCATGTCTTGGCAATTGTAAATAGTGCTGCTATGAACATTGGGGTGCAGGTGTCATCCTGAAGTAGGGTTCCTTCTGGATATATGCCCAGGAGTGGGATGATTGGGTCATATGGTAAGTCTATTCCTAGTCTTTTGAGGAATGTCGATACTGTTTTCTGCAGTGGCTGCACCAAACTGTATTCCCACCAGCAGTGTAGGAGGGTTCCCTTTTCTCCACAGCCTCTCCAGCATTTATCATCTGTGGACTTTTGAATGATGGCCATTCTGGCTGATGTGAGGTGATACCTCATTGTAGTCATGGAAGTCCTAGCCACAGCAATAAGGCAAGAGAAAGAAATAAAAGGGATCCAAATTGGAAAAGAACAGGTAAAAGTGTCACTATATGCAGATGACATGATACTACATATAGAAAACCCTAAAAGGTCCACACAAAAACTACTAGAACTAATCAAAGAATTCAGCAAGGTAGCAGGTTGCAAGATTAACGTACAAAAATCAGATGCATTTCTTTACACTAACAATGAATCAATAGGAAAAGAAAGTAAAGAAACAATCCCCTTTAAAATATCATCCAAAGTAATAAAATACCTAGGAATAAATTTAACCAAGGAGGTGAAATACTTACACACGGAGAACTATAAAACATTGATGAAGAAAATTAAAGAAGACTTAAAAATATGGAATGATATCCCATGCTCCTGGATTGGAATAATCAATATTGTTAAAATGGTCACACTGCCCAAGGCAATCTACAGATTTAATGCAATCCCTATCAAATTACCCTGGACATATTTCACAGAACTAGAGCAAATCATATTAAAATTTATATGGAACCACATAAAACCTAGAATTGCTAAAGCACTATTGAAGAAAAAGAAAGAGGCTGGAGGAATAACTCTCCCAGACTTCAGGCAATACTATAGTGCTACAATAATCAAGACAGCATGGTATCAGTACAAAAACAGGCATATGGACCAATGGAACAGAATACAGAGCCCACAAATGAACCCACAAACTTTTGGTCAACTCATCTTCTACCAAGGAGGCAAGAGTATACAATGGAATAAAGACAGTCTCTTCAGCAAATGGTGTTGGGAAAACTGGACAGCACCATGTAAAGCAATGAAGCTAGGACACTCCCTTACACCATACACAAAAATCAACTCAAAATGGATCAAAGACTTAAACATAAGGCAAGATACAATAAACCTCCTAGAGAAAATATAGGCGAAACATTATCTCACATACGTCTCAAAAATATTCTCCTAGAGAAATCTACCCAAGCAATAGAAATAAAAGCAAGGATAAACAAATGAGACCTAATTAAACTTACAAGCTTCTGCAAAGCAAAGGAAATTATAAGCAAAACAAAATGACAACCTACCAAATGGGAGAAAATTTTTGCAACAGATGAAACCGACAAAGGCTTGATGTCCAGAATATATAAGCAGCTCATACAACTTAATAAGAAAAAAAACAAACAACCCAATCCAAAAATGGGCAGGAAACCTAAACAAGCAATTCTCCAATGAAGACATGCAAATGATCAATAGGCACATGAAAAAATGCTCAGTATCGCTAATTATCAGAGAAAAGCAAATCAAAACTGTCTCTGTATTTCAATTTAATGGTTTGTTTTGTTATGTGGGTTTCTTATTTTAATGTACTCAATTTTACCAAGCTTTTGCTTAATAGGTTTGGTGTTTTATCATGTTTAAATAATTTCCCTATTGCGAGGTAATAAATACACCCTCTATATTTGTATTGTAATGTTTTCATGGCTTTATTTATTGAGTTAAAGAAATTAACTCAGGTTGTTTCTATGTCATGGCTATTGTAAATAGTGCTGCATTTGAAACTAACATAACATTATAAATCAACTATAGTTCAATTAAGAAATAACTCAATTGGGAACTTTTTAATGATGTGAGGTAGGAACTATGTGAGATCTCTAAGACAAGGAGGGACCTTGGCATGATTGAGGAAATTAAAGAAACCCAATATGGCTGGATCATTATAAATTTAGGAGGAAAGTGGTATGAGATTAAATTAGAGATGTAGGCAGGGGCCAAATCAAGAGGCCTTGTATAATCTGAGTTTGTTTGTGTGTTAAAGCTTCTGGAGAGTATATGTTGCTATATCCATGCATGCACCTGGAGCTATGTGGGAGAAAAGGAAACACAAATCAGTTGAAAATAGAAAAGAAATTAAAAAATTATTTGGGCCATTTAGTCTATAGACAAACTGATTCAGATATACCCTATACAGTAATTGAATTGAATGGAGGTAAGGTCTGGAATATTTCTGTAAGCACTATAGGTGATTCTGTTATAGGCATAATACAGAACCACTTATTCAGTGTCTTCGCTAACTTTCATTTGCTCTTCTTGTAAGTATTCCCATGCATTCTTAAAGTATTTACCAGATGGCAACACAGCTAGGGGAAAATGCAATCTGCTGGATGGCAGGGTCATTAATTTGCCTTAGGAGTACTCAGCAGTTCAAAAAGAGAAAAGTGAATGTCATTAAATGCTACCTAAGTGTTGTGTGTTCTTTTCCAGTCTCAAGAAACATCTTGGAAGAAGCATACAGGTAGTTATATAATTAACTTATTATATAAAGTCACTTCATATTTTTTTAAACAATTCTTGAAAAACAACATGTAAGGGATGAAACTTAGGAGAAAAATAAAACCTCCCAGTTAGCAATTATTTCTGTATGGTCTAAATTTGTCTTCTCTATAATGGAAAAATTAATTTTATTATTTTATTTGTTTTCTTAATTATAGAACTTTTGATCAGAGTCAACTTTGTCTTGGAGCTACAGATTAAACAGGTTCAGAGAAATAAATCTGGCAAGAAAGCAAAACTCTTTCCCAGCAGAGGAGCTCAGCCACAGACATGTATTTTGTGAGCCTATGGCCTTCAGCTTAATCCTGCACTTTTTTCCTTTACTTAATTTCACTTGTACTTTGGTGACTGTTGTACAGCATGATCCATACACTCAAATCTTTTCATTTAATTGACATGGAAATTTGATAATTTCATTCTAAAGGAGGGTTGAAGAAAACTCAGGAAGAACTCTGATTACTGAAACTGGAAAAAATTAATCTTGATTAAAGCACTTCCCCCATGAAAATAAGACCTCCTGAACTTTGTAAGGGCTGATTATGGGAGGCTATTCTTTGGGGAATGCATAACCGTACTTTATAGGATTTTCCAGGAAAATAGAACTGAAATGGTGGAGACATCAAAAAAGACCTTTAAAGGTGTAATTTAGTGGAATGTTGGCAGTAACTTACTTCAATTCCTCTCTAAAATAAAGTGCCAAAATATGCAAACTACTTTCCAAAACCAAGATGTTTGTAAGGAATGCCTGTCAGCTTCATCACCAATAAGGCTTTCCATGTGAAAAATAATTGAACCTGGAGGATCACAGGAGATTTATTGTTCACTTTTTTAAAAAGGCATACAGTATATTCATCATTAGGAATCTAGTGGATTTATTTGCTCTACTTAATAGCTTCAAGCATAAGAATTAGGAGTAATTTGCAAAGATTATGTTACTTGAAATTTCTGTTGTTTTGATGACTACTCATCTTTACTATATAAATCAGTAAGTGTAGCTTCAAATGGCTTACCTTGTTAACTCAGTATTATAAACTTATAGCTTTCCATGTGACAGAAAAATGTTAATCTTTTGCAGTCCTCAATGCTGCAATGAGCTGAATTAATTTTATTTGATTGGAAATGTCTCCTATTGGCTTTATAGGGCAATGAAAATAAAGGAAGTAAATGTCTGGAGTTATTTTAAATGATTCTGCCATGATTCAAATCTGTATTTGCATTACTTTCTTTAATTTCAACATCTGGCATGAGTGACAGGAGAATTTTCTATTTCAATACCAATTATATCATTTTCTACCATGTTCTTTCCAGAAATTTGGAAGGTCTACACCACCCTTATCAAATGTAATTAATAGATGTAAATATTAACTCCTTATATTGTAAACATTTGGTGTACAGAGAATTGACACTATAATGCTGTTTGAATATATTATAGCTGTTTTTGACTTCAGAGTCTTAATGAGTTGGAAGTATCCTTCTGTAAATCCATTCTTAGTAGCCAATGCAGGCACAGGGATGGCAGTACAACTCCAGATGTTCTTTCCAATTGGAACATGCAACTACTAGAGCTAACTGAGCAACCAAGTATAATCCTATTGGAAAAGATAATTTAAGACGTTTCTAGGAGTGTTTTCCTTCTACCATGTGATAGCAGAAAACCTGTCCCTATCCAGGACAACAAAAAACATGGCTTAGATTCATCAAACCTTCAAATTGGAAGGAAATCTAGAAGTAGAATCCACCTTCCTATTTTTTAAATGATATCTCTAATAGATGATCATAACTCTACTTGAACATTACCCCAGTGAGTAGTTCAATCTCTAAAGCAATCCATTTGATTGGCTGGCATCTTTATTCAGAAGTTCCTCTTGAACTGAACTAAATTTGTTTCCTGGTAAACTCCACTCATTTGATCCTAGAAAAACCTTCACCTCTCATCCATATCACAGTTCTTTAAATGTTCGGAAGCAATTATTTTGCCTTAAAAATCCATCTTCTTCAGTCTATATAGCCCATGTTCCTTTAAACTTTCCTCATATGATTTTAATTCCAGACTATTTATGATCACGATTGTCTCCCAAGATGGACTTATTTTTCAATACCTGTTTTAAAACATGGCCTGAAAACTGAATATTTGTCTCTAAATTTGGACACTACATTACAGATTTTGTAGTCAGTAAGTTTCAATGTCAAACTGGACTGCCAAGCTATTGTTCTATTCTATATTCCATATGGCCAGATATTATGTGACATTGTTTCTGCCACTCACATAATATGCAGTAATGCTAACTTAATAAAAAATAACTAATTCAGACCCTTTGTATTTACAGAGAAAACAGCTGAAGTCAAAGAGGATATCAGAAAAGCAGACAAACTCTTATCTTCTCATTTTACTGCAGTGAGAGTATATGCAGAAAATGAAAATTCAGAGGAGAATGATAACTTCAGGCAGAGTTTAATAGAAATTGATTTCTCTTAAATGTTACTTAGCCCTGAGGGTTAGGGTAAATAAATGATATTTGGATACAAAGTCACCACAGGTTATGGGAATAGCAAGAACAAAGATAATAAGTAGAGAATGTGCACTGAAGACTCAAGTTGGTTGGAGAAAAAGTGTAACTGGGAAAATCATGGGCAACATGACCAGAAAGAGAGGTTGAGAGCAGATTATGGAAGACATTATAACAACCTTAAGGTTTTGGACAATTATCTGTACTTAAAGAAGCCAACAATTTTTTTAGAACTAAGTCATGAAAAATCTGGTTGGTGATGGGGGAATAACAGCAAGTATATATTCTGTCTATCACATGGTTTCCTTTCTTTTCTCTTCAGCCAGGTCTCTCATGGACCAGTCAAGCATGAGAGCTTTCTTCTTTGCCACAGCTTTCAAATACTAATCTGAAATCAGGTTTGCACTATCAGAGGAAATTTGAGGCCAAATTTAAATGTCAACAGAATTAAGGAGGATCAAATTTATCGGCTTAGTTAATTTTACCTATATTCTAAAAGAAATTGACTTACAGAACAGAAAAATAACATAGAGAGATAGAACAGATGAAGAAAACAAAGCCCAGAGATGTTGGAGATTTGGTCAAATTATACACCTGCTACTGTGGGTAGTTAAAGAGAGGAGATGTCTGGGCTCAGTGTTCTTTGAACTGCATAAAACTGACTCTCCTCTTGATGCAGATGTGACAAAAAAATAAGCCCAAAGAAGAAAAAAAATCCTATTTCTTTTATCTCTTCTTTTTCAATATGCCAATCTAAAATATATCATGCTGTGGGACTGAAGATGACACTCAATAGTCACAGATTTTATTAAGCCAAGTCTACAACTCCATCAGATATCATAGAATATTGCCACTCTGAATTGCTATGGAGAACTGGACTAGGATATCTGAGCCTTTATTGCTTTGGGGGTAAAATGATAAATGGAGGTATGAACATAGCCTTTGGTGAACTGAAATGACAAATCTTTAAACTGTGTTTAATTACAACTGATTTTTTTAGTCTGTTTAAAAGGTGACCCTGGATGGCTGTTGTGTTAAAGAACACGTCTACCACATTTGTTTTTCAAGGCAGGGGCAGTCCTGGGGTCATTACTAATTCTTTTGCCATGGCTTTGTGCATAAGAAACCTAGTATTAAAATAAGCTGGTGAAAATCAAAGATTTTTTAGAGACCATGGTAACTATTTGAGGCAGTGGTTATACTATGTTATAAGATAAGCATATTTTTGCCACACTGATCAGTTTATTTCCATTAGCCTATCACTTTCATTGGATGGAAATTATCCAAGAAGAGAGTGGTCCTATTAGTTTGCAGGATATATATATATAGTGTTTGCAGGATATATATATATATATATATATATATATATATATATATAGTGTTTCAAAGATATGATATCTGCCCAAACTCTCATCTAGACTCCATCTTATTTGAATTTCTTCAAAGCTGGCCACTACTTATGAAACACTGTATACATATTAGGAGGATATTTTACCAGCATGCTGCAAATGCACTAGACATTTAAATACATATGCAAATACATAGACATTTAAAAATAAATACATTTATTCTAGCTGGAATTGAGGTTATTTGATAATCAAAAATAAAATTTAATTATTGCAATTTAGCAATCAAGATTCCTCATCATCTGGTTTGTCTGTTTATTAACACTCAATGGTTTTCATCAATGAATTAATTCCCATAAATATGGCTTGTATGTTGTAGCCTCTTCAAAAAGTAAACAAAGAAAAATTATCTGAAATAAAAGATAAGTGGTAATGTAAAAATAAATCATAAATTTAAAAAGATTGATCAAATTGAATGGTGATGGCATTTAGACAGAAGCAGTATTATCTAGTAGTTATTAAGGAACTACCATTTGCCATTTGGCCAGAATTCAGACATCTATAAAATTCAGGTTATTGTGTTAGATTAGACAAGATCTAAAGTCATTTCTATTTGTACTATGCTATCATACTAAAAAGTAACTAGGTAAATCAAGTCTTATTCAAGATTATATTTCTCTTCTTAGTACTATTTAATAAGTCAACTCTTGTCATGGTTGTTTCTTTATGGTCTAAATAATTTATTTGTATTGTAAAAGAGTAGAGCCTCCCCTGCCCATGAACAGAGTATTTGCCTTAATCCAGCATAGAATAAAATTTAACATATATTCTTAATACTGTGGAGTGATTCCCCTTTAGCTTCCTCTAAAGGCTCACATAAACAACTAATACCCTCAAGCCAGACAGCAATAACATTTCTTTGTTTTTCCACATGATTTCAACTTTTCAAAGAATATTTATTACCTATATGCTATTCTAACAACAGTCTTCTGAGAAAATGAATAATATCTTCATTTGGCAGACATATGAATTAAAGCATATAGCAGTTTAATTACTTTTCTCCAGTCATATAATTAACAAGAGAAACAAGTCTGGAACCCACATCTGTTTATTTCCATCCTGTTGTACTTTTCTCTATATCATTACCTAGCCTTGATCATTGATAATGCTGCTCATGATGTAATTAATTCAGTCAGGATAGGCTATGCTATGCTGCCTAACAAACCCCCCCAAATTTCAGTGGTTTAAAACAACACAAGTTTATTTCTCACTCCTGCTACATTTCTAACATGGATGAGCAGGAGATGCTGCTTCTTATTTAGTTTATTCAGTGACCAGACTAGCAGATGCTGTACCATCTGGTAACTATATTATCTGGAATATATGGACTACTTGGTCAACAGAACAGAAGATTAGAAGAACATGAATAATTCACATTCACATTTCTAAATTTTGATCCAGAAATTATACACATTAGTTTCATCTACAGCCTATGGGACAGATGTTGTAATACAACACAGTCTCAACCAACTACAAAGAGACTGGGAAATGTGGAGAAGTACATGGATACCTGGTGAGCAGTAAATTTCTCTGCCATGGCAACTAACATTCATTGAGTTCTTAATATGTGTCAGGCACTGTGCTAAACACATTGTGTCATTGCCTCATTTAATCCTCACTATAGTCCTGTACTATAAATATAATCATTATACCAATGAGAGAATATAGTTTGAGAGTAACAATCTGCCCAAGGTTTCACAGACAATAGATAGCAGGGCCAGGATTCAAATACAGATAATTCTGATTCTAGAGCCAACTCTAAGTTAATTTATTCAAGTCCAATTCCATTTCATATGCCTTCCTTTTAGTCATCCGCAGATCCTTTCTTTAAGCGAGCTATAGTTTTCACCTGTTCTCCCCCACACTTGACACCTATGTCTACTTTTATTTTCATTCTAAATTTATAAAGTATGAAGAGTGATAGGAGACAGATGAATGAATGATAACAAGATCACTTTTGCTGTATTTTTCCTCCTTTCCCACAATAGTACTTTCTTTTGTATAGAAGGTCCTAGAAGCCAACCAGAAAGGGTATTTAATTGCAAAGGGCCCAATGATACTCTTAATAATTTAGAATATGCCTGTCATAAGATGCTTTCTTTTATAGCTATTTACAACTAAGGTCACAGTTTACACCCAGAATTAAATATAGATCAGCTCAGATAAGTATAGAATGATAAATTTTCACAAACATAATTAAAATAAAAGTTTTTAGATAGCCCTGTTATCCCAAAACTCAATTATACAGAAATTTACATATCCTTGCTTAAAGTTCCCCATAATTTTTATGAGTTAGGATTTAAAACACTTATGAAACTCCAGCTAGTGTGGAAAATAATGGCTTAATAGATACATTTTACTAAGTAGTATCTGGCTAATGTCTTATAGACTCAATTTGGGGGTTAAAAGCAACCTCCCTCATTTCATCCATAAGGGAATAGGAGTTTAAGAGAAGTTATTAATTCAAAATTAGGCAAATAGTTAGAGGCAACACAGTTAAGAACCTAGGCCTCCTCAGATTCTCACTCTAAGGTAATTTAAAATAGTCATATTCACAAAATCATGCTTCTGGAAAGTTAAAATCAAACTCTCTCAAATCACTATGTTTATATTAGGTAAGCAACACATTTCTGTTAACATATTTATAATGCATAGCTTAGAATAATTATATTTCAAATTTTTCATTGATTACCAGGAAATAGTTATAAAGATCTACTCAAAACAGGTATAGAAAGACAATAGACATAGAAACATGGCTAGACTATCTTCATCATTAATTAGTAATATGTGTTTGCTCAAGTGTTATAGCAAATTTTAAATATATCTTTGTAACATTTGGCTTATACAGTGAGCATGGATTGCTTTTATAATTAACAAGAAAACTTTTTCACAAAGTTTTAAAACAAAACAGTATCTTATATTTATTTAAAATATTTTATCTGGTGATCTCAATGTACTTTCCTGACTTGTAAGAACAAAAAGTAATTTCATGCAATGCCAAAAAGAGAGGATATGTGGAGTTTTAGAAAAGCATCAAGGGTTTAAGATGTGTCATTTTGTTACAACAGAATGGTGGAAGGTCTAAATTATTGTCTTAATTGTGTGAATTTTGGTAAGCAGGAAGTAATTACTCCAAAATTTGTTTTTCATGTATCATATAGGGATAAAAATACCCACCCTGTCAACATCACAGGCTTGTTCTGTGGATTATATAATTTAATATATGTGAGACTTCTTGTGAAAATGAAAATTAACTTATAAATTTAAGATATGATTTTGTGTGTTAACATACATAAACTAATTTCCTTTTATATGCATCAGTATACTTATATCAACATTTGTCCTACTCCAATAGCTTGCTTTTTTATTCACAGAAAGCAGACAAAAGTCAAGAAGTTAGATTATTTGTGCTAAATTCTATAGCAAATGACAGACTTTAAGAGCTGTTATTCTTTTTATGCCTTCTATCTTCTATGTGGTCTAACCCTGTGAAATATATATATATATATAAATTGAAGACCAGGGAGGTTAAGTAAATTGCTCAAGGTCACACACTCAAGTTCACGCAGCTGGTAAGTAGAAGAGCCAGGGTTCACATATAAGTTTGTCAGACTCTTTTTTTTTTCCTTTATTTTTTGCTGTCTTTCAGAAATCATTGTCACCTGCTGGGCAATGTTCACTTTCTTTTGGCATGCATATGTGTTTTCAAGACATTGAAGTGGTACAGAATAGCAGGGTTTTTTTTTAACTCTCTTTCTCTAATATAAATGGCTCTCTTTTGACATCTGTTCTGTTGACCTTGTGTCTTTGTGCTGAAAATCTTTTTTCTAACTTGCCATTTCTGTAAGACTGAAATTTTTTTTATTGGATTTATCATAGTCCAGAAATATGGGGCCTTTTTGAGTTTAAAGTGTTTACAAGGATAGACTTTTCCTCTGGATTTGATTATCTCATTGACAGCAGTTGATATCTTCATGCATAGGAATGTATTTACTTATAGGCACATAAGTAATTCATTTATAAAATTCAATTATCTGACTAGGGTGATTGTGTGTTTTGATTGTGTAGCAGTCCTTCTGAAACTGACTTAAAATTGATAAAATCCAGATGGAAAGCGGAAACAGTCCATTTCATGACTCTTTAAATGTTTAAGTTTGTTAACCCTTGCACTCCACATTTTTTGAAGTTCAGGGATAGAGTGGAAACAATTTGTTGGTAAGTTTTAATATGTAAAATGACCAGTAAATGCTTATAATATTCTATACCAGAGAAAAGAATTTGGGTTTTAGGAGGGTTTCAAGGACAGCATTAATGGCTCATCATTAAAATCTTGTTTATTGCTCTTTAGTTTCTTTTTTATATTTTTTCATACAAATGATTTTTAATGTGTATATTGTGTTTGCTAGTCCCTTTTACGTGTAAGAGCTGATTCTTAGTTTCTCCAAAATATCATACTATATGGACACATATCCATATATTATTGGTACAAATGCAGCATATAAATAGATTTCTTAATTAACCATTTGTCCTTTTCTTAAAATAATTATTTAAATATCAGTTAATATTATAAGCAATTTTATGGATTATAACTTAATCCTCATGGCAACTTTCTAAGGTAGATAGTATCGTTACCAACACACATTTTTTAGACTGGGGAAACTTAAGCTTAGAGAGCTTACACAGCTTTCCCATGATCACAAGACTAGGAAGCAGTGGAACCAGGATTTGAACTGACTTCAGAGTCTGTACTTTTAACCACTAGCTTATATTGTTTCTTTATTTATTAAGAAACCAGTCAAAAATGACAACTTGTGGAATGGAAGAAAATATTTACAAATGATTACAAATGATGTGACTGACAAAAGCTTAATTTCCAGAATACATTAATAGCTCATACAACTTAATAACAAAAAAATGAACAATCTAATCCAAAAATGGGCAGAAGACCTAAACAAGCATTTCTCCAATTAAGGCATACAAATGGCCAATAGACATATGAACAAATGCTCAATATCCCTAATTATCAGATAAATGCAAATCAAAACTACAATGAGGTATCACCTCACAGCAGTCAGAATGGCTATCATTCAAAGTCCACAAATGATAAATGCTAGAGAGGATGTAGAGAAAAGGGAACCCTCCTACACTGCTGGTGGGAATGTAGTTTGGTGCAGCCATTATGGAAAACAGTATGGATCTTCCTCAAAAAACTAAAAATAGACTTAACATATGATCCAACAATCCCACTTCTGGGTATATATCCAGAGGGAACTCTAATACGAAAAGATACATGCACCCCAATTTTCATAGCAGCACTATATACAATAGCCAAGACATGGAAGCAAACTAAATGTCCACAGACAGATGACTGGATAAAGAAGCTGTGGTATATATATATACAATGGAATACTACTTTGCCATAAAAAAGAATAAAATAATGCCATTTGGAGCAACATGGATGGACCTAGAGATCGTCATTTTAAGTGAAGTAAGCCAGAAAGAGAAAGAAAAATACCATATGATATCACTCCTATGTGGAATCTGAAAAAAAAAAGACAATATGAGCTCACCTATAAAATAGAAACAGGCTCTAAGATTTAGTAAACAATCTTATGGTTAACAGGGAAAGGGGGTGGGAGGGGATAAATTTGAGAGTTTGATATTTACAAATGTTAGCCACTATATATAAAAATAGGTTTTAAAAAGTTTATTTTGTATAACATGGGGAACTATGCTGAATATCTTGTAGTAACCTTTAATGAAAAAATACAAAAATGAATATATGTACGTATATGCAAGACTGGGATATTGTGCTGTACACCAGAAATTGATGCATTGTAATTGAGTATAATTCAAAAACAAAATTAAACTAAAAAAAAAAAACAGTTGATTATGATTGTATGATAAGCACATACAAAGAAAACAGCTCCTTCCTATTCTTATTCTTAATAATGGCACCACCATTCTGCTACTCTCCTTGGCACAAAACAATAAAGTTATCTCACACCTCCCTCTCACTGACTTCTTACACATGTCAAGATCCACAAATTTTATCTCTGCAGTGACTAATTCCATTATCTCTGCTACCATAATTGTTCAAATCCTAATTGCTTATCTCTCCCAGAATATTACTGTTTCTATGTCCAAGCATCTCCCTGAACAAACTATGCTATATACCACTAAAAGAGACATCTTAGTATACAGTTATAAATATAACACTGCCCATAAACATTCTCATTACTTTTATAATTAAGTCCAAACTACTCAGCTTGAATTTCAGGGTGTTCAAAAATCTGGCTTCAGTATTTCTTTCCATGATAATTTCTCAGCTTTCATACACATGTCCTATGTTCCAATTTAAAACTACTCCCAATTCCCTAAACACAACCTTTATTTTTTCCATCTCCATGCCCTTGTTCAATACTGTTCTCTCTATCTACAATCCCCCTTCTTGTTATTTCTGCCTGTTAATATTCTACTTAACTTTTAAAAGGACATCTCAAGTTGTACCGCATCTATGATTTTGTTCCCATCCCCACATTCAAAGTTTGTATTTACTTCCCTCAGTTGAACACTCCTCATATTATTTTGTACCTTCCCTTGGCTCTCTTCATATTACGAAGAGATAGTTATTTCTGCCCTTGCTTTAACTTCCTTTTTAGATGGCAACGTTCTTAAGGTCAAAAGATATGCCTTATTTTTCTTTGTATTCTACACAAACCTAACCAAATTCCTTGAATTTAGTAACTGCTTAGTGTTTATTTAAATGTGTAGAGATAGCCCCTAATATCTCCTACGGTTTATCATCTCTGCACCAAATGAATTGTGATGCTTTATTCTAAATCAATACAAAACAGAGTCATCTAAGCTGAAAATGCAATTATTTCTTAGAGTAGAATTTTGGGGTGGGGACGGGAAGTAAATTGTGTCCCAGTGGAGTTTAAATCAAGTAAGGAATAATTCTTCTTTTCCTATGGAACTTCCAGGAAATATTCTGTATGCTACTCTGTTAAAATTGGATGAACCCAAGTATGAAGCCCAGAGTAATTATGACTCCACAAACTAAGCATTGGCTCTGCCTTTGATTAATCATGTAAAAGTATGGGTGAAGTAGATTTGGGTTCAGCAAAGTTTATGTCTGATGTAAGAATTGAAGATTACTCCATTCCACACCCAGGAGAACCTATAACTTCTAAGTCTAAAATGCAATGGAATTTGATACTAACTTGAATATTAACTGAAGATTTGGGGTAATGATTTGGGAAAAGCACTGATATGACAATCTATTGACTTGTGGACTAGACTTGGTTTACTGCCAACTAGTTGTTTGAGCCTGAGGCTCCTTCTCACAAAATGAGACTAGAGTAAAAGCAGGTTTTTTTCCTACGTTGATTTTTATGAGTCAAATTGTATATAGTAATGATTGTCTGAAAGATGACACATAGATGCAAATTATTGCTGGGAGGGGTATTCAAAATATTTATAATAATAGCTAATGCTTACTATGTGCCAGACATTCTCCTAAGTGCTTTACATAAAATATCTCACATAATAGTCACTAAAACCCTATGAGATCATTATTATTAAAATCATCTCCATTTTACAGATGAGGAAACTAAAGTATAAACAGGTTAAATTACTTGACAGAGGCCCCATAGGTAGTAAGTTTGGCAGAACTAGAATGTATCCACGGAGTTTGATTCTAGTCTGTGATCTCAGCCAGAAACTTATGTTGTTCCTTCACTATTCTACTTTTTTGAGACACTCAAAACTTCTGGTTGCTCATTCAAGTGCCTTATAAACTCAGGATCTGTAGACATGATGTTTGCTCTTCCTGAAATGATTTTCTCCTAGCTTTCTGACCAACTAATTCTCCTTATTATTCAGATCTCAGCATAAATATCATTTTTACAGAGAGGCCTTTTCTAATGTCTCAGTCTTGATTAGATTCCTCTCATACACTGTCAAAGGATCCTGTATTTGGTTCCTTCCTAGCACTTCTCACAGATATAATACAAAACATTGCAATTATATTATGTGCATACATGTATATGTACATATGTATGTATTTTCAGCCCCTCTCCCTTCTGGAATGTAAGCTTCAAAGGCCTAGAAACTTCGACTTATTCACAGCTTTATCCACTGTACATAGAATGGTGCTGGGCACAAAGTAAGTGCTCACAAAATTTGTTGAATATATTAATAAATATATAAATATGTACTTGAGACACTACCTGTGTGTTTAGAGGAAAATATTGGTACTTTTCTTTTTTGTTTGAGGAAAATATTTCTTGTGGTAATAATTATCAGTGTTCATAAGCAGACCTGGCATATATATAAAGAAGACAAAAAGAGAGGTACTGGCCAGATACCATTTCAAAAAGTAACCTCTATATCTCCTACAACAGGTTCAAAATTTATACAGGGAAAATTCATTCCATTTTGCCTTGAAGGATTTTTATCCTCCAGAGAACCTGTGACTGGTTACTGAGAAGATCTTTGAGAAATGGGGTATAGGAAGGGTGCATATCAATGATGAATAAAGAAAAGGAGGTGAGAAAAGACAAAAAAATTAAAATCATCCCAAAAGACAAAGAACCATCTTCTGACAAACCAGACAGGGCACTGCGTTTTAGCCTCCCCTGTTAGTTTAATCTCTATTTATTTTCATACATTGCTGAGGAAGAAGCAAAGAGCAGAATAGCCCCCACTGTGTCTTCACCAAAGAAGTAGTTTAAAGATTATAGTGCTATCAGCTTGGATTTAATTATAGAATTGATACGGAGTGAATATTTGTAACAATTTAGAACACATTTAAGGTTTAAATTTTATCATTTACCTTCATATTTATAATAATCTATGAGCACAGTAAAATTCCTGTTACATTTTCAGCAAGTTCAAATTTTTCTAAATGTAACAATATGTTTACAAGTGTGAGAGTATTAGAGTTCTAAAGAAGTTCTTCTGAGGGTAAGTTACTGAAAACAATGAATAAAATAGATAGTTAAATTGCTGAAATCTGGTCAAATATTTAATAATGTTGGAGAAAGCAGACACTGAATTCTGGCACATTTTTGCAAATGACCAATGACAGAGCTTCCTAAAATAATCCTGTTTCATTTCCACCTGAAACATGATACCAGATGTCAAAATTTCTAATTAAATAGCTAGATAGCATTTAAAGAGTGTTTCACAATTCATAAAGTGCTTTGATACATATTGACCAATTTAATTTAAATGAAATGCCACATACTGCCAGGAGCAGCAAGAATGTGCGGCCTGTATTTTCACTCACTGTTCTCCTTAATGCCAACCACTTAGGGAAGGCTATACTTGCAAGGTCCACTTGCAAGGTTTTCAAAAGAAAAATATGGGTATAATACATTTTAATTACATAACTAGATCTTATCAATATCACAAAAGAAATAGGGCAGTTTAACAGATGTGTGAGGAGAACAGATGCTTATTTTTACTTTGTAGGATTGTTGAGGTAAGTGTAAATTCAAGCAAAATAAACCAGGTTAAAAGAGGTACTGAAATATAAATCAAATCATATGATGCTTACAGGGAAAGAGACAAGACTTTGCAAGCAACAGACATAGAAAATTAAAGATCATTTTGCATGCAGGTTTCCTATTTGTATATACCAAGATTTTCAGTCATACTTCTAAAATAGATTATGATGATCATGTTGATCCTGGAATATAAACATAATATAAAATATTTTAACCTTGATTTCATCTGTTCCATTTTATCAAACTACCTAAACTATCATACCACAGTGGCAAGACCTAAAAATATATGTAAATGGTCTTTAAGAGGAGAAAGAAAGAATGGGCTTAAGACTGTTGCATTTTATCTCACACTCAAAAAATTGTGAAATAACATTCAAGTAGGAGTATATTAGCTTAGATTTGTGCAAAAATAAAGTGATGTAGCAAGCTTACTCATCTAATTTTTACTGATAAAATTTTGTCTAAGCTAAATTATATTTAGGAACAAAGAAGGCAAGCTGTCAAATCTGACTATGAAAACTGGCAGGGAAGAAGAAACTGGAAGAAGAATGACTAATTATAAAGCAGTATAGAGGTAGTTAAGTCTAATAGCCCTACATATTGGGACAGGCCTAAAGATATATGTATACACACACACACACACACAAGCACATATACCAGGTGCCCCTTTAAAAATATATACAGCCAGAGGTCAGAGATTATAGATTTGTCTGTTCTTGTCTCTTCTTTAGTGAAATAAACTACTGCCTACATCAGAGTACAGTTCACCCTTGAACAATTGAACAACACAGGTTTGAACTGTGTGGCTTCACTTTTGTGCATATTTTTCAATAAATTCTACAGTACTACACAATGCACAGTTGGTTGAATCCACAGATGCACAACTTTGGATATAGAGGGCCGATAATGGGACTTGAGCATCCCCAGATTTTGGTATTCACTCACAGTGGGTCCTGGAACCAATTCCCCATAGATACCAAGGGATGAGGGATGACTGCTTAAGTAAGTAAGAAATCTCCTTAAGGGAATAGGGGCAGGAAAAAGAGATTGGTTAATCCAGGGAGAGTGGAGTAGATTTATACAGAGGAGCCATGAATAAGCAGGAGATAAGAGAGAAAATATTCTAGGTCTATACGGTGGTGGAAACTGGAACCAATCTTTACCCAGGGCTCTGGATTCTACTTGAATCCTGTAGTAACTTGTCATGTCATTCAAAAAGCCAATGTCAATTAAAAAAAAAAGCTTATATAATCAAGCTTACTGTTTTCTGACCTAAAGTTCTACAACTACTTCTTGTTGCTCACACTACTCCATTTACATCAGTCTCCTTGCTTTTCCTAGACCATGTCAGACATACTTCCCAGGGTGAGGAAACTTTTCCTCTTTCAGGGTTCCCTCCCAGGGGCACAAGTCCTATCTCAATACCCTTTTTTTCCTTTAGTCCTACCTGGTTATATGGGATCTTTCTTAAAGCTTTGGTTGTGTGAGATCTTCTATCAGCTTTCTGTTAGTATTCTGTGAGAATTGTTCCAGAAGTAGATGTATTCTCAATGTATTTGTGGAGGGAGGTGAGCTCCCTGTCCTATTCTGTCATCTTGATCTCCTCCCCTATGATCCCTATGACTAATGTTTTCTTAAAATAAATAGAGTGTGTGAAACAAAAAGAAAGAGAAAAAAATCTGTAAAATTCTGTTTACCTACTTTCCTCTCTCTCTTCTATTCTTGCCTTCTTCAAAAAGCCACACTCTGGTATAATTTACTTTAATGATTCTCGATTTTTTAGATTTTAAATGTCAGCAACATTTCAAACACTACATTTTAGAGACCAGCATAGTGATGACAACTTTATATTTTGCTAAGAAAGTAGAACTTTAAAACACGAAGGACAATGATTTAATTTTTTCTTGTTGATACTCATTTTTCAAAACATTTTTGTTTTAAAATCATTATAGATTAGTACAAAAATCCCCCCAAATTAAAGAGAGACTCTGTATATTCCTTAACCAATCCCTTCTAATGGTAAGATCTTGTGAAACTATATAATACAATAGCGAAACCAGGAAGCCAACATTATTACAGTCCACTGAACTTAGAGTTCATCAGTTTTATGTACTTTCATTTCTGTTTGTATAATTCTATGTAATGTTATCACAAGTGTAAGTTTATGTAACTACCACCATAATCAAGATATTGACAGTATCATCACCTTAAGGATCCCTTGTGTTGCCCTTTTATAAATGAGGCCACCTTTTCTCCCCATCTCTAACCACTGGCAACCTCTATACTTTTCTGTTTTCAAACTTTATTAATTTATACATTAAAATATTATATAAATTGAATGATACAGTATGTGATCTATTGGCACTAGGTTTTTTCACACAATGTAATATCTTTAAGATCCAACCAAGCTCTTATATTTATCAATAGTTTTTTCTCCTATCTATTGTTTAGTTTGGATGTTCCAAAGTTTATCTAACTACTCACATACTAAGGTGTATTTTGGTAGTTTTCAGTTTGAAGCTACTACAGATGAGGCTGCTATAAACATTTCTGTATGCTTTTATGTGAACAAGTTTTCATTTATCTGGGATAAATGCCCAAGAGTGCAATTGCTGTGTCATATGATAGTTGTAGGTTTAGCCTTTTTATTTCTTGGCTTAATTTTATTTTTGTCTTTAAAGAAATTCCCTTTTATTCTTGAAGGATATTTCTGATGTATGTAAAATTCACAGTTGACAGCTCCTTTATTTCAGTACTTGAAAAATATTGTGCCACTTTTTCCTGGCTCTCATGATTTTGCATGAGACAGCTTTTCTTTTCAAAATTGGATTCCTTTTATTTATTTTTATTATCTGATTTCTATGGCTAAGACTTCTAAAATTATGTTGAATAAAAGTGGGGAGAGTGGGCATCCTTGTCTTGTTCTTGATCTTGGTATAAATGCTTTTAGCTTTTCACCATTGAGTATGTTAGCTCTGGGTTTGTCATATATGACTTTTATTATGTTGAGGTATGTTCCCTCTATGCCCACTTTCTGCAAGTTTTTATTATAAATGGATGTTTAATTTTATCAAAAGTTCTTTATGCATCTATTGAGATGATCATATGGTTTTTATTCTTCAATTTGTTAATGTGGTGTATCACATTGATTGATCTGCAGATATTGAAAAAACTTTGATCCCTGACATAAATCCCACTCGATCATGGTGTATAATCCTTTTAATGTATTGCTGGAGTCAGTTTTCTAGTATTTTGTTAAAGATTTTTGTGTATATGCAAAGGCAAATATAACACACATAAAGGGCAAAATTGACAGTAACACAGTAATAGTGGGGAACTTTGACACTATACTTACACCAATGGCGAGATCATCTATACATATGCCTTGCTGAAGAATTGGGTTTGTTAGGGTGATAGAGTCTGGTATTTGGATAAAACTGAAACTTTGATTACTAGAAGTTCAATTCTTCTTCTCAATGAAGTGTTTACAATTAACATTTTTTCACTCATTGTCCTGGTCTTACTTACTGTAGCATTCCTCACATTAATTGAATGAAATGTCTTAGGCTATATGCAACTCTCAAAAGGACCAAACATCATTGGACACTATGGATTATTACAACCCATTGCTGACACATTTAAATTATTTATTAAAGAACCAGTCTGACCATCAATTTCATCAATTTCTATATTTATCATTGCACCAATTCTAGTTTTAATCCTGGTCCTTATAATATGAATTCCTCTTCCCATATCCTATCCACTCATTGACTTAAACTTAGGTGTACTATTTATTTATTTTTAAATGTTTTTTATTGATTTATAATAATTTTACAATGTTGTGTCAAATTCCAGTGTAGAGCACAATTTTTCAGTTATACATGAACATATATATACTCATTGTCACATTTTTTTTCTCTGTGAGCTACCATAAGATCTTATGTATATTTCCCTGTGCTATATAGTATAATCTTGTTTATCTATTCTACAGTTTTGAAATCCCATCTATCCCTTCCCGTCCTCTGCCCCCTTGGCAACCAAAAGTTTGTATTCTATGTCTGTGAGTCTGTTTCTGTTTCACATTTGTGCTTTGTTTGTTTGTTTTTAATTTTAGATTCCACATATGAGCAATCTCATATGGTATTTTTCTTTCTCTTTCTGGATTACTTCGCTTAGAATGACATTCTCCAGAAGCATCCATGTTGCTCCAAATGGCATTATGTTGTCAGTTTTTATGGCTGAGTATAAATATACCACTTTGTATAAATATTGTAGAAATATACCACTTCTTCTCTATCCAGTCATCCGTTGATGGACATTTAGGCTGTTTCCATGTTTTGGCTATTGTAAATAGTGCTGCTATGAACATTGGGGTGCAGGTGTCATCCTAAAGTAGTGTTCCTTCTGGATATAAGCCCAGGAGCAGGATTCCTGGGCCATATGGTAAGTCTATTCCTAGTCTTTTGAGGAATGTCCATACTGTTTTCCACAGTGGCTGCACCAAACTGCATTCCCACCAGCAGTGTAGGAGGGTTCCCCTTACTCCACAGCCTCTCCAGCATTTGTCATTTGTGGATTTTTGAATGACGGCCATTCTGATTGATGTGAGGTGATACCTCATTGTAGTTTTGATTTGCATTTCTCTGATAATTAGTGACATTGAGCATTTTTTCATGTGCCTATTGTATGTCTTCCTTGGAGAATTGCTTGTTTAGGTCTTTTGCCCATTTTTGGATTGGGTTGTTTGGTTGTTTCTTATTAAGTCATATGAGCTGCTTATATATTCTGGAGATCAAACCTTTGTATGTGTAGTATTTATATTAGCCATATCAAGCCTGTCCATCTACTCCATCCTCTAATTTGGATGAGCTTCAAACTCAAAACACACACTAATTGGAGCTCTATGGGCAGTAACACAAACAGATTCATATGAAGCCACATTATCAATTATTCTCTTATCAGTTCTACTGATTAATCATTTACACTTCCAATACTAATTATTACACAAGAACATTTGTGACTAATTTTCCTATCCTGATGTCTGGTGATAATATGATTTACTTCTACCTCAGTAAAAGCCAACTGAGCCCCACTTGATTTAACAGCAGGAGAATCAGAACTCACATCTGGCTTCAATGTAGATTATGCAGCAGGCCTATTTGCCTTATTTTTCTTAGCAGACTATGCCAACACCATCATAGCAAATATTTTACAGTAATCCTATTTTTATAAACATCTCACAATCCCTACGTGCCAGAATTACATACAGCCAATTTCATTATTAAAACAATTCTAACAATTTCTCTCCTATGAATTTGAGACTCCTATCCACAATTCAGATATGATCCACTCTCATCTCTTATGAAAAATTTTCTTACCACTAATTCTAGCCCTAAGCATATGACACATTTCACTACCCATTTTACATCAAACATCCCACCACAAATATATGAAATGTATCTGATAAAAGACTTACTTTGATAAAGTAAATAATAGAGGTGTACGTCCTCTTACTTCTAGAATTATAGGAATTGAACTTACGCTTAAGAATTAAAAATTCTTTATGTTACCATATTACACCACATTCTATAGTAAGGTCAGGTAAGTAAGCTATCAGGCCCATACTCCACAAATGTTGATTTATATCCTTCCCACATTAATAAATTCTATCATTTTTATCATTCTATTATCTTTGGGACCATAACTGTAATCACATTGGCCTCTTAGTTGAATTGAATTTGAAATAAATATACTAGCTATAATACCCATACTAATAAAAAAGTTTAATCCACAAGTTGTAGAGGTATCCACCAAATATTTCCAAACACAAGCCACTGCATCAATACTACTTAAAATGGCCATTATCATAAACCTACTATACTCTGGTCAATGAACTATCACAAAAATCTTTAACCCAAAAGCAACTGCCATCATAACAATAGCCCCAGTCATAGAACTAGGATTTTTCCCATTTTACTTCTGGGTTACCTGAGGTTACACAAGATATTCCACTAACAACAAGCTTAATCCTATTGACATGACAAAAACTTGCACCCCTATCAATTTTATACCAAATCTAATCATCTATTAATCTAAATACACTATTAATTATATCCATGTTATCAATTATAATTGGAGGTTAAGGCAGACTAAACAAAACTCAGAGAAGAAAAATTATAGCCTACTGATCAATTGCTCACTTAGAGTAACAAATATCATAGTGTACAATCAAACCATAACATTTCTAAATCTATTAATTACATTAAGATAACACTCACTATCTTCATATTATTTATGCACAGCTCATCCACCAAAACATTACTGTTATCACACGCATGAAACAAAGTGTCTCTCATCACAACCCTTATCCTCATCACCATACTATTTTTAGGAGGTCTCCCACCACTATTAGGATGTATACCCAAATGAATAAACATTTAAGAGATAAATAGTAACACTATTCTACCAACACTGATAGCCATTATTGTTAAAGTCTGAGAGAAAGAAAGGAGAGAGAGACAGATCAAGGGCAGAGACAGGTTTACTTGAGAAACAGCAGAGGGGTCTCCAGTTAGACTAGAGCCTGTGCTGTGCATGCAGACTTTGGGAGAAACCAGCAGAAGCCGTCTCCAGCCGGACTGGAGCCCACTTTTGATATACAGACTTGGTTATTTTATGCCTGGGGGTTGGAGCTGATTGGTGGGTTCTTATTCAAACGAGGGGTACTGAGAGGTAAGTTTTGATTGGTGGGTATCCTGAAAGTGAAAGGGGCGTGTGTGAAAGAGAGAGGGGCATGGATGAACTTTCCCGCCAGTAGTTCTCACTCAAGTTTGGAGAGGCGGAAGTTGTCATGCAGATGAGGTAAGCTGAAGGGTAAATGCTGATTGATGGGTTTTGCAGAAGGCAGAAATTATTACTTGCAGTTGGCTTGGCTTGTCCTAAAATAGCAGCAGATTGGTGAAACGGAGTTTGGTAGTGTCTATCAATTATGACACTAGTTAACCTATTTTTCTATATGGACTAACATATTCACATCATTGACTATACTTCCAATAATAAACAACATAAAATAAAATGACAATTTGAACAAACACAAATAACGTTTCTACCAACAGTAATCATAATATCCACACTATTATTATCCTTAAACCCATCCTATCAATACTAGACTAGTAATTTAGGTTAGCACAGACTAAGAGCCTTCAAAGCCAGCTTCTACACCAGTGTTGTTTACTTAAGTCCTGAAAATTAAGGTTTTGCAAAACTCTATACTGCATCAATTGTATACACTTTAATTAAGCAAAATCTACACCACTATATTTTAGTTAACAGCTAAATACCTTAGTCAAGTGGCTTCAATCTACTTCTCCAACCTTCAAGAAAGAATAAAATAAAATAAAATAAAAAGGCGGGAGAAGCCCCAACAGAATTAAAGCTGCTTCCTTGAATTTGCAATTGAATATGTTAATTTGCCACAGGACTTGGCAAAAAGAGGGCTCAATCGCTGTCTTTAGATTTACAGTCTAATGTTTACTCAGCCATTTTACCAATGTTCATGAACTGCTGATTATTTTCAACAAATTATAAATTATATTGGCATTTATATTTACCATTTGGTGCTTGAGCTGAACTAGTAGGCATTGTGTTAAGTCTACTAATCTGTGCTGGGCTAGGCCGACCCAGAGCATTACTTGGAGATGATCAAATCTACAACATAGTTTAATGGGCTATGCATTTGTAATAATTTTCTTTATAGTCATGACAACTATGATTGGAGTGTTCAGAAACTGACTTTTCCCACTAATAACTCGGACACCTGATATAGCATTCCCCCAAATAACAATAAAAGTTTTGGCTACTTTTCCTTTCATTCCTACTCTTACTTGCGTTATTGATAGTAAAAGCTGGTGCTGAAACTGGCTAAACTATATATCCACAATTAGCCCGATCCTCCATTTTCTCCTTTAGAGGATATCAACTCAACTCTATGTGACATCAATTTTATTACTATAATCATTAATATAAAATCACCAGCCATATCTCAATATTAAACACCATTATTTTTTTGGTCTGTCTTAATCACAGTCATGTTACTATTATTACTCCCAGTACTAGATCCAGAATACTATGCTTTTAACAGACTGATATCTAAACACAACCTTTTTCAACCTCACAGGAGGAGGCGATTCAATCCTATTACCAACACCTATTTTGATTCTTTGGTCATCCTAAAGTCTATATTTTTATTTTACCTCGGTTCAGAATAACCTCACATATTGTTACATATCACTCAGGGGGAACAAAGATACTTTTGGATACATGGGAATAGTATGAGCCATGATATCCATTTTTCCTTTTATATGTACTCACCATATGTTTACAGTAGGGATGGATGTTGACACACAAGCATACTTTACATCAGCTACTATGATTGCTATCATAAAGGAGTAAAAGTATTTAGGTGATTAGTAACTCTTCACAGAGTTAATATTAAATGATCTCTTGCTATATTTTGAGCTTAGGCTTTATTTTCTTTTTTACAATAAGTAGTTTAACAGGAATCGTCCTAGCTAATTCACCTTAGGATTTAGTCCTTCACAATACATATGTAGTAGCACACTTCAATTATGCATTGTCAATGAGAGCTGCCTTCATCATTATAGGAGGCTTTGTGTATTGATTTCCACTATTCTCAGGTTATACACTCAACTTAGCATGAGCAAAAAATCTATTTCACAATTATGATTATAGGATTAAATATAGCATTCTCCCCACAGCACTTGGGCCTCTCAGGAATGCCATGACAATATTTCTTCTATTCTGATGCATAAATGACATGAAATATAATTTCAACTGTAGGCTCATTCATCTCATTAATAGCAGTAATATTAACAATTTTCATAATTTGGGAAGCATTTGCATCCAACTGAGAAGTCTGAGTAGCAAAATTAACCACTACTAACAGAACGATTACATGGATGCCCTCCATCATATTACACATTTAAAGACACTACTTATGTAAACTTAAAATAAGTAAGGAAGGAAACAACTTTCCTCAACTGGTTTCAAGCCAACATCATGACCATTATGTCTTTCTCAATAAAAGATACTAGTGGAAATATTACATAACTGTAACTTTATCAAAGTTTAATTATAGGTGAGAATCCTATATGTCTCTATGGCATATCCATTTCAACTAAGCTTTCAAGATGCAACAAGACCCACTATGGAATTACTCTTACATTTTTATGATCACATATTAATAATCATCTTCCCAATCAGTTCTCTAGGCCTGTATATTATTTTATTATTATTAACAACTAAACTGACCCATACAAGTACAATAGATGCACAAGACAATTTTATTGTTTTTGATGTTAATGTAAATGGATTTTTTCAGAAAAGATTGCTGAAAGTGGTTAAAAACACAACTGATTACTGCATATTGATTTTGTTTCCCATAAATTTACTGAATTAGTTTATTATTTCTACCAGTTTTTTTGATGGAGCACAAGATTTTCTATATAAAAGATCATATCAACTTTAAACAGATGCAATTTTATTCCTTCTTTTCACATCCTGATGCTTATTTTTGCCTTCCTAACTGTTCTGACTCAAGTGTGAGGCTGAATAAGAGTGGTGAGAGTGAGCACTCTCTTGATTTGTTCCTGGTTTTGGCAAAAAAATATTTTCAACCTTTCACCCTTGAGTATGTTGTTAGCTGGGAGATTGTTGTTTATGGCCTTACTATGTTTTGGTGTGTACCTTCTATACACGAATTTCAGAGAGTTCTTGTCATAACAGTTTGTTGAATTGTGTCAAATGAATTTTTTGCATCTATTGAGATGATCTTGTGATTTTTTTCTTCAGTTCTGTTAATGTGGCATATCATATTGGTTGATTTGTGTAATTTAAATTGCCCTAGTATCCCAGGAATAAAACTCACTTGATAATGCTTTGTGACAATTTTAATGTGCTGCTGAATTTGGTTTATTAATATTATATTGATAATTTTTGAATCTATATTCAACAGAAATACTGGTCTGTAGTTTTCCTTTGTTGTCTTTATCTGACTTAGTATCAGTGTAAGGCTGCCCTAGTAAAATTCGTCTGAGAATGAGCCCTCTTCTTCAAGTTTAGAAGAGTTTGAAAAGGACTGTTACTAATATTCCTTTAAATGCCTGATAGAATTCAACAGTAAAACCATCTGGCCTTCTGATTTTCTTTGTTGGGAGTTTTATTTTCCTTATTGATTTCATCACCTTATTCATTATGGGCCTCTTCAGATTTTTTTCCCTTTGTCAGTTTTATTAGGTAGAATTATTACAGTTCAACTGCACATACACATTTTATTGCATGTAAATACACATATACAATATACTGAACATTTTTAATATTTACATATATGTACTAGTTATTGTTTCTAAGAACCAATTAGACATTTAGCTTTTTAAACTTACATAGTTATCAAAGGAATAAAGCCAACTACAAAATAACTCTCAATTGAATGCAGAAATCCAACCATAAAGGACAGTCAAATGTGCTTACACATATTCAAGTAATCAAAATAATAATTAGTTCATTTGTGTCCTTATTATTATTGTTATTATTTTTTAGATTCCTCATATAAATGATGTCATATGACATTTTTCTTTCTCTTTCCAGCCCCCTTCAATTAGAATGACAATCTTCAGGTCCATCCATATTGCTGCAAATGGCATTATTTTATTCTTTTTTATGGCTGAGTAGTGTTCCATCGTATATATGTATCACATCTTCTTTATCCAGCCATTTGTTGATGGACATTTGGGTTGTTTCCATGTCTTTGCTATCGTAAATAGTACTGCCATGAACATTGGGGTGAATGTGTCTTTTTGAATTTTATTTTTCTCTGGATATATTCCCAGGAGTGGGATTGCTGGATCACATGGTAAGTCTATTTTCAGTTTTATAAGGAACCTCCATACTGTCTTCCATGGTGGCTGCACCAATCTACACTCCCACCAATAGTGTAGGAGGGTTCCCTTTTATCCATATTCTCTCCAGCATCTATCATTTGTAGACTTTTCAATGATGGCCATTCTGGCTAGTGTGAGGTGACACCTCATTGTAGTTTTGATCTGCATTTCTCTGACAATTAGTGATGCTGAGCATTTTTTAATGAGCCTATTGATCATTTGTATGTCTTCATTGGAGAATTGCTTGTTTAGGTCTCTTCAGATTTTCTATATTTTCCTGATTCAGTTTTGGTAGGTTGTGTATTTCTAAGAATTTATCAATTTCTTCTAAGCTACTCAATTTTTGACATAAAATTTTTCATAGTAGTGTCATGATTCTTTGTATTTCTGTACTGTCAGTTATAGTGACTCTTAATTTGTTTCTGATTTTATTTGACTTCTCTCTTTTTTAGTAATTAGTTTAAAATTTGTCAATTTTTGTCTCATCAAATAAATAGTTCTTAGTTTTGTTAATCTTTACTATTGTTTTTCTTGTTTCTATTTATTTTGTTTTGCTATAATCTGCAAAATTTGTGCTTAGTTTATTTTACATTTGTAGTTCTTTGAACTGTAAGCTTAAGCTGTTTATTTCAGATCTCTTTTTCTTAATGTAGGTATTTATCACTACTCCTTCTTATAATTGTTTTTGACACATCTCACATTTTGGTAGGTTTTGTTTGTATTTCATTTGTTTCAAAATATTTTTATTTCCTTTTTAATATTTTGGCTCATTTTGGTTTTTTTTAGAATTGTGTTGTTTCATTTCCATGTATTTTTTAAATATGCGGTTTTTCTTCTATTATCTATTTCTAATTTCGTACCATTGTGTTTGCAAAAGATACCTGGTATGATGTCAAGTTTCCTCTATTTTTAAGACTTATTTTGTGACCACACATATGATCTATGTTGGCAAATGTTTCATGTACTTTTAAGGAGATTGCACATTCTACTGCTGTTTGGTGGAGTAGTCTAGATATGTCAGTTGAGGCATTTGGTTAATGGTATAGTTCAAGTGCAATGTTCTCTTATTGATTTAATGTCTGGATAGTCTATACATTGTTTAAAACAGGGTATTGAATTTTCCTTCAACTACTGTAAAGTTATACATTTTCCCCTTCTGGTCAGTTGATCCATTAGTTTTATGCTTAGATACTCCAATGTTGGGTGCATATATATTTACAATTGTTTTATCCTCTGAATGAAATACCTCTTTTATCATTTTGTAATGACATGTTTGTCTTATTACAGTTTTAATGTCATTTTGTCTGATAAAACTATAGCTACCCCTGCTCCTTTTTGGTTTCCAGTTGTGTAGTAACTTTTTCTATTCTTTCATTCTGGTCCTATGTTTTTTCTTGAACTTGAAGTGATATTCTTATAGGCAGCATATAATAAAGTATTTTAAAATTATTATCCTTGCTATGAAACATTGTATTAGTTTCTTCCAATCCAGGAGCATGGGATATCTTTCCATTTTCTTATGTCTTCTTTAATTTCCTTCATCAATGGTTTATAGTTTTCTGTGTATAATTCTTTCACCTCCTTGGTTAGATGTATTCTAATGCAGTTTATTACTTTGGGTGCTATTTTAAAGGGGATTGTTTCTTTACTTTATTTTTCTGTAGATTTATTGTTAGTGTAAAGAAATGCAACTGATTTTTGAACATTGATCTTGTAACTGGCTACCTTGCTGAATTCTTTGGTTAGTTCTAGCAGTTTCTGTGTGGACCTTTTAGGATTTTCTATATATAGCATCATGTCATCTGGATATGGTGACACTTACCTCTTCTTTTCCAATTTGGATCCCTTTTATTTCTCTCTTTTGTCTGATTGCTGTGGCTAGGACTTTCAAGACTATGTTGAATAGGAGTAGTGATAGTGGGCATCCTTGTCTTGTCCCAGATTTTAGTGGGAAGCTTTTGAGTTTTCACTGTTGAGTACTTTGCTGGCTGTAGGTTTATCACATATAGCTTTTATTATGTTTATACAATGGAATACTATTCTGCCATAAAAACGACAACATAAGGCCATTTGCAGCAACATGGATGTCCCTGGAGAATGTCATTTTAAGTGAAGTAAGCCAGAAAGAGAAAGAAAAATACCATATGAGATGGCTTATATGTGGAATCTTAAAAAAATGAATATAAATACAAAACAGAAACAGATTCTTAGACATAGAATACAAACTTGTGGTTGCCAAGTGGGTAGGGGTTGGGGGGGTGGGAATGGACAGACTGGGATTTCAAAATTTGTAGATACTGACAGGCATATGCATAATAGATGAACAAGATTATACTCTATAGCACACGGAAATATATACAAGATCTTGTAGTAGCTCACAGTGAAAAAAATGTGACAATGAATATATGTATGTTAATGTATAACTGAAAAATTGTGCTCTACACTGGAATTTGACACAACATTGTAAAATGACTATAACTCAATAAAAATGTTAAAATAAATAAATAAATAAAATATAAAAAATTGTATTAGTTTTATCTGTACAGCAACTGATTTGATATTTTTATACCTTATAAAATAATCACCACAGGTTCAATTCCATCTGTTACCATACAACGTTTGTTGTTAATGATATTATTGATGATATGGCTTATATGTATATTACATCCCCACGAGTTATTTCTTTTATAGCTGAAATTTTGTGACTCATAATCTGCTTTACCTGTTTTATTCATCCCCACAAACCCTATCCTCTGACAGCCACTGGTTTGTTATCTTTATCTATGAGTCTTTTTCTTTTTTGTTTTGTATGTTTATTTGTTTTGCTTTTTAGATTCCACATATAAGTATTTTGTCTGAATTACTTCATTTAGTGTAATACCTTCTAGGTCCATCAATGTTGTAAATGTCAAGATTTCATTTGTGTTTTTGTTTTTTTTCAGATTAATACACAAAAATGAAATCGCTGCATTGCATGGTAGTTCTAGTCATAAATTTTGGAGGCAACTGCATACTGTTTTCCAAAGTGGTTGCACCAATTTACTTTCCCACTAGCAGTGCACAAAGTTTTCTTTTCCTCTACATCCTTGTCACTACTTGTTGTTCTTGTATTTTTGATAATAGCCTTTCTTACGGATATGAGTTGGTATCTCATTTCTTATTTTGATTTTGATTTGCATTTCCATGATGATTATTGATGTGGAGAACCTTTTCCGGTGCCAGTTGACTATCTGTATGTCTTCTTAAGGAACATCTACTCCAGTTCTCTACCCATTTTTTAATCAAGTTGTTTTTTCTTTTTTTTTGGATGTTGAGTTGTGTAAGTTTTTTGTATATATTGCATATCAACCCCTTATCAGAGATATTGTTTGAAAATAGATTCTTCTATTTAGTAGGATGATTTTTTTTTTGTATTTTGGGGTTTTCCCTAACTGTGCAAAAGCTTTTTAGTTTGATGTAATTGTGTTTTGTGTTTGTTATTTTTACTTCTGTTGCCCTTGCCAGAGAAGACATATCCATAAACATGTTGCTAACACTGATGTCAGGGAGTTTACTGCTTATCGTTTCTTCTAGGAGTTTTATGATTTCAGTTCTTATATTTAAGTCTTTAGTCCACATGGGTTTATTTTTGTATGTGGTGTAAAATAGTGCTCCAGTATTTTTTTTTCACATGTGACTATGTGGCTTCCCAGGTTCACATCATTTATTGAAGATACTGTCTTTTTCCCATTATATATTTGTGCCTTTTTCTCATAGATTAATTGACCACATAAGTGTGGGTTTATTTCTGTGTTCTCCATTCTATTCCATTAATCTATGGATCTATTTTTGCAGCATTACCATATTGCTTTCATTACTGTAGCACTGTAGTATAGTTTCATGTCTAGAAGTATGATTCCTCTAGCTTTGATCTTCTTGATAAAGATTTCTTTGGATATTCAGGATCTCTATCTGCTCTATATAAATTTTGGGATAATTTGTTCTAGTTTTGTGAAAAGTGCCATTGATATTTTAATAGATTGCATTGAATTGTGTATTACTTTGGGTAGAACAGATATTTTAACAGTATCAGTACTTCCCCATGAGTATGGTATGTCCTGTCACTTATTATGACATTGTCAATTTCATTCCTCAGAATCTTATAGATTTTAAAGTCTTTCATGTCCTTGGTTAAATTTATTCCTAAGTATTATACTATTTTTTATGTGATTTTAAATAAGATTTTTATTTGTTTTTCTTGTAGTTTGTCAGTGTATATAAACGTAACAAATTTCTATAAGTTTTGTATATAGAGAATAGTATATTAATTTTGTATTTGGAAAATTTACTGAGTCAGTTTATTAGTTATAATACTTTTGGTGGCATCTTTGAGGTTTTCTATATGTAGTATCATGTCATCTGCAAATAATGATATGCTTACTTTTTCCCTTCCAATTTAGGTGTCTTTTAGATTTTTTTTTTCTTTTCTAATTGCTAGAGTTCAAACTTCCAATACTATGTTGCACGAAGGTGGGGAGGGTAGGAATCATTATCTTGTTCCTGATCTTAGGGGAAAAACTTTCAGATTTTCACTATTGACTATGATGTTAGCTGTTGGTTAGTCATATATGGCTGCTATTATGTTGATGTATGTTCTTTCTATACCCTCTTCTTGAGGATTTTTATTATAAATGGATACTGAATTCTATCAAAATATTTTTCTGCATTTATTGAAATAATCATAGTTTATAGCCTTCATTTGTTAATATAATACATCAATTTGATTGATTTACAGGTAAACCATCCTTGCGTCCCTAGAATGAATTCCACCTGATCATTGTGTATGATCCTTTTAAAGTATTACTGAAGTCAGTTAGGTAATATTTGGTTGAGGATTTTTTTCTTCTATATACATGAGCATATTGCCATGTAATTTTCTCTTCTTGTGATGTTTTTGTCTAGTTTTTGTATTATGATAATACTACCTTATAAAATTAGTATGGGACTGTCCTTTCCACTTCATTTTTTTGAATAGTTTGAAAAGGATAGGTATTGACTCTTTTTTATATGTTTGGTAGAATTCACCTGTGAAGCCATCTTGACCTGGACTTTTGTTTTTTGGAATTTTTAAATTACTGATTCAATTTTTCTTCTGCATTTTTATTCATAACCTCTCTTGTTCCTTCAATGTTTTTCTCACCTCCTTTTTCAAGTAATGTTCTTATGGAGTTTTGGTTCTAATTCATTGATTGTTCTTTAAGGGGTTTTCTCCCTTTTCTAATCAGGGATGGTTCTTCTTTTTCATTTAACTATGTATCTATGTCTCCATGGCTTAAAGATTATCAGTTATCTCTTTTAGAGTTGAAGGGCATGGAAGCTTTTCTATGCAAGTTGTACAAAGTTCATAATATTGCTATGAGGACTCTTTTGGGTATTGATTGATGCATTGTCTTCCTTCTGTGTGTGTTGCCTCTTATTTCTTTGATTACCTGTGTGGTTTTTGTTGTGGTGGTCATCACTCACTCTTGTTTAGTAGAGCCTCTTTCTGGTTAAGTGTTTATCACAGCTTTGATGGTGGCAGGACCTAATCAATTTGGTTGGAATTGTAGCTACGAAATGTTCTCTGGGCTGCAGCATGTGGTATGTGGGGTTGGAATTGTTCCAATACTCTTTCTTTTTTTTAATTTTATTTATTGAGCTATAGTCAGTAGACAATGTTCTGTCAATTTCCAGTGTAGAGCACACATTTTCAATTATACATGAACATACATATATTCATTTTCACATTCTTTTTTGCTGTGAGCTACCGCAAGATTTTGTATATATTTCATTGTGCTATACAATATAAACTTATTTACCTATTCTGCATATGCCTGTCAGTATCTACAAATTTTGAACTCCCAGTCTGTACCTTCCCAACACCCTCCCCCTTAGCAACAACAAGTTTGTATTCTATGTCTGTAAGTCTGTTTCTGTTTTGTATTTATGTTTTTTTTTTTTTATTCCACATCTCATGTTATTTTTCTTTCTCTTTCTGGCTTACTTCACTTAAAATGACATTCTCCAGGGACATCCATGTTGCTGCAAATGATGTTATGTTGTCGTTTTTATGGCGGAGTAGTGTTCCATTGTATAAATGTACCTCACCTTCTTTATCCAGTCATCTGTCGATGGACATTCAGGCTGCTTTCATGTCTTGGCTATTGAAAATAGTGCTGCAATGCACATTGGGGTGCAGGTGTCTTTTTGAAGTAGGGCTCCTTCTGGATATATGCCCAGGAGCAGGATTCCTGGGTCATATGGTAAGTATCTTTCCAGTCTTTTGAGGAATCTTCATACTGTTTTCAACAGTGGCTGCAGCAAACTGCCTTCCCACCAGCAGTGTAGGAGGGTTCCCTTTTCTCCACAGCCTCTTCAGCATTTGTAATTTGTGGATTTTTGAATGATGGCTATTCTGGCTGGTGTGAGGTGATACCTCATTGTAGTTTTGATTTGCATTCCTCTCATAATTAGTGACATTGAGCATTTTTTCATGTACATATTGATGATGTGTATTTCTTCCTTGGAGAAATGCTTGTTTAAGTCTGCCCTTTTTTGGATTGGGTTGTTAGGTTTTTTTCTTATTATGTCATATGAACTGCTTATATATTCTAGAGAGCAACCCTTTGTCAGTTTCAACTGTTGCAAAAATTTCTCCCATTTCATAGGTTGTTGTTTTGTTTTGCTTTTGCTTTCCTTTGCTGTACAGAAGCTTGTAAGTTTAATCAGATCCCATTTGTTTATTCTTCCTTTTATTTCTATTGCTTGGATAGACTGCCCTAGGGGAACATTTTTGAGATGTATGTGAGATAATATTTTGCCTATATTTTCCTTTAGGAGGCTTATTTTATCTTTCCTTATATTTAAGTCTTTGATACACTTTGAGTTTATTTTTGTGTATGGTGTAATGGAGTGTTCTAGCTTCACTGATTTACATGCTGCTGTCCAGTTTTCCCAACACCATTTGCTGAAGAGACTGTCTTTATTCCATTGCATATTCTTGCCTCTTTGGTTGAAGATTAGTTGACCAAAATTTTGTGGGTTCATTTGTGGGCTCTCTATTCTGTTCCATTGGTCCATATGTCTGTTTTTATACCAATACTATGCTGTCTTGTTTACTGTAACTCTATAGTATTGTCTGAAGTCTGGAAGAGTTATTCCTCCAGCCTCTTTATTTTTCTTCAGTAATGCTTTGGCAATTCTAGGTCTTTTGTGGTTCCATATCAATTTTATTATGATTTGTTCTAGTTCTGTGAATTATGTCCTGGGTAGTTTGATAGGATTGCATTCAATCTGTAGATTGCCTTGGGCAGTGTGACCATTTTAACAATGTTGATTCTTCCAATCCAGGAGCATGGAATATCTTTCCATTTTTTGAAGTCTTCTTTAATTTCCTTCATCAATGGTTTATAGTTTTCTGTGTATAAGTCTGTCACCTCCTTGGTTAGATTTATTCCTAGGTATTTTATTACTTTGGTTGCTATTTTAAAGAGGATTGTTTCTTGTCTTTCTTTTTCTGTTGATTCATCATTAGAATAAAGAAATGCAACTGATTTTTGAACGTTAATCTTGTAACCTGCTACCTTGCTGAATTCTTCAATCACCTTTAGTAGTTTTTTATGTGGACCTTTTAGTGTTTTCTATATGTAGTATGTCATCTGCATATGATGACACTTTTACCTCTTCTTTTCTAATTGGGATCCCTTTTATTTCTCTCTCGCCTGACTGCCATGGCTAGGACTTCCAAGACTATGTTGAATAAGATTGATAATAGTGAGCAGCCTTGTATCATCCAAGATTTTAGTGGGAAGCTCTTGAGATTGTTCACCAGTGTGTACTCTTCTGGCTGTAGGTTAGTCATGTATAGCTTTTATTATGTTGAGATAAGTTCCCTCTATCCCTACTTTGGTGAGAGTTTCTATCATAAATGGGTGTTGAATTTTATCAAATGCTTTTTGTGCATCTATTGAGATGATCATGTAGTTTTTGCCCTTTCTCTTGTTGATGTGATATTTTACATTGATTGATTTGCATATGTTGAACCACCCTTGTGTCACTGGGATGAACCCCACTTGGTCATGATGTATAATCTTTTCTATGTGCTGCTGGATTCTATTTGCTAATATTTTGGTGAGGATTTTGGCATCTATGTTCTTCAGTGATATTGGCCTATAATTCTCTTTTTTGGTAGTGTCTTTGCCTTCTTTTGGTTTCAGGATGATGGTGGCTTCATAAAATGAGTTTGGGAGTATTCCCTCTTCCCTCCTTTTCAATCTTCTGGAAGAGTTTGAGAAGGACTGGTATGAGTTCTTCTTTGTATGTTTGGTATTATTCCCCAGTGAAGCCGTCCAATCCTGGACTTTTATTTTTAGGGAGGTTTTATATTGCTAATTCGACTTCATTTCTAGTGATTGGTTTGTTCAAGTGATCAGTTTCTTCTTGATTCAGTCTTGGTGGACTGTATGTTTCCAGAACTTTGTCCATCTTCTCTAGGTTATCCATTGTGTCCCATATAGTTTTTCATAATATTTTCATATGATATTCTGAATTTATATGTTATTTGTTGTAGTTTCTCCATTTTCCTTTCTTATTTTGCTTGTTTGTGCTCTCTTTTTTTTTTTCTTCTTTGTGGGTTTGGCCAGGGGTTTGTCGACTTTATTTACTGTTTCAAAAAACCAGCTTTGGGTTTGACTGATTTTTTCTGTTTTTTTAAATCTCTATTTTATTTATTTCCTCCCTGATCTTTAGTATTTCCTTCCTTCTGCTGACTTTTGGGTTTTTTTGCTCTTTGTTTTCTAATTCTTTTAGCTGGTGGGTTAGATTGCTTATTTGAGATTGTTCTTCTTTTTTGAGGAAGGCCTGTATCACTATAAACTTCCCTCTTAACACTGCCTTTGCTGTGTCCCATAAATTTTGTGTGGTTGTGCTTTCATTTTCATTTGTCTCAAGGTAATTTTTTAATTTCAACTTTGATTTCATCATTCCCCCATTGGGTTTTTTTTGTTTTTTTTTTTTAGTAGCATGTTATTTTATCTCCATGCGTGCCTTTTTTTCTCCTTTTTTTCTCTGTAGTTGATTTCTAGATTCATGGCATTGTAGTCAGTAAAGATGCTTGAGATAATTTGTATCTTAAAATTGTTGAGATTTCTTTTGTGCCCAAATACATGATCAATCCTGGAAAATGTTCCATGTGCACTTGAAAAGAATGTGTATCATATTTTGGGGGAAATTAATGCTGTGAAAATATCCATGACATCTAATTTTTCTATTGTATCAGTTAATTTCTTCATTGCCTTATTTATTTTCTGTCTGGAATATCTGTCTAATGATGTTAATGCAGTGTTAAAATCTCCAACTATGATTGTATTCCCATCAATTCCCCCTTAATCTCTGTTAATAATTGTTTTATGTAATTAGATGCTCCTATATTGGGTGCACTTTGTGTTACTCCTTTAATCATTATAAAATGTCCTTCTTTATCTTTCTTTATGGCCTTTGTTTTAAAGTCTATTTTGTCTGAAATCAGTACTGCAACACCTGCTTTTTTGGCTTTTCCATTTGCATGGAATATCCTTTTCCATCCTTTCACTCTCAATCTATATGTGTCCTTCTCCTTAAAGTGGGTCTCTTGTATGCAGTATATTGAAGGTTCTTGTTTTATTATCCAGTCTGCCACTCTATGTCTTTTGACTGGAGCATTTAGTCCATTAACGTTTACAGTAATTAATGATAGATGTGTGTTTATTGCCGTTTTGAACTTATGTTTGCAGTTGATTTGGTATATCCTCTTTGTTCCTTTCTTCTTCCTTTTGTGGCTTGGTAATTTTCCTTTGTATTATCATGGACTTTATTTAGTTTTTGTGACTCCCTTGTAAGTTTTTGGCTTGTGATTACCCTTTTCTGTAAGTCTATTAGCCCATTACTATAACTGCTTTTATTAAATTGATAGTAACATGATCTCAATCCCATCCTACTGAGAACAAAAAATTTTGAAAAGAAAGAAAAAATATTCTATATTTTCCTGCCTCCGTCTCCCACTCTCAATGATTTAGATGTCTTCTTTACAATTTTGTGTTTATTTTATTTGTAATTTATGAGTTATCACCTTTCCAGTTGAGTTTCTCATTTCTGTAGCATCCTGCTACTTTTCTGTTTAGAGTAGACCCTTCAATATTTCTTTCAGCATGGGTTTAGTGTTTCTAAACTCTTCTACTTTTTATTTGTCTGTGAAATTCTTTCTCTCTCCTTCTATTCTAAAGATAGCCTTGCTGAATAAAGTATCCTAAGCTGTTTTTTTTTTTTATTCAGAACTTTGAATATATCTTGCCACTCCCTTCTGGCCTGTAGTGTTTGTGTAGAGAAATTAGCTGAGAGCCTTATGGGGGTTCACTTGTAACTCACTCTTTGCTTTTCTTTTGCTGCCTTTAAGATCATTTCTTTATCCTTGACCTTGGCCATGTTGATAATGATATGTCTTGTTGTGGGTCTGTTTGAGTTCTTCCTGTTTGGGACCCTCTGAGCTTCCTGTACTTGGATATCTGATTCCTTCTTTAGGTTTGGGAAGTTTTCATTCATGATTTCTTCAAATACCTTTTCAATCCCCTTTGTTCTTTCTTCCCCTTTTGGAACCCCTATTATGCATAGATTGGCATGCTTTATATTATCCCATAGGTCCCTTATATTGTTTTCATTGTTTTTTATTTCTTTTTCTCTAAGCTCTTCTGCTTGGGTGCTTCTTCTTGTCCTGTCTTCTAGGTCAGTTATTCATTCCTCTGCATTATGTAGTCAGCTTTGTACAGCCTTTAGGTCAGCTCTAATCTCAGCCAATGAGTTTACCAATTCTACTTGGCTCTTCTTTACAGCTTCAATTTCATTTTTGACATATTTTATATCTCTAAGCATTGTCTCTTTCAGTTCCTTCAGTACTTTGATCAATCCTTTTTTGAAATCTTGATTTATTATGTCATCAATGTCTATTTCATTGATCGTTCTTTCAGGGGATTTTTCTTGCTGTTTTAATTGAGAGTGGTTCCTCTGCTTCTCCATCTTTCTCATATCTCTCTGACACTGTGGCTTATGGAGTATCAGTTACCTATTGTGTTCCTTAAGGAGTTTATTTATTTATCTATCTAATGCCTATGCAGGAATAAAACTTTAAAAAAAGAGTAAGAGAGTTTTAAGAGAAGGGTGGAAAAAAGGGTTTGAAAACAGTGTATAATCAATAATAGAAGAGCAATTTGAGACAGACTAGCAATCGAGTTATGACGTCTTTTAAAACCTTTAAAAAATAGAAAAGATCAAAAAACAGTATTTGAAACCTGTGTATAATCAATAACAAGAGATAAAAACCAAGGGAAATGAAAATGAAATCAGCTGGATTTTTAAAATAATAATGATAAAATTATTTTAAAAGAAAAAATTTAAAAGTTATTAAAACTGGAGGCATGTAAAATTTTTGAAAAAATAAAAATTAAAAAAGCAATATAAGATAGAATAGATAAAAAAGATAAAATGAAAAAAGATAATTTTAAAACAAGGGAGGAAAAACAGGTTTGAAAACAGTGTGTTGTCAATAATAGAAGAGCTAGTTGAAGTAGAATCCAATCAGTTTGTGACCTCTTTTAAAAACCTTTAAAAAAGGAGAAAATAGCAAAAAAACAAAAAGTAACCTGTGTATAATCAATAAAAGGAAATCAAAACCAAGATGAATGAAAATGAAATAGGTGGATTTTTTTAAATAATAATAATAAAAAATTTTAAAATAAGAATTTAAAAGGGATTAAAACTGGAAGCATATGCAATTGTTTAAAAAGTAAAAATTAAAAAGATAATAAAAAATAAAACAGATTAAAAAAAGAGGGGGAGGAATGTGTTCCCTTGTAGACTGTGTGCTCTTATTGATTTTATCGAGAGGTCTTTCTGTCTTTGTCCTGTTTCACGAACTCAGCTTGCTGCTTCCAGAGGCCCTCTGTTGGCACTTCTCATCTGTGCTGCTCCCAGTGCCTGTTGGCAAGCAGATCACGCCCCCTCCCAACACTGCAGTCAGAGGCTGTTTTCCTTCACAGTGGGTGGGCAGGTCACTCCCCCTCCCAATGCCACAGTTAGATGCTGCACTCTGTGAGGTAGGCGGGTAGATTGCGCCACCTCCCAGCACTGTGGTCAGGTGCTGAGCTCCTGCCAGGAAGGTGGGTGACCACCCACCCTCTCCCAGTGCCGGTTGCTCCTCTGCTCTGTGTAGCTGCCCACTCCACCCCGGGTCCGAGCTCCGTAGGCGGGCTCAGGGAAGTTGGTGGAACATCCCTGCCCCTGCTCCGTGCCAAAACTCAGCTCCTTGTTTGTCTTGGCTATGAGAGTTCTCTGAAGTACTGAGGCAGAAAGATCCTATCTGCCTCAGGCTGTAAACAAGTCTCCTCTGGCCTTTGAGGCTGCTAAGCCCTTAGGTATGGATTCAGGTTTTGACCCTTCCCCTGCCTGTGTGCTAAGAGCCTGAGGATATGGTGGCTGTGCCTAAGCCCCATCTCTCTTCTCCGGAAAACCTTCATGGGTTTTCAGAGATGGGAGTATGGCACCCATCCCCCCAAGGCACATCAGCCATGTTGTTTTTGGGACAGCCCAGGTTGTTTTGCCCTGTGTACCCACTCATCCATGGCATGCAGTACCCTGCAGCCCCCCAGGGGTGCCTCAGTGCAGCTTCCCCAGTCCTCCGCCTGTCCCATCCCTCACCTGCTGCTTTACCTCTGGAGATGGGAGTTGCAGAGACTTTCTATGCCCATTTAACTTAGTTCTGTAGGTCAAGGTGTGCTCTATACAGATCTGAGCCTCAGAGGTTCCACCTGTGTCCTGCTGACCTCTGTTGGAGAGGGGGAGATTCAGTGAATGAGTGCTATTTCTCCTTTGCTGCCCCTCCCCTTGGGACCGGTCCTGCACCATTTTGCTTTTTCTTCTTTCTTTTTTCCTTTTCTCCTGCCAGATTCTTGGTATCTTTGTCTTTCAAAGAGGGTGATGTTCTGTTGGAGTTTAGCAGGTGCTCTGGTTGGCTGAGTGGGTCCATGGATGTGAGTTTTGGTGTATTTGTGGGAGAAGGTGATCTACCAGCATCCTTCTACTCCACCATCTTGGCCCCCCCTCTATATTATATTTTATTTATCCATTCATCTGTTGACATTCATTTAGGTGGTTTACATATCTTGGCTAGGGTGATTAATGCTGCAAAGAAATGAGAGTGCAAATATTTATCTGAAATGCTTTACTTTATTTCCTTTGGTTATAGGCAAGATGTGGGATTTCTGGATCACACGGTAGTTCTATTTTTAAATTTTTGAGGGACCTCCATATTGTTTTCTATAGTGGCTATACCAATATATATTCCCACTAGCAGTGCAAAAGTGTTACTTTTTTTTTCTCCACATCCTCATTACCACTTATTACCCTTTTTTTGGTTGTAGCCATTTTAACAGCTGTGAAGTGAAAATGAATTTTATTTTTGATTTGCATTTCACTGATGATTAGTGATGTTGATCACTTTTTCATATATCTGTTAGCTTTTTGTGTATTTTCTTTTAAGAAATATCTTTTCAGGGCCTTTGCCAAATTTCAGTCAGGTTTTTGAGTGTCTGTGTGTTGAGTTATATGAGTTTCTTATATATTTTGGATGTTAGCCCCTGATCCAATATGTGGTTTGCAAATATTTTCTCCCATTCCAAATGTTTCTTTTTCGTTCTGTTGATTATTTCCCTTGTTCTCAGATTCTTTTTAGCTTAATGCAAACTAGATAAATCATCTGCCTGGATGATGTATCCATTATAGATTGGGATATTAAATTTCCTACTATTATTGTATTGCTATCTATTTATCCATTCAGATACATCAATGTCTGTTTTACATATCTAGGTGCTTCACTGTAGGGTGTGCGTATATATATACACACACATATATTTATAGTTGTCATGTCTTCCTTTTAAATTGAGACTTTTATCACTTTTTAACCTGTTTAATTGATTTATAATAATTTTACAATTTTGTGTCAAATTCCAGTGTAGAGCACAATTTTTCAGTTATACATGAACATATATATGTTCATTGTCACATTATTTTATCTATGAGCTACCGTGACACCTGCACCCCAATGTTCATAGCAGCACTATTTACAATAGCCAAGACACAGAAACAGCCTAAATGTTCATTAACAGATGACTGGATAAAGAAGATGTGGTATATTTATACAATGAAATACTATTCAGCCATAAAAACCGACAACATAACACCATTTGCAGCAACATTGATGCTCCTGGAGAATGTCATTCTAAGTGAAGTAAGCCAGAAAGAGAAAGAAAAATACCACATGAGATCACTCATATGTGGAATCTAAAATTAAAAACAAACAAACAAAACAAATACAAAACTGAAATAGACTCATAGACATAAAATACAAACTTGTGGTTGCCAAGGGGGTGGGGGCTGGGAAGGGATAGACTGGGATTTCAAAATGTAGAATAGATAAACAAGATTATACTGTATAGCACAGGGAAATATATACTAGAGCCTTTTATCATTATATGATGATTTCCTTTGTCTCTTGTGACAGTTCTTGACTTAAAGTCTATTTTGTCTGATGGAAGTATAATTACTCTGCTATCTTTTATTTACCATTTTCATGAATTATCTGTCTCTAGCCCTTCACTTTTAGCATATGTGTGTCTCTAAATAAAAAGTGAGTCTCTTGTAGAAAACATATAGTTAGTTATTTTTTAAATGTATTCAGCCACTCTATGATTGGGGAGTTAAGTCCATTCACATTTAAAGAAATTATTTATAAGTAAGGACTTAATATTGCCATTTTGTTAATTTTTTTGGTCTGCTTTGTGGTTTTCTCATTCCTCTCTTTTCATATTGTCTTTGTGGTTTGATGATATTTTTGTACTGGTGTGCTTTGATTCTTTTCTTTTTATCTTTTGTGTATCTACTGTATTTTTCATTACCATGGAGTTCACAGCAAATATTTTAGTTATAATAGTCTGTTTTAAGTAAATAGTAACTAACTTAGATTGCATAAAGAAGCACTATACTTTACCTCCCCCACAAATTTTATGTAATTGATGTTAGGTTTTACTTTTTTATATATATATTATGTTTCTACTAACAAATTTCTGTGGTCATATTGCTTTTGTCTTTTAAATTATATAATAGTGTTAACAATGATTATGTCACCATTACAGCATTACAATATTCTGTGTCTGTCTTTATGTTTACCTTTGTCAGTAATACTTATATTTTCATATGCTTTTTGGTTGTTGTTTAGTGTCTTTTTGGTTTCAAGTTGAAGAACTCCCTTAAGCACTTATTGTTAGGCAGATCTAGTGATGATAAACTCTCTTAGTTTTTGTCTTTTTGGGAAAGTTTTACCCTGTCTTTTATTCAGAAAAGACAATTTTTTCAGGTAAAGTGTTTTTAGTTGCCATCCTTTTCTTTTGCTACTTTGAGTATGTCATCCCATTCTCTCCTGTACCACAATGCTTCTGCTAAAAAACACACTGATAGTCCCATGGGAACTTTGGATATAACAAGTCATTTTTCTCATGCTGTTTTCAAAATTATTTCTTGGCCTTTGACTTTTGATAATTGAATTAAAATGTGTCTTTGTATAGATCTTTTTGGGTCCAATCTATTTAGAGATTTTTGAACTTCTTTAACCAAGATATCCATTTCACTGCCTAGAATTAGGAAGTTCTTCTAAGGACATTATTCTTTAGATAAGTTTTCTCTTTCTTCTCCTTCTGGGATTGCCTTTATGCACATATAATTTCATATCACGATGCTGAATAAATCTTTACTCATTCTTCACTCTTTTCTCTCTCTCTTTTTAAAAATTATTTTTGCTTCTCTGACTGGATAATTTGAAATGGCCTGTCTTTGAGCTTACTGATTCCTATTTCTTCATGATCAATCTGCTATTGAGACTTCTATTTCATTTTTCAATTCAGTCATAACATTCTTCCATTCTAGAATTTGTTTTTTATGGTTTTTATATCTTCATTAAATTTCTCATTTCATTCATATATTATCTTCCTAATTTTATTTACTCTATCTGTATCCTCTTTCAATTGATTAAGCTTCTTTACAACAACTGTTTTGAATCCATTGTCAAGCAGTTCATGGATATCTACTTCTTTAAGGTCAGTTATTGGAGCCTTATTAGTTACCTTCAGTGGTATCATGTTTGTCTGATTCTTCATGATCTGTGTAGTCAGTCTTCCTTTGGTGTCAACACATTGGAAGGTGCAGACACCTCTTTCAGTCTTTAAAGACCGATTTTGACATGTTAAGATCTCCTGCTGGGTCCCTAAATTAACGGGACTACTTCCAGGATCGCAGTTGAGTGGGGCCGCCGTCAGGTCATACATGTGCTGCTGAATCCACAGTTTGTTCTGTGATTGATGGACCTGTTACTAATGGCATGGGTAGATGTGATTCCTGCCAGGCTCCCTAGCAGATGGGACTGCATCTTGGACTATGGTCTAGTGGGGTTGTAGCTGGATCACAGTGCCAATGCTGGGTCTACAACTGGGTCTACAGGCAGCTGGCCTGTTACCAGGGAAGGGAGCAGATGTGAACCATGCCATGTCCCTGGAAAGGCTCTTGCCAGGTCCTTGTATACAGTGAGAAATAATATGAACAAAAAGAATAAGATAAAGGGTATCATAAATAAAGAGGGAGGGGGAATGACATCACCATCATGGTGCCATAAGACATCCCTCCTTTTTATTACCACTTTTAACAATTAATTAAACATCCATAAAAAACCAAAAGTGCCTCTATGGAAGTTGTAAGATCCAGCACTACACATCAAGGGTCCTGGGTAGAGTCTCATGCACCTGCACATCTGGTAATAGGCATACAGATCTCAGTATGAGCTGTAGAGCCAGTGGGGCCAGCAAACTTGCCCCAACCCCTCTCAGCTGCAGTCAGCGGTGACCTGGGTAGATAGCTGTGGGTGAGAGAGAATTTGAAGATTTTTAGCCTCCCCAAATGGAGATTGTAGCATGACATAACTAGAAAAAATATCAGTTTGAACACACAAAAAAGAAAAGGAACTTTGCCAACACTATCTATCTATGTGCCATGAGAACACAGTGTTAGACTTTATTTCAGACTTTATTTAGAGCTTCTGTGTGAGAAAAGAACAGTAGTGAATGAGTGTACAGCAAACACAGCTGTGTGAGATGCTGCTGAGAGAAACTTGTTTCTTTCTAGCACCACCCAGAGTACTAAAGTGAGACCTCCAGGACTGGGGTTGGGGAGATGTCAGAAAAAAGGCAGATAAGAATATCAAAAGGCATTAAAGGGATGTGGTTTATGCTAATTAAACTCAAGATTTCAGCAGGAAGTTTACCCATAATCTTCTAGGAGAACCTTACCTGATGACACCACTGGACCTGTGGATACAACCAATGCCTCAAATACTAAACAAACATTTTCCCTCACTCTGAGGCCAGCTCTTTGTGCATGTTCCTGAGTACAACACAAGAGCAAGATTGAATGGAATGCTATCAGAAGAGCAAACAAGGATCTGTGGGCAAGGAGGAAACCCCAAATTTGAGCTATAGGGCCACCTTCTGGAAAGCAAAAGACAGGTTTCCAGCAGGTAGTCTGGTGAGTGCTAAGAACTGGAGAAGATATAAAATCTTAAGAATTCTGCTACAAGAGAAAGCAAGAAAAATAGACCAACTGTACCCATAAAAAGGCAGAGAAAATCACAGATACAATACCTACAATGAACAGAATACCCTACCTGATGGCAGTTACTAAAGTTTAAGGAGATATCTGCTACTTCAAATGTGAAAGTAGCAACACCAAATTAAGAGGAACATGAATATCAAGTAAAAATGTCATCTCTAAAATATAATAACTATCTAATAACTGAGTGCAAAATCATATAATTTTACAATCTCGACAACAACAAATTCAAAATGTCTGTTTTGAAGAAGCTCAATGAGCTACAAGAAATTTCAGAAGCATAATTCAACTGAATCATTAAAAACATACAGGTTTACAGAGAGATGTTTTCCAAAGAGATAGAAATAATTTTAAAATACAAGCAAAAATTCTGAAGCTGAATAACTCAATAAAATGAAAATTGCAACATAGAATATCTGAATAAAGTAAAGCAAACAGAACACAGAATAAATGAACTAGAATACAGGTATTTAAAAGTGGCCGAGTCACAGAAGAAAAACAACAGAAAAAAAAATTTAAAAATATAAAAACAGTAAAGAAAACCTATGTGATTTATGGGAACTCCTTAAAAAATAAATAATAGATAATCAGGATTCTAGCTGTAGAAGAGAATAAGGAGGGTCAGAAAGTTTATTTAAAAGAAAATAGCTACTATAACTCAATTAAAAAAAAGAACTGATCTAAAAATGGACATGAGACCTAAACAAGCAATTCTCCAATGAAGACATATGAATGACCAATAGACACATAAAAAATGCTCAGTATCACTAATTATCAGAGAAATGCAAATCAAAACTACAATGAGGTACCACCTCACAGCAGCCAGACTGGCCATCATTCAAAAGTCCACAAATGATAATCACTAGAGAGGATGTGGAGGAAAGGGAACCCTCCTATACTGTTGGTGGGGATGCAGTTTGGTGCAGCCATTGTGGAAAACAGTGTGGAGAATTCTCAAAAGACCAAAAATAGACTTACCATATAACTCAGCAATCCTACTCCTGAGCATATATCCAGAGGGAACCCTAATTCAAAAAGACACCTGCACTCCAGCGTTCATAGCAGCACTATTTACAATAGCCAAGGCATGGAAACAACCTAAATGTCCATAGACAGATGACTGGATAAAGAAGAGGTGGTATATTTATACAATGGAATACTACTCGGCCATAAAAAATAATAAAATAATGCCATTTATAGCAACATGGATGGATCTGGAGATTTGTTATTCTAAGTAATCCAGAAAGAGAAAGAAAAATACCATATATCACTTATATGTGGAATCTAAGATAGAAGACAAATGAACTTACTTACAAAACAGAAACAGACTCACAGTCATAGAAAACAAACTTACAGTTACTAGAGGGGGAAGAGCATGGGAAGGGATAAACTGGGGGTTTGAGACTTGCAGATATTGACTAGTATATATAAAATAGATAAAGTTTATACTGTATAGTACAGGGAACTATATTCAATATCTTGAAGTAACTTATGGTGAAAAATAATATGAATGTGAATATTTGTGTGTTCATATATGACTGCAGGATTGTGTTTTCACCAGAAATTGACATAAAATTGTAAACTGACTATACTTCCAAACAACAGAAAATGCGTGTGTGTGTTTGTGTGTATATATATATATATAATTAAGCAGAAATACTCATACACATTTCTTACTCTGTTCTATGCTACCCACTTTTCAGAACCCAGAGCAAATTTCCAAATTCAACAAAAGAAGTGTCCACAGACACATTTACTCCAGGTTTTCTACATCTTGGCAAGATCAGAATCAGTGTAGGCTAACTGGATAAAGAGAAAAACAGCTGGGAATAAGCTTTCATATAGAGTTAAGTAGGTGTTATTTTCAGTGAGCATCAGGTTGGTAATGGGTCCTCAAATGAATAGGTGTCAAATAGAAGAGAAGCCGAAATTATATGTTTGTGGAGTGAAAGTGAACTGAGAATGAGATATGATGTTGGTGTATAAATACAGAGAGCAAGAGCCCAGGTTCTTGTGAATTCTGTTTAATGGCTTATTTGATAATTGATGGCTTGTATTTGGCCAGCTCTTTTCACCGTAGGGCATAGTAACTAAAAAGCAGATATATGCAAGATAAGTCCAAGATATGGACACACTCAGATTAGACTAGGATGGTAGTATATGATTAGCTAGAAATTTATGCAGTATTCAGGACATTTTCACTTTGACATTGCAGTCACCAGTTCCAATTATAACCTTGACATCAGTTGTGCCAATTAATGGTGAAATATCTATGCATTGTGATAACTGAAATGTAGAAGAAAATAATCCACTACATACTCAAAAATATAACTTTTACTGATGCCTAAAATTCTAGGTTTTGGCCTTAAAATATATGTTTATGAGAGGAAAAACCATCAGCTTTTAACTGATAGAAAAAGTGTTGCCAAGGCTGGTTTGGACTGAAATAGCTTGAGACTGATGGGTCTCTGGGAGAAAGAGACTCTGGAAGAAAACAGACAGAAGATGTAGAAAAGAAGGCAGAAATGCCAAAGATAAACTTTAATGCCATTACAATTTTGATGGCTGTTCTTAGGTATCACTCTACAGTCAACAGAGTTGCTTTGAAGCCACTGCCAGAAAAAGAGGCTAATGATTTTTTTTCTTATCAACATATGGACACAATACTCAAAAAGAAAAAAAAAAAATGCCACCATTGTTTAAATGTTTACACCAATTCCACACAGTTTGTGTCAGTTTCCTCATTGAAAGACCCATTTTTACTACACAAAGAGTAAAAACTACACTTTTGAGCATATCTACATAAGTACAAAGTGAGCTGAAGATTTAACAATAATAGAGATCCCCTGATAAATGAAGACAGCTAATCTGGATAATTTAGATAAATCACATGAAAAGGGTTACTTACTCTAATCAAGATAACTATAAAATTGCTCAGTATCACTTCATTAGGCATGGTTGATTCATCATAACCTGTCATGGCTAATCTGCTATGGTGATTTTAATAGTTAAATCCTCAGCTGATGCTCTGAAACTAACTATGGAAAGTACTAAAGCTATGTTAACACAGTATCTATACATCCAGTTAAGAGGGTTATATTTATTCAGCTAATTTTATTTGTGTTATATTAAACATTTGGAAATTGGTTTTTATGTGCATTTTCTATACTTGTACTGAAGATTGTATGCTTTTCTATTGGAAGAAGCAGCATTTTTGTGCAATAGAAAAAAAATTGGACTCAAAGCAAAGAGATACGGCTTTTGTCCCAGCCCTGATAGTAATAAATTGAATAGCTTTTGACAAACTCCTTAACCTCCTCTAGCCTTCATTTCTTTGATTCTGCCTGCCTACTTACCTCATTAGGAATGTTGTGGTTATCAAAATTGACCTTAAATACAAAACCACTTAGAAAAGTTGAAAGTGAGGTTTAAATGCAAAGAATTTTCATGTTTATGTTTAGAATCATATCAATACAGGCTACTATGTGAGATAAGTGCTCAGGTAAGTATACTAAGTTGTAAGTTCTGAATGGGAAAACATAAGTAAAAAACTGTAAAAGTAGATTTTATTGCTAAAGTGATTCCAGCTGTGCCTTGATTTTTGTGTTTCAAAGATAAGTTTCAAACTTCCACTACTAGTTTTACTGCCTTGATCTGAATACTTCTGCTATGAGTTTAATAATAAGCAATGGCTCAACTGCAGAATGATAGATCTCATTCATTCGTATTAATGGCAAAAATAACCACGTGTGGTTCAGTTAATTCAGTCACTACGATAATCAAACTGGAGAAGCCTACTTCCTAAGGCACAGCTTAAAAAATATCACTTACCTGCTCAAACTCCTTTAATAATACTTTAGTGATTAAAGAGAATACCCAAATGCCCAAGGATAGTGTTCAAGGCCTAAATTTTACCTTTCCAATGTAATTTCTCCATTGCTTTTTCTCACATAGATTTCTCACATGTGTTCCAATTAGATTAGATTACTTCTGTTTCTACCAATTCTGCACTATCTTTGAATTCATAACTTTGTTCATGTTGCTCTTTCCAAATGGAATGGTTATTTTCCCTAGCTTTGCTTCTCAATCCTAGCAATCCTTCAAGTTTCTGCTCAAGTACCACTTCTTCCATGAACTCTTCTGTGATCCCATCTAAATCTAATCTTTATATTTTGGACTCAATGTTTCATGCCTCTGTTTAGCACTTTTTTGCACTCTTCTTTGTATCACAAAAATGTTTTTATAGAAATCTAATCTCTCCAGACATTGTTTCTTCAAATGTGATTCCATCTCTTTTATCTTTGTATTATGCACTCTAACCAGACAGTGTATTGCATATAATAGATGCTTACTAAATATTTACTGTTTGTCCAAATAATTTCTAAGCAATTAACTGAAAATTAATCATTCTGCAGAATTAGTAGACTAGTCATAAAGAAAGCATTGAGTTCCATCTAGCAACATCAATGTGGAATAAGCCTTAATATTGTAATCAAGAAGACAGAATTTGGAATCTGGAATTTGACACAACATTGTAAAATGATTATAAATCAATAAAAAATGTTAAAAAAAAAAAGAAGACAGAAACCATAGCACATACAAATTAGTTGACTGAAAACATTTAGAAATTTGCAAATAATTTTAGCATAAGCAAATTAATCATCATAGTCATAGTCTCTTGTATTTATTCCTTTCAATTATAAAATATGTTAAGATCTACTATGATTGAAGGTGAAATAATTGATTTGCTAGGATTAAAGATATATGAAAGATGTTGGCAAGGTACATAATGCACAAATGTATGAATAATTTCTTTAACATTGTGATTAAATAAAAGAGGCTTGTTTTGTATCCTGACCATTTACCTGCTATTTAACTTTGGGCAAGTTCAGTAGTCTCTAAATTTTAGTTTTCTCATTGATTAACTTAGGATACTAGTAGTAACTAATTCATATTATTGTAGCAGGAGCAAAATAAAAATGCTATGAATTTTTTCCACTAGGAACACAAAGTAATTTTTTTCAGAATTAAGTAAGCTAGATTATGTACAATTTTATGCACATAAACACATACATTCCAAAGCTGCTATGTAGAGTGGATACTTGGAGAATGCCTACTTTCTTACAGCTAATGTTCAATGTCAAGTTTTTAATATACCAAGGCTGATCATTTTGTATTATACCATACAATATTTTTATCTCAACTTTCCATGTTGGCAAATAACCTGAATATTGTTTTCTATTTAATGTTTAAGGTACTATGGTAATAAATTTAAATAGATAATCTTTCAAAATATGTTTATTTATTTACTTTGTTTATTGACCATTTCAATTTTCCCTCAGATACAAAAAAAAAAAAAAATAGGATGCATCTGAGAATGGTGCTGCTTGTGGATATTACAAAAGAAATATATTTGAAAAATCAGCCTGCAACTGAAGTTTATATGCTTTTGCTTAAGCTTGGCATTGTAAGACTGCAACTCTTCTAAGGGCTAAAATATGTCACTTATAAGTCAAAATTATGATTATAACTGGCCGGTGTGGAATTTTAAGCATGGGCCCTATATCAGTTGCTTTGGAGAATTTGAAATCTGAGTAATAGAAATGATATAGCAAATGTGTGGCTCCACTGCAAAGTGGGAAGAATCATTATTAAAATTACCATCAGCTAGTGCTTCTCTGTATTTGTAAGTCTTCACATTGAGTATTTTATCATCTGTTATTAATTCCATCACCTGAGCAAAAAAAAAAAAAACTGAATTTCATCTCATGCATTCAATTGTTTGAGTATAAAGTGCCATGAACCATGTGGATCTCATTTGAAACTCTTCCACGTCATAGATATCCATGTGCAACTGATAAAAGCCAATTTATTTGGTGGTAGGGAATGGAGGACTGCTCTCAAGTCCAAGGAGATCACCCTATAGGCTATCTAAGTACTAAACTCAAGGGAAATTACTTCATCACAACTTGATCCAGATCACAGTAATGAATATTGTGATGTAGCCAATGATCAATTATGTTGACTTTACAGTACTGGAATTAATCCATCTACATCTTAGCTCAGTGAAGTCATTTCTGGCATATAGTGGTTTTGAGGCTGACTTGGTCTTTGCAGGCCCAGATGCTGAACCACATAATTCTGAGAATTAATAATGTTACTAAAATGCTGTTAAACTTTTGATAATATCTATGTTGTGTGACATAAGCCTGCTGAGATCATTCTCTTATAACCTGAAGATATTTTTCAGTGCCATTTTACAATTGTCTATCAATATGTATTCTCTATGCAAAGTAATGCAATATACCAGTGGTTAGATGCTTTAGAATTAGGGTAATTGGTGAGGTTATTTAAAGCTTAAGGTTAAGTATGATAAAAATTGTACAATATCTGACAGACTGAGTCTCAGAAATTTCTTAATTTGAAGTCTACATTACCTGATTAATTTGAATTGCAACTACAAGATGGATTGAGATTTATGATATTAATACTGATGCCACTACAGTCTTGCAAGACCTGGAGGTTTTACCATGGCGTGACCTGTCTCCTTGCATCTACTCATTTCTCTCCTACACGTTTCAATGTATTCTTAGAGCAGCAGCTATAGGGAACTTGTTAAAATGTGGCAGACCTTGTCACATCAGTTCAGTGCTGAAAACCATTCAATAGTGTCACATTTTACTCCAAATAAAAGCCAAAGTCCTTATAGTGACCTACAGTCCTTACATCACCTTTCATCTTCCCCAAACCATTAGCCCTCTGACCTCATTTCCAATCTTCAGCTCCTAGGTTCTTCTGCTGTAGCCACACAAGACTCTTTCCTATTCCTAGAATATACCACGTTTTGGTATGTGGTATATACCACACATTTGAATGGCACATTTTGACTCACAGTCATTGCTCTTTCTAGTCTCTATTCCTGGATTACTTTTCTTTAAGAAAAGGTTTATTCCCTTTACTTAAAATTCACCTTTTTTTTGTTTGTTTTTATTGAAGTATAGTCAGTTTACAATGTTGTGTCAATTTCTGGTGTACAGCACAATGCTTTAGTCATACATGAATGTACACAGATTTGTTTTCATATTCTTTTTCACCACAGGTTAATACAAGATATTGAATATAGTACCCGGTGCTATACAGTATGAAATTGTTGTTTATCTATTATATATATATATATATTTATTTGTAGATACTAATATATATATATATATTAGTATCTACAAATCTCAAACTGCCAGTTTATCCCTTCCCACCCCCTTCCCCAACCCTGGTAACCGTAAGTTTGTTTTCTGTCTGTGAGTCTGTTTCTGTTTTGTAAATAAGTTTATTTGCCTTTTTTTTTAGATTCCACATATAAGTGATATCATATGGTATTTTACCGGTTTGATATTTTTCTTTTGTATTAGCTTGGTTTCTTTTTGGTTTTTGTGACTCTATTGTATGCTTTTGATTTGTGGTTCCCTTGTTTTTCAAATATGTTAATCCCTTACTATATCGGTTTGCTTTAGACTGAGTCATGTAGGCTCAAACACATCCTAAAAAGAATGAAGAAAAAAAAAAGAAAGTGAGAGGGAAAAAAAACTATATTTTCTTGCTCCCCTTTCCCACCTTTTAGGATTTTGATTCTTTTTTTTTTTTACATCTTCATATTTATTCTCTTGCAACTCATTGTAGTTATCACATTTCCAATTATTGTTTTCTCTTTTCTGCAGCATCCTGCTTCTTTTCTATTTAGAGTAGATCTTACAACATTTATTTTAGCATAGGTTTAGTATTGCTGAACTCTTTTAGTTTTTGCTTGTCTGTGAAATTCTTTATCTCTCCTTCTATTCTAAAGGATGTTCTTGCCAGATAGAGTATCCTAGGTTGCAGCTTTTTCTTATTCAGGACTTTGAATATATCTTGCTGCTCCCTTCTGGCCAGCAGTGTTTGTGTAGAGAAATCAGCTGAAAGCCTTATGGGGTTTCTGCTGTAACTAAGTCTATGTTTTTCTCTTGCTGCCTTTAGAATAATTTCTTTATCTTTAAATTTGGCCATGTTAATTATAATATGTCTTGGTGTAGATCTATTAGGGTTCTTCTTGTTAGGGACCCTCTATGCTTCCTGTACTTGGATTTCTATTTCCTTCTTTAAGTTTGGAAAGTTTTCAGTCATGATTTCTTCAAATACCTTTTCAGTTCCCTTTTCTCTTTCTTCTCCTTCTGGGACCCCTATTATGTGTCGGTTGGCATGCTTTATATTATCATATAGGTACCTTCTATTGTTTTCATTGTTTTTTACTTGCTTTTCTGTCTGCTGTTGTGATTGGGTGACTTCTGTTATCCTGTCTTCTAAGTTACTTATTCATTCCTCTGCATTATCTGGTCTCCTTTTGACTGCGTTTAGCTCGGCTATCATCTCAGCCATTGAGTTTTCCATTTTTAATTGGCTCCTCTTTATAGTTTCTATTTCCTTTTTATAGTATTCTCTGCTGCTATTTACAGTCTCTATTATTTCCCTCAGTAGCCTTATTACCTCTTTTTTGAAGTCATAATCTAGTAGATTGTCAATGTCTATCTCATTATTTGTTCTTCCAAGGGATTGCTCTTATTCCTTTAATTGGGAGTGGTTGCTCTGCATCTTCATTTTACTCATATTTCTCTAGCTGTATGATTTAGGAGTATCAGTTATCTACTGTGGTCTTGAAGGGCTGTTTTTTATTTGATTTATTTAAAATGGGATCTGTCCTGTGTAGACTATTCTTCTAATAGTTTTGCTGCAAAGGCTGTTCTTAGTATAGATGGTTGCCACATCTTTCTTACATGTGTGTTGGCTGTTAACCCTTTGATTGGGGGTGCAGTTGGTGTTGTGATCAGAGCCCGCCCTGATTGTTGTTGTTGAGAGGGGCCTCCTTTTTTGTTCTGTGGTTGTCACAGCCCTGACAGGTGCCAAGTCTCCTCCCTTGTTGCTGGAATAGAGGCTTCTAGACCCATTTCTGAGCTGTGGTGTGTGGTAGGCAGGGTTGGAGTGCTTCAGCTGGGAAGAAGAGTCACTGAGTGTACCTCCACAGAAGATGTCCACTGGGAAGTGTTCTTGTAACTAACTGGTTTAAAACTAGGTCCAATGACAGGAATAAATAAGATATCCTGAAGCTCTGGATGTTGAAGAATAGGAAAACTTAATCCATCAAACTGCTTCTGAAGTTCATCAAATAACAGATTTTTCACACACTGTACTGAGGCTAGGTGGGTATTTACTCTGACAGCTGTGAATGATGGAGGGTGTGAAAAGTGACTTAACAGTTTAAAACTTCCTTTCTGCTTCTTGTTTACCTCAAGCAGATACAACATCACAGAGAAAAAAAATGCATGAGGAGGGATCCGTCATGAACTGGAACCACTCTTGTATCAACATGGTCAGACTCAGCCTTAAGGCCACACTTCCAAATGCTCACTCCCTCTTTCTCAGCTAGAATTCACCTTCTTAATGAGAACTTTTCTGATCACACCTTTACTTGTTTATTTCTACCCCAACACTCCTTATCCCCCTTCCTTGTTATTATTTTATTATTTTCAGAGTCCATAATAACATCTAACATATTTTAAAATCTTCATATCCATTATACCATTATTGTTTGCTATCTATTCACACTAAAATGAAATTCCACAACCATAAGAATTTTTGTCTTTTTTATTCATTGCTATATAGTCAGTTCTAGAACTCTGACTGGCAGACACTAAATAAATATATATAAAAGATGTAGTCAGTGTTCATTTATCCTGGAATGGATCAAGTTTCTCCCACTAATACATAATAAAAGACAATACAACTTTTTATTAGCATTTTTAAGAATCCTTTCAATAAATTACATAAATTGCATTAATAAATTAGAATTCAAAACCCAAAGACTTAAACCATTGATTCTCAGAATAGAGATAGGGGACAATGCATATGAAAATTTCTGTGATTTTCATCAAAAATACAAGTTTTGCGACTTCAGTACTATTCATTGGAAATCTGTATCAGCAACCCCAGAAAACTGCATTTTTAACAAATATACCACATAATTATTTTATGTATTAAATTTTGAGAATAACTTCTTTAAATTATGAGTGAGCCACCATTGCATGTTGTCATCCCTATTTTCCTTAAGTAATTGTTTCCTTACCAAGAAAAAACCCCATCACTTTCTGTGATAACCATGAAACTTGAAAAAAATTTAACAAGCACATACATACATCTAGTTTTGAGCACTTCAAAATAATACTTAAGAGAAAAACACAGTCTTGAAAGAGTTTATCTTCACAAGTTGGGGTATTTTAATTGTTTTCTTCAAATATGTTATTAAGTACATTCTCACATCCTACAGAAAAAAGGAAAACAAAATTACTTTTTCTCTATAAACATCAATAAATCACGTTTTAATTTTAAGAACCCTCAATTCAATCAAAATTTAAATTAGTCAAAGTTTAAATGTAACTTTTGTTCTTTCTATGCAAGTTTACTTACCAGCACCCAAATGAAAACATAAATAAAAATAGACTTCAAAAATAACTAAATTATAACTGAACGTCATAGTTTATTAAAGACCTTAGATAAAATTTCCACAACAGATTTTTCAGTTTTACCCTTGTCATAAAAGTAATTTAGTGAAGTAAAAATAATGTTTTCCATGTTCTATTCTTCAATTAAATGTATTTTCATAATTATTCTCTCATCTTGTTTAAACCATGTTATAAAATTTAATCATATATGTATAAATAATTTTTATAAAATTTCACAAGGGAGTAGTGAAACAAATTAAGAAAGGAATGTTGTTAAATATTCTGATGTAGCTATAATTTGATTTAGGATAATGGGCAATACATTTTTTTAAAGGATAACCCTAAAAGACCTCCTTTTTTTAAGGGCTTAGTAAGCACAGAGTCTAATTATGTGTATGCCAAATTTTATTTAATTAGATGAGGTGCACTAACCTGCTTTTACTTTTACTTTTCAAACTCACTAGGAACAGGTATTTAAGCTCAGGGCAGTAATGAATAATATAATATTCCACCTAAGTGACTATGAATGCTCACATCTCACAACTAAAAAAAAACAACATCATTATATTTAGTTAAGGCAATGTTTTCAAATGCATGGTGCTCTTTCACTATACAAAATTTTATGTGAAACCTAGCATGAAAAATCTGAGATTGAGTTGTTATTATTTGAGGAAGTGAAGGCTAGTAATCCAAATGCTTACCATTTCAGAGTTGGTAGTGCCCAATGACCACCTCTGAGGCATTCTTTGTTGTTCCCAGACTCCAAAAATTACAGTATGAAAAAAGTAAAGAATTAATCTGATGTATAAGATACACTGAATAGTAAGACAGTAATTTTTAAAAATAGTAAACCCATGGATTGCTATTCCCAAAGGAACAGTGACTTCATACAAATATTTTGTTCACTTGGATCCATGAATCAGTCATTTTTTTAAGCTGATTTGTTGGTTTCAGTTACTATAACCGTTATGAATTAAGAACTTAGAAAATAATTTGCAAGTTATTTTATCTTGCTTATAATGCATTAGAAAACTATGTCTTATATTTTGTATATTATAAATTAAAAAGTAAATGAAGGGAGGAAGTAAGACATACAGCTAAGGAGGAATGAAGAGGTTGACAGACCATTTCCATAAAAACAACAATAAAATTGAATAAAATAGTCAAAAGAAATTATAGAGTTCTGGACACTGAACAAAAGCAACAAATTGAGAAGTAATGACAAAAACAAAAACAAATTAATTTTAGGTAAGAACAATGGGAGTCATTTCATTCTTTCATGAGGAGTTCTCCATTCCCACCTACCAGCCATAGAAACTACTTTTGATCAGAGAGCAGAAAACTCATGACCAGTAGTGTATGGAAAAACCATGAAGCATTCCTAGCCTAAGGCTGCAGTGCTAGTTAGAGCAAAAGGAACCTGAAGTCTAGCCATAAATTTAACATAGACTTCCTGGAAATTAGATAACCATTTAATGACTTTATTAACATTTCCTGTGTCTCTGGTTGTCTGAGACCTTTACAGCAATTATAGTGGAGATCTCAGAGGACTTGGTGAAAAATAAAAAGTATAGAAATCTTAAAAAGCTGCTTGAATTTGAATAAAATACCCAAAGCAAACATAGATCTACAAGTAGAGAATAAACACATTTTTAGGACTAAAGAAGTTTGAGCACAAACTTTGATAATTATCAACTGACCAACAATAGATGCAGATAGAGAAGAACCCCTAAGAAGACAACCTAAAAATTCAGCATTAAATTTAATCAAACAACAATAACTCAGGAGATAAACAAAGACAATAAGAAATCACTGTGACTATAAAATATTAAAATTTTATGTCCATTTCTTGTAAGCTATCCATTTTATTGTTGTATCTTATGATTTTGGCTTTTTGTGGTGTCAATTATAAATTCTTTTTCACTTCATTTCTGATTTTAATGATTTGGGCCCTCTCCTTTTTTTTTCTTTTTTTTCCCTTGATGAGCCTGGCTAAAGGTTTATCATTTTTGTTTTTCTTTTCAAAGAATCAGCTTTTAGTTTCATTGATCTTTTCTGCTGTTTTTTTTTTTCAGTCTCTTTTTCATTTATTTCTGCTCTGAACTTATGATTTATTTACTTCTACTAACTTTGGGTTTTATTTGTTCTTCTTTCTCTAGTTGCTTTAGGCTTAAGTTTAGGTTGTTTATTTGAGGTTTTTCTTGTTTCATGAGGTAAGCTTGTATCACTATAAACTTCCCTCTTAGAATAGCTTTTGCTGTGTCCCATAGGCTTAAGATTATCAAGTTTTCATTTTCATTTGTCTCTAGGTATTTTTTGACCTCCTCTTTGATTTTTTCAGTGATCCATTCGTTGTTTAGCAGCATATTATTTAGCCTCCACATGTTTGTGTTTTTTTTTTTTTTTGCAATTCTTGTTTATTTGTTTTTTGTATTTGATTTCTAGTCCCACAGTGTTGTGACCAGAAAAAAAAAATTCTTGATATGATTCCAATTTTCTTAAATTTACCAAGGCTTGTTTTATGGTCTAGTATATGACCTATCTTGGAGAATGATCCATCTGCACTTAAAAATAATATGTATTCTGCTGCTTTCAGATAGAATGGTCATTATGTATCAATTAAGTTAATTTGATATAATGTGTTATTTAAGACAATTGCTTCCTTATTGATTTTATGTCTGGATGATTTGTCCATTGATGTGAGTGGAGTGTTAAAGTCCCCTACTATTACTCTTGATTTCTCCTTTTATGTTTGTTAATATTTGCCTCACATATCAAGGAGCTCCTATGTTGGTAAATACATATTTACAATTGTTATTCTTCCTCTTGGATTGATCCTTTGATTATTATTTAGTGTTCTTTGTCTCATATTTTAAATTGTATTCTTTCTGATAGATGTATTGCTATTCCAGCTTTCTTTTGATTTTCAATTGCATATAATGCCCTGTTTCACCTCCTCACTTTCGGTCTGTATGTGTCTCTAGATCTGAAGTGAGCCTCTTGTAGGCAGAATATATATACGTCTTGTTTCTGTATCCATTCAGCCACTGTGTGTCTTTTGGTTAAAGTATTTAATTTGTTTACATTTAAGGTAATTATCAAATGTATGTTCTTATTGTCATTTTGTTTATTGTTTTGGATTTGTTTTTGTAGATCTTTTTTTCCCTTTCTTCTTTTATTCTCTTGTCTTGTGATTTGATGACTATGTGTTATGTTTATATTTCTCTTTCTTTTTTGTGTATATATCTATTATAGATTTTTGATTTGTGTTTATCATTTTGTATAGCAGACTATACATATATGTGATTGTTTTAAGTCACTGATCTCTTAATTTCAAATGTATTTTAAAAATCCTGCATTTGTACTGTTCTCCCATCATGATTTTTTGATATCATATTTTACATCAAACTGTTTTGTGTATCCCTTAACTGCTTATTGTGGGTATAGATGAGTATGCTACTTTTGTCTTTTAATCTCCCTACTAGTTTTGTGTATGGATGATTTCCTACCTTTACAGTATGTTTGCTTTTACCAAGGAGATTTTTCCATTTATAATTTTCTTATTTCTAGTTGTGGTCTTTTTCACCTAAAGAAGTTCCTCTAAAATTTTTCATTAAGCTAGTTTGGTGGTGCTGAACTAATGCAATTAGAGGCAATTTGATATCAATTAAATTATATTATTATGAATTTAGAATGTTACATGTAGTGCTCATGGTAACCAATCAGCCATTCTTCCATCTCTCTCCCTCTCTTCAGGCTTCCCTATTCTTTGAGACAGGCCAATATTGAAATTAGGTCAGTTAATAACCTGACAATGGCCTCTGAATGTTCAAGTGAAAGGAAAGGTCACATGTCTCTCACTTTAAATCAAAATCTTGAAATGGTTAAGCTTAGTGAGGAAGGTATGTCAAAAGCAGAGACAGGCTGAAAATTAGGCCTCTTATACTGAACAACAAAATTGTGAATGTAAAGGAAAAGTTTTTGAAGTAGTTTAAAAATAGTACTTCAGGGAACACATACATGATTAGAAAGCAAAACAGCCTCATTGCTGATATGGATAAAGTTTGTGTGGTCTCAATTAAAAATCAAACCAGCCACAACATTTCCTTAAGTCAAAGCCTAATCTATAGCAAGGCCCTAACTCTTTTCAATTCTGTGAAGGCTGAGAGAGGTGAAGAAATAGCAGAAAAAATCTTTGAAACTAGCAGAGATTGCTTCATGAGTTTTAAGGAAAGAAGCCATCTCCACAGCATAAAAGTGCAAGTTTAAGCAGCAAATCATGATGTAGAAACTGCAGCAAGTTATACAGAAGATCTAGCTAAAATAATTAATGAAGGTGGTTACACTAAATGACAGATTTTCAATCTATTGGAAGATGCCATCTAGGACTTTCATAGCTAGAGAGAATTCAATTCCTGATTTCAAAGCTTCAAAGGACAGGCTGACTCTCTTGTTAGGAGCTAACACATCTGGTGAATTTAAGTTGAAACCAATATGCTCATTTACCATTCCCAAATCCTAGGGCCCATAAGAATTATGCTAAGTTTACTCTGCCTATGCTCTATAAATGGAAAAATAAAGCCTGGATGACAGCACATCTGTTTACAATATGGTTCACTGAATATTTTAAGCCCACTGTGAGAACTACTGGTCAGAAAAAAGGATTCCTTTTAAAATATTACTTCTCACTGACAATGCACCTGGCCACCCACAAGCTCTGATGAAAACATGTAACAAAGATTAATATTGTTTTTATTCTTACAAACACAGCATCTGTTCTACAGCCCATGAATTAAGGAATCATTTTGACTTGTTCTTATTTCAACTTATTCTTAAGGCACTTGACTGAAGTTATTATTTAAGAAACATGTTTTCAGGAATGGGCCAAGATGGCAGAGTAGAGAGACTCACAGCTTGCCTTCTCCCACAAATACACCAAGAATTACATCTACAAACCCACTGAATCACACAGAACACCTACTAAACTCTGGTAGAGTGTCTCCTGCTTTGAAAGATTCTCACAAAATCCGGTAACAGAAAAAAAAAAATAACAAAAAAGAAAAAGGAAATCAATGTGAGATTGATTCCATTGGGAGGAAACAGCAAAGGAAGAAAGGCACCATAATGCTGGGACACCCCTCTCTCCAGCCAGAAGGTCAGCAGGGACAAAAGTAGAGCTTCTGAGGCTTGGAAGACAAAGTGGCAAACCACATAAGACAGAACTAAGATAAACTAGCATGGAGGGTCCCTGCAATCCCCAGCCCTAGACATGAGCATACAGGGACAAGCCAGAGCTGTATGCTGGAGATCAGTGATGAGCCCAGTGAGAGGGCTGGGATCCACTGAACAGAAGCAGCCTCAGGGGACAAGAGTGTAGTATGAGCTCTGACTGCAGGTTTGTGTAGAACAGGACATACTGGGACCCCCATAAAAAACCACCATTGCTGCTGTGTGTGGAGGGGAGGGGCACAATACAGCCACATCATAGCTGCTATCTCCATTTGGCTCCATTGTTGGTGTGTTCTCACAAGAAGAGGAATGGGGCTTGGTCATAGACATCACTGTTGCACAGAGGTGGGGCTGAAAGCTGAATCCATGCCCAGGGGCCCTGCAACTGCAAAGGTGGGACTGAGATAGTTTTATGGCCCAAGGTAGAAAAGGTGGATTCACCCACTGGTGCTTTGTGAATCTGCATGTCTGGGATGAACAGGCAGTGAGTGGAGTGCTGGAAAAAAGCAGGGGAATATATAGGTATTTACAATAGGTTGGTGTATGTACCACACACCAAGGTGGGGCTGGGGTCTCTGCTGACCCTGTGGTGAACCACAGATATATTCTCATTACAGTGAGTCAGTGCTTGACATTGGCAGATGTGCATTAGTGGTTCTGGGGTCACCAAAGTAGGTGACTGACATTCCCACAGCTAAGGCAAGGATAAAGACAGTGCCAACAAAGAGTACTTTGTAAGCCTACATAACAAGTGATGAACAACACCACAGAGGACACTTCTGAGAAGATACCTTCTCCTGAGGTATACTCAACAACTCTTCTTCCCAGCAGAAATGCTCCAACCCTGCCTACTACATGCTGCAGCTCAGAAATCAGTCTAGAAGCTACTTTTCCAGCAACAGGGGAGCAGACTCAGCACCTGTCAAGGCTATGATAACTGCAGAACAAAAAAGGAGGCTCCACTCAATAACAACAGTCAGGGCAGGCTCTAGTCACCACAACACCAACCATACCCACAATCAAAAGAGTAACAGCCAACACTCATGGAAGAAAGATGTGGCAACCATCCATACTAAGAACAGACCTCACAACAAAACTATTGGATGCACATAGTCTACACAGGAACACTCCTGCTTTAAATAAAAATGAACAAACTAAAAATAAAATAGCTCTTCAAGACCACAGTAGATAACTGTTACTCCTAAACTCATAAAGCCAGAGAAATATAAATGAAATGATGAAGTAGAGGAGCCACTCCCAATTAAAAGAACAAGAGAAGTCTCCTGAAAGAATGAACAATGATATAGAAATTAACCGTCTCCTAGATCATGAATTCAAAAATGGGTGATAAAAGCACTGAAAGAAATAAGAGAGACTATAAATAGAGACAGAATACTATAAAAAGGAAATTGAAACTATAAAGAGGACCCAATTAAAAACAGAAAACTCAATGGCTGAGAAAAGAGCCAAGCTAAAGGCTCTCAAAAGCAGACTAGATAATGCAGAAGAAAGAATAAATGTCTTAGAAGACAAGATAACAGAAGTCAGCCAAACAGAACTGCAGACAGAAAAGCAAGTAAAAACCAGTAAAAGCAATATAACAGATCTACGGGATAAGATAAAGTGTGCCAAACTACACATAACAGCAGCCACAGAATGAGAAGAGCAAAGGAGATTGAAAAGAAATTTGAAGAAATCATGACTGAAATCTTCCCAAACCTAAAGAAGGAAACAAATATCCAAGTAATGGAAGCACAGAGGGGCCCAAATAAGAAGAACTGAAACAGAACTACACCAAGACCTACTATAATTAAGATAGCCAAAGTTAAAGATAAGGAAATGATTCTAAAGACAGCAAAAGAGAAACAAAGAGCTACTTATAAGGGAACCATCATAAGGCTTTCAGCTGATTTCTCTACACAAACACTCCTGGCCAGAAGGGAGAGGCAAGATATATTTAAAGTCCTGAATGAGAAAATGCTGCAACCTAGAATATTCTATCTGGCAATAATATCCTTTAGAGTAGAAGGAGAGATAAAGAATTTCATAGACAAGCAAAAACTAAAAGAATTCAGAAATATTAACCTTACCCTAAAATAAATCTTGAAAGGTCTACTCTAAATAGAAAAGAAAAAGGAAGCTATAGAAATGAGAAAACCATGATTGATAATGCGATAACTAAGATGAGTTGCAAGAGAATAAACATAAAGATGTAAAAAAAAAAAAAGGGACATCAAAATCATAAAAGGTGGGAAAGAGGAGCAAGAAAATATATATTTTTCTCTCTCTCTCTTATTTTTTTTCTTCATTCTTTTCAGGATATGTTTGAGCCTACATGACTACCAGTCTAAAGCAAACAGATATAGTAAGGTGTAAACATATTTTAAAAACAGGGTAACCAAAAATCAAAAGCATACAATAGAGTCACAAAAACCAAAAGAAACCAACCTAATACAAAAGAAAATTATCAAACTACAAAAAGAAAACAAAAAGAAAAAAAAAGGAACAAGATGAAATAACAATTCAACTTTTCAAAATGACAATAGACACACATTTATCAGTAACTACTATAAATGTCAATGGACTAAATGCTCCAGTATAAAGACATAGAGTGGGAGATTGGATAATGAAACAAAAGCCTACTATATGCTGCCTGCAAGCAAACCACTTTAGAGTGAAGATCACACATAGATTGAAAGTGAGAGGATGGAAAAAGATAATTCATGCAAATGAAAATGACAAGAAAGCAAGATTAGAAATACTCATATCAGACAAAATAGACGTTAAATCAAAGACAATAAAGAAAGATAAAGAAGGACACAATATAATGATCAAAGGGGAAATACAAGATGAGGATATTACACTCATTAACATATATGCACCCAATATAGGAGCACCTAAATATATAAAACAAATACTTCCAGACATAAAGGGAGAAACTGATGGGAATACAATAATAGTAGGAGAGTTTAACACCCCACTAATATCATTGGACAGGAATTCCACACAGACAAATCAATAAGGCAACAGATTTGGTGCTAAACCATAGGTAGATGACCTGCTTCTGTGTTGGGGTTTTGTACATAACAGAGGAGCTCCCTCACTGTGATCTATTGAAACTCAACCCTTGACACAAGGGTTTGTAAAAAATAAAAAAATAAAAATAAAAATAAGGCAATGGAGATAATAAATGACACAAAAGTATAGTTGGATTTCATTGATATTTTTAGGACATTACATCCCCAAGAAACAGAAAGTACATTCTTTTCAAGTATTCATGGAATATTCTCTAGGATAGTCTACATAAACAGGCACAAAAGAAGCCTCAACAAATGTAAGAGGATAGAAATTATTTCAAGCATTTTCTCTGACCACAAGGGCATGAAACTATAAATCAACCACATAAAAACAAATGAGGAAAAAAATGACAACATGGAGACTAAAACATGCTACTAAAAAAACCAATAGGTCAACAAAGAAGTCAAAGAAGAAATTAAAAAATACTTTGGGTCAAATGATAATGAAAACACAACCACACAAAATTTATAGGATGCAGCAAAGGCAATCTTAAGAAAGAATGTTATAGCAATACAGGCCTTCCTCAAAAAACAAGAGCAATCTCAAATAAACCACCCAACCTAATGCTTAAAAGAATTAGAAAAAGAAGAACAAAACTTGAAGTCACCAGAAGGATAGCAATTATAAAGAGTAGAGAGGAAATAAATAAATAGACATTAAAAAACAATAGAAAAAATAAATCAAACCAAGAGCTAGTTTTGCAAAGGAGTAAACAAAATTGACAAACCTCTGGCCAGGCTCACCAAGAAGAAAAGTTAGAGGACACAAATAAACAACAAAAAAGAAATAAAGATGGATAAATTACACCCAACACCACAAAAAATCATAAGAGAATACTATGAACAACTATATGTCAATACATTGGACAACTTAGAAGAAACAGACAAGTTTCTAGAAACATTTAGTCCACCAAAACTGAATTATGAATAAATAGATCATTTGAACAGAGCAACAACTAGAAGTGAAATAGAAACAGCAATTTAAAGAGCCTCCCTAGAAACAAAAGTCCAGGACCAGATGGCTTCACTAGGGAATTCTATCAAACACACAAAGAAAAGCTTATACCAATCCTTCTCAAACTCTTCCAAGAGACTAAAGATGAGGGAATACTCCTGAACCCATTCTATGAAACCACTGTCATGCTGATACCAAAGCCACACAATACACTACCAAAAAAAGAAAACTATGGGCCAACATCATTGATGAACATAGGTGTAAATCCTCAACAAAATATCAGCATGCAGAATCCAAAAACACATAAAAAAGATTACATCACATGTTCAAGTTGTGTTCATCCCAGGGACACAAGGATGCTTCAACATATGCAAATCAATCAATGTGATACACCACATCAAAAAGAGAAAGGACAAAAACCACATTATCATCTCAATAAATGCAGAAAAAGCATTTGATAAAATTCAACACCTATTTATGATAAAACTCTAACCAAAGAGGGTATAGAGAGAAAAACATATCTCAACTTAATAAAAGCTATTTATGACAAACCTACAGACAGCATAATACTCAATGGAGAAAAGCTGAAAGACTTTCTGCTAAAATGGGACAAAACAGGGAGGCCCACTCTCACCATTTCTATTCAATATAGTATTGGAAGTCCTAGCCATAGCAAATAGACAAGAAAAAGAAATAAAAGGGAAGAGAAGTGGTATATGTGGATGATAGGTTACTATATATAGAAAAACTTAAAGGGTCCCCACAAAAACTACTAGAGCTGATGAAAGAATTTGGCAAGGCAGCAGGATACAAGATTAAATAACATACAGAAATCAATTGAATTTCTTTACACTAACAATGAAATATTAGAAAAGGAAATTAAAGAAACAATCACTTTTAAAATTGCATTCCAAACAATAAAATACTTAAGAATAAATCTGACCAAGGAAATGAAAGACTTGTACATGGAGGACTACAAAATATTGACCAAGGAAATTAAAGATGATTTAAAGAAATGGAAAGATATCTCATGTTCTTGGATTGGAGGAATTAATATTGTTAAAATGCCCATACTATCCAAAGCAATCTACAGATTTAATGCATTCCCCATCAAAGTACCCATGATATTTTTCATAGAACCAGAACAAATAATCCTAAAATTTATATGGAATCGCAAAAGGCTGAGAATTGCCAAAGAAATACTGAAGAAAAAAAATGAATCTGGAGGAATAACCCGTCCAGACTTCAGACAATACTACAGAGCTACAGTAATAGAAACAGCATGTTAGGTGTACAAAAAAGACATTATGGATCAATGGAACAGAACAGAGGGCCTACAAATAAAGCCACAAACTTTTGGTCAATTAATCATTGACAAAGAAGGCAAGAATATACAATGGAGTAAAGACAGTCTCTTCAACAAAAGGTGTTGGGACAATAACACCAGTACTGGGCACATATCCAGAGGGAACCTTAATTCAGAAAGATACCTACATCCCAATGTTCATAGCAGCACTATTTACAATATTCAAGACATGGAAACAACCTAAATGTCCATCTACAGATGACTGGATAAAGAAGTTGTGGTATATATATATATATATATATACACACACTACTCAGCCATAAAAATAATAATGCCATTTGCAGCAACATGGATGAAACTGAAGAATGTCATTCTAAATAAAGTAAGCTAGAAAGAGATAGAAAAAAATACCACATAATATCACTTATATGTGGAATCTAAAAAAAAAAAGACAAACTTATTTTCAGAACAGACACTGGCTCACAAACACAGAAAACAAACTTATGGCTACCAGAGGGGAATGGAGTGGGAAGGGATAGACAGGGAGTTTGAGATTTGTAGATACTGACCAATATATATATATATAAAATAGATAAACAGCACAGGGAACTATATATTCAATATCTTGTAGTAACTTATGGTGAAAAGTATATTAAAATGTATATATGCATATTCATGTATGAATGAAGCATATTGCTGTACACCAGAAATTGACACAACATTGTAAACTGACTATACATCAGTAAAATAAATGGTCTTGGAATAACTTGACAGCTGCATGTAAATCAATGAAGTCAGAATAATCCCTCACACCATACACAAAAATAAAGTCAAAATGGCTTATAGACTTAAATATAAGATAAGACACTATAAACCTCTTAGAATAAAACATAGGCAAAACATTCTTTTTTTTTTCCCTACAGCCAGCATAGTAGTCAACGGTGAAAAACTCAAAAGCTTCCCACTAAAATCTGGGACAAGGCAAGTCTCCCCACTATCACCAATCCTATTCAACATAGTCTTAGAAGTCCTAGCCACAGCAATCAGGCAAGAGAGAGAAATAAAAGGGATCCCAATTAGAAAAGAAGAGGTAAAAGTGTCATCATATGCAGATGATATACTACATATAGAAAACACTAAAAGGTCCACATAAAAAACTACTAGAGGCGATTGAAGAATTCATCAAGGTAGCAGTTTACAAGTTTAATGTTCAAAAATCAGTTGCATTTCTTTACACTAATGATGAATCAACAGAAAAAGAAAGTAAAGAAACAATCCCCATTAAAATAGCACCCAAAATAATAAAATACCTAGGAATAAATCTAATCAAGGAGGTGAAAGACATATACACAGAGAACTATAAACCATTGATGAAAGAAATTAAAGGAGACTTAAAAAAATGGAAAGATATCCCATGCTCCTGCATAGGCAAAACTTTCTATGACATAAATCTTAGCAATGTTCTCCTAGGGCAGTCTACCCAGGCAATAGAAATAAAACACAAATAAACAAATGGGACTTAATTAAACTTATAAGCTTTTGCATAACAAAGGAAACCATAAGCAAAACAGAAAGACAACCTACAGAATGGGAGAAAATATTTGCAAAAGATGAGACAGACAAAGGCTTAATTTCCAAAATATATAAATAACTCATACAACTTAATAATAATAAACAAACAACCCAATCCAAAAATGGGCAGAAGACCTAAACAAGTAATTAACCAAAGAAGACATACAAATGGCCAATAGGCACATGAAAAAATGCTCATTATGACTAATTATAAGAGAAATACACATCAAAACTACAATAAGGTGCCACCTCACAGCAATCAGAATAGCCTTCATTAAAAAGTTCACAAATGAGAAATAATGGAGACGGTGTGGAGAAAAGGGAACTCTCCTAAACCACTGGTGGGAATGTAGTTTCATACAGCCATAATGGAAAACAGAATGGAGATTCCTTAAAAAACTAAAAATAAACTTACCATGTGACTCAGCAATCCTATTCTTGGGCATATATCCAAAAGGGACCCTACTTTAGAAAAAAACCTGCACCCCAATTTTCATAGCAGCACTATTTACAATAGCCATGACATGGAAACAACCTAAATGTCTATCGACAGATGATCAGAAAAAGTAGTAGTCATATATTTATACAATGGAATACTGTGCAGTCATAAAAAATGACAAAATAATTCCATTTGCAGCAACACGGATGTCCCTGGAGCATGTCATTCTAAGTGAAGTAAGCCAGAAAGAGAATGAAATATACCATATGATATCACTCATATGTGGAAACTAAACAAAAAATAGAAGACAAATGAACTTATTTAGAAAACAGAAACAGACTCACAGACATAGACTACAAACTTGTGGTTGCCAGGGTGGAGGAGGGTGGCAAGGGATAGACTGGGAGTTAGAGATTTGTAGATATAGACAGATATATATAGAATAGATAAACATTAAGTTTATACTGTATAGCACAGGGAACTATATTCAATATCTTTTACTAACTTATGGTGAAAAAGAATATGACAACAAATATATGTATGTTTATGAGTGACTTACACATATTGCTGTACACCAGAAATTGACACAAAATTTTAAACTCAATATAGTTCAATTAAAAATATACATATACAGAAATAAAATAGATTTGTTTTCTATCAAAAAAAAAAAGAAATACATTTTCTAAGGTTATAGCTGGTATAGATAGCATTTCCTCTGATGAATCTGGGCAAAATAAGTTTAAAAAAAAAGATTTCTCGAATGGATTCACTATTTCAGGTGTCATTAAGTATATTTGTAATTCATGGAAAGAAATCAGCATATTAACATTAACAGGAAGAATTTGATTCCAGCTGCCATTGAAAACTCCAGTGGAGGATGTAACTGCAGAGGTGGTGAAATAGCAAAATAACTACAATTAGCAGTGGATCATAATGATGTGACTTAATTGCTGAAACCTTGTGATAGAACTTTAATGGATGAATGTTTGCTTCTTACGGATCAGCAAAGAAAACAGTTTCTTAAGATGAAATCTACTCATCTTTAGATGCTCTGATGATGATTTAGAACATTACATAAACTTAATTGATAAGGCAGTGGCAAGGGATTGACTCCAGTTTTGAAAGATGTTTGACTTTGGGTAAAATGCTATCAAATAGCATTTCATAATACAGAGAAATATATCATGAAAGAGTCAAATGATGAGGCAAACTGCATTGTTCTCTTATTTTAAGAAATTGCCACAGCTGCCTCAACACTTAGCAACCACCATCATCATCAGTCAGAAGCCATCAACAATGGGGCAAGACTCTCCATCAGCAAAATGATTATATGTCTCAGATGATGGTTAGTATTTTTAGCAACACAGAATTGTGGATACATTCCCACTCAGTATGTTTTTTTGGCCTGAGGCTTCCCAGCATTTAAGTCTACAGCCTGTTGAGTGGGGCCAGGTCTCAGCACCAGTGACCCAAGCAGTATGTCAGCCTCCAGAGAAGCTCATGTAGATGAACAATCCCTGAATGTCCATCACCAACTTTATGTCCCCAGGGTGAGTTGCAGCTACCCCTCATTTCCCCAGGAACCCTTCCAAAACCAGTAGGCAGGTCTGGATCAGGTTCCCATAAAATCACTGTCTCTTCCCTTGGTCCCAGTGCACGTTAGATCCTATGTGCTATTTCCAAGAGAGAGAAGACTCTGTTTCCCCCAGTCCCATGGAGTCCTATCCTGACATGATTCCCTCTTTATGTTTCAGTTGAGAAGATCTTTTATGCCATGTTCCAGTTCTCTTCCATCAGTGCTTGTTTAGCAGTCAGTTGTGATTTAGTTGTAATCATGAGATGAAACAAGCTCGTGGTCCTACTACTCTGCCATCCTGACAGGAAAATCTCCTAATCATAGTGGTTTTAGATTCACAGTTTAATAATTCCAACATTCTTGACATATCTGAGTCTGGTTATGATGATTATTCTATCTCCTCAAACTGTTTTTAATTTTCTAGTGGTGCCTTATGATTTTTTTGTTGTTGAAACTAGGACATGATGTAAAAAGAACTCCAGTAAATAGGCCTTTAATAATAAGGCATTAAGGTATAGGGAGAGAGGAAGCATTGTACAGTCATATTGGTCTCATAGTGAGCATTTACCTCTGGGCTGTGAATTTCACAAGTGACTTTCAGTTTTATCTCTGCCTTAGGTGGGACAAGTTGGCTAGAAGAGACTACAGTTTGGCATTTCTCTTCCCCCATGTGGAAGTCTTGAGCAGGCAGAACCTTGGTATTTCTCTTCCTTCTGGTTGATTGGGCTTTTATAAAACTCCAATATGGTTATACCTCAATAAACTAGTTTATCTTTGTGTCAGGCTTTATTATGAAAAAGAGAAAGTTCTGGTGAATTTTTTTTAAATTGAAAAACAGACAGCTACAATATGTCAATTTCTAGTGTTCAGCACAATGTCCTAGTCATGCATACACATACATATAAATTTTATATTATTTTTCACTAAAGGTTATTACAAGATATTAAACATACTTCCCTGTGATATACAGGAGAAACTTTCTCTATTTAAATCTATTTTTATATATAGTAGCTAACAATTATAAATCTCAAACTCCAAAATTTATCCCTTCCCACCCCCTTCCCCCAGTAACCATAAGATTTTTTACTATGTCTGTGAGTCTGTTTCTGTTTTGTGGATGAGTTCATAGTGTCCTTTTTTTTCTTTCTCTCTCTCTCTTTTTTTTTTTTTCAGATTCCACATATGAATGATACCTTATGGTCGTTTTCTTTCTCTTTCTGGCTTACTTCAATTAGAATGATGATCTCTAAGTCCATCCATGTTGCTGCAAATGGCATTATTTTGATCTATTCTATGGCTGAGAAGTATTCCATTGTATAAACATACCACACCTTCTTTATCCAGTCATCTGTTGATGGACAGTTAGGTTGCTTCCATGTCTTCGCTCTTTTATATACTGCTGCTATGAACATTGGGGTGTATACTCTTTATTTTTTAACATTTTTATTGATTTATAAGCATTTTACAATGTTGTGTCAAATTCCAGTGTACAGCACAATTTTTCAATTATACATGAACATATATATATTCATTGTCACATTCCTTTCTCTGTGAGATACCATAAGATCTAGTATATGTTTCCCTGTGCTATACAGTATAATCTTGTTGATCTATTCTACAGCTTTGAAATACCATTCTATCTCTTCCCACCCCCAACCCCCTTGGCAACCACAAGTCTGTATTCTATGTCTATGAGTCTATTTCTGTCCTGTAATTATGCTTTTGTTTGTTTGTTTCTTTGTTTTTTAGATTCCACATATGAGCAATCTCATATAGTATTTTTCTTTCTCTTTCTGGCTTACTTCACTTAGAATGGCATTCTCCAAGAGCATCCATGTTGCTGTAAATGGCGTTGTGTTGTCAGTTTTTATGGCTGAGTAGTATTCCATTGTATAAATATATCACTTCTTCTTTATCCAGTCACCTGTTGATGGACATTTATGCTGTTTCCATGTCTGGGCTATTGTAAATAGTGCTGCTATGAACATTGGGCTGCAGGTGTCATCCTGAAGTAGGGTTCCTTCTGGATATAAGCCCAGGAGCAGGATTCCTGGGTCATATGGTAAGTCTATTCCTAGTCTTTTGAGGAATGTCCATACTGTTTTCCACAGTGGCTGTACCAAACTGCATTCCCACCAGCAGTGTAGAAGGGTTCCCTTTTCTCCACAGCCTCTCCAGCATTTGTCATTTGTGCATTTTTGAATGACAGCCATTCTGACTGGTGTGAGGTGATACCTCATTGTAGTTTTGATTTGCATTTCTCTGAGAATTAGTGATACTGAGCATTTTTTCTGTGATTATTGATCATTTGTATGTCTTCCTGGGATAAATGCTTCTTTAGATCTTTTGCCCATTTTTGGATTAGGTTGTTTGGTTGTTTCTTATTAAGTCATACTAGCTGCTTCTATATTCTGGAGCTCAAGTGTTTGTCAGCTTCATTTGCAAAAATTTTCTCCCATTCCATAGGTTGTCTTTTTATTTTATTTATTTATGGTTTCCTTTGTTGTGCAGAAGCTTGTAAGTTTCATTAGGTCCCATTTGTTTATTCTTGCATTTACTTCTATTGCTTGAGTATAATGTTCTAGGAGAACATATTGAGATATATGTCATATAATGTTTTGCCTATATTTTCCTCTAGGAGGCTTATTGTATCTTGTTTTATGTTTAAGTTTTGATCCATTTTGAGTTCATTTTTCTGTATGGTGTAAGGGAGTGTTCTAGCTTCATTGCTTTACATGCTGCTGTCCAGTTTTCCCAACACGATTTACTGAAGAGACTGTCTTTATTGCATTATATATTCTTACCTCCTTGGTCGAAGTTTAGTTGACCAAAAGTTTTTGGTCCATTTCGTGTCTCTCTATTCTGTTCCACTGGTCTATATGTCTGTTTTTGTACCAATACCATGCTGTCTTGATGACTGTAGCTCTATAGTATTGTCTGAAGTCTGGGAGAGTTATTCCTCCAGCCTCTTTCTTTCTCTTCAGTAATGCTTTGGTAATTCTAGGTCTTTGATGGTTCCATATGAATTTTATTATGATTTGTTCTAGTTCTGTGAAATATGTCCTGGGTCATTTGATAGGGATTGCATTAAATCTGTAGATTGCCTTCGGCAGTGTGACCATTTTAACAATATTGATTCTTCCAATCCAAGAACATGGAATATCTTTCCATTTTTTGAAGTCTTCTCTAATTTCCTTCATCAGTGGTTTATAGTTTTCTGTGTATAATTCTTTCACTTCCTTGGTTAGATGTATTCCTAAGTATTTTGTCACTTTGGGTGTTATTTTAAAGAGGATTTTTTATCTACTTTCTTTTTATGTTGATTCATCATTAGTGTAAAGAAATGCAACTGAGTTTTGAACGTGAATCTTGTAACCTGCTACGTTGCTGAATTCTTCGATCAGCTCTAGCCATTTTTGTGTGGAGCTTTTAGAGTTTTCAATATAAAGTAACATGTCATCGGCATATAGTGACACTTTTACCTCTTCTTTTCCAATTTGATCCATTTTATTTCTCTCTCTTGTCTGATTGCTGTGGCCAGGACTTTCAAGACTATGTTGAAGAGGAGTGGTGATAGTGGGCATCCTTGTCTTGTCCCAGATTTTATTGGGAAGCTTTTGAGTTTTTCACCATTGAGTACTATGCTGGCTGTAGGTTTGTCATATATAGCTTTTATAATGTTGAAATATGTTCCCTCTATACCCACTTTGGCGAGAGTTTTTATCATAAATGGGTGTTGAATTTTATCAAACACTTTTTCTGCATCGATTCAGATGATCATGTCTTTTTTGTCCTTTCTCTTGTTGATGTGATGTATTCCATTGATTGATTTGTGTATGTTGAACCACCCTTGTGTCCATGGGATGAACTCCACTTGGTCATGATGTATAATCTCTTATGTGCTGCTGGATTCTATTTACTAATATTTTGGTAAGGATTTTTACATGTATGTTCAGCAGTGATATCAGCGTATAATTCTCTTTTTTGGTAGTGTCTTTGACTGGTTTTTGTATCAGGGTGATGGTGGCTTCATAGAATGATTTTGGGAGTATTCCCTCCTTTTCAATCTTCTGGAAGAGTTTGAGAAGGGCTGGTATGAGTTCTTCTTTGCATGTTTGATAGAATTCCCCGGTGGAGCCATCCGGTGGAGAAGAGGTAAAAGTGTCACTATATGCCGATGACATTTGTTCTATCAAACAAGCCATCCGGTCCTGGACTTTTATTTGTAGGGAGGTTTTTTATTGTTATTTCGATTTCATTTCTAGTGATTGGTTTGTTCAAGTGGTCAGTTTCTTCTTGATTCAGCCTTCGTGGACAGTATGTTTCCAGAAACTTGTCCATCTCCTCTAGGTTATCCAGTTTGGTTCCATATAGTTTTTCATAATATTCTCATATGATATTCTGTGTTTCTATTGTATTTGTTGTGATTTCTCCATTTTCCTTTCTTATTTTGCTAGTTTGTGCTGTCTCTTTTTTCTTTGTGAGTTTGGCCAGAGTTTTGTCAATTTTATTTACTTTTCAGAAACCCAGCTTTTGGTTTGGTTGATTTTTTTCTATGGTCTTGTTAATGTCTATTTTATTTATTTCCTTCCTGATCTTTATAATTTCCTTCCATCTGCTGCCTTTTGGGGTGATTTGTTCTTCTTTTTCTACTTCTTTTAGTTGGTGGGTTAAATTGTTTATTTGAGAATGTTCTTCTTTTTTGACAAAGGCCTATATCGCTATAAACTTCATTATTAGCACTGTCTATTATGTGTCCCAGAAATTTTTTGTGGTTGAGCTTTCATTGTCATTTGTCTCAAGGTATTTTTTAATTTCAGCTTTGATTTCCTCATTGACCCATTGTTTTTTTAATAACATATTTTTTAATCTTCATGTTTTCCTTCTTTTCTCCTTTATTTCTCTGTTGTTGCTTTCTAGTTTCATGGCATTGGGGTCTGTAAAGATGCTTGAGATAAATTCTATCTTCTTAAAATTATTGAAGTTTCTTTTTTGCCCAAGTACATGCTCAATCTTGGAAAATGTTCCATGTGCACTGGAAAAGAATGTATATCCTATTTTTGGGGGTGTAATGCTCTGAAAATATCCACCAAATCTAACTTATCTATTGTATTATTTAATTTCTCTGTTGCCTTATTTATTTTCTGTCTGGAAGATCTGTCTAGTGATGTTAATGTGGTGTTAAAATGTTCAAGTATGATTGTATTCCCATCAATATTCCCCTTTATCTCTGTTAGTAATCGTTTTATGTACTTAGGTTCTCCTATATTGGGTGCATATATATTAACTAGTGTAATATCCTCATCTTGTATCTCTCCTTTAATCATTATAAAATGTCCTTCTTTATCTTTCTTTATGGCCTTTGTTTTAAAGTCTATTTTGTCTGAAATCATTACTGCAACACCTGCTTTTTTGGCTTTTCCATTTGCATGGAATATCCTTTTCCATCCTTTCACTCTCAATCTATATGTGTCCTTCTCCCCAAAGTGGGTCTCTTGTATGCAGCATATTGTAGGTTCTTGCTATATTATCCAGTGTGCCACTCTATGTGTTTTGACTGGAGCATTTAGTCCATAAACATTTACAATAATTAATGATAGATGTTTATTTATTGCCATTTTGATCTTATGTTTGCAGTTGATATGGTATTTCTTCTTTGTTCCTTTCTTCTTCCTTTTGTGGTTTGGTAATTTTCCTCTGTACTATCATGAACTTTACTTAGTTTTTGTGACTCCCTTGTAAGTTTTTGTATTGTGGTTACCCTTTTTTTTTTTTTTACGTCTAATAGCCCATTAGCATAACTGTTTTTATCAAACTGATAATAACATAATCTCAAACCCATCCTACCGAGAACAAAAAGTTTTAAAATAGAAAGAAAAAAATTCTATATTTTCCTGCCTCCAGGTGCCACCAAAAATGATTTTTATGTCTTCTTTTATAATTTTATGTTTATTTTATTTGTAATTCATGAGTTATCACCTTTCCAGTTTTGAGTTTCTCATTTCTGTAGCATCCTGCTGCTTTCTATTTAGAATAGACTTTTCAATATTTCTTTTAGCATGGATTTAGTGTTGCTAAACTCGTGCAGCTTTTTCTTGTCTGTGAATTTCTTTATCTCCCCTTCTATCCAAAAGGATAGCCTTGCTGGATAAATTATCCTAGGCTGCATCTTTTTTTCATTCAGCACTTTGAATATATCTTGCCACTCCCTTCTGGCCTCTAGTGTTTGTGTAGAGAAATTTGCTGAGAACATTATGGGGTTTCCCTTGTAACTCACTCTTCTTTTTTTTTGCTACCTTTAGGATCAGTTCTTCATCTTTGACTCTGGCCATCTTGATTATGATAGGTCTTGTGGATCTGCTTGGGTTCTTCCTATTTGGGACCCTCTGAGCTTCCTGTACTTGGATATCTGATTCTTTCTTTAAGTTTGGGAAGTTTTCAGTCATGTCTTCTTCAGAAACCTGTTCAATCCCCTTTTATCTTTCTTCCCCTTCTGAGACCCCTATTACGCAAAGATTGGTATGCTTTATATTATCCCATAGGTCCCTTATTCTATTTTCACTTGTTTTTATTTGTTTATCTTGTTGCTCTTCTGATTGGTGCTTTCTATTGTCCTGTCTTCTAGGTCAGTTATTCATTCCTCTGCATTATGTAGTCGACTTTGCTCAGCCTTTAGGTCATTCCTCATCTCTGTCAATGAGTTTACCCATTCTACTTGGCTCTTCTTTATAGCTTCAATTTCATTTTTGACATATTTTATATCTCTAAACACTATCTCTTTTAGTTCCTTCAGTACTTTGATCACTCCTTTTTTGAAATCTTGATCTAGTAGGCTATCGATGTCTATTTCATTGATCATTCTTTCAGGGGATTTCTCTTGTTCTTTTAATTGGGAGTCGTTTCTCTGCTTCTTCATCTTGTTCATACCTCTCTTGCACTGAGGTTTATGGAGTATCAGATATCTATTGTTGTCCTTAAAGAGTTTATCTATGTAATGCTTATGTTGGAATAAGACTTAGGAAAAAAATAGAAAGAGAGAGAGAATTTTAAAAGAAGGGAGAAAAAAAGGTTTGAAAACAGTGTATAATGAATAATAGAAGAGCAAGTTGAAGCAGAATAGCAATTGGGTTGAGACGTCCTTTAAAAACCTTTATAAAAAGCAGAAAAGAGGAAAAGATGTATTTGAAACCTGTGTATAATCAACAACAGGACATCAAAACCAAGAGAAATAAAAACGAATTAAGAAGTAAAAATTAAAGGGTAATAGAAAATAGAGCTGGTAAAAACAGATTTAAAAAAAAAAAAGGGGAGGGTGTCAGAGTTCTCCTGGAGACTGTGTTTTTAATGTGAAGTCTTTCTGTCTTTGTCCTGTTTTGGAACCTCAGTTTGCTGTTTCCAGAGGCCCTCGTTTGGCGCCCTCGTCTCTGCTGCTCCCAGTGCCTGTCGGCAAGCAGATCGTGCCTCCTCCCAAAACTGGGTTAGGTGCAGCTCTCCTTTGCTGTAGGTGGGCGGGTCACTGCCCCTCCAGATGCTGCAGTCAGATGTTGCAGACTGGCCATGTAGGAGGGCATGGTCACACCCCCTCCCAGCACTGTGGTCAGGTCTGCGTTCCTGCCCGAAATTTGGGGGGCAGCCCTCCCTCTCCTGGCGCCAGTCACTCCATTGCTCTGTGCCACTGCACCCTCCGACTCAAGCTGGCACTCCTCAGGCAGGCTCAGGGAAGACCGAGGAACTGTCTTGTCCCTGCTCCAGGCCAGATCCCATCTCCTTGTTTGTCTTGGCAGAGCAAGTTCTCTGAGGGACCAGGATGGAAGGATCCTATCTGCCTCGTGCTTTAGACAAGTCTCCGTCTGGCCTTTGAGGCTGCTAAGTCCTTAAGTGTGGATGCAGGTTTCACTCCCGCCCCCGCCTAGGTGCTAAGTGCCTGAGGATATGGCGGCTGTGCCTGAGCCCCACCTCTCTTCACCCAAAAACTTTCTGTGGGCTTTCAGAGATGGGGTTATGCACCCTTCCCCCTCAGGGCACATCAACCTTGTTGTTTTATGGAAGGCCCAGGTTGTTCTGCCCTGTGAACCCACAGCTATGGCACACAACCCCCTGCAGTCCCCCGGGGCTGCCTCAGTGCAGCTGCCTCCATTTTCTGCCCAGCTTGGGCAGCCTGGCCCTGCCCCCAGCTGCTGGCCTGCATCTCGGGCTGGGTGTCACGGGGACCCTCTGTGCCCCTTTAACTTAGTTCTGTCCATCAAGGGCTGGTCTGTACAGATCCACACCTCGGAGTCTCCACCTCTGTCCCACTGGCTCTCAGTTGGAGAAGGGAGACCCAGCGAAGGAGCGCAAGGCCTCCTTTGCTGCTGCATCCCCGTGGGATCAGTCCCACAGTGTTTTGTCTTTTCTTCTGTCTTTTTTCCTTTTCTCCTACCAGATTTTTGGTTTCTCTATCTTTTGAAGACGATGATGTTCTGTCAGAGTTCTGCAAGTGCTCTGGTTGGCCGAGTGGGACTGTGGATGTGAGTCTTGGTGCATTTGTGGGAGGGGGTGAGCTACGAGCATCCTTCTACTCCACCATCTTGGCCTCCTCCTCTGTCAGTATTTATTTTATACATTTATGATCAGTGATGTTGAGTTTATATATGTTTATAATTATCATATCTTCCTGGTGAGTTGACCTTTTATCATTTTATAGCATCCTTCTTAATCTCTTATAACCATTTTTTTACTTGAAGTCTATTATGTCTAATAAAAACTTAGCCACCCCTGCTCTCTTTTGGTTCCCATTTGGATGCAATATAATCTTCCATCCTGTAATGTTTACTCGGTGTGTGTGCTTGCATCTAATGTGAGTATCTTGAAGACAGAAAATGGTTTAATATTTTTTATCCATTCAGATACTCATTTCTTTTTCAGTAGGCAATTTGATAAATGTTCATGTAAATTAATTATTAATAGGAAAGGTTTACTCTTGTCATTATTGTTTTTTAAAAACTTTCTGTAGTTCTTTTTTTCCTTTTTGTCCCTTGCTGTTTTCTTTTGTGTTTCACTGATTTATTGTGTTGATGTACTTTGAATTTTTCTCATATTATTTTGTGTAATTTCATAGGGTTTTTCTTTGTGGTTCACATGGAGCTTGCAGAAAATATCTCCGTGTTATAGAAATGCATTTTAAGCTGATAAAAACTGACCTTCAATTGCATGGAAAACCTCTACACTTTTACATACCCACTCGACACAAATGCCTCATGTTTTGGGTGTCACAATATAAACCTATTTATGCTATGTATTTATTAACATATTTTAGTTATTTTTATTTTAATATTTTATCTTTTAATTTTTACCAGAATTGAAATTGTTTATCTACCACTATTACAGTAATAAAGTATTCTCTATTTGTCTATATATTGACCTTTACCATTGAGCATTATATTTTCATATTATTTTATGGTGCTGTTTAGCATGATTTTATTTCAACTTAAAGAACTTCCTTTGGCATTTTATGTAAGTCAGGTCTAGTGGTGATGACCTCCCTCAACTTTTACTTTTCTGGAAAAGTCTTTATATCTCCTTCCTTAAATGAAAGACATTTTTGCCATGTATATTTTCTTGGTTGACAGCTTTTTTTTTTTCTTTCAGCACTTTGAATATATTATTCCACTCCCTCTGGTCTGAAACTTTTCTACTGAAAAATCTCATGATTTTATGAGGGTTCCTTTGCACATGACAAGTTCTTTTTTTTTTTTTTAAACATTTTTATTGAGCAATAGTCATTTTACAATGTAGTGTCAAATTCCAGTGTAGAGAACAATTTTTCAGTTATACATGAAAATAAATATATTCATTATCACATTTTTTTCACTCTGAGCTAACACAAGATCTTGTATATATTTCCCTGTGCTACAGTATAATCTTGTTTATCTATTTTGCATATGTCTGTCAGTATCTACACATTTTGAAGTCCCAGTCTGTCCCTTCCCACCCACTGCCACCTTGGCAATCACAAGATTGTAATCTATGTCTATGAGTATGTTTCTGTTTTGTATTTATGTTCTATTTTTTTTTTTTAGATTCCACATATGAGCGATCTCATATGGTATTTTTCTTTCTCTTTCTGGCTTACTTCACTTAGAATGACATTCTCCAGGGACATCCATGTTGCTGCAAATGGAGTTATGTTGTCATTTTTATGGCTGAATAGTATTCCATTGTATAAATATCTTTTCTCTTGTAGCTTTCAAATTTTTCTTTGTCTTTGAGTTTTGACAACTTGAGTATAACATGCCTACATGTGGATTTCTCCAAAGAAGTCATATTTGATATCTTTTAGAATTCTTTGATCTGGGTATTAATTTTCTTCTGCAGATTTGGGAAGATTTTTAGGTACTACCACTTTGAATGTACTTTCTGATTATTTCTCTCTTCTGAGACTCTCAAAAGCATTTACAGCCATTCCACAGTATCCACTGGGGAGTGGTTCCAGGACCTCCAGCAGATACCAAAATTTACAGATGCTCAAATTCCCTATATGAAGTAATATAGTATTTGCTTATAACCTATGTACATATTCCTGTATAATTTAAATCATCTCTAGCTTACTTATAATATGTAATACAATCAAATGTTATTTTAAACAGTTGAAAATATAATGTAAATGCTATGTAAATGATTGTTTCCACATGGCAAATTCAAGTTTTAACTTTTGAAGCTTTCTGCAATTTTCTCCCAAATATTTTCAAACTGTGATAAGTTGAATATGCAGATTCAAAATTTATTGATATGAAGGACTGACTATTTTGGTCTCCTCAATGGTGTCCCAAAAGTTCCTTAAGCTTTCTTAACTCTTTTTTATTCTGAATTTTCTCCTGACCTGATTATTTCCAATGGCTTATCTTTGTATTCTTTTCTGCCTGCTTTAGTCTACTGTTGAACCTCTCTAGTGAATTTTTCAGTTCAGTTTTTGTATATTTTCAGCTCCAAGATTTCTGCTTGTCCTTTTCAAAATTTTCTGTCTCTACTGAAATTTTTAATTTGTTCCCATATGTCCCCCTGAGTTCATGGACTATTTTTTTTGACAATCATTTTGAATTGTCCTCCAGGTTATAATTACATTACCATTTCATTAGGGTCAGTGTTCTGTTTGGTTTTTTGTTTGTTTGTTTGTTTGTTTTATCTTGTTTGTTTGTTTGGATCATGTCTTCCTGTTTCTTTACTATCCTTGAATCTTTGTGTCGGTACTTATACATCAGAAAAATACACCACCTCTCCCAGTCTTCACGGATTGGCCTCACACAGGAGAAATTTTTCACAAAACAATCTGGCCAGAGTTTCTGTGGGCTTCTGAAAACTTCATGCTGGTGGTAGCAGAGCCAAGATGGTGTAGTAGAGAGACTCACAGCTTGCCCTCTCCCATAAATACACCAATAATTACATCTACAAACCCATTGAATTGCACAGAATACCTACTGAACTCTGTCAGAGTATCTCTCATTTCAACTACAAGAGGACTCTCACAAAGTATGGTAACAAAAAAAGGAAAAAAGAAAAAATCAGTGCAGAACTGGTCCTGCAGGGAAGGAGCGAGTGGCATAGAAGAAAGGCACCTGCATGTTGGGACACCACCTTTCCAGGCAGGAGGTCAGCAGGGACGGAAGGGGAGCTTTAGAGACTCAGAGCAGAAAGTGACAACTGCTTGGCAGACATAACTAAGGGAAACTGCCATGGAGGGTCCCTGCAATCCCCAGTCTTAAATGTGAGCAGGAAAGGATGAGCCAGGACAGGCTGCTGGAGTTTGGTGAGGAGACCAAGCAGAAGGCTGGGACCCAATGCACAGAAGCAGCCTCAGGGGACTGGAGGGCAGTATGAACTTTGGCTAGGGATGTATGTGTAACAGAATAGCCTAGGACCCCCATAAAAAAAGCAGCACTGTAGGTGTGGGTGGGGACGGGCACAACACAGCTGTGTCTTAGCCACTTTCTCAGCTTGGCTCCATTGTTGGTGTGTTCTCCCAAGAAGAGTAGTGGGGCTCAGTCATACCCATCACTACTTCAGGGAGGCAGGGCTGAAGGCTGAATCTATACCTTGTGGCCCTGCAACTTCTCTGGAGGGACTGAGACTTATTTACAGCCCTGAGCAGAGAGGGAAGATTTGCTTTCTCTGGACCCTTTGTGGACTTATGCCTCTGGGACAAATTGGCAGTAAACAGAGTTCTGACTCATGGAGAGGGTGAGTATGGATATTTAAAATAGGCCAACTTACTTTACTGTAAGTGGAGGTGGAGCTGGGGTCTGTGCCAACCCTGTGGCATACCACAGATTCAAGTGTGTGAATGCATGCTTGCTAAGGCATGTCCTAGTGCCTGACATTGACAGATCTGCCCTGGTGGTTCCTGGGGCTCAAATACAGGGACATCAGAGCAAGTGGCCTACATTTCTGCAGCTAAGGTGGGGACAAAGGCAGCATCAACAAAGAGTACCATGTAAGCCTGCATAGCAAGTGACAGACAACACCAGAGAAGGCACTTCCTAGTGGATATCTCTTGCCTACTCTTCTTCCCAGCTGAAGCACTCTAACCCTGCCTACTATGCACCACAGGTCAAAATTGGGTCTAGAAACCTCTACTCCAGCAACAGGTTGAGGCAACCAGTCCCCTGTCAAGGCTGTGACAACTAGAGAACAAAAAAGGAGACTGACTCAACAACAACAATCAGGGCAGGCTCTGACAACAACACCAACCACACCCCAGTCAAAGGAATAGCAGTCAACACTCATGGAAGAAAGACTTGACAGCCATCCATACTAAGAACAGCCATTGCATCAAAACTATTAGATGCACGCAGTCTGCACAGGAATGCTCCCACTTTAAATAAAAACAAACAAAAAATAAAACAGCCCTTCAAGAACACAGTAGATAACTGATACTCCTAAATCCATAGAGCCAGAGAAATATAAGTAAAATGAAGAAACACAGGAACTACATGCATTAAAAGAACAAGAGAAATCCCCTGAAAGAATGATCAATGAAGTAGACCTCGATAGTCTATTAGATCATGACTTCAAAAAGGGAATGAGCAATGCAGTCAAGGAACTAAAAAAGATTATCAATAGAGACAGAGAATACTTTAAAAAGGAAATTGAAACTCTAAAGAAGAGCCAATTAAAAAAGGAAAACTCAATGACTGAGATAAGAGCCAAGCTAAAGGCAGTCAAAAGCAGACTAGATAATGCAGAAGAACAAATAAATGACTTAGAAGACAGGATAACAGAAGTCACTCAATCAGAATGACAGAAAAGCAAATAAAAATCAATGAAAGCAATATAAGGGACCCATGGAATAATATAAAATTTGTCAACCTACATATAATAAGAGTTCCAGAAGGAGAAGAAGTAGAAAAGGGGATTGAAAAGATATTTGAAGAAATGATTGAAAATTTTCAAACCTAAAGAAGGAAATGGATATCCAAGTACAGGAGGCACTGAGGGTCCCAAATAAGAAGAACCCAAACAGACCTACATCAAGACATGTTATAATTAAGATGGCCAAAGTTAAAGATAAAGAAAGGATTCTAAAGGCAGTAAAAAAAAAATAGACTTAGTTACAAGGGAACTCCCATAAGGCTTTCACCTGATTTCTCTACACAAACACTGTTGGCCAGAAGGCAGTGGCAACATATATACAAAGTCCTTAATGAGAAAAAACTGCAACCTAGAATACTCTCTCTGGCAAGACTATCCTTTAGAGTATAAGGAGAGATAAGCAATTTCACAGATAAGCAAAAACTAAAAGAATTCAGCAATGCTAAACCTATGCTAAAAGAAATATTGAGAAGTCTATTCTATCTAGAAAAGAAACAGGAAGATACAGAAATGAGAAAACCATAATTGGAAATGCAATAACTACAGTGAATTGCAAGAGAATAAACATGGAGTTGTAAAACAAATAAAAATAAAAATTATCAAAATCATAAAATGTGGGAGAGGGGAGCAAAAAAATATAGTTTTTTTCTCTCTCATATTTTTCTTTTCTTTATTTATTTATTTTTTTGCTTCATTCTTTTTATGGTGTGTTTTAGCCTACATGACCATCAGTCTAAAGCAAACAGATATAGTAAGGGATTAATATACTTGAAAAACAGGGTAATGACAAATAAAAAGCATACAATGGAGTCACAAAACCCAAGAAGAAACCAAGTTAATACAAAAAAATTATCAAACCACAGAAATAAAAACAAAAAGGAAAAGAAAGAAACAAAGAAGAAATACCAAATCTACTGGAAAACAAAATTCAAAATGGCTATAAACACGTATCTATCAATAATTACTATAAATGTCAATGGACTGAATGCTCCAATCAAAAAGCATGGTGTGGAAGATTGATAATAAAGCAAAAGCCTACAATATGCTGCCTACAAGAGACCCATTTTAGAGTGAACTAGACACATAGATTGAAAGTGAGAAGATGGAGAAAGATATTTCATGCAAATGGAAATGACAAGAAAGCAGGAAGTAGCAATACTCAAAAATTCATGCTAGCCCAAACTGTCGTCTTTGTTCATAGCAGTCCCCAGATCCCTAGACATCTAAAGTATGTAGAGCCTCATCAGAACTCCAAGACAGTTTAGACAGAGGCCAGATCCTTGGGCAACTCCCCAAAAGCTAAAACATGATGCAAAGTTCAAGTTCAACTCTTCCTCCCTTAACAGTTTCTTGATGCTGGAGATTTTTGCCTTCTCGCTCTACATTGAGCTGTAGTGAGGATCTGTGGTGAGTCCCTGAATGCTAAGCAAACCACTGCCTTTGTTTTTTGCAGTCCCCAAGGGATTAGAATGTTATGTTCTCCATCAGGGCTCCAAGACAGAAAAGACTGAATCCAGTATTCCAGGCAGTACCTGGAAAACTTGAATGTTTGGTGTGTGTTCTAAATCTTTTTATTCTCAGTAAGAAGCTAGAAACTGAGGTTTCCTCTTTATCATATGGCACTGTGACAGGAGTGGGAATTATGAGTAAGGGTTATCTCCAATTTTAATACAAGTTTTAATGTGGCTGGTTTTGCACTCACCCAGGGTGCAGGAACCTCTCAATTAGTTCCTTGATGTCTCATGAAATGAATTTATCTATCTATTGTTGTTGACTTGGTGTATCTGTAGTAAAAAGAGAGTCCAGGGTTTCATATTCACCAATTACTAAAGTCAATCTCAAAGTATCTTCTAATATTCCTTATTATTTCTTAATTGGCCCATTTGTTATCTCAAGTGATATTGTTTAATTTTAGAAAACATTTAAATTTTCCAAATTTGAGATGGATATTTAGTCCTAATTTCATTCCACTGTTTTAAGAGAACATAATTTGTGTTGTATCAATCACTTTAAATTCATTGAGGTATTTCTTACAGCCTAAGATGACTTTTACCCAGGAGAATACTTTATGTGAATTTGTGAAGAATATGCATCATTCTGCTGTTGCATGGAGAATTCTACAGTTGTATTTTGGGTCTAGTTTGTTCATAGTGGTGTTCATGTCTTCTATATACTTGCTTATTTCTTGTCTTTTTGTTCCACGTATTAATGAAGATGAAATATTGAATTATCCAAATATTATTGCCGAATTACTTATTTCTCCCTTCAGTTCAGGCAGTTTTTGCATTGTGTAATTTGGGGCTCTATTGTTAGGTGCATGTATATGTATAATTTAAGGTATATCTGTTGGATACACCATTTTATCATAAATTTTACCTATTTATCTCTATTAATATATTTGATTTAAAGTCTGCTTTATATGATATTAATATAGCCACTGCAGTTCTTTTATGCTTATTTGCACAGTAAAACATTTGCCATCATTTCACTTTCACTACATTTATATATTTGAATCAAATTTGTCTCCTGTAGCCAAAACATAGATGGCTCTTTTTAAAAAAAAATCTGGAAATCTCTGCTTTTTATTATATTGTCTAATCCATATATATTTAATATTATTACTGACAGAATTGACTTTTATATCTTCTGCTTTTTTTTTTCTATATGTTTGTCATTTTCTTCCTCTATTCTTTTCTAATGTTTTATTCTGTCTCAAGTAAATATTTTAGTGTAACATTTTACTTCTTTTAATGATATTTTATTATACTTTCTGAGTTACATTCTTAGTGATTGCTCTAGGGCCTGAAATAAACACACTATCTTCTGAGAACTCCTTCAGATTTATACTGACTAAATTACAGTGAAATATAGACATTTTACATTTATATAGTTCCATTCTCTCCCCTCTATTTTTAGTTGTATTAGTGTCATACCTACTACTTATATATACATTACAAAATCCACAGTACATTATTATAACTGTTACTTTGTATACTCTTAGATCCTATAAAGAGTTGACTGAAAAAAGGTAAACAAGTAATATTTGCAGAATGTTATATTAACCTTCTTATTTAACCTTTCTGATTGTCTTCACTTATTCCTATAGAATTCAATTACTGTCTGTTATTTCCTTCAATACAGTGTTTTCTTCCTCAACTGCTTCCTTTGTGCAGTTCTTGTCAAATATATTATATTTCCATAATTTGTAGGCCCTAAAACACAATTATATTCTTGTTTAAACAGTTAATTTTTAATCAGTTATAGAAAATTATGAAAAAATTAATATTTATACCATCTTTTTTAAAATTTTCATGTAGATTTAAATTACTCTATGTGGCCATTTATTTTCAATCTGAAGAGTTTCTTTGTTTTTTTTTAAGGCAGGTATATAAGCAATTAATTATCACCTTTGGGTTATCTAGAATTGTCTTTAAAACACTTTCATTTTGAAAAATCCTTTCATTAGGTATAAGATTCTTGGTGGAATTATTTTTCATTAAATGCTTTAAATATATATGTCATCCCACTTTTCCTAGCTTCCATTGTTTCTTATGAGATATGAGATGTTATGATTGTTGGGGTTACCTTGTATTTGCAAGTTGTTTTTCCTTGCTGAATTCAAAATATTCCCTTTGGCATTGTCTTTCAACATTTTTACTGTGATGTATCTGAGTGTGAATCTTCGTCTCTGTTCATTTTACTTGTTTTTCTTAGTTATATAGATTTTTTTTCACCAAATTTGGAATTTTCAGCCATTAGTTATTTGAATATTTTGTCTATCCCATTATCCCTTTAAAATTCTGTCACTCTAATTACATATATATGTATGCAATCAATGGCATCTTATATCTTTTTGAAGCTGTGTTTGTATTTTCTATTATTTTCCTCCCTGTTCTTCAGAATGAATAACCTGTATCAATTAGTTCACTAATTATTTCTTCTGCTAGCTCATATCTACTGCTGAGCCCTTTTACTATTTTTTCTCATTTCAGTTATTGTACTTTTAAACTCCCAAGTGTCCATTTTGGATCTTCTTAAAAACATTTTAATTTCTATATTAATATTTCTATTTTAAAGAGAATGGCTTCATATCTTCTTTTATTCTTTAAGTGCTATTTCCTGTAGTTTTGTGAACATACTCACAGTAGTTTCTTCGAGAGATAGTTTATACTGCATGTCCTGCTCCTGCGTTTGTGGCACTATTTCTTGTTTCTTTGAATGTTTCGAATTTGCTTTGAAAAGTGGACATTTTAAATAATATAATGTAGCTTATCTGGATGCTGACACACCCCGGGTTTTTTTATTATTTTCCTTGTCATTTATTTGTTTAATCCCCTTGATGAAAAGTTCTATGAAGTATATTTCCTCCATAATGTAAAGTCATTGATGTCCCTGCTCAGATATCGTTTCCATCATTTTTGCCTTTTTGCCTAACTACATAGATATTCTCTCTTGGTTGGCATAAGCCACATAATGTCCAAGATTCTGCTTAAGAGAAACATCCAAAAATCATTTTTCCAGAAAATAAATGAGAAAATGGACATAAACTATTAAAATATACTTATTTATATATGTGGAAATGAAACAAGCACTTGCAGGATCCTGAAGAGAATTTATTCCATAGAAATAGCTTAATCTCTGTAACAAAAATTATTTTGTTACCTTTTATGTTACTTTATTGTCCTATTCCCATCCCAAGCACTCAAGCTTTACAATATCCTTCAATACAAATAGCTCAAAATCACAGTGAAAATCATCAGCCTGGTAGCCACCACAATGAAAGAACTGGCTTTGACCTCCTTCAAATCCCCATTACCAGAGATTGTCACTACCTGCCACTTTTGATAAGTCAGTGGAAGACCACATTTGAAAGATTATCTTTATTGATATTACTTATCTTACTCTGTGTGGAAAGGTTTCGTTGGTTGAAAATATTAAGAATAATTGTTTAAATTCACTGCTACCTGAAGCAGTGGGGAAAACTGGAGTAAACAGTAGGATATAGAAATCTTGAAACTAAACCTAGGGGAAAATATGGGATGTCCATAAAAGCCTTGAAATTATATGACACATTTCTGATATTTATATCTATGCACATGCAAAGAACAGTATGCTATCCCAAGGTATTGTACATATTTAATAAATAATTGAGAAGTCCCTCAGATCCAATTTTGAGCAATAGGTGGGTTGATATGCAATTAGGAAATGAAGATAAAGTTAAAGTTGTCAGTGTTGGGATTAATGTTGTAAGTATGCTATGACATCTACACAGAAGCCATCAACAAAAACTTGGAAACTTATTAGCTTCAAAATTTAAGAAAAGGTCTCTACAAGCTTTAGCTTGAAAGTAAGCTGAATAGAGGTATTGTTGGCCACAAATTACAAAGAATACAGACTTTACAAAATTATTTCAGAAATGTTACTAAAAAATAACAACTAACACAACAAATAGAAACAGTAACAAACCCTGAGGAGGGGAAATTCTGATTTCCATATTTGCCACATTATTTATTTTAAATATCCACCTTTCAAGAATATAACAAAACATGCAAAACAACAAGAATATATGGCCCATAGACAGGAAATAATGTGGTTGACATAAACTGTCACCAGGGATGCTCAGATGTTGAACTTACTAGACAAGGATATTGAATCAGCTCTTATTAGTATGTTCCAAAAGCTAAAGTAAACCATGTGTAAAAAACATATACAAGTATGAGATTCATATTTCACCACTTAAGGAATATCAATAAAAATATAAATTATAAAAAAGAAATAGAAAATATAAAGGTAAAAAAATTAATAAGTGAAATAAAACACTTATTAGAAGACCAAAAGATGATTTGAGATGACAGATGAATCAGTAAACTTAAAGATAAAGTAATTGAGATCACTGAGTAAGAGAAACAGGGAAAAAAGAATTTAATAAAAGGAACAGAGTCTCAGATCAGTGGGACCCATCAAGCATGCCAACCTACAAATAATAGGGGTCAAGAAAGAGACATAGAAAAAGGCAAAAAAAAAAAACTTATATAAACAATAACTAACTCCTCAAATTTAATAAAAAAAAATAGAAGTCTATATATCAAAGAAGTTCAATGAATTCTAGTTAAGATGAACTTATAGGTATCCTACACTTGTATAAATCATAAAAGAACAGTCTAAAGCTAGAGACAAAGAAATAATCTTGAAAGCACCAAGACAAAAGTGTCATCATGTATAATGGATCCTCAGTAAGATTAATAGCAGACTTATCTTCAGAAAGAATGGAAACCTGGGAGACATCAAGATGGCAGAGTAGGAGGATTCTGGACTCACCTCCCATCATGAACACATCAAAACTACAATTGCAAAGTGTGACACTAACTGAAATTGACCTGGGGAGTAGCAGAACAGCTCTTCTACAATCAAGGTTGTAAAAAAATATTTATACATAGTAGAGTAGGAAAGGAGAAGTAATATCATCAGGTCCTGACCTCCTTATGTGGGACACAGAAGAGGAGAGAGATATCACATGCTTGGGGATCCTTCCTGAGGAGCAAGGAATTTGATTCCCATGTTAGACACCTCAACTCTGGGGTCTGACATGGGAAAGGCAAGCCTCCTTAACTGTTTGAAAACCAGTGGAGTTTATATGAGGGCTAAAAGAACCTGAGGTTCTGCTCTTGAATGCATGCACAGATATGCTTACTCTGGTTATAGCAGGACAGCAGTAGACTGAAAAACCTTGAAGCTCTGGTTGGCTTGCCAGAACTTCTGAAGTGTGAACCCCAGCCTTTACAAGATGCCTGCACCAGCACCATTTGTTCTGGTGCTCATCTCCATTAGGGCAGAAGCTACAGTTGCAGATGAGAGTGTGCAAACCTAGAAGAAATGAAACAAGCTCAGACCCAACCATGCCTTTGATCAGGGCTGAGACAGCCATTTCCAGAATGTGTGTCACTGCTCACATTTAGGAGTGAAAATAGCTCAAGGGTAGAGACAGCCATTTTCAACAGAAGCAAAACCAGCTCAGTAATGTAGCACCAACAGCAGGGGCACTAAATTAGCTTCTAACCAAGGCATGAACACTGGGATGGGGGAGTAAAATCAGCACAGAAGTGCAACTCCAACCCTTCAGGCCCTGGGCAATTGCCAAATCAAGGCAGAGATTGCCATCATACACATGAGAAATTCAATCCTCTCAGGGCTTCTAGGCTACCAAATATTACCTCAAGAGGGCAATAATGGCCACTGAGCATAGGGGAAGCCCTGGCTAACATGTGACTCTGGCTCTAGCCCAACTAACTCCAGTCATATCTCCAACCAAGATGGTGGCTGCCAGTACACACTGGGGAAGATGCAACCCAAGCTCACTACAGATCCAGCTCTCCACAAAAAGTCACTGGGCACATGAAGACTAGATAAGGATGCTCCCACACAAGGACACCACATCACAACTGGGAAAGGTAACTGTTTCATTTAATTTTATAGGGAAAGAGAAAGTTAAACAAAATGAGAAGACAGAGAAATATGTTTCAATTGAAAGAACAAAGAGAAAATCTGAAAAAATCCAAATGAAATATAGTTAACTTACCTGATAGAGTTCAAAACAATAATAATAAAATGCTAACTAAACTGCGGAAAAGAGCAGATAAACAGTGAGAATTTTAACAAAAAAACAAGAAAATATCAAAAAGAATAAAGCATTGCTGAGGAATACAACAACTAAAATGAAAACTACACTTCAGGGAATTAACTGCAGATTAGGTGATACAGAAGAAAGCACAAGCAATGAGGAAGATAGAATAACGGAAATCATCCAATCAGAACAGCAAAAAAGAAAAAAAATTTGAAAAGTGAGGATAGTTTAAGATACCTCTAGGACAATATGAAGAATAGAATCTCATTATATGTGGCATTAAAAGGAGAAGAAACAGAGAAAAGGGAATATATATATATATATATATATATATTTATATATGTGTGTGTGTGTGTGTGTGTGTGTGTGTGTGTACCTTTGATGAAATGATGGCAAAAAATTTCCTGAACCTGAAGGAGGAAACAGATATCTAGGTAAAGGAAGCACAGAGAGTCAAAAACAAGATGAACCAAAACAGACACACATCAAGATGTCATATAATTAAACCAGCAAAAGTTAAAGACAAAAAGAAAATTCTAAAAATAGCAAAAGAAAAACAAAGAATTGTATAAAAAGGAACTTCTATAAGACTAGCAGCTGATTTTGCAGAAGAACCTTCTCAAGTCAGAAGGGAATGGAATGATATATTTAAAGTACTGAAAAGAAAAAAAAAACTACAACCTAGGATACTATACTCAACAAGGCTATCACTCAGAACTGAAGGAGAAGTAAAGAGTTTATCAGGCAAGTGAAAACTAAACATCATCAATACTAAGCTGATTTAAAGGGTCTTCTTTAAGTGAAAAAGAAAAGGCTACAATAATAAATAAGTAATTTTAAGAAGAATAAAATATCACTGGTAAAGGCAAATATACAGTAAAAGATGTGGCTCAACCACTTAAATAAACTATAATAAAGGATAAAAGGCAAAATTTTAAAATCAACAGTTGAGATAGACACAAAAATGTAAAATATGACATCGAAAATGCAAAACATTGGGGGGGGTACTAAAAATGTAGTCTTTAGAAGTTGTTTGAACTTAAATGACTATCCTTTTAAAACAAGTAGATACAGTTATAGGTTAACATAACTGAACTACATGGTATAAATATACCACATCTTCTTTATCCAGTCATCTGTTGATGGACTTTTGGGCTTTTCCCATTTCTTAGCTATTGTAAATAGTGCTGTTATGAACATTGGGGTGCAGATGTCTTTTTGAAGTAGGGTTCTTTCTGGATATATGCCCAGGAGCAGGATGACTGGGCCATATGTTAAGTCTATTCCTAGTCTTTTGAGGAATCTCCATACTGTTTTCCAGAGTGGCTGCACCAAACTGCATTCCCACCAGCACTGTAGGAAGGTTCCCTTTTCTCCACACCCTCTCCAGCATTTGTAATTTGTGGACTTTTGAATGATGGCCATTCTGACTGGTTTGAGATGATACCTCATTGTAGTTTTGATTTGAATTTCTCTGATAATTAGTGATGTTCAGCATTTTTTCATGTGCCTAATGATCATTTGTATTTCTTCATTGAAGAATTGCTTGTTTAGATCTTCTGCCCATTTTTGGATTGGGTTGTTTGTTTTTTTCTTATTAAGTCATATGAGCTGCTTATATATTCTGGAGATCAAGCCTTTGTCAGTTTCTTCTTTTGGAAAAATTTTCTCCCATTCCATAGGTTTTCATTTTGTTTTACTTATGGTTTTCTTTGCTGTGCAGGAGCTTGTAAGTTTCATTAGGTCCCACTTGTTTATTCTTGCTTTTATTTCTATTGCTTGGGTAGACTTCCCTAGGAGAAAATTTTTGAAATGTATGTCAGATAATGTTTTCTTCTAGGAGGTTTATTGTATCTTGTCTTATGTTTAAGTCTTTCATCCATTTTGAGTTTATTTTTGTGTATGGTGTAAAGGACTGTTCTAGCTTCATTGATTTGCATGCTGCTGTCCAGTTTTTTCAACACCATTTGCTGAAGATGTGGTATATTTATACAATGGAATACTATTCAGCCATAAAATGACAACATAACACCATTTGCAGCAACATGGATGTCCCTGGAGAATGTCATTTTAAGTGAAGTAAGCCAGAAAGAGAAAATTTGTAGATACCGACAGGCATATGTAGAATAAACAAACAAGATTATACTGTATAGCACATGGACATAGAAACAAGATCTTGTGTTAACTCACAGTGAAAAAGAATGTGAAAATGAATATATGTAAGTTCGTGTATAACTGAAAAATTGTGCTCTACACTGGAAATTGATGCAACATTGGAAACTGACTATAACTCAATAAAGAAAAAGACACAAGTGGGCTTTTCTAATGAAAAAGACAGAAAAATAAATAAACAAGCAAACAAACAACATGGTAACCACAAATCAAAAAACTACAATAGATACAAAAGCCAGAGAGAAAGGGATAAAAATATAGCACTAAAGAAAATCCTCAAACCACAAGAAGGGAGACTGAAAGTATAAGAAAATAACAGAGAGGAACTGCAAGAATAACTAGAAATCAAATAAGAAAATGGCAAAATGAACATACCCATCAATGATCACTTGATCAATGATCTCTCCTTGCTACAATGAAACACCAACTGAATGCTAAACAAACATCAAAAAAAGACCAGAACCTAGCCAAAAATATCTTCTGCAACTGGAAACATAAAGAAGGAACCACAGCAGGATTGTAAGAGGGGCATGCTTGTGATATAATTGGACCCCATACCCCTTGGGTGCGTGACCCACAAGCTGAAGGTTTGTTAAGTCACAGAGGCCCTCCCACAGGAGTGAGAGCTCTAAGCCCTACATCAGGCTCCCCAGCTCAGGTCCCACATTGGGAAGAGAAGCAGACCCGAGAACATCTGGTTTTGAAGGCCAAGGGAGCTTTGCTCTGGGAGCCTCACAAGACTGGTGGAAATGGAGACTCCATTCACTTGGGAAGTGTACACAGAAACTCACATGTACCAGCTCCAAGGGCAGAGACAGTGATTTCATAGGAACTGGGGCCAGACCTGACTGCTGGATTTGGAGGGTCTCCTAGGGACATGTAGGATGGCCATAGCTCACTCAGGGGTCATAAAAGCTGGCGGTGGATATTCCAGAATTGTTACTCTACATGAATTTTCCTGGAGGCTGGCATCTTGATTCGATCATTAGCACCAAGACCTAGCCTCACCCAACAGCCTGTAGGGAAGCCTCAAGCCAAACAACCTACAGGGTGAGAACAGAGCCACACCCATCCTCAGACTTCCTAAGCCACAAAGGCCTCTAGACACAGCCCTACTCACCAGAGGTCCAGGACCAAGATTCACCCAGCAGTGGGCAGGCACTGGCTCTTCCTACCAGGAAGCCTGCATAAGCCTCTAGTCCAGCCTCATCCACCAGAAGCAGAAACTAGAAATAAGAAAACAATAATCCCAAGGAAGAGGCCAAGATGGCGGATTAGTAGGATGCTTGTAGCTCACCCTCTCCCACAGGTACAGCAAGACTCACATCCACAGACCCACTCAGCCAACCAGAGCACCTGCTGAACTCCTACAGAACATTGTCCTCTTCAAAAGACAAAGATGCCAAAAATCTGGTAGGAGAAAGGAAAAAATAAAAGATGAAAAATCAAAGCAGTGTGGGACTGGTCCCTCGGGGAGGGAGCGACAAAGGAGGACTGGTGCTCTCATTCGCTGGGTCTCCCCCTCTCCAATGGAGAGGCCACCGAGACAGAGGGGGAGCCTCTGAGGCTCAGATCTATACGGAGCAGCCCTTGACTGACAGAACTAAGTTAAATGGGCACAGAGGATCCCTGCAACACCCAGCCCGAGACCCGAGCCAGGAGCTGGGGGCCAGGACAGGCTGCCTGAGCCAGGCGGGGGATTGGGTCAGCTGCACTGAGGCAGCCCTGGGGGACTGCAGGGTGCTGCACAACGTGGATGAGTGGGTGCACAGGGCAGGGCAACCTGGGCCCTCCATAAAACAGCATGGCTAATGTGCCCTGGGGGGAAGGATACATACCCCCATCTTTGAAAACCCGTGGAAGGTTTTCGGTGGAGAGGCGGGACTCAGGCACAGCCACCATATCCAGCGCTTGGCATCCAGGTGGGGGCAGGGGTGAAACCTGAATCCGCGCCTAGGGGCTCGGCAGGCTCAAAGGCCAGACAGTGACTTGTTTGCAGCCCAGCCAGATAGGATCCTATGGCCCTGGTGCCTCACAAAGTTTGCGCCACCAGAACAAACAAGGAGCTGAGTTTGGACATGGAGCAGGGGCGGGGCTGTTCCACAGTCTTCCCGGGGCCCGCCTGCAGAGCGCCGACCCAGGGCAGAGCATGCAGCGGCACAGAGCAAGCAGCGTCACAGAGCCGTGGAGCGACTGGTGCCAGGAGACAGCGGGTGGCCCCCCACCTTTCCAGCAGGAACGCTGTGCTGGGGGGAGGGTGCGATCTGCTTGCCGACAGGCACTGGGAACAGCACAGACGAGGGCGCCAACAGAGGGCCTCTGGAAACAGCAAGTCAAGCTCGGGAAACAGGGCAAAGACAGAAAGACTTCTCATTAAGAGCACACAGTCCCCAGGAGAACACCCCCTCCCCCTTTTTTTAACCTGTTTTTACCTGTTGTATTTTCTATTACCTTTTTAATTTTCACTTTTTAAACAATTATATATCCTCCCAGTTTTAATCCCATTTAAATTTTTCTTTTAAAATAATATTATTATTACTTTAAAAAATCAACGTCATGTCATTTTTATCTCTCGTGGATTTGATCTCCTGTTATTGATTATACACAGGTTTCAAATATATTTTTTCCTCTTTTCTAGTATTTTAAAGCTTTTAAAGAAAAGTCTCAACCCAGTTGCTATTCTGTTTCAACTTACTCTTCAATTATTCATTATACACTGTTTTGAAACCTTTTTTCTCACCTTTTTCAAAATCCCCTCTTTATCATATCTTTCTTTATCTCTTATATTTGTTATTACCTTTTTAATTTCTACTTTCTAAACAATTGGATATGCTTCTAGTTTTAATTCCTTTAAAATATTTCTCTTAAATTAGTTATATTATTATTTTCTCAAACTCCACCTGATTAAATTTTCACTTCTTTTGGGTTTGGTCACCTGTTATTGATTATCAATAGGTTTTTAATATATTTTTTTGATATTTTTCCTTTTTTTTTAAGGGTCTTTAAAAAGATGTCTCAACTCGAATGCTAGTCTGATTCAAATTGCTCTTCTATAATTGACTGTACACTGTTTTCAAACATTTTATTCCTCCCTTATCTTAAAATTCCGTTTATTTATCATTTTTTAATCTATTCTATTTTCTATTACCTTTTTAATTTTTACTTTGTAAACAATTGTATATGCTTCTAGTTTTAATTACTTTTTAAATTTTTCTTTTAAAGTAGTTATACTATTATTTTTCTTTAAAAATCCACCTGATTTCACTTTCATTTCTTTTGGTTTCAATCTCCAGTTATTGATTATAAATAGGTTTCAAATATCGTTTTTGCACATTTTTCCCTTTTTTTAAAAGGGTTTTTTTAAAAAGACCTCTCAACTCGAATGCTAGTCTAATTCAAATTGCACTTCTATAACTGATTATACAGTTCTCAAACCTTTTTTTCTCCTTTCTTTTAAAATTCTCTTTCTCTCTCTCTTCTATTTTTATTTTATCAGTTTTATTCCTACATAGGCATTAGATAGATAAATAAATAAACTCCTATAAGGACCACAATAGATAACTGATACTCCATTAGCCACAGTGCCAGAGAGATATGAGCAAGATGAAGAAGCAGAGAAACCATTACCAATTAAAAGAACAAGAGAAATCCCCTGAAAGAACAATCAATGAAATAGACATTGATAGCCTACTAGATCAAGATTTCAAAAAAAGGAATGATCAAAGTATTGAAGGAACTAAAAGAGATAGTGTTTAGAGATATAAAATATGTCAAAAATGAAATTGAAGCTATAAAGAAGAGCCAAGTAGAATTGGTAAACTCATTGGCTGAGATGAGAATGGATCTAAAGGCTGTGCAAAGCAGACTAGATAATGCAGAGGAACGAATTAGTGACCTAGAAGACAGGACAATAGAAAACACCCAACCAGAACAACTGCAAGATAAACAAGTAAAAACAAATGAAAGTAACATAAGGGACCTATGGGATAATAATGCCAATCTTCGCATAATAGGGGTCCCAGAAGTGGAAGAAATATCAAAGGGGATTGAAAAGGTTTTTGAAGAAATCTTGACTGAAAAGTTCCCTAACTTAAAGAAGGAATCAGATATCCAAGTATAGGAAGCTCAGAGGGTCCCAAACAGGAAGAACCCAAACAGACAAACACAAAGACATATCATAATCAAGATGGCCAGAGTCAAGGATAAAGAAATGATCCTAAAGGCAGCAAAAGAAAAGCAAAGAGTGAGTTACAAGGGAATCCCCATAAGGCTTTCAGCTGATTTCCCTACACAAACACTACAGGTCAGAAGAGAGTGGCAAGATATAATCAAAGTCCAGAATGAAGAAAAGATGCAGCCTAGGATACTGTTTCCAGCAAGGCTATCCTTTAGGATAGAAGTAGAGATAAAGAATTTCACAGAGAAGCAAAAACTACAAGAGTTTTGCAACACTAAACCCATACTAAAAGAAATATTGAAAGGTCTACTCTAAATAGAAAAACAGCAGGATGCTACAGAAATGAGACTGTCATAACTGGAAAGGTGATAACTCATGAATTACAAATAAAATAAACATGAAATTGTAAAAGAAAACATCAAAACCATTAAGAGTGGGGGAGGAAAGCAGGAAACTATAGAGTATTTTTTTTCTTTCTTTTTTAAAGATTTTGTTCTCAGTAGGATGGGCTTGGTATATAGTAATAGGCTAATAAACTTACAGAAAAGGGTAACCACAAGCCAAAAACTTACAAGGGAGTCATGAAAACTAAATGAAACCCATGATAATACAAAGGAAAATTACCAAACCACAAAAGGAAGAAGAAAGGAACAAAGAGGAAATACCAAATCAACTGCAAATATAAGTTGAAAATGGCAAAAAAAAAAAAATCTATCATTTTTCACTTTAAGTGTTAATGGACTAAATGCTCTAGTCAAAAGACATAGAGTGGCAGACTGGATAATAAAGCAAGAACCTTTAATAAGCTGCATACAAGAGACCCACTTTAGGGAGAAAGACACATATAGATTGAGAGTGAAAGGATGGAAAACTATATTCCATGCAAATGGAAAAGCCAAAAAGCAGGTGTTGCAGTACTGATTTCAGACAAAATAGACTTTAAAACAAAGGCCATAAAGAAAGATAAAGTAGGATATTTTATGATGATTAAAGAAGTGATACAAGATGAGGATATTACACTTGTTACTATATATGCACCCGATATAGGAGCACATAAATACATAAAATGATTACTGACAGAGATAAAGGGGGATGGATATCCATGGGAATACAACCATAGTTGGAGAATTTAACACTGCATTAACATCACTAGACAGATCTTCCAGACAGAAAGTAAATAAGGCAACAGAGAAACTAAATAATACAACAGAAAAATAAGATTTGGGGGATATTTGCAGAGCATTAAACTGGCCCAAAAAAGGATAAACATTCTTTTCAAGTGCACATGGAACATTTTCTAGGATTGACCATATACTTGGGCACAAAAGAAACCTCAAAAATTTTAAGAAGATAGAAATTATCTCAAGCATCTTTACTGACCACAATGCCATGAAACTAGAAATCAACAACAGAGAAAAAAAGAAAAAAAGGAAAGCATGGAGATTAAACAATATGCTATTAAAATTAACAACGGATCAATAAGGAATTCAAAGCTGAAATTAAATAATACCTAGAGACAAATGAAAATGAGAACACAATCAGACAAAATTTATGGGACACAGCAAAGTTACTGCTAAGAGGGAACTTAATAGTGATACAGGCCTTCCTCAAAAAAGAACAATCTCAAATACACAATTTAACCCACCAAATAAAAGAACTAGAAATAGAAGAAAAAAAAAACCCAAAAGGCAGCAGAAGGAAGGAAATTATAAATATCAGGGAGGAAATAAATAAAATAGACATTAACAAGACCATAGAAAAAAATCAACCAAACCAAAAGCTGTTTTTTTGAAAAAGTAAATAAAATTGGTAAACCTCTGGCCAAACTCACAAAGAAGAAAAAAGAGACAGCACAAACTAGCAAAATAACAAAGGAAAATGGAGAAATCACAACAAATAAAATAGAATTACAGAATATCATATGAGAATATTTTGAAAAACTATATATATAACAAACTGGATAACCTAGAAGAGATGGACAAAGTTCTGGAAACATACAATCAACCAACTGAATCAAAAAGAAACTGACCACTTGAACATATCGTTCACTAGAAATGAAATCAAAATAGCAATAAAAAACTTCCCTACAAATAAAAGTCCAGGACCGGACGGCTCCACTGGGGAATTCTACCAAACATACAAAGAAGACCTCATGCCAGTCATTCTCAAACTCTTCCAGAAGATTGAAAAGGAGGGAATACTCCCAAACTCATTCTATGAAGCCACCATCACCCTGATACCAAAGCCAGGCAAAGACACTACCAAAAAAGAGAATTACATGCTAATATCACTGATGAACATAGATGCCAAAATCCTCACCAAAATATTAGTAAATAGAATCCAAGAACACATAAAAAAGATTATACATCATGACCAAGTGGAGTTCATCCCAGGGACACAAGGGTGGTTCAACATACGCAAATCAATCAATGGAATACATCACATCAACAAGTGAAAGAACATAAACCACATGATCATCTCAATAGATGCCGAAAAAGCATTTGATAAAATTCAACACCCATTTATGATAAAAACTCTCACCAAAGTGGGTACAGAAGGAACATATCTCAACATCATAAAAGCTATATATGACAAACCTACAGCCAGCATAGTACTCAATGGTGAAAAACTCAACAGCTTCCCACTAAAACCTGGGAGAAGACAAGGATGCCCACTATCACCACTCCTATTCAGTATAGTCTTGGAAGTCCTAGCCACAGCAATCAGGTAAGAGAGAGAAATAAAAGGGATCCAAATTGGAAAAGTAAAAATAAAAGTGTCAATATATGCCAACGAAATGTTACTATATACAGGAAACCCTAAGAGGTCCACACAAAAACTACTAGAGGTAATCGAAGAATTCAGCAAGGTAACAGGTTACAAGATTAACGTTCAAAACTCACATTTCTTGACACTAACGATGAATCAACAGAAAAAGAAAGTAAAGAAACAATCCCCTTTAAAATAGCACCCAAAGTAATAAAATACCTAGGAATGAATCTAACCAAGGAGGTGAAAGAATTATACACAGAAAACTATAAAACATTGATGAAGGAAATTAAAGAACACTTAAAAAGTGGAAAGATATCCCATGCTCTTGGATTGGAAGAATCAATATTGTTAAAATGGTCACACTGCCCAAGGCAATCCTCAGATTTAATGCAGTCCCTGTCAAATTACCCTGGACATATTTCACAGAACTAGAACAAATCATAATAAAATTTAATTGGAACCATCAAAGACCCAGAATTGCCAAATCATTACTGACGAAAAGTAAAGAGGCTGGAGGAATAACTCTCCCAGACTTCAGACAATACTATAGAGCTACAGTCATCAAGACAGCATGGTATTGGTACAAAAACAGACATATAGATCAATGGAACAGAATAGAGAGCCCAGAAATGAACCCACAAACTTTTGGTCAACTCATCTTCAACAAAGGAGGCAAGAATATACAATGGAATAAAGACAGTCTCTTCAGCGAATGGTGTTGGGAAAACTGGACAGCAGCATGTAAAGCAATGAAGCTAGAACACTCCCTTACACCATACACAAAAATCAACTCAAAATGGATCAAAGACTTAAACATAAGACAAGATGCAATAAACCTCCTAAAGGAAAATATAGGCAAAACATTATCTGACATATATCTCAAAAATTTTTTCCTTCAAGAAATAAAAGCAAGAATAACAAAATGGATCCTAATGAAATTTGCAAGCTTCTGCACAGCAAAGGAAATCATAGCAAAACAAAAAGTCAACCTACGGAATGGGAAAAAATTTTTGCAAATGAAACCGACAAGGCTTGATCTCCAGGATATATAAGCAGCTCATATGACTCAATAAGAAGAAAATAAACAACCCAATCCAAAAATGGGTAGAAGACCTAAACAAGCAATTCTCCAAGGAAGACATACAAATGATCAATAGACACATGAAAAAATGCTCAATATCACTAATTATCAGTGAAATGGAAATCAAAACTACAATGCGGTATCACCTCACACCAGTCAGAATGGCCATCATTTAAAAGTCCACAAATGCTGGAGAGGCTGTGGAGAAAAGGGAACTCTCCTGCACTGCTGGTGGGAATGCAGTTTGATGCAGCCACTATGGAAAACAGTATGGAGATTCCTCAAAAGACTAGAAATAAACTTACCATATGACCCAGGAATCCTGCTCCTGGGCTTATATCCAGAAGGAACCCTAATTCAGGATGACACCTGCACCCCAATGTTCATAGCAGCATTATTTACAATAGCCAAGACATGGAAACAGCCTAAATGTCCATCAACAGGTGACTGGATAAAGAAGAAGTGGTATATGTATACAATGGAATACTACTCAGCCATAAAAACTGACAACACAACGCCATTTGCAGCAACATGGTTGCTCCTGGAGAATGTCATTCTAAGTGAAGTAAGCCAGAAAGAGAAAAAAAATACCATATGAATTTGCTCATATGTGAAATCTAAAAAAACAAAAAACAAAAAAACAAGAAAAGCGAACAAAGCATAAATACAGAACTGAAATAGACTCAGACATAGAATACAGACTTGTGGTTGCCAAGGGGGTGGGGGGTGGGAAGAGATAGACTGGAATTTCAAAACTGTAGAATAGATAAACAAGATTATACTGTATAGGACAGGGAAATATGTACAAGATCTTATTTTAGCTTACAGAGAAAGGAATGTGACATGAATATATATATGTTCATGTATAATTGAAAAATTGTGCTCTACGCTGGAATTTGACACAACATTGTAAAATGATCATAAATCAATAAAAATGTTAAAAAATTGTAGAATACATAAACAAGATTATACTTTATAGCACAGGGAAATATACACAAGATCTTATGCTAGTGCACATTAAAAAAAATATGACAATGAATATATATATGTTCATGTATAAGTGAAAAATTGTGCTTTACAGTGGAATTTGACACAACATTGTAAAATTATTTTAAATTAGAAAAAAAATTTATATTGTTAAAAAATCTTTTAAAAAAATTTTAAAAAATAAAATTTTTAGGAAAAGAAAAAGGAAACAATAATCCCAAAGCCTGTGTAAGGAATCCACAAACACATAGAAAGATAGATAATATAGGCATCAAAGGATAATCTTCCAGGCCAAGGTACAAGATAAAAATTCCAGAAGATGAAATAAGTGAGGAGGGGATAGACAAGTTATCTGAGAAGGAGTTTAAAGTAATGATGTCCAAGATGTTCAGTGAACTCAAGAGGAGTATAGATGCACAGAGTTAAGTTTTCAGCAAAGAGTTGGAAAATATAAAGAATACCCAAACAGAGTTGAAGAATAAAATCACTGAAATGAACAATACACTAGAAGGAACCAAGAATAGACTAAATGAGGCAGAAGACCGGATCGGTGAACTAGAAATAACTCTGGGACAGCATGAAGTGCACAAATGTTAGCATTTTGGCGTCCCAGAAAGAAGAGTGAGAGAAAGGACTTGAGAAATTATTTGGAGAGATAATCTCTGAAAACTGCCCCAACTTGGGAAAGGAAACAGTCACTCAAGTCCTGGAAGCACAGAAAGCACCACACATAATCAGCCCAAAGAGGAACACACCAAGGTACATAGTCATCAAATTGACAACAATTAAGGATAAGGAGAAAATATTAAAACAAGCAAGAGAAAAGCAACAACTAATGTAAAAAGGAACTCCCTTAAGGTTATCAGCTGATTTTTCAGCAGAAACTCAACAAGACAGAAGGGAGAGGCATGATATATTTAAAGTGATTAAAGCGGAAAACTTACAACCAAGAATACTCTATCTAGCAAGGCTCTCATTCAGACTTGATGGAGAAATCAAAATCTTCACAGATGAACAAAAGCTAAAAGATTTCAGCACCATCCAACCAGCTTTACAGCAAATGTTAAAGGACCTGCTCTAGTCATCAAACCATAAGAAAATCGAATAATCACTTGAAATGTAAATGGACTAAATGCACCCAACAAAATACATATTGTGATTGATTGCATTAAAAACCAAAACCCGTCTATATGTTACCTAAAAGAGACTCACTTCAGATTGAAATACAAACACACACTGAAAGTGAAAGTATGGAAAAAGATATTTCATGGAAATGAAAAGAAAGCCGAGCAGCAATACTCATATTAGACAAAGTAGACTTCAAAAAAAGTCTATAATAAAGGAACAAGGACATTGTATAATGATAAAGGGATCAATACAAGAAGAGGATAAAACATTTATTAGCATATATGCACCTACTAAAGGAACATATAAATACATAAACCAACAATTATCAAACACAAGGGGATAAATTGACAATAATACAACAATAGTAGGGGACTCTAACACCCCTCTTATGTCAATTAAAAGATCATCAGAACAAAATCAATAAGGAAGCAGTGGTCTTAAATGACACATTAGGACTAGTTGTACTTAAATAAATTCCTAAAAATATACAATCTTCCAAGACTGATTTAGGAAGAAATAGATAATCTAAACAGATAGATCACAAGTATTGAAACTGAATCAGTAATCAAAAAGTTCCAATAAACAATTATCCAGAACCAATGGCTTCAGAAGATAGCACTACATATAAAAAAGAGTTAAGATGTATCCTCTCAAACTATTCCAAAAAACTGAAGAGAGAGGAACACTCTCAAATTCATCCTACAGGCTTACCATTACTCTGGTACCAAAACTAGGGGAAAAAAAAAGATATTATAAAAGAGATAGAGATAAGAGAGAGAGAGAGAACTATAGGTCAACATCAGTGATGAATATAGATGCAAAAATCCTCAACAAATTATTAGAAAACTGAATTCAGCGATATATAATAAGGATGATACACTACAAGTAAGTGGGATTTATTCCAGGAATGCAAGGATGTTTTAATATCTGCAAATCAATCAATGAGATATACCACATTAACAAAAAGGACAAAAATAATAGGGTCATCTCAATAGATGCAGAAAAAGCATTTGACAAAATTCAACACCTATTCATGACAAAAACTTTCAACAAAGTTGGTATAGAGGGAGCACATGTCAGTATAAAAAAGGCCTTCTATGAAAAAAAAAAAAAACACAGCTAATATCCAATGCTGAAAAGTTGAAAGCTTTAGCTCTAAAATCAGGATCAAGACAAAGATGTCCACTCTCACCACTTCTATTTAACATGGTATTGTAAGTTCTAGTCATAGCAATCAGATAAGATTTTTTAAATGGCCTCCAAATTGGAAAGGAAGAATTAAAACTCTATTTGCAGGTGACATGATATCATATATAGAACACTCTAAAGTCTCCACCAAATAATTGTTAAAAGTAATAAAATTTTCAGGATACAAGATTAATATACAGAAACCTGTTGCTTTTTTGTAGATTATCACTATTATTTTGGATCTGTCTCCTTAGATGAGGGAAACAGAAGCAAAAATAAACAAATGGAACCTAATTAAACTTACAACCTTTTGCACAGCAAAGGAAACTATCAACAAAACAAAAAGACAACCTCTTGAATGCAAAGGATATTTTCAATGATATATATGATAAGGGGTTAACAACCAAAATATATAAAGAGCTCATGCATGTCAATAGCAACAAAAAAGAAATAACCCATTTAAAAATTAGGCAGAGGATCTGAATAGATATTTTTCAAAAAAAGACATGCAAATGTCTAACAGGCATCGGAAAAGATGCTCAATCTCACTAAGTATCAGGGAAATGCAAATTAAAACCACAATGAGTTATTACCTCACACCTGTCATAATGGCTGTCATCAAAAGACAACAAATAATAAATGTTGGGAAGGATGTAGAGAAAAGATAGCCCTAGTTCACTGTTGGTGGAAATGTAAATTGGTACTGCCACTATGGAAAACAGTATGGACATTCCTCAAAATGCTACATATTTTGAACTGCCGTGTGACTCAGAAATGTCACTATTTTGTGTATGTATGTGTATATATATATGTATACATGTATATATATAGATAGATATCACTATCTCAAAGAGATATCTGCACCTCCATGTTAATAGCATCATTATTTACAATAATCAAGATATGAAAACAACATAAATGCCCAGTGATGAATGAATAGATAAAGAAAATATGGTATATCTTTAAAATGAAATATTCTCAACCTTAAAATAAGAAATAATCCTATCATTTTCAACAACACGGATGAACCTAGAGGACATGCTAAGTGAAATAAGCCAGACACAGAAAAACAAATACTGCATGATCTCACTTATATATGGGATTTTAAAAGTTCCACCTCATGGAGAAGGTGGCCAAGATGACTGAGTAGGAAAACCCCGAGCACACCTTCTCTCATAAGCACACTCAAATTACAACTATTTACAGACAAACTATTGAAGATAAAAACCAGAAGACTAGCAGAAAACATCTACTACAACTAAAGATATAAAGAGGGAACCACAATAAAGTGGGTAGGATGTGTGGAAAAGTGGTATAGTCAGTACCCAAGCCCCAGGTGGGTGACGCCAAAATGGGAGTATAATTACAATTTAGAGGTTCTCACCAAGGAGCAAGTGGTCCAAGCCCCACATCAGGCTCCCCAGCCTGCAGGATTAGCCTCTAGATTGTTTGGATTTAAGGCCCATAGGGCTTACATTGGGGAGTGCTAGAGGGCCAGAGGAAATAGAGACTCCACTCTCAAAGGACACACACAGAATCTCACATGTTCTGGGACACAGGGAAAAGACTTTAATTTGAAAAGAGCCTGAAAGAAAAGAAAAAAAAAAGAGCCTGGATCTTATACACCTGCTGATCTGGGGAGATTCCCAGAGAGGCAGAAGGCAGCTGGAGCTCACCCTGGTTGTGTTCAAAGGCTGCAGCCATTTTGGGGAGTTTTTTCTACTATATGGATACACATTTTATTTTGGAATACTCCCTCTAGCTTATTAGCACCTGGACCTGGCCCTGTCCACCAGCCTGTCAACACCAGTAATGGGATACCTCAAGGAAAGTAATGAGCAGGAGAGGAAACAACGCCATTTGCCACCAGTCATGCTGCCTTAAGAAACCCTGAGCCTACGGCTGACCAGGAATTGACCTTGTCAACCAGAGGACCCAGGACCCAGCCCCACATATCACTGTGCCAGAACTATCCCTGAGACACTCAGGGCCCTGCAGCCAGAGAATCAGGGACCTAGCTCCACCAATCAGTGAGCCATCATTAGCCCCAAGATTCCCGTAGCCTCAGTCCCTCTCATCAGCAGGCCAACATCAAATCTAGGAATCACATGTCTTGCAGACAGAAATGCCAGGACATGTCTCCAGCCATGGGTGGGTCACAATCAGTCTCAGCACCTAGAATCACCCACCAGTGGGTGGGCAACAGTTTAGGGATTTCCTTAGCCCAGTCCCTACCAATCAGCAGGCAGATATGGGCCCCAGGACCACCAAAGTCCTACAACCTGACATTTCAGGACCTAGCCTACTCACCAGCAGACTGGTACCTGCCCCAGGAACACATAGTCCCTGGCTCTGCCCACTAGCAAGCCACCACCACATCTGGAACAATCATGATTCTTTAGATAGAGATCTTGGGGCCAAACTCTGACCACCATTTTCCTGCACTAGACCATGACTCCCTGGGCCTCAGCCCTACACACAATAGCAGGTCAACAACACCCCTGGAAAGCCCCAAGACCCTGACCCAACCAACTGCATGCAGCACCATTTCTGTGACACCTTGGACTACTCAACCACTCTCCCTGGTAAATGTCCCCATTTACTGGTGGGCCAGCACCAGCTTTGGAAAACCCCAGACCTCACAGCCACCACCCACCAGCAGGCTAACACTAGATCCAGACCTCACAGCCACCACCCACCTGCAGGCTAACACTAGATCCAGGAAACCTGTTCCTGTAACCTCACAACCTAGCTCCACCCACCAGTGGGCCAGCAATAACCTGAAATCCTACAGTCTTTACAGCCATCCACTTTGTGATATGGCTTCACCTAATAGCAGCCAGCAGCCTACACACAAGGCAATGCCTGGCAACCATCCAGATCAGGAGCCAGCCATGCCTACCAGATCAACAACAGGTCAGCCTGCCACAACAGAAGGACCTACATGGAACACAAGGGAATGCCACTAAAGCATATAGCTCTGCTGACCAGAGGGAAGTGTGCTGTTGAGACTCGTGGGACATCTCCAGCAAAAGGTCACTTATCTGAGATCAGGAAACATAAACAACCTACCAAATGCATAGAAATAAAGGCAGAAAATTAGGCAAAATGAGTCAACAGAGAAAATGTTCCAAACAAAGAAATGAGGTAAAATCCCAGAAGAGGAATTAAGTGAAGTGGAGATAAGCAACCTTTCCCATTAAGTGTTCAAGGTGATGATCATAAGATACTCAAAGAACTCAAGAGAAGAATGGATGAACAGAGTGAGAACTTTAACAAACAGATATAAAATACAAAGAAGAATCAAACAGAACTAAAGAATACAATAACTGATATTAAAAAATATACCTGAAGGAATCAACAAAGATAGGATGATAGAGAACAGATCAGTTAGCTGAAAGAGAGTGGTGGAACTCACTGGAGCTGAACAGAAAAAAAAGAGGACAATTTAAGAGACTTTTGGGAATACATTAAGTGTACTATATTCACATTATAGGGGTCGCAGAAAGAGAAGAGCGATAAAGGGCCAGAGAACATAGTTGAAGACATAATACACAAGAACTTCTCTAACCTCAGAGAGGAAATAGACATCCAAGTCTAAGAAGCAGAGTCTCAAACAGGAACAACCCAAAGATGATCACACCAAGATACATTATAATTAAAATGACAAAAATTAAAGACAAGGAGAGAATACCAAAAGAAACAAGGAAAACTAACATGTACAAGGAAACTCTTATAAAACTCTCTGCTGACTTTTCAGAAGAAGGAAGTGACATCATATATTTAAAATTATAAAAGGGAAAAACCTACAATCAAGAATATACTCTAATAGCAAGGCTTTCATTCAGATTTGATGGAGAGATTGAAAGTTTTACAGACAAGTAAAAGCTAAGATTTCAGCACCACCAAACCAGCTTTACAAGAAATGTTAAATAGAATTCTCTAAACGAAAAAGAAAAGGCACAACTAGAAGCATGAAAATTAGAAAAGGAAAAATCTCATTGATAAAGCCAAATCAGTCTCTTCAATAAGTGGTGCTAGAAAAACTGGAAAGCTACATGTTAAAGAATAAAAATAGAACATTTTCTTATAACATATACAAAAAAAAAAAAAGAAACCCTCAACATGGATTAAAGACCTAAATGTAAGACCAGAAACAATAAAACTCCTAGAAGAAAACATAAGCAGAACATTCTTTGACAAAAATTATAACAATTTTTTTTTGATCTTTCTCCTAAGGCAAAGGAAAGGAAAGCAAAAATAAACAAATGGGACCTAATTAAATTTACAAACTTTTGCACAGCAAAAGATACCATCAACAAAAAGAAAATTCAGCCTACTGAATGGGAAAAAATATTTTAAAATGACATGACTAGTAATATCCTAATTATATAAACAGCTCATAAACTCCATATCAAATAAGTAACAAGACTAAAAAATTGGCAGAAGCAACTAAATAGACAATTTCCAAAGAAGACATACAGATGGCCAATAGGCATATGAAAAAATGCTCAACATCACACATCAGCAGGGAAATGCAAATCAAAACCACAATGAGATACCACCTCACACCTGTAAAGAATGGCTATTATACATATGTTGGCAAGGATGTGAGGAAAAGGGAACCCTCATGCACTGTTTGTGGGAATGTAGATTGGTTAGCTGCTATAAAAAAAAAACAGCATGAGTTACCTCAAAAAATTAAAAATAGAAATATCTTATGATCCAGCATTTCCAATCCTGGTATTTATCCAAAGAAAACAAAAATACTAATTAGAAAAGATATATGCACCCTTGTGTTTATTGCAGCATTATTTACAATAGTCAAGATTTGGAAGCAACCCAGGGACCCATAAGTAGATGAATGGATATTGAAGTTGGAGACACATACACACACACATACACACACACACACACACACACACACACACACACACACAATGGAATATTACTCAGCCATAAAAAGAATGAAATTTTGCTATTTGCAACCACATGGATGGACCTAGAGGGTATTGTTTTAAGAGAAATAAGTCAGACATAGAAACACAAATACTGTATGATCTCACTTATATGTGGAATCTAAAAACCAGAACAAATGAACAAACATAGCAAAGTAAAAACAGAGTTTTACATACAGAGGACAAACAGGTGATTGCCAGGGGGGAGGGGTCAGAAAAAATAGATGAGGGAGATTAAGAGGTACAAACTTCCACTTGCAAAATAAATGTCACTGGTATAAAATGTACAGTGTGGGGGAATATAGTCATTAACTATGAAATACATTTGTATAGTGACATTTTGTAGTTAGACTTATTGTGGTGATAGTTTGAAATGAATAGAAATATCTAAACACTATGTAATAGGAACATAGTGTTGTAGGTCAATTATACTTCAAAAAGAAACAAAGAAACAGAAATTAGCAAATTAATAATAGAAAAGGAAATCAATTTGTGGTTAGCAGATGTGGGGTGTGGGTAAGGGGGAATTGTATGAAGGCAGTCAAAAGTACAAAATTCCAGTTATAACATAAATAAATATTAGGGACGTAATGTACAAAATGATAAAAATAATTAACACTGCTGTATGTTATATGAGAAAGTTGTTAAGAGAGTAATCCTAAAATTTCTTATTGTAAGAAAACATTTTTTTCTATTTTTAAAATTTTGTATGTATATGAGATGATGGATGTTCACTAAGTTTGTGATAATCGCTTCATGATGTATGGAAATCAAATCATTACGCTGTACACTTTAAACTTATACAGTGCAGTATGTCAACTATATCTCCATAAAACTGAAAGAATTTTTTTTAAAGTCTAACTTGTAAAAGTGGAGAATAGAATGTTTACTGCTAGTATTTTGGAGGGTGTGAAAATGGGGATATTGGTTAAAGTATACAAAGGTCCAGTTATCTGGAATGAATAATTCTCTAAATGTTACACACAGCAAGTTGACTATAGTTAATATTTTATTGTATACCAGAAATTTGCAAAGAGTTAATCATAAATGTTTTCACCAAAAAAAAAATGTAACTATGTAAGGTGATGGATATGTTACTTAACTTGGTTGTGGTAATCATTTAAATATATATATATATATATATATATATATAAACACACACACACACATGACATTGTATACCTTAAATATATACATATTTATTTGACAATTATACCTAAATAAAATTGGAAAAAAATTTAAAAGAGAGATTCACAAGCCACACACACACACACAAAGTGACCAATTCTTTTAAAATGATAATAAATATTATTTTTTCAATCCTCATGCTAGAGGAACTTTCTCTCTAGTCTTAAACCCTGTCACCTTCTTCTCCCTCTCTTGGCAAATGACTTACCTATTATTTAAAAATTTTGTGTTTTGTGTTATTGTAGTTTTGTTTAGATTCACTAAGCTGTGTTTTTACCAGTCCAGATGTAGTGTTGTAAATTAAGGATCTATTTTGAATAGTTACTGCAGAGACTTGTGGACATGTGACTCACAAAAGTGAAAGAAGTAAAATTTATTTTTGGCATTCATAGTCGAATAAGTCCATTAGCAAAACTAAAATAATAAAGCTTTAGAGTTTCTTTTACTTGATCTCTAAATTATTCTTTGTATCAAGTCAATTGAATTCAACATATATTGAGCACCTACTATGCCTATAATATATAATTACTATTTTCATAGAACAAGGCAAATCTTTAAAGTGCTAAGTAACAAAAATGACTTAACCAAGATGAAACATGAAGACTATAGGAAACTGAAAAAAGGAAAAGAAACTCTTCCAAATTAAGCAGTAAGCAGAGTAGTTTGCACTAAAAATACCCATGCATCATCTCATCCTCAAACTAATCATCAGTGAAAGGTAGTGGAAAACTTCAAAGAGAACAGCATCCTAGTTCTCTCCAATTAAAGTAATCTACTCAAATTGACCCAAACCAGATATTTCCTTTAATTTAAAAAATTATAACGCTTACTTACTTTAATGTTCTAGCTTTATAATGAAATTGGTTACTTCCACTAATAAGACTGACATTGCCAAACCAATTCCAAAGCAGTATTTTGATGATACAGAAACAATTACACAAAATAATTCTCCAGATGTTTCAGGAAACAGCACTCTACTTGACATTAAAAAAATACTGAGGTATTTTGCATAGATTTTTATCTGGATAAAAACAACAAAATTAGTTTGAATTGAAAAGAAACAGCACTTGGCATCAAGACCTGCCATGTCACTTCAGTGGCAAAGTGTAGGCCCATATGTACAACCCTTGTCCTGTCTACAGTCACACTTGAATCCTAATTTCTCTTCTAGGAAAATGTGGCAGTCATGTGAAATGATATATCTTATTCTAATGTTCACAGTATGCATGGCATGGACTCTGATTTATCTTATCTGTAAAATGAGATCAGACTAATGTTTAGATAGCTAGAGATATGAATAAATATTATTTCTTTCAGTTTTGTAACAGATGTTAAAATATTTTAAAATTATATATACTCTACTCACAAATGGCAGTTATAGACAAAATTGACAGTGGGTTCTCCAGAAACATACTTTTACTATAAATGTCTAGTTTTCTTTCTGCTTTGTACTACATTCTTGTCTTGGTAATAGATCTCTGTAACAGTTTCCATCTTGAGTAATATGTACCTTCCAAGAAAAAAAATTTTGAAATGAAATGTTATTTTTTTGTCAGACTATCCCATAAAATAATTAAATACTGTAACCATTGTTATAAGGCTAGTATATTAGTTTGACTATAATAGAGCAGTCTGAATTTAGGTGCCAAGGCTTAATTGGTTGTAATTGTTTTTTATGAATGTATTTTAAATTTGATTAGTTATTTTTGCCCAGGCTGCTCCAAACATTAAGTGTATATGTATAGCCCAATCCCTAAACACCCTTGGTGTGTTTAGGCTCCATGGCCTCTGCTTTGTCTCACCATTTTTTTCTCCACATTTCTACCCACCAATTTCCACAATTCCCCTCTCACCTCATAGGAATAAATTCTTTTGTTAATTTCTAATATCTCATTCTGTGTTTCTTTATGCAAATACAGATAAATATGAATATATTCTTATCCTGCTACTTTATGTTTGTATGCAGAATACAGTATTCTGCACTTTACTTTTTTAAATTAATACCTCGCACAGATCTTTCCACATCAGTAAATAGAAGACTCTCTCATGTTTTACATTTACATCTATATATTACTCTAATATATGGATGTGCCATAGTCTATTAAATCAGTTCCCTATATATGGACACATGGGTTTCCAAATTTTTGCTATTACAAACCATGCTCAGTGAGCAAACTTTAAATATATATATATATATATATATAATATTTGTGTACAAATGTATCTGATAAATTTCCATAAGTTAATTTTCTAAATATATGGTTGATTCACAATATTACATTAGTTTTACATGTATAGCATAATGATTCAATATTTTTATAGATTATGTAAATATTATTAAAAATAATCTCTATATTTCCCTGTGCTATACAATATATCCTTGTTGCATATCTATTTTATACATAGTAGTTTGTATTTCTTAGCCCCAAACTCCTATCTTGCTCTTCCCCATTACCTTCTCCCCACTGGTGACCAACACTTTGTTTTCTGTATCTGTAAATCTGTTACTGTTTTGCTATATATATCCATTTCCATTATTTGTTCAATTCCACATATAAGTGATAACATACAGTTTGTGTCCTACTCTGCCTGACTTTTCTAAGCAAAATACTCTAGGTCCATCCACATTGCTGCAAATGGCAGAATATTATTATTTTATGACTGAGTATACATAAATATACAATGGAATACATACATATATGATGTACATATAAATATGTATATATGTGTGTGTGTGTATGTATGTGTGTGTGTGTGTATATCTTCTTTATCCATTCATCTGTTGATGTACACTTGAAATGCATCCATATCTTGACTATTGTAAAGTTGCTATGAACATTGGAGTGCATGTATATTTTTAAATTACTCTTTTAACTATTTTCAGATATACCAAAGAGTGGAACTGCTGGATCATATGGTACTTCTATTTTCATTTTTGGAAACTTCCGTGCAATTTTCCATAATGGGTGCACCAATATACATTCCCACCAACAGTGTACAAGGGTTTCCTTTTTTGCGCATCTGTACCAACATTTGTTATTTATAGACTTTTGATGACAGCAATTATGATAAGTGTGAAGGGATATCTTATTGTGGTTTTGATTTGTATTTCTCTAATAATTAGCAATCTTGAACATCTTTTCATGTGCCTAATGGCCATCTGCACATCTTCTTTGGAAAAATGTCTATTCAGGCCTCCTTCCATTCTTTAATCAAGTTGGTTTTTTTTTTTTTTGATCGAGTTGCCTGAAATGTTTATTTATTTTGGATATTAAATCCCTTATCAGTTATATCATTTGCAAATATTTCTCTCATTTCATAGGTTGTCTTTTCATTTTGTTTATGGTTTCCTTTTATGTGCAAAAATTGTATGTTAAATCAGGTCCCATTTGTTTATTTTTGCTTCTATTTCTATTGCTTTAGGAAACACATAAAAAATATTTCTATGATTTTGCCTATGTTCTATTTTAGGAGTTTTATGGTTTCATGTCTTACATTTAGGTTTTAATCGACTTTGAGTTTATTTTTGTATATAGTACGAGGAAATGTTCTCACGTAATTCTTTTACAAGTAGCTATCCAGTTTTCCTAGCACCACTTATTGAAGAGATTGTCTTTTCTCCATTGTCTATTCTTGCCTTTTTTGTCATAGAAAAATTCACCATAGGTTTATTTCTGGGCTCCCTATTCTGTTCAATTGAATGATGTGCTTGTTTTTGTGCCAATTCCACGCTGTTTGATTACTGTAGTTTTACAAAATAGTCTGAAGTCTGATAGGGTGATACCTCCAGCTCTGTTCTTTTTTCTCAAGATTGCTTTGGCAATTCAGGTTTTTTTTGGTTTCATATAAATTTTATCAATAATTGATCAAATTTTGTAAAAAAGTCATTGTATTTTGATAAGGATTACATTAAATTTGAAGATTGCTTTGGGTTGTATGGACATTTTTAAAATAATAATTATTTCAATCTAAGAAATGGGAGAGATTTTTTGTCTCACTTTCAATTTCCTTTGTTTCACCTTCAATTTCCTTTATCAATATGTTAATGTGTTCAGTGTATAGGTCTTTAACCTCATTGGTTAAGTTTATTTGTGGGCATTTTATTCTTTATGATGTAATTTTAAATGAGATTTTTTTTTTTGCTTTTTACTTTCTCATTATGATAGTTTATTATTAGTGTATAGAACAGTGACAGATTTCTGTATAATTAATTTCATATTCTGCAACTTTACTGAATTACTTTATTAGTTCTAATAGTTTTTTGGTGGAGATTTTAGCATTTTCTATATAAAGTATCAGGTCATCTGCAAATAGTGACATTTTTACTTCTTCTCTTACAAATTGGATGCCTTTATTTCTTTTTTCTTGTGTGGTTCCTATCCCTAGGACTTCTGGTACTATGTTAAATAGAAGTGGCAAGAGTGGGCATTCTTATTTTCTCCATGATTTTAGAGGAAAAGCTTTTAGCTTTTCACTGTTGAGTATGATGCTACCTGTGGGTTTGTCATAAATGACCCATATTGTGTTGATAAATGTTCCCTGTGCACCAACTTTGATGCAAGTTTTCATCATGAATGGATTTTAATTTTTGTCCATTTTTTTCTGCATCTGTTGAGATGATTATGTAATTGTTTTCATTCCTTTTGTTAATATGGTGTATCACATTGATTTGCAAGTAATGAACCATCCTTGCATCATTGGAATAAACCCCACTTGATCATAGTGCATGAATCTTTTACATATTTATTTATTCTTAGTTTTTATCATTATATAATGTTCTTCTTTGTCATTTATTATAGGCTTTCTTTTAAAGTCTATTTTGCCTGATATGAGTGTTGATTCCCTAATTTCTTGTCATTTATTTTTGCATGAAATACGTTTTTTCATCCCCTCACTTATCTATGTATCTTTAGCTCTAAAGTGAATCTGTTGTAATAAACATGTATATGGGCTTTGTAATTTTAATACAATCATTCACCCGGTATCTTTTGATTGGAGTATTTATTCCATTGCTATTTAAAGTAATTATTTATAGATATGCACTTACTACCATTTGTTACTTGTTTTCTGGTTGTTGTTTTTTTTTTAACATTTTTTATTGAGTAATAGTCATTTTACAATGTGGTGTCAAATTCTAGTGTAGAGCACAATTTTTCAGTTATATATGAACATATATATATTCATTGTCACATTTTTTTCACTATGAGCTACCACAAGGTCTTGTATATATTTCCCTGTGCTATACAGTATAATCATGTTTATCTATTCTGCATTTTAAAATCCCAGTCTGTCCCTTCCCACCCCCAGACCCCTTGGCAACCACAAGTTTGTATTCTATGTCTATGAGTCTGTTTCTGTTTTGTATTTATGTTTTGTTTTGTTTTGTTTTGTTTTGTTTTTAGATTCTTCATATGAGTGATCTCATATGGTATTTTTCTTTCTCTTTCTGGCTTACTTCACTTAGAATGACATTCTCCAGGAACATCCATGTTGCTGTAAATGGTATTATTTTATTATTTTTTATGGCTAATTAGTATTCCATTGTATAAATATACCATAGTTTCTTTATCCAGTCACCTGTTGATGGACATTTAGGTTGTTTCCATTTCTTGTCTATTGTAAATAGTGCTGCTATGAACATTGGGATGCATGTATCTTTTTGAATTAAGGTTCCCTCTAGATGTATGCGAAGGAGTGGGGTTGCAGGATCATAAGGTAAGTCTATTTTTAGTTTCTTGAGAAATCTCCATACTGTTTTCCATAAGGGCTGCACTAAACTGCATTCCCACCAGCAGTGTAGGAGGGTTCTCTTTACTCCACAGCCTCACCAATTATCAATTGTGGACCTTTTAATGAGGCCATTCTGACTAGTGTGAGGTGATACCCCATTGTAGTTTTGATTTGCATTTCTCTGATAATTAGAGATGTTGAGCATGTTTTCATGTGCTAATTGGCTATTTGTATGTCTTCATTGGAGAATTCCTTGTTTAGGTCTTCTGCCCTTTTCTGGATTGGGTTGTTTGTTTTTTCTTATTAAGTTGTTTGAGTTTTTATATGTTCTGGAAATTAAGCCCTTGTCAGTCTCATTATGTGCAAATATTTTTCCCATTTTGTAGGGTTTTTTTTTTTTTGCTTTACTTATGGTTTCCTTTGCTCTACAAAAGTTTATAACCTTAATTAGGTCCCATTTCTTTATTTTTTATTTTATCTCTATTGCCTGATTAGACAGTCCTAGGAGATCTTGCTGCCTTTCAAATCATCTCTGTATCTTTAACTTTTGCCATTTTAATTATAATATGTCTTGGTGTAGTCTGTTTGGATTCATCTTGGTTGAGATCCTCTGTGCTTCTCATGCTTGAATGATATCTGTTTCCTTCTTCAATTTTGGTTTGTTTTCAGCCATAATTTCATTAAATACATTTTTGTCCCCCCCCCTTCTTCTGAAGCCCATATAATGTAAATGTACCTATGCTTGATATTATCCCAGAGATCTCTTAATCTGTTCTCATTTTTTTTTTCAATTTGTGTTTCTTTTTGTGGCTCTGATCGGGTCATTTCCAGTATCCCATTTTCTAGATTGCTAATACATTCTTCTGTATCACTTAGTCTGCCAGTAAATCCTTCTGCTCTGTTTTCCATTTCAGTTATTTTATTTTTCAGTTCTGACTAGCTCTTTTTAAATATTCTAGTTTTTTGTTAAAATTCTCACCATGTTTTCTATTATTTTCTTTAATTCAGTTAGTATTCTTATTACTAATGCCTTGAACTCTTTACCCAGTAAATCATTTATTAGTTTCATTATTTTTTCAGGTGTTTTTTCTTGCTATTTCAATTGAGACCAGTTCCTTTATTCTCAGTTTGCTTAGCTATCTGTATGAATTTAGCTAAAGCAGTTACTTATTGCAGTCTTGAATGGATATCCTTATGTGGGATCATCCATAAACAGTCTGCATGTGCCCAGGAGGCCTTTCGTTGGAGAGATGGATTTGATGTAATAATAGACATCTTCCTTGGGGTGTGCTGGCAGCTATCATGTCTTTCCCTGGGATGTTTTGTATTAGTTATGGGTAGAGATGGAGGGGCTAGGGCCAGAGTCATGTTTGAGGTCTTTCCCTCTGCTCAGTGGCCATTGTTACCCTGTGGAGGGCAGGGTTGGATTCCAAGTTGTTGGAGCAGAAGCCCTGAGGGTCAAGTCTGATCTAGCTCTGTTTCATTTAAGTGTGTACTCTCTCCTACTGCAGCACTGACACCCCTACCTCAGAAGAGAGCAATGTTAGAGCAAGAGAGATCTGTGCAGACTCTCAGCTCCTGTCGGAGTATGGGCTGTCATAGTCTGGCTTCCATCAGAGATTGGGATTGCTACTGAAGTGCTGCCTATGAAGGCACCAACAATGGCTTATAGTGCCCCATTCATATGCAGCACTGGGTCCAGGTAACATCTGCACCCAATGACCAAGCTCTTTTCCCAGTCATGGTAGTCCTCACTCCAGTATGGTGCTGTGATGTGAAGTAAGCAGGGCTGGAGCATGTACTCAGCTCATGTTCAGCCTCAATGGGGCAATCATGGGAAATCAGGCAGCCACTGGAGCAGTCTCCTTTCTTCATTCTGCTGCAAAAGCAAGCCAGTTTGCATCATCTCCTCTCTAGTGGAGTCCAGGCTTCCCAACAGCCCTCATATTAGGCCCTTTGACCCTCCAGCAAGCCAAGGAGTTTTGTCTTCCCTGTGTCAGACCCCAACACTGGGTTTCCCAATATGTAGATCTAACTGCTCACTCCTCAGGGAGGGATTCAACCCATTTATTCTCCCTTTTCCTCTGAGTTCACTTCCAAGGGCACAAGTCCCAATCTGAATACTTCTCTTCCCCCTCCTACCCAATTCTACATGTATCTTTCTTACAACCTTTGTTGTACAGGAATCTTTCTGCCAGTTTCCAGGTAGTTTTCAATGAGAATTGTTCCACATGTAAATGTACTTTTGATGTGTTCATGGGAGGAGTTGAATTTTACATTCTCCTACTCCACTATCTTAATCCAACTTTCCTAATAGCTACACTTTAATTAGATTTCCTTCGTTTTTCCCTAACACTCTCTGTGTTATAGGCTTTTCTAATATATTACATTTAGTCTTAATATCTCCCTAAGCTCCTCATGGTTGTGAGTTTCTTAGTCTTTCCTTTATTTTGATGACTTTTACTGTTTGGGGAATTACTAGTCTTGTATTTTGTAAAATGTACTTCAATTTGGATTTTCTTAACTTTTTATCATGGTTAATGTATTAGTTATCTAGGGCTGCTGTAATAAGTTACCACAAACTTAATATCCTAAAAACAGCAATATTTACTCTGTCACAGTTTTGAAGCCCAGCTGGCATTTAACCCAGTATAGTTAGAAAGAGATTAGAAGTATTTGGGAGGAAGAAAACAGAAACAAAACAGCATCTTTATCACATAATATCAAGGATACATATTTTCAAGGTGATTTATCAATAATGTTCTTGACCTTGATTACCTGATTGAAGTAACATTTATCAAATTTCTTTGCTAAAAGTTGTGCATTTTCTCCATTTCTATTCTTTAATCTTGGACAGGAAGTTACTATGTGGTAAATTATTTTTCCCTTCTTTGAGGACAAAGTACACATGTAAATTATTTGGGTTTTTTCATGGGAGGATTGTTTCCTCTCTTTCATTCATTATTTTTATTTATTCACTTATTTATTCATTCAATAATTTATTTGTAATAAGTATTTATAGATATTTATTTTATATTTTGGGTTATAATCTAGTGGTACTTAATTTTGTTGTTTAAATTGTTTTAGCTTTGTCCAATGATAACTCTTGATTTGCTCCTGTGCCCTGTGACATATATCCATTCTTTCTAAAAATATGTATAACATATACTAGTTTAACCATTTTAAGTGTACTGTTCAGTGGCATTAAGTACATTTACAATGCTGTGCAATCACTATCACTAACCATTCCCAGAACAATTTCATCATCCCAAATAAAAACCTGGTAACCTCAATTATACTTTCTGTATCTATAAATATTTTTATAGATACATCATGTAAGTATATATAAGAAAAACCAGAGACTTACTATAGTTAAAGTGATCAAAAACAGATTTTAGTTGAGAACAATATCAATAGAGCAAAAGATACCTCATTATATAACTAGGCTCATTTCTGAATATAGCATGAAATAGTAGAGATTTATAGCCAAAGATTAGAGTGAGGGTCAGTGGGTGAATAACTACTAAGAAGAAACATCAGTAAGGGGCATTTTGGATAAATCAACTTCACAGAATTTTTGCTGAAGGCATGCCATGGTGATTAGATATGCCCTGGGGGATGGTGAACAACAAAAAATTTATCAGATAAGAGTTATCAGGGTAGGGGATTTTTGCTACTCTATGTTAGTAAGACCCTTGCTACAGTTGAGTGTTGAAAAGATGAACACAGAAGTCCAAAGGTTGAGGGCTAGATGTAAAGAAGTTTCAGAGAAGCCTGGTAAAAATTTGGTTAAAGATGGAATCTTTGTTAAATGGAATTATACATTTTTATGTATGACTTATTTCATTTAGCATATTGTTTTCACAGTTTATCCTTATTGCAGCATGAGTCAGAGTTTCGTCTTTTTAAAGTTGAATAGTATTCCATTGTATGTATACCACATTTTGTTTATTCATTCATCTGTTGAAGGACATTTGGGTTGTTTCCACTTTTGGGCTACTGTGAATAATGTTGCTATGAACTTTGGTGTACAATTATCTGTTTGAGTTCCTGTTTTCAATTATTTGGGGGATATATATATATATATTATAGAATATATATTAAGAATATAACTGTTAGATCACTTGGCAATTCTGTTTAAATATTTGAGGAATCACTGTGCATTTTCCACAGTAGTTGCACCCATTTTACATTCCCACCAGAAAAGCACAAGAGTTGCTATTTCCCCGCAGCACTTATCTTCATCAACAATGATTATATTCTGTTATTTCACAATATCCATCCTTGTGGATGTGAGCTGTTATTTCTCTGTGACTTTGATTTGAATTTCCTTGATGACTAGTAATATTGATCATCTTTTACATTCTTATCAGCCACTTGCAATATCTTCTTTGGAGAAATGTTTACTAAAGTACCTCACCCACTTTTGTATTGGGTTGTTTGTTTTTGTTATTGTTGCATTGTAAGAGTTCTTCATATTTTCTGGATGTTAATTTCCTATCAAATATATGATTAGCAAATACTTTTTTCCATTTCTTTGGATTGTCTTTTCATTCTATTGATAGAGTCCTCTGATGTGCAAAAGTTCTAAGATTGATATAGTCCAATTTATATATTTTTCATGTTCCCTGCTCTTTTGATATCATATCTAAGAAATTTTGATAAAATCCAAGGCCATGAAGAATTCCCCACTTTTTTCTGAGTTTCATAGTTTTGGCTCTTAAGTATTGTTCCATTTCAAGTAAATTTCTATATTTGGTGTATGGTAAGGATCCAATTATTATTTCCATGTGAATATTTAATTGTCCAGACACCAATTGTTGAAAAGACTCTTCTTTCCCTTTTGAATGTTCTTGGCACGCTTGTTGAAAATCAATTGATTATACATGCAAGGGTTTATTTGTGATTTTTAGTCCATTCTCTTGATTTGTATGTCAAATTTGATGTCATTAGCATAGTTTTGATTACTGTAGTTTAATAATAATTTTTTAAAACAAGAAGTGTGAGTGCTCCAATTTGGTTACTTTTTTTCAATATTGTTTTAGCTATTTGAGGTCCCTTGAGATTCCATATGAATTTTAGTATGTTTTTCATTTAATAAAACTTACCATTGTGATTTTGATAAAGATTGCATTAAATCTGTAGATCACTTTGAAGTGTATTGACATCTTCATGTTCACAAACACAGAGTGTATTTTCATTTATTAACATCTTTAATTTCTTGCAAAAATTTTTTGAAATTTTCAGTGTACATGTTTAATATTGGTTAATTTTATTCAAAAGTATTTTAATTTTTGATGCTATTGTAAATGGAATTGTTTACTTGTTTCCTTTTTGGATTGTTCATATTACTGTATAAAAGAGCAACAGATTTTTGGGTACTGATTTTGTATACTGTAAATTTACTGAAATTGTTTAGTAGTTTTAACATTTCCTTGTGGTGGACTATTTAGTGTTTTCTGCATTTAAGAACATGTTATCTGCAAACAGAGATTATTTTCATTCTACTTTTGTAATTTGAATGCCTCTATTTATTTTTATGCTTAGTTATTTTGACCAGAATTTTCAATATTATATTGAATGGAGTGTTGAAAGTGATTATCCTTGTCTAATTCCTTATGTTGGGGGAAAATTTTTTAGTGTTTCACCATTGAGTATAATGTTAGCTGTGGACTTTTCATATATGAGCTTTATCATGTTGAGGACATCTCCTTTTACTACTGGTTTATTCCTGGTATTTAACAGAAAGCAGTTTTGATTTTGGCAAATGATTTCTCTGAATTAGTTGAAATAATCATATGATTTTATTCCTCACATTATTCATTCTGTTAACATGGTATATTACACTGATCATTTTTCATATGTTGAGTGACCCTTGCATTTCAGAAATAAATCTCATTACATGGTGTTTAATCCTAATATGCTGCTGAATTTGGCTTACTAGTATTTTGTTCAGGATTTTTTCATCAAAAAATCATAAGGAATATTTGTCTATAATTTATTTTCTTATATTTGTCTGGTTTGATATCTGAATAATACTGTTCTCATAGTATGAGTTAAGAAGTGTCAAAAATGTATCCACTACTATTCTATTTTGTAAAAGTTAGAGAAGAATTGGTGTTGATTCTTTAAATGTTTAGTAAAATTAACTAGTGAAGTCATCTGATATAGAGCTTTCCTTTGTTAGGAGATTTTTGATTACTGGCTTAATCTCCTTATTAGTTATTTCTCTACTGAGATTTTCTAGTTCTCCTTTATTCAGTTTTGGTACCTAAAGTATGGTATGAAATAAATTGTGTTCCCCAAAATTTAAATGTTGAAGCTCAAACTCCCAATACTACTGTGTTCGGAGATACAGCTTTTAGAAGTTAATTAAGGTTAAAATGTATCATAAGTGTGGGGCCCTGATTTAATAAGGGTTTTGACTTTTAAGAGGAGGAAGAGAGCAAGATCTTTCTCTGCCATATGAAGGTAAAACAATAAGATGGCCATATGCAAGACAGGAAGTGAGCTTTCACTAGAACTTGATCATGCTGACACTGATTTTATACTTCCATTCTCCAGACCTATGAGAAAATAAATGTTTGTACAAATGGCCAATACACACATGAAAAATGCTCAATATCACTAATTATCAGTGCAGCAAATCTAAACCACAATGAGGTATCACCTCACACCAGTCAGAATGGCCATCATTCAAAAGTCCACAAATGATAAATTCTTGTGAGGGTGTGGAGAAAAGGGAACCCCCCCTACACTTTTGGTGGAAATGTAGACAGGTGCAGCTATTATGGAAAATAATATGGAGATTATTCAAAAAAACTATAAATAGGCTTAGCATATAATCCAGGAACTCCACTCCACACATGTTGCTGCAAATGGTTTGTTTTATTCTTTCCTATGGCTGAGTAGTATTCCATTGTATAAATATGCCACAACTTCTTTATCCAATCATCTGTCAATGGACATTTAAGTTGCTTCCACGTCTTGGCTATTGTATATAGTGTTGCTATGAACATTGGGGTGCATATATCTTTTCAAATTAGAGTTCCCTCTAGATAATGCCCAGGAGTGGGATTGCTGGATCATATGTTAAGTCTATTTTTAGTTTTTTGAGGAATCTTCATACTGTTTTCCATAATGCCTGCACCAAACTGTATTCCAACCAGCAGTATAGGAGGATACCCTTTTCTCCACACCCTCTTCAACATTTATGATTTATGGACTTTTTAATGACGACCATTCTGATGGGTGTGAGGTGATATGTATTGAAGTTTTGATTTGTATGTCTCTGATAATTCACAATATGGAGCATTTTTATGTGTTTATTGGCCATTTGCATGTCTTCATTGGAGAATTACTTGTTTAGGTCTTCTGCCCATTTGTATTCGGTTGTTCACTTTTGTGTTATTAAATTGTGAGAGCTGTTTATATATTTTGGAGATTAAGCCCTTGTCAATCTCATCTTTGGCAAATATTTTCTCCCATTCTGTAGGTTGTTGTTTTGTTTTACTTATGGTTTCCTTTGCTGTGCAAAAGCTTATAAGTTTAATTAGGTCCCATTTATTTTTGCTTTCATTACTATTGCCTGGGTATACTGTCTTTGAAGAACACTGCTAAGATTTAGGTCAGAGAATGTTTTGCCTATGTTTACTTCTAGGAGGTTTATAATGCTTTGTCTCTTATTTAAGTCTTTGATCCATTTTGAGTTTATTTTTGTGTATGGTGTGAGGGAGTGTTCTAAATTCATTGATTTATATTCTACTGTTCAATTTTCCTAGCACAATTTGCTGAAGAGACTGTCTTTTCTCCATTGTATATTCTTGACTCCTTCATCAAAAACTAATTGACAGTAGGTCAGTGGGTTTATTTCTGAGCTCTTTGTTCTGTTCTATTGATCCATATGTCTGTTTTATGCCAATATGACACTGTTTTGATTACTGTAGTTCTGTAGTATTGTCTGAAGTCTGGGAGAGTTATTCCTCTAGCTTTGTTCATTTTCTTCACTATTGCTTTGGGAATTCTGAGCCTTTTGTGATTCCATGTAAATTTTAAGAATCTTTATTCTAGTTTTGTGAAAAATGTCCTGAGTAACTTGATAGGGATTGAATTAAATCTGTAAATTGCCTTGGGCAGTTTCACTATTTTAATATTGATTCTTCTAATCCAGGAGCATGGGATATCTTTCCATTTCTTTAAGTCATCTTTAATTTCCTTAAGCAATGTTTTGCGATTCTCCATGTATAAGTCTTACACTTCCTTGGTCAGATTTATACCTAAGTATTTTTTAGGGATGCAATGTTAAAAGGGATTTTTACTTTCTTTTCCTGTTATTTAATTGTTAGTGTAAAGAAATGCAACTCATAACTGTATGTTAATCTTGTATCCTGCTACTTTGCCAACATCTTTTATCAGCTCTAGTTTTCCTATGAAGCTTGTAGGATTTTCTTTTTTTCTCTTTTTTTTATTGAAGTGTAGTCAGTTTACAATGTTGTGTCAATTTTTGGTGTACAGCACAATACTTCAGCCATATAGGAATATACATATATCCGTTTTCATTCTTTTTCACCATAAGCTAATACAAGATATTGAATATAGTTCCCTGGGCTATACAATATAAACTTGTTAATAAATTTTATATATACCAGTCAATATCTGCAAATCTTGAACTCCCAAATTATTCTTTCCCACCCTCTTTCCCCCTGGTAACCATAAGTTTGTTTTCTATGTCTATGAGTCTGTTTCTCTTTTATATATAACTTCATTTGTCTTTTTTTTTTTAGATTCCACATCCATATGAGTGATATTATATGGTATTTTATTTCTCTTTCTGGCTTTCTTCATTTAGAATGACATTCTCCAGATTCACCCATGTTGCTGAAAGTGACATTATTTTATTTTTTCCTGGCTGAGTAGTATTCCATTGTATAAATATACCACCACTTCTTTATCCAGTCATCTGTTGATGGACATTTAGGTTGTTTCCATGTCTTGGCTATTGTAAACAGTGCTGATATGAGCATTTGAGTGTATGTATCTTTTCAAATTAGAATTCCATCTGGATACATGCCCAAGAGTGGGCATGCTGAATCATATGATAAAACTATTTTTAATTTTGTTGAATCTCCATATTTTCCACAATGGCTTCACCAAATTGCATTCCCACCAGCAGTGTATGAGGGTTCCCTTTTCTCCACACCCTCTCCAGCATTTAGTGTTTGTGGATTTTTGAATGACGGCCATTCTGACTACTATGAGGTGATACCTCACTGTAGTTTTGATTTGCATTTCTCTGATAATTGATGAAATTGAGCATTTTTTCATGTGCCTATTGGCCACTTGCATGTCTTCAATAGAGAATTGCTTGTTTAGGTCTTCTGCCCATTTGTGGATTGGGTTGTTCGTTTTGTTTTGTTTTGTTTTTTTTCTCATTAAGTTATATGAGCTGTTTATATATTCTGGAAATCAAACTCTTTTCAGTCTCACCTTTTGCAAATATTTTCTCTTATTCTGTAGGTTGTTGTTTTGTTTTACTTATGGTTTCCTTTGCTGTGCAAATGGTTATAAGTTTAATTAGGTCCCATTTGCTTATTTTTGCTTTTATTTCTATTGCTTGAATAGGCTACTCCAGGATAACATTACTGAGATGTATGTGAGATAATGTTTTGCCTGTTTTCTTCTAGGAGATTTATTGTGTCTTGTGTTATATTTAAATTTTTAAGCCATTTTGAGTTTATTTTTGTTTGTGGAGTGAGGGAGTATTCTAACTTCGTTGATTTACATGCTGCTGTCCAGTTTTCCCAACACCATTTGCTGAAGAGACTGTCTTTATTTCATTGTGTGTTCTTGCCTTCTTTGTCAAAGATTAATTGACCAAAAGTTTGTGGGTTCATTTCTGGGTTCTCTATTTTGTTCCATTGATCCACATGTCTGTTTTTGTACCAATACCATACTGTCTTGATTACTGTAGCTTTGTAGTATTGTTTGAAGTCTGGAAGGGTTTTTCCTTCAGCTTGATTCTTTTTCTTCAATAATGCTTTGGAAATTCTGGGTCTTTTGTGATTCCATATAAATTTTTGGAATCTTTGTTCTAGTTCTGTGAAAAATGTCCTGGATAATTTGATAGAGATTGTGTTAAATCTGTAGATTGCCTTGGGCAGTATGGCCATTTTAACAATATTGATTTTTCCAATCCAGAAACATGATATATCTTTCCATTTCTTTAAGTCTTCTTTAATTTCCTTAATCAATTTTTTGTAGTTCTCCATGTGTAATTATTTCACCTCCTTGGTCAGATTTATTCCTCGGTATTTTATTACTTTGAGTGCTATTTTAAAGGGATTGTTTCTTTAGTTTCTTTTCCTATTGATTCATTGTTAGTGTAAAGAAATACAATTGATTCTTGTACATTAATCTTATATCCTGTTACCTTGCAGAATTCTGTTATTAGTTCTAGTAGTTTTTGTGTGGGGCTTTTAGGGTTTTCTATACATATTAACATGTCATCCACATATAATGGCAATTTTACCTCTTCTTTTCCAATTTGGATTCTTTTTATTTCTTTTTCTTGCCTGATTGTTGTGGCTAGGACTTCTAAGACTATGTTGAATAGAAATAGTGAGAGTGAACAACCTTATCTTGTCCCAGATTTTAGTGGTAAGATTTTCAGTTTTTCACCATTGAGTAGAATGCTGGCTGTAGGTTTGTTTATAAATAACTTTTATTATGTTGAGATAAGTTCCCTCTATACCTACTTTGGTGAGGATTTTTATCATAAATGGATGTTGAATTTTATCAAATGCTTTCTCTGTATCCATAGAGATGATCATGTGATTTTTGTCCTTTCATTTGTTGATATGGTGTATCGCATTAATTGATTTGCATATATTGAACCATCCTGTTTCCTTGGGATGAATACAACTTTATCATAGTGTATGATTTTTTTAATGTACTGTTGGACTCTGTTTGGTAACATTTTGTTGAGGATTTTCACATCTATGTTCATCAATGATATTGGACTGTAATTTTGGTTTTTTGTTAATGTATTTGTCTGTTTTTTGTATCAGGGTAGCGGTGGCTTCATAGAATTCACTTGAGAATACTCTCTGCTTTTCAGTCTTTTGGAAGAGTTAAGGAGGATCAGTATGAGTTCTTCTTTGTATGTTTGATAGAATTCTCCAGTGAAGCCATCTGGTCCTGGACTTTAGTTTTTAGGGATTTTTTTTTATTATTATTGCTGGTTCTATTTTATTTCTAGTGATCAGTCTGTTCATGTGGTCTAAATTTCTCCTTGATTCAGTCTTGATGGACTGTAAGTTTCCAGAAACTTGCCCATTTTTTCTAAGTTATCCAATTTGTTTCCATATAGTTGTTCATAGTATTCTTTTTTTCTTTTGTATTTCTGTGTTATCGGTTGTAATTTCTCCATTTTCCATTCTTATTTATGTTATTTTTGTTCTGTCAGTTTTCTTCTTGGAGAGCTTGGAAAGAGGTTTGTCAATTTTGTTTACTCTTTCAAAAAATCATCTCTTGGTGTGATTGATTTTATCACTTTTATCTCAATTTTATTTATTTCCTCCTTGATCTTTATTATTTCCTTCCTTCTGCTGACTTTAGATTTTGTTTACTATTCTTTTTCTAATTCTTTTAGATGATAGGTTAGGTTGTTTATTTGAGATTTTTCTATTTTGAGCAAGGCCTGTATTGCCATTAACTTCCCTCTTAGGACTGTTTTTACTGCATCCCATAGATTCTTTATGGCTTTCTTTTCATTGTCGTTCATCTCAAAGTATTTTTTAACGTCTTCTTTGATTTCATCATTGACCCATTTATTTTTTACTAGCTTGCTGTTTAATTTTCATGTTGTCATTTTTCTAATTTGTTTTTCTGTTGGTGATTTCTAGTCTTACGCCATTGTGGTCAGAGAAGAGGCTTCAAATAATTTCTAGCATCTTAAATTTGTTGAGGCTTCTGTTGTGGCCAAGTATGTGGTCTATCCTAGAGATTGTTCCATGAGCAATTTAAAAGAATGTGTATTCTATTTTGGGGGAATGTAAAGTCCTAATAATATCAACCAAGTCCAATTGTTCCATTGTGTCATTTTGTATCTCCATTGCCTTATTGATTTTCTTTCTGGAAGACCTGTTCGATGATGTTAGTGGGGTGTTAAAATCTCCTAATATTATTTATTCCCATTAGTGCATCTCTTTATGCCTGTTAGTATTTATTTTCTATATTTAGGTTCTCCTATATTGGGTGCATGCATGTTAATAAGTGTAATATCCTCATCTTGTATTGCTCCTTTGATCATTATATAGAGTTCTTCTTTATATTTCTTTATGGTCTTTGTTTTAAAGTCTGTTTTGTCTTATATCAGTATTGTTACTGCTGTCTTCTTGTAATTTCCACGTGCATGAAATATAATTTTTCCATCTTCTCACTTTGAATCTGTGTGTGTACTTCACCCTAAAGTGGATCTCTTATAGACAGCACATTGTAGGCTTTTGTTTTATTATCTAATCTGCTAGTGTATGTCTTTTGAATGGTGCATTTAGTCCATTAACATTTATGTAATTATTGATAGATGTGTGTTTATTGCCATTTTGAACATTGTTTTCCAGTTTATTTGGTTTTCCTCTTTGTTTCTTTTCCTTTTTGTTTTTCTTTTTGTGGTTTGGTAATTTTCTTTTTTATTATCTTGGTTTCTTTTGTGTGTGTGTGTGTGTGTGTGTGTGTGTGTGTGTTTGTGTGTGAGAGAGACACTGGTGTATGCATTTGCTTCATGGTTACCCTGTTTTTCAAGTATATTAACCCATTACTATATTCATTAGCTTTAAACTGATAGTCATATAAGCTCAAACATATACTAAAAAGAACAAAAAAGGAAAAATATCCATATTTTCCTGTTCCCTCTTCCATGTTCTTTGATTTTAATGTCCTCTTTTACATCTTCATGTGTATGCTATTGCAGCTCATTGTAGTTATCACATTTCCAATTATGGTTTTCTCCTTTTTATGGTGCCCTGGTTATTTTCAGTTTAGAGTAGACAATTTTAATATTTCTTTTAGCATAGGTTTAGTATTGCTGATTCTTTTTTAGTTTTTGCTTATCTGTGAAATTGTTTTCTCTTCTACTTTAAAGGATGATCTTCCTGGATAGAGTATGCTAGGTTGCAGCTTTTTCTCAACCAGTACTTTGAATATATCTTGCCACTCCATTCTGGCCTACAATGTTTGTGTTGAGAAATCAGCTGACAGACTTATCCAGATTTCCTTGTAACTAACTCTTTGTTTTTCTCTTGATGCCTTTAGAATAATTTCTTTCTCTTTAACCTTGACCATCTAAATTACACTGTGTCTTAGCATAGGTCAATTTATATTCTTTTTGGGGACCCTCTGTACTTCTTGTACTTGGATGTCTGATTCCTTCTTTATGAGTGGGAAATTTTGAATCATGATTTCTTCAAATACCTTTTATTTTTTTAAACATTTTTATTTAGTTATAGTCATTTTACAATGTTGTGTCAAATCCCAGTGTAGAGCACAATTTTTCAGTTATACATGAACATATATGTATTCATTGTCACATTTTTTTCTCTGTGAGCTACCATAAGATCTTGTATATATTTCCCTGTGCTGTACAGTATAATCTTGTTTACCTATTCTACATTTTGAAATTCCAGTCTGTCCCTTCCCATCCCCTGCCCCCTTGGCAACCACAAGTTTGTATTCTATGTTTATGAGTCTGTTTCTATTTGTATTTATATATATATATATTTTTTTTTTTTAAGATTCCACATATGAGCAATCTCATATGGTATTTTTCTTTCTCTTTCTGGCTTACTTCACTTAGAGTGACATTCTCCAGGAATATCCATGTTGCTGCAAATGGCATTATGTTGTTGGTTTTTATGGCTGAATAGTATTCCATTGTATAAATACACCACATCAAATACCTTTTAAATCCCCTTTTGTCTTTCTTCTCCTTCTGGGACACTTATTATGCATAAATTGGCACAATTTATATTATCCCTTTTGTCCCTTATGTTGTTTTCATTAGTTTTCATTTGCTTTTCTGTTTGTTGTTCTGCTTGGGTTATTTCTGTTATCCTGTCTTCTAAGTCACTTATTTGTCCCTCTGCATTGTCTAGTCTGCTTTTGACTGCCTTTAGCTCAGCTTTTATCTCAGCCGTTGAGTTTTCCATTTTCAACTGGCTCCTCTTTATAGTTTATATTTCATTTTTATAGTATTCTTCATTTTTGCATAGTCTTTATTTCTGTGAGTGATTTTTTCTTCCTGTTTTTGAAGTCTTGATCTAGTAGACTGTCAGGGTCTATTTCATTGATCTTTCTTTCAGGGGACTTTTCTTGTTTTTTTAATTGGGAGTAGTTCCTCTGCTTCTTCATTTTACTTATATCTTTCTGGCTCTATGGATTAAGGAGTATCAGTTATCTACTCTGGTCTTGAAGGTTTTTTTTTTTTTTTAAAGGATGTCTTCCTGTGTAGACTGTGTGCCTCTAACAATTTTGTTGCAAGGTTTGTTTTTAGTATGGATGGTTTCTACATCTTTCTTCCATGTGTGTTGGCTCTTATCCCTTTTATTGGGGGTATGGCTGGTATTGTGGCGATCAGGGCCTGCCCTGGTTATTGAGCAGGGCCTCCTTTTTGTTCTGTGGTTGATACAACCCTGAGAGGGGATGGGTCTGTTATTCTTTCATTTTAATGGAAGCTTCTGAGCTGCAGTGTGTGGTAGGAGGATTTGCAGTGCTTCAAGTACTCTGTATTGATGCTGCCTTTGTTCCTGCTTTAGCCACAAGAATATCAGTACTCTGCTCTGGTGTCCCCAGGTTTTGTGCCCTCAGAGCTACCAGTGCACATCTGTTGACATCTGGATCTGCCATAGTGATCATGCAGTCACACACCTGGATCGTGGTGCAATATCAGGGCACTGCTGTCCCCAGCACCACATCTACATATGGTACACAGGTCTGCTGAAAACACTACTCCCACAGTCACCCCCTCTATGCAGCAGAACTCCACTCATTCATCTCAGAGGAGTGTGCTCACCAAGCCACCAGGTATAGTGATTTTGCAGTCATACACCTGGATTTGCAGTGTACGACTGGGTAGCACCATCCCTAACACTGTGTCTGTGTACAGTTCACAGGTCTGAGTGCCTCTTGTGCACTCCTCAGAGCCTCAGAGGTTGCCGCTCCACCCCCTCTGAACTTTCCATTGGAGAGGGGGAATCCCAGAGTAAGAGCATTATTCCTCCTTTGCCACTCCCTCCCCATGGGACAGGTCTGGCAGTAATTTCCTTTTTCTTTTTTTTCTCCTGCACTATTTTGTGAGGAATTTTGTTTTTTGAAGTAGGTGATATTCTCTCAAAGTTCATCAAGTGTTCTGAATGAATGGGCGGGTTTATGGATATCTCTCTTAGTGTATTCATGGAAAAGGGTGAGCTAAGAACGTCCTTCTACTCTGCCATCTTGGCACCCTTCCTACTCCGTATACTTTCAATATTCAACAATACATTAAGTTTTGTTTTGAACCTAACATACTGCCTATCTTGGAGAATTTTCAATTAACACTTAGAAAATGTGTTCTCTGGTGTTATGAGGTGAGTGTCCTGTGTGTGTGTGTGTGTGTGTATACACACATATATCTGTTAGATATAATTGGTTTATATTTTCAAGCTGTCTATTAACTTATTTATCTTATATCTGGTTACTCTATCCATTATCAAAAGTGAGGTAACGAAATTTCCATATGTTTTTGTACCACTGTATATTTGTCCCTTTGATTATGCCCACTTCATGTTTTTTGAGGCCATGATGTTCAGTACATATATATTTATAATTATATTATCTTATTGAATTGACACTTTTAGCAAAATATAATGTCCCTGCTTGTGTCTTGTAAAAGTTTTTGACTTAAGGTCTATTTTTAGGTATGTATAGCTACCCCAACACTTTTGGTACCACTAACATGGAATGCAACTCTCTATCTTTTCACTTTCAATCTATTTGGGTAATTAGACCTGAAGTGAGTCTCTAATAGACAGAATATAGTTAGAAAATGTATACGTGTATATATATATATATATATATATATATATATATATATGATGATTTTATTTTTTTAACATTTTTATTGAGTTACAATCATTTTACATTGTTGTGTCAAATTCCAGTGTAGAGCACAATTTTTCAGTTATACATGAACTTATATGTATTCATTGTCACTTTTTTTTTTCTGTGAGCTACCATAAGATCTTGTATATATTTCCCTGTGCTATACAGTATAATCTTGTTTATCTATTCTACATTTTGAAATCCCAGTCTGTCCCTTCCCACCCCCCACCCCCTTGGTAACCACAAGTTTGTATTCTATGTCTATGAGTCTGTTTCTGTTTTGTTTTTTGTTTGTTTGTTTTTAATTTTAGATTCCACATATGAGTGATCTCATATGGTATTTTTCTTTCTCTTTCTGGCTTCCTTCACTTAGAATGACATTCTCCAGGGACATCCATGTTGCTGCAAATGGAATTATGTTGTCGGTTTTTGTGGCTGAATAGTATTCCATTGTATAAATATACCACTTCTTCTTTATCCAGTCATCTCTTGATGGGCATTTTAGGCTCTTTCCATGTCTTGGCTATTGTAAATAGTGCTGCTATGAACATTGGGGTGCAGGTGTCATTTTGAAGTAGGGTTCCTTCTGGGTATATGCCCAGGAGCGGGATCCCTGGGTCATATGGTAATTCTATTCCTAGTCTTTTGAGGAATCTCCATACTGTTTTCCACAATGGCTGCACCAAACTGTATTCAACCAGCAGTGTAGGAGGGTTCCCTTTTCTCCACAACCTCTCCAGCATTTGTCATTTGTGGACTTTTGAATGATGGCCATTCTGACTGGTGTGAGGTGATACTTCATTGTTGTTTTGTTTTGCATTTCTCTGGTAATTAGTGATATTGAGCATTTTTTCATGTGCCTATTGATCATTTGTATGTCTTCCTTGGAGAATTGCTTGTTTAGGTCTTGTGACCATTTTTGGATTGGGTTGTTTGTTTTTTTCTTATTAAGTCGTATGAGCTCATATGTTCTGGAGATCAATCCTCTGTAGGTTTCATTGTTTGCAAAAATTTTCACCCATTCCATAGGTTTTCATTTTGTTTTATTTATGGTTTCCTTTGCTGTGCAGAAGCTTGTAAGTTTAATTAGGTCCCATTTGTTTATTCTTGCTTTTATTTATATTGCTTGGGTAGACTGCACTAGTAGAACATATTTGAGATTTATGTGAGATAATGTTTTGCCTGTATTTTTCTTCTAGGCGGTTTATTGTATTTTGTCTTATGTTTAAGTCTTTGATTCATTTTAATTTTATTTTTGTGTGTGGTGTGATGGAGTGTTCTAGCTTCATTGCTTTACATGCTGCTGCCCAGTTTTCCCAACACCATTTGCTGAAGAGACTTAGACAATGTATATTTGTCCAAGGTGCCAATCTATGCCTTTTGATTGTAGAGTTTAATATATTTATATGTAAAATAATTACTGACAATGATGGAATTATTTCTAACATTTTGCTATTTTGTTCTTTATGTCATAATATTTTCCCTCATTTGTTTTACTACTTCTTTTGTGTTTCAGTTGAGTGCTTCTAGAGACAAGTTTTGACTCCCTTCTCATTTCTTTTTGTGTATATTCAATAGATATATCATTCTGGTTACCATGAGGATTGCATTCTAAAGTTATTACAATCTATTTTGAATTGATACAAACTCTCTAGTCTGTATCCATTAACCTGTGTTACTCTTCTTTTTACAATTCCATGTTTTCTTGATTGATAAAAATTTATATACATTCTCCAAATCATGTACTGTCAGTCTACAGACATTGTACTTCTTCAGTATTGTGTGGGCTATTTGATGTTTTTTATGTTTCCATGTCATCTTCATATTCAGTTTATTGATATCTTTAAATTATCCTGCTGGACTTTTGTTTGATGCTATACTAAATCTATATATCAAGTTAGGAGTACCTGATATCTTAACAATATCAAATTTCCCAAAGAATGAAATGCAATAAATCACTATTAACATATATCTTTATTTCTTTCTTCAGAGTGTTATAGTTTTTTATGTTATATTCATATAGTTAGTTAGATTAACATTTAATACTCATTTTCACTATTGACTTAAATGACATTGTGTTTTTAATTTCACATTGCAGTTGTTCATCACTAATATATAGGAAAGCCATTGTATTTGTGTATCAACATTGTTGACATTGCTATAATTTCTAAGTAATTCTGGGAGACGTCTTTTTGTCAATGTTTTGTGATTTTTCTACATAGACAATTTTGTGCTATGTGAACAAAGACCATTCTAATTTTTTCTTCCTAAAATATATAAAATGTATTTTCTTTTCTTGCTTTATTGAACTAGCTAAGACTTCCAATACTATGTTGGAAAAGAGTAGTGAGATTGAACATCTTGCCTTGTTTCTGATTTCTCACTAGATTTATACACCTTAAAGATTTATGTATCTTTTTGGAGAACATACCCCTCCTTTATTGTGTGATTCCCCTCTGTATCTTTGATACATTACTTTGATACATTTAATCTGTTTGAAATTAAAATAGGTACTCCAGATTTCTTTTGATTCTTATTAGCATAATCTATCTTTCTCCATTCCCTTTTATTTTAAGACAATTTTTAGAGTAGTTTTTGTTTCACAGCAAAATTCAAAGAAAGGAACAGAAATTTGTCATATACTCTATGCACCTACATACATAGCCTCCCCCATTATCAACAGTCCTTGTGAAAGTGGTCTATTTGTTACAATTGATGAACCTACAATAACATAATACAATTTTCCAAAGTCCACAGTTTGTATTATGTTCACGCTTGGTGATATGCATTGCATGGATTTGAAAAAAACATATATAATGAAAGTAATCCATCATTATGATATCATATAAATAGTTTTTATTGCCCTCAAATCCTCTTGGTCCACCTATTTATTCCTTCCCCTCCTAATCCTGGGCAACCAGTAATTTTTACAGTGTCTCCATAGTTTTACCTTGACCAGAATGTCATATAATGTTGGAACTGGAATCATACAGTATGCAGCCTTTTAAGATTGACTGCTTTCACTTAGCAATTTGTATTTAAGTTTCCTCCATGTCTTTTCATGACTTGATAGCTATTTCTTTTTAGTACTGAATAATATTCTGTTGTCTAGATGTACCAGTTTATCCATTCACTTACTGGAAAACATTTTGATTGCTTCTAATTTTTGAGCAATTATCAATAATTCTGCTCTAAATGACTGTGTGCAGACTTCTATGTGAACATAAATTTTCAACTTTTGTTTCAGTAAACACCAAGAAGCACAATTGTTGGGTTACATGGTAAGAGGATGTTTAGATTTGTAAGAAACAACCAAACTTTTTTAAAGTGTCTGCATCATTTTGCATTCTCACCAGAAGTGGATGAGTGTTCCTGTTGCTCCATACCTTTGCCAGAATTTGATATGTTAGTATCCGTATTTTGCCACTCCAATGGGTGACTAGTGGAATTCTATTGTTTTAAGTGGCATTTCCTAGATGACATAGGATATAGAGGATCCTTTTACATGCTTATCTGCTATCTTTCTCATATATATATACATATATATAAACATACATATATATACACATACATACACATATATATATGATATATTGGCAAGGTGTCTATTAAGGTCTGTGGAAAATTATTTATTTATTTATTTAATCTTTTAATAAAGATACTGGGGATTGAACCCAAGACCTTGTGAACGCTAAGCATGCACTCTACCACTGAGCTGTATTCTCCCAGAAAATTTTTAATCAGGTTGCTTATATCTTTGTTTAATTTTTAAATTTCCTTTTATATTTTGGACAACAGTCCTTCATCAGACATGTCTTTTGATTTTTACCCACTATGTGGCTAGTCATCTCACTTAGTTGAAATTATCTTTCATAGAGCAGAAGTATTTTTTTAATTTAATAAAGTTTATCTTTTCAATTATTTCTTTCATAGATCATGTTTTTGGTGTTTATATGAAAAGTTCTCACCATACTCAAAGTCATCTGGATCTTCTCTTATGTTACCTTCTAGGAGTGTTATAGTTTTGTTATTTATATTTAGCTTTGTGACCCACTTTGAGTTAATTTTTGTAAAGGTGTAAAGTCTGACTAAATTTTTTTTTTAATATGGATTACCAGTTGTTCCAGCACCATTTGTTGAAAAAAACAATTTTTATTTCATTGTTCTTCCTTTGCTCCTCTGTCAAAGATCACTTAACTATATGTTGATCTATTTCTGGTCTATTCTTCCCCATTGATGTATTTGTCTATTATTTTGACAATACCACACTGTCTTGATTACTGTAGCTTTATAGTAAATCTTGAAGTGGTGTAGAGTCAGTCCTCCTACTTTGTTCTTCTCCTTCAATATTATCTTGGTTATTCTGGGTCTATGGCTTTTTCATATGAACTTTAGAATCAGGTTCTCAGTATCCATAAATTAACTTGGTGGCATTCTGAGATTGCATTGAATCTGTAGATTAAGTTAGGAAGAACTGACATTTTATCAACATTGAATCTTTATATCCATGAACAAATAATATCTCTCCAATTAATTTTTCTTTGATTTTGTTCATCATTGTAGTTTTACTTATTTAGATCTTGTACATATTTGATTATATTTATACTTAAATATCATTTTGTGAGATGTTAATGTAAGTGGTATTATGTATTTAATTTCAGATTCTACTTTTCATTGTAAACATATAGGAATGATTGGCTTTTCGATATCAACCTTGCTTCTTTCAACCTTGCTATAATTCTTTATTAGGTTCAGAGATTTTGGTTGATTCTATTCAATTTTACCAATGGTTGGCATTGTCATTTTCAAACAAAGGAAGTTTTGGTTTTCTCTTCCCAATCTGTATACCTTGTATTTCCTTTTCTTCTTCCATTTCATTTGCTGTAAATTTTAGCATGGTGTTAAAAAGGAGTGGTGATAGGATACATCTTTGCTTTTTTTGATCTTAGTAGGAAATTTTTGTATTTTCATCAAGGATGATGGTGTTAGCTATAAGGGTTTTTTGTATGTATTCTTTATCAAGTTAAGAAAGTTCCCCTCTATTCTTAGTTTACTGATAGTTTTTATCATAAATGTGTTGGATTTTGTAAAGTGATTTTTTCTGCATCTATTGATATAATTATGCAATTTTTCTTTTTAGCTTGTTGATGTGATGGATTACATTAATTGATTTTTGAATGTTGATCCAGCTTTGCATACCAGGCATAATTTTCACTTACTCATGGTGTATAATTCTTTTTTACATTGTGTAATTTGGTTTGCTAACATTTTGTTGAAGATTTTTGCATGTAACTTCATAGAGATATTGGTCTGTACTTTTTTTTTAATAATTTTTTTGTCTGAGTTGAATTACAGTAATACTGGCCCCACAGAATCAGTTAGGATTTTTTCTCTACACTTATTTCTTTCTAAACATTTTTTTTTATTGACATATAGTCATTTTACAATGTTGTGTCAAATTCCAGTGTGGAGCACAATTTTTCAGTTACACATGAACATACTTATATTCATTGCCACATTTTTTTTTTTTTTTGCTGTGGCTACCGCAAGTTCTTGTATATATTTCCCTGTGCTATACAGTATAATCTTGTTTATTTATTCTACATATGCCTGTCAGTATCTACAAATTTTGAACTCCCAGTCTATCCCTTCCCTCCCCCCTTTCCCTTGGCAACCACAAATTTGTATTCTATGTCTATGATTCTGTTTCAGTTTTGTGTTTATGTTCCTTTTTTATTTTTTAGATTTCACATATGAGTGATTGCATATGGTATTTTTCTTTCTCTTTCTGGCTTACTTCACTTAGAATGACATTCTCCAGGGACATCTATGTTGCTGCAAATGGCGTTATGTTGAAAGTATTTATGGCTGAATAGTATTCCATTGTATAAATATACCACATCTTCTTTATATAGGCACCTGTTGATGGACATTTAGGCTGTTTCCATGTTTTGGCTATTGTAAATAGTGCTGCTATGAACATTGGGGTGCAGGTGTCTTTTTGAAGTAGGGTTCCTTCTGGATATATGCCCAGGAGTGGGATTACTGGGTCATTTGGTAAGTCTATTCCTAGTCTTTTGAGGAATCTCCATGCTGTTTTCCACAGTAGCTGCACCACTTCTATCTTCTGAAAAAGAATGTAAAATGTTTCATCCCTCTACTCTTAACCTATTTTATTTTATGTTTTAGTTAAACTACTGATAATTAATGTATATTTTGGCTTTATTTTTTATTCTCTCTGACAATCTCTATCATTTAATTGATGAATTTGGACTATTCACAAAGTGATTATTGATATAGTTGGATTAATATCTACTATGTTTGTAATAGTTTCATATCTATAAATCCATTCCTCCCCTCTTAGCATATCAATTGTATTTCTTTTTGTAAATAATTAGTTATTGCCCTGCAGTTTTCAATGTACATTTTCAACTAATCTATGGCCACTTTCAAATAACAGTATAGCATTTTACAGGTAGTGTATGTAACTTATAATACTGTACTCCCAACCTTTTATCTCATTTCTTATAACATTGCTGCCATTCATTTCACTTATTCATATGCTGTAATCAACCAAAATGTTGTTATTATTAATACTTTGAATATTTTTAATTATCTTACTTTATGGATATCTGAGTTTCTGACATATAACTTTTCCTCTCTCTTAAGACCTTCTTTCAACATTTTTTGCAGAGCAGCTCGGCTGGGCATAAATACCTTCAGTTTTTGTTTCTTTGAGAAATTATCTTTATGTTTTCACTTTTGAAGAATGGTTGTACTAGTTACCTATGTCTATCATAACAAATTGCCACAATTTTGATGGATTAAAGTAAAAGAAACTAATTTATTACAATTCTAGAGATTAGAAGCTCAAAATCAAGGTGTCACTAGGGTTGTGCTCTCCTGAAGTTCTAGATGATAATCTATTTCTTACCTCTATCAATAAATACATATATATTTGATTGATATATATGACAAATATATATGTTCTCTCTATATGTATGCACACCCATATGCATTGCATATATGCATACACATGGATATACACATGAACATAAACTTACATAAAAAATTATTCAAACAGGTCTTAGGCTGCACATTTCAAATCCAATCATACAGCTGTATCTTTTATTTTCAGCAGAAACTTTGTCCCGAAGTAACTGAATCCCTGACTATACTTCTCATGGTCCAAGACTCCACTAGAAAACAGTTCTTACATGTGATATGATTAAGATAAAACAATTACTACTAAAATATTCTGTTATTCTAAGTAGCTCTTATGCCAAGAAGAGGAAACTTGAAATTATAACTTTTCTTCTTAATTTACTTTTTGAACTATAATAAATAAGAATAATTAAGTTCAGTTCAACTGTAACTAAATGAACAAAATTAGTTAAGTAAAAAAAAAACTGGTGAAAGTGTTTAAATAAAGCAATTTTTCTATTTGCAGATTTTGTTTTAATTATAATAAATAATTGAACTTACAATCCCTAACTTACAGTATATACGCATGCTATAGATTATACCGACATTATTTATTTTCCCCCTTATATGATTAAAATAGAATTACTTTTCCAACATAGAAGTAATGGTAGAATAAGACTGGTGGCATGTTCAGAAATGGTGGAATAGGCAATTCCACGTCTTTGTCCATCTCCCAAAACAATTAACTGACAAGGAATGTAAGAAGAAATTTTTGCATAGCTCTAAATCTAGTGAAAAACAAAAGAACTGGAGATTGGCTTGATGAAGAAAGAAGCCAGGTTTTAGTTTTTTTTTTTTTTTTAATAAAAGAGCAATGCAGATTTTAAATTACATGCCTGCATTCCTCACACTCCAGATAGATTATGAAGATAGCAGCTCACACTCTTCCGGCTAGTTACTATTGACAAAGGGAGCAGGGTAACAAAAGGCCTGAGAAGACTCTAAATATTTACTTCTCTCCTTGATCTTTAGGCTCCACTTGAGTAGGAAGTAAAGGCTAAGGAAACATTGTAAATGTAATGGTTAGGCATGAAGTAGTGCTTCAACACAGAGCCAAACTGTACCTGTAAAGACTGGGACAGAATTTTTTGTTTGTTTGTTTTGGTTTTGGTTTGGTGTCAGGTGTTTAAGATCATTCTGTCAAACACTAACTAATCACTAAGCAAATGAATCACAGACTTCAGTGGCCACATATGAAAGGGCATTTGGTCTTTACAAAAATAGTTTATAAAAGAAGTTAAAGAAACAAATAATAATTACCCACATCAATTAATAATAACAAATTATGGTTATGAGAAACAAAATGATACCAAGCTTTGCAAGATTAGTGAGGTCAGCATCATGGCAGACTGAGTTGCTTTCTCTACCTTTACTTTTAAAGCTACAACCAGTAAAATATCCAGAACTGAACAAAGGTGCCTCTGTCCAAGACACCACAATGCCAGAGAATTTCACATTTCTGTACATATAAAGGTGGATGGACTGAAACACATAAAGGAGACAGAACCAGGGGAAAAGAGGCAGTGCCTGTAATTCCAGTCCCATGGTCACAGCAGTTGAGCTCACAGCCCCATAGAACCCAATAGCAGCAAGAGAGGTTGCACACAACACTCTGGCCTCCCAGACACAGTGGTGCTTGTGGCCACAGGTAACTGTGAAGCAGTGACAATGTGACCTGGGGCCCCCATTCCTCCAGCTACAAAGGCACTCATGACTCTAGCCCCCTAACCCTAACTCACAATAGCCAAGGCCATGGCCCTTAAACACCTGATACAGCAGAGGTGCCCATCTGAGCCCAGCTCCCATCTATTCTCCCCTCCCACTGTGGTGGTGGGTCCTGTAACTCAGAGGATTCCAGTCAAGGTGGAAGAGTCCACCATCCTGGTGCCCCAGGCAACAATGCAAGCAGCACTGGCAGCAGCAAAGTAACAATGACTACAGTGGCACAAGAATCAATAATGATGTGCTGAAGGAGCACCTCTGACAGAGAGAGTGGACAGAAGAATAACTCTCAAATATAACCAGAGACAACTCAGGTAAAAGAAGTAAAAAACTTGTGCTATACCACCACCTACTGGAAAACAAAAGAAAAATCTCAAATTTCAAAACTGTTGAATCACTAGAATCAAGCAGAAAGCTTTTCACTATTTCAAATGCACCAACAAAGAAACAACTTATCAAGAACCATAAAGAACCACAGTTAACGCTGTACCACAAAAGGAAAAAAGCAGTTCTCCAGAAACCAAACCTTAAAGTCATGGATTATTTCAATCTGATTGATAGAAAATTCAAAATAGCTGTACTAAAGAAACATAACAAGCTGCAAGAATACTCAAAAATGGAGTTCAATGATTTCAGGAATAAAATAAATTAACAGAAAGAATACTTTACTAAAGAGATTGAAACTATAAAAAAGAGGCAAACAGAAATTCTGGAGCTGAAGAACTCAATAAACAAGATGAAGAACATATTAGAAAGCATTGAAAAGAGAGCATATGGAAGAGAGAAATAGTGAGCTTGAAAATAGAAATCTAGAAATAATACAAGTAGAAAAGGAAACAGAAATAAGATATAAAAATGAAGGAATTGTTTGAGAGCTATTTGACTCTTTAAAAAAGGCAATATTAGGGTAATTAGTACAAAGAAAGAGAAGAGAGGAAGGGAGAAGAGAGTTTATTTAAAGAAACAATGGCTGAGCACTTCCCAAACCTGAGGAATGAACAAAATACACAAGTCCATGAAGTTAAAACAATGCCTAATTACTTCAATTCAAAAAGACTTTCTCCAAGACACATTATATTAAATCTCTCAAAAATCGATGACAAAGAAACCAAAATGTCAGACAGAAATACAAGGAAAAATTAACAATCACAATATAGAGCAAGCAGAAAACAAAAGCTAAAATGACAGTAATAAGACCTAACCTATCAATTATCACCCTACATGTAAATGGTTTGAATTCACTGGTCAAAAGACACAGAGTGATTGGGTGGATTAAAAACTACCCAACTATATGCTGCCTCCAGGAAAATCACTCAGCTACAACTACAAATATAAGCTCAACATGAAGGGATGGAAGATGATACTCCAAGCAAATGGCAGCCAAAATAAAAAGCATAGCCAAACTTATATCAAAAAAAGTATAGATTTCAAGCCAAAAAAAGTAACAAGAGATAAAAATGAACAGTATAAAATAATAAAGAGAACAATTAATCAAGAAGACTTATATATATATATGTATATATATATATATATAACATAGGAGTGCCAAAATATATTTTAAAATGTATGAACAGACTAAAGAGAGAAATTAACAGCAACACAATAATAGTAAAGGAGTTTATCACCCTACTTACACCAATGGATAGATCTCTCAGACAAAAAGTTAAAAAGAAAACAGTGACCTTAACATTAGCTGAGATGAATTTGATACATTTTTACAAAACATTCCATCCAAATGCAGCAGATTACACATTCCTCTCAAGTGCACATAGAACTGTTTCAAAAATAGAACATACTTTTGGAAAAACAAATCTTAATAAGTTTAAGAAGACTTAATTCATATCAAGTATCTTTTCCAACCACAATGATATAAAACTAGAAACTACAAAAAGAAAGCTGGAAAATATAAATATGTAGACACTAAGCAATATACCATTGAACAAATATTGGGTCAATAAGGAAATCAAAAGATAAATTTTAAAAATACACTGAAGACAAATGAAAACAAAAATGACATAACAAAATCTATAGGATGAATAAAAAGGTAATAAGAGAGAATTTTGTAGCAATACAGGCCTATCATAAGAAGCAAGAAAAATCTCAAAAAAAATCTAAATTTATAGTTAAAGTAATCAGAATAAAGGATGAACAAAGTCCAAATTCAATAGAAAGAATTAGTAATAAAGATCAGAGTGGAAATACATGAAATAGAGACTAAAACGACAATAGAAAATTTCAATCACACTAAAAGGTGATTATGTGTTTTAGAATTATTATTGAGTTATAGTCATTTTATGATGTTTTGTCAAATTCCAGTGTAGAGCACAATGTTTCACTTATACATGAATGTATATATATTCATTGTCACATTGTTTTTCTCTGTGAGCTAACATAAGATCTTGTATATATTTCCCTGTGCTATACAGTATAATCTTCTTTATCTATTCTGTATATTCTTGTCAGTATCTACAAATTTTGAACGCCCAGTCTATCCCTTCTGACCCCCCTCCCCTTGGCAACCACAAGATTGAATTCTATGTCCATAACTCTGTTTCGGTTTTGTATTTATGATCTTTTTTTTTATTTTTTAGATTCCACATATGAGTGATCTCATACAGTATTTTTCATTCTCTTTCTGGATTACTTCACTTAGAATGACATTCTCCAGGGACACCCATGTTGCTGCAAATGGCGTTATGTTGTCGTTTTTATGGCTGAATAATATTGAAATATATAAGTATACCACATCTTCTTTATCCAGGCATCTGTTTATGGACATTTAGGCAGTTCCCATGTCTTGGCTATTGTAAACAGTAGTTCTATCAACATTGGGGTGCGGGTATCATTTTGAAGTAGGGTTCCTTCTGGATATATGCCCAGGAGCGGGATTCCTGGGTCATATGGTAAGTCTATTCCTAGTCTTAAGAGGAATCTCCATACTGTTTTCCACAGTGGCTGCACCAAACTGCATTCCCACCAGCAGTTTAGGAGAGTTCCCTTTTCTCCACAGCCTCTCCAGCACTTGTCATTTCTGGACTTTGGAATGATTGCCATTCAGACTGGTGTGAGGTGATACATCATTGTAATTTTGATTTACATTTCTCTGATAATTAGTGATATTGTGCATTTTTATACATGCCTATTGATCATTTGTATGTCTTCCTTGGAGAATTGTTTGTCTAGGTCTTCTGCCCATTTTTGGATTGGGTTGTTTGTTTTTTCTTATTAAGTGATATGAGCTGCTTATATATTCTGGATATCAAGTCTTTGTAGGTTTCATCATTTGCAAAAATTTTCTCCCATTCCATAGGTTTTCGTTTTGTTTTTCTTATGGTTTCCTTTGCTGTGCAGAAGCTTGTAAGTTTCATTAGGTCCCATTTGTTTATTCTTCCTTTTATTTCTATTGCTTGGGTAGACTGCCTTAGGAGAATATTTTTGAGATGTATGCCAGATAATGTTTTGCCTATATTTTCTTCTAAGGGGGTCATTGTATCTTGTCTTATGTTTAAGTCTTTGATCCATTTTGAGTTGATTTTTGTGTATAGTGTAAGGGAGTGTTCTAGCTTCATTCATTTACATGCTGCTGTCCAGTTTTCCCAACGCCATTTACTGAAGAGACTGTCATAATTTCATTGTATATTCTTGCCTCCTTTGTCAAAGATTAGTTCACCAAAAGTTTGTGGGTTCATTTCTAGGCTCTCTGTTCTGTTCCATTGGTCCATATGTCTGTTTTTGTATCAATACCATGCTGTCTTGATGACTGAAACTTTATAGTATTTCTGAATTCTGGGCGAGTTATTCCTCCAGCCTCTTTCTTCCTCTTCAGAAATGCTTTGGCAATTCTAGGTCTTTGATTGTTCCATATAAATTGTATTATGATCTGTTCTACTTCTGTGAAATATGTCCTGGGTCATTTGACAGGGATTGCATTAAATCTGTAGATTGCATTCGGCAGTATGACCATTTGAACAATATTGATTCTTCCAATCCAGGAGCATGGGATATATTTTCATTTTTTAAAGACTTTTTTAATTTCCTTCATCAATGTTTTATAGTTTTCCGTGTATAAGACTTTCACCTCCTTGGTTAGATTTATTCATACGTATTTTATTACATTGGGTGCTATTTTAATGGGGATTGTTTGTTTACTTTCTTTTTCTGTTGATTCATCATTAGTGTAAAGAAATGCAACTGATTTTTGAACGTTAATCTTGTAACATGCTACCCTGATGAATTCTTCAATCAGCTCTAGCAGTTTTTGTGTGGACCTTGTAGCATTTTTCATATACAGTATAATGCCATCTGCATATAGTGACACTTTTACCTCTTCTTTTCCAATTTGGATCCCTTTTTTTTTTCTCTCTCTTGCCTGATTGCTGTGGCTAGGACTTCCAAGACTATGTTGAATAAGAGTGGTGATAGTGGGCATCCTTGTCTTGTCCCAGGTTTTAGTGGGAGGCTTTTGAGTTTTTCACCGTTGAGTACTATGCTGGCTGTAGGTTTGTCATAAATAGCTTATATTATGTTGAGATATATTCCCTCTATACCCACTTTGCTGAGAGTTTTTATCATAAATGGGTGTTGAATTTTATCAAATGCTTTTTCTTCATCTATTGAGAGATGATCATGTGGTTTTTGTCCTTTCTCTTGCTGATGTGATGTATTTCATTGATTGATTTGCATATGTTGAAACACCCTTGTGTCTCTGGGATGAATCCCACTTGATCATGATATATAATCTTCTTATGTGCTGTTGGATTCTATTTGCTAATAGTTTGGTAAGGATTTTTGCATTTATGTTCATCAGTGATATTGGCCTACAATTCTCTTATTTTGGTAGTGTCTTTGCCTGATTTTGGTATCAGGGTGATGGTGGCTTCATAGAATGAGTTTGGAAGTATTCCCTCCTTTTCAATTTTTTGGAAGAGTTTGAGAAGGACTGGTATGAGTCATTCTTTGTATTTGGTAAAATTCCCCAGTGAAGCTATCTGGTCCTGGACTTTTCTTTGTAGGGAGGTTCTTTATTGCTATATGAATTTCATTTCTATTGATTGGTTTGTTCAAGTGGTGAATTTTTTCTTGATTCTGTCTTGGTGGACTGTATGTTTCCAGAAACGTGTACATTTCTTCTAGGTTACCCATTTTGCTTTTCGTATAGTTGTTCATAGTATTCCCTTATGATATTTTGTATGTCTGTGTTATTTGTTGTAATTTCTCCAATTTCCTTTCTTATTTTGCTAATTTGTGTTCTCTTTTTTTTCTTCTTTGTGAGTTTGGACAGGGGTCAATTTTATTTACTTTTTCAAAACACCAGCTTTTGTTTTATTGATTTTTTTTCTATTTTTTTAATCTCTAATTCATTGATTTCCTCCCTCATCTTTATTATTTCCGTCCTACTGCTGACTTTTGGGGATTTTGCTCTTCTTTTTCTAATTCTTTTAGCTGGTGGTTTAGATTGTTTATTTGAGATTGTTCTTTTTCGAAGAAGGCCTGTATTGCTATAAACTTCCCTCTTAGCACTGTCTTTGTTGTGTCTGATAAATTTTGTGTGGTTGTGTATTCATTTTCATTTGTCTCAAGGTATTTTTGAATTTCAACTTTCATTTCATCATTGACCCATTGGTTTTTTAATAGCATGTTGTTTAATCTCCATGCTTTCCTTTTTTTCTCCTTTGTTTCTATGTTGTTGATTTCCAGTTTCATGGCATTGTGGTCAGTAAAGATGCTTGAGATAATTTCTATCTTCTTAAAATTGATGAGGCTTATTTTGTGCCCAAGTACATGATCAACCCTAGAAAATGTTCCATGTGCACTTGAAAGGAATGTATATCCTATTTGTGGGGATGTAATGCTCTGAAAATATCCACCAAGTATAATTCTTCTATTGTATCATTTAATTCTCTGTTGCATTATTTATTTTCTGTCTGGAAGATCTGCCTAGTGATGTTAATGCAGTGTTAAAATCTCTGACAATGATTGTATTCCCATCAATATCCCACTTGATCTCTGTTAGTAATTGTTTTATGTACCTAGGTGCTCCTATATTGGGTGCCTATATATTAACGAGTGTACTATCCTGATCTTGTATTACTCCTTTAATCATTATAAAATGTCCTTCTTTATCTTTCTTTATGGCCTTTGTTTTAAAGTCCATTTTGCCTAAAATCAGTACTGCTACACCAGCTTTCCTGGCTTTTCCATTTGCATGGAATATCCTTTTCCATCCTTTTACTCTCAATCTATATGTGTCCTTCTCCCTAAAGTGGGTCTCTTGTATGCAGCATACTGAAATTTCTTGCTTTATTATCCAGTCTGTCACTCTGTCTTTTGATTGGAACATTTAGTCCATTAACATTTACAGTAATTAATGATAGATGTGTGTTCATTGCCATTTTGAACTTAGTATTGCAATTGATTTGGTATTTCCTCTTTGTTCTTTCATCTTCCTTTTGTGGTTTGGTAATTTTCCTTTGTATTATCTTGGATTTTGTTTAGTTTTTGTGACTCACTCATAAGTTTTTGGCTTGTGGTTACCCTTTTTTTGTACGCCTATTAACCCATTATTGTAACTGTTTGTATTAAACAGATAGTAATATATGCTCAAACCCATCCTACGGAGAACAAAAAAACTTTAAAAAGAGAGAAACAATATTCTATATTTTCTTGCTTCCCTCTCCCAGTTTTAATGATTTAGATGTCTTCTTTTACAATTTCTTGTTTATTCTGTTTGTAATTTATGGTAGTTATCACCTTTCCAGTTATGAGTTTCTCATTTCTGTAGCATCCTGCTTCTTTTTTATTTAGGGTAGACCTGTCAATATTTCTTTTAACATGGGTTTAATATTGCTAAACTCTTCTAGTTTTTGCTTGTCTGTGAAATTGTTTATCTCTCCTTCTATCCTAAAGGAGAGCCTTCCTGGATAAAGTATCCTAGGCTGCATCTTTTTTTCATTCACGACTTTGAATATATCTTGCCACTCCCTTCTGGCCTGTAGTGTTTGTGTAGAGAAATCAGCTGAGAGCCTTATGGGGGTTCCCTTGTAATTCACTCATTGTTTTTCTTGTGCTGCCTTTAGGATCATTTATTTATCCTTGACTCTGGCCACCTTGATTATGATATGTCTTGGTGTTATTCTGTTTAGGTTCTTCCTGTTTGAGACCCTCTGAGCTTCCTGTACTTGGATATCTGATTCCTTCTTTAGTTTTGGGAAGTTTTCAGTCATGATTTCTTCAAATACCTTTTCAATCCCCTTTGTTCTTTCTTCCCCTTCTGGAACCCCTATTATGCGTGGATTGGCACACTTTATATTATCCCATAGTTCCCTTAAATTGTTTTCATTGGTTTTCATTTGCTTTTGTCTCAGCTGTTCTGATTGGTTGCTTTCTGTTGTCCTGTCTCCTAGGTCACCATTTGTTCCTCTGCATTATCTAGCCTGCTTTGTACATCCTTTAGGTCAGCTCTAATCTCAGCCAATGAGTTTACCAATTCTACTTGGCTCTTGTTTGTAGATTCTATTTCATTTTTGACATATTTTATATCTCTAAACACTATCTCTTTTAGTTCCTTCAGTACTTTGATCACTTCTTTTTTGAAATCTTGATCTTGTAGTCCTCAATGTCTATTTCCTTGATCGTTCTTTCATAGGATTTCTCTTGATTTTTTAATTGAGAGTAGTTCCTCTGCTTCTTCATGTTGCTCATATGTCTCTAGCACTGTGGCCTATGGAGTATCAGTTATCTTTTGTGGTCCTTAAGGAGTTTATTTATTTATCTATCTAATGCCTATGCAGCAATAAAGCTTTAAAAAAAGAGAGAGATAATTTTAAAAGAAAGGAGGAAAAAAGTTTGAAAACAGTGTATAATCAATAATAGAAGAACAAGTTGAAGCAGAATAGCAATCAAGTTTAAAAAATCTTTTAAAAAATCTTAAAAAGGGAGAAAAGAACAACAACAACAAAAATATTTGAAACCTGTGTATAATGAATAACAGGAGATCAAAACCAAGAGAAATGATAATGAAATGAGGTGGATTTTTTAAAATCATTCTAGTAAAAATATTTTAAAAGAAATATTTAAAAGGGATTAAAACTGGAGACATATACAAGTGCTTAAAAAGTAAAAATTAAAAAGGTAACAGAAAATAGAACAGGTAAAAAAGATAAAATAAAAAAAAATTTAAAGAAGGGAGGAAGAAAAGGTTTGAAAACAGTGTATGATCAATAATAGAAGAGCAAGTCAAAGCAGAGTATCAATTGGGTTGAGACATTTTTAAAAACTTTTTAAAAAGTTGAAAAGAGCAACAATAAAGAAATATTTTACACTTGTGTATAATCAATAACAGGAGATCAAAACCAAGAGAAATGAAATGAGGTGGGCTTTTTAAAATAATAAATATTTTATTAAAAAAATTAAAAGGGATTAAAACTGAAAGAATATACAATTGTTTAAAAAGTGAAAATTAAAAAAGTAATGGAAAATAGAACAGATTAAAAAAAAGATTACAAAAGGACGTGTGTTCTCATGGAGAGTGTGCACTCTAAATGATTTTATCAACAAGTCTTTCTGTCTTCGCCCTGTTCATGAACTCAGCTTGCTGCTTCCAGAGGCCCTCCATTGGCACCCTTCATCTGTGCTGCTCCCAGTGCCTGTTGGTAAGCAGATCATGCCCCCTCCCAACACTGTGGTCTGGTGCTGCACTCTTACACAATAGGTAGGCGGACCACTCCCCCTCCCACCACAGCAGTCAGTTGCTGCGCTCCTGCCAGGAAGGCTGGTGGTCCCCTGCCATCTCCCAGCGCTGGTCACTCCCCTGCTCTGTGCAGCTGCCTGTTCCAACCCAGGTCTGCACTCCATAATTGGGTTAGGGGGAGATACCAGAACAGCCCCAACCCTTCTCCATGCCAAAACTCAGCTCCTTGTTTGTCTTGGCGGCATGAGTTCTCTGAGGTATCAGTGCAGAAAGATCCTATCTGCATCAGTTATAAACAAGTCTCTGTCTGGCCTTTGAGTCTGCTAAGCCCTTAGGTATGGATTCAGGTTTCAACCCCACCTCCTCCAGGCTGCTAAGAGCCTGACGATATGGTGGCTGTAGCTGAGCCACACCTCTCTTCTCTGGAAAAGCTTTGGCGGGTTTTCAGAGATAGGGAGTATGGCACTGTTCCCCCCAGGGTACATCAGCCGTGTTTTTTTCTGTATTTTATGGAGGGTCCAGGTTGTTTTTCCTTATGTACCCACTCATCCACAGCACACAGTACCCCAGGGGTGTCTCAGTGCAGCTGCCCCTGTCTTCCACCCAGCTCAGGCAGCCTGTCCTGTCCCCCACCTGCCACTTTGCCTCTAGGGCTGGGGGTTGCAGAGACCCTCTGTGCCCATTTAACTTAGTTCTGCCTGTCAAGGGGTGCTCCATACAGAACCAAGCCTCAGAGTTTTCCCCTGTCTCCCACTGACCTCTGTTGGAGAGGGGGAAATTTAGCAAACAACTGTATTCCTCCTTTGCTGTTCCCTCCCTGTGGGACTGGTCCTGCACTGTTTTGCTTTTTCTTCTTTCTTTTTTTCTTTTCTCCTACCATATTTGTGGTTTCTTTTTCTTTTGAAGAGGGCATGTTCTGTTGGAGTTCAGCAGGTGTTCTGGTTGCCTGGGTGGGTCTGTGGATGTGAGTCTTGGTGTATTTGTGGGACAGGGTGAGCTACAAGCATCCTTCTACTCCACAGTCTTGACCCCCTTTCCCAAAAGCTGATTCTTTGAAACAATAAAATTAAGAAAACTTTAGCAAGACTCACTAAGCTAAAAGAGAGACAGCCTCCATAAATAAAATTAGAAATGAAATAACAATGGGTACCAGAAAAATACAAAAGATTACAAGAGAATATTATGAACTGCTGTAGTCCAAAAATTGTACAACCTAGAATAAATGGACAAATTCTAGAATCATACAACTTTCCAAGACTAAATCATAAAGGAATAGTAAATCTGAATAGACTGGTCACTCATAAAGAGAATGAAACAGTAATCAAGAAAATCCTCAAACACAAAAGTCCAAGAAAAAACAGGTGAATTCTACCAAACAACCAGATTTATTATTTATCTTTCTCAAATGCTTCCAAAAAACTGAAGAGGAGGGAATGCTTCTAAACTCATTTTATAAGGTCAACATTGCCCTGACACCAAAACCAGAAAAAGGCACACACACACACACACACACAAAAGAATTAGGGAAGCATGCATGGAAAGTCACGTGCATCAAGTCCAAGGACAGAGACAGTGATTTCACAGGAACCTGGGCCAGACCTACCTGCTGGATTTGGAAGGTCTCCTGGGGAAGTGGGGGATGGCTGAAGCTCACTCATGGGGCATAAATGCTGGTGGTGGAAATTCCGGGAGTGTTCAGCTACAGGACCTTTCCTGCAGGCTGACATCTTGATTGGATCATTAGCACCAAGACTGACCTCCATCCAACAGGCTGTAGGGAAGCCTCATGCAAAACAACATTCAGGGTAGGAACATAGCCCCACCCATCAGTAGACTTCCCAAGCCACAAAGTCCTCTAGACATGGTTCTACCCACCAGAGGTCCAGGACCAAGCTTCACCCAGCAGTGGGCAGGCATTTTCTCCTCCTGCCAGGAAACCTGCATAAGCCTCTAGTCCAGCCCCATCCACCAGGGGCAGATACTGAAACAACAATCCCAAAGCCTGTGGAAGGAATCCACAAACACAGGCCAGACTTTATACTGGGACTGGCTGTACCCTGACCCTTGGGTGACAAGAGAGGCGTGTACTGATGGGATGCATAATACATCTCCCACAGAGGGCCATCTCTTTAAGGTCGAGAAATATAACTAACTTACCTAAAAATAAAAATAGAAAGATAGATGATATGAGGAGGCAAAGGAATACCTCCCAGGCCAAGGCACAAGATAAAATCCCTGAAGAAATAAGTGATGAGGATAGATAATTTATCTGAGAAACAATTTAAAGTAATGATGTGAAAATATTCAGAGAACTCAAGAGGAGTATAGATGCACAGAGCAAAGTTTTTAAAAAATAGTTGGAAAATATCAAGAAATCCCAAACAGAGTTCAAGGATAAAATCACTGAAATGAACAACAAACTGGAAGGAATCAAGAATAGACTAAATGAGCCAGAAGAACTGATCAGTGAGCTAGAAGACAGATTAGTGGAGATCATTACTGCAGAACAGAAAAAAGAAAAAAGAATGAAAAAGAATGAGCATATAAGGGAACTCTAGGACAACATGAAGCACACTAATATTCACATTATAAGGGTCCTAGAAAGAGAAGAGAAAGGAACTGAGACAATTTTTGGAGAGATAATCACAAAAAATTTCCCCAACTTGGGAAAGGAAACAGTCACCAAAGTTCAGGAAGCTCAGAAAGTATCACACAGGATCAACTCAAAGAGGAACACATCGAGGCACAGTCATCAAAATGAAAAAAAAAAACTTAAGGATAAGGAGAAAATATTAAAATTAGAAAGAGAAAAGCAGCAAATAACACACAAGGGAACTCCCTTAAAGTTATCAGCTGATTTTTCAGCAGAAACCCTTCAGGCCAGAAGGGAGTGGCACAATATATTTAAAGTGATAAAAGGGGAAAACTTACAACCAAGAATACTCTATCTAGCAAGGATTTCATTCAGATTTGAGGGAGAAGTCAAAAGTTTCACAGATAAACAAAATCTAAAAGATTTCAGCACCACCAAACCAGCTTTACAACAAATGTTAAAGGAATTTCTGTAGTCTTCAAACCATAAGAAAAGAAAACAAATAGAAGAAAAAGAAAAAAAATACCTATAAAAGATTGCTTTGGCTGTTTGGGGTCTTTTGTGGCTCCTTATAAATTTTAGAATTCTTTGTTCTAGTTCTGTGAGGAATGTCATGCATATTTTGACAGGAGTTGCATTGGATCTGTGGATTGCTTTGGATAATGTTGCCATTTTGATAGTATTGATTCTTCCAATCCAAGAGCACAAGAAATCTTTCCATTTCTTTGTGTCATTTTCATTTCTGGAGTATAGGTAACGTCCTTGGTTAAGTTTATTTCTTGGTATTTTATTGTTCTAGATGCAATGGAAATGTTTATGCCAGTTATAAAATTCTGGTTTTTGAAGTGAAAGAAAAAGTGAATGAAGGGCCAGAAATGGCAAAATACCCTTCTTTCTTATGGGTGAGTTGTATTCCATTATATATATATATATATATATATATATATATATATATATATATATATATATATATATACTGCATCTTCTTTATCTATTCAACTATTGATGTGCATTTAGAATGTTTCTGTATCTTGGCAATTGTAAATAATGTTGTTGTTAATAACAATGTGTATGGATCTTTTTGAATTAATTCTTATTTTGTGGTTGGCTTTATTCCTTTGATAACTATGTAAGTTTAAAAAGCTAAAGCTTTAAATGTTCTTAGAAACAGTGAACAGTACATATATGTAAATTTAAAAATATATGTTCAGTAAAAAAAATCTATCAAGCCACGAAAGACATGGAAGAAACTTATAAGACATATTACTAAGTGAAAGAAGCCATTCTGAACAGGCTACAAACTGTACGAGTCCAACCAAATGACATTCTGGAAAAGGCACAGTTACAGAAACAATAAAAATATCATGGTCCCCAGGGGTTTGGGGAGAGGCAGGGAGGGAGGAATGAATAGATGGAGCACAAGGGATTTTTAAAGCAATGGAATTTTTCTGTATGATACTATAGTGGTGGCTACATGTCATTATGCATTTGTCAAAACCCATAGAATGTACAAGTGAACACTAATGTAAACTATGGACTTTGTTTGATAATAATGTGTCCATGTTGGTTCATTGATTGTACCAAATATGCCACACTGATGAGGGATGTTGAGGGTAGGGGAGTATATATGTGTGGATGGGAAGGGATATGTGCAAATTTTCTATATTTTCTGCTCAATTCTTTGGTGAACCTGAAACTGCTCTAAAAATAAAGTCTATTAATAAAATAAATAAATAAATAAATAATTTTTTTTAACAAAGAGAGGAAGTAGCAATAATGAGTACAATGTGGGAAGTGTAGTGACCTGAAGGAGTGGCCATAGGTGAGGAAAGTATAATGTACAAGTGCTTCTAGGAATAGTAATAAACATGTTTGGCTGCAGCAAATTGTATCTACAGTAATGTGAGTGAAGCTTAAAAGACAGCCCAGGAGTTAATTGTTGAAGACCTTGCATTTTAGAAGGTTGGGCTTTATTTCTGAGGCCACGGGAGCTTATGATAGATTTTGAGTAGGGGAGTAATATGATGAATGCATGTTATTTACACCACTTATTTGACATGACATATGCACTACCTTGTGTCATTATGTAAGTCCTTGGACACAGGATTAAAGTTTGCTCAATAAATTCTTGTTGAAAAAAAAAGGTCATCAGTGGATTTCTCAACAGAAATTTTGCAGGACATGAGATAATAAGATGATATACCCAATATATCCAAAGCACTGAAAGGAAAATACTGTCAACCAAGAATGCTTTACTCAGCAAAAATATCTGTTAAAAATGTAGCAGAGATATAATCAATCCTAGACAATCAAAAACTGAGGGAGTTTGATACCACTAGGCCTACCTTTCAAGAAATGCTTAAAAGGTATCTTCAAATGGAAGCAAAAACATACTAATAACATGAAAGCACTTGAAAGTGTGATTCTCACTGCTGAAGGTAAATATATAGAAAAATACACATTGAAGTAAACAATAATGGTGCTGTGTAAAGTACTCTTAACCCTAATATAAAAGTTAAACATTATGTTAATTGATAGAAAATATAAAGAGAAGAAAACTGACTATAAGAACAGAAAGTACATGGGGTGGAATAGAAATGTGGTATTTTAGTATGAGATTGAAGTTAAGCTGTTATCAACTTAAAACAGTAAGTTACAACTATAAGATAATTTATGTAAGCCTTGAGCTAACCACAAATGAAAAGATCTACACTAGATAACAGAAAGATAAATAGAAAAGAATCAAAGTAAATCATTACAAAAAACATCAAGGAACAAAGGAAAACAACAAAAGAGGAAGAGAGGGACAAAGCAACAGCAAAACAAAAAATAATAATTAACAGGGAGACGGAGAAGATGGCGGAGTAGAAGGACGCTCGCAGGTCACCCTCTCCCACAAATACACCAAGACCCACATCTACAGGCCCACTCCGCCAACCAGAGAACCTGCGGAACTCCGACAGAACATCGCCCTCTTCAAAAGATAAAAACGCCAAAAATCTGGTAGGAGAAAAGGAAAAAAGAAAGAAGAAAAGGCAAAGCACCACGGGACGGGTCCCGCGGGGAGGGAGCGGCAAAGGAGGACTGGCGCTCGCTCGCTGGGTCTCCCCCTCTCCAACTGAGAGGCCAGCGGGACGGAGGGGGAGCCTCCGAGGCTCAGATATGTACAGAGCAGCCCTTGACTAACAGAACTAAGTTAAACGGGCACAGAGTGTCCCCCCAACACCCAGCCTGAGACGCGGCTGGCAGCGGCGGGCAGGGCCAGGCTGCACAAACCGGGCGGAGGATGGAAGTGGCTGCACGGAGGCAGCCCTGGGAGACTGTAGTGGGCTGTGCGCCGTGCCTGTGGGTGTAGAGGGCAGAACCACCTGGGCCCTCCATTAAACGGCAAGGTTGATGTGCTCTTGGGGGAAGGGTGCACACCCCCATCTCTGAAATCCCGCGGAAAGTTTTCGGGGGGAAGAGAGGCGGAGCCTAGGTGCAGCTGCCCTATCCTCCGGCGCTGAGCACCCAGGCAGGGGCGGGGGCGAAACCGAAACCCACATCCGCACCAAAGGGCTTAGCAGCCTCAAAGGCCAGACTGAGACTGGCCTGCAGCCCGGGGCAGATAGGATCCTTCCATCCTGGTCCCTCAGAGAACTTGCTCCACAAAGACAAACAAGGAGCTGGGTTTTGGCTCAGAGCAGGGACAGGGCTGTCCCTCGGTCTTCCCCGAGCCCACCCGCGGAGCGCCGACCAGGGTGGAGCTCGCAGCCTCACAGAGCAGCAGAGCTACCGGCGGCTCAGGTAGAGCGAGAGCGGCCAACCACCTTTCGGGCAGGAACACAGCCCCTGACCGAGGTACTGGGAGGGGGCACGACCCGCCCTCCTACCTGGCCAGTCTGCAACATCTGACTGCGGCATCCGGAGGGGCAGCGACACGCCCGCCCACAGCAGAGGAGAGCGGCACCTGACCCAGTGTTAGGAGGAGGCGCGATCTGCTTGCCGACAGGTGCTGGGAGCAGCACAGAAGAGGGCACCAATGGAGGGCCTCTGAAAATGGCAAGCTGAGTTTCCAAAACAGGACGAAGACAGAAAGACTTCACATTAAAAGCACACAGACTCCAGGAGAACACCGACAAACCCACCCCCCCTTATTTTTTTTTTAAATCTGTTTTTACCTGTTCTATTTTCTATTAGCCTCTTAATTTTTACTTCTTAATTCATTTCTATTTCTCTTGGGTTTTGATGTCCTGTTATTGATTAGACACAGGTTTCAAATACATCTATTCTTCTCCCCCCCCCTTTTTTTGTAAAGGTTTTAAAAGGACGTCTCAACCCGATTAATACTCTGCTTCAACTCGCTCTTCTATTATTCATTATACACTGTTTTCAAACCCTCTTTCTCCCTTCTTTTAAAATTCTTTCTCTCTCTCTTATTGTTTTTTCCTAAGTTCTATTCCTAAATAGGCATCAGATAGATAAAATCCTTAAGGACCAAAATAAACAACTGATACTCCATAAACCACAGTGCCAAAGAGGTATGAGCAAGATGAAGAAGCAGAAAAACATTTCCCAATTAAAAGAACAAGAGAAATCCCCTGAATGAAAGATCAAAGAAATAGACATCAATAGCCTACTAGATCAAGATTTCAAAAAAGGAGTGATCAAATTGCTGAAGGAATTAAAAGAGATAGTGTTTAGAGATATAAAATATGTCAAAAATGAAATTGAAGCTATAAAGAAGATCCAAGTAGAATGGGTAAACTCATTGACAGAGAAGAAGAATGATCTAATAGCTGTGCAAAGCCGACTAGAAAATGCAGAGGAACGAATTAGTGATCTAGAAGACAGGGCAATAGAAAGCACCCATTCAGAAGAACTACAAGATAAGCAATTAAAAAATCATGAAAATAGCATAAGGGACCTATGGGATAATATAAAGCGTCCCAATCTTCGCATAATAGGGGTCCCAGAAGGAGAAGAAAGATCAAAGGGGATTGAAAAGGTTTTTGAAGAAATCATGACTGAAAACTTCCCAAACTTAAAGAAGGAATCAGATATCCAAGTACAGGAAGCTCAGAGGGTCCCAAACAGGAAGAACCCAAATAGACCCACACCAAGACATATCATAATCAAGGTGGCCAGAGTCAAGGATAAAGAAAGGATTCTAAAGGCAGCAAAAGAAAACCAAAGAGTAAGTTACAAGGGAACCCCCATAAGGCTCTCAGCTGATTTCTCTACACAAACACTACAGGCCAGAAGGGAGTGGCAAGATATATTCAAAGCCCTGAATGAAAAAAAGATGCAGCCTAGGATAATTTATCCAGCAAGGCTATCCTTTAGGATAGAAGGAGAAATAAAGAGTTTCACAGACAAGAAAAAGCTGCAGGAGTTTAGCAACACTAAACCCATGCTAAAAGAAATATTGAAAGGGCTATTCTAAATAGAAAAGCAGCAGGATGCTACAGGAATGAGAAACTCACAACTGGAAAGGTGATAACTCATGAATTACAAATAAAGTAAACATGAAATTATAAAAGAAGACATACAAACCACTGAGAGTGGGAGAGGGAGGCAGGGAAATATAGAATATATTTTTCTTTCTTTTTAAAATTTTTTTAACAGTAGGATGGGTTTGAGATCATGTTACTATCAGTTTAATAAAAATAGTTATAGTAATGGATTAATAGATTTACAAAAAATGGTAACCACAAGCCAAAAATTTACAAAGGAGTCACAAAAATTAAATAAAGTCCATGATAATACAAAGGAAAATTACCAAAACACGAAAGGAAGAAGAAAGGAACAAAGAGGATATACCAATTCAACTGCAAAGATAAGTTCAAAATGGCAATAAACACACATCTATCATTAATTACTGTAAATGTTAATGGACTAAATGCTCCATTCAAAAGACATAGAGTGGCAGACTGGATAATAAAACTAGAACCTTCAATATGTTGCATACAAGAGACCTACTTTAGGGAGAAGGACACATATAAATTGAGAGTGAAAGGATGGAAAAGGATAATCCATGCAAATGGAAAAGCCAAAAAAGCAGGTGTTGCAGTACTGATTTCAGACAAAATAGACTTTAAAACAAAGGCCATAAAGAAAGATAAAGAAGGACATTTTATAATGATTAAAGGAGTGATACAAGATGAGGATATTAGACTCGTTAATATATATGCACCCAATATAGGAGCACCTAAGTACATACAAGAATTACTAACAGAGATAAAGGGGTATATTGATGGGAATACAATCATAGTTGGAGATTTTAACACTGTATTAACATCACTAGACAGATCTTCCAGACAGAAAATAAACAAGGCAACAGAGAAATTAAATAGTACAATAGAAAAACTAGATTTGGTGGATATTTTCAGAGCATTACACCCCCCAAAAATAGGATATACATTCTTTTCAAGTGCACATGGAACATTTTCCAGGATCGATCATGTACTTGGGCACAAAAGAAACCTCAACAATTTTAAGAAGATAGAAATTATCTCAAGCATCTTTACTGAACACAATGCCAGGAAACTGGAAATCAACAACAGAGAAACAAAGGAGAAAAAAAGGAAAGCATGGAGATTAAACAATATGTTATTGAAAAAACATTGGATCAATGAGGAAATCAAAGCTGAAATTAAAAAAATACCTTGAGACAAATGATAATGAAAGCACAACCATTCAAAACCTATGGGACACAGCAAAGGCAGTGCTAAGAGGGAAGTTTATAGCGATACAGGCCTTCCTCAAAAAAGGAGAACAATCTCAAATAAACAATTTAACCCACCACCTGAATGAATTAGAAAAAGAAGAACAAAAAGCCCCAAAAAGCAGCAGAAGAAAGGAAATAATAAAGATCAGAGGGGAATTAAAAACAATAGAGATTAACAAGACCATAGAAAAAATCACCCAAACCAAAAGCTGGTTTTTTGAAAAAGTAAATAAAATCGACAAGCCTCTGGCCAAACTCACAAAGAAGAAAAAAGAGAGAGCACAAATTAGCAAAATAAGAAAGGAAAATGGAGAAATTACAACAAACAAAATAGAAATACAGAATATCATACGAGAATATTATGAAAAACTATATGGAACCAAACTGGATAACCTAGAGCAGATGGACAAGTTTCTGGAAACATACTGTCCACCAAGACTGAATCAAGAAGAATCTGAACACTTGAACAATCCGATCACTAGAAAGGAAATAGAAATAGCAATTAAAAACCTCCCTACAAATAAAAGTCCAGGACTGGACGGCTTCACAGGGGAATTCTACCAAACATACAAAGAACTCATACCAGTCCTTCTCAAACTCTTCCAGACAATTGAAAAGCAGGGAATACTCCCAAACTCATTCTATGAAGCCACCACCACCCTGATACCAAAACCAGGCAAAGACACTACAAAAAAAAGAGAATTATAGGCCAATATCACTGATGAACATAGACGCCAAAACCCTCACCAAAATTTTAGCAAATAGAATCCAACAACACATAAAAAAGATTATACATCATGACCAAGTGGGGTTCATCCCAGGGACACAAGGCTGGTTCAACATACACAAATCAATCAATGTAATACATCACATCAACAAGAGAAAGGACAAAAACCACATGATCATCTCAATTGATGCAGAAAAAGCATTTGATAAAATTCAACACCCATTTATGATAAAAACTCTCACCAAAGTGGGTATAGAGGGAACATATCTCAACATAATAAAAGCTATATATGACAAACCTACAACCAGCATAGTACTCAATGGTGAAAAACTCAAAAGTTTCCCAATAAAATCTGGGACAAGACAAGGATGCCCACTATCACCACTCCTCTTCAACATAGTCCTGGAAGTCCTAGCCACAGCAGTCAGGAAAGAGAAAGAAATAACAGGGATCGAAATTGGAAAAGAAGAGGTAAAAGTGTCATTATATGCTGATGACATGTTACTATATATAGAAAACCCTAAAAGGTCCACACAAAAGCTACTAGAGCTGATTGAAGAATTCAGCAAAGTAGCAGGTTACAAAATTAACGTTCAAAAATCAGTTGCATTTCTTTACACTAACGATAAATCAACAGAAGAAGAAAGTAAGGAAACAATCCCCTTTAAAATAGCACCCAAAGTAATAAAATATCTGGGAATAAATCTAACCATGGAGGTGAAACAATTATACACAGAAAACTATAAACCATTGATGAAGGAATTTAAAGAAGATTTCAAAAAGTGGAAAGATATCCCATGCTCTTGGATTGGAAGAATCAATATTGTTAAAATGGTGACACTGCCCAAGGCAATCTACAGATTTAATGCAATCCCTATCCAATTACTCAGGACATATTTCACAGAACTAGAACAAATCATAATAAAATTTATATGGAACCATCAAAGACCTAGAATTGCCAAAGCATTACTGAAGAGAAAGAAAGAGGCTGGAGGAATAACTCTCCCAGACTTCAGACAATACTATAGAGCTACAGTCATCAAGACAGCATGGTATTGGTACCAAAACAGACATAGAGACCAATGGAACAGAATAGAGAGCCCAGAAATGAACTCACAAACTTTTGGTCAACTCATCTTCGACAAAGGAGGCAAGAATATACAATGGAATAAAGACAGTCTCTTCAGCAAATGGTGTTGGGAAAACTGGACAGCAGCATGTAAAACAATGAAGCTAGAACACTCCTTTACACCATATACAAAAATCAACTCAAAATGGATCAAAGACTTAAACATAAGGCAAGATACAATAAACCTCCTAGAGGAAAACATAGGCAAAACATTATCTGACATACATCTCAAAAATTTTCTCCTAGAAGAAATAAAAGCAAGAATAAACAAATGGGACCTAATGAAACTTACAAGCTTCTGCACAGCAAAGGAAACCAGAAGTAAAACAAGAAGAAAACCTATGGAATGGGAGAAAATTTTTGCAAGTGAAACCGACAAAGCCTTGATCTCCAGAATATATAAGCAGCTCATACGACTCAATAAGAAAAAAATAAACAACCCAATCCAAAAATGGAAAGAAGACCTAAACAAGCAATTCTCCAAGGAAGACATACAAATGATCAAAAGACACATGAAAAAATGCTCAATATCACTAATTATCAGAGAAATGCAAATCAAAACTGCAATGAGGTATCACCTCACACCAGTCAGAATGGCCATCATTCAAAAATCCATAAATGACAAATGCTGGAGAGGCTGTGGAGAAAGGGGAACCCTCCTACACTGCTGGTGGGAATGCAGTTTGGTGCAGCCACTATGGAAAACAGCGTGGAGATTCCTCAAAAGTCTAGGAATAGACTTACCATATGACCCAGGAATCCCACTCCTGGGCTTGTATCCAGAAGGAAATCTACTTCAAGATGACACCTGCACCCCAATGTTCATAGCAGCACTATTTACAATAGCCAAAACATGGAAACAGCCTAAATGTCCATCAACAGGTGACTGGATAAAGAAGAAGTGGTATATTTATACAATGGAATACTACTCAGCCATGAAAACCGACAACATAATGCCATCTGCAGCAACATGGATGCTCCTGGGGAATGTCACTCTGAGTGAAGTAAGCCAGAAAGAGAAAGAAAAATACCATATGAGATTGCTCATATGTGGAATCTAAAAAACAGAAACAAAAACAAACAAACAAAAACAAAGCATAAATACAGGACAGAAATAGACTCACAGACAGAGAATATAGACTTGTGGTTACCGGGGGGTGTAGGGTGGGAAGGGATAGCCTGGGATTTCAAAATTGTAGAATAGATAAACAAGATTACACTGTATAGCACAGGGAAATATACACAAAATGTTATAACTCACAGAGAAAAAAATGTGACAATGAGTGTGTATATGTCCATGAATGACTGAAAAATTGTGCTGAACACTGGAATTTGACACATTGTAAAATGATTATAAATCAATAAAAAATGTTAAAAAAAGAATAATTAGTAAAAATATAATAATAATAATTAACAAAATGGCGATAGCAATAATTCACATAATAATTGTCTTAAATAAAAATTAGTTAAACTCGCCAATCAAAGGCATAATGTGACTGAATGGATTATGAAAAAAATAAGTTCCAGCAATATGGTTGTCTACAAGAGACTCATATTACATTTAAAAACAGAGATAGCCTGAAAGTTAAGGGATCTAAATAGGTATTTCATGCAAATTCTAACCAAAAGAAAGTAAGTATGGCTCTATGACAAAACAGACTTCAAGTCTAAAACCGTCTTTAGAGGCAATGAAGTTTATTATATAAAGATAAAAGGGTCAATTCAACAGGGAGATATAACAGTTGTAAATATATATGTATCCTATATCAGAGTATCTAAATATATAAAACAAATATTGACAGATTTGAAGGTAGAATTTAACAGTAATACAATTAGAGAAGGAGACCTCAAACATCACACTTACAATAATGGATAGAATATCCAGAGAGAAAATCAATTTTTAAAAAATCAGTTGGTTGAATAACACGATAGATCAAATATATCTAAGAGACACAGAACTTACCACCAGCAGCAAAATATTCATTTTTCTCAAACACACACACAGCATTCTCCAAGATAGATCACATTTTAGGTAACAAAATAGTCTTAACAAATTTAAGAACACCAAAATTATTCCAAGTATCTTTCCTGACCATATTGGAATAAGTCAATAACAATAAGAAAACTGTAAACTGCACAAATATGTAGCAATAAAGCAACACACCCTTGAATAACCATTGCATCAAAAAAGAAATCAAAAGGGAATTTAAACATTATGAGACAAATGAAAACAAAATCAAAACATACCAAAACTTATGGAATGCAGCAAAAGAAGTTCTGAGAGGATTTTAATAGCAATAAATGCCTAAATTAAAAGGGAAAAAAGATCTCAAGTAAACAACATGATTGTATTCCTCAAGAATTTAAAAAAGAATACACTGAATGCAGAGTTAGCAGAAGGAAGGAAATAATAAAGATTCGAGCAGACACAGATAAATCAAATAAAGAGTAAAACAATAGGAAAAAATTAATGAAACTAAGAGTTAGTTGTTTTGAAAAGTTAAACAAAATATAGGATTCCTTAGACAAATTAACTAAGATAAAAATATAGATGACTCAAATAAATAAAATCAAAAATGAAAGAGGAGATGTTATACTGGATAGCTCAGAAATAAAAAGGCTAATAATGGACTATCATGAACAATTATATACCAACAAATTGGATAACTTAGAAGAAATTGATAAATTCCTAGAAATATAAAATTTGCCAAAATTTAATCAAGAAGAAATAGAAATCCTGAGCAGACTAATAAACAAATAAGGTGATTGAACCAGTAACCAAAAACTTCCTGATGAAGAAAAGCCCAGAACCAGATGGCTTCACAGCTGAGTTACAGCAAATGTTCAAAGAAGAATAACTACTCACAACATTGTAAAATAACTATAACTCAATAAAAAAAAGTTAAAAAAGAAGAATGATTACTGATACTTCTTAAACTCCTACAAAAAATAGAAGAGGGAACCAAATTAATTTTATGAGTCCATCATCACCCTTACACGAAAACCAGACAAAGACAATATAAGAAAAGAAAACCATAGGCCAATGCTACTGATGAACATTGGTGCAGAAACCCTCAGTAAAATATTAGCAATCCAAATTCAAAAGCATATTAAACGTTTTTGTCATAACCAAGTGGGATTTATGCTGAGATGTAAGGATGGTTTAACCACACAAATCAACCTATGTGATACACCATTTTAACAAAATGACAGAAAGAAACCACATGAATATCTCAATAGATGCAGAAAAATTCAACATCTGTTTATAACAAAAACTCTCAAAAATTAGATATAGGAGGAGCATACTTCAACATAGTAAATGCCATATATGACAAGCTAGCTAACATCATACTTAATGGTACTCTCTAAGGTGAGGGTACCCACTCTTAACAGTCCTATTTAGCACAGTACTACAAGTACTAGCCAGAACAATTAGATAAGGAAAAAAAAAGACATCCAAATTGGAAAAAAATGAAGTAAAACCATCTTCATTTGCAGATGACATGCAATTTGAAGGATACAAAATTAATACGCAATAGTAGTTGTGTTTTTATACACAAACAATAAACCACCTGAAAAGGAAATGAAGAAAGCAATTCCAGTCACAATAGCAAAACGAAAAACAAACAAACTGAAACTTAAGTATAAACTACTTAACCAAATAAGTGAAAAAGACTTGCACATTGAAAATTATAAAACATTGATAAAGAAAATTTAAACAAGACACAGATAAATGGAAAGACATCTGTGTTCATGGACTGGAAAAATTAATATAGTTTAAATTTCCATACTACCCAACATGATCTACATATTCAATGCAATCCCTATCAAAATGTCACTTTTATAGAAATATAAAAAATCCTAAAATTCATATGGAACCACAAAGACCATGAGAAGCAAAAACACAATCCTGAGTAAGAAGAACAAAGCTAGAGACATCACACTTCCTGATTTCAAAATATATTACATTGTTGCAGTAATCTAAACAGTAGGATACTGACATAAAATCAGATATATAGAACAATGGAACAGGACAGAAAACCCAGAAATAAATTCATGCATCTATAGTCACCTGATCTTCAACATAGGTGCCAAGAACACATAATGGGGAAAAGATGGTCTCTTCAAAAACCAGATTTGGGAAACCGGATTTCCCATGCAAAACAATGAAATTTGACCTTTATCTCACATCATAGACAAACATCAACTCAAAACTGATTAAAGACTTGAATGTAAGACCTGAAACTGTAAAACTACTAAAAGAAAACATAGGGGGAAATTTTTCTGACATTGGTTTGGGCAATGACTTTTTTAGATATGACACCAATTTTTGGATTGGGTTGTTTGTTTTTTTCTTATTAAGTCATATGAGCTTCTTACATATTCTGGAGATCAAGCCTTTGTCAGTTTCACCTTTTGCAAAAATGTTCTCCCATTCTATAAGTTGTCATTTTGTTTTGTTTATGGTTTCCTTTGTTGTGCAAAAGCTTGTAAGTTTAATTAGGTCCCATTTGTTTTTTTTTAACATTTTTTATTGATTTATAATCATTTTACAATATTGTGTCAAATTCCAGTGTACAGCACAATTTTTCAGTTATACGTGAACATATATAAATTCAAAATGACACCTGCACCCCAATGTTTATAGCAGCACAATTTACAATAGCCAAGACATGGAAACAGCCTAAATATCCATCAATAAATGACTGGATAAAGAAGAGGTGGTATATTTATACAATGGAATACTATTCAGCCATAAAAACTGACAACATAACGCCATTTACAGCAACATGGATGCTCCTGGAGAATGTCATTCTAAGTGAAGTAAGCCAGAAAGAGAAAGAAAAATACCATATGAGTTTGCTCATATGTGGAATCTAAAAAAAAAAAAGCATAAATACAAAACAGAAATAGACTCATAGACATGGAACACAAACTTGTGGTTGCCAAGGGGGTGGGGGTGGGAAGGGATAGACTGGGATTTCAAAATTGTAGAATAGATAAGATTATACTGTATAGCACAGTGAAATATATACACGATATTATGGTAGCTCACAGAGAAAAAAATGTGACAAGGTCCCATTTGTTTATTGTTGCTTTTATTTCTATTGCTTGGATTGACTGCCCTAGGAGAACATTTCTGATATGTATGTGAGATAATGTTTTGCCTAAGTTTTCTTCTAGGAGGTTTATTGTATCTTGTCTTATGTTTAAGTCCACCAAAAGCAGAGGCAACAAAAGCAAAAATAAACAAGTGGGACCACTTCAAACTAAAAAGCTTCTGCACAGCAAAGGAAACAGCAGAGTGAAAAGGCAACCTATGTAATTGGAGAAAATATTTGCAAACCATGTGTATGATAAGCAGTTAATATTCAAAACATTTAAGGAACTCATGAAACACACTAGCAAAAACTATGTGTGTGTGTGTGTATATATATATATACACACATACATACATACATACATACATAAGGAAATAGAGATATTTATATAGACATTTCTCAAAAGAGGACATTAAAATGGCCAACAGGTATATGAAAGGTGTTCAACTGTACTAATAATGAGAGAAATGCAAATCAAAACAATAATCTCTTCACACCTATTAGAATGGCTACTATCAGAAAGACTATCATAAATGTTTTGCAGCAAAAGGAACTTGTACACTGTTGGTGTGAATGTAAATTGGTACAGTCATTATGGAAAGCAGTATGGAAGTTCCTCAAAACATTAAAAATGGAACTATCTTATAATCCAGCAATCTGTGTATATGAGCAAAGTAAATGAAATCAGAATATTGAAGATATGCTTGCACACCCATGTTAATTTCAGCATTATCGAAATAGCCAAGATAGGGAAACAATTTAAACGTCAGTGAATGGACGAATATACACAATGACTATTATTCAGCCTTAAAAAAGAAGAAAATCCTGCCGTTTTTGACAACGTAGATGAATCTGGAGGACATTACACTAAGTAAAACAAACCAAACACAGAAATATGAATACTGTATGCTCTCATTTACATGTAGAATATAAATTAGTCGAACTCACTGAAACAAAGAGTAGAATAATGGTCACCAAATACTGAAGAGAGGGGGAAATGGGGTGATGTTGTACAAGCTGTATGAAGTTTCAGGTTTGTAAGATGAATAAGTTCTGGATATCTAATGTCCAACAATGTGACAGTAGTTAATATTGTACTGTACACTTGAAATTGGCTAAGAAGATAGATCTTAAATGTTGTCATTACATGTACACACACACACACACACACAAAAGGTGACTACGTGAGAAGATTAATATGTTAATTAGGTTGATTGTGGTGAATATTTCATAATATATACATGAATCATCATGTTATACACTTTAAATATATACAATTTTTAATTGTCAATAGTAAAGCTGGAAGAAAATAATGTCCTATGTTGGGTATGAGGATAATAAAACATGGTGGATATGAATAGGGGTGGAGAACCAGAACTGTCAACATATTTATTTTTATAATATTTTGAATTTTGGAATATGTGACTCAGTTATCTATTCAAACATTAAATTAAGAAATAAAAATAAAGAAAATATATGAAAGACCTAAGCATTAGCTTTGGCTAGAGGGAGGGCCTCTTCTGTGAAAAACAGAAGGAAACTGATTAAAATGTAGTCAGTAGCAATAAAAGAAAGTTGTTGTGTACAGGTAGCTCATTCAAAGATGCTTGACAGTTAAAAATATGAGAAATAGTAAAAACAGTAATTAACAAGGGTAGAAAAACTAAACATAAAGTCTTTGAAGTAGGAAAATACATGCTTATATAAAGCAGAATAGAAAGAAGGAACTAAGGGATAAAAAAAATTTCATCTGGAACAAGAGTCAAAGGATAAATGTAGGAGGATGGTCCTCGGGGTTCTGGAAAAGATAAAGTACACACATTAAGGAGAGGTAAAAACGGAAGGATGTTAAAATTGTTAAACACAAATAACATTTTTAGATGAAAATGAGGTAGATTAAAAACTTTCCATATACTTAATTAAAAAATTTGAGGTCTTCAGCTTGAATGATGGGGTAAGGAAATGGGATTTAAGGGGGAAAGGATATGGTCATTGTGAAACATGAGCCAATGAAAAGATGAAGCACGTACAATAGGATTGCTAAGCTGTGGTCAAAGCTAAGATTTAGCTCAAGAACAAAATCTTGGACTAGACTACTTTTGCCCAGTTTTAGGATGACATGCTAAACAATATTCCAGCAAAGATGTGAAGAAACAGGAGGTGATTAGTATGTGTTAAAAGTCCCTTACAATCTGAAAGGTGGGTGCTATTATTATCTATATTCTACAGATGATGAAATTCAAATTTAGAATCAATAAGGAATTTGCTTACAGATACTCTCTTAGAAAGTGTTAGAATCATAATTCAAACACAGGTTGATCTGACTCCAAGGTTCATTCTCCTTATCACCAAGCCTGGCACATAAAAGATATTCGTCAGGTGCTTTTGAAACAACTGTCTACTAGGAATATAAATCATAAATTATGGAAATAAATAGGACTGGGTAGTCAAGATTAACAAATAGCAAAATGTAGTACAAAAAAGTTGATTTGTTGGAGAAGAAAGCACTGAAATATTGCTACAAACTTCACTAAATATTTCAATCACTTTCCAAACCTCTATTAGGACTTGAGAATACTAGGTATATTCAGAATGTTAGGTATATTCAGAAAATAATTCATGAAATCTATATCAAAAATCTGCCAAAGTAAAAATATGTATTGGCTTAAAGATTGAAAATTTTTATACTTCTGCTAAACTTATAAAATAAAATGTATTTGTGTATATAATCAGATAATTTCTACATCTAATATATCTCCTAGAAAATATTGTTTCTAGAAATTATAAAGTGTAATAACTGTATGCATGCTCCTATCAAAAACAGAAAATATTGAAGATTCACTTAATTGATATCACATACACATAAATTGGGAACATGATTGAAAACAATTATTTATACACAACAGACCCACAAACACACAAACTTGCACATATGTATGTGAATGAATACACCCACAATTATATGGACCTTTTGAAGCATCAAAAGAACTATTGTTCATAGATAGGTCATTCAGACTATACTTGCACAGAGATATAACACTTATCCTTAGTAAATTAAGCTTCATATACAAACTAAATAAAGCCGTTCATCTGACACTTGGAAAAATAAGGGAAAATCTTTAAGCTTTTCTCTGGGGTTAAACTATACACTTTCATTAAAAACTCATTATGTTAGATGACTAAAATGATTGACACAGGTCCAAGAATACATAAAGTCCACATCACATGGCCAATGGACCATAATAATAAAGAATATGTACAGAAAAGGCCCACAATTCCTAAACTTAACCTCTAAGATTTATCCTTCACACGTTTTGAATATTCTATTTTCGGATTACAAGATTAGAGAATATTTTTTGCTTTAGTTTTGTTTGATTTTTGCTGATAAGAAAAGAGATATAATCCCTCTCTGTTTACATCTTACATTGTGAGTAAATCTGGTTAGTAGAGGTATGTGCCAAGGCATACATTACTCCAAAACTTGATGGATGGTTCAACTACATAAAATGATGAAAAGAGAGACCAATCTCTTAAAATAATCAATCACTAACTACATATTAACTCTAAATAGTCAACTGTATCACTACGCAAAGAAAAAACTTCCTTCTCAATTATCATTCACAAGTTCAAAGGGATATAAACCAGTACTTGGAAATAACAGCAGAAGTATAAAGCAAAATCCTCAGTTGCCACTTGTAGATGGAAAGGTAGGGAAAATTTGTATTTACTGAGTCTCCTCCACAACATGATACAATGAGAAGAGTGTAACCAAAATAGAGAAGAAAAAACTAGAAACGTTCAGGATTCTGTTTTCATTTTATTCACATTAGCACATGGCTTTCCTGAGCTTTTCAGGGTGGAATTCACTTTAGATTTAATCTTGCTTTTTAGGAGCCATAGTTCTGCACTTAAGCATACATTATATATAAATAAGAGAACAGAAGTTCATACAACTTCATTAGGGGAAAATAAACTCTAAAATGAAATTAAAGCTGTGCTTAGTGATGCGACATTTGAGAACAGAGAGGAAAATTATCTCACAAGCTACTAGGTATTTCTGCCAATGTTTACTTAGCCTTTGAGATATTTTGAAATGAAAGATTTGTCCTTAAAAATTTTAATAGTTTAATTTGATAACGGGCAATAATTGAATCTAAATAGTCAAACTATCTTTGGTGAAGCATCTTAAACATGTGTTTATCAATGACAGAGCATTAAAAAATGTATTAATATAACCTATTGTATTTTATTGAATACAAAGTCTTCAATATAAAAATATTATTATTGCATTTGTTTGTCAAATACAACTACATGTTCTTATATTGCTTTAGACTATTTCTACTATGTTTAGTATTATAAATTCACTACCCTAAATTTTATCCCCTCCTTCATTGATGCTACATGTTAAAAATATGCTTTAAATTTCAATTAACATGAGAATATTTGTTGAATAGATCTTGTTTCAAGTAATTAAGATACAATATCAAAGTAAAATTTTATTTTTGTAAATTAAATGTTCTTAAAGATATTTAATATCACAAAATTTGAGATTTAGAATATCACTTCATACTTGTAAGATTTATTAATTTCAACTTTGTATTCCACCCTATAAATTTCCAGCAAAATATATTCAAAAATGTTCTAATAATTGGTTATTTCTGTGCATTTCCAAATCAACTCTATTTACAGAGAAGATATTTACTACATATTTTAATATATTTTTGAAATCATCATATTCTGAAACAAACTCTATAAGGTCTACTTATAACATTAATTTTTGCTGAATTCTAAGCCTGTTTTATTTTCTAATGATAACTGTCTTTGTGAACAATACCTTTATGCAGATAACACTGGATATACTTTGTACCAAACAGTATCTTTCTCAAAATGGAATTAGGTATTTAGTAGGCAGCTGGAGCACAGCAGACTACATTACTGTGGTAGGAGGGAGAAGTTTGACCATTGAAACTCGGCTAATTTCTCTGTGCTTACATAATATTGACAAAATGCGGGACCTCGACATTTATGATGGTAAATGAAGAACTTTCAGTCAAGCTTCAGGGAATTCAATTAATCTACACAATTCAGAGGCTAAATCAACTGTGATGAGTTTCTAAAAATATGGAGCAAAAAGTTACTAACTTAAAATTATATGATAATTAATGCTCTTTACAATTTTTAAAAATCCCACTGTTAAAAAACATTTCTAAGCCCCACCTAATGGCCCATAGTCACAGTGCTTTATTGATCTGGTTACATAAAGATTTTCTATATAGTTATTGCCAGTCCACACCTATAAAATAGTCATTCACTAAGACGAAAAAAAATTCCAATATCTGATTACATAATATGGAAAACGTGCAAAGAGACACCAAAGGTGAAAGAGCTCAAATTTCAGCCCAATGTCAAAGTATAGTAAGAAAAAACTATGTAGGATTTTCTTTCAAAGAAAAGTGAAAAGCAGTGGAAATAACTGACTCTGATAGGAAGAATGGCGATATAGGCAAAAATATTTTATCCTTCTATGTTATCCAAATTCTTAAAAACAACTGTGTCTGTGAGTTCAGTGTTAAAATTGATAAAGCTTTAGAAATTGCCCTTATATATTTCAAACTTATTTTGAGAAGTCCAAATGAAAATAAAACTGCAATACTTAGTATCAAATAATGAAAGCATGCCTTTAATGTTGAAATTAATACGATACAATCCTTTTAACTTTTACTAATGACATATCACTGCAAAAACTTGTATAAAATATTCTTTTACTGTATGTCCACTTGGGACACAATCTTCCTGCTTCTGAAAAGTATTTTCTAGCTCTCTTCCTCTCAACCATTTCCAAAAAGGAATGGCTAAGTTCTGAATATTACTTACTAAAGGGAGGTAGCGAACTCCTATTTATTTACAACTAGCAACCAGACTAGTCCCTTTTCACCACACTAATCAGATGAATCAGAACTTATTAAGATAATTTGATGCTTCTGCCATGCTTCCTATTAACATGAATGAGATAAATAACCAGTTAAGCATTGGTAAAAATGCAATTAAATCTTTAACAATCCAAAACAGTGGGCAAGTGGAAGAAATAAAAGCAGTAAGAGTGGTGATGGGAGAAAGGAGCAGTTTTTAAAAACCTGTACCAAAATATTTATAACAGATTTATTTTTAATCACCAGCAATGGGAAACAACTGAATGTCCTTCAGTAGATGAGTGGCTAAAATAAATTGTGTACATTCACACCTTGGGTGTACCATAATAAAAAGGAACAAACTATTGACATACACAACTTGAATGAATCTCAAAAAAATATATATTAAATGAAAAAAAACAAAACAAATGGTTACATGTTACCTGTGCCATTTATGGGTGAAGACTGGAGACAGTGGATGTAGTTATTAAAAGGCAGACTGAGGAATCTTTGTGGTTAATTGAACTGTTCTATACCTTGACTGTGGTAGTGATCATACAAACCTTTACATATATAAAATTTCATAGAACTAAATACATGTATATGGGCGCACACACATAAATGTGTGTAAAACTGGCAAAAACTGAACAAAATCAGTGGATCATAACAATGTCAAAATCCTGGTTGTCACATTGTAGTATAGTTTGACAAGATGTTACCATTAGGATAAACTGGGTGAAGAGTACATAAGATCTCTCTATATTATTTCTTCCAACTGCATGTGAATCTACATTTCAGAATCAAAATTTTAAAAAAAATTAAATCTATGGGAAAAGAAAGCAGAGCACATGATTCAGGTGCTTTTTTTTAAATTATACTATTCTGTTAGCTTTTATTTCTAATCAAAGTGTGGACTTAATATCAAAAATTAAATTATTTCACTTTCATTTTAAACCAGGATAAGGTTGAACTATAGATAATAGTCATACAACTATCTAAACTTGAATTTGAAGAAAATTATTAATCATTTGAAATGGTCTCACCTCAGGAATTTTCATCAAACTATTGGATATAAGTCAGTGATCACTGTTCTTGTTGCCTTTGTTTTTATTGAGTGTTCAATAAAATTTAGCTAGGTGCCAGGCGTGCATTATTATTATTGCATTCTTATAGGGACCCAATGAGACAGTAATTACTTTTTTCCTTATTGTATAGATGAGGAAATTGAGCCTCTGAGGAGCTGAGGAATCTGTTCAAAATTACCAGATAATTATATATTAGATTTAAGATTCTAATCTTGGTCTGTCTGATTCAACCCAGGTCTCAACTATAGTCATCCTTCAGTATATGCAGGAGAATGTTCCCAGGACCTAGAGAATAACAAAATTCCCAGATGATCAAGTCCTTTATATGAAGTGGTGTAGTATTTGCATATAACCTATGCACACCCTCCTATATACTTTAAATTCTCTCTATATTACTATATTATTATAATACCCAATACAATGTAAATGCTATGTAAATAGTTACCAATGTGTAGCAAATTCAAGTTTTGCTTTTTGGAATGTTCTGGAAAATTTTGAATATTTTCTATCCATGGTTGGTTGAATCTGCTGATGTGGAACCCAGATACAGAGGGCTGACTATACTATGCTTTAATATCAATGATACATTTTACCCTGGAAGACTTTCTAAGGAAAGCCATTATTCTTTTCTATAAGTATGAAACCATATTGATGCAGTGTGGGGCGGGGGATGGGGCTTGTTAGCATCTTGTCAGATACTCATGAGTTTCATGATCTACCTTATAAATAATTACTCAAATATGGAGTGTGTTAGTGACAGTAAATTTTGTAGTGGAAATATGTTAGTATCAAATTTGTAACTATGACACTGTATAAAGCCATAGTTTTAAGACAATCAGATGAAAACATAATAAATAACAATATCAGTTACCAAATTAAATACATGTGATTTGTCAAGCTGAACTATTACCTGAAAGCTAGACACAAGTTTTTGGTTACTGCAAGAATGAAATGGTTAGTAGAACCATAGAAAAATTCAATATCCTGCCAGCTGAGTTTTGTTAGGCTGTAGTATTAACCCTTGAACTTTTGAAAAATTAATACATAATTAAAATATTGTTTATATTCACAAGTTTGAAAATGAGATGTTTCCTTTAAAGGCATATAGAGCAGATTCAAATAATTTTAATTTTGGATTTTATTTCTTTTGCTTACTGACCAGAGTGTCATACCATATCATAAAACTAATTTCTTGGGACTCAGTAAGGTTACAAAATGCAATAATGATTTGAACCAATCTGTAACAGATAGATTTTACCCCAATTCAACAGAAAGTGTTGTCCAGCTTACCATACAAAGCTACATCCACTTCAAAACTATTCCTTATTACATTATCCCAATTGTCCTTTTTGTTGTTCTTTTCATTTTTCCCCATAAAAAATTAAAATGATCAGGCTGATCTTTGTCCAAGTTTCTGAAATGTGTTGTAATAAAGAAATAAAACATTATTTGACATACTTTAAAATAATGTCATTCAATTAGAGATATAAGTGTCTCAGCTGGATTCTATCAGTATCAATAAAAAGAAAAATAATTCATGAATGAAATATAAAAGACTACATAGTTGTACTTAATATTAAATTTGTGATTGCAGGCCACTATAATGACAGCTACATTTGCTATACATGTTTTAATTATACCTTTGGGAGAGAGGATTTCATTAATTTAGAAAGTGTAATTAAAGAATGACAATAGGATTATATAATGAAAATGTTCTTCACTTGTTTTATTATCATGCTGAACACAATTACAAAAGTAAAACCAAGTATGTAATAACAATGAAACTAAAGGAAAAACTCAGCAGATAATAGGAAACTAAGAATTAGGGAAAAGTTAGAAACCAAGAAAATGTACAACAGTATTAATTAGTAACACACTTGCCATTAGCATCAGATACCTTCTTCTAACCTAGGAAAGCCCTTTATATTTTATTTAGAGATCAGTAAATGCACACTAAGGCCTTTGAAGTATGGTTAGATTTTGCATACTTAAGTCTATTTTCCATTGTAAAGTTTTCTAAATCTTGAAATCCCTACAATCTCTCCATCGGTTGCAGTAAAAAAATTCTTCACTCAAGTAACAAGGTCTACTTTATCATTTTTTTCTTTCAGTAAGACAATTTTGTGGCAGCTGTCCCTGTGACAAAGGTCTCTTCAATCAATCAGATCTGCTGCTTAACATTTTTCAGTTGGGATAACCCTAAGCAAGAGATCATTTTTCTATCTGTGATTTTCATAAAATAAGCTTAGTTTTTAAATATTAAAAATAAGTCCACCAATGTGAAACATACATTTACATCCTTGTGTTAAAAATGTTTATTGACAATTTGAACCCAGGGTATATGTACTAAAACTGTACAAAGGATAAAGCTTACATTTTATTAAAGCATAATTGTTTTAACTCCCACAATAGATTATTTTTAGGTATTGAGAAATAAAAGTGTTGAAAAGAAACTGGAATATTTAAAATTTTAAAGATTTTATTTCAGAGGTATTACACACTTCATGCACCACAAAATCTTACTTTAGAATGCTTTTTTTTTCCAACATCACATCATCTCAACAGTTTATGCCATTCAGAGTGCTATATATCATGTTTCCCCTATGTGGTGATTGCTTAAGATATGCTATAGTGAAAAAAAAAAGTCTTATAATTGCTTCTAATTTGAAGGAGTTTTAGCAAATAGTGAAAGATCCTTTTAAAATAATGGCACTTAAAAGGCTAACATGTATATGTAAATACAATAAAAGAAAAATTGCAACCTGATTTTCAAAGTTATTTCATTGGGCCTCTTAAGTGCTGGTGTGCTAATTGCACCTGAAATTGGCCACTTATATTTCTGAAAATAGATTCAGTGGCTAATCTGAACAGTTAAGTAATGGTGCTAATTAAAAGAATGTTGTCTGAAAATCTAACCAGTAATTTTCCATCAGTCGTGTCCAATGTCAACCTCTTCTGAGAATGGTCAATATAAACAGCCTAAAGTTCCCAATTTAAAAAACAACTGGAAAAAAAACTGGCATTTTGATACATTCTAGCAAGGGGAACTTTGTGAAACCCTTCTTGGCTTCTTACAAAGTCAAATTCTTAGTAAATTAATGGCCCCATGAATTGTGATCATTTAAAGGTCATGCTCGTCCAGGAAGATGATGGGAAGCTGAATGATAGGTGGGGTGATATCACTGGGTAATAGAGACAGAGAAGCAGGGCAGAAACTGATGTTTATGCTTTGACTTCCTAAAGTATTGTTTGTGAGGTGGTCTATTTGTCCCAGCCAGAGCTTTTCTATTATAGGAAGGAGCTTTTGGAGGCCCTGATGTGTGGCAGCAGCCTTTCCCGCAAACATTGGAGCATATTTAGGCACGTAGGGCATCGATAAGCTTAGCTGGAAAGAAAGCTAGGCTCCTGGAAGAACTGGGAAGGTGCAAGCTCTGTGAATTGCCAGGATGTGAGGGTTTGCTCAATGAGCAGTACCAGAAGGTGGAAGCCAGAAGATCAAGCTAAACGGAATGATGTCAGCCCTCCTTGAGAGGCCAGCAGCTGAGTTTTGCCCCCAGACCCCTCAAAGCCTCTCTTATTGTGAATCACTTTGAGGATCTGGGGTGGGAGAGGACTAAATAATGGTAGCAAAAGGTTTAGAAATTCCCTACTTTCTGGTCCCTGAGTAGTGCTCTTGGAAGCTCACTGCAGTTGCAGTACTGGAGATTATCAGCTGGCTCTGCCACTTAATTTCTAGGACTCCACTGTTTCATCTGGATAGTGAGGGAATGAAATTAGCTACCTCATTTCTTAATGTTTCTGTGTGGATTAATATTATATAAAGTGTTAACAAGTAGCAAGCTTCATAAAAGTCAGTGATTATTGTTAGAGGCCCCCCTCACGGTAGCATCTTGCCAGAATTCTGCCAAGATCACCTGAACTGTGGAAAGCCAAGCCCTTGTTCTCTTCTATTCCCCTAGTCTGGTTTGTTAGGAGCCACTGGCAGTTGGATGCACCTGATGAAGTCATAAGAAAAGGTGGCAGTTTCTTTGGAATGTCAAAATTTGCCTCTGGCTGAGGATCATTGCAGCAAGTATGCTGGCAGTGCACACCTAGAACTTTGTGGACCTGTCTGTAGGCACACTGAGACAGGTTTCTGGCAAACACTTGCCCCCTTGGCTCCCTATCTAACTCTGTATATTGTCAGAGTCTGATCTAGAATCCCTCACCCCAAAGGCTAGAAGTAAAGTATCATCTGGCTGTCCAGGGCCTGAAACCGAGCACTAGGGAGCTCACATGGGACAGTGGAGGGAAGGAGAAGAACTCAGGACTCTTGAGTTGCCTGGGTGGTATTGTTTAGGAGCTAGCCACAAGTTTCTTCTGCTCCAGGGGGCAGCGACTTTGCCAACTCAGGATCTTGCCTGCAGTTGCACTCAGCTCCCTCCCCACACAGGAGAAAACGGTGGCCGCTGGCCGGGGTTCTGGGAAGACGATTTGGGATGTGGGTCCTAGTCCCGCTGCTGCTCACCAATGCAGAAAACTCTATTTCATTCATAAATAGTTGCCTGCCATGCTCATTACTGAAGAAAAAAAAAGTTACAAATTCCTTTGTTTTGCTTGGGAAGTGATCAGCTTTGGTTGGTAATTGCCTGCCTGATCAAGAGCCATTTCCTTCATAGTTAACCAAACATGAACTCGACTCAGCCAGGCTCGTTTTAAATATCACCAAAAGTGAATAGCCCCAATTACAACAGGAAACACATTTCCCTGACATAAAACGAGGACCAGAAACAGATTTGTCTGTGTTTCAAAATGCAGAGACAGATTTGTCCATGTTTCAAAATTCTTTTTTAAGGGATGTGGAAAGACCCGTTGGAAAATCCTGTTTCTGACTTATCTTCAAAAATGGCTGGAACCTGTTCATTGCATTGATTTCTTTTCGGGCTTAAAAGTCGAAATAAAATGAAAGGGAGTCATAAACGAAAAAATAAAATCCTTCTTTTTACTTTCCTTGAGAGAAGGGGGAAAATATTCTCCAGAAAAATTACTTTAGAACGACAATTCTCTTTAGACAATTACAACTTGTACAGGAAATTGTCAAAAGAAACTATAGATTTATGTGTGGTTGACTCTGAATTGCAAACACCAGGAACCCGGAAACACATTTGCACCCTCATAATTCAGGGTCAAACTTTGATAAATAACGTGAAGCATCCCTTGGCCGTTGGTTTCCCACGCAAGATCCTCAAATACTTTAAGTGGTTCGGGGTCTCTTCAGAAGCCCCCGGTTCCTCCAGGTAAAGGAGGACGTCGCAGCGAGGTAGCCAAATGCTGGCTGTCTGGGGTTTCCCTCATTTCTTGGGAGGTTTAGCGCTCCCCGCAGCGGGAGGGGAAAAAAATGCTAGGGCGTTCATCCAATTAAATCGCCCTGATTCGAAATCTGTCTTCTCCGGGAATCACTCTACTCCAGGATAAAACAAGAATTTATTTTTTAGTCCCTACAGGTCACTTGGTGCTAGTAAAGTTTTCTGGCTCTGAGTCTTAGCCCTTTTCAATTCTCTCTGAGCTGCCTAGAGAAATAAATCAAATAAAAATCAAACGTTCTATTCTGCCTCGGGAAACTCAATCAACCAACGCATTTCTGGGATTCCCTAAAAAATATATTTATATATTTTTTATTTATATTTATTTACTTATATTTTATTTATATAATTTATATATTATATATATATACACAAATATACACGCTGACTCTTTCCTTTGGGAGTTGTGGAGTTTGCTTATGTGCGCGTAAAGTCGACCTGAGGAGACACTGTGGCTCTGAAGAGTGTCTGCGCTGCCCAGGACACCTAGCAGCGGCTGCCTGTGAAATCGCTGAGACTGAATGGGTAGCTTAGTGGGCTACTGGCAAACAGCAGAAGGAGCTCGAGCTGGGCCCCATGGGCGCGGGCGGAACTGCTGAGCTGCTGTTGATTTGGGTTTGAAAAGGGATTTCCAACCGCTCGGGATGGAGGTGGGCCGATTCAAAATCAATCTACTTCTGGTTTGGAGGCAATTTTCCCAAGAAGCGTTTGCCTGCAGCTCAGGTCAGAGAACAGCCCGATAAGCCACCTAGGGAGGCTGAGGAAGGAAGCTGAGAGCCTGAAGGCTTGTTATCCAGAAGGGTGAAATCACAGACGCTCACTCTGCCTTCGTGGCTGGCCTTGCGTGGGGGAAGGCGCGAGACGGTCCAACCCAGGAAGCAGCAGTGCAGTTCTGGCCGCTGGGGTCAGGAACATCGAATTCTCTTGTACCCTGGCTCCAGGCCACTCTCCTTTGAACTCTGGAGACAGTTGGTGCTGGCATCTACAGTGCGAATGAGCCCAGCCTGAGACTCAGCTTTCAGACCACGGACAGGTCTGGCTCTTGACGCAGCGACCAACCACTTCTTGCCTTCCAGGTAAAAGCCCCTGCCTTACTGGTCAAGCTGTTTTTGTTGTTGTTGTTGTTGTTGTTGTTTTGTTTTGTTTTGTTTTTAGAGCCTCAGGTGAAAGGATTCTTCTCAGCATCTGCCTTTCCTGACATCATCAGGCAAGTCCATAAAGTTAGGGAGGTCCAGCTGAAGTCGCAATTGTTGGTTTCATCTCCTTCAACTGGAAGCTACGTAACAGGAATCCTGAACCTCTACTTCTCAAGGGAACTGAAGTGGAATGTTAATGCTTCTTAAAATAAAGTTTAGAGTTGGTCTGTCTTTTGAGAGTATGCAATGACACGCAAATGACCTAGTAATAAATAGTCTTTCCCCTGGGGAAGAGTCACTATGGGAAGGCCCCCAGCCCCAGGAAACTTCATGAAGGGTAGGTTCAGAGAGCAAGAGAGCAAAAGGAGGAAGTTTACATGCCTCACTGGAAGGTGAGGACTGTGGTCCGTGACAAGGCCAGATCTAAGAGAAGCATACTGAGCTGAGTGGCAAGTGTATATCACTAAGACGTGGCAGGAGGGCTCTGAGCAGTGATGCTTTCTCCCCAGTCTCTTCCCTAAGGAGCTCCAGATCATTAAGCCAGCAGGCTTTTTCAGAGTTCACCTTGCACTCACTTGACTTCAGTCCCTCACCCTCAGAAAGAGGTCTGAGGCCCCAAAATGTGTGGCATTGACCACCCCAGGGGAGAGGGAGGGAGCAGCATGGTGTGCTAAAAGATACCTTCTTCTTTAACTCATTCCTGCTTTTTTTTTTCACCAGGGCTTTAATTAAGACACTGCATTGTAAACCTACACACACACACACACACACACACACACCTGCCTTCAAGCTACAGGAGGAGACTACAGAGGGCATCTGAGTGAAAGAGATGTCAAGGAGGTTGCTGTAGGGTGGTAGTTTTGGGTTATCGGCAGGGGAAAGAATATAAAAGATGGAGAGAGACAGGGAGAGGGGGAAAGAGGACTAAACAGAAAAATGAAAGAAAAAAGAGGAAGAGGAAAAAAGAGATAAAGACACAAATTGAGTCACAGAGGTTGAGAGAGACAGAAACACACACAGAGAAAAAAAATCAAGAGGCAGGAAAAAGATACACAAAGAGGGAGATACCAGAAAACTGAGAGGGTGGGAGGAGCAGAGACCCATTGAGTCTTCTAACAGTAGATGCCTCCATAACAGCTTGACCTAGGCTGGCTTATTGTTTCTGGAAAACTTGATGAAATTCAGCAAGATCTCTTTCAAGCCAAGATCCTCAACTCAAGCCAGCTCTGGTGCCCTGGGGAGCCCAGACATTCTACGTTGGCTCCAGTTTATCAATATATCATGTAGAGGAAAAGTGAATAGTGAACCCATGCTGGATGAACACACTGTCACCTAAAAAAATTCAAAACTAACTTTAACTCTTTTCAATGCCAAAATGAAATGATGGGGAACTGAAGGTGGAAGGTTTGTTAAAAAAAAAAAAAAGAAGTCACTCTTGAGGAAAGTGCTTCATATTAGTGCTCTCTCTAAGTATGTCTTCTGACATTCTTACTTGAAAATATAAACCTATGGTCATTTTCACAGCACACACAAAAACACAAACATTTAATGTGAAATTTTTCTTCTAGCCACAAAAGCTTATTAAAACATTAAAAGACATTCTAGCTAATCCTTAGACAATAGAAAGAGAAGAGGATGTATGTGTGCATCAGTGAAAATGACTGTAAAGTTTTAAGCTTGCCAAATAGAAAGTAAAGACTAGGCTTCTGTTTAAGATAGAGTTTTCAAAATTCATCTCTTTGTAATAAAATTAATCAGACCAGGACCATAATCTGAGAATGGAAATCAATTGTGAAGTGATACCAAGTACTTTAGAGTTTATTAAAATGCTAGCACACTGAACCTCCTAACCCAGTTATCCTCCAAAAAGTAACTGACATCATTGCCTTGAAGAAATTCAGTAATCACTTTTTATGAGAAATATACGTACACACAATTTAAACAACTCTGGATTTACGATCATAAAATATAAATATTAATGTGTATTACAAATTTCTATCAGACTTTTTTTTGGTGCTGTCAGGTGAGTCAAGTTTTACGCTGAGGGTACAAAGTCCAAAGTCTGAGAAGTGGCAATTATTGAACTGGCTTCACTGAGATGATTTAGTCAGTCACTTAACTGAGTAGTAACCAGAGCGAGTTGCCTCCAGGTTGTACATCATGGCTCTGTGGATCCAGTTTATTAAAGGCTGTTGTTCATTTGTCAATAGACATAACCATTGACTTTACTCTTCCTTCATGTTCTCTTTCTCCCCAGGTAATTGAAACACAATGAATTCAGATAGTGAGACCCTTGTTTTCAGTGGCTCTTCTTTTGTATCTTTCTTTGTGTATCTATATTGCTTTATTATTAAGGCCTGCCCTTTTGCCCCTTGGAAGTAACTCTAGAAACATTTACTACATGCAGAAGCAGCTTTTTGTCTAGTAATGTTAACATAGGAACCCTGGGAAGGAAGATTGTGGGTGAAAGTAGCATAGACTTGCTTTAAGTGTAGGAAAGGTAGATGTTTGCCTACCTTTTGTGTTTTGATGGACTTAGGGAAAATCCCTCAGCCTACTACTAAATATTTCTCACCACCAGTACTTCTGTAGATGTTGCATATTGAAAAGCCCTGATCAAAAGCAGATCATTATAAATACAGAGAAGGAAGCTTTTAACGCTTTATTCACATACCTTGGCCATGATGAGGTGGGGTGCCAAACAAGGAGGGAAAATATATTAGAAATACCAAGTAAATAGAAATCAAATGGACATGAGATTTGGTTGGTTAGTCTAAACAGCTCATGAAGATTTCCTTCTTAGTGGCAGGATCTACTTCTGTTGTGCTCATGACTGCCCAAATTAGACAGAGCCAGAGGAAGGTGGTCCACTAATCTGAAGTCAGGTTTTTGACTATGATGACTGCATGCAGAGTTATTAAGTAAGAGAGTGTGTCAGTGGAAGGGTGTAAAACAGGCCTTTACTTGGTTGTAGAGAGATACAATGATTCTTCCTAAACAGTATTTTTTCTAACAATTCATTGGTGGAATAAACTTGGTATATCCCTGTTCAAGTGATCTGTGCTGGTGATATTTTGCTACATGTCAGAATTATTTATTTAAAATTATCAAACTGAAACCTATAGCCATTTCTCAAACCCTAGCCCATTTTCTTTGCGGCTGATGCATAAAGCATATTTGGAGGTAATTCTGACTCTTGCCCTCATAAAAGCAGAAGTCAATATGAAAGAAAAGACAAAGAAAGGGAAAATAGAAAATGGGAAAAGTCAAGGAAATCTGTAACGCATAAAACTCAAATTAGAATGACCCAACATTAAAATTCAGTTAACAAAAACTCAGGCCATGGAGAATTGTGACTTCTAGCAATCCTGATTGAACCTTCAGTTAATGTATAACTGTACAAATGCCAATGCAGCACCAGAGAAGTGACATAAGAAAGGACTAGACTCAAGCTCTTTGTTTCAATGTGGAGTGTTTGAAGATTGAAAGATGCAGGATACATTTACATTTATGGATTACTTACACTGTGCCAGGCAGTCAAGGGCAGCTGTGAAGTGGACCTGCAATATCTATTCTGGCAATTATCTAGGTCACTATAGAGTAGGGCCACATCTGGGCTTATTCTTTATATTATTTATTTTTATTTTATTCATCTTATCTGCCCAAAATTAGCCAAGAACAAAAATTGTCCACGTATTTCTGACGGCAAAGCTCCTTGATCCAAATTAAAAAAAAAAAACTGCCATAAGTTATAAATTGAGTAGGAAAAAAATGGGGAAAATAGTCACATGCTTTTGATATCTACTTCAGCAAAAATAAGGAATATAATGAACCCAAGAACAATGTTATAATTATTATCATATGAAGGCTTTCATCATTTGATTGCACCATGAATACATGATGTGATTAAATTCAAAGGAATAAATTTTCCCTCATCTAATGTTTTGGGAAGAATAAGCATTTAGTTTCCTAGTCCTCACCATGAGAATGCAGTGAACTAAGATAAGAATTTGACTCCCCACTCTTTCTCCTCCTCTACCTGGGAACATAGATTACAAAGTGTGACATCTATTACTCCATTATTAGATGCATTAAAGTAGAGTTCTTGAATGATTGTATTGAATTAAACTTACCAGAATTTGAGGAATTCAGTGTGAGAATTACTTTTAATATTAAGTAGGCCAGTTTCCTTTAATTTCCTAGAGTGACAACACAGTTCTATGTTAGGAGCCTTTAATTAATAAATTTTATTTACTTACTATAAAAAGAAGAACATACACTTACATTGCATTAGTAAAATATCAAAAATAATCTTTCGAAGGATTTAGTTATAAAATCAGACCAGAATATGTATTCTAACATATATATTTCTCATGTATTTTTGAAACTCAAATGCAATATGTTTTAATTCACCAGTTTTGTTTATTAAAATGGTTCTCAAATTTAAGAAAGCTGATTAAAGACTTCTGAACTTTTGAATCTGATTTAAGATTTAAACAAAAGTTGAGGGTGTCAGTATTGGCACAAATTTCTTCTGTTTCTAATGTCAGGCCACAAAGGATTTATAATTGTATGGTTAACGTAAAAATTAACACATTCTTGAAATTAACCTCCATCATCCTTTTAATGTTGAAAACAGCTGTGAGTTCTTACTATGTTCCAGGCATTATACAGAGTAGTTTGTGTATATTATTTTAATACTCTCAGATATATACACTTATAGAAACATATTCTATGATGAAGGTATCAAAAACAAAAGTTTAAAAGCTTAAAATTAAGAGACTGAACATTTTTAAAAAGACTTATATAAGGTCACTCATATAGAAAGTAGCAAAGTCAGAATTTGAATCAGGTCAGTCTGAATTCAAATTCTGTCCTCCTACATGCTATACTGCTTGAGCTTTATACTTTTTTGTTAATTATTATAGTCTTAGTAATTTGTGTAGAAAGTAAAATTTCCAGTTTTATGATTCTGGGGTAGTGTGCAGCACATAATTTCCTAATTCACAGAACCAGTAGTATTGAAGGAGGAGGAAGAAAAGAGGAAGAAGGACTAGGGGAAAAAAGTGATTTATCAAATTTTTATCAAGATGAATGTATTTGTCAGGATTCTTTTGGTTGCAAGTGATGAAAACACAGCTGAAACTCACTTAAGCAAAGATAATTTATTTATTCAAGTAACTTAGCTAGTTAAGGCAAAGTGTATAATTCTGGTACTCAAACAGTGTTGTGAGGAAACAGACTTTCTGCATTTCTTGACTTTGGTAGGCTTTTCCCAAGTAATGACAAAAATAATCATGAGCAACCTATTTCAGACTCACATTCTACAAGCTTGGAAGTATGCCAAAATATCTTAACTGTATGGAATGTGGATCAAGGGACGAGGAAGAAGAATAACAATTGGAGGGAAAAAATCTCTATCATGAAGTTGCTTGTACTTTTGCCAAAGTGTGGCACTAGGTAACAACCAGTCTCAAAGCATTTTATTTTATTTTATTTATACTTAATATAGGTATATATTTGAAGTATTTATTGATTTATTTCAGTTAATTTGTTTCATTCTTTCTTTTCTGAATTAAAAGTGTCAATTGGAATCCCTTCATAAAGATTTGACATCATCCCTTTGGTTAGTAAGTACTGCAGAACACAGGACTTTTTTCCCCTACAGGCATATTTAGTTTCTTTCAAATATACCCGTATTACCTATACAGAAAACTAGAGAGGCCATGAATCTTTGTCCTTGACATGTCATAAATATCTGAGAAATGTAACATTTTCATGTACATTAGCTTAATTCTGAATATCTACTTTAATGCACGTACAGTTCATCAGAAGCATTATCTTCAGAGCTGACCTTGTTTTGTGCATATGTTAATTCACATACATATTTATAGCAATTAATAAAATATTGATTTTTTTGCTAGAGAATTACAAATTGCTTTCTGTTTCCTTAAAGCAGGTTCAGATTTCATATCCAATAAAAGCTCTTATAAACCATATAGCCCTTAAGGCACAGGTATATCCTCTGTATCTCCATACATTTTGAATATATTTGATTTATATTAATCACAAATTTATTTTTTCTTCAAGAGATAAATCCTCTGTGTGTTCCTAGTGATAACTTTTTGGCAATTTAAAATCAACATTTTATTGTAAGGGTTTTCCAATTGTCAATTTAAAAAATTTTTCTTCTTTCTAATGTGGGCATCTGTGGGTCCCAGAGCCTCTCTCTGCATGTTCCACATGGGTTGAAGAATCTCTTATAAAGGTTTATGGAGTTCCTGGCTGAATTAAAGAGAATGTTTAAAAGAGACTTTCAGCTGTGGAAAATGAATTTCTGTCATAAATGTATGCCCCTCACATCCTTGGTACCTGACAACTCAGTGCTTTGGCAGTTGATCCTGAACCTTGCAATAATTTTACTCTCAAATAAAAGTTAACAGGAATTGACTACATCTTAGCCCGATACACATGGGGGTTCCTTTTTCTCCCAGTCATATCATCAGATAGGTACTGAAATGGGAATGCAAAAAGTTCAGATTATAAAATAAAAAGTCCTGGATGACTAAATTACATGTGTATAATTAGTATCTAGGAAGTTTATCCTAAGAAAGAAATTTATATCCCAATATATGCTATTTCCTTGATTAAAAAATCCCATCTTACAGTAGATAGTCTGAAATGCTAAAACAGACATTGGCAACAAACATTTTTGCCTTATTTTTACAGAAACCTGGTTTTAAGAAAAACTACCAGACAGAATCTTCCCTTGATACACAAGGCAATTTCCTGCTTTCTAGCAATAAAATTAGCCAGGATTCAAAAGCAAGAAAATGCTTATATTATGAAACACTGATGCAAGTGATACATTGTGATTAGCACTCAAAATTAAATAGAATAACTCTTTTCTGTTTTTCAGCTGTGTCTTTCTCACCTAGGAATATACAATGGATAGAAAACTTATCTTTTGAGTAAGAAGAGATGGACAAATGTATTAATATCCTCTTCCTCCCCTCCAATAGCTGCAGAATGAATAAATGTCCAAGGAGTTGTGTCCAAGATCACTCACAGACCTGAATTTTCCAGCTCAAGTGTCTGGTATACTAGCCTTACAGGGAGCTTCACTACACCCCTCTAAGGTAAGGGTAGTGTCTTTCCCAGCCCTGCAGGGTGAGCAGATTATTAAACCAAGCCCTTCAGCAGCATTCAGATTGTAATCAACCTTTTGCCATAGTACCTGAAATAATTCATCAGATGTTTAAAGTTTACCAGATTCCTAAAGATCTCCTTTCTATGGACTATCTAGAAGTTAATCTCACCCCACCCTCCAAACCACCACCACCATTTCCACTGCACCCTTGTATTTGAGGAGCTTAAACTAAAAGGCCACAAAAAGTCTTTTACTGTCAAACTCCAGCGCTGAGATGGTATCAATTCATTCAAGTTCCAGCTTAGTTTTAACAAAGTTGAATAGACTTTAAATGTCCTTAGAACAAACTGTCAGAGGAGAACAGAATAATCTTTCAGAAAACGTAAAAATGTCAATAATTAGGATGCAGTTTGCGAGAGGCCAGAGGTGCCTGATTTCTTATTTCTGATGAAAAGTGGATGACCAAATCCTACCCAAACAGTCAGACATCTCACATCTGCATACATAGACATGCTCCTTGGAAGTGGTAGGCAAGTCTCCTCCTGGCACAAAGACAAGATATCTTTATCTATTTTAAGGAAAAGTAAAACTTAGTCCAGGAAGCTATTTCAGGAGACACTGGAATCAATTATCTGAGCAGAACATTTTGAAGTGCCACATTCTTGGGAGCACAATTCTGCTTAGTACTCTGCTGGTGGCCCTGGAGTTCTTAGGCTGTGTTTGCTGATTAAAGTCAGAAGAATAGGAAGAGGAGGCTGTGTGGGGGAATATTGGGCTCCAGGAGAGGCAGGGCTTGAAGGCCCAGGTTTGCTCTTGATCCTTGAAAGAGGGCAGCTGGGAGCCTCCTACCTGCCCTGACCCTTACCTCCCCACCTGGATAGAGGTTAGACTAGCACAGGGCTCACCTAGTTTGAGAGCCAGACTGAAGAATAAATTAAAAAAAGAAAGCTTGTGCTCTTCTTTGTTTCCCCAGTGCATTCACTTAAGAGTAAAAGACCCCTTATACACTTCTCTGGATCTGGTTAAATAATATTTTCACTTTTGTTAGAAATCACCGGAAGTAATCACCCTCGTGGTGATTACTTCGCATGTCTTTGAGTTTCACAATTTAATGTAAAACAGTAAGTTTGCATAGCCCTCCTCCCTACTACCCTGAGCCCCTTTCCAGCCAACTTCCAACCCCTTTCCATCCCCGCACTGCCCCTTCATCCCCGTCAGACTCTGAAGTGTCACTCATGGTGTTTTGTTATGCTTCCAACAGTTTCCAAAACAAACAGTGAAGGCTGTGACCAGCCGGGTATTCACTCAGTCCTATGCAACAGTATCTCCCAATCCGAGCGGCCTGAGCCGCCATTGGCGGCAGGTCCGCTCCCTAAAAAGCCGCGTTTGCCAATCTCTGCACTCTGCCAGGTCCCGGAATCAGGGATTTGAGGGCTGATGGTCTGCACATGCCCACTGGGAGGGAGGAGACCGCAAAGAGAAGGAGGACTAGACTCCAGAGGACTTTGGCTCCAGTTTAATCTTCTTCTTTCATTCTATTTAAAGAAAAGCTATACGTATATATAAAAAATCATACGCACAATTTCTTCCTTTGAATACAGAGTTTAGAAATTGTCTTTCTGATTTGGGGATTTTTCTGTTTTCCTTCCTTTGCCTGTCATCTGCACCCTCCCACCCTCTCTCCCTAACCCAGCTCAGGTTGAAACTCTGCAGAGCACATATTCCTCTCCCTCTCCAGGGATGGCTCTGAGCTCTCGGGCGCACGCCTTTTCGGTGGAAGCCTTGGTGGGAAGACCCAGCAAAAGAAAACTGAAAGACCCAAGAGAGGAGGCACAGCGTGAGCTGCTGGAGAAAGAGGGTGGAGAGGAGGAGGAAGAAGAGAGAAGGAGCAGCGCCACAGTGAAGAAGAGCGAACAAGGTAAGTACCTCTACTGCGGCTCCAAATCCCTGAGCGGCTACCCCGGGCTTGCTGGATCAGAAAGTCTCAGACTGGCCCCGCGACGCTGCTGGAGGGCGGCTAGCCTTACCATAGGATGTCAGCAGAGGGCTGCGCTTGGCGCCGCGGGAATATCTCAGCCATCTGGCTGTAGGGGAAGTTTCATAGTCTCAAAGTTCAGCCCCTTAGTGTTATATGGTTCCTTTGCGGTGAAGGAGAGGGTCCGCACAGGTTTGTAAAGTGAGACTCTCCAGACTTCTGAAGCCCTGGGAACCGGACTGTTTCTCGAGGTAGGAAGCAGGGCATGCACCCAGTTCCTAAGGGGATTCAGCGTTGGGGACCAAAAGTCTCCTAGAGAATGAGGATGGTCAAACAGGGCGCAGACCTGGGCCCGCTTTCTCTCCATCGGGGGTCCACAGTGGGTGTTGTGGGAAATTTGGAGACCGCAGCCAAGATTCCCGGGGAAGAGACTAGGCCGGTATGTTTTGAGACAGGCGTCAGCGAAAAGGGGGCTCATGAACTGTGACGCTCTCTCAAACTCTCAGCGTCTCTGTGTCCAGCAGAAAAGCGACCCAAGACAAAACCCTTAGCAACTACTTTCTCAGGCTGTGGAGGCGGCAGCGGCAACCGCAACAGCGGCGTAAGTCTGGAAGAGAAAGATGCTATCCAAGTGGAGCTTCAAGGATCCGAGCTGTGGAAGAGATTCCATGACATTGGGACTGAGATGATCATTACCAAGGCGGGCAGGTTCGGCTTTGCCCAAGTTGTCCAAGGGCCCTACACAATAGGCACTCAATGTTTTGCTGTCATAAGAGGGTTGCCTCCAGTTTTATGCTCTGGTACCCCTCTCCCCATGTTCCTATCCCAGACAGGTATTAGAAAGCCACTGCCCCTCAGTCGAGCAGACTAGGCCTTGCCTGGCCCATGTTAGTGTCTCAGTCTTTCTTTCTTATATACCCTGATTCCAAGAACACATTCTTCTAGCTCTTGCCTGTGTGGTATAAAAATTATACCTGCCAAGGCAGGTGCCAGATGCTACCCCTACATCCTAAGCCATGGCCAGGCCATGTTAAAGCCTCACAGTTATCAGTGGAAAATATCCCATCTAGCAGATTCCCAGCCCACTGTCTTTAGCCCAAGTCAGTTTGAGGTGTGCCTTTTCCTCTTCTAGCTTTTGCTGTGGGGCAGCTTCTTCACCACAGCTGGGTAATTTTATGTGTGTGTGTGTGTATGTGTGTGTGTGTGTGTGTGTGTGAATCTTCCTAATTTCAGTCTTTCCCAAATCTGCCTCACAGAAAGTATCACTGAAAACTCAAGGGAGGGGCAAAACTCTTACTCTCCTACTTTTTCTTCTATAGCTTTTTATTATGGTGGTGGTAGAAAGTGGGATGGGCAAAGCCTTGTGGTAAGGATACTCTGATCCACTCAGAAATCCTGACCTTGTTCAATCAAGCATATAACCAACAATCTTTCTTCATGTAGCAAATATTTCCTTAACCTGTCCTAGAGTGGAAAACGTGTTGTGAATTCCTTCACTTTTCATTTGTCCCCAACCCTGCCCCACTCCATGTGTCTCTAATAGTACTCGGGTCAGTCTTTATTTTCTCTCTCACAGGAGGATGTTCCCCTCTGTTCGGGTCAAGGTGAAAGGGCTGGACCCAGGGAAACAGTACTATGTGGCCATCGATGTGGTGCCTGTGGATTCCAAACGCTATAGGTAACCAGACTCAAATGAGGGTACTAAGCCAAGGCTGGGAATGGGGATTCAGATCTAGGGAACCTGAAAGCACTATTTTGAAAATTCTATCATGGGAGGGGGTATTTCTCTCCCATGTGCTTTGAGAGTTGAATTTTCTCTCTCAAACTAGAGCTCAGACTGAGAGAAAAGCAGACTTGTTCCTCTTTCCTCTCACTCCTGAAACACAGGTTCCAATTGGTGCTTCAGTGTACCCCAGGCCTCTTGCTGACCCACTGTTCTGGCCTTCGCTCTGCAAACTGCAGAGGATGTGGACTCAGGCACCTGGGAGGAAAGCTGTTTGAAGGAATTTGGGAAGAAATTCCTAGGCTTCTGGGTCCCTACCGGGCTCTGGGCTGTCCTACTTTGGCAGCAGGGTCCTTGAGTGATGCCCTGATTTGTCATCCAAAGCTAGTCTAAAAGTTATTGCACATAGGTTCATTTGCCCTTCCTTCCTTAGCCTCTGCTGAAGCAGAGGCCAGGTCCCAGAAAATCAAATAACCTTTCTCTTGATGAGAGCTCTCTACTTAGAGTAGGCTGTAAGTGACCGAAATGATTTAAAGTCAAGAGGCTTTCTGTGCTCGCAACCCAGAAGTTCTGCCGGTCTGCCAGTGCTTTAACTCTGGGGTTATGGGGATTGGGCGGCAGTGCTTTAGCTCAAGGGTTATGGGGGTTGGGCGGTAGCTGCCGGCACTCTGGCTGTGAGCTTTTGACTGAAGTGGGTGTCTAGCCTTTCTGGGATACAGCCTGCCTAGCCCCCAGTGCTGGGTTTGCGGGGCAAAAAGAAGGCTGGGCTCAAGGACCTGCTGGGGCCACAGCCTGGAAATAGCACAAGCTGTTTGCTTCTCATGTTTGATCTGGCTGGGGAATTCAGCGCACAACTGAGAAGCTGAGATTGGAGACAATGCGGAAATCAGCCCAGAGGCTCCAAGGGGAGAGTTCCTTGGGGATATTCTGATGTGAAGTGTTGTTGGCCAAAGGGCTTCCACGAGGCCTGGTAGCTGTAGGCTGCACAGACATTCTTCTCATCTCTCAGCTCCTTCCATGACTCTTGTGGCCCAAGACACAAGACACCAGGATTTTCCAGGTGTCTCTGCACGGTAAAATGAGTTAGATCAATTTCTGTTGCAGTTTCTGTGAGAAAATACAAACCAGACTCTGAAATTTCATGGACGTTATACTTGCCCTGGCACTTCACTGCATTTTAGTGACATATGCTTATTTACAGTTTGCTTTTTGTCCCTGAACACTCTTTGGAAATCAAGTTGGATCTTTACTACTTACCTTTGAGATTAGTGGGCAAACCTGGGCCGAGGCCTTAAGAATGAGATGCCAGCAGCCCACACTCCTGGCTTTGGCCCGCTGCACCTAAAGCCACACTTTGCGCATTTTCAGGTACGTGTATCACAGCTCGCAGTGGATGGTAGCTGGGAATACAGACCACTCATGCATCACTCCCAGGTTCTATGTTCACCCGGACTCTCCCTGCTCTGGAGAGACCTGGATGCGACAGATCATCAGCTTCGATCGAGTCAAACTCACCAACAATGAGATGGACGACAAAGGCCATGTAAGTGTTCTCAATCCTCTGCCCAGAGGAGAAGAGGGGAATACCAAAGCGTCAGCGTGAGAGTCGCCCTGGAGAGGCCAAGGAGGTGTCTCCCTGATGCTCTAGTTGTGATCTTAAGAACTGTCCAAGTTCTAGGCCTGTGGCTAAAGTAGCTCTTGTGAATTTTGTTTGGCATCTGAGAGTGCTGGGGATTGGGGATGGTGAGTGAAGGGAGTTTGAGGATCAAATGAGGCTTGTTCAAACCAGAATGCCTGGTCTGGGAGAGTGGAAGGGAATGCTTCCCTGAGCTCTCTGGAACTTCAGCCTCCCTGGCAAGCATTGTGAGCTCTGGTTGGCTTCCTCTGACAGGCATCTTCTGTGAGGCATGGCGTGGTGGAAATCTCCCCAACAACCTGCCGCCATAGAAGGCCTTTTAAGGTCACCTAGATCTTGAACCTTCTTCCCAGGTGCACCTCACCTCTGCTCTGCCTGGCCTGGCCCTGTGCCAGCCACAGAAAGAAAATAGATGCTCCTGGGATTAGGAGATGGGGGATGTCAAATGATTGCCCATCAATTACATAAGCCCAGGGAATTTATGACAGGTAGTCAGATACTAATGACATTTAGGGACATCACATGGTCACCCACATTTAGAAGCAGGAAAAGGTATCATCTGGAAATGGAATTACTGCTGCCTCATGCTGCTGTGATGCCTGGCTCCTGAAATGCCTTAGCCTCAAGGACCTCTGTGCAGGGCCAAATGGCAAAGTCCTTGTGTGTGGCTAGCCTAGGCTTTCTGGTTTAGCTTCACTTTTGTGTGGGAAGGTTGGGAGTGCTGATGAGAGGGGGACAGTGTCGGGGAGGGGAAGTCAATTTCTAGGCAGCATTTGATGATTTCTCCTCCAGATCATTCTGCAGTCCATGCACAAGTACAAGCCCCGTGTTCACGTGATGAAGCAGGACAGCAGGGTTGACATGTCCCGGATTCAGTCCCTGCCTGCTGAAGGGGTTAAAACATTCTCCTTTAAAGAAACTGAGTTCACCACGGTGACAGCTTACCAAAACCAGCAGGTAAAACCAATTAGGTCCCAGGCAAGCAGGGATGGCTCCAGAGAAACTTGGGATAGTGTGAAGCTGCACTATATAAATCGAATTTTCCATGATTGAAAAGAAATTCATAGTCTTATTGCATGATCACCAAGGCAAATTTGATTATGAGTTGTGTGGATCTTGTGTTAGAAAGGAGAGCAGAACAAAGAGTTACAAGAGAGAAAGGAGATAAACATTCCAAATTTGACTTGGCAATATGCTTATATTTATTTAACATGCCATGTTACACATTGAGAAGTTTTGTGGTTGTTGTAACCATTAAAAGCAACAGTGATAGTGTTACTGCTGAGGGCATTGACTTTATCTTTCTTTCTCTTTTAAATCCATAGATTACCAAACTGAAAATAGACAGGAATCCTTTTGCGAAAGGATTTAGAGATCCTGGAAGAAACAGGTAAGCAATATTACAGTCACATCTAATATTTATATAGCCCTTTTCACAAGTATTACAGGTAAGGAAATGGTGGCTCAGAGACTCAGAGGCCTTCAATTTTGTAACTAATAGGTGGTAAGAAAAGAACCTAGATATTTTGTCTCCAAAATCTTACCTACTCCCACTCCCTTCCCAACCCATTTTTAATATATTGCTTATTCTAGATTCATGGGGTTCTTATTCAGGGAATAATCACTGGGAATTTTATTTAGAAGTTTAGTTATAAAAGAAAAATATCTCAGATATTCATCCCTAAAAACTATAACAAAATAATTCAAAAATTTACACAAATGATTATTTTCAGGAATTGCATTCTTGACTTGCTGAAGGTTGAATCTCTTTTTCAGGGGTGTATTGGATGGGCTTTTAGAGACCTACCCATGGAGGCCTTCTCTCAGTTTGGATTTTAAAACTTTTGGTGCAGACACACGAAGTAAGAAAAATTTTATTATTTTTACTTTTAAATGTTAATGAAATAACAACAGGCAAAACCTCTGTACAAATGCTACATAAGAGGATAAATACATGCCAGAAAATGTGTGTATACAAGCATGTGGGTGTATACTTATCCTGATGAGGAGGTAAGAAGAAAAAAGGGAGGGTAACTGGCATGAAGGAAAAAGAGCACAAACATAGTAATGGTGGATTTATTGACTTCTGTTTTCTTGATTTATCAAACATCCTGAGAGCTCCAGAAATCACCTGGATTCTCCAGCATCCCTTCTCATCTCATATTCTTTAAGATCTGCCTGTAGTGCACTAGTGGTCTTATTTGTAAATGTTAGATATTGAAGTAAACATTTTAAGTTTTAATGAGAAACTTTCAGCACATGATAAAAATGACTTCCCTTAAATTTTATCATTATTTGGCTCTAATTTTCCTTTTGTTGTGAGTAGGCAAAATAAATGTCGAAAACAATATGAAGCCATCACAATTAGCTTAATTGCCATAAGCATTTAAAACGTTTGCAAGGTATTTGGTCTTAGGTAGTGCATTACATAATTACATAAAAATTTGACAATGCGGGCTTTCTGGTGGAAGAATGCATACCTTTATTTACTCTGATATTTAACAATAAATAAAAGAGTCTTTTTTTTTGTAAGCAATATGGAATTGTTTTACCCTTTTTGTCTTTACTCCGTTAAAGTTGTTTGTCTTTGAACATTAATTCAAAGTTACAGATATGGAGAAAATCATCAACATTATAGTTAGGTTGAATTTTACATGATCCTATAATAATAATTGAAATGTAAAGAGACCAATTTTGATCATTTGGTGAAATATTTCATTGGATTGACTGTATTAATTTGGCTTAGAGAGTGGCGTAGAAAAATATGAGCACTTACCTGACAGTATTACTTGAATAGTATTTAGGCAGCATGCTTTTAAAATATCTAAATCAACATAAAGTGCACTAATGAAAAAGCTAAAGATGATCATTGATTGATAATTTAAAGTACACAGTTTTCTTAATTATTTAAGATGTCCAGAATGCTCTCAAATTGCAAAGAAAAGAGGTACAAGTTTTTTTTAAAAAATAACTTTTGATGTTTAATTATAAAAGATATTTGCCACCCTATTGATAAAGGATTAGACTATGTCTATATGCAAAAATGGTTAAGAAAAACAGCAGCACTTAAAAAAAACACAAAAACTTGATTAGGTTTTGTCAATAACCAATTTAAAAAAATTCAAACATTTATAAAAATAAGATGTAGATTCTAGATTTTCCTGGACCTTATAATTATCTCTAGTTTTAGTAGATGCTAGGCAACCATAAAAGATCACTTGACAGTGTCGATATGAGCACTTTCATCTTCATATTTTTTAAACTGCAAAAGTGTTTTTAACTCTTGATATAGTGAACCATGGAACTTTTTTCATCTGCAATATTCATGTAAGAAAAAAAAACTAATGTATTTAAATATGTTATTTCAATTTGTAAAGGTTACTTTCATACGCACTGGTTTTTTAACCAGACTGAAGCTTTCTATAGAGTTTCAAACAACCAATTTGTTTAATTTAGTCAAGTGCTTATTTCAGTAATGTTTTAAAGTTAAAAAACTTAGCTTTTATTTGTAAGATATGATTTCTCTGGATCACATTTAATTGGGCTTCTTTTGTAATTCACTGAATAAATAGTATTAAGGTGCCTAATATAGTTCTAGAGCACAGTGAATACTCAATACATGATACATAAAAATAATGCTAAAATTAATAGTGGGAGTAGTAGAGATACTATATTCAACTTTGGTCAGAGGAATGTTCTTTTCCAAAGGAGTTAAAGGAATGGTGAATTTGCAAAGAAAGCCAGTCTAAGAATGAAGCAGGATAGTTTTGAACATGATTACTGATTCAGTAGGCACATCAAGTTCATTGTTCATTGACTTAATTGTCATTCGCAGGTGGAAGCAGTGGCTCATCTCCAGTGACCTCTAGTGGAGGGGCTCCCTCTCCTTTGAACTCTTTGCTTTCTCCACCTTGCTCCCCTCCTACTTTTCACATACCTACAGGCTCCCTTGGAATGCCCTGTTCAGAAGTGTACCTACACAATATCAACCTGCCCCTTTGCTACAAGATTTGCCCAACTAATTTTTGGCGACAACAGCCTCTTATCTTGCCTGCTCCTGAAAGGCTAGCAAGCAGCAACAGTTCTCAGTCTTTAGCCCCACTCATGATGGAAGTTCCCATATTATCTTCCTTGGGGGTCACCAATTCAAAAAATGGTTCATCTGAAGACTTCAATGGACAATGTCAACAAGCTCCTAATTCTGCCAGTCAAATGTTGTATGGATTACAGGCACCTGGAAACATTTTATCACCAAACCCCATTGCCCAGGAAGCAATTGGTTGCTCTTTCCATCCTTCCTATGGTTTTTATAGGTACAACTTTTCCATGCCATCTAGATTGGTAAATGCTGCCAACCGTCTCAAAGTGAATGACAACAGTCACATTTCTTTTAGAGAAGGCAAATGTAATCATGTTCCTTGGTATCCAAAAATTAACCATTGCCTTTAATGGAATAGTCACATTCCTAAAACAGTTATCTGTGAGCACATATTTTTTTTATTTGTAGCCAAAAATTGGTCAAGAGCTAATGGGCTTAAAAAGCTACATTATCAGAGGGTATTTCTCTGTTATGCATTTAAAGTGCCATATGAAATGTTCATGAGAAGTTGTTATAGGTCTATAACAATCTCTGATTATAGTAGCCTTAGATCTCAAAATAAGATATTCAATAAATATTGTTTGATGAGGTAAACTACCAGTGAAAAATGACTTCAGGTGATGAAGTCTTTAATTATAGTGAAGCTTGTTTACCATGTCAATTGCCTCTTACATATAGACAATGACCAAAAGAATATGGATTTAATTCACATGAAAGTAGTGAAACAATTGCAGTTTTATTTATGAATATTGGCTTCATTGTAATTATTTAGTAATTGTAGAAGAAAATTTCATTGTACACTTGCTTTTTATATCTGCTGTTGAAGGAACTACTAATCTCAATTTTAAGGTACAAATAAGGGCATAAACTTTCTAATATTAATAATTGCAGCCTAAGGACCTTTTAGTCCTAAATGAAAACCAAAATATTCTAAATAAATTTGATCTTTTATTTCCTTTTACTTTTTGGATAATTCTGAGGTGAAGCTTGTTTACTTATTCTTTTAACAAACCTGATATTTTATACACAGTTGACAAAAACAAATCGTTCTTAGTTCTCCAAAAAGACTAAGAAGTTATGATTTGAAGGGAGAGAATATATTTGAATCCATTAATATGAAAACATCATTATAATGGTACAATTTAATTCCATTCCTGTGCATTAATCACAGTAAATCACACAAAACCAGCATAAATGAGACTTTATTTTAGTTTATGAAGTTGAAACGTTTCCTTTCACTTGGTTCTAAATTTTTTGAAAAGGCTTATTAAGTATAACCTATATATAACCTCTGTATCCTTAAGATGAATGGATTTTAATTTTGATACTACTCGCTCTATAATTTATTAAGCCAAGGCCTTTCATATCGCAATGCCATGACTTGACTTTTGACAAACCAACCATACTGATAAATAGCTTTTTAAAAAATTTTCCAACACATGTTAAGAACAGCATGCCACTATTACTTATTTTGTTCGAAATGTTTTTTCCTCTTAAATGTACCTTATAAATATACTTTCTTATATATGCGTTAAAATGATAAGCCCCTTCACTTCTGGGTGTAGGGTAGAACAGCACATAGTTACATTCAAATTGAGTATTCTAGTCAAGAGGAAATATTATTTGTGGCCCAAACTAATTAGGTACCCTTTATAAAAGTCTTTGAGGCAGAAAATCTGTACTACCCAAAATTATCAAATCAGGGATTAAACTAGCAAGTACACTTTATTTCTGTCTATTCCAAAAACAGGAAAGCTGTAGGCTAACTTTCACTGATAAAATTAATTATAATTTTAAAAGCAGAAACTCCCATTTCAGATTATAATGAAACTTATTCTGATGGTTTAAATGGCAGATATTTGGTAACTAACAGCAGAAAGTATTTAACTGAAAAATCCAGAAAATCTCTGGATTATTTTTCAATGATTATTTAAGAGAAGGCATTCATTTTGTAGCTGCTCATGTACATATACCCTGTACTCTATATATTTTGATAATTTTTCTATATATAACCCATATAAAATTTATAATACAGAACAATATTGATAAAGGCAATTAATATAAAGGGGCAAAGTTTAAAAGCTAGAATCTAGACATCTATTTAAGCTGCTTTTATATAGTGTTCACAAATTGTCATTTCATACTTTTAATTGAAGAAGTTACCAAGGGAAAGCCTTTATAGAACATTAGACTTGGAAGAGACCTCAAGAAGTTCAGTAAGCAGGCCCCTATCTCCTGAGCAAGTTACTCATCTGCAGAAAATTGCTAACACCTCTAATTCATGCACAATTAATACTTAATGCCCTTACTGTTTTGTGTTGAATAAATACTTACTCCCAAATAGGATGGTGCAAAACTTGAGTAACTTGGTAAATTGAGGCTGTGGTTATGGAATAAAAAACAAAATACTGTGGAATTACATTAATTTCAACTGCATCAACTAAATATTAGGATTGCTTTAAAAGCCTACAAAAATCAAAACCACTCTAGTTAGACAAAGTAAGAAATAGTTAGCAAATAAAAGTGGCCAAATGATACTTCGTAGATCCCCAAGTCTAATAATCAAAACTGCCAATTCCACTTTGTTTAACCATACCTACTATATATCCCTTTCTCCCTTTAAAAGGAAAACATCTTAATTTAACTATCTAGATATATAAAATCTGATTCTTAACCTGACCTGGTTATATGCATTACCCCAAATAAACCTAAAGAAAATAAACTTTTCATCAACTCTGTAAAACCTGTACATTGAGTCAGGAAATAACTGAATGTTGCTTTATCTTTGCACAACTCCCAGTCAAGCTGAAACCTGTAGTCAGATTCTCTTGTCAGGAAGATTCTACTTTGTGGAACAGTAAGTCAAGATTAAATCAAGGACTTGAATTGAAGTTTGAGTCTGTTGGCAAAACACAGAATAAATCCTCTCTATTTATTACATTTTAATTACCAAAAGATAACTTTAGGTAACATAACTTAGAACATCAAAACTGTTATTTTTTTCACTAAACAGAAGGACTAAGGCCTCTGAACATTGTATTTTAAAATTAATGCATAATTTAGGTCACATAATGTCAGAGTCTTCAAACATATCATTGCTCCTATTCACTGTACTACAAAAATGAAGTTATATTTTCTTCAAGCTACAAAGATAAATAATCATGGTATTTCACTGCTGTTAGGCATGGATCCATTCCTAGTCTATATGACTTCATTCTACTTTTGTGAGGTTAAAGTGTGTCTATGGCGTGAGAAGAAATCAACAATAAGACTTAAGCAAGTGATGAGTCAGTGAATCAGTCTTTGAATGATCAGAGTCCTATGTGCTGACGAATTGAAAAAGTGCCAACAATGAATAAAGACAAGCATCTTTATTGGACATTATGGAATATTTCCCTTTTTATCCTCCTAATCATTTATAGTATGCACCTTGGGAAAAATCATGGTGCACATAAGCTGATAACATGTATCTTTTAACTGTTATTGCTGCAATGCTAAGCCAGAAAATGATTGAAATAAATGTTTTGTACAAATATTTGAAATATATTTTACAAAAATCTACAAATATGCTGATGACAAAATTAGCTACTTTGAGACAATAGTGCTGCATGTCCATGTATATAGTAGGGTAATAAACAGTTGACATCTCCTTACTAAATGTCAGTAACAAATCTTTTACTTATTTGAATATACAATTTGATAAATTCCAGATGTTACACTGTAATTTATACAACCAGTAGGGTTTTCGTCTACTTTTGTTTTAAAATAATTTATACCATGTTGCTTTTTCTCCTTCCTCTTCTCAAAAAGAGATGCTACAAAGAACATCTAATCATTGCATACTTATACTATCAATTATATATACTTATGTGGCAATTCAGATTTAAATATAGCTAGAAATGTCTAATTGCGTGTACTGTATTTTGTGAATTGAATTGACAGGGTGGAAGTACAATGTTTTTACTCCAATTTAGACATACATTGCTTTTGTGCTGAAAAATCTTCATTTATACAAAATAACAATAATATCCTGGCATACAGCAATAGTTTACCACTTCATTTCACTGGAATTTAACATGTTTATTGCAGCAGTTTAAAATAAACCAAATGTATAGCTTAGGCATTGGTGGTTGTTGCTTTGATGTAAGTGCCTTCATATATATTTAATCTTCTTAAGTTTGGACTGCAATTAAATGATAATTTGTATTAAAACTGTGCAAATAAACATGGTTTGGATGACAATATAAAACAGAACAAATAGATACATAGAACATTTGAAACATATCCAGTATTAAAACTATTTACCAATGTGGTGCTGGCCAATTTTTGAAATGCTGTTTCAATACAATATTGCGAGGAAAACAGCTAGTATCATTTCCTTTCAAAGTTTCATATATTCATGTTTACAAATTTGTACTGCACATTAATATGTAAACATACATTATAGTGAGCAGATGTACAGAGAATAGTGAGCAGATGTACAGAGAATAGTTATAGGATATTTCTACTTTTGAAATGTACACATGTATACTGGATTTATTTTTCAAAGTACCTAAAAAAGTTACAAAATTTGAAATGAAATAGAAAACCTTGAAACTATAGTACAAATTGTATCATTAAACTCTTTTATCAAATTATATATTTGTTATTGTTAAAGATGACAGAATTTTGATTTTAAGATCACATACTTATGAACATGATAATTAAAGTACAATTTAATATTTTAGATGTTGAAATTGTTTTAACAATTCAAAATTTTACTAGAACAAGAAGGGAATAAAATCATGTGTTTAAATCAGATAAAAATTGATGTCTTTAACTTAAAGATGTTTTGATTAAATATATAATTCATTTTCCCATTTTTATGGAAATTTCTTTGAAAGTGTTGATATATTAGTATTTTACATTCATTTAAATTTTGCCTAAAATTGAATTTTCATATATTTTTTGTGACATGAAGATTTTGTGACCTCTTACTAATTATACTGGTTTCCTACTTTATTGAATTTTGTAAATTTTAGGAAAAATTGTTTCACTGAAACACCAACACATAGATTACCCCTTGAAAGAGGCATAATTTCTTAGTAAGATTCAAGTTGAAGTAGCAATTACTCACTACTGCACTTACACAGACATTGTATTTGGCTTTCTTTACAGGAATTCATGCACAGGCCAAACATACGGTATTTAAATGCTCATTAATAACTGTTTTCAAAATCCAGGTTGGATCATCTTCAAACTATGATGCCAAGCAAGAGAAAGAACTGTTTGGCAAGCATACCATTATTTTGTAAACTGTTACCATGATTCTTTTCTGTAGTTGTAACATTCATGAAGCTGGGGTGGGGATGGAACATCACATTTCAAAAAGGCTCTGCAGGTCCTAGCAACATGCATAGGGGATTAGGATAAACTGATCCAATGTTTACCCTCAATTGTTGTAGCCAATTACAGCAATCCCTTGGGAGTGCTGGATTAGGGCAGTTGCCCTGAACCCCTGACTAGTTAAGATTCAGAGCTGTTTAGCTGCTACTGGACAAGATTCAGTGCTCCAGCTGATACTAACAAAAACATGAAGCTTCACACACACATATTACTATATTTTAGTTTTGTTGTTTATATGCATGTTTCTCCTACTAGACTGTGAGTGAGGGGAGGAATGGCACTTTTTAAATAACTATTTTCCAACTTTTAAGAGTTTCTATGTACATTATCACAAATTAAACACAAGAAACAATACAAAAATATCCATAATCACAATGTATAGTTTGAGTTCTAGTCATTGTGTATGTCTACACACAACTGAGTATACATTTTTAAAAATGTGGTTGAGGTCATACAGTATTAATAATGCTTTCTCATACACCATGAATATTTACCAACTCAAAGTCCAAAGGCCATGAGTATTTTGATGACTGAGAATATGCTAAATCAAAAAACTGGCCTTTCACAGGACCAGTTTTTTAAAAAAAAGACAGAAATGGCAACAGGCTTCTATCGATGTTAGGAGAGTTACAGTTAAAATACTTCATTCCCTTAATGCTCAATTAAAAATTAGGCATAAAGTAATAAAATACAGTAAGCATAATTCTTCTAAGGTAAGTCATTATCATTTCTGTACTACTAAAATAATAGTGAGAGGGTATATTTCCACTGAATTGTATTCCATGGTATGGCTGTATCACAGTTTGTTTAACTATTAACCTGTGGGTAGACAGTTGAGTAGTTTCCATTTTTTGGCTATTACAAATAAAGCTATTATGATCATTTATGTACAGGATTTTGTGGGAAGATGAGTTTTTCTTTCTCTGGGTAAATGTCCAAGATTGCAGTTACTGGATTGTATGGTACCACATGTCTAGTGTTTTAGGGAACTGCCAAACTGTTTTGCAGAATGGCTGTACAATTTTATATTCCCAGAAGCAATGTGTTAGTGACCCAGTTTATCCTCTACCTAGCCAGAACTTGGTGGTGTTGCTATTTCTTGCTGTTTTTGTTATTGTTATTTCAATAAGCTAGTACTGGTAACTGGTGATTTTAATTTGCATTCCCCTGATAGTTAATGATATTGAACATCTTTTCATATGTTTGTTAGCCATTTGTATCCCCTCTTCCATAAAATGTCTGTTTGATGTTTTGTTCATTTTAAATATATTATTTGTTTTTAAACTGTTGCATTGCATTTTAAGAGTATGTGTATGTGTGTGTGTGTGTGTGTGTGTGTGTGTGTATTTTTTTCCTTTTGTGGATTATACTTTTGCTGTCTAGTCTAAGAAATATTTGCTTAGCCCTAGATCTCAAAGAATTTCTCCAGTGTTTCTTTTTTCAAAATTCTATGATTTTGTTTTACATTTACATTCAAGATCCATTTGTTAAATTTTATGTAGAGTGTGAGGTTTAGGTTGAAGCTCTTTTTCATTTTTCAATTTTTTGGCCTATGGATATTCAATTGTTTCAGCACAACTTACTGAATTCCTTTTCCCATTAATCCATTGAACTGGTTTTACATCTTTGTAAGAAAATTGGTTTTACATCTTTGTAAGAAAAATTAGTTGGGAACATCTGTGTAGGTCTATTTCTGGATTTTCATTCTACTCCTTTGGTCTGTTTCTAGCTCTCTACTATAATACACTGTCTTGATTATAGTAGCTATATAGTAATTCATAATATCAGGTAGAGTAATTCCTCATACTTAATTCTCCTTTTTCAAAATGATTTTACCTATACTAGCTCCTTTCTACCTTTCTATATAAATTTTAGAATTAATTGACTATTTCTATGAAAAACTTTGTTGAAATTTTTATAGAAATTGCATTAAACCTATAGATCAATTTGGGGAGAATAGACATTTTAGTTAGTTGAGTCTTCTAATCCACAAATGTGGTATGCCGAACCATTTAGTTTTGTTTTGTTTTGTAGTTCTTTCATCAGCATTTTGTAACTTTCAACATACATTTTGTACATGTCTTAGAATTTTAGAATTTTATCTAATAATTTAATTTTCTTTGGAGCAATTGTAAATAGTATTGTGTTTTTTTATTTCGATTTCTTTATGTTCATTTTTAGTGCATAGAAATAGGATTGTTTTTTGTATGTTGATCTGGTTTCCTGCAAACTTGCCGAACTAACTTAGTTCTACAAGTTTTGAGGGGTTTTTTTTTTTGGAGATTCCTTGAGATTTTCTAGGTAGAAAACCATATCATCTGCAAATACAGACAATTTTGTTTCTTCCTTTATGATCTCTATGCCTTTTATTTCTTTTTCTTGACTCATTACGCTGGCTAGGACTTCCAGTGCTGGTTGAATAATTAACAGTATACTACCATTTGATTCAATAATCCTACTTTTGGGCATATATATGAAGGAAATGAAAATAGTGTATCCAAAAGATGTCTACACTTCCATGTTTATTGCAGCATTATTCACAATAGCCAAGACCAGGAAACAGCCTATACACCTGTCAATGGATGAATGGATAAAGAAGATGTGGTTTATACGTATATAAGCAATGGAATATTATTCAACAATGAGAAAGAAGAAAATCCTACCATTTGCAACATGCATGGACCTTGAGGACATCATGCTGAGATTTCAGACAGCCAAAGATAAATACTGTATGGTATCACTTATATGTGGAATCTTAAAATGGCAAACTTAAAGAAACAGAGAATAGATTGCCAGAGTATTGGGAAGATGCTGGTCAAAGGAATCAAACTTACATTTAGAAGATAAGTTCTGGAGATCTAATGCACAATGTGATGTATCACAGTGATTGATTTGCTGATATTGAAAAATTCTTGCATCCCAAGGATAAATCCCACTTGATCATGGTGTATGATCCTTTTAATGTATTGTTGAATTTGGTTTGCTAGTGCTCTGTTGAGGACTTTTGCATCTATGTTCATCAGTGATATTTAAAGTAATTATTGATAGTATGTACTGAGTGATACTTTAATCCTTATTTTCCAGCTGTATTTGTAGTTCTTTGTTTATTTCTTCTTTTTGTTTTTCCTTTTGTGATTTGATGCATTTCTTTTGTGGTGTGCTTGAAATTCTTACTTTTAATTTTTGTGAATCTGTTGTATGTTTTTATCTGTGATTATCATGGACTTCAAGTATGTTGACCCATAACTTTATCTACTTTCTTTAAACTGATAGTCATTCAAGCTCAAACACATTCTAAAAGATTGACAATTTTATAGTCCCTTCCCCCACAATTCCCCCACAATCCCCCATAATTTTGATGTCTTATTTTACATCTCCATGCTTATCTTTGTACTGTTAAATTAGTTATTATTGCTTTTACAATTTTTAAGATTGTTTTCTAATCTATGTACTGGCTTATTTTAAGTGATCTTCAAAACTTTTATATATTTGCCTTTCTTATTCTGATTTTCCATTTCCTATAGATTCTTGCTTCCTTTCTATTTTGGGAAGACCTTCCAATGTTGCTTTTAGGGTAGGTTTAGTATTGCTGAATTCTTCTTGATTATCTAAGAAATTCTTTATCTCTCCTTCTATTGTAAATGATAATCTTGCTGGGTAGATTATCTTAGATTATTAGGTTTGGGAAGTTTTCAGCCATAATTTCTTCAAATACATTATCAATTGCCAGCATAGTCACAGAGGACTATGTGCTGAGTGTATAGGTGTTTCAGGTTCCACTCAGAAGCAGCCCAGGGTTGTGTCCTGTCCTTTTTTTTTTTTTTCTCCCCAGATTTAATGCAAAGCTATAGTGTGAGGTAGGCTAGGGTTGGAGGTCAGGGCCTTGTGGCTTCAGGAATTGAGGCGTTTGAGCTGCCACTTGGAATCTGGGCTGCCTCTTGTGACAGACTTTTCCCAGAATCTGTCTGCCCCAGATCTAGTGCTAAGCTGAAGTGGGCAGTGGGCTGAGTTGTGTAGGGGATGTAGCTGAGGCAATCTCACTGGAAAATGAACTGCTGCATACTTCTCCCTAGGGCCTATCTGACTGATATTCAGTGGTTAGCCACTTTGCACTCTTGTGGTGCAACCCACTGTGTACTCTGATAATGTCTACTGCAGCCCCACACACTGCCCAATATGTACACTGACAATAGTCTCTGCGGCTCTTCCTGGATCACACCTTAGGCACCCTGGCCTGTCTCAGAGTTGCTAGACTGAATCTTCATCCAAATCTCATGCTAGGCTGTGATCTGGAATGAGCAAGACCTAGGTGCTTGCCCCTTTGGATTGGGAAGTGTGGTGAGGCCCCTGACACTGGTGCAAGGCTCTCTCTGTCCTGGTGGTTAGCAAGCCAGCATGTGTGCAGTCCTCAGGAGTAGAGTCTAGGCTTCTCCAGCCCTTTTGTCTGTCTCAGATTTCCCAGCAGGCAAGGGGGTTTGTCTACTCCACCCTGGACCCTGGGACTGGGATGCCCAGATTGTGGCTCAACCTACTAACTCCCCACGGTGAGAGTCTGCCTATGTAAAACTTCTCTTCCTTATAGATTCCTCCCAGGGGTGCAGGTTCTGTCTTGATGCCTTTTTTCCCTCCATCCTACCCAGTTATGTGGAGATCTTTCTAGCAGATTTGGTTGTGTAGGAGTTCTTCTGCCAGTTTCCAATTAGTTTTCCAAGAGAATTGTTCCACATGCAAGTGATATGTCTGTGGTACAAGTAAGCACTACATCCTCCTACTCTACCGTCTTCATCCCCCTCCTAAGCTATCACTTCTATTTATTCATTTATCAGTAATGGATATTTGGGTTGTTTCTACTTTTTGGCTATTATGTACAATGCTGCTATGAATATGCTGTAAGTTTTATGTGAACATATATTTTCAATTCTTTTGGGTATATACCTAGAAGTAGAAGTGCTGGGTCATGTGATAACTCTAACCATTTGAGGAACTGCCAGATTATTTTCCAGAGTGAATGCACCATTTTATGTTTCCAACAGCAATACATGGGGGCCACAATTTCTCCACATTATTGCCAACAAATTGCTAATGTCCAACATTTTAATTTTAGTCATTTTAGTATATATGAAGTAATCTCTCATTGTAGTTTTGATCTACATTTCCCTATCACTACTGATATTGGGCATTTTTTCATGTGTGCTGTGACATTTGTACATCTTGAATTTTTGAATGAATTTTAGGATCAGCATGTTAAATTCAGCAAAAAAAAGTAAAGAAAAAGCATCTGAGGATTAAATAGGGATTATGTTCAATGTGTACATCAATTTGGGGAGTATTATTATGTTGTACACTGGAAATTAACACAACATTGTAAACTGACTATATTTCAACAAAAATGTATATACAAAAACCAAAAAAAACCCAAATATAAAGCCCATTTTAAAGTATATATAATAAAATGTACAAATTATCTTAATATGCAAAAATAAAATCATACTTTATGCAGTTTTACAAATAAAATATATTTTAAAAATTAATATTAGTTTTATCAAATGACAAATATAAGATTACTTTTCATATTTAACTATTCTCAAATAATTTAGCTTCTTCCTTTACAATCTGAATGGCTTTTTCTTTTCCCTGTGCTATAACCTTACTAGAACCCACAGGAAAATGTTGAATAGAGTTGGAGAAAATAGACATCTTTATTTTACTCCTAATCTTAAGGGTAAAATGTTATTCTTTCACCAGTAAGTTGATGTTAGTTGTGCACTTCTCACTGATCATCTAATTTTGATTAACTTCCCTTCTATAGCTAGTTTGCTGAGTGTTTTTTAATTAATTAATAAATTTATTTGTTTTTATTGAAGTATAGCCAGTTACAATGTGTCAATTTCTGGGGTACAGCACAATGTCCCAGGCATGCATATACATACATATATTTGTTTTCATATTATTTTATGGCTGAGGAGTATTCCATTGTATAAATATACCACAATTTTTTTATCCAGTCATCTGTTGATGGACATTTAGGTTGCTTCCATGTCTTGGCTATTGTATATAGTGCTGTTATGAATATTGGGGTTCATGTTCCCTCTGGGTATATGTGCTAGAGTAAGATTGCTGGATCATATAGTAAGTCTATTTTTAGTCTTTTGAGGAATCTCCATGTTGTTTTCCACAGTGGCTGCACTAAGCTTCATTACCACCAACAGCACAGGAGGGTTCCCTTTTCTCCACACCCTCTCCAGCATTTATCATTTGTGGACTTTTTAATGATGGCCATTCTCATTGGTTAAACTTGTAAGCTTTTGAACAGCAAAGAAAGCCATAAGTAAATCAAAACAACAACCTACAGAATGGGAGAAAATATTTGCAAAAGATGTGACTGACAAAGGTTTAATTTCCAGACTATATAAACAGCTCATACAATTTAATAAAAAACAAATAACTCAATCAAAAAATAAGCAGAAGACCTAAACAAGCAACCTTCCAATGAAGACATACAAATTGCCAATAGGCACATGAAAAAATGCTCAATATATCTAATTATCAGAAAAATGCAATTCAAAACTACAATGAAGTATCACCTCACACCAGTCAGAATGACCATCATCCAAAAGTCCACAAATGATAAATGTTGAGTGTTTTTACTTCATAAAGTTGATGTGGTTGTCAAATGATTTTTGTGCATCTATTGATATGATTATGTGGTTTTAGTCCTTTATAAAACTATTAATATGATGCATTGCATTGATTTATTTTCATATATTATCCGATTTTACATTGCATTCCCTGGATAAATCTCACTTGTTTATGGTGCATAATCCCTTTTCAAGGTTGATAGATTTGGTTTCCTAGCATTGTGTGAAAGTTTTTTTAAATCTATATTCATAAGGAAGATAGTCTATAGTTTTCTTTCCCTCTTATAGTTTTGGTTCTGGTGTCAGAATAATACTGGCTTTATAGAATGAATTGGATAATTTTCCCTCCTAATTCTTGGAAGGGTTTGTGAAGAATGGTGTTATCCTTTAAATATTTGTTGGACACCGGCAGTGAAGCCATATGGACCTAGGCTTTTACTTTGTGGGTCATATTTTGATAACTGTTTTAATCTATTTACTTGTTATAGTTCCATTCAGATTTTGTATTTTCTATTGTTGAGTTTTGGTAGTTTGCTCTTTCTAGGAATTTGTGTCATCTAGCCTGTTTAATTTGTTGCCATAAAATTGTTCATAATATTCCCTCATAATGCATTTTATTTTTGTAAAGTTATTAATGGTGTCCCTGCTTTTATTCCAGATTTTAAAAATGTATTCCTTTTTTCCCTTGATCAGTATAATTAATGTTTAATCAATTTTGTTGATTTTTTTTCCCAACAAGCAATTTTGGTTTCTTTGGTTTTTCCTATTGTTTTTCTATTCTCAATTTAATTTCTTTCTGCTGTAATTTTCAGTATTTCCTTCTTTCTGCTTGCTTTGGGTTTAATGTCTTCTTCCAGTTTCCTAATGTGAGAGATTAAAATCTTGATTTTAGATCTTTACTTTTTAATTTGAATGTTTACAACTTAAAATTTCCTTCTAAGTGCTGCTTTAGCTATATATATTTTAATATGTTGTGTCTTAATTTTCATCAATTTAAAATATTTTCTAATTTCCATTCTGATTTTTTTTTCTGACTTACTGGGTTTTTTTTCAGGAGTGTGGTAAATTTCTACATATTGTATTTTCCCCATATTTCCTTCTGTTTGGATGTCTAATTTCATTCCATTTTATGATTTGAATTATTTTTAAATTTATTGAGATTTTTTATGACTTAACATATTTTCTGGAGCATGTTCTATGTGCACTTGAGACAAATGTAAAAACATGTATTAGGCTATTGCTGGGTGAGGTGTTCTGTTGTTGTGTGGAGAAGTCTGTTAGGTCCAATTGATTTATAATGTTTTTAATGTTCTTTATTTCATTGTTAATCTTCTACCTAGCTGTTCTATGTATTATTGAAAACAAGGTACGCTTGCACTATTATTGTTGAATTGTATATCTCTCCCTTTAATTCTATCAGTTTTGACTTCCTGTATTTTGAGATTCTGTTATTACATGCATTTGTGTTTATTATTGCTATATTTTCTTGATGGAATGACTTTTATCATATCGTGCCCTTCTTTGATTGTAGTAAAAATTTTTGTCTCAAAGTCTACTTTGTCTGATATTAGTGTGGCCACTCCAACTCTCTTTTTGTCACCATTTGCATGGTATATTTTTCTCATCCTTTTCTTTCAACCTATTTGTGTTTTTCAACCTAAAGTATGTCTCTAGTGTACAGCATATAGTTAGATTATGTTTTTTAATCCATTTTGCCAATATCCGCCTTTCATTTGAAGTTCTTGTTCAATTTAAATTTAATTACTTACTGATAAGGTAAGATTTACATCTATCATTTTGCTATTTTTTTACATCAGATTTTTTTTCTATTCTGTATGACTCCATTAATACCTGCTTTTGTGTTAAATAGATATTTTCTAGTGATCCATTTTTAATCCTCTGTTGTTGAGGATATTGAGGATGCTTTGTATGCAATGAGTTGCTTCTTTTGCTGCTTTGCCTTTGTCTTTGAAAAGTTTGACTATGATGTGTCCATGTGTGGATCTGTTTGTGTTAATTCTACTCGAGATTCACTGAACTTCTTTGATGTGTAGATTGTTTTGTTTTAGTTTTCTAATTTGGAAAGTTTGGAGCCATTGCTTTTTCAAATTTTATTTTGCCCATTTCTCTCTCTCCTCCCCTTCTGAGACTTTTATTATGCATATGCTGTTACACTTGAGAGTGCTCCATAGGTCTTTGAGGCTGTTTATCTTTCTTTATTCTTTTTTCTTTATGTTTCTTGGACTGTAATTCTTCAAGTTTGCTTATTCTTTATTTTGCCAACTCAAATCACCTGTTGAGCTTCTATAGCAACTTGTGCATTTTAGCTATTATGTATTTCAACTCCTTAAATTCTCTTTCATTCTTTTTTATAATTACGGTAGTTGATTTAAAGTCTTTATCTAGTAAATCCACATGTGGGCCACTTCAGTGACAGTTTCTATTGATTTCTTTTTTTGTTTTACTTATGTATGGGTCATATTTTTCTGTTTCATGTGTCAAAAATTTTGTTAATAACTGGATGTTTTAAATGATAAAATGTGGCAATTCTGATGATCAGATTCCCTCCCTCTCCCTAGGATTTGTTGTTGGGTCTGTTAGTGGTTACTGTTGCTGCTTCTGTTTGTTTAGTGACTCTTCTGGGCTAATTTTGTAAAGTCTGTTTCCTTTGTCGTGTACTGCCACTGTCATTTCTCTTCAGTTAGTTTTGTGGTCAGTTAATGATTGACAGTGCTTCCCTTAAATATTTTGATCCCATCTCTGACAGTGACTGCCTGTGTATGTTGGATCATGCCTTCAATATTCTAGAAAGCTATTTATATCATTGCCTTAGACTTAATTTTCTGTTTACACTAAGCCTGAAGATCAGATAGATGTGAGAAGTTAAGGCTTTCTCAGATTTTTTCTGGGCATGAACACAGTATTGGGCATGTGTATGGCCTTCTAGATTTCCAGGAATATGTTGGAGCTTTTCAAAGCCTGCCATATAAATATATAGTTTGTGTGTGTGTGTGTGTGTGTGTGTACACTGTTTGTTTTAAAGGCTACCTCTTAGTCAAGGTGGGAGGGAGAGTTGGAAATGAATTAAGGTAAATAATGTCCCAAATCTCACTGTTCTTACCAAATTTAGCTGTACTTCTGTAATAATTGTTGCAAATCCTTGGTTATTTTCCAGAGTGCTGAAAAAGTTGATTTTGACAATTTTTGCTTTTATGGAGTAGATTTTTGGAGATTCTTACCTTGCCATTTCAGAAGTGCTTCTTATTGGTATCTTTTAAATCACAAATCTAATTTCCATTATAGGTATATGATTATTCTAGCTATTTCATCTTGGCTCAGCTCTCATACTTTGTGGTTTCTGAGGTATTTGTCCATATATTTTAAATTGTTTATAAGCATTAAATTGATTATGGTATTCCATTGCTATCATTTTAATGGCTGTAGATTTTGTAGTGATACCCCCTTTTTATTTCTAATATTGGTGACTTACTTGTGTCTTCTCTTTTTATCTTTGTCAGTCTTGCTAGAAATTTGTCCATTTAAAAAATCTTTTTAAAGAACCAACTTTTGATTTTGTTGTTTTTCTCTGATTTTTAAAAATTTCTATTTAATAATGTTAACTTTTATTATTTCTTTTCTTTTTTATAATTTGGATTTTTTATTCTTTTTCTAGTTTCTTAATGTTGGAACTTACATTATTAATTTGAGACTTTTTCTCATTCCTAATGCAAGCACTTAGTATTATACATTTACTTCACAGTACTGGTTTAACTGCATGCCACATATTTTAATATATTGTATTTTCATTTAGTTCCACATATTTTTTTCTTTGTTTTGAGATTCCCTCTTTGACTCATGAGTTGAACAAACATGGATGTATGCTACTTCTGTAGGAAGTCTAACAAATTCATTTCAAAAAATCATTTCTGGCAGATATTTCTATTATTTTTTTAACAAAAGTTCTTTTATAAGATGTGATTTTCTAACTCAACTTTATCATACCACCCCAAAAGTTAAGAACAAATTTTATTCATTCATTTTACATTACAAATCTTTCCAAAGTATAGTGTACACTTCTTGTTGGTCAGCTGTGCTACATTATTCTACCATTTCTCTTTCATGATATCAAAGTGTTATAGAATGAAGCCCAATGGTCAGATGGCTAATGGCAGCTATCTGCTCCACTTATCTTCCTCAGAGGTCCTATTCACCTTCCAGTTGTCAAGGCCTTTGTCTATTGTGGAGACAGAGCAGTGTTCTCATGCAATTGAGAAATGGTCTATCTCGGTTCCTGAGTTTGTGAGACTTGGTGTCCAGGGTCACCATTCTTGCCCCACTTCACCTGTCATTCAACAATCCAGAATAGGATGAGACTCAAGGTGCCATAGGTATGTGTTATTTGCTCATGGTGATGAGTCACTTTTGTTTTGGGTCCTGGGCTGAGCTGTTGAATGGTCAAGATTAGGGTTCTATATGATAGTGTCCCCATTCAGCCCAGACTACTCAGCTCACTAGTTGACATGCAACAAGTATGGCTCAGCGGGTGAAAAGTGTGCTCCACTTCTCACTGCCAGAACTTAATGGTATCATTTTTACCTGTAACAAGCACAAAATCTATCACATGGCTGGTGCTCAACCAATCCTCATTGAATATATTAATAAATTAATGAATGAGAATAAGGAGAAAGACATATCATATTATTTGCACTGAATCCAGTCTCTGCTAGGAACAGGCCTTCATAGTAGATCATACAACTATTGAATTGAGCAAGATTCTGAGACTATTACACATAGGAATGCAAAATAATGCATGCTGCATCTGGGTTTATATTTTATCATAGACCTTCCTTGTACTGTATTGAACAGTTCAAACTGAAGCACTTCACAGTACAAAAGCAACAGAATTCTCCACCTGATGTATGTGTTGTCGATGGGTTACAAGTGTGCTGAGATTTATCCATCAGAGTGGAAGGCCAGGATCTGAAGTGGCCAGAGTTCTAGGGATGAAGTTACCAGAGTCCAAATGCCAGTTACCCCTGCTCAAGAACCACTGCTTACTTCAGTGTACCATATAAGCATTATCATTCTCCACATGTGCCATGCCATAAAGTGGTTGTTAAGTTCTAGACACACTATAATTTTGAGTACTTCCTGTGAACATTTTAATGTGTAATATTCAATCAAGACTTATTTTGTGGGCCCCTTGCTGCACTGAGTTCACATATACGTACAGAATATTATAGAGAATTCTCTTGGAAATTTTATCTTTGCTGTTTCATCTGTAATTTTTATTCAATCAAATGTGCCAAACTGTCTTACAATCTTAGTGAAGCCATGAAAATTAATGGTTATTATCCTATTAGAAAGCATTTCTACCTAGCTAAAATGGAATAAATCTGCTCCACAATAGGCCAAGTTCTTGTAATTGATATAAGCTCACCCTCTTTTTAGAGAAAAACCATAACTGCCCAGCATTTACTATAGGTACACTTCAAAGAAGAAGAAATGTTTACTTCTCTCTTGTGGTTAAAATATTTGCATCTATCCTGCAACCTGTGAAATTTGCCACCTGTTATAACCAGTTATTGATTCACTCATTTGACAAATACGTCTTGAGCATCTTTTATGCAATGACATATTCAGAGGAAGAAAAAAAGTATAAGGCATGGTTCTTGTTCTCAAGGAGTTTATAATCATTAGGAGAGGCAAGACTTGAACATATTAAAAGCTGTTTAAAATAATGCTAAACTAATGTAAACCATTTCCCATGGTGGCATAAACTGAAATGCCAAAGGAGTCGTAATAATTATAAGTAACATAGGAGTTCAAAGGAGAACAAGGATGTTATGTGATTTCCTGGAAATGATCGGGAGCTAAAACTGATCTTTGAAGGAGGGAGAAAGAAAAATAATAATAGCAAACACTTACATAGAAGATACTTTGTGCCAGGCACCTTCTTTGACATTTTATATACTAGTTCATTTAATATTCACTAACACAGAGAGTTAAAAAACACAGAGAATTTTGGTAACTTACCTAAGGTAAAACAGCTAGTAAGTGTCAGAATAGAACACAGGCAGTGTGTGTTTTAACCACTATACTGTACTATCCCTTGGTAGATATTCCAGGACTTGAGAAGCAAATGAACAAAGGCACAATAGGGTTTACTAAGATCAATTAGTAGACCAAAGAGGGGGCTGAGATTGATGAGAAAGGTGATATATTTCTGGTAACTCTGCTCCTGCTTCTTTTGTGGTTAGGATTCTTTACCCCATCTAGTTACAATGAATGCCTATGGTTCAGGGTTGCCAATCCTTCACAAGCACCCAAGGACTAAAGTTTATTAACTCTATTTGTCAGTTATTTGTTTTCTCTAATTCTATAGTTTCTTAGGCTTAGAAATAAGTTGTTTAGAAGTACTGTGTTTGCCTTTTTCTGTCAGTAAGTTTGTCTTTACAACTTAAGTGCTTAAACTATCCTGGCTGACAAATCTCTCAGTTTGCATGATGTATAGCATTAGATGAGTTAAGACTGGATATTTGACAGTCTTGCCTTTGGGATCAAGCCTTAGAACTTTAATCTGGCTCATAAAGGGGAGCCATTGGAAGTATTTGGGTAAGAGAACACTGCAATAGTAGTGGTATTTTATCTGGCAGTCATGTGCCTGGTGGATTGGATAATAAATGATCAGTTTCTAGAAATGAGCAACTGTACAGATTTCATTTTTCTAGGCTTTTCTCCCTGGTTTTAGGCAGTAAAACAAGGTTATTAAGCTTTTAAAAAAAACTTTTCAGCTTACCCTCCACATGCTTTGTGGACCTAATATTAAACTGAGAGTGTTTGCTCAGCTATCTGCCACACATAGAATTCTGTTTGTTTTTGACATATTTTAGGAGGCCGCAATGTGTATAGAATATGTATAGAATATGCAAGCTTTCAACTTCCAATGATATATATATATATATATATATACATATATATATATATTAGACTGTCACTAAAATTTGAGAGGAAAAAGTGTTAACAATTTCACAGTGGAACTTTACATTTCATTAAGTCTGCTTTGAGATATTTGAATTACTTTTCACTATAAACTTGCTTTTAAGACAAGAAGCTGTTCAAAATCTCCTACTATATTTGTTAATTTAAGAAGTCTTTGTAGTTTATGTTTTTGCTTTTCATTTTTCTTTTATTTTACTTTGAAATCCAAGAAACCCAATTCTCATAAAAAATCCATGTTTCTTTATGATGCTTGCTCCAAATCTTCTCCAGTAAGGGGAGGCCCTGATTTTCTACAATTTCCTCAATGGCTAACCTAACAGCTGTAAGCACTTAACAACTAATCAGCTCAATTCAGCTCACCTATGTGAGTGATCCTTGACAGCGCCATCTGCTTTGAGTCAGGTTTTCTTAATTTTCTTCTTTTGTACAAGACTTAAAGGGAAAAGAACTAATGAATTTGCAAGATTACTTTTAGCTATTCTGAGTGTTATTCAATGTAAAAAATGTTTAAAATGATACATTTACTTTAATGCATATGTCTAATCAACAAATGGCTACCATATTATTAGGCAATGAATACTATTGACAACAAATACAACACAAATTATCAGAAAGTTAGGCATGGATTTCAAAAGATAAATTGAGAAAATGTTAGCCAAAAAAAAAAAAGTCTGGGCCTAAACCTTTAAAAACATAACACATTTATAAGAACTATTTAATATGGCAGAAATTCCATATAAGCTAGAGTAAATGTTAAATCTCTTAAAAGACAGGTCTTTAATACCCACAATGAAGCTAACACTGTATTATGCTTGGATATGGAGACTGAGGAGTTTACTAAAGAACAAAACAGTGCCCTTATCATTACTATGTAGAAAAGGAGTGTGGTTTTTCAGGACATCAAGAAGCTATGCAGCTATTGAGTAAGGAGGGAAAATTATGACCTGCTCTTACTCTCATTTGGATCCTTTAATATTGATCCACACTGCTTCTGAGTGGAAGATGACAAAAATATCAAAAACTTCACTTAGCCAATAAAAACCTTATTTCCCCAGAAGAATAATGTAGAGCTATTGACTATGAAATGCATTTTACATATACCCACATCTAGCTGTAATAAGAACACACTATTTTTAACACTTTTACAATTGAGAAACTTCAGCCTCTTTCTAGTCACTTATTCGTTCCCCTTTATAATAGCCCTGTATTAAATAAGCCTAGTTGTTTGCTCACTAATATCAAATAACAATGCCTAGGATGACTTGCTTAGAGTTAGTAAGAGTCAGGCATAGGCTGCCTGGCTTGATCTAAGGCCAGGTGCTCCCCATTAAATTGCAGGGCCAGAAATGATGCAAGGTTAACAAAACCTCTGCTTAGACCAAAGAAAACTCTGCTCTTACCCCTCTTCCAAATTTTCAGATTAAATTAGGATGAGCTAAAATGCCAGGTACTTTTTATACCCAAAAGGAGAGCTTTAGGAAGCCAGTGGCTTGAATTTCAAAGAACATGTCAGACATCAGAGCAGCAAGGATCCTTTCAATAGTATTGTATATTATTAAGTTCTTCATTGTACAGATGGGAAAACTGAGATAAAGACTGGTGGACAGACTGGCCCAAGGTTTCCTGAAGTAGTTCTCTGCTAAATGTCACTGGAGATTTTCCAGAAAAGTGATCCCCATAAGCCTATAACACGGTGTCTTACCCTGTAGATTACCTGCAAAAGTATGACATTTCTCTTGCTATTTAGGCACTTAAGTGACTTCATGATTCTGTAAAAAGTATTTTTTTCTTTTAGAAAATAGCCTCCTCAAACCAATGCTATGTTCAGATATCCTAGCCTTTGACAACAACTCAGCACCTGTTTAACTTTGATGTTGGTTCAAAGCGTTTGATTTTCAAAAGCATAAATAATGAAAGGCTCCTTATGCCTTAACAACCATATTAACCAAACTACCCACTGTTTCTCCTTGACCCCACCCCCCAAGTCATTTCAATATCCACTTATATAGGAAAACAAATGTGGCTGCTTTATGATACTTTTCGGAAGACATACTTTCTTCAATTTGCTACTTAGGAAAATGTTACATGGCACAATGTTTTCATGGATTTTTATTAAAGAGTTTGGGAAATATTGTTACTAATGGACAGAAATAAATGCTTTCCATAATAAGAATAAAGTATCATGGCTAAAGCTTTTGAATTATAGTCAGAAGAACTGAGTTCAAATGTGGTCCTGCTACTTACTATCTATATATAATTGAGCTGGCCACTTCTTAATCACTTATGCTCGGTTTCCTCAACTATAAAATGGGATACTAACTACTTCAGAGAGCATTCACCATGATTTCACAAGATAATGTATATCAATGTTATTTATGCTAGGGAATACTGTAAAAATGTAAAATAATGTTATTCAGCACCTTTATTTATTCTTAAGGGGATGACTTTTAATGATTCAAAAGGTTGTAAAGAAGACAAATGCATATGAACAGATCATTTGGTTTTCAAGAGTAATAAGAGCCCAGTTGGTTGAAGTTTTCTTCAGCACATAGAGCACATAGATTTTGACCAATTATATTGTTCCTAAATGACTTGTATCTATTGACTAGCCCAAAATCTGAATGGGCTTGTTAAGCAAAAGTCTAAATTTAAATGATCATATTTGTAATTCTACAAATAGAATAATTTTCTTCATTTTGGGAAAGAAACCATGTTTTTTATGACTTAGTTGGGAGAGTTGTATTTACATATTTCTCATGTTTCATTAATGCCTTCATAGTCACACTCATCTATGAATTAGAATATATGTATATGAATTATTTGATAAATCACTTTGCCAGTAGCCAAGAAGTATGCATATGTTTGCCACTTCATAAAGATAAGGGTTTCCCCAAGCTTCAGTGGCAGATTTCATCCTACTGCTCATGCAATCCTGGCATGCATTCTTATCCTAGGATATTTTTTTCCTATATAAACAGTTATTGGAAATATGATCCTCAAAAGCTTGTTGGGAGCATCCATCGAGACTACATGTAGATGGGGAGTGGCCAAGATGGCGGAGTAGAGGACACTCTTAGCTCACCCTCTCCCATGAATACACCAAGAGAGACATCCATGGACCCACCCATTCACTCAGAACACCTGATGAACTTTGACAGAATATCACCTTCTTCAAAAGACAAAATTCGTCACAAATCAGGTAGGAGGAAAAAAAAAAAAGAAGAAAAAGGAAATTAGTCTGGGACCAGTCCCACGGGGAGAGAGCAGCAAAGGAGGAATACCGCTCTTACACTGGGACTCATCCTCTACAACAGAGAGGTCAACAGGGCCAGAGGAGGAACTTCAGAGGCTCGGATCTGTGCAAAGCAGCCCTTGACTGACAGAACTAAATGAAACAGGCACAAAAGGTCCCTGCGACCCCCAGCCCTAGATACAAACAGGTGGGGGTGGGATAGGACAGGCTGCCCTAGCCTGGCTGAGAACTGGGGCCAATTGCATAGAGGCAACCTCAGGGGACTGGAGTGTGCTGTGTGTAGTGGCTGGGAGGGACTACAGAACAGACTAGCCTGCGTCACACATTAAAAAAAAAAAGCAAAGCAACACTGCTGGTGTGTCGTGCGGGGTGTGGTGCCTTAGCCTTCATCTTATTTTTTCTTTGTGAGCTTGGCCAGAGATTTATCAATTTTGTTTACTTTAAAAAAATCATCTCTTGGTTTGATTGATACATAAGACAAGATACATTAAACCTCCTAGAATAAAATATAGGCAAAACATTATGTCACATACATCTCAAAAATGTTCTCCTAGGGAAGTCTACCCAAGCAATAGAAATAAAAGCAAGAATAAACAAATGGGACCTAATGAAACTTACAAGTTTCTGCACAGCAAAGGAAACCATAAATAAAATAAAAAGACAACCTATGGAATGGGAGAAAATTTTTTTAAATGATGAAACTGACAAAGGCTTGATCTCCAGAATATATAAGCAGCTCATACGACTTAATAAGAAAAAAAACAAACAACCCAATTCAAAAGTGGGCAGAAGACCTAAAGAAGCAATTCTCCAAGGAAGAAATACAAATGATCAATAGGCATATGAAAAACTGTTCTATATCACTAATTATCAGAGAAATGCAAATCAAAACTATGATGAGGTATCACCTCACACCAGCCAGAACAGCCATCATCCAAAAATCCACAAATGACAAGTGCTGGAGAGGCTGTGGAGAAAAGGGAATCCTCCTACACTGCTGATGGGAATGCAGTTTGGTGCAGTCACTGTGGAAAACAGCATGGAGATTCCACAAAAGATTGAAAATAGACTTACCATATGACCCAGGAATCCTGCTCCTGGGCTTATATCCAGAAGGAACCCTACTTCAAGATGACACCTGCACCCCAATGTTCACAGCAGCACTGTTTACAATAGCCAAGACATGGAAACAGCCTAAATGTCCATCAACAGATGACTGGATAAAGAAGAAGTGGTATATTTATACAATGGAATACCATTCAGCCATAAAAATGACAGCATAATGCCTCTAACCTCCAGGTAGTTTCTTTTTCAGTTGTTTATATCTTATGAATGTCTGGTTGACCATAGTTTAAAAAAAATTTTAACCACTACCCTAAACCAAAGAAGCAGGAATTTCAAGCTCTGTGGCAGACCATTGCTGGGGGTTAAAATGGGGATAAGGCAGTGGTCATATCCTTGAGCAGATAGGATTAGAGGTTAACATTGTGACATTATTCCCTACTATATCATATGTGGTCAACTACTTTGCTAAGAAATTAGTTAATCCACCATTGACCACACTGCCTAGGCAGGGGTGGCAATTTATATTACACATGAGTCTCAGAAATGTTTGATGGGAAGGATATATTTGTTTCAGCTCTTATTTCTTTTTCTGTTTTGTCACTGCACAAAGCACAGGCTGCTGCAAGGGGAAAAATGGCTAATTGTCTCATGGCTTATGGGGGAAGTTGCTTTCTTGGCATTTCTTCAAAAGCCTAAGCCTTTGGAATATTTACCTTGGCATCTGGCATCAAGTCTTCTCCTTTACAAAACCAGAAGGATGGAGACCCTTGTCTTGGATGCCCAAATTTATTAATTTGTTTTGAGGACCTGCTCTGTGGCAAGCACTAATCTAAGAGCTGGGACACAGGAATGAACAAAACAGAAAGTCATTTTAAATTATACTCCTGCTTGCCCCTCATCCCAAATCAAACCTGTTTATTGGCAAAATACTACTAAACTGTGAGCTTTTAGAAAACTGGATCTATCTTATTTTTAGTTTTGTACCCTCAATATTTATACAATGCCTGGTGGCAAGTAGGTGTTCAGTAAATGTTTAGTAAAGGAAGGAAGAAATGAAGAAACCCACAAACAGGGTCATCAGTAACTAATAAGGATTATGTCATATACCTCCCAAGGATATGTGCAAATTCAAGGAGAAAAGTCACCTAACACACTTTACTAGCTTGAAGAGAATATATTGGTGGCAGAAGAACTTATTGGTTAAGAGTATAAACTTCAGAATTGGACAGATCTGCCTTCAAATTACCAGTTCCTCCATTATGTGTGTGGCCCTGAGCAAGTTACGTTTCCTTAGTTTCCTCATCTGTAAAATGGAGCAAGTAATACCAATCTCATACAGTTGTTGGGAGGTTACATAAGATGAGTGTATAAAGAACTTAGCACAGTGCCTGCCTCATATCAAGTGTTTTGTGCTTATTAACATTAAATAAATCTCCTAAAGTCAGACCTCAGGCAGCTACAACTGTGAGTATCTGGAGAAGGAACCTATTGGGCTCAGATTAACCTGGACCTCATCTGCCCAGAGGAAGCTCACCCACTCTGGCCTGATATCTAGAGGTTCTTTGAAGCTGCCTCTATCTATCTGTCTCTAGGGGGCAGTGGATAGATGGCTTCTGACTGTCTAGAAATCTGATTCTCACAGATCTAATCTATAGAATAGATCCTAGAAAAAAGACTTTTCTTGGATATATATTCATACTGATTGGCTTGAACAGGCATACAAAACTATTTATTTCTAATCACAGGAATAAATTTGAACATCCTACTTCCAGGATTAAAATAAAACTTAATCTCAATAAATAAAAATGAGACCAAGTGATGATTTAGAAAGGAAATACAAAGTAGACAAAACCCAACTGTGCAGGGACGTAGGGGCTTGGGAATGAACCAATTAAAGTCTGGACCCAGAGTGTCCCTTGGCAAAATTCTAAAATATCCTCTGTGTTTCCAGTCTTACAGAGCTAGGCACTTTCCCACATTTCTAAGTCATTTGCATTCAGAGATAAATTTAGGAAAATGGAAGAGAGGCAGAGAAATGCCCCAATCTGAGTGTCTTCTGTGTGACAGGTATTATGCTAAACTCTTCATATGCATTAAAGATACTCACATCAGGCAACTCTGTAAAGACTATATTATTGGCCTCATTTTGTAGATAGAGAAAAATAATCTTAGAATGATTAAATAACTTGGCATCATGTCTTTCGTGTGGCTGAGTCAGGAGTAGTACCTAGATTTATCTGTAGTCAGAAGCTGGGTCTGCATACAACACAATGAAATTCTTAAACTAAAAGGATAAAGTTTGGGAAGGTGGGATGGGGATGTGAACAAAGCTTTGAACAGTAGGCAAACTCTTAAGTCTAAGAACAATCTAATGTAGGCAGATCACAAGAAACTGTGGACTCTCATACATAAAATACAATCTCCCTTCTACACCCACACTGCCTTTAGTGTTTTATTTGCTTGTTTGTTTGTTTTAATCAGAGTTCTCTCTATAGGCTCCTTTCAATGAAATCTTCCTCTGACCTTTAATATGCTTGTCAAAGCCCCAGAGCACGTAAGACTTCCTGTATAGATATCAGGGCATAGAAAAGAAAAGTGGGCCTCCTTCTGTCCCAGTACTAATTTGGAGAAACTTTAGGCTTTACCAATTACATAGATGTTTTACTGCTTCCCTTCCCAGTATACATTTGCATCCCTTTCATCCCTCCTGACTTCTGAAACTTATTCATCAAGGATATTGGGGAATAAATGAAAGAAAACATGGCTTTCACTCCACCACTAGGTCACTCCACCTAGTCACCAACAACTTAATTACAGTATGTGGTTGAATTGGATCCTTCACTCCTTCTACCACCGTATATCTTGGAGTTTTCTTAGAAACTTTAAGATTCTCCACAAGTATCATATTCACCCCCTTTAGTCCCAGCCTTTTACTTTGTTTGAGGCTTTGGCCAGGTAGAGCCGGGAAAAGCCATGAAGGTGAAGAAGTGCTTGAATACTCAACAATCTAACAGATTTGGAGCTATACAAGGGAAAGTATCCATGTTTTATTTATGTCTGAGTTGCTGGCATCTATATACTCTCTGACATACAAGGGGCACTGAGTTAGTATGACTAATGTCATTTATTGAGCATCTCATATAAGGAGACTACTCAGAGAAGATGAGATTTTTGATGGGCTTTGCAAGAAGATTAGGAGGAGGAAGGGTAGAGAAATAAAACCCAAACAGAATGGAGATCTGGGTCTGTCTGGAGATGCATCTTTGACTCAGCCAGCTGCTGCTTAGCTCTCAATAATTTATGTATTATTTTTAGGTGCCTACATCCTGTGTGCAGGCAGGCATGCAACTAGAATCTTCAGTTGAGAAGGGTCCAAACTGTATAAAAATCCTAATGAGACAAATCCAAAAGAAACTAGAAGCAGAGAACTGACTGCTTAGGTTTACAGAGAAAAAGGGAAGAAGTGTTACCAGAATCTGGTATGAGAGAATCATGTAAAACAGGCCACCTTGAGAGGAACAAGGACCCATGGGCAACGGACTCAGCCAGTCTGCAGTGATCCTTCAGGGAGGGAGCTGTAATATAGTAATTGTTCAGTAAATGGTAGCTATTATTTGATTAACATAATGCATGTGATTACTTAAAAGCTAAACTTAAATAACTGAATTACTACATGCTAGTCATAATTTTCAAGTACTTAACACATATTAATTCACCTTAATCCTCACAACAACTCCAAGAGAGTTGCCAATATTAACTTCAATTTACAAATGGTGACACCAAGGCACAGATAATTAAATAACTTTTTCAACATTATATTTCTAATAAAGCAGGAGATCCGTAAGCTGAATGCAGGTAACTTTTACTCTAAAACCTAAATCCTTAACCACTATTATATGCTGCTTGAGCTAGGTAGTGCTCTTTGGTCCTGAGGGTGAAGGCAGGTGTTGAGTAGGGTATGCTTCAGCTTATCTTATTTCCTCTTTTTTTCATCTCTTACTGTGTCACTTGAAGATGGTGGATCTCCATTTTATTGTATGTAAGGCCCAATTCAAAAAAAGAATTTCAAAAGGTCTCTTTATGATGGTATACAATTAGTAGCCCCTGTCCAGTATCTTTCAACACAATAGACGAGGAAATAGGGGATTGTTATGAGCAATTAAACATTAATAAAATGAAGATGCTGGTATTGCAAGCATGACTATGCAACAAGCAAGTGGAAGTCATATTCATCCCTGCAATTGAGTTAATGATGATAATACTGACCAACCATCCAGGGATAGCTACCTATATCTTAAAAATTACTTACTTCAACCAATAATAATTAGTCTTTGGTCATTTTTTATGTAACAAATGTTCATTGGGCCACAAGGCCCAATCCAATTATTGCTTTTATTTCCATCACTGTCCTCTCAAAATAAAATACACCTGTATTGTAGGTTATGAAAAACATTCTGAAGTTGGATTGTATTACAGTGATAAATTTAGCATTAGATTGTTCTTTTTATATGATTTGCTCTAATGATCACTTAATGTTATCATTTATTGCCTGGGATTAATTAAAAGATGTCTTTTGATCAGTATAAACAACTTAAACAGTTGTTTATTGTTAGAAAGCTCTTCAAGCACAAGGGATAAATGTTGGGGGTTTTATGCATATGTGTTTGTACACACATGAATGTTTATCAGTATATGCATATGTGTATGTGTCTCTGTGTGTTGGTTCAGCAAGACTTTGTGGAATTTGTGATTTCATGCTTGCCAGAATGTGTGAAAACATAAGGAATGCCATTGGTACAGAACATTAGTCAATTCCTAATCATAGTGGAGGTATGGACTTATAATTGGGTGACTGCTATGGCAATCAGTGTTGCATAAGGACCATTTCTATAAAAGCACCCCATCAACTCCCACGTTGTCCAGGAAAAAGTTAGCCATAGAAAACCCCTGTGCTGAACTTCAAACAATTCTTTCTTTTGAACATAGTCAAACTGCTCACTTGCCTCCTTGCAGTCAATCAAAGATTGTCAAATGTATCTGAAGACCAATTAGAAAGTCTTCCATTAAAAAATCTTAATAATCACTTAGAAGAAAGTTTGTCAATCATACACTATTTTAGTATTGTCTCATTTTATTCTATAAAACTTACCTCCTTTCTAGCACCCGTGAACCCCTACTGAAACAAAAGTGAAGACAGATGGGTTCCTGTGCTGCAAGTTTATGAATAAACAGATTTTGTTAATTTTGTTTCAGACTTAGTTTTGTCTTTTATACTTCTTTTTCAGTGTATTCCAAATGAATTCAGTAAGCCTTAATTGAATAACTTCTCAAGAAAATTTCTTAGTTTAATTCCTTGTAAAAACTAAGGTTACTAGGTTATCACTCTCCACTTCAGTTTAAGATTGCTTTTATATTAGCACACCTGCTTGTAACAAGAGAAGTAAACATATTCTAGATGCAATTGCAAGATCTCTTTGTCATTTGCTAAATTTGTCCAGATGCTAGAGTGGATGATATAGTGAAATAAATTGCTATGTTATACCTACTAATGTACATTTTGTGATTTCTATTTTCAAATGTAGTGATCCTTTCTATAAAAGGAATCACCAGTGAACAATATATTAAAATAAAAAGTAAATGTCTTTTAGCAACTTTATCATAGGGAAATACTTAGGGAAACTTCTTTTTATGCACTCTTACCCCTCCTTGGCCTCCAATTATAATTACTATTGTTCAAAATGAACAATGAGGGTTTTTTTTCTATGAGTGTTAAACTTCACAAAACTTGTAATACTCTCAGGAGGAAAGACACAACTTTCCATCTGATTCTGGGAAAAATCAATAATAAAATCATCACCTCTGTACTACATTGAAATGTCAAAATGCAGAGTCAGAAAAAAGAGTCCTCGTGTTTTATAATTTGATGCCAAAATCATATTGTAATGCACTGGCAGTTCTGGAGCACAAATTTGTTATTTTGGGTCAGTCTTTATTACTTAAAAGGCCTGCTTTAAGATAGATTTTTTTAATTTGCATGAATATTTTAAATAAAATCCCTGCTTTGTCTTGTAGCCAAATTGTAAGGGAAAACCAGAAACCTTGGCTCTGTAGGCTTGACAGCACAATTCTTAAGGTTACATGTAACATATTAACACAGCTGTGACCAATAACTGCACTGTCTTTATTATTCTCCTATGAAATGAAATTAAAATGAAATGGAAATGTTTATTCTATAAATGGTGGGCAACACTTTAAACAAATAATAAAATCTAAGGATTTGCTTGAAAGCAAAAAGGGGTCTCTCATTCAACTAAACTGAGAGGTAACCCAATGCTAAACTTGTCCAAATGGGAAAAGACAGCTGACCATCCTGTCAGGAGACTAGATCACATAGCAATATCTTCATTAGGGAGAATTATTCCTCTTTTAAAATTCCCATATGCCATGAAAAAATGAAGCTTTGTTTCACATGGTGATTTGAGTTAGCCCATTTCAATTGATCATGTTTATATGAAGAGAACTTTTCTTTATGGGACATTTTTCATAAGACTATTTTGGTTTTTGTTTGCTTCTCTTTTGAAATCCCCCTGGAGCTTGTTTAGTTGTTGTATGTTAATACTTTGGTCAGACTGATGGTATTTTTACTCACTTAAAAAAATTTACTATCACATTTAATCATCTCAATTCAACATTCTTTTGATTTGTTTGTGCCAATCAATAAGTTGAACCAAATCAAATTATTGAAGGTTGTTAATTTTCAATCAGATAAGTGCCTTATTCCAACATGTGCACCTGACATGTATTTTGTTTGAAATAAGATACTTTTCTGTCAACAGACACATGCCAATCAACAGTGCTACATGAGGAAATGCCATAACTGCATGAAGATGACTTGCTGACATGGGTCTGCAAATTGATCTTCAAGATGTTCAGTATCTTTGGGGGTTGGAAAAGGGCACCATATGGGGAATCAAGAACTGCAAGAGCTCAAAGTATTCTTAATTTGCTTTCCAATTCTATTTGTATATCAATGTAGCACTGTACAAATTACTGCTGACTGCAAATGACACAGAAACTTAGAAATTCCAACAAAGTTACTTACAGTCATGTTGCTCTATTGCATTACTAAAGCTATAGGAACTAGTCCTAAAATATCCTGGAGAGCACCTTCGACATTCAGGAAAATGCAAGATCATTGTATGTGAAAGATTAAGGAGATGTTTGATGGTGGTCAGAGATACTGGCAGATGGTTGCAAAACCTTTGCAGTTTCACTGTACCTTATTCCACTGATAACATGACTGAGACTATAGGTAAAAAGTTTCAGAATGCCATTGTGTGCTTCAGAGAGGAGAGGTCTAAGAGTTCTGGGCCCTACTGAGTCCTGATTCCCCAGGAGCTTGTCTTAGAGCCTCATGAATTGGGGATGCCAAGGCAAACTCTGTGGGCCCTCTAAGGATGGCAGAATGGCAAGAGGCAAACTGAGAGGAGAAGGGGGACTTACTCTCAGCTTGTACTAAAAAAATAACAGCTGAAGTACATTTATAATTGAGTCATCCCATGACACCACTTCCCTCCTATTTTCAGGAACAAAGATTGAGAATGACCTTTTGTCTGTGAAGTCACATTTCCCCCTCAGCTACGTATTGGTGACTCTGCTTGTCCTTGATTTTCACTTCAACCTGATTTCATGGTTTCAAATCTTGATGTTTAGAGAGGTGTAGAGGGAGATTTGTCCCCAGCCCTGTACCCTTCTTGGGATAGTCCCAGGCCCTATAGTTGCGCTAAAAGATGGCACTGATTCAACCTGTCCTCTTCTACTAAACACCATCTCATGGCAACCTTATATCAACAAAAGATCCTCTACTGTTAGCTATGGTTTATCACTTGGTGTGTTTCTTACCACATGCTGATAGTCAAATGTCATCATCAATACTTCATGCCAAATTAAAATCTGCTCTCTTCCATTTGGCAAACATTAATTTTCCCTTCCTTTCCTTCCTTTGGCACAAAATATAACTTATATCTACTTGAATATTCCTTAACAGCGTTCTTGAGCTTGGCTTCAGCGCAAGGATTTGCAATTGTAAGATAGGCCAAAGCAAGAGAAGAATATTGCTGATGGTTTATGAATTTTCTTTTAGTAAACACTGGTAGTTTAGTGCTGAAAGGAAGGGGCTGCTAAGGTTGAATATTCAGAAGTTTGGCTCAGATGAGTTTAGTCATGACATATCTAGGATTGCTGTTCCAAAAATATTTAATATATTTAAGGTGTAGTGAGTACCTCTACATCCCCAGACAGTATGTTTAGAGTAGTGTGCAACATCTATGACATATAAAACACAAATCTTGCTCTCAAGTATTTGTAATCAAAGGAGAGGAAAATAGAAAATGCTCTTAGAACTATTAGATGAAGCAGTAGTACAGATGTTATGTGCTATGAGAGTTCAGAATAGGCAAAATGTGATTCTTCTGCACTGCATTATTCAGGACAGCTTTCCAGAAGGAGTTAGGTTTTGAGGTAGGCTTTGAGGGTTGGGTAACAGTTGAATAGACAGAGGTGAGTATAACATGTAAAGGGACAGGAAAAATCTGAGTAAAAACACAGAAATGGAAAGCACAATGACTACTTACTGAAGGTGAGCAAAATAACAATATCTGAGGAAAAAATGCAGTAAAGACTAGTCATATCAAAAAGTACTGATTAATTCCACATGCTCAGGTCCTTTAAAAATCAAGCTCTGAACTAAAACAAATTCTATCATGTTATTTTAACAGTGTTATGCTAGTAAATGGAGCAGGAAAGGTAATAATTTCTTATACTAATGCAGTTTAAAAAATAAAAGTTAACATTTTTAATTAAATGTTAAGTCTGCACCCATGTTTCTCAAAATTTATTTTGCAGCAGAATCAGCTAGGGGGTGGAGCTTGTTTAAAACACACATTGCTGAGTCTCACTTCCAGACTATTTTATTTGGTTGGTTTCTGATGGTGCTGAAGAATTTGGATTTCCCAAATATCAGTGATGTTGCTGATTTGGTGACTGTTCTCTGGGAGAAGTGTTTCAGTCAGAGGAAACAGCTAGTGTAAAGACCTTGAGACTCAAGTTAGCCTGGCATGTTCAAAGAACAATGAGGAGGTCTCTCTGGCTGGAACAATAGTTTGAGCAAGGGAGACAGTAGTAGATGAGGTGAGAAAGGTAGCAGAGACTAGATCCGGGGCCTTGGAGGTCATTATCAGGATCTTGGCTTTTACTTTGAAATTGGCAGTTGTTTGATTTACATTTTAACAAGTATCTCGGTTGTGTTAAGAACAGATTTAAGAACAAGATAGGAAACAGAAGAATATTGTGGTAAACTAGGCCTGAGATAATTTATTACTTGGATTAGGGTGGTAGTAATGGAATTGGTGAGCAGCAATGGACTCTGGACATTGAACATACAGCCAACATGATTTCCTGACAGAGTGTGGGATCTAAAAGTGAAAATGATCAAAGATGACTCCAACGTCTTTGGTTTGAGCAACTGGAAGATGGAGATCAACTAAGATAGGGAAGATTATGGGAAGAGCAAATGTGGAGGTGGGGAAATATCAAGAGTATAGTTTGGGGTATGAATAGTTTGAGATTTATAGACTCATGAAATATTACAACTCGGAAGAGCTATAGAGATTAATAGCCCAGAGGAGGATAAGCATTTGACCAAAGTCACACAGCTATACAGAAGGGGATCTAAAAATAAGACTCTTTATATTTCTTTCATATTTCCAAGAGTGCTCATCACTGTGCTAGACACATAGTAGGCACGTTCTAAAGAACTTTTGAAAGCTGTCATGAGGAATACTTACTTTAGCATTCTTAACCAATGTAGATTGAGGGGAGCAAGTCAAGTCAGATTCCTTCAGCAATAATATGAAAAGGTTGGTTTATACATGGTTTTTAGGTTCTAAATCTAAAAATACATATATATTGGTGTTATGACAATCTTCCCTGTCCTCAGCATCACACATTGAGCTAACTTCCATTTTGAGGATTTGGTATCCTGAAACAGCATCTTTTGGCCACCAGCAGAAATAATGTCCTTAAATGCTGAATCCAGGAGAGATAATTAAGTTATTCTTTGTGACAGCTGAATGAGTACTACGTGGGGACTCAACAGACCAGAGTTCTGGCCTCAACTTTGCTCCTATCTCCCTGTGTGTCTGGGCAAGACAACCCCCCTATCTAGGCTACGGTTTCCTCACCTGTAAAACCAAGATGTTGGCAAACATGACCTCTATATGTACTTGAAATTAGATTTCCAATTTCATTTTTTCAGAAGGAATTTATGACTGAGCTTTTTTGTCCCTCAGATCTTCCATGTGTGTCTAGAAATGCATGTACTTAAACAACTAGACATGAATCATGAGTTTGGCACTCTCCACTGGAAAAGGTAAGACCTAAAAGTTACTGCAAAGTAGTAAGTACTTGGACTTGGAATCAGAGTCTTGGATCCTTTCTCTGGTTCCACCACTGACTCACTGTGTGATTTAACTATGTTTTTAAACCTCAGATTTCAGTTTTCCTCTTGCTCAAAGAGGGCTACTGCTTGTCCCTCCCACATCATAGAGATTCTGTGATAGTCTAACGGAATAGCAGATGTAAAAGAGCTTTGAAAAAGATAAGCTCTTTTCAGTCTAAGTTGATGCAGTATCTAACAACAATAAAACAATAATAATAGTTAATATTTATTGCTCATTATATGTTCTCACCACGTCAAGTACATACTCTCATTTTACTAAATCTATTTTTATCAGTTAGGAGTTCGCTGACCACTCTGTTTATAATTATACACCTCCACTCATGCTCTTATCACCTTATTCTGCTTAATTTTGTATAGCATTTATAATCTGCTAACATCCTATATAATTTAATTCAATCTGTTATTGTCTGTCTCTGTTCACTAGAATTTATAATCTATAAGGAAAGGAATTTTGTCTGTTTAGTTCCCTCCTGTTTCCCCAGCATTTAAAACCATGGACTGATACACAGCAGACACTCAAAAACTATTTGTTGAATAAGTGAATTATTCCAGATAAACCTGTTTTCTTCCCATCTACGTACAGGTAGTATTAGCTGGTGTGAAATCAATATCTTTGTTTTTCATCTAGCAGAAGTCAGTCTTTGTGCTGTGCAAGTAGCTAGTTGTTTACCTGTTATCTTAGAAGTTACTGAGGTAAGACAAGTCTTTTTCTTTAGATATAATCAGCCTTTTGAGGCCACTCTCCCACAAGGTTAGTCTTTTGGTTAGGTGAGATAAGTAGTTATTATATTCTGAGGGGTATTGCTTAATGTAATGTTTCACCTTGTTGTCCAAAACCATCTCTACCATGTATTAGCTATGTGACCTTGAACATGGTACCTGAATCTCTTCAGGTCTCTGTTTTCTCATTGATGTAATGGAAATTACAGTAGTACCTTCCTCATAAAGATTTTGGATGACCAAATGGGACTTTATACATAAAGCACTTAACACAGTGCCTGGAACATTGTAATAAGCAAAGCAAAGAAATAGTAGTCTTATCTATGTGATGTCATTGGAGGAGTGGTTTGTAGAATGACTTTCAAGTGCCTCCTTCACTGTTGGAAGCATGTATGATAATATCCTCCCATCCCTACAAAATGTAAATTTTATGAGGCATTCATATATGGAACCAGAGAGTATATGTATATTCCCATGGCTGGGCTCTTGATGGGGAAGGGAAGTGAAGGAGTAGTAGGTGGAAAAGAGACTAAAAATTTAGAAAAAGCACTTCACCAATTTCAGACAATTGTGCTGGCTGGCTTTGATGATTGGAACTTGGTCCATAGTACTTAAGAAAATATTCCTAAGGCAAGTACGTTACAATAGAGAGTACAGGATACTGGAACATGTGCTGTGACATGGAAGCTTCTCTTCTGCCAATATTTTCATGGCTGCCAAAAAAGTGGGCAAAAATCTCCCTTCAACAAACTTAATGAGTGTATGCTGCGTGCACTTAGGCATAAACTCCCAGCACTCCTTTGGATGAAACTATAACTCAGCAATATCATATCCGACTTATGGATAGGAGATTTCCTCTAGTCTAGGATTTCCTTCTGATTGCTTTCCTTTGTTAGATGAGAGGAGAGGCTTCCTTGGCTTAAACATCACTTCCTCAGATTGTTCGTGATTGATCACACTCAAAGGAAAATCAAATAAACTCCACCCTCACAGAAGAGATCAGTGGGGTGTCACTTTTCAGGCTGGAAATCATACCCCAGCAAGTGTGCTCTCCCCTGGGATGGCAGCCACAGGATGCCACATGTCTGTTTGGCCTTCTTCCAGATGGTGTGTGTTTGGAACTACTCATGGGAGGTCATTAACCTACAGAGGGGACATTTGTTCCTTTTTGCTACTTCACTTAAGAAAGAGCAGAGATAAGTTTCAAAGTGACTGTTTCCATTTATTCACAATGCCCAGGGACAAGTATTAACCATTTTGCCTCCAAAACTGGATGGATATGAGTATAGTGGAGTCAACCTGACCCTAAAAGAGATGATTTGAATGAAAATACAGCACAAAGTCATAATGATGAGTTAGTCCATTGACTCCTCTGGAAATTAATTAATTTTTTAAACATTTTTATTGATTTATAATCATTTTACAATGTTGTGTCAAATTCCAGTTTAAAGCACAAATTTTCAGTTATACATGAACATATATATATTCATTGTCACTTTTTTTCTCTGTGAGCTACCATAAGATCTTGTGTATATTTCCCTGTACTATACAGTATAATCTTGTTTATCTATTCTACATTTTGAAATCCCGTCTATCTTTTCCCACCCTCTGCCCCCTTGGCAACCATAAGTTTGTATTCTATGCCTATGAGTCTTTTCTGTTTTGTATTTATGCTTTGTTTTTGTTTTTGTTTTAATTTTAGATTCCACATATGAGTGATCTCATGTGGTATATTTCTTTCTCTTTCTGGCTTACTTCACTTAGAATGACACTCTCCAGGAGCATCCATGTTGCTGCAAATGGCATTATGCTGTAGAAATTAATTTATGTAATGTGTGTATCTCACACACACACACACACACACACACACACACACACACTAGGTTTAGAATTGGAGGAGACTGGATATGTATCCATATTAGGAAAGGATGTCTATAAATACCCATTCACTTTTCTAGAGTACTTTATATGCATTATCTAGTTTAAGACAGAAGGCAGCACTGTGATAGAGGTCAGACAAATCACTCTCCATTTGGGGATTATCAAACTGAGGCTTAGAGAGGTTAAACTATCTGTCCAAAATCTTATGGTTAAAACCAATACTAAAATCCCAGCATACAGATTTCTATATTTAATATTTTGGAAATCAGCTATGAATGAATTTCGCATCTTTCCAAGGGGACCTAGAGGAACAGCTGCTCTATATTGACTGAGTGTCATTCCCTTCTGATAGATATTAATCTATAAGATCACATATTAATCTAAAGATTGAGAGGAAATAAATACAATAGAGATTAACAATACCATAGAAAAAAATCAACCAAACCAAAAGCTGTTTTTTTGTAAAAGTAAATAAAATCGACAAACCTCTGGCAAAACTCACAAAGAAGAAAAAAGAGAGAGCACAAATTAGCAAAATGAGAAAGGAAAATGGAGAAATTACAACAAATAAAATAGAAATACAGAATATCATACGAGAATATTATGAAAAACTATATGGAACCAAACTGGATAACCTAGAGGAGATGGAAAATTTTCTGGAAACATACTGTCCACCAAAACTGAATCAAGAAGAATCTGAACAATTGAACAATCCGATCGCTAGAAAGGAAATAGAAATAGCAATTAAAAACCTCCCTACAAATAAAAGTCCCTGACCGGACGGCTTCACCGGGGAATTCTACCAAACATACAAAGAAGAACTCATACCAGTCCTTCCCAAACTCTTCCAGACGATTGAAAAGGAGGGAATACTCTCAAACTCATTCTATGAAGCCACCATCACCCTGTTACCAAAACCAGGCAAAGACACTACAAAAAAAGAGAATTATAGGCCAATATCACTGATGAACATAGATGCCAAAATCCTCACTAAAATATTAGCAAATAGAATCCAACAACACATAAAAAAGATTATACATCATGACCAAGTGGGGTTCATCCCAGGGACACAAGGCTGGTTCAAAATCCACAAATCAATCAATGTAATACATCACATCAAGAAGAGAAAGGACAAAAACCACATGAACATCTCAATTGATGCAGAAAAAGCATTTGATAAAATTCAACACCCATTTATGATAAAAACTCTCGCCAAAGTGGGTATAGAGGGAACATATCTCAACATCATAAAAGCTATACATGACAAACCTACAGCCAGCATAGTACTCAATGGTGAAAAACTCAAAAGCTTCCCACTAAAATCTGGGACAAGACAAGGATGCCCACTATCACCACTCTTATTCAACATAGTCCTGGAAGTCCTAGCCACAGCAAACAGGCAAGAGAGAGAAATAAAAGGGATCCAAATTGGAAAAGAAGAGGTAAAAGTGGCACTATATGCCAACGACATGTTACTGTATATAGAAAACCCTAAAAGTTCCACACAAAAGCTACTAGAGCTGATTGAAGAATTCAGCAAGGTAGCAGGTTACAAAATTAACGTTCAAAAATCAGTTGCATTTCTTTACACTAACGATGAATCAACAGAAGAAGAAAGTAAAGAAACAATCCCCTTTAAAATAGCACCCAAAGTAATAAAATATCTGGGAATAAATCTAACCGAGGAGGTGAAAGAATTATACACAGAAAACTATAAACCATTGATGAAGGAAATTAGAGAAGACTTCAAAAAATGGAAAGATATTCCATGCTCTTGGATTGGAAGAATCAATATTGTTAAAATGGTCACACTGCCCAAGGCAATCTACAGATTTAATGCAATCCCTATCCAATTACCCAGGACATATTTCACAGAACTAGAACAAATCATAATAAAATTTACATGGAACCATCAAAGACCTAGAATTGCCAAATAATTTCTGAAGATAAAGAAAGAGGCTGGAGGAATAACTCTCCCAGGCTTCAGACAATACTATAGAGCTACAGTCATCAAGACAGCATGGTATTGGTACCAAAACAGACATAGAGACCAATGGAACAGAATAGAGAGCCCAGAAATGAACCCACAAACATTTGGTCAACTAATCTTCGACAAAGGAGGCAAGAATATACAATGGAATAAAGACAGGCTCTTCAGCAAATGGCGTTGGGATAACTGGACAGCAGCATGTAAAACAATGAAGCTAGAACACTCCCTTACACCATATACAAAAATCAACTCAAAATGGATCAAAGACTTAAACATAAGGCAAGATACAATAAACCTCCTAGAGGAAAACAAAGGCAAAACATTATCTGACATACATTTCAAAAATTTTCTCCTAGAAGAAATAAAAGCAAGAATAAACAAATGGGACCTAATGAAGCTTACAAGCTCCTGCACAGCAAAGGAAACCAGAAGTAAAACAAGAAGACAAGCTATGGAATGGGAGAAAATTTTTGCAAATGAAACCGACAAAGGCTTGATCTCCAGAATATATAAGCAGATCATATGACTCAATAAGAAAAAAATGAACAACCCAATCCAAAAATGGGCAGAAGACCTAAACAAGCAATTCTCCAAGGAAGACATACAAATGATCAATAGACACATGAAAAAATGCTCAATTACACTAATTATCAGAGAAATGCAAATCAAATCTATAATGAGGTATCAGTCAGAATGGCCGTCATTCAAAATCTTACACCAGTCAGAATGGCCGTCATTCAAAAATCTACAAATGACAAATGCTGGAGAGGCTGTGAAGAAAGGTGAACCCTCCTACACTGTTAGTGGGAATGCAGTTTGGTGCAGCCAATGGAAAACAGTGTGGAGATTCCTCAAAAGACTAGGAATAGACTTACCATATGACCCAGGAATCCCACTCCTGGGCTTATATCCAGAAGGAACCCTACTTCAGGATGACACCTGCACCCCAATGTTCATAGTAGCACTATTTACACTAGCCAAAACATGGAAACAGCCTAAATGTCCATCAATAGCTGACTTGATAAAGAAGTGATGGTATATTTATACAATGGAATACTACTCAGCCATAAAAACCAACAACATAATGCCATTTGCAGCAACATGGATACTCCTGGAGAATGTCATTCTAAGTGAAGTAAGCCAGAAAGAGAAAGAAAAATACCATATGAGGTCGCTCATATGTGGAATCTAAACAAACAAAAACAAAAACAAACAAACAAACAAAAACAAAGCATAAATACAAGACAGAAATAGACTCATAGACAGAGAATACAGACTTGTGGTTGCCAGGGGGTGGAGGGTGGGAAGGGATAGACTGGGATTTCAAAATTGTAGAATAGATAAACAAGATTATACTGTATAGCACAGGGAAATATATACAAGATCTTATGGTAGCTCACAGAGAAAAAAATGTGACAATGAATATATATATGTTCATGTATAATTGAAAAATTGTGCTCTACACTGGAATTTGACACAACATTGTAAAATGATTATAAATCAATAAAAAAATGTTTAAAAATAAATAAATAGATAAACAAACAAACAGTCAGTTATATAATAAATAAGAGGGGAATGTCATATTCAGAATAAGTGATATGGTCAATAATATTGTAATAGCTTTGTATGGAGACAGATGATTACTAGATGGTGATTAAATAGTGATCATTTCATAATGTATGCAAATGCCAAATCATTGTGCAACATACCTAAAACTAACATAATATTGTGTATCAACCACAGTTCAATAAAAATAAAAATAAAATTTTAATAATAAAAAAAGAATAATAATTTTTAGCCATCAACACCCAGACATTACAGAGTTATAAAAATAAAATAAGATCATTGTGTTAACTAGCCTCCAAGATAATAATAATTTCCACCTCCTCATTCTCTTGTGTAGTCTCCTTTCACATTATACCAAGGTTTGTCTATATGGTCAGTAGCATACAGCAGAAGTGATAGTATGTCACTTCCAATATTATATTATAAAATTCTTCATTTGGGGCACTATCTTGATTGCTTGTTTCCTTTCTCTTTATTGTATCCTTGATTTGAGGATAAAACTATGTTATAAACAGCCTTATTTAAAAGTTAGTATGGCAAGAAAATCAGGCCTCCTGACAATAGTTATAAGAGTGAGCTTGCAATCTCATGAAAGACCTAGAACCAAAATGAGTCAGTTAAGCTGCTTCTAGGTTCCTGACCTAAAGAAATTATATAATAATAAATACTTCTTTTAAGCTTCTGGGTTTCATGGTAACTTGTTCAGCAGTAATAGATAACACATACAATCATGTAGGAGTATTTCAGACAACTATAAAGGAGGACTTTTTTAAATACTTTATTTTTTATTTTTATTTTTATATTTTGAATTTTTAAGCTGATATAGATGGACAAAGCTTTTGGATATCCATACTTATTAATTAACAATCTCTGTGCATATGCACATATCAATTTTAGTTTGATATAGAACTATGGCATAAGATGTCACTCCTAAAAAAATATGAATCCACAGTAAAGGAGGGTCTTCATGTGTGAGTTTTCCCTTGAAATTTGTCTATAAGCATACATCATTTCAGTAGTAAAATATAAGAGAAATGTTAAGATGAGAGGTACCAAAGGGTGGTTAAAAAAAAGAAATCCTGGGAGCTAGGAGTTGACACGTGTAAGTCTTAATCTCATTTGTTACTGATCAATTGTGTGATCTTAAGCTAGAGACTACCTCCAACTGAACCTCAATTTCTTTGTTATTAAAAAAGAGAAGATTCAACTATATTAGTGACTTTTAAAACTTTTTGACCATGACTCAAAATAAGAAATATATTATACATTATAATCCTGTGCATATATGTGAATATATGTATCTAAATTTAAGTAGAAGTTTCCGGATACAATACTTTATCATTTCTTCATAAGATGCACATTAATATTATTTTCTATTCTACTGTATTCCATAAAAATACCACTAGTCAAGATCTACTAAATTAACTTTGCTTTGCAGTTGAAAATAGTATAGTATTGGACTATAGATGGTCCGTAAAGAATTGTGTTTAGAATTCCATGATTCTAAGTAAGAAACAACTGTTATTGAGGGTAGCAGACCTAGCCAAACACTAAATATACTCTGCTAAAAAAATGTTAAGAGTGAAAGACAATTGCCACCACATTTTGTGGCAAAATAATATAAGGATGGCAGAAGAAAGTCAAGAAGACATTCAAACTTGGCTATATAAATTTATATAATTGATTCTTCATTACTTTTAAGGTAGACCAGAATCAGGGATACTAGTGAAGAGAATTGAATACTTGGGTTTTCTAGTCAGGGCACCTTTTTCCTTGGACAGATCTTGAAAGAAACTGAAAAATTTGGAATTCATTCTTTCCTAAATTCCTTACAGAGATCTCTGCTGTCAACAAATTATTTTTTCCACAAAGTATAATACAATTGATTGAAGCACAGCAAGTGACATTCTAACACATCCCTAAGATTATACCCTGGGCCCCTTGATTTAAATTTGGATAAAAATGAAACAATTTAGTCATCCATTTATAAAGTATCCCTTTGTGTTATTATCAATATTTTATAACTTTTCATTTTAGGGAGAAATATTATCTTAAATTTGGGGGAGATTTGTTTTTTAGTTATTAGACAAATGTTTATTGAGTTTAGCCTCCTGGAGGCTAAACATTTTTCTAGGTGCTGGAGATTCAACAATGACTAAGGCAGAGAAGGTCTCTATCACATGGAGCCCACATTGGTGTTGTTTCTGTGAACCAATTACATTAATGTGTCCTTCCCTATGCTACAGGCAGAGCTAACCTACTTTATGATTTGATCAACATAAGGTACTTAGGGGGAAAGTAATTGAGCTTAATGGAAAGGAAAATAAAGACAATATAGATCCAATTAAAATAGCTGGGAACACGTCAGCTCTTAATCTATAAAGTTGTAATGAATCTAGTTGCCTAATGAGCTGAAACCATTTGAAACATTGCAGCCACTAAAAGCCACAGTTTTAGTTACATTATCTCAAACATTAATCCATTCACTTTAAGGAACTCCTGTGATCCAATTAACAAGCAAGGTCTACAGGGGTCCTGGATGAATGTTCAGGATTTCAAATATACAGTGGGAGACTTGGCTCTGAAATGTGACTGATTGAAACAACCTCCACCTAGGGTGTCTGAGGCAGCGAGGCACATACACATGAAGGGGGAAATGAGAGAATACTAAAAGTAGAAAATGCAAAAATGGGAATCGATGTGCATGTTGTTTATTCTAACTGTTCTGGGTGTTGCTTTCTGAAACTACAGAAGTACTGCAAACTTTGTGACTGGGCTTATGAGCACATTGGCTAGACCTCTAACTTGTTTTGACTTTAGGAGTATATTTTTTATTTATTCTTTTTCATTGAGGTGTAATTGATGTAATATTGTGTACATTTAAGGTGTACAACATGATCAGTTGATAGGTTTATATATTCCAGTGAGTACCACCAAAGCATTACCTAGCATCTCTATCAAGTCATGTAATGATTATCTCTTTTTTTGTGGTTAGAACATTTAAGATTTAGTGCCTTAGAAACTTTGAAGTGTATAATACAGTATTGTTTACTATAATCACAATGCTATGTATTAGATCTCCAGAAATTATTCATCTTCAAACTGCAAGTTTGTACACTTTTACCAAAGTCTCCCATTTCCCCCATCCCCCAACCCCTGGTAGCCACCAATCTACTCTCAGTTTCTATGAGTTTGGTTTTTTTAGGTTCCACATATAAGTGATATTATACAGTATTTTTCTTTCTCTGTCTGTCTTATCCCACTTAGCATAATTCCTTCAAGTTCCATCCATATTGTTGCAAATGGCAGGACATTTTTCCCCCACAGCTGAATGATGGTAGATAGATAGGTAGGAGTATAAACAGATAGATAAATAGATAGATAGATAGATAGATAGATAGATAGATAGATAGATAGATAGATAGATAGACAGACAGACAGACAGACAAATATTTCACTTCTTTATCTTTTCATCCATTAATCAATGGATATGGTTGTTTCCATATCTTGGTTATTGTGAGCAATGCTACAATAAACATGGGAGTGTAGATGTCTTTTGATATCCTATTTTCATTTTGGGGGGATATATAAATCCCAGAAGTGGGATTGCTGAATCATATAATACTCTTACTCTTAATTTTTTGAGGAATCTCCATACTGTATTCCATGGTGGCTGAACCAATTTAAATTCCCACCACAGTGTACAAAGTTTCCCTTTCTCCACATTTTCATCAATACTGTTATCTCTTATTTTTTTGACAATAGCCATTCTAACAGGTGTGAGGTGGTATCTCCCTGTGGTTTTTATTTTTTATTTGCATTTCTGTGATGATTTTTGATGTTGAACAACTTTATTTACCTGTTGGCCTTTTGTATGACTTCTTTGGAGAAATGTCTATTCAGATCCTCTTCCCACTTATTAATTGGATTGTTGGTTTATTTGTAATTGAATTGTATGAGTTCTTTGTATATTTTGGATATTAACATCTTTTCAGATATATGGTTTGCTAATATTTTCTCCTATCTCTAGGTTGACCTTTCATTTTGTTGATGGTTTCCTTTCCTGTGCAGAAGCTTTTTAGTTTAATGTAGTCCCACTTACTGATTTTTGCTTTTGTTGTTTGCACTTTTGGTGTCATATCCAAAAATATCATTGCCAAGACAAATGTCAGGAGTTTTTTCCCTGTTTTCCTCTAGGATTTTTAAGATTTCAGGCCAGATGAATAAATCTTTAATCCATTTTGAGTTAATTTTTATGAATGGTGTGAAATGGGATCCAATTTCATTCCACTGACTGTGATTATCCACTTTTCCTAACACCACTTATTGAAGAGACTCTCTTTCCACATTGAATTCTCTTGACCCCCTTGACAAATATCAGTTGACTGTATATGTAGGTTGTTTTTTTTTTTTTCTGGCCTCTTGTTTCTGTCCCATTGTTCTAAGTGTCTGTTTATGTGCCAGTACCATGTAGCTTTGATCACTTTATTTTTTTTTTTTTTTTGGTATAGTTTGAAATCAGGAAATGTGACACCTCCAGCTTTGTTCTTCTTCCTCAGGATTTTTTTAGCTATTCTGGGTCTTTATTGTCTCCATACAAATTTTAGGATTTTTTTTTATTTCTGTGAAACATGCCATTGGAATTTTGATAGGAATAGCATTGAACATATAGATGACTGGGCAGTATGAACATTTTGACAATATTAATTCTTCTAATACATGGACATAAGATATATTTTCATTTATTTGTTTCCTCAATTTCTTTCATCAAAATCATGTACTTTTCAGTGCATAGGTATTTCACCTCCTTGATTAAATTTATTTCTAAGTATTGTTTTTGATGCTATTGTGAATGTGATTGTTTTCTTTGTTTTTGCAAATAGTTTGTTGTTATTGCATAGAAACACAACTAATTTCTGCATGTTAATGAATCCTGCAACATTACTGAATTAATTAGTTCTAAGAATTTTTAGTGGAATCTTTAGAATTTTCTCTATATAAAATCATATCATCTGCAAGCAGAGAAAATTTTGCCTCTTCCCTTCCAATTTGGATGCCTTTCCTTTTTCTTGCTTGATTTCTCTAACTAGGACTCTTGTTACTATGTTGAATAAGAGTGGTGTGAGTGGGCATCTTTGTCTAGTTCCTCATTTTAGAGATAAAGCTTTCAAATTTTCCTGATTGAGTGTATCAGGTGTGGGTTTGTAATATATGGCTTTTACTATGTTGAGGTATATCCCTTCTGTACTTAATTTTTGAGAGTTTTTTTTATCATGAAAGGTAATTGTATTTTGTCAAATATTTTTATGCATCTATTGAGATGACTGATTTTTATCTTTCATTCTGTTAATGTGGTGTATCACATTTGTTGATTTATGTATGTTAAACCATCCTTGCACCCAAGAATAAATCTCAGTTCTTCACAGTGTGTTATTCTTTTATTGTGCTATTGAATTCAGCTTGCTAGTATTTTGCTAAGAATTTTTGTATTTATATTACTCAGAGTTATTGGCCTCTAGTTTTCTTTATTTGTATGGTCCTTATCTAGCTTTCGTATCAGGTAATGCTGGCCTCATAAAATGAGTTTGACAGTATTCCCTCCTCTTCAATTTTTTGAAAAGGTTTGAGAAGAATTGAAGTCAATTTTTCTTTAAAAGTTTGGTGTAATTAACCGATGAAACCACCTGGTTTCTTTCCCCTGCATTGGGAGGTTTTTGATTGCTGATTTAATCTCTACTAATTATTGGTCTGTTCACATTTTCTATTCTTCATGATCCAGTCTTGATAAGTTGTATGTTTTTAGGAATTTATGCATTTCTTCTAAGTTTTCCAATTTGTTAGCATATAATTATTTATACTTGTCTCTTTTGATCCTATGCATTTCTGTGGTATCAGTTGTAATGTCTCCTCTTTCATTTCTGATTTCATTTATTTGAGCCTTCTCCCTTTTATTCATACTGTAGCTAAAAGTTTGTCAATATTTTTTATCTTTTAAAACAGCTCTTAATTTGTTGATCTTTTCTATTGTTTTTCTGGACTCTATTTCATTTATTTCCACTCTGATCTTCGTTATTTCCTTACTTCTGCAAAGTACAATATGTTTAAAAGCAAACAAACAAATAAACTTAACCATATCAAGACTAGTGAATATGGGGATCAAATCTCATAGAAAAGACTTAGCTAATGGCTAAGGATTCAAAATGCTTGTTCTATCTTATTTGTTAATTCATTCATTGTTCCAACAAATATTTATTGAAAACCTGCCATGAGCCAAGTAAAGTACTAGGCACTTGGGATATAAATGGTCTCTACCTTTCTGGAGAAGTGAAGGGAGTGGTGAAAAGAAAACAATGACACAACCAATACATAAGAATTGCAAAAACAGAGGAAAAAAAGAGCCTGTGGAGCAAAATTTTAGCCTCTTGCACTACTGCATATATTGGGAGGAATCATTTGTGTGCCGTTTTGGTGTCTGAAATACCAGCATTCTAATTCAGTTTGAATGATTCTAGGAAATTTATCAGTGCTTCAAATTTCTTCACTGAAGTGAAAATCCCCTTAAAGCAAAATATACTTCAAGTGTGCAGGCTGTTCCTTTTGTTCCCTGTTCTCTGTCCACTACTCTATGTGAGTAAATAAGTTCTCCTGGCTCATAGAAAGTGCAAAGAGAACCAGCTGTCCAAGTTTCTGTGCTCCCAAAAGAGCCCCTACAAATAGCCAAGACAATAAGCCTCTGCTATTTCCCATTTCAAAATCCCTTCCAGCCAATAATATGTACCCATATAATTTATAATATATATTAAGTTTGGCCAAGGTCAGTGAGAAAAACAACTGGTAATCACCATACTTGGAAGTTCTCAAGTGTGTGGGCTCAATTTAACCCTCTCATATTAACCAAAGTATTCTCTAATGACTTCCTCTTTTGTCTATGGCACAGACTCCTCTCAATACTTCTTACTAGACCTCCACCCAAGATTAAGTTAACTTGGTTATATGAGGCTTAATTCCTAATTACTGTTCATTATATTTGCATGTTTTCCCACCTTATGGCTATAATCATAAAGTGACTCTTATTATCAGGGTACTCAGGAAAGGTTCCTGATCAATTTGTCCTTTACTGAAATTTTAATTTCATTTAGTCCAACTCCCACTGTTTCCTCGTCTTCCCTCACTATTGTGGCTGAAATAATGCAAGATATTACACAGTTCTCTTGGCTTCTTCTTAGTTTTTTTGTTTGTTTTTCCATAAAATCTCATTGATTTGCACACTCTTCTGAATTTACTAGCTTAACTCCATTCATTGCTACAATCAAGCTTTGGTACCTTTTCCTCCTCTAGCATGATTGATTTACATTTTGATCAATATGACCCATTCAACAGTTTCTTCTTCCTTAAATGCCTTTCTTCCAAAAAGTACGCTTATTTTAGCTATTTTAATAATGAGATCAGTATAAACTAACATTGAGGTTAGCACAGTCACCTACTGAATGTTATTGATAAATTAAACTTTACCATTTAATACCTTATTATAGAGTAGTTTTCTTTTTTGGAGAGAGCAAGGAATAGGCCTGGAGCAGGAAAGTGTATGGGTAAGAGGTGTAAGTTGGGAGGTGAGGTTATAACAAAGACTAACTTTCCCAACTTAAGAATTCTGCTTTGGATTGGTCCTTCCCTCCCAGGGACCATTTGGTACTAGCTTCAAAAAAACTTTTAAAAAATCTCAGCACATGAAAACAAGCTATCTCTTAATCAAAAATTTAAAATGATTTGACCCAGTATATTTCCATGTCTCACTTGGCTATCTGGAGGCTTAGAGCAAATTAAAGAACATAAAACGAGATAACAAAGTATTCAACACAATATTGACCCATAAGAGATACTCAATAGATATTAATTCCCTTCAAAATTGGAGTCAATTAATAGTAAATGACTAATCTCAAGGGCCTATGTAATTATCTCCTCTTCTTCCTTTACAACAGTGTTTCTTAAGGTGTGGTCCCTGGGCCAGCAGCATCAGAATCAACTGAGAGCTTGTTAGAAATGCAGACGGACATATCTCAACCCAGACATACTGAATTAGATACCCTGAGGGTGAGGCCCATAATTTGGGTTTTAACATGTCTTTTAGAAAATTTTGTTAGATACACATGTCTGAAAACCACAGCTATAGACAGAATTTCTCTGTTTTTTCCTCAAATGTTTTACTTTGTATTATGTTTTGATTGATGAGCTACTTTAAATTGCTCAGGGAAATGACAGGATATAAACCTGCTTAAAATATGTATTAAATAAACTGTATAACTTGCTACAAAGAAGAAAAGTTGGAACAGAACTCCTTACTACAAATCTCTTCAGTAACCCCAAAGTCCTACCCAGTATAAATTCTACTTTCAAAAATGTATGCCTTTTGCCTGTTTACCATTTAAAGTTGTCCTACTGCCCATGCTGGTAATTTAAAATAGATTTCACTAAAACATTCAAGTTGTGAGTCAGGCATGCATTTTAATTAGGTCATGCAGCTAATGTTGTTCCATTCCATTAACTTCACTTCCTATGCTTACTGTCCCCCAACCCCCAATCCTCCAATTCTTCTTCACTAAAACTTTCCTTGGGATCCACAAAATAATAAATAGCATGCCTAAATATCCTCAAGTATCTTAAAGAAGCATCTGATTATAGATGCTAACTCTGTACAAACTGTTTTTGACTAGTAGACTTCTGGGCCTTGAATAAAGATCTGTTTTTTGCACATACACACCCCAGCCACCTGCAATAAGAACACAAATTCCTCACTCTCCAGTGGCTCCAGGTGGAAAGATCCTTAAATTGGAAATCTCCCTGGAAATGTGTAGGCCCATCAGGGATGTTATGCCCTTATAAGGCCTGTTGAAAATCTGTTAACAAATTAATGGTCTGAAAGGTTAAGTGACAGTTTGACAAACATGTGTGGAGGAGGGAAGGCACATGCCAGAAGAGTGCCCTCCTGACACTCTGCCTATGGGGGGCAGTTAAGGCAGCATCAAATTGCAGACTTTGGGGCCAGTTTAAGTAACACAAAAGAAAACAGTGTAACATGTGGCAGACTCAGACCTGCAGAGAGGAAAACAGCTAATAAAACGGCTGTGGAAATTTCTTCTTTACTCAGATCTCTATACACTTCTTTACTCAGATCTCTATATGGTTAAAACAATAAACAATGATAATGTCCTCTTTGCTTGTTACACAACTAGAAAGCGTCAGAAACAAATGGGTGGACTGGAGAAAACTACTGCAGGCAAAGCAATTTCTAATATCTAGTCAGGGCAAGTCCTGATGTCTTCAAGCAGCAGCAAGACACATGGTGAAAGAAGCAGTGGACTGGAAATCAGGAGTCCCGGATTTTAGTCTAAGCTCTATCACATTCTGGCTGTGTGACTGTAAGCTTCATTGTTCCTTGAAATTCCTTCACAGAAATCTACTTTAATATCATGTCATTGACTTTTACTGAAGATCAATATGACAAATGCTCATGTGAAAAATATTTATGTTCAGTAAGTCCTCTATTTTAAAGACAAGCATACACAATCCCAACACTTATTGAACAATTAATATGAAGCAAGCACTGTGGTAAGTAGTTTATCTATACTATCTTATTTAATCCTCAGAAATATCCTATGAAAGAGGTATTGTTATATTAATTATTACGAATGAGGAAATTGAGATGTAAAGAGCACACTAAGTAAGTGATGTTGCTGGAATTTAAGTCTGGCTCTACCAACACCAAATTGTATGTTTTTATCCATTATGTTTTGCTAAGTATAGATGTTCTGTTTGTAAGGATTTACAGATTTACTCATTTGAATTTGGTATTATGAAGAAGGCTATTTCCTTTGGTTCACTGGGATTTTTTAATCAGATAATAAGACTATATAACACTTATTTTGCCTTGCCTCCTTACAAAGTCAAAATTAAGCTTTATACTCAGTTTTGGTAACTACCTTTTAGCCTGTTCCTGATTTCCACTATGCCCTCCCCTCCTCCATTACATAACTCTTGCTCTTTTCTAATTGTCTATGTGTGTCTATTTTATTATAAGCAGCACAAAACTTTTTTGAAGTATACAGAGTATAAAGTCATTTCACTTGTTTAGAACTCAATTATTCATCTATAAAATGAAGAGTGAGGTAAAGTGAGTATCATTGACCCAGTACTCTGTAAAGTACCTTCTAATTGTAAAATTTTCAGGTTTCCTCTGATGTTCTTTTGCCTTAATTTTATTATTTTAATAAAACTAGTACAGACTCATAATTACTGTTTTCAAATGTTAGGAAAGTATGTAAAGCAAAATGTAAACTATCTCTCCTACTCCTAATCCCTTATTTCCACTTTTCATAGGTAAAATAACTTCTTATGTATCCCTTTGACAAATGATTTATGCCTAAATATATAAACATACATATGTATTATTAATTTAGTTAGCTATTGCTGCATAGCAATATTACCACAAACTTAGTGACTTAAAAAAGCATACATTTACTATATCACAGTTTTGGTGAGTCAGGAGATTGCACATGGCTTGGCTGAGCCTTCTGCTTTAAGGAGTCACAAAGCTGCAATCAAGGTGTCAGTTGATGCTATGGTTTTCTCTAAGGCTTGACTGGGGAAGCATTTCCTTTCAAGGTCGTTTAGTTGTTGGTAGCATTTTCTATGTGGGCTGTAGAACAAGAGCTGCCCTCAGTTTCTTGCCACATGGGTTGTCTTAGTCATAGACTGGGTGGTTTATAAACAACAGAAATGAATTTGTCACAGTTCTGGAGGCTGGGAAGCCCAAGATCAAGGTAAAAGTAGATTTGGTGTCTTCTGTGAGCCCACTTCTTGGTTCATAATCAGTCGTTTTGCTATGTCCTCATACGGTGGAAGGAGCAAGCTAGCTCTCTAGGGTCTCATTTTTATAAGAACACTAATCCCAATCCCTTACGAGACATAGTCCTCATGACCTAATTACCTCCCAAAGCTCCACCTCCAAATACCATCACCTTGAGGTTTAGAATCTCAATGTATGAATTTTGGAAGGACAAAAACATTCAGTCTATAGTGTAGGCCCTCCCAGCATGGGTTTTTGCTTCCTCAAAAGCAGCAAAGGAGAGAGTATCTTCTCACAACATGAGTCTTACAATCTGATGTAATGTAATCATGCACATGTAATCACCTAAATCCCATGGTTTTTGCCATATTCTGTTGATCAGAGTTAAATTACAGATCCTGCCCACACTCACAGGGAGGTGATTAAACAAAGACATGATTACTAAGAGACAGGGATCATGGTGGCCACCTTAAAGTCTGCCTACCACTATTCTTTTTTCACAAACATTAAAAGGAAATCATGGTCCATATTTTGTTCCATACTTTGTTTGTTTTCCTTATTTTCATATTTTCTCATAGCCTCACATAGAGGAGTATTTTCTCATAGCCTCACATAAAGGAGTATCTTATATTTTTTAATAGGTCCCTAATATTTGTATTTTCTCATAGCCTCACATAGAGGAGTATCTTATAATTTTTAATAGGTCCCTAATATTCCACAATGCAAATGTATCACAATTATTTAACTCATCCCTCCTTGAATAACTGTTAAATTTTTGCTATTATTGATATTGCAATAGACATCTTTGCATATGTACCATTGGGTATGTCTCAGTATATGCATAGATAATATTTTAGAAGTGTAATTTCTGTTTCAAAAGGGTATATGCATTAAAATTTTTGTCAAATGGTGTACAGAGTGAGCCAGCTCTGAATATTATCAAACATTTTAATATATGTCAATCTGATGGTTTAAAATGTCATTACATTGTTTTTTATTTGCATTTATTTCATTGAGAGAAGTAGAACATCTTTATATGCATATTGGACAGCTTATTTTTAATTTTTGAAGTACCTTTGCTATTTTTCTATTAATCTTTTTTCCTATTGATTTATAGTCCTTTGTATATAAGAAAAAGTAGACTTTTTTCATACTTATTGCATTTTTAAGTTTGTCATTTGCCTTTTGATTTTGTTTATAACTATTTTCCTATAAAACGTTTAAAATTTTAAGTAGTTACATATATATATATATATATATATATATATATATATTTAAATATATATATTTAAATCAGGTTGTAAGGGTTTTTTTGATATTGAGTTGTATGACTACTTCATATTTTCGGATATTAATCCTTCATCAGACATATCATTTGCAAATATCTTCTCCCATTCAATACGTTGTCTTTTTGTTTTGTTGATGGTTTTCTTCCCTGAGTAAAAGCTTTTCAGTATAATTAGGTCCCATTTGTTTATTTTTGCTTTTGTTTTCCTTACCTGAGGAGACAGATTCAAAAAATAATATGTCAAAGTGTTGTACTGCCTTTGTTTTCTTCTAGGAGTTCTATAGTTTCTGGTCTTACATTTAAGCCTTTAATGCATTTTGAGTTTATTTTTGTATATGGTATGAGAAAATGTCCTAATTTTATTTTTTTACATACAGCTATCCAGTCTTCCCAAAATGATAATTGAAGACACTGTCTTTTTAAATAATTCTTGAATGTTTATTTTGTGTTAAACATGAGAAAATTTAATTTAATTTTTACATATAAGGGAGGTTTCTTTTTTAATACCTTTATTGTGGTATGGTTCCTGTACAGTAAACTACACATATTTCAGATGTATAATTTGATGAAATTTGATAGATGTATACACCCATGAAACCATCACCACAATCAAGATAGCTAACATTTCCATCACTCCCCAAGAGGTGCAATTTTTGAATTCCCAATATACCCCTTCCCACCCTCTTTACCCACTGGTAACCATAAGTTTTTTCTCTATGTCTGTGAGCCTGTTTCTGTTTTGTAGATAAGTTCATTTGTGTCTTTTTTTTTTTATACTCCACATATAAGTGATATCATATGGCATTTTTCTTTCTCTTTCTGGCTTACTTCACTTAGAATGATGATCTCCAGGTCCATCCATGTTGTTGCAAATGTCATTATTTTATTCTTTTTTATGGCTGAGTAGTAGTCCACTGTATAAATATGCCACAACTTCTTTATCCAGTCATCTGTCAATGGACATTTGAGTTGTTTCCATGTCTTGGCTATTGTAAGTAGTGTTGCTGTGAACATTGGGGTGCAGGTGTTGAAGAGACTGTCTTTTTCCCACTGGATATTTTTGCCTCCTTTGTCATGGATTAATTGACCATATTTGCATGGGTTTATTTCTGGGCTTGCTATTTAGTTCCATTGATCTATGTGTCAGTTTTTGTGCCAGTACCATACCATCTTGATTACTGTAGCTTTGTATAATCTGAAGTAATGGAGAATGATATCTCCAGCTTTGTTCTTTATTGTCAAGATTGCTTTGGCTATTTGGAGTCTTTAGTGGTTCAAAACAAATTTTAGGATTATTTGTTCTAGTTCTGTGAAAAAATTGGCATGGGCATTTTGATAGAAATTACATTAAATCTGTAGATTTGTGTGAGTACTATGGTCATTTTAAAAAATATCAAGCCTTCTAATTCATAAACATGAGATACCTTTCTATTTGTGTCATCTTCAATTTCCTTCATCAATGTGTTACAGTTTTCAGAGTATAGATCTTTCATCTCCTTGGTTAAGTTTGTTCTTAGGTATTTTATCCTTTTTGATGTGATTTTTAAATGGCATTGTTTTCTTAAATTCTCTTTATAAAAATTAATTGTTAGCATATAGAAATGCAACAGATTTCTGTACATTAATCTTGTCTCTTGAAACTTTACATAATTCATTTATTAGTTCTAACAGATTTTGTGTGGAGACTTTAGGGTTTTCTAAACATAGTATCATGCCATCTGCAAATAGTGACAGTTTTACCTCTTCCCTTCCAGTGTAGATGCCTTTGTTTCTTTTCCTTATCTGATTGCTGTAGCTAGTTCTTCCAATAACATGTTAAATAAGAGTGTCAAGAGTTGGCATCCTTCTCTTGTTCCTGATTTTAGAGGAAACGTTTTCAGCTTTTCACCATTGAACAAGATGTTAGCTCTGTGTTTGTCATAAATGTCCTTCATTATGTTGAGATTGATTGCCTCTATACCAACTTTGCTAAGAGTTTTTATCATGAACAGGTTTTTTTCCAAATGCTTTTTCTGCATATACTGAGATGATCATATGGTTTTTATTCTCCATTTTGTTGATTTGATGTATCACATTAATTGATTTCTGTATGTTGAACCATTCTTATATCCCTGGAATAAATCCCACTTGACCAAGGTGTGTGATCCTTTTCATATATGGTTGGATTTGATTTGCTAATATAATTTTTTAGGTTTTTTGCATCTATGTTCATCAGAGATGTTGGCTTGTAATTTTATTTATTTTTTTGTAGAGTCTTTGTCTGATTTTGGTATCTAGGTAATGGTGGCCTTATAGGATGAATTTAGGAGTATTACCTCCTCTTTAATCTTTTTGGAATATATTGATAAGAATAGATATTAATTCTCCTTTATATGTTTGGTAGAATTCTCCTGTAAAGCTATCTGATCCTAGACTTTTGTTTGTTGGGAGTTTTTAAATTACTGACTCAATTTCAATATTAATAATCAATCTGTTCAGATTATCTATTTCTTCCTGATTCAGTCTTGGAAGATTGTATTTTGCTGAAAACTTACACATTTCTTCTAAGTTGTCTAATTGCTTGGCATAAACTGTTATTAGTACTCTTTTATGATTTTCTTATGATCTGTGTTGCCACTGTAATTTCTCTTCTTTCATGTTTTATTTTGTTTATTTGAGTCTTCTCTCTTTTTTTCTTAATGGGCCCGGCTAAATGTTTATCAATTTTGTTTGCATTTAAAAAATAGTTCTTTATTTTATTGATCTTTTCTATTTTTTTGGTCTCCATTTTATTTATTTCCACTCTGATCTTTATTATTTCCTTCCATTTACTGGGGTTTGTTTGTTCTTCTTTTTCTAATTCATTTAGATGGTAGGTTCAGTATTTTATTTGAGCTTGTTCTTGTTTCTTGAGGTAGGTTTGTATTCCTATAAAATTTCCTCTTAGAACTGCTTTTGCTGTGTCCCATAGATTTTGAGAAACTTTGTTTTTATTTTCATTTGTCTCAAGGTATTTTCTGATTTGCTTTTGATTTCTCTACTGATCCTTTGTTTCTTTTTTTAGTACAATTGTTTAATCTCCATGTATTTGTGCTTTACCCATTTTTTTCTTGCTGTAATTGATTTCTAGTTTCGTACCATTGTGGTTAGAAAAGACGCAATTTCTATCTTCCTAAATTTGTTGAGACTTTTTTCTAATCTAGCATGTGCTCGATCATGGAGAATGTTCCATGTACACTCAAAAAAATGTATATTCTGCTGTTTTTGGATGAAATGTCCTATAGATATCTGTTAAGTCCAGTTGGTCTGCTGTGTCATTGAAGTCCATTGTTTCCTTCTGTCTGGATCATCTGTCCATTGATGTAAGTACTGTATTAAAGTTACTTACTGTTGTTGTATTATTGTTAATTTCTCTCTTTATGTCTGTTAACATTTGCTTTATTTAGGGTTACTTTATTTTTTAATGTAAATATATATATATATATATTTGTTGATGAACATTTGAGTTGCTTCCATATCTTGGCTATTGTGACTCTTGCTGTAATGAACATGGGAGTGAAGCTATCTCTTCAAGATCATGATTTTAATTCTTTTGGGTATATACCAAGAAATGGTACTGCTGGATCTATTATTTTTTTTTGAGGAGCCTCCTACTATTTTCCATAGCAGCTGAACCATTTTACATTCTTATCAACAGTGTAGAATGGTTCAAATTTTTTCTTATCCTTGCTCACACTTGTTATCTTTTTTTTTGATAATAAGCATCTTACCAAGTATGAAATAACTCATGTGTTTTTTATTTGTATTTCCCTGATTAATAATGATGTTGAATGTCTTTTAATTTACCTATTAGTCCTTTAAATGTCATCTTTGAAGAAATGTTTATTCAAGTCCTTTGTTCAGTTCCATTCTTTGGCATGCAGATATGCAGTTTTGAAGAGACTATCTTTTCCACATTGTGTATTCTTGGCACACTTGCAAAGCTCAGGTGACTGTATATGCATGGTTTAATTCTGGGATTGTTTTTTCCTTTTATAGTGCTCTAAATGTCTGCCTAAATGCCAGTACCATACTGTTTTAATTACTGTGGGAAATGGGGCAGAAACTAGCCCTTTGGGGAGCATACCAGTAGGTCAGGGATATTGAATCCAAGTTCTACCCCTTCCCTTCTGGAGAAAAGTCCTCAGTTCTGTGGTCTATCAAAGCTTTGCAGAGCCTAGCTGGCTGCAGGAGGGTGCTCATCCCCTTAGCTTCCTGAGTAAACTGAACTGTGCCAAAGCTGAAAAATGGGAAATTAACTGATGCCTGTAATTTCATCTAAATTTTGACTCTTCTTTACAATCTGTCTGTGTTTATTCATTTTCCTGAAAGAGATATTTGATGTATTCTTACCATAGATTTTATTATTCATGTGTAGGAAGTTCAGTGTGTTAATAACTTAACCCTCACACTAGAAGTGGAATGCTCATGTCATTAATTAAAGCCTTCCCAGACTACTCATTTCAGGTGGAGTTTATTATCCTTTTTCACCTATGAGTTACATCTGCAGCTGGTTTATACTGTACATTTATTTTTAACTTACTACATTACATTATAATTGTCTGCTGCTATTTTTATCTCCCCAGCAACAATCAGGCAATGTCTTCATTTTTCTGTATTCATACCAGTGCCTGTAACATCGTAGCTTCTCAATGAATGAACTGGATAAAGAAGGATAACAAGCATTTCAAGCAAAATCAATGGAATTTTTAAACATTTTTAAAAATAGACTTTATTCTTTTAGAGCAGTTTCAGGTTCACAACAGGACTGAGCAGAAAATGCAGAGAGTTCACACATAGTTCTCCCCATCCACACATATATACTTCCCTACCCTCAACATCCCTCATCAGTGTGGCATATTTGGTACCATCAATGAACCAACATGGGCACATTATTAGCAACCAAAGTCCATAGTTTACACTAGGATTCACTCTTGATATTGTACATTCTATGGGTTTTGACAAATGCATGATGACATGTAGCCACCACTATAGTATCATATAGAATAATTTCATTGCCCTAAAAATCCCTGTGCTCAGTCAACTCATTCCTCCCTCCCTCCCTCTCCCCAAGCCCTGGAAAACACGATCTTTTTATTGTTTCTGTAGCTGTGCCTTTTCCAGAATGTCATTTGGCTGGAATAGTACAGTTTATAGCTTTTTAAGACTGGCTTGTTTCATTTATTAATATGTCTTTTACATTTCTTCCATGTCTTTCATGGCTTGATAGATCATTTTTTTAACTGCACATATATTTTTTTAATTTACATATATGTACTGTTCATTGTTTCTAAGAATGTTTAGACCTTTAGTTTTTTTTTTAATTTTCACAGCTATCAAAGGAATAAAGCTAACCACAAAATAAGAATTAATTCAAAAAGATAAGTACACCCTGCTATTAACAGCAATGGAATTTTAAAGATCCTTAGAGAATGGGAGCATGACACATTAAGGAAGCACAGCTAAATCACAGAAAGAAAAGGGGAGTGTACTATGAGATGAAAATGTGAAGATAAGAGGGCCTAGACCTTGCTGGGTTTTGTAGACCATATTAAGAGTTTTGTCTTTGTCTAAAGTGTGAAAGTATTTTAAGCAAGGTAAAGTAAGGAAGTGAGAGAGAAGACTCTTTTTTTCCCAAAGATCTCCTGGCTTTATATGATAATTGGATAGCTTATGGGCCAGAATGGACAGAAGTATGGCAAGCAGGAGACTACTGTAGTAATCTAGGGAAAAGTTGATAATAATTCAGAAAGGGGTGGAAGTAGAATCAAATTAATAGTTTCAAGATATATTTAGTGTGCTACCTGAAGGAAGCACTTAGACACATCTGGTGTCCTGGTTTTTATATCTGGTGCAACAGTTTTCACAGCTGCCACCAAAGGGACTCCACTTGACAACCTGGCTATAGTGGCCTTGGGGACAAGACTATATAACGTGGAGATAGTTCTTGACAGACTACTATGCTCAGAGTATTGCACAGACAGCAAACTAAAATATACTTCCAGTCTTTCTGCATAAGTGGCCTATTTGTTTATCCTGGAGCTATGGCCTGACAGAAGGCTTCAGGTTGAGTACATACCTACAGGCCTACAGATGTGCTCTCAGAGAATGTAGGGTGGTATATGCCATATTTGAGCTCTCTATCTGTCTCACTAGTACCTCCCAGCAAAGAGCATATACATACTGTTTGGAGCTCTGATTTTTGTGATGGCTACCTAGGGGATACTTCCTGATAGCCTGGCTCTGGTAGCAGCAGGGTTTATGCTTGTGGTCCCATAGGCCTGTATATATTTGCATAATTTAAAAGCTGCTGCATGATGATCTAGCTTCCAATTAGCCTGAATCTCTCACTATATATACTTAAAATGGCAATTTAAAAAATGAAGGTTTATGAAAAATGCTCAATATCACTAATTATCAAAGAAATGCAACTCAAAACTACAACAAGGTATCACCTCACACCAGTCAGAATGGCCATCATTCAAAAGTTCACAAATGACAAATGCTGGAGAGGCTGTGGAGAACAGGGAACCCTCCTACACTGTTGGTGGAAATGCAGTTTGGTGCAGCTATTGTGGAAAACAGTATGGCGATTCCTCAAAAGACTAAAAATATACTTATCATATGACCCAGTAATTCCACTCTTGAGCATATATCCAGAAGGAATCCTAATTCAAAAAGACACATGCACCCCAGTGTTCACAACAGCACTATTTACAATGGCCAAGACATGGAAACAACTCAAATGTCCATCAACAAATAACTAGATAAAGAAGTTGTGGTATATATACACAGTGGAATATTACTCAGCCATAAAAAAGAATAAAATAATTACACTTGCAGCAACATGGATGGATCTGGAGACCATCATTCTAAGTGAAGTAAACCAGAAAGAGGAAGAAAAATGCCATATGATATCACTTATATGTGGAATCCTAAAAAATGATGCAAATAAATTTATTTATAAAACAGAAATAGACTCACAGACATGGAAAACAAACCAAAGGGGAAAGATAAATTAAGAATTTGGGATTAACAGATAGACACTACTACATGTAAAATAGGTAAACAATGAGGACTTAATGTATATTACAAGGAATTATATTCAATATCTTGTAATAACCTATAATGGAAAATAATCTGAAAAATATATGTGTATATATGTGTGTGTATATATATAAAACTGAATCACTTTACTGTACACCTGAAACTAACACAACATTGTAAATCAACTGTACTTCAATAAAAAGTAAAATAAGTAAAATTAACAAAACATAATACAGAAAACAGTGGGAATATGTAGGTTTAGTAGAAGTGATTTTGAAATGTGTTGCTAAAATGGGTAAATTTTAAGACATTAAAATAGTGAAACAAATAATTACTATGCAGGGTTTGTCATTCAAAAGGTTATTTTTAATCTAATCTAACGAATAGTGAAGGGAGAGAAGAAATAAAATTTTTAAATGGAAACATTTCTCAGTTTAACTAGATTGTGATAAGAACAAGCCAACATTTATTATACACATTATTGAACTACCAAAATTTAAAAAGGAATTTTAAATTAATTAGTATTTCATTGGATTCACAACTGTTTTAAAAATTACCATTTTTTAACATTGTTATTGATTTATAATCATTTTACAATGTTGTGTCGAATTCCAGTGTAGAGCACAATTTTTCAGTTATACATGAACATATATATATTCATTGTCACATTTTTCCCTCTGTGAGCTACCATAAGATCTTGTATATATTTCCCTGTGCTATACAGTATAATCTTGTTTATCTATTCTACAATTTTGAAATCCCAGTCTATCTCTTCCCACCCCTTGCCCCCTTGGCAATCACATGTTTGTATTCTATGTCTATGAGTCTATTTCTGTTTTGTATTTATGCTTTGTTTTTTTTTTTTTTTTTTTAGATTTCACATATGAGAGATCTCATATGGTATTTTTCTTTCTCTTTCTGGCTTACTTCACTTAGAATGACATTCTCCAGGGCCATCCATGTTGCTGCAAATGGCGTTATGTTGTCAGTTTTTACCATTTTTCACTTAAGTGAAAAACTGAAAAAAATTTCAGTTTCAAGCTTCAGTTTGAAATATTACCTATGGCAAATCTATGATAATGGAGATAACATGTTATGCAAAGCAAATTTTAGCAGAAAGCTCAGAAGCATTTTTTGGACCATGCACAGAGCCTATTTTGAATTCATTTATGAGAGTCATGGCTGCAGCTGTGCTGATAGTAATGACATTATTTTTAATGCACCAAAGATTATATATGATAATTTCTTGATTGGAAAAAGATGGAACATCATGATGAAACACCAAATTTGGTGTTACAATTACCTCTAAAACACATAATGCAAATGCAAACTAAATGCATTTAATTTATGTAAGTTAGATGTTGCACTAGAAGTGAGCAACAGGAGATTCTCAAATAACAAAATATACCCATAACAGCACAAATAGTAAAATTTAATGTTTACAAATTTAAAAATTCAACTAGGAAACTGGGAAGAATATCAGGATGTAATGAAGATTATGACAAAATATTCTAGCTATATTTTAAAATATATGGCATAATCTCACTGAAGGGAGTTGGGAAAGTGCTGACCTAAGTAACTTTGGAAATACCTGTAAACTCTAAGGAAAAAGACAAAAGAACAGTCATAAGCACTGTAGTCTATTTGGTAAAGGTAAAGTTTTTTCTCATGGGGATATGGGTTAATAATTCCAAAACTGCTATATATGTATACAGAAAGTAAATAAATCAGTGGACGGCAGATGGTGGGAGTTAGGTTTCTCACTTTTGGGAAGGGAGATTATAAGCAAGCAAGAGGCAAAGACTGGAATGAACCACTTGGTATTGGGATAGAACATTGACATTTGTATAAACTCACATTTAGCTTAATATAAATATAGATGATAGATATAGAAATAATTATATGTATAAATAAAGATATATAAATAAATTAAATATATGTGTATAAATATATATGTGTATATATAATGAGTATATACATGTATATATATATTTCTGTTCACTAAGAGTGGCAAGATACAGTGACATCCCAGTAGTAATTAACATATTCTGAACCAAGAAATACCATTCTATAATTCTTCAGGGATTCTTGAAAAAATGGCTAATTTTAGGGCAGGAACAGGGAATACACAAGATGACCCTTAAGCATCTTGTAGTACCTGAAAGTTAAAAAAATTTCTCAGAAAGCGAAATGATATGGACATGTCAAAGTGGCCCAGAAGCAAAGTTGAAAATCCTCCCAATGGCCAAAGCTGGAACAATTCAAGCAACAAAATAAAGTATCAGTTTATAATCTAAATTATAAAATAAATATTCATGAATCCATTGTGATATAAATTAAATGATGGAATAAATTAATAGAGGGGAAGAGACAAATCTCCCAAACAAAAGAATAACAAATAATTTACTGAGATATTGTCCTTCAAAGAGATGGAGCTAAGCTACCTCCCACCCATACCCCAAGTGCCCAATTTTCAGCTGCACTTAATAATACACTTACAAAAAGTGGAGTATATAAAATGATGCAGAAAATAATTTTACGTTAGAGAAATGTGGTGAATTACCTCAGTCAAGCGAGCAAGTATAACATTATCAGTGATAAGTCACGTTGATGGCACGTACCTTTTAATGATATAATAAAAATGGCACTGTATTAATCGGGATTCCCCAAAGAAACAGAACCAATAGAACATGTATATATTAAAATAAATTTATTATAAAAAGAATTGGCTTAGAAGATTATAGAGATGAAGACGTCCAAGTCTGCAGTATAGGCTAGCAGGCTCATGACCCAGGAGAGCCAGTGGTGCAGATGAAGTCCAAAGACACACCGCTGAGGTCTTTTTGTTCTATTCAAACCTTCAACTGATTGAATGAGGTCTACCACATTGTAAAAGGCAATCTGCCTACTCAAAGTCCACTGATTTAAATGTTAATTTCATCCAAAAGCACTCACCAATTTCACACAAAATTAACCATCACAGTTCCACTCTTTTTTAATTGGCACCTGTATGGATCTCTTTAAACTATACTTAATCTCCAAATAAAGGCAATAACAATGACATGCTTCCACTTAACATGACACAACTATCCTGTATACAACCAAAAATGCACTAACCCTTTCTTCTCTTTCTTCAGAAGAGGATACAAAGTCCTTGGATGATGTTTTGCTCTTCCCCTTGATATCCTCTAACTTAAATGCTATGACATAAAGTTAACAATACTTAAATGCTGTGATAAAAAGTCAATATGCTTTATGTTACATGATAAGGGGGTAAGAGGAAAAAAAATCTTTAATATATATACACATACACATTCATGACAAAATAAGGACATGACAATTATAGTCCTCATTTCTGTAACTGGTCACATGGTTGCAAGCTGATGTTTAAAACTACATTTTTATGCTACTCATTTCATATTCCCTTTGTCTTCAGCAAACACGTCAGCTAGTCATGGTTCTCCAACTGGTAGGATGACTCAAAATTAATCACTGAAGGCTATGGGTAGTCAGTAGTCCTGCCTAGATTGACTTCTTATAGTTTTCCATTCAATTTAGTAACAGGGCAAGGTAGTACTAAAAAAAAAAAAAAAAAAAAAAAAAAAAAAAAAAACAAAATGCTCCAGGGGGCCTCTTGTATTCTAGATAATACTCTTTCTTACCTCCATTGTGGAGTAGCAGGCCAATTTAACCTTGGTCACTAGAATCAGTCACTCCAGCCAGCCAGCACAGTGACTCTCTACTTGTTGAGGTGTTCAAATCCAGTAAAATCACAACTGGATTGAGAAAAGACAATCAACAGATACCAAAAAGGAACTAAATTAGATATTGAATTATCTTACAAGAGTTTAAACCAGCCAGCATTAAAAAATATTTCAGCAAGCAAACATAAATTTTTTGAAATAAGTTAAAAATTGAAAATCTCAGCAAAGAAATATAGTTAAAAATAAAAACCAAATGGAAACCAAAAAGAACTGAACACTATACTAATTGAATGCTTTAAAGCCTCACTGGATCTAAATGGTAGATCTAAATAGTAGATGGAGATGACAGGGAATAAAAACAGTGACGTTGAGGAATAATTGATCAGATTTACAAAATCTGAACAGGGCCTATTAAGTGTTCAGCACAATAAATGAAAAAACACCCATACCAATCAATGAACAACACCATAAAATTTTAGTACATCTGAGATAAAGAAAAGATCACAGAATTTTTCAGAAAGGAAAAATAGGTTATATACAAAGGAACAGGCATTAAAATTATATTGGATTTCTCAACAACAACATTGATAGCTCAAATATTATGTAGAAAAACTTCCAAACTTCTGAGCGATATTTTTCATCTTAGAGGTCTAAGCCCAAGCAAAGTATTAGTGTGAAGGTAGACTGAAAACATTTTCAGATATGCCAGGTTTCAAAATTTTACCATACTTGCACCCTTTCTTGGAAATAATTATAGAATGTGTTTCAACAGAAGAATATAAAATGTTGAAATAAAATATGCTTCAGTAAGAAAGAGAACTATGAAATCAAAAAGCAGGCCCAACTACAAATGGAAATTTACTACATGATCTCACATCAGTGGAGAAAAGAACTGCTTAAAAAATGCACTGGGATAACTGGATAGCCATATGGAGGAAAAATAAAATTGTACCCATTTTTTACACTATGCAACAGGATAAATTCCAAATGAAACTGAGATTTAAAATTAAAAAATATATATATATATATAAAAGAAAAAAAGATTAATTCCTCTATAACCAATCCATAAACTTTCCTAGTAATTACTCAGAATAAAGAAATATGAAAAAAATATATATTATATATTTATTCAGTTACATAAAAATGTAAAAATAAATTTTATCCATTATAAATAATTTAAACAATATTAAAAAGACAAATTAAAAAAACTGGAGAAAATATTTACAATTTATGTGATATTTGAAAAAGTGAGTATCCTCAAGGGTGCCAAGAACATGCAATGGGAAAAAGATAATCTCTTCAGTAAATGTTGATGGGAAAACTGAATGTCCACATGCAAAAGAATGAAACTGAACTTTTTCCTAGACTATGCACAAAAATTAACTAAGAATGGATTAAAGACTTAAAGGTAAGATCTGAAACCATAAATCTCCTTAAAGAAAACATAAGGGAAAGGCTTCCTGACATTGGTCTTGACAATGACTTCTTGAATATGGAATATGGCACCAAAATCACAGCCAACAAAAGCAAAAATAGACAAGTGGGGCCACATCAAACTAAAACACTTCTATACAGCAAAGGAATTTTACTAAGAAGTTTGCATAGGAAACTATGGAATGGGAGAAAATATTTGCAAACCATATATCTGGTAAGAGGTTAGATTCCAAAATATATTAGGAACTCCCATGACTCAATAACAAAAACAAAAACCAAACCCAGTGGATTAAAATAGGGGCAAAGGACTTGAATAGACATTTCTTCAAAGAAGACATACAAATGTCCAATAGGTACATGAAAAGACATTTCTATTTTGTAAATGAGTTCATTAGTGTCTTTTCCCCTTTTTTAGATTCCACATATGAGTGATATCAGGTGGTATTTTTCTTTCTCTTTCTGGCTTACTTGACTTAAAATGATGATCTCTAGGTCCATCCATGTTGCTGAAAATGGCATTATTTTATTCCTTTTATGGCTGAGTAGTACTCCATTGTATAAATATACCACAACTTCTTTATCCAGGCATCTGTTGATGGACATTTAGGTTGTTTCTATGTCTTGGCTATTGTAAATAGTGCTGCTATGAACATTGGGGTGCAGGTATCTTTTTGGATTAAGGTTCTTTCTGGATATATGCCCAGGAGTGAGATTGTTGGATCATATGGTAACTCTATTTTTAGTCTTTTGAGGAATCTCCATATTGTTTTCTAAAGCTTGAATTGGAATTTTATAAGTGTTTATAAGGTACAATAATGTTTTGAGCAACTACCACCAATAAATTTTAAGAAAATTATTTTAATTTTCATAGGCTGATTCCTCAGATATTTTGAATACTTTTTCTTTTAAAATTATTAATCCAGTATCATTACATGGAAACTCTGAAACTGATCATAGGAAAGCATGAGACCCAGAGAGACCTATTTGTTTTATTCTTCTCTCTTTCCTGCTTCATTTCACCAGATCAAAGACTTCAAGGACAATCTGATATAATTGGTTTGACTGAATAGTCCCCATACACTCAGCTACATGCAAACCTGAAGTTCACTCTATTCTTATAATCATAAATAAATTATTTGATAAACCCTAATTTCAAGTCAGCAATGGAAAAATTAAGTTCGTGGGAAAAATTAAGTTAATGGAAAAATTAGGCTAATATATTAAACTCAATCCAATCCCATCTACTCCAGTTACTATGGGTTTAAAGATAGTTCCTCCTTCATTCATAACTCTATAAAAATTGGTTTTTATTATTAGCCAGTTTACTATTACAGCTCAGTTTCAGGACTAGACAAAAACTGTACCCCTCAGGATAGATATATGAGAGGCTGCTAGATTCTTACTGGTAGAGAGGGACATATCCTGCTCATTTTCTCTTTCCCACTCTCTTCTTCCTCTCATCTGCACCTTCTCTACCTGTTGAAGTGATTGGTATTTGAAAAGGGGCAGAGGGACAACTGCTAAACCAAAGATCCATATGCTTATGGTAGTAAATTTGCTTCTACTTTTCCTTAGTTCTTGTTGCTTCTCTGTCAGATACTGTACAGACAGACAGACTGATGGCCTATGTTTCTTTGCCCCATGTACAAGCTGAATGATAATGAATTCTGCTTTCAGGATGTTCTGGGAATAAGCAATAGGTGTACATGAGACTGTTTCTTCTACTTTAGTTCTAATGGCTGGTGGGGTGCCAATTTTCCCCTCAGTGCCACCATCAGTGATATTGAAAATCCTCCTTTTATGTTGCCTGCTCCTTTACTCAAATAGGTCAACTATCTGGTCCATATCTCCGTTTTAATATCCTAGATTTCCTTTCATATTTTCCTGGATCCATGTGCTTCTAGCTTGGGTGTTTATGTATGGATGTGGTGAGGAGTTGTGATGGTTGACTTCCATTCACTATTTAGGCACCCTGCACCATGAATCTTTATACCAGCCCAGCATGGGTCAGTTCTATGAATGTCCAGGCAAGAAGTAAATCCTTGTTCTTTACCTGTAATTTTTAAAAAGTCATGATAAATTTTATTTGGACTAATCCTAATTTTGGGAGGAAGCAAGTCAAACATACTATATTCACCTATAGGATTTGGGTATGGAAAATATAGCAATTTCTCATTAGCTTTGCTCTCTCCAAGCAGGAAATCTCCCTTTCCCTTCACCCACTTCAAACCTTTTTTATATATCCATAAAGAAAGAGATTGGTATTAGTTCATAGTAAGCCCTATGGTGAGATGTGTAGCCCTATAAGTAGGCTTTTAAATGAACTTAGATGGAGAGTATATAGCATCTTTTGTCCTCAGGATCTAGTTGTCTCCATAGTGAATCTTGTACAGTATTGTAATGTGAGGAAACTGGTATTTCATCTTCTCATGTTATACTGATATAAGGGAAAATGGGATAACAAAGCTCAGCAAAAGTTAACCAAACCAAGACATCTTGATTAAGAAAGAAATGCTTTGGCCATCTCCCATTGGCAAATAAGGAGGCTTTGTGTCCAATTTTCCAAAACTGCTAGGTAAGTTAAAATAGTACAAATTTCCTTCAGGTTGGAGTTAAGTGATGCCTCCCTTTGGGCTAAGTATAATCTTATTACCTAAAAAATCCCCAGATGAAAACAAAAACAAAAACAAACAAACAAACAAAGACAAAGCGTAAATAAAGGGCAGAAATAGACTCACAGACAGAGAATACAGACTTGTGGTTACCAGGGGGGTGGAGGGTGGGAAGGGATAGACTGGGATTTCAAAATTGTAGAATAGACTACACTGTATAGCACAGGGAAATAAACACAAAATGTTATGATAACTCACAGAGAAAAAAATGTGACAATGAGTGTGTATATGTCCATGAATAACTGAAAAATTGTGCTGAACACTGGAATTTGACACAACATTGTGAAATGATTATAAATCAATAAAAAATGTTAAAAAAAATCCCCAGATGTTCTAAAAATAACTAAAATTCTGTCCTGTGGGAGATAGTGCTTTTATAGCCTAGATTTACAGGTTTTATGATTCAAGAATTTGGCTCACTGTTATTGTTTGGAGATTTTCCTTTTTTGACTACTTATTAAAAATAAAGTTAAGGAAGGAAAATTATACTGATCATCCACTATATTATAGGAACTTTCTATATGTTATCTTGTTTAATAAATGAACGATCTCACAGAATTACTGTGCCAAATGAGATAGAATAATAATACTGTGTAATGTATAAACTGCTTTGCAAATATGAATTTATTATAATTTACACAATAAATCTATCACACAGTGAGGTGAAAGACACCAAACTTGTGTAAAATGAAAAGGCCATTAGTTAGGTTCAATGGGGATACCAAGTTACAAGGTTGGTGACAGTTATTTTTAATTCTTGTCACCTTCTTTGAGAAGGATAGAAACATACTTCTTCGAGGTAATATCTCTTCAAAGTAAGGATAAAAACAATAAATGCACAGATTTTTGAGAACCGACGTGCGACAAATCAAGAAAGCCATCATTTTTATTCCTTTGATACATGTACGTTTATTCAAAAAAATGAAGAAAATTACTTCTTTTCTTAACACTTTTTATTGATTTATAATCATTTTAGAATGTTGTGTCAAATTCTATTATACAGCACAATTTTTCAGTTATATTTGAACATATATATATTCATTGTCACCTTTTATTCTCTATGAGCTAATAAAAGATCTTGTATATATTTCCCTGTGGTATACAGTATAATCTTGTTTATCTATTTTACAGTTTTCAAATCTCAGTCTATCCCTTCCCACCCTCTGCCCCCTTGGAAACAAAAAGTTTGTGTTCTATGTCTCTGAGTCTTTTTCTGTTTGTATTTCCACAATGTTTCTGTGTGTGTGTGTTTTTTTTTTCAGATTCCACATATGAGCGATCTCATATGGTATTTTTCTTCCTATTTCTGGCTTACTTCGCTTAGCATGACATTCTCCAGGAACAGCCATGTTGCTAAAATGGCATTATGTTGTCAGTTTTTATGGCTGAGTAGTATTCCATTGTATAAATATACCACAACTTCTTTATCCAGTCACCTGTTGATGGACATTTAGGCTGTTTCCATGTTTTGGCTATTGTAAATAGTGCTGCTATGAACATTGGGGTGCAGGTGTCATCCTGAAGTAGGGTTACTTCTGGATATAAACACAGGAGTGGGATTCCTGGGTCATACAGTAAGTCTATTCCTAGTCTTTTGAGGAATCTCAATACTGTTTTCCACAGTGGCTGCACCAAACAGTATTCCCACCAGCAGTGTAGGAGGGGGTCCCCTTTCTCCACAGCCACTCCAGCATTTGTCATTTGTGGATTTTTGAATGATGGCCATTCTGACTGGTGTGAGGTGATACATCATTGTAGTTTTGATTCACATTTCTCTGAAAATTAGTGATGTTGAGCATTTTTTCATGTGCCTATTAATCATTTGCATGTATTCCTTGGAGAATTGCTTGTTTAGGTCTTCTGCCCATTTTTGGATTGGGTTGTTTGGTTGTTTCTTATTAAGTCGTATGAGCTTCTTATATATTCTGGAGATCAATCCTTTGTTGGTTTCATTTGCAAAAATTTTCTCCCTTTCCATAGGTTATCTTTTTGTTTTACTTATGGTTTCCTTTGCTGTGCAGAAGCTTGTAAATTACATTAAGTCCCATTTGTTTATTCTTGCTTATATTTCTATTGCTTGAGTAGACTGTTCTAAGAGAACATTTTTGAGATATATGTCAGATAATGTTTTACCTCTATTTTCTTCCAGGAGGTTTATTGTATCTTGTCTTATGTTTAAGTCTTTGATCCATTTTGAGTTGATTTTTCTGTATGGTGTAAGGGAGTGTTCTAGGTTCATTGTTTTACATGCCGCTGTCCAGTTATCCCAACTGGACAATCATTTGCCAAAGAGACTGTCTTTATTCCATTGTATATTCTTGCAACCATTGTCAAAGATTAGCTGACCAAAAGCTTGTGGGTTCATTTCTGGGCTCTATATTCTGTTCCATTGTTCTATATGTCTGTTTTGGTACCAATACCATGCTGTCTTAATGACTGTGGCTTTATAGTATTGTCTGAAGCTGGGAGAGTTATTCCTCCAGCCTCTTTCTTTCTCTTCAGTAATGCTTTGGCAATTCTAGGTCTTTGATGGTTCCATATAAATTTTATTATGATTTTTTCTACTTCTGTGAAATATGTCCTGGGTCATTTGATACAGATTGCAGTAAGTCTGTAGATTGCCTTGGGCAGTGTGACCATTTTAACAATATTGATTCTTCCAATCCAAGAGCATGGGATATCTTTCCATTTTTTGAAGTCTTCTCTAATTTCCTTCATCAATGGTTTACAGTTTTCTGTGTATAATTCTTTCACCTCCTTGGTTAGATATATTCCTAGGTATTTTACTATTTTGAGTGCTATTTTAAAGGGGTTGTTTCTTTATTTTCTTTTTCTGTTGGTTCATTGTTAGTGTAAAGAAATGCAACTGATTTTTCAACATTAATCTTGTAACCTGCTACATTGCTGAATTCTTCGATCAGATCTAGTATTTTTTGTGTGGACCTTTTAGGGTTTTCTTTATATAGTATCTTGTCTTCCACATATAGTGAAACTTTTACCTCTTCTTTTCCAATTTGGATCCCTTTTATTTCTTTCTCTTGCCTGATTGCTGTGGCTAGGACTTCCAAGATTATGTTGAAGAGGAGTGGTGATAATGGGCATCCTTCTCTTGTCCCAGATTTTAGTGGGAAGCTTTTGAGTTTTTCACCGTTGAGTACTATGCTGGCTGTAGGTTTGTCATACATAGCTTTTATTATGTTGAGATATGTTCCCTCTATACCCACTTTGGTGAGAGTTTTTATCATAAATGGGTGTTGAATTTTGTCAAATGCATTTTCTGCATCGATTGAGATGATCATGTGGTTTTTGTCCTTTCTCTTGTTGATGTGATGTACTCCATTGATTGATTTGCGTATTTTGAACCAGCCTTGTGTCCTTAGGATGAACCCCACTTGGTAATGATGTATACCCCTTTTTATGTGTTGTTGGATTCTATTTGCTAAAGTTTTGGTGAGGATTTTGGCGTCTATGTTCATCAGTGATATTGGCCTATAATTCTCTTTTTTTGTAGTGTCTTTGCCTGATTTTGGTATCAGGGTGATAGTGGCTTCATAGAATGTGTTTGGGAGTATTCCCTCCTTTTCAATCATCTGGAAGAGTTTGAGAAGGACTGGTATGAGTTCTTCTTTGTATGTTTGGTAGAATTCCCTAGTGAAGCCATCCGGTCCTGGACTTTTATTGTAGGGAGGTTTTTTACTTCTAATTCAATTTCATTTCTAGTGATCAGTTTCTTCAAGTGGTCAGTTTCTTCTTGATTCAGCCTTGGTGGACAGTATGTTTCCAGAAACTTGTCCATCTCCTCTAGGTTATCCAGTTTCTTATGCATATAGTTTTTCAAAATATTCTCGTATGATATTCTGTATTTCTATTTTATTTGTTGTAATTTCTCCATTTTCCTTTCTTATTTTGATAATTTGTGCTCTCTCTTTTTTCTTCTTTGTGAGTTTTGCCAGAGGTTTGTCGACTTTATTTACTTTTTCAAAAAAACAGTTTTTGGTTTGGTTGAATTTTTTCTGTGTTTTTTTTTTTTCAATCTCTATTTTGTTTGTTTCCTCCCTAATCTTTAGTATTTCCTTCCTTCTGCTACCTTTTGGGGCTTTTTGTTCTTCTTTTTCTAGTTCTCTCAGCTGGTGCGTTAAATTGTTTATTTGAGATTGTTCTTCTTTTTTGAGGAAGGCCTGTATTGCTATAAACTTCCCTCTTAGCACTGCCTTTGCTGTGTCCCATAGGTTTTGAGTGGTTGTGCTGTCATTATCATTTGACTCAAGGTATTTTTTAATTTCAGCTTTGATTTCCTCATTGACTCATTGGTTTTTTAATAGCATATTGTTTAATCTCCATGCTTTCCTTTTTCTCTCCTTTGTTTCTATGTTGTTGATTTCTTGTTTCATGGCTGTGTGGTCAGTAAAGATGCTTGAGATAATTTCTATCTTCCTAAAATTGTTGAGGTTTCTTTTGTGCCCAAGTACATGATCAATCCTAGAAAATGTTCCATGTACATTTGAAAAGAATGTATATCCTATTTTGGGGGGGGGTTTAATGCTCTGAAAATATCCACCAAATCTAGTTTTCCTATTGTATTATTTAATTTCTCTGTTGCCTTATTTATTTTCTGTCTGGAAGATCTGTGTAGTGATGTGAATGCGGTGTTAAAATCTCCAGCTATGATTGTATTCCCATTAATATCCCCCTTTATCTCTGTTAGTAATTGTTCTATGTACTTAGGTGTTCCTATATTGGGTGCATTTATATTAACTGATGTAATATCCTCATCTTGTATCACTCCTTTAATCATTATAAAATGTCCTTCTTTATCTTTCTTTATGGCCTTTATTTTAAAGCCTATTTTGTCTGAAATCAATACTGCAACACCTGCTGTTTTGGCTTTTCCATTTGTATGGAATATCCTGTTCCATCCTTTCACTCTCAATGTATATGTGTTGTTCTCCCCAAAGTGGGTCACTTGTATGCAGTATATTGAAGTTTCTTGCTTTATTATCCAGTCTACCACTCTATGCCTTTTGGCTGGAGGATTTAGTCCATTAACATTTACAGTAATTAATGATAGATGTGTTTTTATTGCCATTTTGAACTTACCTTTGCTATTGATTTGGTATTTCCTCTTTGTTCCTTTCTTCTTCCTTTTGTGGTTTGGTAATTTTCCTTTGTATTAGCATGGATTTTATTTAGTTTTTGGACTCCCTTGTAAGTTTTTGGCTTGTGGTTACCCTTTTTTGTAAGTCTATTAGCCCATTATTATAATTGTTTTTATTAAACTGATAGTAACATGATCTCAAAACCATCCTACTGAGAATAAAAACTTTAAAAAAGGAAGAAAAAAAATTTCTATATTTTCCTGCCTCCCTCTCCCAATGATTTAGATGTCTTCTTTTATAACTTCATGTTTATTTGAAACTCATAAGTTATGACCTTTCCAGTTGTGAGTTTCTCATTTCTGTCGTATCCTGCTGCTTTTCTATTTAGAGTAGAAATTTTAATATTTCTTTTAGCATGGGTTTAGTGTTGCTAAACTCTTTTCGTTTTTGCTTGTCTGTGAAATTCTTTATCTCTCCTTCTATCCTAAAGGATCACCTTGCTGGATGAAGTATCCTAGGCTGCATCTTTTTTTCATTCAAGACTTTGTATATATCTTACCACTCCCTTCTGGCCTGTAGAGAAATCAGCTGAGAGCCTTATGGGTATTCCCTTGTAACTCACTCTTTGCTTTTCTCTTGCTGCCTTTAGGATAATTACTTTATAATTGACTCTGGCCATCTTGATTATGATATGTCTTGGTGTGGGTCTATTTGGGTTCTTCCTGTTTGGGACCCTCTGAGCTTCCTGTACTTGGATATCTGATTCCTTCTTTAAGTTTGGGAAGTTTTCAGTCATGATTTCTTCAAAAACCTTTTCAATCCCCTTTGATCTTTCTTCTCCTTCTGGGACCCCTATTATGTGAAGATTGGCATGCTTTATGCTATCCCATAGGTCTCTTATACTATTTTCATTTGTTTTTAATTGTTTATCTTGTAGCTGTTTTGATTGGGTGCTTTCTGTTGTCCTGTCTTCTAGGTCACCAATTCGTTCCTCTGCATTATCTAGTCTGCTTTGCACAGCCTTTAGATCATTCCTCATCTCAGCCAATGAGTTTACCAATTCTACTTGGCTCTTCTTTATTACCTCCATTTCATTTTTGACATATTTTATATCTCTAAACACTCTCTCTTTTAGTTCCTTCAGTACTTTGATCACTCCTTTTTTGAAATCTTGATCTAGTAGGCTATTGATGTCTATTTCATTGATCATTCTTTAAGGGGATTTCTCTTGTTCTTTTAATTGGGAACGGTTTCTCTGCTTCTTCATCTTGCTCATACCTCTCTGGCACTGTGGTTTGTTGAGTATCAGTTATCTATTGTGGTCCTTATGGAGTTTATTTATTTATCTATCTAATGCCTATGGAGGAATAACACTTCAAATAAAAAAAGAGAGAGAGAGCGAAATATAATTTTAAAAGAAGGGAGAAAATAAGGTTTGAAAACACTGTATAATGAATCATAGAAGAGCAAGGTGAAGCAGAATAGCAATCGGGTTGAGACGTCTTTTAAAAATCTTTAAAAAAGGAGAAAAGAGGGAAAAATATATTTGAAACCTGTGTATAATCAATGACAGGACATCAAAACCAAGAGAAAAATGAAATTTTGTGGATTTTTAAAAATAATAAAAATATTTTTAAAAAATTTGAAAGGGATTAAAACTGAGAGTATATGTAATTTTTTAAGTAGTAAAAATTAAAAGGGTAATAGAAAATAGAACAGATAAAAATAGATTTAAAAAGGGAGATGAATTGTGTCCTCCTGGAGACTGTGTGCTCTTATTGTGAAGTCTTTCTGTCTTTGCCCTTTTGTTTTGGAAGCTCAGCTTGCTGTTTCCAGAGGCCCTCCATTGGTGCCTTCGTCTGTGCTGCTCCCAGTGCCTGTCAGCAAGCAGATTTTGCCACCTACCAACATTGGGTCAGGTGCAGCTCTCCTTTGCTGTGGGCGGGCTAGTCACTGCCCCTTAAGATGCTGCAGTTAGATGTTGCAGACTGGCCAGGTAGGAGGGCGGGTTACGCCCCCTACCAGCACTGCGGTCAGTGGCTGCATTCCTGCTGGAAAGGTGGGGGACTGCCCGCCTTCTTCAAGCGCCAGTCGCTCCGCAGCTCTGTGCTGCTTTGTGCTCCATAGGCGGGCTCAGGAAAGACCAAGAAACAGCCCTGTCCCTGCTCCAAGCCAAAACCCAGCTCCTTGTTTGTCTTGGTGGAGCAAGTTCTCTGAGGGATCAGGACGGAAGGATCCTATCTGCCTCAGGCTCTAGACAAGTCTCCTTCTGGCCTTTGAGGCTGCTAAGTCCTTAGGTGCGGATGCAGGTTTTGTCCCCACCACCATCCCCTCCTGGGTGCTCAGCCTGCCTCTCTTCACCCAAAAACTTTCCACGGGTTTTCAGAGATGGGGGTATGCACCCTTCCGCCAAGGGCATATCAACCGTGTTATTTTATGGAGGACCCAGGTTGTTCTGCCCTGTGCACCAATACCTATGGTGCACAGCTCCCAACAGTCCCCTGGGGCTGCCTCAGTGCAGCCATGCCCATCCTTCGCCCTGCTCAGGCAGCCGGGCCCTACCCCCAGCTACCAGTTTGCATCTCAGGCTGGGTGTTGCAGAGACCCTCTGTGCCCATTTAACTTAGCTCTGTCAGTCAAGGTCTGCTCCATACAGATCTGAGCCTCAAAGGCTCCCTCTCCATCCCGCTGGCCTCTCCATTGAAGAGGGGAGACCCAGTGAAGTAGTGCCTGTCCTCCTTTGCCGCTCCCTCCCTGCAGGAACTGTCCCACACTGTTTTGCCTTTTCTTATTTATTTTTTCCTTTTCTCCTTTATTTTTTCCTTTTCTCCTACCAGATCTTTGGTGTCTCTGTCTTTTGAAGAGGACGATGTTCTGTCAGAGTTCTGCAGGTGCTCTGGTTGGGTGAGTGGGTCTGTGGATTTGAGTCTTTGTGTTTTTGTGGGAGAGGGTGAGCTACAAGCATCCTTCTACTCTGCCATCTTGGCCCAACTCCTCCAAGAAAATCACTTCTGAGTCAAAAAATAGAATGTTAAAGTATATCATATGCCAACATAGAATTTAATTAAGTATATGTTTTTAGATAAGTTTTTTGGCCTATTTAGGACATCGTAACCTGAAACTAGTTGTTGGGCTTCACAAAGCTACTTTTTTCTTATATTAAACACTTGTATATGCATGAAATAAGCATTAGGTTATAAGCTATTGGACTTTTCATTCAGTTATTTCATCATCTAAGTTAACAGGGCTTTATCTTAGTGACTTCTATTTATCTTGTATTTCTTGCCATAGTTCCAATGACACAGTCTTCCAAATACTAGTGACAGAAGAAACATGAAGTTACAGAATCACTGAGTCAAGCCTAGAAATTAATACCTTCCCCATATCAAAACTGGTGGAGTGACTGGATAACCTAGAGGAGATGGAAAAGATTCTGGAAACATACTGTCCACCAAGACTGAATCAAGAAGAATCTGAACACTTGAACAATCTGATCACTAGAAAGGAAATAGAAATAGCAATTAAAAACCTCCCTACAAATAAAAGTCCAGGACCGGACGGTTTCACAGGGGAATTCTACCAGACATACAAAGAAGAATTCATACCAGTCCTTCTCAAACTCTTCCAGATGATTGAAAAGGAGGGAATACTCCCAAAATCATTCTATGAAGCCACCATCACTCTGATATGAAAACCAGTCAAAGACACTACAAAAAAAGAGAATTATAGGCCAATATCACTGATGAACATACATGCCAAAATTCTCACCAAAATTTTAGCAAATAGAATCCAACAACACATAAAAAAGATTATACATCATGACCAAGTGGGGTTCATCCCAGGGACACAAGGCTGGTTCAACATACACAAATCAATCAGTGGAATACATCACATCAACAAGAGAAAGGACAAAAACCACATGAACATCTCAATCAATGCAGAAAAAGCATTTGACAAAATTCAACACCCATTTATGATAAAAACTCTCACCAAAGTGGGTATAGAGGGAACATATCTCAACATAATAAAAGCTATGTATGACAAACCTACAGCCAGCATAGTACTCAATGGTGAAAAACTCAAAAGCTTCCCACTAAAATCTGGGACAAGACAAGGATGCCCATTATCACCACTCCTCTTCAACATAGTCCTGGAAGTCCTAGCCACAGCAGTCAGGCAAGAGAAAGAAATAAAAGGGATCCAAATTGGAAAAGAAGAGGTAAAAGTGTCACTATATGTGGAAGACAAGATACTATATATATAAAACCCTAAAAGGTCCACACAAAAAATACTAGATCTGATTGAAGAATTCAGCAATGTAGCAGGTTACAAGATTAATGTTGAAAAATCAGTTGCATTTCTTTACACTAATGATGAATCAACAGAAAAAGTAAATAAAGAAAAAATCCCCTTTACAATAGCACCCAAAGTAATAAAATATCTGGGGATAAATCTAACCAAGGAGGTGAAAGAATTATACACAGAAAACTGTAAACCATTGATGAAGGAAATTAGAGAAGACTTCAAAAAATGGAAAGATATCCCATGCCCTTGGATTGGAAGAATCAATATTGTTAAAATGGTCACATTGCCCAAGGCAATCTACAGATTTAATGCAATCACTATCAAATGACCCAGGACATATTTCACAGAACTAGAACAAATCATAATAAAATTTATATGGAACCATCAAAGACCTAGAATTGCCAAAGCATTACTGAAGAGAAAGAAAGAGGCTGGAGGAATAACTCTCCCAGCTTCAGACAATACTATAAAGCTACAGTCATCAAGACAGCATGGTATTGGTACCAAAACAGACATATAGAACAATGGAACAGAATAGAGAACCCAGAAATGAACCCACAAGTTTTTGGTCAACTCATCTTCAACAAAGGAGGCAAGAATATATGGAATAAAGACAGTCTCTTCAGCAAATGGTGTTGGGAAAACTGGACAGCAGCATGTAAAACAATGAAGCTAGAACACTCCCTTACACCATACACCAAAATCAACTGAAAATGGATCAAAGACTTAAACATAAGACAAGATACAATAAACCTCCTAGAGGAAAACACGGGCAAAACATTATCTGACATACATTTCAAAAATTTTCTCCTAGAAGAAATAAAAGCAAGAATAAACAAATGGGACCTAATGAAACTTACAAGCTTCTGCACAGCAAAGGAAACCAGAAGTAAAACAAGAAGACAACCTATGGGATGGGAGAAATTTTTTACAAATGAAACCAACAAAGGCTTGATGTCCAGAATATATAAGCAGCTCATACGACTTAATAAGATACAACTGAACAACCCAATCCAAAAATGGGCAGAAGACCTAAACAAGCAATTCTCCAAGGAAGACATGCAAATGATTAATAGGCACATGAAAAAATGCTCAACATCACTAATTCTCAGAGAAATGTGAATCAAAACTACAGTGAGGTATCATCTCACAGCAGCCAGAATTGCCGTCATTCAAAAATCCACAAATGACAATAGATGGAGAGGCTGTAGAGAAAGGGGAACCCTCCTACAGTGCTGGTGGGAATGCAGTTTGTTTCAGCCACTATGGAAAACAGTATGGAGATTCCTCAAAAGACTAGGAATAGACTTACCATATGACCCAGGAATCCCAGTCCTGGGCCTGTATCCAGAAGGGACCCTACTTTAAGATGACACCTGCACCCCAGTCTTCATAGCAGCACTATTTACAATAACCAAAACATGGATACAGCCTAAATGTCCATCAACAGGTGACTGGATAAAGAAGTGGTGATATATTTATACAATGGAATACTCCTTAGCCTTAAAAACCGACAACATAATGCCATTTGCAGCAACATGGCTGTTCCTGGAGAATGTCATTCTAAGTGAAGTAAGCCAGAAAGAGAAAGAAAAATACCATATGAGATCGCTCATATGTGGAATCTAAAAAACAAAAACAAAAACAAACAAACAAACAAAAACAAAGCGTAAATACAGGATAGAAATAGACTCATAGACAGAGAATACAGACTTGTGGTTGCCAGCGGGGTGGAGGGTGGGAAGGGATAGACAGGGATTTCAAAACTGTAGAATAGATAAACAAGTTTACACTATATAGCACAGGGAAATATACACAAAATGTTATGATAACTCACAGAGAAAAAATGTGACAATGAGTGTGTGTATGTCCAGGAATGACTGAAAAATTGTGCTGAACAGTGGAATTTAACACAACAATGTAAAATGATTATAAATCAATAAAAAAAGTTAAAAAAAACTGGTGGGGTTATAGGAGATTCAGAGACAATTTTTATGAATTGGGGTCTGGCAGAGAAGTTCTTCCTCCATCCTCATTATTGCCAACTACTCTGTAGAATTTTGCATTCTACATTTGGAATGGAGATCCATTTCCTGAAGGAAGTGATGCTTTGACTATTAAAGGCCAGGTTAGCAAGAAAGTGAAGCATTCCAGGAAAGAAAAAGAGTTCAGTTTATGTAAAGACAGTGTGATAGAAGAGGTTATGAGCCTTTTGGAAGCATCAATCTTATTTAAATTTCATTGATAACCCAGTGAGTTAAGGACCATTGCCCTTCCTTCATAGGTATGAGTTGAGTTGTTTCTAAGCATAGATTTCCAAACAATGCAGATGCCACATACCCATGTGAAGAGAAAAAATTAATCCCCTCAACCTTGGGTATGATCAGGAGGGTCGTGGAAAGAGTGAAGCCTCCAAATCTGGCCATATATAGCCATTGTGGTATCAATTTCCTTGTACTTTACCCCAATGTGCTATGCAAATGTCATCATTTCTATGTATCCATGATGTAAAAAAGTTTGGAAAGCCTTGTCTTACAGAATTAAGTGTCTCAAGTAAGAAGTAGAGCCATAATTAGAATCCAGAAGTTTTGGTTCTGCGTCTAGGACATTCTCCCTACTTCACAACATACTCTGTATTTGAAAAGAGTTTTGCTCAAGACCCTAGAACTTCACAATTCTGCCAAGTTTCTTCTTACTATTTGACAGGATGGAGGACATTAGTGCTGAAAGGATTCTCTGAATCTTCAAGGTCGTATACACTTACCTTTTCCTAAATATGTACAAAAGGAGGTCCAGAGATTCCCTTTTAATAACTATTTCATGCAAATTATTGACTTTTTAAAATTAAGAATATTTAGTTCAGCAAAGCAGCTGATAATAAAGATTGCTGAAATAATTGTTTTTAAAAAACTTTTAAAATCAGTTTTATAGTTACAATTTTTATTCTATTGTTATAGTCACGTCACAAAAGATGTAACATTTTTCTAGTTCCTCTTTAAAACAATAAATCAAAAGTGGTACTCCAAAGGGAAGCTAGATCAATGTAATCAGTTTTTATTATAAAGCCAATCTTTTCAGCATTTCTTCTAACAAAGTATTGTGGGGCTCTTTAACTCTATTTGCAAGGAACAAGTTTTAAGAAACACTAAACTTGTTCATGAGCACATAAAGGATTCTTTGATTTGTAGAGAGACCAAATTTGTTTTCAGGTTACCCAGAATACGTAGCCCTACCAGAAATACTACAAAGGAAAATTATTTCCACTGTTATAACTATTTGTAAAGTAATAACAAAAACGATTAGGAAAATTTCTAGACCATGTGTCTTGAAAGTTTATAGGAAAATGAAATTTTACCAGGAGGTCATAGTCCTGATGTAATTTTCTGAGTGGTTGCTTTTGCTGCTGAGGAGGGTCAATACACTTTCCCACCCATAAATCAAACTGGACTATGTATTATTAATCAAACATTGACTGTGCATTCCTGCCTGCAGATAATATTCCCACATTTCTCTCAGCCTGGAAGGAAGACTCTTGCCTCATCTCTGTCCATCCAAACAAATTTACCTGTCCTTTAAGATTAATCTTCATGTTGTCCACCATGAATCGTTCCTTAACACATGCACACAGGCTGAAGATCATTACCTCTTATGAATGCTCACAGCATCTTACATACCTTATTAAACCTATTTTTAAATGAATACTTCATTTGCTATTTTTAAAATCATGGCTTTATTTCATTAATATGTTTTACCCCTCCTTTACTATACAGTTCTTTGAGCATAGGATTCTGTGTTGTATCCTCCACAGCACAGCTTACCTCAGATCAAGTTCTGTACAAATAGGTGTTCAATAAATGTTTATTGAATTAAAAATTGACTAAATCTCTAGATGATAGGGTTGCCTCCAATGTCAAGCTCAGGTCCAGAACGTTCTAGATATTGAAATTTTCTCTCATTTTTATAAGTATTTCAGGAACTTGAAAACAATGTTCCAGTTGGTTATCTTTGTAAGGGGATATTTATGTGGTAAATACACTCTGTAATGTAACTTTGACATCTTCACTTTTTTGTCTACACCTTTAGTCCAGAAAGTAAACACTTTCCTATGTCAGTCTATTTATCTGAGTAACATTACTCAATAAATTATTAAATGACAAAAGTGGCTTAAATATCAAATGAGTTGGGGTCTGTGTGCTAAGATGAAAGGAACACCAAGCTTGGAGTCAAAAGCCCTCAAAATACCATTCTATAATAATTAATTCTATAATAATTAACATGCCCAATTCAGTAAATTTTCTGGGCTGCAATTTTCTTGTATGTTAAAAGAAACATTATAACTTTCATCCTACCTACCCTGTAGACTACTGAAATTACATTGATTCATTAATCAAATATTTACTGAGAGCTTAGTTTTTGTCAGACACTATTGTAAGAACAGAGAAATTGAACAATGATTATGAGAGAAAAAGGCTAATACTCTCATAGATTTTACATTCTAATTAGGAAAAAGATAATAAACCAGCAAACAATAACCAAGAAAGTATAAGGTAGCAATAAATTATATAAGTAAAATAAACTAATGTCATGTAAGAGAAAATGACCAGGGGAAAACACTAATTGAGACTGAGTGCCCAGGAAAGTCCTAATTAAAGGGACATTTGAACTGACATCTGATTGGAAAGAAGAAGCAAAAATGTGAAGATCTAGGATCATAATGTTTCAGAGAGAAGGAAAAATGTGCAAGGGAAAGAGAATAAGTTTGATGTGCTATTGGTACAAACTTATGGCCATTACAGCTGGAACAGATGGAGACAGTGGAAGAAAATGAAGGCAGAAAAATAAGCATAGTCCAGATTACTTAAGGCCTACTATACCAACGTAAATAGTGCAAATTTATTCTAGGTATCATGGAGAGACAACAGAGGCTGTTAAGTTGGGTAATGATGAAATCTTATTTATATTTTAAAAATATTACATTGACTGTGGGAAAAGAGTTAAGTCAGTAACTGGCAACATATTTTTCTATGCAGATGCTGACTACTTATCAGGCATTCATTTCACTCACAAGACATAGAAATGCTCAATAGAATTTTATCAAATAAAAACGTTAAGACATAGATGAACTCAAAAAAGGAATTCCTCAAATATCAGAAATGAATAAAGACCTCAAAACTATAGTGCTGAATACCTAATATCAGTTGATGTAATAGTCTGAGAAGCTACAGTCTAGGGTTCTCCAGTGGCCTTGGATTTGTCTAAAACATTGAAACTGAAATCATTTGCATAGAGTGACACACTGAATGAAGGACTGCTACCTTTATGAAAATCAGAACAGAAAACTCCACCCTCACATGTCAGAAAATTAGACAAGAAGCTATCATCTGGTCACTACTGTGAAAGAAAATAAAAAGGCTCCTGTAAGAAATCAAAGCCCCAGTTCTGTGCCATGATTGGACACAGAATTCATATTTAAATTACCTTTATGGTTGTGGAAACAAAAGAAAAGAAATTAGAAAGAAAACTGACTTAAGATCAGTGAAACCACTGAGACCATGGCAGAAGCAAACACAGAAGCATTCTGTTGGATTCTTCAACACTCCAGGGCTCTCTGGACATGCATAACAAAAAAATAAACACAAATAATGCAAACCCGTATTTTAAAATCTAGCCATATTTATCAGGAAAAAAAGAGGACCAAAATGTTTTTTTAATTAGAAATGAAAAAAAAAAAAAAGAAGTTACAAATAACACCACAGAAATACAAAGGATCATAAGATATTACTAAGAAACATTATATGTCAATAAAATGGACAACCTAGAAAAAATTGATAAATCCCTAGAAATGAAAAATCTCCCAAGACTGAATCAAAAATAAATAGAAAATATGACCATACTGATTACAAGTAATGAAATTGAATAAGTAAATTTAAAAAGTCCCAACAAACAAAAGTTCAAGATCAAATGGCTTCACAGCTGAATTCTACCAAAGATTTAAAGGATTAACACCTATCATTTTCAAACTATTCCAAAAAATTGCAGAGGAAGGAATGCTTATGAACTCATTCTATGAGGCCAGCATTACACTGATAACAAAACCAGGCTAACTAACCCAAGCCCAAAAAAGAGAGGTCAATGACACTGATGAGTATAAATGCAAAATTCTTCAACAAAATATTAGCAAAAGAAAACCAACAATACATTAAGAGAATCATACACCATGATCAAGTGGGAATTATCTCAGGGATGCAAGAATGGTTCAAGATCCACAAATCAGTCAATGTGATACACAGCATTAACAAACTGAAGAATGAAAACCATATGATCATCTCAATAGATGCAGAAAATGCTTTTGAAAAAATTCAATATTCATTTAATATAAAATTTCAGAAGTTAACTATCCACACTGAGAGTACATACATACACAACACAGAAACAGTAATGACAAGAATATGAGAGAGCATAATATTCCTAAATGGACCCCAAAATAATTATATTTTAAAATACAAAGGAAGTCAAAAGGAAATGCAAGCCATAATGAAATAGAAAAATATTATGAAAAAAGTCATATTTGTAAAAGAACAAAATAGAAATTCTAGGAATGACAGCTATCAAAATTAAACTCAGTAAACACGGTAAATAGCTGACACAGTCAGAAAGAAAATTAGTGATTTGAAAGGCAAAGATTAGAATAACATAGGGGGCGACGGAGAAGATGGCGGAGTAGAAGGATGCTCGTAGCTCACCCTCTCCCACAAATGCACCAAGACCCACATCTACAGACGCACTCAGCAAACCAGAGCACCTGTGGAACTCCGACAGAACATCGCCCTCTTCAAAAGATAAAGACGCCAAAAATCTGGTAGGAGAAAAGGAAAAAAGGAAGAATAAAAGGCAAGGCAGCACGGGACGGGTCCCGCGGGGAGGGAGCGGCAAAGGAGGACTGGCGCTCGCTCGCTGGGTCACCCCTCTCCAACTGAGAGGCCAGCAGGAAGGAGCAGGAAGGAGGGGGAGCCTCCGAGGCTCAGATCTGTACAGAGCAGCTCTTGACGACAGAACTAAGTTAAACGGGCACAGAGCGTCCCCCCGACACGAAGCCTGAGACGCGGGCCAGCAGCAGCGGGCAAGGCCAGGCTGCACAAGCCAGGTGGAGGACGGGGGCGGCTGCAAAGAGGCAGCCCTGGGGGACTACAAGGGGCTGCGCGCTGTGGCTGTGGGTGTACAGGGCAGAACAACCTGGGCCCTCCATAAAACAGCAAGGTTGATGTGCTCTTGGGGGAAGGGTGCACACCCCGATCTCTGAAATCCCACGGAAAGTTTTCGGGGGAAGAGAGGCGGGGCTCAGGCACAGCCGCCATATCCTCCGCGCTGAGCACCCAGGTGGGGGCGGGGGCGAAACCTGCATTGGCACCGAAGGGCTTAGCAGCCTCAAAGGCCACACTGAGACTGGCCTGCAGCCTGGGGCAGATAGGATCCTTCCATCCTGGTCCCTCAGAGAACTTGCTCTACAAAGACAAACTAGGAGCTGGGTTTTGGCTCGGAGCAGGGACAAGCCTGTCCCTCGCTCTTCCCCGAGCCCACCTGCGGAGCACCAACCAGGGCGGAGCGCCGACCAGGGCGGAGCACCCAGCACAGAGCAGCGGAGCTACCGGTGGCGCAGGTAGAGGGAGAGTGGCCCCCGCCTTTCGGGCAGGAACACAGCCCCTGACCGAGGTACTGGGAGGGGGCACGACCCACCCTCCTACCTGGCCAGTCTGCAACATCTGACTGCTGCATCCGGAGGGGCAGTGACCCGCCCGCCCACAGCAGAGGAGAGCTGCACCTGACCCCGTGTTAGGAGGAGGCGCGATCTCCTTGCCAACAGGTGCTGGGAGCAGCAGAGAAGAGGGCGCCAACGGAGGGCCTCTGAAAACAGCAAGCTGAGCTTCCAAAACAGGACAAAGACAGAAAGACTTCACATTAAAAGAACACAGACTCCAGGAGAACACCGACAACCCCCCCCCTTTTTTTTTATATCTGTTTTTACCTGTTCAATTTTCTATTACTCTCTTAATTTTTACTTCTTAATTCATTTCTATTTCTCTTGGGTTTTGATGTCCTGTTGTTGATTAGACACAGGTTTCAAATACATCTATTCATCTCCCCACCTTTTTTTTTTAAAGGTTTTAAAAGGATGTCTGAACCCGATTAATACTCTGCTTCAACTCGCTCTTCTATTATTCACTATACACTGTTTTCAAACCCTCTTTCTCCCTTCTTTTAAAATTCTTTCTCTCTCTCTCTCTTATTTTTTTTTCCCTAAGTTCTATTCCTAAATAGGCATTAGATAGAAAAAATCATTAAGGACCAAAAATAAACAACTGATACTCCATAAAGAACAGTGCCAGACAGGTATGAGCAAGATGAAGAAGCAGAAAAACCTTTCCCAATTAAAAGAACAAGAGAAATCCCCTGAAAGAAAGATCAATGAAATAGACATCGACAGCCTACTAGATCAAGATTTCAAAAAAGGAGTGATCAAATTGCTGAAGTAATTAAAAGAGATAGTGTTTAGAGATATAAAATATGTCAAAAATGAAATTGAAGCTATAAAGAAGAGCCAAGTAGAATGGGTAAACTCATTGACAGAGATGAGGAAAGATCTAATAGCTGTGCAAAGCCGACTAGATAATGCGGAGGAACGAATTAGTGATCTAGAAGACAGGGCAATAGAAAGCACCCATTCAGAAGAACTACAAGAGAAGCAAATAAAAAATAATGAAAATAGCATAAGGGACCTATGGAATAATATAAAGCATCCCAATCTTCGCATAATAGGGGTCCCAGAAGGGAAAGAAAGATCAAAGGGGATTGAAAAGGTACTGGAAGAAATCAAGACTGAAAACTTCCTAAACTTAAAGAAGGAATCAGATATCCAAGTACAGGAAGCTCAGAGGGTCCCAAACAGGAAGAACCCAAAGAGACCCACACCAAGACATATCATAATCAAGATGGCCAGAGTCAATGATAAAGAAATGATTCTAAAGGCAGCAAAAGAAAAGCAAAGAGTAAGTTGCAAGGGAACCCCCATAAGGCTCTCAGCTGATTTCTCTACACAAACACTACAGGCCAGAAGGGAGTGGCAAGATATATTCAAAGCCCTGAATGAAAAAAAGATGCAGCCTAGGATCCTTTATCCAACAAGGCTATCCTTTAGGATAGAAGGAGAAATAAAGAGTTTCACAGATAAAAAAAAGCTGGAGGAGTTTAGCAACACTAAACCCATGCTAAAAGAAATATTGAAAGGGCTATTCTAAATAGAAAAGCAGCAGGATGCTACAGGAATGAGAAACTCACAACTGGAAAGGTGATAACTCATGAATTGCAAATAAAGTAAACATGAAATTATAAAAGAAGACATACAAATCACTGAGAGTGGGAGAGGGAGGCAGGGAAATATACAATATGTTTTTCTTTCTTTTTTAAATTTTTTTACAGTAGGATGGGTTTGAGATCATGTTACTATCAGTTTAATAAAAACAGTTATAGTAATGGGTTAATAGATTTACAAAAAAGGGTAACCACAAGCCGAAAATTTACAAGGGAGTCACAAAAAATAATAAAATCCATGATAATACAAAGGAAAATTACCAAACCACAAAAGGAAGAAGAAAGGAACAAAGAGGATATACCAATTCAACGTCAAAGATAAGTTCAAAATGGCAATAAACACACATCTATCATTCATTACTGTAAATGATAATGGACTAAATCCTCCAGTCAAAAGACATAGAGTGGCAGACTGGATAATAAAGCAAGAACCTTCAATATGCTGCATACAAGAGACCTACTTTAGGGTGAAGGACACATATAGATTGAGAGTGAAAGGATGGAAAAGGATATTCCATGCAAATGGAAAAGCCAAAACAGCAGGTGTTGCAGTACTGATTTCAGACAAAATAGACTTTAAAACAAAGGCCATAAAGAAAGATAAAAAAGGACAGTTTATAATGATTAAAGGAGTGATACAAGATGAGGATATTACACACGTTAATATATATGCACCCAATATAGGAGCACCTAAGTACATACAAGAATTACTAACAGAGATAAAGGGGGATATTGATGGGAATGCAATCATAGTTGGAGATTTAAACACTGTATTAACATCACTAGACAGATCTTCCAAACAGAAAATAAACAAGGCAACAGAGAAATTAAATACTACAATAGAAAAACTAGATTTGGTGGATATTTTCAGAGCATTACACCCACAAAAAATAGGATATACATACTTTTCAAGTGCACATGGAACATTTTCCAGCATTGATCATGTACTTGGGCACAAAAGAAACCTCAACAATTTTAAGAAGATAGAAATTATCTCAAGCATCTTTATTGACCACAATGCCATGAAACTGGAAATCAACAACAGAGAAACAAAGGAGAAAAAAAGGAAAGCATGGAGATTAAACAATATGTTATTGAAAAAACATTGGATCAATGAGGAAATCAAAGCTGAAATTAAAAAATACCTAGAGACAAATGATAATGAAAGCACAACCACTCAAAACCTATGGGACACAGCAAAGGCAGTGCTAAGAGGGAAGTTTATAGCGATACAGGCCTTCCTCAAAAAAGAAGAACAATCTCACATAAACAATTTAACCCACCACCTGAATGAATTAGAAAAAGAAGAACAAAAAGCCCCAAAAAGCAGCAGAAGGAAGGAAATAATAAAGATCAGAGAGGAATCAAATACAATAGAGATTAACAAGACCATAGAAAAAATCAACCAAACCAAATGCTGGTTTTTTGAAAGAGTAAATAAAATCGACAAACCTCTGGCCAAACTCACAAAGAAGAAAAAAGAGAGAGCACAAATTAGCAAAATAAGAAAGGAAAATGGAGAAATTACAACAAACAAAATAGAAATACAGAATATCATACGAGAATATTATGAAAAACTATATGGAACCAAACTGGATGACCTAGAGGAGATGGACAAGTTTCTGGAAACATACTGTCCACCAAAACTGAATCAAGAAGAATCTGAACACTTGAACAATACCATCACCAGAAAGGAAATAGAAAGCAATTAAAAACCTCCCTTCAAATAAAAGTCCAGGACTGGACGGCTTCACTGGGGAATTCTACCAAACATACAAAGAAGAACTCATACCAGTCCTTCCCAAACTCTTCCAGACGATTGAAAAGGAGGGAATACTCCCAAAATCATTCTATGAAGCCACCATCACCCTGATACAAAAACCAGGCAAAGACACTACAAAAAAAGAGAATTATAGGCCAATATCACTGATGAACATAGATGCCAAAATCCTCACCAAAATTTTAGCAAATAGAATCCAACAACACATAAAAAAGATTATACATCATGACCAAGTGGGGTTCATCCCAGGGACACAAGGCTGGTTCAACATACGCAAATCAATCAATGTAATACATCACATCAACAAGAGAAAGGACAAAAACCACATGATCATCTCAATCGATGCAGAAAAAGCATTTGATAAAATTCAACACCCATTTATGATAAAAACTCTCACCAAAGTGGGTATAGAGGGAACATATCTCAACATAATATAAGCTATATATGACAAACCTACAGCCAGCATAGTACTCAACAGTGAAAAACTCAAAAGCTTCCCACTAAAATCTGGGACAAGACAAGGATGCCCATTATCACCACTCCTCTTCAACATAGTCCTGGAAGTCCTAGCCACAGCAGTCAGGAAAGAGAAAGAAATAACAGGGATCGAAATTGGAAAAGAAGAGGTAAAAGTGTCATTATATGCTGATGACATGTTACTATATATAGAAAACCCTAAAAGGTCCACACAAAAGCTACTAGAGCTGATTGAAGAATTCAACAAGTTAGCAGGTTACAAAATTAACGTTCAAAAATCAGTTGCATTTCTTTACACTAATGATAAATCAACAGAAAAAGAAAGTAAAGAAACAATCCCCTTTAAAATAGCACCCAAAGTAATAAAATATCTGGGAATAAATCTAACCAAGTAGGTGAAATAATTATACACAGGAATCTATAAACCATTGATGAAGGAAATTAAAGAAGACTTTAACAAATGGAAAGATATTCCATGCTCTTGGATTGGAAGAATCAATATTGTTAAAATCGTCACACTGCCCAAGGCAATCTACAGATTTAATGCAATCCCTATCCAATTACCCAGGTCATATTTCACAGAACTAGGACAAATCATAATAAAATTCATATGGAATCATCAAAGACCTAGAATTGCCAAAGCATTACTGAAGAGAAAGAAAGAGGCTGGAGGAATAACTCTCCCAGGCTTCAGACAATTCTATAGAGCTACAGTCATCAAGACAGCATGGTATTTGTACCAAAACAGACATATAGACCAACGGAACAGAATAGAGAGAAATGAACCAGAAATGAACCTACAAACATTTGGTCAACTAATCTTTGACAAAGGAGGCAAGAATATACATTGGAATAAAGACAGTCTCTTCAGCAAATGGTGTTGGGAAAACTGGACAGCAGCATGTAAATCAATGAAGCTAGAACACTCCCTTACACCATATACAAAAATCAACTCAAAATGGATTAAAGACTTAAACATAAGACAAGATACAATGAACCTCCTAGAGGAAAACATAGGCAAAACATTATCTGACATACATTTCAAAAATTTTCTCCTAGAAGAAATAAAAGCAAGAATAAACAAATGGGACCTAATGAAACTTACAAGCTTCTGCACAGCAAAGGAAACCAGAAGTAAAACAAGAAGAAAACCTACGGAATGGGAGAAAATTTTTGCAAATAAATCCGACAAAAGCTTGATCTCCAGAATATATAAGCAGCTCATACGACTCAATAGGAAAAAAATAAACAACCCAATCCAAAAATGGGAAGAAGTCCTAAACAAGCAATTCTCCAGGGAAGACATACAAATAATCAAAAAGCACATGAAAAAAATCTCAGTATCACTAATTATCAGAGAAATGCAAATCAAAACTACAATGAGGTATCACCTCACACCAGTCAGAATGGCTGTCATTCAAAAATCCACAAATGACAAATGCTGGAGGGGCTGTGGAGAAAGGGGAACCCTCCTACACTGCTGGTGGTAATGAAGTTTGTTGCAGCCACTATGGAAAACTGTGTGGAGATTCCTCAAAAGACTAGGAATAGACTTACTATATGACCCAGGAATCCCACTCCTGGGCTTGTATCCAGAAGGAAATCTACTTCAGGATGACACCTGCACCCCAATGTTCATAGCAGCACTATTTACAATAGCCAAAACATGGAAAGAGCCTAAATGTCCATCAACAGGTGACTGGATAAAGAAGTAGTGGTATTTTTATAGAATGGAATACTGCTCAGCCATAAAAACCGACAACATAATGCCATTTGCAGCAACATGGATGCTCCTGGAGAATGTCATTCTAAGTGAAGTAAGCCAGAAAGAGAAAGAAAAATACCATATGAGATCGCTCATATGTGGAATCTAAAAAACAAAAACAAAAACAAACAAAGAAACAAAAACAAAGCGTAAATACAGGACAGAAATAGACTCACAAACCGAGAATACAGACTTGTGGTTACCAGGGGGGTGGAGGGTGGGAAGGGATAGACTGGGATTTCAAAATTGTAGAATAGATAAACAAGATTACACTGTATAGCACAGGGAAATATACACAAAATGTTATGATAACTCACAGTGAAAAAAATGTGACAATGAGTGTGTATATGTCCATGAATGACTGAAAAATTGTGCTGAATACTGGAATTTGACACAACATTGTAAAATGGTTATAAATCAATAAAAAATGTTTAAAAAAAGTTTAGAATAACATAGATTGTAACACAAAGAAATAAAAAGATGGAAAATAGGAAATAGTTTAAGTTGTATGAAATACAATGAGAAAGTCCAACATACATGTTGTAGATTGAATGTTTATGCTCCTTCAAAATTAACATATGGATGCTCTAACTCCCAGTGTGATGGTATTTGGAGGTAGGGCCTTTGGGAATTAATTAGGTTTAGATTAGGTGATGAGGTTTAGAATAGTACCCTCCCAATGGGATTAGTGCCCTTTTAAGAAGAAGAAGAAAGATCTCTCTCTCTCTCTCTCTCCCCCTCCTTTCCTCCCTCTCCATTGTATTCACTAAGAAATGCCACGTGTGCACACAGCAAGAGGTAGTGATCTTCTAGCCATGAAAATAGCTCTCACCAGAACTTGACCATTCTGCCATTCTGATTATAAACTTTTAGCCTCCAACACTGAGAAAAAGATGTCTGTTGTTTAAGTGAACCAGTCTATGATATTTTGTTGTTGCAGCCCAAGCAGAGTAAGACAGTACATCTAAAAGGAATTTAAGAGAGAATAGAAACAATGAGAGAGAGAGTTTTTCAAAACTGAAAACACGTGTTCTCAAATTAAATAAACATACTGATTGCTGAGTATAATAAATACAAATAAATATAAATGTAGACATATTGTGGTGTACCTGTGGAACAACAATGACTACAAAAATAGTGAGAAAAATCAGAGAAATACAGTTTTTCTACAAATAAGCAATAAGACTGATAGTATATGTATCATTAACAATAATTTATTTCAGCAGACAATATAATACTGTTGTCAAAGTCTTCAAGAAAAACAGTTCCCATCTCAGAATTCTATATCCAGCTAGTCTATCATTCAAGAGTAATGGTTAAATAACTAGATTTTCAGACAGCAAAAGATAATAGAGCTTACCATTTACAGACTTTTGCTGAAAGATATATCAAGATAAATGAGGAACAAATAAACTGTGAATATATGGGTAAATATAAATAATAGTTAACATTTTACAAAACCAAAATTATAATAATGACTATAGGAGGTTAAAAACAAAATGATACTAAAATACTAGACATGTAAAATAAAACTGAAGATGGGAGGGGGTAAATGGACTCAAAACTTTTGAAAGTCCTTTCAAATTTTTCAGGAGGACATTATATATATTAATTGATTTTTTAAAGTTTAATCACTTAGAGAATTCAAGTTTAATATATAACTTCAAAACCAGCACAGGATAAAAAGAGATAAAGAAAACGTAAGGGATCTAATGGAAGACAGGAAAGAAGAAAAAAAGCAAAGGAAAAACATGATAAATAGAAAACACAGAATGAGAGGGCAGAAATGAGTCAAAATATATCAGTAGTCACATTAAATATAAGTAGACAAAATTTGTGTATGGACAGAATAAAATGTAGCTTACAAGAGTAGGATCATTAGAGCTATTATAGCTTTTATATACAGTGAGACACATGGTTTCCATGTAAGAAAAAAAATAGGTTGGATTTCTAAGCTGCCATTTACGACACTGTGGATGGACCTTGAGGGTATTATGCTAAATGGAATAAGACAGAGAAAGACAAATACTATATGAATAGAGTTATATATGGAATCTGAAAAGTGAAATAAATGAACAAACAAAACAAGATTCATAAGTACAGAGAATAAATTGATGGTTACCAGATGGGAGAGGCATTGAGGGTGGGAAAAATGGGTGACGGGAATCAAAAGATACAAACTTCTAGGTATAAAATAAAAAATCACAGGAATGTAATGTACAGCATAGGGAGGATAGTCAATAATACAGCATTAACTTTCTATGGTGTTAGATGTTAACTAGACTTACTGGAGTGATCATTTCACAATGTATATAAATGCTGAATCACTATGTTGTACACCTGGAACTAATATTGTACGTTAATTAAAAGAGGAAAGTGAGAATTTTTTCATAGCAGTGTTGTTTAAAATAAACAAACCTTGAAAACAACTTAGATGTAAACCAGGGAATGGCTATATAAGCTATTATATAACCATATAATGAAATTCTAGCTAATAGTTTAACTGAAATAGCTCAATAGGCATTAAAATGGGAATTTCATCAAAAAAAGAAAGCTGAAGAGTAATATGTGTTATGATACCAATTATTTTAAAGTACCCACACACATAATATGAGGTGAAATCATGTTAAATTGCCAATATTTTGATTACTAAAATGGCAATTGTATATAAATAGATCTAATTACTATGTATTTTATGGGTACATTTATGTATCTGTAAATTAAAAGAAAAAAATCTGAAAGGATTAACATTAGGAATGAGAGACAGAAGGGACTTTAGATTTACATGTACTATTTTAAACTTTTTATAAGGAAAATATATTAACATTTTATAGTTATTTTTTCCAAATATTACCTCATTACATCCATTGAGTGACTATTATGGACAAATCACATTATAGCAAAGTTTTGGCATATTTTCACATTGCTCTATTGTCTTCCCAGAGAAGAAGAAATTTTTAAAACTTTGAATAATTTGACCTAAGAGTTTATTTCCAACTGGCCTTTAATCTATCCTTCCAATTGTAAACATGTGCAAACCATTGCCAGAGCTGGATGCCACTTGCCAGGTAAATACAGTATTTTAAAATGGAATTTATTGGGTATCATTCAAGTCCTTTTTCTTCAAAGTTGCAGTAATGGTGCATAAATCCTAGAAAAGTCTTACATTAGTGGAGAGAACAAGCTTTGAATGGGGCCTCATATTCCCATGTTGAGAAAAATTCAGCATCCATCCCAAATTGCTGCTGGGGTGAGAAGGAAGTGGACAGCACAGTGAGCTGTCAGCAGCTCCCCAGGATCTGATGGAGCCCAACATATGCTCCCCACATTCTGACCTGTGCTGTCAATCACCATTCACCAGTAACCCATTCTTCTTATACAATTGTCATCTGTTCCCCAGACAGAAACATTTGGATATAATTTTTTTGTGGGCTGTCATTTGTCATTATTTTGGGAATAAATAGAGAGTAAGGCATACTTTGGAGTGGGTATTTCCCCTGTATTCCACATATTCTGAGCTTGCAGAGAAGACAGTTGCTCCCATTTTATACATAAATGCCCTACATTTTATCAACAGAAGTAATGCAATTCTTTAAGGAGGAAACCATTACTTGAGAGACTTCAGCTTCCACCTCAGGGAGGTTTTGACTTATAATGATAAGCCACATAAGGCACATCAGTCAGTCTATTAGCCCAAGCAAACAACAAACAAAGCTAAGCACAAAAGTGACGCTCTGTCATTTGAGTAATTTGTTCAACTATACAGTTATGAGTAAGGGAAATTTTCCCTTGTACTGAATTACAATTGTTGGCTTAATTCATGTCAATTGATCTGACAGGCCCATAGTATCTTTCCCCTTTGGAACAAGTCTGCTTTTTGATTTCTAAATTTTTCTGTCAAAGTGTTATGCATTTTCTCAATTCAACTCTCTAGCCAAATTAGTTTTCTTGTTCCCTTAAAGTTGGTTTTACTTTAAATCGCCAAGGTCCACACAATTTCAGTTTTTTTACTTGGAGGAAGATGAAGACCTCCTACATTAATTTTACAAAGAAACTTCTTTATTTGAGGTAATAGTCTAGAGGATTAGGAAATGATAGGGAATTATTCTAAATAATCCAGTTGCTTCTGTACGTAGCTGTGCTCTCATAGTAAAATATGGTTTCATATTGCCACTGGTAGTTTTGTCATTCTTCCTTGCTCTCTGCTTATACTACCATATTTATTTATATAGCATTTTCTTCTTCAAAAATTTCCAAACATTTTCCAGGATTTAAGGTAGAGATATGGAATAACGGTTGTTATTGCCAATATATGGCTGAAGGAGAATCATGAAGAAATGTATTTGTATACAAAAGACTACTCAGAACAGAAACTTAAACATAGAACCTTGTGATATAAAAAGATAGAAGGGACCTTAGAAATTACTTCCTCCCACATTTTATAGATAAGAAATCTGAGATTTAGAGAAGGTAAATTGTTAAACCTTATATAGTTTAATCTCAGCTCATCGTGACAAAGCTAACACTAGAACTCAGATCTTCAAACTCCTACACTAGTGCTATTTCCACTACAGCATGTTAAACAAAGGTGTGTAGGATAACCTAAAAGGAAAGGAAAGAGATGAAGGAGTTTGTTCTGTACACAATATCAACGTGAATATTCAAGATATTCAGTCTTAGAAATATTTCAAAGCTGATACGGCAAATTCAAGTCCTACATGTTTACGGCTGTCCCACAGGAGAAAAGGAGAAAAACAATGACCTAAGAAGCCCTAGTCACCACACAACAGTCAGAAGCCATAAGTTACTTGGATAAAATTGCCACAGCTGAGTGTTCATCTGGCATAGTAACATGGAACAATATTCTATAGCTTAGGCCGTCAGTTTACATTAATTTTCAGAGGTGAAAAGTCACCTTTTCCTATTTGCAGGGATACTACTACAATATTAAAAAAAACAACTGGAATGAAGATGAGTTTACCTTCTGGCATCTTGTGTGTTAAATAAACTATAGAGAAAGAGCATAATGAAACTTTGGGCCTATATATAAAGAGTTATTCTTCAAGGCCAAAGATTGGATAGGTAAAGGGCAGCTCCTTAGAGTTAATGCCTGGCAAAAGAATGAGGGTTCCCTACCTGTTGTACACACCTCACAAGTTACTTATAGTTGTGGTTCCCAAATTGTGTAATGAAGTACTGCAGCATCTCAACAAATCAACAGGGCTACCATAGATTATTTTGCATTTTTGAGGGAAAAACAGCAGTAGTCAACACCTAGCTTGAGATAAGTACATTTTCAACGTTAGATTCTGTCCCATTCTTTTGATTGTCATTTTTTTGTTTTGCAAAGCTAGATTTTCTGCCGTTGATATAAAAAAAGTAGATGCTGCTAAGGATAAGGAGTTGTTGGGGGATAACACAAGGGAACTCCTTGGTGGTGATAGAACAGTTATGTATTTTGATTGTGGTAGTGGTTATACAAATATCTATGAGGGAAAACTGCACAAAACTATGACTATGTACACTAACGAATGTATGTAAAACTAGTGATCTCTAGTTAAGTTCTGTTGATCATACCAATATAAATGTCTGCTTTTGTTATGGTGCTATATTAGACAATATTATATGTATTATACATATTACATATATATTATACATGAGATATTACACATACATATTATGTAATATGTAAGATGTTATCATTGAGAAAAACAAGGTGGAAGATTAATAAGACCTCTATGTAATATTAAAAATATCTTTACTAGGATATATTCATATAGCATACATTTTTCCCATTTAAAGTATATAATTAAATGTTTTTTAGTATATATAGAGTCATGCAACCATCAACAGAATCAATGTTAGAAAATTTTCATTAACCCAAATAGAAACCCTCTACCCCTTAGCTGTCACTCACAAACCTCCTTGTCCCCCACACTGGCCAACCACTAATTTACTTCATATCTCTGTAGATTTTCCTATTCCAGAAATTTTACATGAATGGAATAATACAATATATTGGCTATTGTTACTGGCTTCTTTCACTTAGCACAATGTTTTCAAGGTTCAAAAAACTTTTAAATTTTGGTGACCTGAATCCTCAATTTCTTTCCCTTTGGTTGATTGTGATTTTGTAGTATCTTCTCTGTTTGTTTCTTCTTCAATCTAGGTAAAGTTCTGCCAATTTTGTTCATCTTTTTAGAAATAATCCAACTTCACAAAGTTGTGCCCCAGGTTTTCTTCTACTCTTACGCTTAGATCTTTGACCTGTATTGATCTGATCTTTGTTTACGGTGCTAGGTAAAGGGTCCAAATCTATTCCTTTGCATATGGATATCCTGTTGTCCCAACACCAGTCATTAAAAAGACTATTCTTCCCCACTGAATTATTTTGGTATCTTTGACTAAAATCAACTGTATGTAAATCTGAGAATTTCTGAATTATCAGTTTTAGTCCATTAATATCTATGTATCTAGATATTTGTATGTATCTAGATACATTGTTCATTGATATCTATACATGCATATATAGATACTTACGCCAGTACTATACTACCTTGATTGCTGTAGGTATATAAAGAGTTTTGAAATTGGTTAAGTGCAAGTCCATCAACATTTTACTTTCAAAAATTTTTGGCCATTCTACATCATTTGAATTTTTATATGAATTTTAGAATCAGTTTGTCAATTCCTGCAAAGAAGTAAGCTGGCATTTTGATCAGGATTATGCAAAATCTGTAGATCAATTTGAGTAGCATTGCCATCCTACAATATTGTCTTCTAATCCATAATCATGGGATATATTTTCATATATTTAGATCTTATTTAATGTCTTTCAACAATTTTTTATTATGGTAAGAACACTTAACATGAGATCTACCCTCTTAAATTTTAAGTGTACAACATAGTATTGTTAACTATAGACACAATTTTGTTCAGCAGATCTCTAGAACATATTCAGCTTACATAACTGAAGCTTTGTACCCATTGAATAGCAACTCTCCGTTTCCCTCTCTCTCCAACCTCTGGCAACCACCATTCTACTTTCTGCTTTTATGTCCCATTCAACAATGTTTTTATAGTTTTTAGAGTGTATGTTTTGTACTTCTTTTTTAAATTATCGTAAGTATTTTATTTCTGATGCTATTGTAAGTGGAATTGTTTTGTTAATTTCATTATTGGATTTTTTCATTGCAATGTTTAGAAATACAATTAATTTTGTATATTGATCTTGTATTCTGCAATCTTGCAGAAAATGTTCATAGGTCTAACTGATTTTTAGTGGATTTCTTAGTATTTTCTATATATGTAAAATTATATCATCTGTGAATAGACTTCTTCATTTCCAATCTGATCTCTTTTATTTCACATTTTTGCCTAATTTCCTGGGCTAGAACCTTCAGTACAATGTTGAGTATAAGTGGTGAGAGTAAACAGTCTTGTTTTGTACCTGATTTAAGAGGAAAACATTCTTTCACCGTTAAGTGTAAGGTTAGTTGTGGGTTTTTTGTTGGTGCCCTTTATTAGGATGCGGTAGTTCCAATCTTCTCCTAGTTTTTTTGAGTATTTTTCACATGGATGGACTTTGGATATTTTTTAACATTTTTTATTGATTTATAATCATTTTACAATGTTGTGTCAAATTCCAGTTTAGAGCACAATTTTTCAGTTATACATGAACATGTATATATTCATTGTCACATTTTTTTCTCTGTGAGCTACCATAAGATCTTGTGTATATTTCCCTCTGCTATACAGTATAATCTTGTTTACTATTCTACAATTTTGAAATCCTGTCTATCCCTTCCCACCCTCTGCCCCTTTGGCAACCACAAGTTTGTATTCTATGTCTATGAGTCTGTTTCTGTTCTGTATTTATGCTTTGTTTTTATTTGTTTTTGTTTTTAGATTCCACATATGAGTGACCTCATATGGTATTTTTCTTTCTCTTTCTGGCATACTTCACTTAGAATGACATTCTCCAGGAGCATCCACGTTGCTGCAAATGGTGGATGGACTTTGGATTTTGTCAAATTCTTTTTTTTTTTTCTTTAGTTTGAGATATCAGGTGATTTTTGCCTTTTTGTCTATTGATAATGGTATATTAGATTAATTGATATTTGATGCTAAACCAACCTTGCATTATTGGAATAAATTCCCTGGATTCAGTTTGTTAGTATTTTATCTAGAATTTTGTTTTGCCTACATTCATAAAAGATACTGGTTTGTAGTTTTCTTTTCTTGTTATGTCTTTGTCTGACTTTGTTATCAGGACAAACTGGCTTCATAGAATAAGTTGGGAAGGGTTTCCAAGTCTTCTAGTTTTTGGAAGACTTTTTAAAGAATTATATTTATTTCTTTTTAAAAGAATTCAGTAGAATGCATCAGTGAAATAATCTGACCTTGGATTTTTCTTTGAGGCAGTCTTTTTTTTAACATCTTTTATTGAGTTATAGTCATTTTAAAATGTTGTGTCAAATTCTAGTGTACAGCACAATTTTTCAGTTGTACATGAACATACATGTATTCATTGTCACATTTTTTCTCTGTGAGCTACCATAAGATCTTGTATATATTTCCCTGTGCTATACAGTATAATCTTGTTTATCTATTCTACAGTTTTGAAATCCCAGTCTATCTCTTCCCACCCCCTGCCCCCTTGGCAACCACAAGTTTATATTCTATGTCTGTGAGTCTATTTCTGTTTTGTATTTATGCTTTGTTTGGTTGGTTTTTTTTAGATTCCACATATGAGCGATCTCATATTGCATTTTTCTTTCTCTTTCTGGCTTACTTCACTTAGAATGACACTCTCCAGGAGCATCCATGTTGCTGCAAATGGTGTTATGTTGTCAGATTTTATGGCTGAGTAGTATTCCATTGTATAAATATACCACATCTTCTTTACCCAGTCACCTGTTGATGGACATTTAGGCTATTTCCATGTCTTGGCTATTGTAAATAATGCTGCTATGAACATTGGGGTGCAGGTGTCTTTTTGAAGTAGGGTTCCTTCTGGAATGGGAAAAAATTTTTGCAGATTAAACCGACAAAGGCTTGATCTGCAGAATATATAAGCAGCTCATATGACTCAATAAGTAAAAACCAAACAACCCAATCCAAAACTGGGCAGAAGACCTAAACAAGCAATTCTCCAAGGAAGACATACAAATGATCAATAGGCACATGAAAAAATGCTCAATATCACTAATTATCAAAGAAATACAAATCAAAACTACAATGAGGTATCACCTCACACCAATCAGAATGGCCATCATTCAAAAATCCACAAATGACAAATGCTGGAGAGGCTGTGGAGAAAAGGGAACCCTCCTTCACTGCTGGTGGGAATGCAGTTTGGTGCAGCCACTGTGGAAAACAGTGTGGAGATTCCTCAAAAGACTAGGAAGAGACTTACCATATTCTTGCTTTTATTTCTATTGGTTGAGTAGACTGTTCTAGAACATTTTTGAGATGTATGTCAGATAATGTTTTGCCTATATTTTCTTCTAGGGGGTTTATTGTATCTTGTCTTATGTTTAAGTCTTTGATCAATTTTGAATTTATTTTTGTATATGGTGAAAGGGAGTGTTCTAGCTTCATTGCTTTACATGCTGCTGTCCAGTTTTCCCAACACCATTTGCTGAAGAGACTGTCTTTATTCCATTGTATATTCTTGCCTCCTTTGTCAAAGATTAGTTAACCAAAAGTTTGTGGGTTCATTTCTGTGCTCTCTATTCTGTTCCACTGGCAGTCTTTTTTAAAATTATTAATTCAATCTTTATTGTAGATGTATAGAGATTTTCTGTTTCGTATTGAGTCAGTTTTGGAACTTTGCATCTTTCTAAGAATTTGATTTGTCAGATTCACCTAAGGTATCTAATACATTGGCATACAACTTTTTATTGTATCCTCTTATAATCTTTATTTTAAATTTCTACAGTGTTGGTAGTAATACCCTGTCATTCCTAATTTTAGCAATTTTCAATCTTATCTCATTGTTTCTTGTTCAAACTAGGTAAAATTTTTTCAATCTTGCCTATTTCCAAGAATCACCTTTTAGTTTTATTGATTTTCTTTATAGTTTTCCTATTCACTATTTTCTATTCATGTTGATTTCCTTCATTATACTTCATTTACTTTTAGTTTGCTATTCTTTTTTCCAGTGTCTTAAGGTGGAAGGCTGGGTTAATTTATTTAAGACATTTTTAAATATAGGTGCTTACACCTGTAAATTTCCTGGTGAGTACTGCTTTAACTACATCTTATAAGTTTTGGTATGTTGTGCTTGTTTATACTCATCTTAAAATATTTTCCAATTGCCCTCTGACTGCATTAACTCATTGGTTATTTTGGAGTGTGTTGTTTAGTTTTCATATATTTGTGAATTTCTCAGTTTTCTTTCTGTTGATTTTTTATTTCATTCCATTGCAGTCAGAGAACATATTGTGTATGCATTGTGGTTTGTTTTATGGCCTAAACATGGTCTATCCTAGATAATGTAAAATGTGCACTTAGGAGACTGTATATTCTGCTGCTGTTGGATGAAGTGTTCTATAAATGTTTCTTAGCTTTAGTTGGTATATAGTATTTTCTAAGTCTTCCGTTTCCTTATTGATCTTTTACCTAGGCATTCTATCCATTGTTGAAAGTTGGGTACTGATATTTCCAACTATTATTTTTGAATTGTCTATTTCTCCCTTAATTTCTGTCATTTTTGCTTCATTTTTGGGTCTCTGTTATTAGGTACATATGTATTTTTTATTACATCTTCCTTATGGATTGATCTATTTATCATAAAATGTCCCTCTATATCTGGAATATTTTTTTTTTGTTTTAAAGTAAAATTTGTCTAGTATTAGTACAGATCCTCTAGCTTGCTCATGGTTGTTGCTTCCATGATCTACTTTTTTCCATATTTTTAATTTCAACCTATTTGTATCTTTGAATCTAACATTTATCTCTTGTAGACAGCCTATAGTTGGAATTTATTTTCATCCAGTTTGACAATCTCTGCCTTTTTATTGGATTGTCTAATACATTCAAATTTAGTGTTATTATTGATTTAGTTGTATTTACACCTGCCATTTATTTTTTTCTATATGCTTCATTTATTTTTTGCTCTTCCATTTCTCCTTTATTTCTTTCTGATTCCTTTCATGGTTTTTTTTCCACTATTTTTTGAGTTATTTTCTTAGTAATTGTTCTACTCCTTACCATATACATCTTAACTTATTAGAATCTACTTCAGATTTATACTAACTTAATTCCAGTGATATATAGGAATAATATTATTCCTATATAACCCTATTACCTTTCCCTTATTTTCTGTTATTTGTATACATATTACATCTGTATATGTTACAAATATAACTATATGTTATCAAAATTATAAAATTTTGTCATTTAAAGAAGCTGTGAGCAAAAGAGATAAAAATGAATTTATAGTTTTTGTTATATTAGCCTTCTTATTTACCATTTCTGATTTCCTTCACCTCCTCACTTACTGAACTCTTTCTTGACAATTATCTCTCAGATACACTTCCTTGCTTTTTCTTGAATACATCAGGCCACTCATGTTTTAGTTCTCTTGTTTTAAGTATCCCTTAACTGTTACCAGGAATACTTCTTCCCCAGATAATCATATGATTAATTCTCTCATCTCCCTCATGTCTTTGCTCAAATGTAATCTTATCAATGAGGCATATTCTGATTATCTTATCTAAAACTGCAAACTTCCCCTTATACCCTACTTCCAGCACTACTAATCTCTCATGCCTTGCTCTATGTTTTTCATTTTCCAATATCACTTATCTCCTTCTAACATAATGTGAAATGAACTAGTTTATTACATTTACTTATTGTCTTTCTCCCCATCTTATAGTGGTATATAAATCCTATTACTGCAAGGTTTTATGTCTGGTCTGGTGACTGATGTTTCTCTGGTATAGCACTGAGGCTAGCCCATGGTAGGTACTCAATCAATATTGATTGAATAAATAACTGGATGGCATCCCAGCCTGTAATATTTCCTCCTTCAAATCTCTTCTCACCGCAAATAGAGGGACATTTCAAAAAGGCAAATCTGATTGTTTCTCTTATTTCCCCTGTTTAAAACTGCTACTGGGTTCCCACTGACAGGGTGCAAAAAGGGCAGAACAATGGAAGATAAAACTGAAAACAAGGTGATAGCAGATCTTTGTGGCTCTTGAATTCAAGGCTAAGGTATTTAAGTGTAATTATGTAGTTAATAAGGAGTCATTGAAGATTTTCTAATAAAAGAGTAATATAGTTGTATTATAGGAATATTACTTAGGACAGAAGTGTGACAATCAGGTTAGAAAGCATGGGAGATTAAAGGCAGGTAGAGTAGTTATAAAGTTTTTTTCAGTAAGTTTTAACAAAGAATAGTCATCTATATCATCATCATCCCATGCAGGAGTAGAGCACTTGGGAGTTTAGAAGTTGCTTTCCTCAAAATTATACCATATGCTCCTCAAAATAACCATTTAAGCAGTAGGGCAAAGATTATTAGTTTCCAGGTAAGCAGTATGAGGCCCAGAAGATTAGATTGCTCAAAAATCACAAAAAGTAAAAGTAGAACTGATATCTCTAACTGCAGGTCCAGTGGGCCTTCAATTTTTTCTTCACAACAAAAAGCTTATAATGACACCTATACAAGGCCCCAAATCTGCTTTCAAAACAGAGTCCCTAGATACCTTGGGCTATTTAAATTTTAATTAATTAAAATTAAATAAATATTCAGCTCCCCAGTCCCTAACCATATTGCAAGTGCTTAATAGTCAAATGTGGCTAATTGTTACTGTATTGAAATTCATGGAAAGTCCTATTGGACAACAATAGCTCAGATATTTATTCTATGTTTACTGAAATACAAATTTATGTAAGATAAAGCCTTCAAGACAAACTGAGGCTCTGAAATTCTTTAACATTTAGTTACTGAATCCAACTGGAAACTTTGTTTGAATTCTTCCTGAAATCATTCTGAATTAAGAGATTCCAAATCCACCATAGTTTTCCAGAAATACTTGGAAACCAAAAATTCAGCCAAGAATCAGATTGAACATCTCTTCCAAGGTGGAAACTATGGGGAGTAAAGGATGGGATGCAGATGACAGAGGCTGGCAGGTATAGTCAGGGAGGCAGAATGTTGATCTCAGAGAATCAAAGTTGAAATGGCCACAGTGCTAGATACTGAGGGAATTGTCATGGAACAAAACATATAGTCCAGTGAGGTCAGATAAGACCAAAATAACCAGGCAAGTCCAGAGCCAAGGTAGACAGAATCAAAGAGTATTAAACTATGACACAGAACACACTGAGGTGACCTTTGGCTCTGGGAAAAGTGTGCTCTTTTTCCTTGTTACTCTTGTGGATCCACAGGGGAACATGGACTCACAGATGCCTGCTGCTCTAGAATGTCTAAAGCCAGGGTTAGAATTGGATCATTGAACTCCTCCCACCAATGTTTTTAAAAGATCTGAATTGAATGCCTTTTCTTTCCCTGCAATGGATGCTTTTTCTTACTTACCACATACTCCCTCTGCTTTGCCACCAACTCCTAGTTGGACTTGTGCCCAGCATTTAACATTATGCTACCTGCTTGGGCTCCTGAAGGCATTTGAGTTTGTGATCTCTGGCCTATGTCCTGCTGATGCAACACTCTTCTTGTAAATTAAGGTAAAAATGTTAGGCCTCCTAAAATGTTCTTAAACTTGTTTACCTAGGAAGACAATGTGCAAGCTAATATAAACCAGAATGGCTTGCTCTAGGTTTTATAGTGCTTTATGCCCTGTTAATTTGGTAGAACATATTACATATTAGTGCAAGTAGGAGATATATTTACACAACATATATAAGTATATATACATAAGTATATATATTTGAACGTACATGTGTAATACTGTGGGAACTGGATATGGTAAGAATTCAGGGGAGAGAATAGTATAAACTGAAGTAACAGAAGAAGGTTTCTTGATGGAAATGGAATATAAATTGGGCCCTGAAGAGTAGGTAGGGTTTAAACTAAGAAAAGGGAACTGAAAAGAATTCTAGGTTGAACCATCTGAAATTCTAATATTTAATGTCTTTAGACATAAAACAGAAATTTCATATGATGCAATCTAACAGAGGAAATCAAAGACATTAGGATAAGGAGCTGACTTTGCTGGAGCAGAAGGAACTTTGGGGGGAGAAGAGAAAGATAAAGTTAAATGGTTGGAAGTGGCTAGATTAAGGAGCTTCTTGTAAGTGAAGCTAACTAATGTAGTCTTTTTTTATTATTGACTTATAATCATTTTACAATGTTGTGTCAAATTCTTAGTGTTCAGCACAATTTTTCAGTCATACATGGACATATACACACTCATTGTCACATTTTTTCCTCTGTGATTCCCTGTGCTATACAGTATAATCTTGTTTATTTATTCTACAATTTTGAAATCCCAGTCTATCCCTTCCCACCCTCCACCCCCCTGGCAACCACAAGTCTGTATTCTATGTCTATGAGTCTATTTCTGTCCTGTATTTATGCTTTTTGTTTGTTTGTTTGTTTGTTTGTTTTTGTTTTTGCTTTTTAGATTTTAGACTCAATAAAAAAAAATAAACAACCCAATCCAAAAATGGGAAGAAGACCTACACAAGCAATTCTCCAAGGAAAACATACAAATGATCAAAAGGCACATGAAAAAATGCTCAATATCACTAATTATCAGAGAAATGCAAATCAAAACTACAATGAGGTATCACCTCACACCAGTCAGAATGGCCATCATTCAAAAATCCACAAATGGCAAATGCTGGAGAGGCTGTGGAGAAAGGGGAACCCTCCTACACTGCTGGTAGGAAAGCAGTTTGGTGCAGCCACTGTGGAAAACAGTGTGGAGATTCCTCAAAAGACTAGGAATAGACTTACCATATGACCCAGGAATCCCACTCCTGGGTTTATATCCAGAAGGAACCCTACTTCAGGATGACACCTGCACCCCAATGTTCATAGCAGCACTATTTACAATAGCCAAAACATGGAAACAGCCTAAATGTCCATCCACAGATGACTAGATAAAGAAGATGTGGTATATTTATACAATGGAATACTACTCAGCCATAAAAAGCAACAACATAATGCCATTTGCAGCAACATGGATGCTCCTGGAGAATGTCATTCTAAGTGAAGTAAGCCAGAAGGAGAAAGAAAAATACCATATGAGATCGCTAATATGTGGAATGTAACTAATGTGGTCTTGATTATAGCATATAGAAACTATTGTAAGCTAGTTTGCAGAAGAGTTACAGGATAAATAAAATCTGTGTTTTGATGAAATGGGGTAAGATGTTTAGTTTGAGGCCATAAAAATGAATGGTCATAATCACTTATGGCATAGAGTTTTAATGTTGGCAAAAATTCATTTGCATACATGTTGGATTAGCAATACCCATTCAGCATTGCTGAGTTCTTTCCTTTCTTTAAAATAGGACTGGCCAACCCACCATTCACAAGCTTCTAGGGACATGTGAATATACTTCTGAGCAGTGATGACATCAATTCATTTTTAATTTAAAATAACAAAAAATAATTATTTAATATGTTTATCTTTTAAAATTAAATTCCTTGAAAGTATACTAGTATACATGAAATGAGCATACATATTGGTTAGAAGAGATTAAATGAGCAAGTTCAGATCTCAATCAATTTATTATAGCTAAACACTACTACCCACTGTGTTTGTTTTGACCTTTATACATTTTTTATTGTCTAAGTGATTTTCTACCCATAATTAATTATATGTTAAAATAAGAAACACTAGGAATATTGATACTGACATGTAACAATTTAATCAAAAACATAAAGCAACAATTTTGAGACTTTGCCTTAAGATTCTGTTCATCATATATAGATATGTAAGTTGCACTCATCCAGTATTCTTATACAACATAGCAAGTTATCTCTAATACCTCAAAAACTAATGTAAGAGACAGAAAATAAAGCAAAAATTATATTTAATTGTTTTTCCTTCATAGGAAAAAAGACCATCCATGTTATTTGCAAATGGAAACCTAAAATCTCTTTAACTTCATTATTCATAAACAAAACACCAAAATTACATTAATAAATCATTTGGCTTTTTCAAATCATAAAATTCAGGAATTACAAATATCTGATATTTGGCTACATTCATCAACAATTATTCAAACTAATCTAAATTTATTAGACATTGAGTTTTTATGAGTTGCAAAAGCTAAAGAACCCATGCTATCGTAGAAAATATAATTTTTCTATGCACAAGATCTATTGTCACATATTCACTGCTGTTAATTTGACAATTTATTCTCCAAAAATATAATATCTCCACAAATACATGTTATATTTGAAGTCGTGATTCAATGACTAAAGGAAGAGTGAGAAAAAATACAAGATGAGAAAAGTTGAAAGATGAGACACCTGATGTTCCTAATCTAGTCATTTATATATATGTATATATATATTTGATTCTCAAGCCAAAGATGTGCTACTTTTGAATGTATTTGTTCACAAATCATACTGTTACTTAACTAATTTACATTTATCAATGTGTATTAATGTTAAAGGGAAAAGGTGTCCTTATATAAACTATAATTGTTTTCTTTTAAATTAACTAAATCTATATTTGATATACAGATTTTTTAATATTTATTTTTATCATAAAATAACTAGCCTATGTAATGAAAAAATGAAATGATTTTTCTTTTTCTTAAGTTATAAGGGGGTTCAGGAGATTAAAGGTAATTTTAAAGTTTACAAACTGATTGGAAAACACTGTTTTCAAAGTCCTTCTGTTGCTTGAGAAATTGCTTGCTAAAATAAATTATTTTTATAACCATCCTTAAAGCAGAGAATAGTCATTGCCCTGTACCCCTGTTTGCAGAATATCAGTTTATTATCCCAGAAATTGCATTGGCCACCCCTAGCAGCCTGCACTGTTGCTGGTCTGTTTTCTTTAGATTCTTCCTTTGACTTCATTTAATGGGTTACTCATCTGGAAGCAATTATTTGTGTAAATGAGAGCCACATTTCTCACTTTTGCCTATGACTAGTTCCTAGGCAAAGTCTCACCCTTTTTTTTTTCTATTTTAAAAATCAGGTCAGTTATCACTTTTTAGGAGACCTTGGAAATTAGCAATGGAAACAGGCTCCTTGGCAATTCACTTAGTCTATCTGCCAGGCCAGCTTCCTAGCTTGCACAGCCTGTCTTCACCTTGCACAGATGGAACCATAACTGCTAAGGCATCACCCTTTCAGAGGCAGCTAAATCACCATTGTTTTCATGGTCATGCGTTTTCTCAGATAGTTATCTGAACTTTCTTTATGCTTTTTTATATCATTTTAAATTGGCCATCCCTATAACGCGTTAACTGTTAACCTCGAGTCTTTTGAAATACACTAAACACTAAGGTGCTGTCTCAGCTGTTATCTTGCTGAAGCCTCATAAAGACCCTGCAAATTAGGCAAAGTTATGATTAGTCCTTACAGATGAAAGGGAGAGAATGGAAGGAAATCACTTTCACTGAGTGCTTACTATGTACTGGGCTCTTTACTATGTGTTTTATATACACAATATCATTTAATTCTTCCTCACAACAGACTGGGGATGTAGGTACTGTTACTATCCACATTTACTTGATGAAGAAACACTCAGAGTGGTTGAGTAATTTGCCCACAGATACACAGTTAGAAGTGGCAGAGCCAGGAGTTGGATGTGTGACTTTAAGATTACTTGTATAGTTTAGGGTTTAGTTCCTATAAATATACCCTCCATGGACAATTCATAACAGGTTTCTTTGATGCAGGTATTTAATCCTAAATTACACCCCCAAAGAGGCTCAAACCACATTTTCTCTTAGTGAAATCAATGTGCACTCAGCCAATGAATTAGCTAAAAGAAAATATTATCAGGTAAACCCACTGGGGTTGGGCTAAAAGTAGGAGGTGGGGAAATCCTGTCTGTATTTCAGTGCCTTATAGAAATGAGCAATAAAATGAGGCCTAATCCAGTTTCTCTGGGTTCTTAATGACTGCAATTGACCCTTTTTTTTTTAACCTCTTCTCAGATTGTGGTAAGTTTGTGATGCCGATATCCCACCTAGCCTTGTGTCGTCTAATACTAGAGTTCTGTGCTTGGCTTTAGGAAGCTGTAGGTGCCCCTAAACTAGGCAGCCACACTATCAGTCTTCCCCTGTCCATGCCCATGCACTTGAAATATCCTATCTGTATCCTACTGCCCAGTTGAGACCACCACATGCCAAACTGTGACACTTTGTAAGGCTCTAATCTGTGTCCTCCAATTTTAACTTCATCTTCCATACTCACAGAGGTAATGTGCTATAGTAGAAAAATGACAGGCAATGACATAAAAGGAGATTTGAATCAAACCAAGATTTGAATGGAGGAGTGAATCAATATTGCAAATATATAATCATTTCTTCCCTCATATAACCTATAAGTTCAGTGCTGTGTCAACAAAAATCTCAATAAGATTTTCTTTCATGGAACTGATTTTAGAATTTTTATTTTGGAGTACATGTATAGTAACCAATTCATGTTTTTTAAAAGGTACCTAAAGAGTAGAACTTGTTCTACCAGATATGACATATGACAAAACTATATAAAGTAAAACAGTGTGGTATTAGTTAAAGAATAAACAATTAGCTCTGTAGAACTGAAGCATTTAGAAACAGATTATATAACTAGTATATGATATATTTGATTATATACAATTAGTATATAGTATGTAATTAGCAATTAGTATATGATATGTATAATCAGTATGTGGGAAAAATAGTATTTCCAACAGTGGTGAATAAATAGATTACTCAATTGTTCAATTGTTGAGACAATTGGCTGTTGATTTAGAGAAAAATAATATTAAAGACATACTTCGCAGAATTCACAAAGTTAGTTCTGGAATAGAGTTCCCAAAAAGAGACTCACATAGGAAAAAAAAAAAACACTCACATAGAAAACAAACTTACCAAAGGGGAGGGCAGGTAGGGACAAATTAGGAGTATCAGATTAACAGACACAAATTGCTATACATAAGATAGACAAGTAACAGTGATTTACTGTATAGCACAGAGAATTACATTCAATATCTTGTAATAACCTATAAAGGAATATAATCTGCAAAAAATTAACTGAACCACTATGATGTATGCCTGAAACTAATGCAATATTATAAATCAACTATAACTTTAAAAATATTACAAAAGCATTAAATGAATGTATATGATATATGATTTGAAGCTTAAGAAGTCCTTTTATTAAAGAAGAAAAACAAAAAGTAAAAATATAAAGAAGAACAATAATAAAGTTGACTACATTACTAGAATATAAGCAAAATACATGAATAGGAAGACATTTCACCAAGGAAAGTACATATACATGTGGCAAATAAACATATGTAAAGATGTTCAATATACTTAGCCATCAGAGGGATGTAAATTAATACTACAATAAGCTATCAGTATACACTCATCAAAATGCCTAAAATTAAAAAAAAAACACACAGGAACAACACAAAATGCAAGTGAGGATTCAGAGAAACTAGATTACTCATACATTGTTGGTAGGAAAATGAAATAATACAACCATTCTGGAAGAGTACGGTAGTTTCTTTAAAATTAAACATACATTTGCCCTGTAGCCCAACAACTTGCACTCTTAGTCATTTATCCCAGAAAAATTAAATGTATCTTTATACCAAAAATTTGTACATAAATATTCATAGCAGCTTTATTTGCAATAGCCCTACCTGGAAATATCCTAGATGGTTATATCCAGAAGGTTAATGCTTAAACTGTTAAATCCATACTATGGAAAACTATGCAGCAACAAAAAGGGACAAACTATTAATACACGCAACAACCTGGATGAATCTCAAGGATATTGCACTTAGTTAAAAAAAAAGACAATTTCAAAAGGTTACACACTGATGCCTCCATTTATATAAGAATTCCAAAAAGATAAAATTATAGAGATGGAGAACAAATTAGTGGCTGTTAGAGTTTAGGGATGGCAGAGAGGGGGAGGGTATGACTATAAAGGGAACACAAGGAAGATCTTTGTGATCATGGAATAGTTGTGCATGATAATTGCAGTGTTGCTTACAGGAATCTACACATAAGATTAAAATACACATACACACAAAAATTAATACATGTAAAAAATGGTGAAAACAGAATAAATTCTGTAGTCTAGTTAATAGCATTGTACTAATGTCAGTTTCCTGGTTTTGATATTGAACTACAGCTATTTAAGATGTCATCGTTATGCCAAACTGGGTGAAGGGTACAAGAAATTACTTTTGCAACCTTCTCTGAGCCTATAATTGTTTTGAAATAAAAAGTAAAAATATAAAATAAAAGTATCAATAAATTTGATTACACCATTATTAAAGACTTCTCTACGACAAAAAGATACCATTCTTAAGTTAAAATACAAGTTATAATATTGGGAAAATATTCACAACATACTTAGCTGAGAAAGGATTAATATGTAGAATATATAAAGTACTCTTACAGATCATAATAAAAAGATAACTATTCCAATCATAAAATACAAATAGTATACACAGACGTTCTAAAGATGAGGAAAATCAAATGATAAGTTCCTATGTGAAATAAAGTTCAACTTCATTAGTTATCAGGATAACGCAAATTAAAACTTTTTTTCACCAAGGAAGTTGGCAAAAGTAGAAATAAGTACTCTCAGACACTGCAGGTGAAGTATAAATTGTGACCATCACTTGGAAGTGCAATTTGACATTATTTATTAACAACTTAAAAGTGTCTATACAAAGACATATGGTTACTACAATAAATAAAATTTTGTACCTATGCACAGGGCAACATATGCAAAGATGTTCAGCATTATTGGCAATAATGAAAAATTTGGAGCAGCTTAAATGTCCATTAAGAAGGTACTGGCTGAAAATATCATAATTTGTGTATATAATGGACTACTGTTTATCAGCTAAAAAAGCTAATGATATGGAATTATCCATATAGATAGATAGCAATATATACATATATATAGATATAGATATAGATATAGATAGATAGCATATATACATATATACATACCTGAATAAAAAGTAACTACAGAACAATATATTCAGTATGGTATCATACAATCACACAAATCAAATGATATACTTTCTATGACTATATAAATTTGTATGTAAATGTACAGAAAAAGGTCTAGTAAGATATAGACCAAAAAAGAGGGAGGAATTAGGATAGAGATTTAGAAAGCAGTTTATTCTTATATGAAAATACATCAATTTTTCTAAGGATAAAGTATTCATACATTAAATGTAGAACTAAAAAAATAATAGGCTACCCATAAAACCAGTTACACTTGGGTTTGAAACCCCAGCTCTTTAACTTACTAGCTATGTGAGCTTAAGCAAGTGCCTTACCTTTTTAGGTCTCAACTTTTGTGTCTATAATCTAGGAATAAGAATAGGACTTACCTTGGGTTGAGTTTTAGAGAGTATATAAGTAAAATAATAACACATAGAAGACCCTCAGTAAATAGTGAATATTGTTAGCATTTTAAAAAATAACTTCTATATGAACTGATCCTGGCCTCCAGTGCATGTTCTGATCTGGTCATTCCATCCTGTCAGCCACCTCTTTGTCTGAGACCCTTCCAGCCATCCTTCCCTATAGCTGTACAGAACATCATATAGACAACAAACTGGAGGCATCAATCTCTTGCTGCAGAGAGTAGGTTAAGGTATTCTCCTATTTTGTTTTGTTTTAATAAATAAAGCTATTACAAACACTAAACCTAATTTGTTACCTACTGTCTCTCCATTTCTTTACCTTTTTTCACCATTTGTCTTTTGGATGTGCTTCTCTGAAGACAATTTGGGACAAGAACTGGACTGGGATTCAAATAACCTGGATTAGATTTCTTGTTCTGCAACTAATGATTAGGAGAGATTAGGCAATTGTTGAAACTCTTCCCTGTTTGTAAAATGGACAAATTCCTCCCCATCTTCCCTATCCGTTGTGCAAATCAAAGGAAAAAAATAAAATGAAAACACCTGTCTACTGTAGAGATCTATACAATGGAGAATATTATATTAATTGTATATTGCTTAATAAAACAATTAACCAATGGTTACTTTAAATAAATAATGTATAATTAATAATATAAATAATGTCAAATAATACTTTTTTGAGTAAAGGTAGATTTATTTAGAGAGATACATACTACATAGAGTGTAGGCTGTTTCAAAAAGCAAGAGAAAGGCCAAGAGGTGTAGGGGTTGTGTGCTCAGGTTAAAGTAGAAGTAGATACACACTCCATAGACAGATTGTGGGCTGTCTTTGAAGATGAGGGAGTGAGAGAGGCTGTGAAAGGCAGTGTTGCCAGTTCAAAAATAATACTTATTAATTTAATAAATAGCTCTATCTTGATGGAGGAGAAATACTCAACTAGAAATATTTTCTATATCATTTCTCCTGCACCAATATCTGTGGAAAACCAGGGCTGGTTCCAATAAGGGCTTATTCCATTCACCTTGTTCGCTAAGAACTGTAGGCCATGGTGTCCAGGAAAAGCTTATCAAGTGAAGGTCTAAATTTATCTTTACTCTCCTGAGGATAGACATTGTATATTCCATTTCTTACTATCCTCAAACTTAGCTTTAATATGAATTATAAATGAATATTATGTTCCATACATTCACCTTTGTGCCTGCAAATACATCATTTGTATTATAAGCCTTAGAGTAGATGTGAAAAATCATTCAAATGAAATTGGCAAAAAATAGCAGTACTGGAGAAAACCGTTTTTTAGTGTTTTCTTACTTCCTAGCATCTCTAGCAGGCAATAGCTGACAAAGTAGCAATGGAAACATGGACCACTAATTATAAAGGAAACTTCAATGTCATTTCAAGTTATCCAGCCCAGACAAGGTATAGTACTGATAAGCTTTGAGATCATCTCTCCTTTCAAAGTCAAATAAAAGAAATGCCATCCCTCAACAATCAGAGGACTAATATGGGCTATGTGTGTTTAGATAGTGTTTAGAAAATATTTATATAACTTAAAAGTACTTCACAAGCAGTCAAAAACTTAGAAGCAGTAGAGTTTAATGGTTAAAGTTTGAATTCCAGAGCCAACTGGATGGGTTTTGATTCTACTATTTATAAATGAGTGACCTTGGGGAAATTAGTTAACTTTTCTGTGTCTCATTTTTCTTACCTGTAAAATGGATATGAGGTTGTTTGGAGTACTAAATAAGATTTTTCATGTAAAATGCTTATTAGAATAATGCTTGAGACTTAGCAGGTGATTGATAATAATAATTATTATTGTTGTTATTATTATCATCATACCACCTGGTATAGCATGAAGCAGGACCACATATTATTTTATTTTTTAATTGAAGTAATGTTTGTTTACAACATTATATAAATTTCATGTATACAATATTATATTTCTACTTCTGTATACACTACAGCATGCTCACCACCAAAACCTCAGTTTTCATTCATCATCACACAGTTGACTCGCTTTACTTAGTTTACCTTCACCCCTGCCCTTTCCTCTCTAGTAACTGCTACTCTGTTCTCCATATCTATGTGTTTATTTTTGTTTAGTTTGGTTTGTTCATTTATTTTTTGCTTGTTTTTTTATATTACACATATCACGGAAATCATACAGTATTTGTCTTTCTCCATATGACTTATTAAAGACATAGGTTAAAAAAACTGAAGAGGACACAAATAAATGGAAAGATATCCTGTGCTCATGGATTGAAAGAATTAACTTTGTTAAAATGTCCATATTACTTAAGCAATCTACAGATTCAATGCAATTCCTATAAAAAAATCCCAGTGACATCTTTCACAGAAATAGAACAAAAAAATTTGCAAGAAAACAGATATAGATCAAAAGAACAGAACTGAGAGCCCAGAAATAAACCCACACTTATATGGACAATTAATTTACAACAAAGGAGCAAACAACATACAAAGTAGAAAGCTTAGTCTCTTCAATAAATGGTGTTGGGAGAACTGGACAGCCACGTGCAAAAAAAGAAGAAACTAGACCTCTATCTCACACCATACACAAAAGCCAACTCAAAATGCATTAAAAATTTGAATGTAAGACCTGAAACCATAAAACTAAAAGAAAACATAGGCAATATGCCCTTTGACATCAGTCTTAGCAGTGTCTTCCTGAATGTCTCCTCAGGCAAAGAAAATAAAAGCAAAAAATAAACAAATAGAACTACATCAAACTCAATGCTTCTGCACAGCAAATAAAATTATCAAAAAAAAAAAAAGAAAAGACAACCTACCGACTGGGAGAAGATATTTGCAAATCATATATCTGATAAAGGCTTAATATCCAAATTATAAAGAACTCATACAACTCAACAACAACAAAAAAAAGCCCAATCTGATTGAAAAATGGGCAGAGGAACCAAATAGACATTTTTCCAAAAAACACACACAGATTGCCATCAGGCATATAAAAAGATGATCAAAGTCAATAATTATTATGGGAATGCAAGTCAAAGCCATAATGAGATACCATCTCTCACCTGTTAGAATGGCTATTATCAAAAAGGCAAGAAATAGATTCTACTAATAGGTGATATCATGTGATATTTGCCTTTCACTGTCTGATAACCTATAATGGAAAATAATCTGAAAAATAATATATACATACTCAATCACTTTGCTGTACATCTGTTAACTAACACAACATTGTAAATCAACTATACTTCAATAAATTTTTATAAAAGGCAAGAAATAACAAGCTTTGGTGAGGATATGGAAAAAGGGAACCCTTTTACACTGTCGGTGAAAATGTAAATTGGTGTAGCTACTATGAAGAACAGTATGGAAATTCCTCAAAAAAAATTAAGAATAAAACTACCATATGATCAAGCTATTCCTCTTCTGGGTATTTATCCAAGGAATATGTAAACACTAATTTGAAAAGATATATGCACCCCTGTGTTCATCACAGCATTATTTACAATAGCTAAGATATGGAAACAACCTAAGTATCCATCAACATATGTGTGGATAAAGAAGATGAGGTATATGTATACAATGGAATACTATTCAGCTATAAGAAAAGATGAAATCTTGCTATCTATGACAACATGAGTAGACCTTGAGGGTATTAGGCTAAGTGAACTAAGTCAGAAAAAGATAAATACTTAAAAAAATAAATTTAATATTCCATTGTCACTACCATATTCATACCACCAGAAATAAAGCCCTTCTTATTAGAGACATTCAGACTACCTGTCTGATTGAGTGACTGACCCACTATACACATTTCTAAGCAGTTCAGTTGAATAATCCTAGACAAGATTTGATCATTTATTATGTGAACTTGGTTCTCTCCCTCTCTCTCCTCACTTGCTCTCAATCTCCCTCCCTCCCTCCCTCCCTCTCTTTCCCTCTGTCTATGGAACCTATGATTATATTACCTTACATGGCAAAAAGAACTTTGTTGTTGAAGATATGATAAGGGTATGGACCCTTAAATTATGAGATCACTTTGGATTATCTGAGTGGGTCCAATCTAATCACATGCATCCTTAAAATCTGGAGAACCTTCCTGGGCTGTGGTCAGAAGATGTGACTAAGGAATAATGGTCAGAAAGATGCAATATTGCTGGCTTTGAAGATGGGAGAAAGAGGCCCCGCATTCTTTGGAATGCAGGTGGCCTCTAGAAGTAGGAGAAAGCAAGGAAATGGAATCTCCCCTAGGGCCCACAGGAGGGATAAAGCATTTGACTTTAGCCTGGTGAGACCCTTGTCTGATTTCCAAGCTACAGAAATTTGCAGTCACAAAGAAAGGATATTTGGGAAAAAATTGCCTTTAACCTCTCTGAACTCCTGATCTTCCCATGACTATCCAGAAAGTTAGATGTAGTGTTTACCTTATGATAGTCTGACTGTACCAAAAGGAAGTAGAACGGACTAGTATTCTCACAGAAAGAGGCAAGATGGAGCTTCTCCTTTCTTGCCTTATTCATCTTTAGTCCTGTAATTCCTAATCCATTACTGGACCACAGCTAACCTCCCAACTTTGAGCATTTTCATGCCTAATTCTTCCTTTGGAGACAGTCTCCATCTGGATCCCAAAAGGTCAGCTTAACTAGAATTTCCTTCTTTGTTTTGACTTTAGTAAATGCCCCCAGTAATATATTGGGAACTTGTCTGTTCCAACTTTTCTCTTCCTCTGCTAGGATTCTCAGCTTAACTCAAAAGAAAGAGACCCCCAGGGAGCAGAATAGTTATGAGATTTTTCAAGTCACACTTCTCGCTCCGCAGGGTCAAAATGTCTGCGTGGGGTTTTTCAAACACAGCTGCTCCCTCTCTTTACTAAACTCTCTTGGAGGGATCATGGAATAAGAAAATTCTCTTCTTCAATATCTGCCTGGAAGCCAATACGAATATCGTCCCTACCAGCAAGGCTAGCTGCAAATTTAACTACTGTAAAGAGAGCTCTGAACTAAGCATATTCAGAGAGACATTTGAACAGCAAGCATAGCTTCTATCATCCTGTCATTTCCCACTCCCTCCCCCTAAACTTTTTCTTCCCTTCAAGCATCCTCTCATTCTCCCCTTGTTTGCCCCTCTCTCCTTTGTTCTTCTCCCTTCTCTCCTTTTTCACTTTCTTCTATACTTTGAGCTGAAAGCCACTTGTTTTTGTCTCAGTGAAGGCTTATAATCGCCATCTACTGGTTGTAGGATATAAATACAAGTTGTGGCTGTGTATTCATGAGTATTTGCATGCTTGATTATTGTCCATCTCTATGAGGTAATTATTTTCCTTTCTTATTTTCCTTTTTGGTTGAACAGTTAAAATTGTTTCTTGAAAAAGGTGAACTGTTGTTTATCAAGTCTTATGTTTTCATATAATGTGCTTCTAAGGGACTTTCAAGCTACAGTTACTAACTTATAATGTATTAAGCCCCTTCCTTCAGAGAGGGACTCTGTTCAATCCACTGAGTGCCCGGACCGCAGCAAGAATTTTGTGAGTATATTTCGAACAAATATTTGTTGATTGGTCCCTTGACACAGAAACAAAGCCTGTGTATATGTGTGTGTGTGTGTGTGTGTGTGTGTGTGTGTGTGTGTGTGTGTGTGTATGAACTGGCTATTTTTGCTGTTTGCCTAACTAGATCCCTTGCCTTTATTTCCTTCTACTCTAATCTATTCTACATTTGTTGATAGGTTGATTTTCCGGAAGTTGAGCTCTCTATTCATGCCAAGAAACTTTTTATATGTCTTTAATAACTCCCCATTTCCCACAAAATGAAGTTCAAAGTCATTGGCCTGACATTCAAATCTTTCACGCCTCAAATCTGACCTCATCCTAATTTGCTGAGTTCATCTCCTATAGCTCCCTTCATGACAAAAACAAATTACCTGTCATTTGCAAAACAGACTGTGCATTTCACTGTCTCTATACCTTCTATTAGAATGTGATTTCCCTTCCTTCTCCACATTTTGCAACCCTAACTTCTCTTCAAGTTTCCTCTTGTAAACAGTTGTCTCTTTTAAACCTTCTTTGATTATCAGTGGCATATATGTTGCCCCCTCAGAAGTGTCCTCTCTTGCTTCTGAACTCCCAGATCACTTTATCTTGATGTTTCTTGGCACTTTGAACTTTCTACTTTGTATTCTAATTATTTGTGTACTGGTTATATTCTTCCCACTGGATTGTGAGCTTCATAATCAGAATAGAATTATTAACACTTATTAATGCTTATTGAATACTTATAGGTCAGGATTACTGAGAGGTAATATAGGACCTAGTATGTAGTAAAGGCTGGGTAAGTGATAACTATCATTACTGTTATTATTGTTGCTCATTTTTAAACAAATTCTCCCAAATTTATCCACTGCTCTTTTAAAATATTTACCTTCAGAAGTCATAAAAAAAATCCAGCATGATTTCATCATTCAAAACTTTTGTTTCTTGTCTTTTTGTCTTCTTTTGAAAATTCTTACAGCTAGGCAACAGAAAGCCACTCTGCTTGTTTGAATCCTGACTTTGCCAATTTATAGTTGTATTACTTGGGGCAAGTCAATCCCTCTGTGTTTGTTTCCTCATCTATAAAATAAGGATAATAATAGTACCTACTGCATAGGGTCATTATGATTAGATAAGTTAATGTAAATAAGTAGTTATAACAATGTTTGCAACACAGTAAATACTATATAACTTTAGCTATTGCTATTATTATTATTTTTGGAGAAATACTATGAAACAGGCGCTTTGATGTACATTGCCTCATTTAATTCTCAGAAAAATGCTGTGAGATAATTTTTTTTTCTGTTTTGCAGACATGCAGCCCTAAAGTCAATAAAGTAAATATTCTTCAAAGGACTCACAGGTAGTAAAAGCCAGAGCAGGATTCAAACCCAAGTGCATTTGCTGCACCCTAGAAAGTTAAGAAAGCATTGTTATCAGTGTTATGAAAGGTTAAGAACATTTGCAAATATAGAAAAAGGAGGCAATTATCCTGAAGGTATGATTTGAAAGGGGCTCTGCCACAAAATCCCACTACTTAACTTCAGTGCTACAAGGTTTTTAAAACAACTGCTGTTACTTTATTCTATGTGTTAAGCATTTCCCTCTCTAGACTCATGCAAGGAACAGCACTTCAGCATGAATGAGTTTATCACATTCATTAATAATGATAGAAATGCTTAAAAACAGGAATCCCCAGAGGGGAACCATTTTCTTTAGGCCAACTTTGATATAGTGCACTGTATTCAGAGAACCTGATTTAACCTGGGTTCTTTCTCCATCTCAGTTTGGAAGCAGCAAGTTTGGGTTAACAGGTCCTGGGTTCAAATCCCAGCTTTGGCACGTCTTAGTTGTATGACCTTGGGAAAATCACTAAGCCTATTTCCTTATCTGTGAACTGGGGATAACTATTTCTACTTTAGAAAGTTTCAAGGATTAAGTGACTGAATGCATGTAAAGGATTAGTGCAGTTCTTGGCACATGGCCAGTGTATAAACATTAGCTGTTTTATTCTGGCTTCTGTTGGCTTCTGTGCAGGGCAAGCCCTAGCCTCCTGCCCCTACAAAAGGAACTGTGTCTTTACTTTCTTTTTCTGTTGATTCATCATTAGTGTAAAGAAATGAAATTGATTTTTGTACATTAATCTTGTAACCTGCTACCTTGCTGAATTCTTCAACTAGTTCTAGTAGTTTTTTTGTGGACCTTTTAGGGTTTTCTATATATGGTATCATTTCATCTGCAAATAGTGACATTTTCACCTCTTCTTTTCCAAATTGGATCCCTTTTAATTCTCTCTCTTGCCTGATTGCTGTGGCTAGGACTTCCAAGGCTACGTTGAATAGGATGGTGGTAGTGGGCATCCTTGTCTTGTCCCAGATTTTCATGGGAAGCTCTTGAGTTTTTCACTGTTGAGTACTATGCTAGCTGTAGGTTTGTCATATATAGCTTATATTATGTTGAGATATGTTCCCTCTATATCCACTTTGGTGAGAGTTTTTATAATAAATTGGTGTTGAATTTTATCAAATGCTTTTTCTGCATCTGTTGAGATGATCATGTGGTTTTTGCCCTTTCTCTTGTTGATGTGATATATTGGATTGATTGATTTGCGTATGTTGAACCACCCTTGGGTCCCTGGGATGAACCCCACTTGATCATGATGTATAATCTTTTTTATGTGCTGTTGGATTCTATTTGCTAATATTTTGGTAAAATGGGCAAAAGACCTAAACAAGCAATTCTCCAAGGAAGAAATACAAATGATCAATAGGCACATGAAAAAATGCTTAATATCACTAACTATCAGAGAAATGCAAATCAAAACTACAATGAGGTATCACCTCACAACAGCCAGAATGGACATCATTCAAAAGCCCACAAACTACAAATGCTGGAGAGGCTGTGGAGAAAAGGGGACCCTCCTACACTGCTGGGGAGAATGCAGTTTGGTGCAGCCACTGTGGAAAACAGTATGGACATTCCTTAAAAGACTAGGAATAGACTTACCATATGACCCAGGAATCCCGCTCCTGGGCATATATCCAGAAGGAGCCCTACTTCAGGATGACACCTGCACCCCAATGTTCATAGAAGCATTATTTACAATAGCCAAGACATGGAAACAGCCTAAATGTCCATCAACGGGTGACTGGATAAAGAAGTGGTGGTGTATTTATACAATGGAATACTACTCAGCCATAAAAACTGACAACATAACACCATTTGCAGCAACATGGATGCTCCTGGAGAATGTCATTCTAAGTGAAGTAAGCCAGAAAGAGAAAGAAATATACTATATGAGATCGCTCATATGTGGAATGTAAAAAAAAAAAAGAAAAGAAACTAAATACAAAACAGAAATAGACTCATAGACATAGAATACAAACTTGTGGTTGCCAAGGGGAGGCGGGTGGGAAAGGACAGTCTGGGAATTCAAAATTTTTAGATACCGACAGGCATATGTAGAATAGACAAACAAGATTATACTGTATAGCACAGGGAAATATATAGAAGATCTTGTGGTAGCTCACAGCGTAAAAGAATGTGACAATGAATATATGTATGTTCATGTATAACTAAAAAATTGTGCTCTACACTGGAAATTGATGCAACATTGTAAAATGACTATAACTCAATAAAAAATGTTAAAAGTAAAAAACAACAAAAGTTTTGTCAGCTATTTGAGTATGTTTAAAAAATAATAATCATAAGCATAATCCTGACATTTGTATGCCTTTAAGTTTTAAATAAAGTGTTTATAAGTATCTTGGGGGCCTTTGCAATTGAGATAAACAAATCCTTACTTTACATATAAAGAAACTGAGGCCCTTTGCAGAAGGTTTAGTGACTTATCCAAGGTCATAGGTTTAGTGAGCAACAGAAAAAATGAGACCAAGGTCTCCTGTCTGGTGTTTTTCCTCTCAATCAAATTAACTCTGAAAGACCTGGATAAAACCTCAAAGTTGTTTAGCTCCTTTTTTGCTTGCTGGCTTTGCCTCTCGTACTTTTTCATCTTCTGCCAGTGGCTCTTCCTTTTTATTTTCTTAACAAAATCACCTTGTCTTTTCTATTTCTAGGAAAAATATGAGAGACCTAATTTTGCCAGTAACTTTCTTCTTTTATGTTCAATATAATGTACAATGGTTTAATTCATTGTTATCTATTTCTTGATCAGTTTCAAGTCCTTGAGAGAGAGTGTGCACACCATACATACAAAAGTATCTCTCAGCAGTGGAAATAGGAAAACTATCCAGAAAAAAATGCCCATGACTTTCAGTAGATAAAACTGAGTAGCAGAAAATAATTAAGAAATAAAGGTTTTCCTTTGTCTGCTTGGTGCTTTTCTTTTTCTCTTTCACCTGTTTTCATTTCCTTTCCTTTGTTCTTTTTACTCTCCAAACACCAGAGGAAGAAGAAAATCAGCCCAAACCTTGAGTTTCCTAACTTTTGTCATTTAAAGCACAATCTTAAATTCCTTAAACATTATCTAGACTTTATACAGAGTGTTCAGTTGACCTACTATTAGCATCTGGGCCTTGTTACATGGCTTTCCTTTTTGGAACGTGTAATCATGTTGCAATGAGACAGAGGTCATAGCACAATGTTTTTCTTCCTTTCTTTAAAAAGAAAAATTGGAGGTGACATCAAGGGGTGGTGATAAGTAATTCACATATGAAATAGCCATGTAAAGTGAGAGAATTTTCAAATGATCAGTTATCCAGAGGGAGAGATGTAGAGAACATATGGTATACTAACGTCATTTTCTTTCTCCCACTAGTAACGCATCAATGGAATTAAAGCAAGCAGATGTTAGCCTTCACAAGTCCATGCTAGATGGGCTTCATGATTGCCTATCTCCTTCACTATGTCTCACTTTATTACTCAATATTAATCAAACATTTGGAAGCATCCGATAGAAGTGCTGCATAATCCAGCTCTGTGATTTACTGTCTGATTCTTTCAGCTCCTGTTTGCCTCTTGTTTGACTTTCATGTGGAGTAGAAAAGGTCAATCAATCACCCTAGGAGCCGTGAGTAGTCCCTCCGGTTCCCATTTGTTGCTGTCAGTCCACCCTGATGCCTCCCCCCACAGACCTGCAAGAAGTGTTCCTACTCACCAACACTGAGAAAATAATTGATTTGTAGGAGACCATTCTTCAGCTCCATTTAGGAGGTCACCTACCAGGTTTGCTGCTCACTGTCAAAGGGAATTTAATTAACACACTGCAAGTGTTACAAACTCTTCAATGATCAATATTGTCACCAGCTGTCTTGAAGTTTCTGACCATCCATTTCTTGGCTATCTAGGGATGCCCAAGAATAATGGAAGAACTCTTCCAAGTTGTTTCTTTTTCTCCTTCTCTTTCTCTCAATTTCCTTTTTCTTATACCAGGCTGATGGAAAGTGTTTCAATTTCTGCATCTGAGAGCCATGCATTAATATGATCAAAGGGGGAAAAGACTGAATTCCTATTTAAAGCAAAAGCAAACTCTGAAAACAGTTTAATGAACACCACATTATTACCAAATTGTGGGCTAAACAGTGTGTGTCTGAACATCAGTCAACATATTTCATGCTTTATGTTTGCTGCCAAAAGCATTTAATAAATCTGTAGCTTTTCCTGATTCCTAAGATTCTCTACAAAGAACTAAGGTGATATATACATTTATAATGTGTCCAATTGGATTTTCAAATAATATTGCATTTGGAAACATTCCCAAATTAAATATTATAATCTGTCCATCCCTGTCTGAGATTCTTAATGCTTCCTTATTAGATGTTGTTCAAACAATAGTCTGTGCATTCTATATGATGGTGAATGTAATAATGTCTCTTAAAAGAAAAAAAAAAGAGATTAAACAAATAAGTTGTGACTCACCAAGTTCCCTAAAGCATACATACCATATTTTGACAGTTCATGTCTGGCAACATCTGGTATCACACTTATACCACAGACTAGTAAGATACATTGTGAATTAGCCTCAGGAGAAAACTGTATTTGCTTCTTTTGCTTGAGATATTTAGCAAAGCCATCATCTGAATTATTTTCTCAACAAAATTTGAGTTTAAATAAAAAGAAACCAACAGTATTTTACCTCAGTTTTTGGATTCATTTTCCATAGGTCTCAAGTCAAAATAAATTTCTTAAGATTAAATGCCATCATATCCACTTTTAAACAATAGAATTAGAAGCAGAAGCCATAGGTTTTTGTCCCAGTACTGTCAGGTTCCAGCTGTATGGCCCAGAGGCAAGGAAATGTGAGCTGTAGGCTACAGCCAACTGCTTCAGTTGAAAAAAGAAGACTATTTTTTTCTGTCAGATAAAAAAAAAATTAATGTATTTCTCTTTGGTTTTTCTACTGAACCATTTGATAGGAAGTTGCAAAAATCATGACTCTTCACCCCTAAATATTTTGGTATATTTCCAAAGGACAAATACAATATCTTGTATAAAATAGTACAATTATCAAATTGAGGACAGCTAATATTGATGCAATTCTAGTATCCTATGTACAGTCTGTATTCAAATGTTGCTAATTATAGATAGAATGACTTCTAAAATGACTTAAATAGAAGAAAGATATAGCATGATTAGATCAGGGGAGGAAGTAATATATTGTAAAGATTGTCTGAATCTGAGAAGTTTCAGTTTGTCTCAGTTTGCCCTCATTTAAAATGCTTCTCATCATATGATGTCCTGGACATCTGTTCTTCTTTCTCTTTCCCTCTTTCTTCCTTCTTCCCATAAGTTAAAGTGAGATTCTGTAGCAAGGAAAGGAGTAACTGCTGATGAAGTAAAGATATCAGTTAAAATCATTATTGCTGAAACATTAATTTTACCTATTTTAATTTAATTTTCTTTATAAAATTTTTTATTTTTAATTGTGGCTACAATCATATATCATTAAATTTACCATTTTGTGGTTAACACTCTGGACTTTGGAAAGCAATTTTAAAGTTAACAATATTGGTATTAAGAGTTCAATGAAACAACAATTTAAGACAATATGAAAAAAATGAAGAATGAAGATTCCTTCTTGGATCAGTGACAAAGACTGAATGCTTCTACTAGAAAGTACACGCTTGCATTTTCAATCACTTTCATGTTTTTATCCATTGTTTAAGGAGATGCGCAATCAAAATCCTGTCCTTAGCTAGGGTAGGGGTCTAAACAATGCTGGCAAAATGCTTAACATGTTTGCAGAATGCACTAACTAATGCCAAAGGTGGATGATTCAGACATCCTGTAAGTGTAACTGAGTAGAGAGGAAAATGAATGTGAAGAATATCTAAGCATTAACCATGCCTCTCAAAATCTCCAAAGTCTCCAAAGGTGAATAATGCCCAGATCCTAACCCAAAGTCTGGGAGAGATGGGATTGTGGTGGGGGGGTTGACTGCCAACCAGACATACATCTTTAGGGCCTATTCATCTTGAGAGGGTCTCAGAAAGATCTCTGGAATGCCTGTAAGCCAAAAAGGAGAAATAAAATCATAGCCTGAATGCATGTGTCTTTATGAGAGTAGTCATCTCTAGTATGTTCTGCAATGTAGTGGTTAAATATGTGGATTGTGAAGCCAAGAGGGTACAAATCCCAGCTCTACATTTTAGCTGTTTAATGTTGAGAAAATTACTTAATATTCCTGTGCCCAGTTTCCTTGTCTACAAAATGGGAATAATAGTATATCTTTATCTCATCAGGTCATTATGAAAATTAAAAGCTAATATTTGTAAAATGACCAGTGCCAAATACAGAAAAAACTATGAGAGTGCTTCTTAATCAAATAATTTGGTGTTCTTAGTAACAGATTCTTTAAAGTAAATGTTGATGTGTTAGTTATTAGAAATATGATAAAAATATATTGGAGAATGCCAAGTAAAAGCAAGTGTATGATGTCTGTAAAGAAGTTAGTAAAAGACATCTGTTTTGTGTGTTAGCTCCTTCACCAATCAGTGGTGTGGGTGGGCCCTGCCTCACTCTCTCCTATGGCTCTGACTGGATGACAATCAAAACAAAACCAGGATAAAGTGATCAAAAATAAAACCACTGGGGAGAGACTAGGATGGAAATAATAGATGAACAGAAAATTCAACAGCTAAGGAGTGTCTGGAGCAGATGCCATCAGGATATTCAAGAAGCTTGGTCTTAGAGCCCCACGCAGATTTCTCACTCATTTCCTACTTCTCCCCCTGTAGAACCAGCCATTCTCAAACCTGTTCTATTCCTTTGCTCTTGCCATTCTTGTTATTTGAAATACCCTCCCTTTCCTCCAGCACCCATTCTGCAAGGTCCATTTTCTTCACAAAGCCACAATTGCAATATAATGAAGTGCCAAAAAAAACCCCAAAAAACCCAAAACTGAGACAGAGAGTTTATACCTTCACCTCTGCCATTTTCTAGCTGCCTAATCTTGGGAGAGTTGCCTAATCTCTTTGAGATTAAATACTTTATTCAGTTAAATTGGAGTCAGTAAATACCTACTTGATCAGTCTCTTATGGGGATTAAATGAGACAATGTATATACAATGCAATATAATTACAGAATAAATGGCAGTTCTATATTTTAATTGTAATTTGTCCCTTTTCTGAAATCATGCTATCTGTACCCTTAGGGCTGAACATTTTGTAGTTTGTATTTTAATTTTTGAAATCATCTCCCTTACTATGAGGCCCTGATGACAATGATCACTTATGTATGAGTCAAAACTTTCCATTTGTAATAGGGAGAAATTCAACTAAAACTGATTTTAGAAATGCAGGAAATTTATTCATAATTGAAAACTCTAGGAAGACTCAGGGGCTGAAAAATGTCACAAGGAGTTGGTCTCTATTTTTCTTTCCATGTATATATGTCTGGGTAGTGCAGGTGTGGCATTGGGTGGGTAGTCTTTAACAGCCCTATTCCTACATCTAACCAGTTGCAAGTCCAGTGGAAAGAAATAGCTCTTTCCAATAGTTCCAGCAAACATTCTGGAGTTAAACTAAATATCTATGGTTTAGGGGGAAGTAGTTCTGATTGGTCAGATCTGGCTCATGTGACAACTCTACTTGCTGCAGAGAGATGTCAGCCACACTGGACTCACATAGACTGAGAATGAGAAAAGGATGTTTCCTTAGAGAAAAATCAATATGTATGACACAAAAAGAAGGAATGGATGATAAGAAAGAAAAATAATACTGGCATTTTGTAAGCCACACTCTCTCTTATAAATGTGGAAGACATCATAGCCAATATACTTAGTCTTCTGCAATCAGTCTCATCCTAAGTGGCCTTCAAGTCCACATACACACTGAAAACTACATCCTGCATAGCTATGAAGGGAAATGTCTTAAAGCATATATCTTAAATATCAGATCACAGAAAATTTCCTCAACTTCTACTTCCAGCCAAAATATAGTAGCAGGGACTAGATTTACCCTCTTACTTGAAACCACCAAGATGGACAAATTATATAAAATAACAGTTTTTAAGATACTGGATATCAGGAAACAAAGGACAGTGATCTCTGAGAGATGAAAAACAAATGAGATGAGCCCTATGATTGTCCCTGTTTACTATTGTGAGAGAGTTCCCAGGCCACAGAACAAAGAGATGGAACACAGGCAGAGCAAACTCCCTGTGTTAAGGAAATGGAGCTAAAATCCCAGGGAGACTAAGTTGCCTTGAGTTCAGCAGACAAAATACCAGGAAAGAGCTACAGAGAAAGAACCCTGGAGAGTTGCAGACAGTTTTAGCAGAGTACTCATCAGAGAATGCATGTAAGTAAACTGCTGGAGAAATGACTGTCTGATAAGATTACAAAGAATAGTAGTCACATAGGGCTAGAATTAGTGTCTATTACTACCCGTGATATTGGAAAATCTTATAATTTATAGGCAAACAGGTACTCTGAAAGCATTTGCCTTAGTGGTGGGGAATAATGAATCTTGAGTCTACATTCCAGACTAAATGCTGTTCTTTTCCTGCCTAACAAATCTTACAATGAAGACTTGGAATGATCAAAACTGTTTCCAGTCAACCTAATGGTAGCTCAGAGTAAAGTTCAAGAATATTTACAATACAAAAATATCCAGCATTCAAAAAGGCAAAATTCACATTTGATATCCAATCAAAAACTACCAGGCATAAAAAGCAAGGAAATGCATGCCATAATGAGAAATATTAATCAATCAAAACTGATTCAGAACTGACACTGATGTTAGAATTAGTAGAAAAGGATGTTAAAACAGTTATTGTAACTATATTCCATATGTTTAAAAAGCTAAGTAGAGACATGAATGATGTAAAAAAGAACCAAGTTAAACTTCTAAGGATTAAAAACTACAATGCTTGGAATTTAAAATTCACTGGCTGCAATTAACAGCAAATTACAAAATTATACATCCCAGAAGAAAAATGTTGGTGGACTTGAAGACATAGCAATACAAACTATTCAAATATAAACAGAGAAATAAATGATAATTTTAAAAGTGAAAACATCAGTAAGCTCTGGAACAACTTCAAGAATTCTAATATATATGTATTTGAAGTACCCAAAAGAGGGAAGGCAGAAAAATATTTGAAGAAATAATGGCTGAAAAGTTTCTAACTTTGATGAAAACTATAAACCCACAGATCCAAGAAGTTCAATAAACCCTAAGCACGAGAAACATGAAGAAAATTAAACTGTACCAAAGTGTATCTTAATCAAATTGCTAGGAAACAAAACAAAACAAGTGATAAAGAAAAAATCTTAAAATCAGTCCAGAGAAAAAATACATATTACATACAGAGGAACAAAGATAAGGATGGCAGTACTTTTCTCATCAGAAGCAATGTAAGCAGGAAGACAGTGGAGTAACATTTTTAAAGTGCAGAAAGAAAAACACCTTTCAAGCTACAATACCCTATCATTAATTAAATGAAAACTGGAGTTGTTAATATCATACAAGTTTTGTTGTGAGGGGAAACAGAAAAAAAAATGCTTTTTTCACAATGTTTGCTTGTACATGTCAGTAAGAAAAATGGCCATTTTGATTCCATGCAGTAATAGAAGGAAATACAATTTCAACAACTGGCTGTCTGAAGACAAATAAAATGAAAAAGTCCTGATTTGTCTTGGTGTTTGTGTTCACATGAGGGCCAATTTCAAGCTACTTGCTCACAAATTTCCTGAAAACTTAAAAGTAGGCTCTCATGAGCCAGTCCCAACTAGCTTCAACATACCACTATTCCATGCTATCAAAATATGGGTATATCATTATTTTATTCCTGCCAAGTGGCTCTCTTTTGAAAATAAAAAACATTTAGAACCACTGTTTGAAATTTAAACTCTGAAAAATTAAAGGCACACATATGATCTAGGGGATATAAATATGCTCTAAATTTGAAAAAGGATTTCTAGCAGTATTCCACCCCCAACACTTCCTTATTGAAAAATTTAGCCTTTCTTTTTGCCTTAATAAATCTAGGCACCTGTTGCCTGAATAAATAGAAATCTGGTAGGACATTAAAATTTCACCATGGAAATTGAGAATGCCTGCAGAAGATGAGAGGAAAGGCCTTTTGGGATGTCCTAGGCCACTCTGTTAAATTCTTGAAATAAAAGTTAGGGAGAAGACAGAAAATGGCAGAGTAGAAGGACGCTCGCAGCTCACCCTCTCCCACAAATGCACCAAGACTCACATTCACAGACCCACTCAGCCAACCAGAGCACCTGCAGAACTCCGACAGAACATCGCCTTCTTCAAAAGATAGAGACACCAAAAATCTGGTAGGAGAAAAGGAAAAAAGAAAGAAGAAAAGGCAAAGCAGAGCAGGACGGGTCCCGTGGGGTGGGAGTGGCAAAGGAGGACTGGCACTTATTCCCTGGGTCTCCCCTCTCCAACTGAGAGGCCAGCGGGACAAAGGGGGAGCCTCCGAGGCTTGGATCTGTACAGAGCAGCCCTTGACCAACAGAACTAAGTTAAATGGGCACCGAGGGTCCCCGCAACACCCAGCCTGAGACGTGGGCCGGCAGTTGGGGGCAGGGCTAGGCTGCCCAAGCTGGGCGGAGGACGGGGGTGGCTGCACTGAGGCAGCCCCGGGGGACTGCAGGGGGCTGCACACCGTGGCTGTGGGTGCACAGGGCAGAACAACCTGGGCCCTCCATAAAACAGCAAGGTTGATGTGCTCTCGGGGAAAGGGTGCACACCCCCATTTCTGAAAACCTGCGGAAAGTTTTTGGGTGAAGAGAGGCGGGGCTCAGGCACAGCCACCATATCATCTGGGGCTTAGCATCCAGGCGGGGGCAGGGGCAAAACCTGCATCCGCACCTAAGGGCTTAGCAGCCTCAAAGGCTAGACGGAGACTAGTCTACAGCCTGAGGCAGATAGGATCCTTCCATCCTGGTCCCTCAGAGAACTTGCTCCGGCAAGACAAACAAGGAGCTGGGTTTTGGCCCGGAGCAGGGACAAGGCTGTTCCTCGGTCTTCCCGGAGCCTACCTGCGGAGTGTCAACCCGAAGCAGAGCACGCAACAGCACAGAGCAGTGGAGCGACAGGCACCGGGAGAGGGAGTGCGGCCCCCCGCCTTTCAGGCAGGAGTGCAATCCTTGACCACAGTGCTGGCAGAGGGCGCGACCCGCCCTCCTACCTGGCCAGTCTACAACATCTGACTGCAGCATCAGGAGGGGCAGTGATCCACCCGTCCACAGCAAAGGAGAGCTGCACCTGACCCAGTTTTGGGAGGAGGCGCGATCTGCTTGCCAACAGGCACTGGGAGCAGCACAGAAGAGGGCGCCAACGGAGGGCCTCTGGAAACAGCAAGCTGAGCTTCCAAAACAGGACAAAGACAGAAAGACTTCACATTCAAAACACACAGTCTCCAGGAGAACACCAACACCCCCCCTTTTTTTTAAATCTGTTTTTACCTGTTCTATTTTCTATTACCATCTTAATTTTTACTTCTTAATCCATTTTTATTTGTCTTCGGTTTTGATGTCCTGTTATTGATTTTACATAGGTTTCAAATACAGCTTTTCAGCTCCCCCCCCCTTTTTTTTTTAAAGGTTTTAAAAGTATGTATCAACTCGATTTCAATTCTGCTTCAACTTGCTCTTCTAATATTCATTATACACTGTATTCAAACCTTTTTTTCCCCTTCTTTTAAAATTTTTTTCTCTCTCTCTATTTTTTTATCTTTTATTCCTAAGTCTTATTCCTACATAGGCATTAGATAGATAAACTCCTTAAGGACCACAATAGGTAACTGATACTCCATAAACCACAGACCAGAGAGGTATGAGCAAGATGAAGAAGCAGAGAAACCATGCCCAATTAAAAGAACAAGAGAAATCCCCTGAAAGAAAGATCAATGAAATAGACATCGATAGCCTACTAGACCAAGATTTCAAAAAAGGACTCATCAACGTGCTGAAGGAACTAAAATAGATAGTGTTTAGAGATATAAAATGTCAAAAATGAAATTGAAGCTATAAAGAAGAGCCAAGTAGAATTGATAAACTCATTGGCTGAGATGAGGAATGATCTAAAAGCCATGCAAAAGCGACTAGATAATGCAGAGGAACGAATTAGTGACCTAGAAGACTGGACAATAGAAAGCACCCAATCAGAAGAGCTACAAGATAAACAAATAAAAACAAATAAAAATAGCATAAGTGACCTATAGGATAATATAAAGCACGCCAATCTTCACATAATAGGGGTCCCAGAAGGGGAAGAAAGATCAAAGGGGATTGAAAAGGTTTTTGAAGAAATAATGACTGAAAATTTCCCAAACTTAAAGAAGGAATCAGATATCCAAGTACAGGAAGCTCAGAGGGTGCCAAATTGGAAGAACCCAAATAGACCCACACCAAGACATATCATAATCAAGATGGCCAGAGTCAAGGATAAAGAAATGATCCTAAAGGCAGCAAGAGAAAAGCAAAGAGTGAGTTACAAGGGAACCCCCATAAAGCTCTCAGCTGATTTCTCTGCACAAACACCACAGGCAAGAAGGGAGTGGCAAGATATATTCAAAGTCCTGAATGAAAAAAAGATGCAGCCTAGGATCCTTTATCCAGCAAGGCTATCCTTTAGGATAGAAGGAGAGATAAAGAATTTCACAGACAAGAAACAGCTGCAGGAGTTTAACAACACTAAACCCATGCTAAAAGAAATATTGAAAGGTCTACTCTAAATAGAAAAGCAGCAGGATGCGACAGAAATGAGAAACTCACAACTGGAAAGGTGATAACTCATGAATTACAATTAAAATAAACACAAAATTATAAAAGAAGACATACAAATCATTGAGAGTGGGAGAAGGAGGCAGGGAAATATACAATTGTTTTTCTTACTTTTTTAAAATTTTTTGTTCTCGGGAGGATGAGGATGAGATCATGTTACCATCAGTTTAATAAAAACAGTTACAGTAATGGGCTAATACACTTTTGAAAAAGGGTAACCACAAGCCAAATACTTACAAGGGAGTCACAAAAATTAAATAAAATGTATGATAACACAAAGGAAAATTATCAAACCACAAAAGAAAGAGGAAAGGAACAGAGTGGAAATACCAAATCAACTTCAAACATAAGTTCAAAATGTCAATAAACACACATCTATCATTAATTACTGTAAATGTTAATGGACTAAATGCTCCAGTCAAAAGACATAGAGCAGCATACTGGATAATAAAGCAAGAACCTTTAATAGGCTGCATACAAGAGACCCAATTTAGGGAGAAGGACACATAGATTGAGAGTGAAAGGATGGAAAAGGATATTCCATGCAAATGGAAAATCCAAAAATCAGGTGTTGCAATACTGATTTCAGACAAAATAGAATTCAAAACAAAGTCCATAAACAAAGATAAAGACGGACATTTTATAATGATTAAAGGAGTGATACAAGATGAGGATAGTACACTCGTTAATATATATGCACCCAATATAGGAGCACCTAAGTACATAGAACAATTACTAACAGAGATAAAGGGGGATACTGATGGGAATACAATCATAGTTGGAGATTTCAACACCTCATTAACATCACTAGACAGACCTTTCAGACAGAAAATAAATAAGGCAACAGAGAAATTAAATAATACAATAGGAAAATTAGACTTGGTGGATATTTTCAAAGCATTACACCCCCCCAAAAAAATAGGATATACATACTTTTCAAGTGCACATGGAACATTTTCCAGTATTGATCATGTACTTGGGCACAAAAGAAACCTCAACAATTTTAAGAAGATAGAAATTATCTCAAGCATCTTTACTGACCACAATGCATTGAAACTAAAAATCAGCAACAGGGAAACAAAGGAGTAAAAAAGGAAAGCATGGAGATTAAACAATATGTTATTAAAAAACAATGGGTCAATGAGGAAATCAAAGCTGAAATTAAAAAGTAACGAGACAAATGACAATGAAAGCACAACCACTCAAAATCTATGGGACACAGCAAAGGCAGTTTTAAGAGGGAAGTTTATAGCAATACAGGCCTTCCTCAAAAAAGAAGAACAATCTCAAATAAACAATTGAACCCACTAGGTGAAAGAACTAGAAAAAGAAGAACAAAAAAAAAAAAAAAACCAAAAGGCAGCAGAAGGAAGGAAATTATAAAGATCAGGGAGGAAATAAACAAAATAGAGATTAAAAAAAACCATAGAAAAATTCAACCAAGCCGAAAGCTGGTTTTTTGAAAAAGGAAATAAAATCGACAAACCTCTGGCCAAACTCACAAAGAAGAAAAAAGAGAGAGAACAAACTAGCAAAATAAGAAAGGAAAATGGAGAAATTACAACAAATAACATAGAAATACAGAATATCATACGAGAATATTATGAAAAACTATATGGAACCAAACAGAATAACCTAGAGGAGATGGACAAGTTTCTGGAAACATACTGTACACCAAGAATGAATCAAGAAGAAACTCACCACTTGAACAAATCAATCACTAGAAATGAGATAGAAATAGAAATTAAAAACCACCCTACAAATAAAAGTCCAGGACCAGAGGGCTTCACCAGGGAATTCTACCAAACATACAAAGAAGAACTCATACCAGTCCTTCTCAAACTCTTCCAGATGATTAAAAAGGAGGGAACACTCCCAAACTCATTCTATGAAGCCACCATCACCCTGATACCAAAGCCTGGCAAAGACACTACCAAAAAAGAGAATTATAGGCCAATATCACTGATGAACATAGACACCAAAATCCTCAACAAAATATAAGTAAATAGACTCCAACAACACATAAAAAAGATTATACATTATGACCAAGTGGGGTTCATCCCAGGGACACAAGGCTGGTTCAACAAATGCAAATCAATCAATGGAATACATCACATCAACAAGAGAAAGGACAAAAACCACATGGTCATCTCAACAGATGCAGAAGAAGCATTTGATAAAATTCAACACCCATTTATAAAAGTTCTTGCCAAAGTGGGTATAGAGGGAACATATCTCAACATAATAAAAGCTATATATGACAAACCTACAGCCTGCATGGTACTCAACAGTGAAAATCTCAGAAGCTTCCCACTAAAATCTGGGACAAGACAAGGATGCCCACTATCACCACTCCTATTCAACATAGTCCTGAAAGTCCCAGCCACAGAAATCAGGCAAGAGAGATAAATAAAAGGGATCCAAATTGGAAAAGAAGAGGTAAAAGTGGCACTATATGCCAACGACATGTTACTGTATATAGAAAACCCTAAAAGGTCCACACAAAAACTAGTAGACCTGATCGAAGAATTCAGCAAGGTAGCAGGTTACAAGATTAAAGTTGAAAAATCAGTTGCATTTCTTTACACTAACAACGAATCAACAGAAAAAGAAAGTAAAGAAATAATCCCCTTTAAAATAGCACCCAAAGTAATAAAATACCTAGGAATAAATCTAACCAAGGAGGTGAAAGAATTATACACAGAAAACTACAAACCATTGATGAAGGAAATTAGAGAAGACTTCAAAAAATGGAAAGATATCCCATGCTCTTGGATTGGAAGAATCAATATTGTTAAAATGGTCACACTGCTGAAGGCAATCTACAGACTTACTGCAATCCCTATCCAATTACCCAGGACATATTTCACAGAACTAGAACAAATCATAATAAAATTTATATGGAACCATCAAAGACCTAGAATTGCCAAAACATTACTGAAGAAGAAGAAAGAGGCAGGAGGAATAACTCTCCCAGACTTCAGACAATACTTTAGAGGTACAGTCATCAAGACAGCATGGTATTGGTACCAAAACAGACATATAGACCAATGGAACAGAATAGAGAGCCCAGAAATGAACCCACAAACATTTGGTCAACTAAACTTCGACAAAGGAGGCAAGAATATACAATGGAATAAAGACAGTCTCTTCAGCAAATGGCGTTGGGAAAACTGTACAGCAGCATGTAAAACAATGAAGGTAGAACACTCCCTTACACCATATACAAAAATCAACTCAAAATGGATCAAAGACTTAAACCTAAGACAAGAAACAGTAAACCTCCTAAAGGAAAATATAGGCAAAATATTATCTTACATACATCTCAAAAATTTTGTCCAGAAGAAATAGAAGCAAGAATAAACAAATGGGACCTAATGAAACTTACAAGCTTCTGCACAGCAAAGGATCCATGAGTAAAACAAAAAGACAACCTACGGAATGGGAAAAAAATTTGCAAATGAAATCGACAAAGGCTTGATCTCCAGAATATACAAGCAGCTCATTCGACTCAATAAGAAGAAAATAAACAACCCAATCCAAAAATGGGCAGAAGACCTAAACAAGCAATTCTCCAAGGAAGACATACAAATGGTCAATAGACATATGAAAAATTGCTCAATATCACTAATTATCAGAGAAATTGAAATCAATACTACAATGAAGTATCACCTCACACCAGTCAGAATGGCTATATTTCAAAAGTACACAAATGACAAATGCTGGAGAGGCTGTGGAGTAAAGGGAACCCTCCTACACTGCTGGTGAGAATGCAGTTTGGTGCAGCCACTGTGGAAAACAGTATGGAGATCCCTCAAAAGACTAGGAATAGACTTACTATATGACCCAGGAATCCTGCTCCTTGGCTTGTATCCAGAAGGAACCCTACTTCAGGATGACACCTGCACCCCAATGTTCATAGCAGCACTATTTACAATAGCCAAGACATGGAAACAGCATAAATGTCCATCAACGGATGATTGGATAAAGAAGTGGTGGTATATTTATACAATGGAATACTACTCAACCATAAAACCTGACAACATAATGCCATTTGCAGCAACATGGATGCTCCTGGAGAATGTCATTGTAAGGAAGTAAGCCAGAAAGAGGAAGGAAAATACCATATGAGATTGCTCATATGTGGAATCTATAAAAAAAAAAGCATAAATACAAAACAGAAATAGACTTATAGACATAGAATACAGACTTGTGGTTGCCAAGGAGGTGGGGGGTGGGAAGAGATAGACTGGGATTTCAAAATTGTAGAATAGATAAACAAGATTTTACTGTATAGCACAGGGAAATATATACAAGATCTTATGGTAGCTCATAGAGAAATGAATGTGACAATGAATGTATACATGTTCATGTATAATTGAAAAATTGTGCTCTACACTGGAATTTGACAGAACATTGTAAAATTATTATAAATCAATAAAAAATGTTTGGAAAAAAAGAAAGAAAATTTAGTGTAACTGTCATGAATTTTATCAACTTCCTGGTCATATCAATTCATCTCAGCCTTTTCTAACAGATTGGAACTAAGTTGTAACACTCTTGAAGGGAAAATTGTAGTTTCTCATGATGATTTTTTAAAGGAAATATTGATAAAGACTGACTTTTTAATTAATTCATCATTTATTTTATTTTTAGTGTGTTGGGCAGGGAAGGAGAGTGGGGTTGCTGCTGGATTTGATTTTTGCTCTTTTCAAATTATTGTTAGATAGGTACTAGGTGCTTTCACACATGCAATCTCATGTATGAAATGGGGTAGTGACAAAAAAAAAAATAGATAATTGTGAGATTTCAACTACCATACCTTAAAAGTCAGGGAGATAAATTCCCACGTGACTTTTAAGTGAACACACATAACCCTGATTTTCAGCCAATTTCTCTGCCTTATCTGGTGTAAGACCAACCTTAACTTTGGGACTTGACAAACCACCCTCCCCTGAAAACACCTTTAACCTGAAAACTGTGAATTTTTTAATCTATCATCTAATCTGACCACAAAACAAAAAGTATCATATCTCATCTGTAAGCTAAATAAAAGTTGAGAGATAAGTCCTGATCTGAGTATGCAAGTTTTCTTTTTAGTGTGTTAGGCCAGAGTGTACTAGCTGAGTGAGTTCCAAAACTACAAACTGTTAGGAATATGCCACCTTCACTCCTAAGTTCCTGACTTACACAGGCTATGCTGCACACAGCTTTTAAGGAGGAATCTTAATTGATCACATTAATTCTATGGCCTCTAAAAAGCAGCAGTCCTGCTGTTTAATGGTGCATGGCAGCTCAGCCTCCGTGTTTATAGTTCAGGACATGAAGAGTAGGACTTGGAAGCTGGAGGTGGTGGGAAAGGCAGGGAGATTGGGACAGAAAGAGGTAGAGAATGTGAAATTGTGGCAAAAAGCCTAGGACCCAGAATCAGTAATGCAGGGATTTCTTCTTATCCCTACCACTAATTTCTGCTGACCTTGGACAAGTCCTTTTCCCTCTCTGACTTTTTTATCATCTGAACAAGGAAGCTTTTGGACTAATAGTTTCTAAAGCCTTTCTAGCCCCAAGGTTCAATGATTTTAGGGACTCCTTTAACCCCTCTGACTTACTGTATTTACCGTAAGTAAAGTGAAATGACTCATGCCTCTTAGAGCTATATGGTCTAGTTCAGCTTACAAAGTGCTCTCTATAATTACAATGTGTTTTAATCCTAGTAATAGACTTCTGAGATAGGTAGAATGCATATGTTCAGCCTCAGTTAACAGATGAAGAAACTGAAATTCAAAGGCTAGATAACATTTATTGATCACTTGCTCTTTTTAAAATTTTTTTCAATTTTTAGTTTTTGTTTTTTGGGGGTAATTAGGTTTATTTATTTAATGAGATGCTGGGGATTGAACCCAGGACCTTGTGCATGCTAAGCATGTGCTCTACTTCTGAGCTATATCCTCCCCCCATCACTTACTATGTCAATATGTTAAGCATGTTACATGGATCATCTCCTTTAGTCCTCTCAATGACCCTTTGAAGACTTTTACGGTAGGTAATACAATTATTCACATTTTACAGATAAAGACACTGAGGCACAAAGAGTTTCAATGATTTTCCATGGTCACCTGGTAACAAGTACCAGTCTGATTTCAGAGCCTTACACTTAACAATTATGTCATATATTGATTGCCTCTCTCATAAGAGCACAGATGGAGTCTTGCCTTTGGGAATAGGAGATAAGGATTGGAGAAGAAACACTCAGAATTAGCGAAGGAGTGAGTGGGTTATACATCTTCTTTGGGCAAGCTGATTCTTGGCAAAATTGTGAATAGTTTGTCTTTGTTGCCTCCTTACATCTCCCTCCCCAATAGCCCCCCTGCCCAGGGACCAATCAAGACTCATTTTCATAGGCCCTATTCACTAATGGTCAAGGAGTTGGTAAAACAGTTTCTACAACAAGGGCCTTCAATCCTCACTGGCTAGGTGGGACTCGTTGAACATTACATTAAATTGGTAAAATTTAGATTCAATTTTTAAGCTTACCAGGTGATTCTAAAGTGCAGTCAGGGTTCAGCACAAATGTTGTTCTCAGTCTTGGCTGCACAATGAAATCATTTAGAGACCTTTAAAAAGTTACCAAAGTGTCAAACCTCCAGAAATTCTGAAGTAATTGGGCTGGAGTGTGACTTTGACTCTGGGATTTTTATAAGACCCCAAGTGATATTACTGTACAGCCATGATTGAAAATCACAGATCTAGAGTCAGAAGACCTGAGATCTACTATAGACTCCATCATTTACTATCTTAGGCTAGTAACTTAATCTCACTGATATAGTTTATTCATCTTAAAAACAGAAAATAATAACACACTTTGTGGGTTTATTCTGAGAATTAAATGAGATAATCCCAAATCTGGCACCTTTACCACTAAAAAAAAAAAAAAAACTATAATGACAAGCTACTATGCAGGATTAAAAGTATCTGATAATCTAAATCCTACTAAGGCAATGGTTCTCAAACTTCAGCATGCATCAGAATCACCTGTAGGCTTGTTAAAACACAGACTGCCTCTCCCCACCCATTTTTAGGTCTGGGTTGGGACCAATACAATTCTTTTTCAAGAAGTTTCCAGTAGATGCCGATGCTGCTGGCTTGAATACTATACTTTGAGAACCACTGTTTGAGCTTTACAGTTTAAGGTTCCCCTTCAAAAGAGTATTGATGATTTACTACACCCAAAAGATGTTACTATGATGGAACTTAAGATATTTCAGTTTACAGTACAGAAATATTCTGGGGCAAGAGACATCCTTGTAGGAAGCTGACTATTCCATTTAATTTTAAGGTAGGTGAGTCCTTGTCAGTTTCTCAGTGCTGTTTTCCAAAGCAATGGACAGATCAGCCGCTGCTCGAAATGGGATTTTTGTAACAGTAAAGGAAGCTTTGGAAATTTTTGTTTTCCTTTCAGCACTATTTTGAGAGCTACCCTTTCCATTCCTTCACATTCCCCTTCAATTTGGAAACCATACTGTTAGAGTGGCACATGTCTATAGAAGGATTAAACTCATGTTTAAATGTTATGTTAAGGCTTGTAAAACACATCAAGATGGTTGAGATATGATTATTTCCCACTGAAAAGTATCAGAGAAATGAAGGTGTTTTCTAGTGTCACTGAGGTTACAACAAATAGACTAAGGACAGCAAATTTGTGCCTCAGTCTTGACAGCTACTGAGGCTATCATTTCTAGGAGAGATGACAGACTCTGAGACCAGTGGAGAAGTTGGCAAATTTTGTCTGCAGCATACTCTCCTTTTAGTGACTCCCCTCACATTACCTAGCCCTGGCTTCCTAGTTCTCCGACACTATTTCTGGGCAGTGGGCATTCTCCATGTTAATCCTCATCCCAGTCAATATCTATTTTGACTTAACTTCTATTTCTCTAATGTCTGGCTAGGGCTAGGTGGTTGAATTGCTGAATTTAGATATAGAAATTCACAATGAATGTGTGAATGGTTGATACTACTTGATGGGATATTTATTTCAAGGAACTTGCATGAAAAGAAGCAGCTCAAAGGAGTGCATCAAATAGTAGAAAAAGCAGCACTGGTGACTGATGGCAGAATTTTGTTTTAATTTTAATTGTGTGTGACATGGTGGGGGTGGGGGACTTTGAACAATTTTCACATTATACTCTTTCCATCTTTGGGAGCAGCGGGTAAAGTGATATGCTTGTTAGGTGGTTTTTGGGCAATAGGTGCCAATATACTCCAGAGAAGAAAAAGTGGGGAGAATCCTACAAGCTTAGGACCACAGGTGGATGTGACCTTCGAGACATCACTCAATATCATTGTCTCCAAATATTCTTCTATAAAACAAGGTTAATAATATTCTTCTCTGCCTCCTTTCTTTATGGTTGTAAAAATGAATCTTCATGTCAGATGTGAAATCATCCTGTAAATTATCAGATGTCAGAGAAATTCAAACTTTTGAATAATTGAATACTAATTATTATAATGGTGAAAAATAATAAGTAATAATAATAAGCCCTCAGCATATGAGTTTCAACAAATAAGATATCAACTTATTTGGAGGGGAATAGAAAAATAGTTTGAAGGTTAGTAAATTTTTCACTCTAGAAAACTTACACTAAATTATTTAAAAAGGGCTCTTTTGATGCAGTCAAATTAAGTTTAATATTATCATTCCTCATATTTTAGACCCAAGAAAGCAAACTGATTTGATGCAGATACAGCATATTTACCAGGCATGTCCTTCTCAGGGTCTCAGTGTCCCCATCTGTTCCAAGAAGGGGTAGGAGGCCCGGATATTCACTGATAGCCTGGTTTTCTGGGTATTCATAGGGAGGAAAGAAGCCAAAGGTGAAGCTGGCTGCCTGTGCAGTATCCTCTTCTGTCCAGAAGGGGTAGCCCAAGGGCCACAGAAGGAACAGCAATCCTTTGTAGGGGTCTATACTCAGTAGGGAGGCCACTTGGAGAACCCTAAGTGGCTCGCTGCTGCCCCTTCCAAGTGAGCTGCTTTCAGTGGAAGAGTCACAAGTTCTAAAGACACTTCACAACAGTGAAACAGTGGTCCACACTGGCTCAAAGCTCCAGGCAGTAAGTATGAAATGATTGCTCAATCAATAGTAAATATTCCAAGGACTTCAAATGATCCAGGATTACTTCTCTTTGAATCATCTCACTGGGGAAAAGAAGCAATGAACTTACAGGAGAACCTTTGTGTATTTGCCCTGGTATCTGCAGTCCATAGCCTTCACCTCTCAGTACTGAATTAAATGAGCATAGACTGTTTATGCCGAGAAGGTTTAAGACAATGAAACTCTATGTTCAACCCCAAAAGCCCTAACAGTCGGCCATCCTCAGAAAAGCAGCAACTTGTAGCTGGTCAGACTCAGATTCCATGGTTATCCAGCACAGCTTGCTACAGGTGAAAAAGCAAAGGGCTGCAAAGAAGAGATGATCATCTCAGCATAAGATGGGCATCAAGAGTAGTTCCATTGTTGCGCTGGGCCTTAATTTAGGGAATTGGGTTAGGGAAGTGGGTAACAGAGAGCCTGATTCTAAAATGTTTATCTCCACATAAGCAAGAAGAGGGTTGCTTCAACAGGAATAGCCTTATAAACAGATGCACTATAATCTCCCACTAAAAAATATTTTCTTGTAAGCCTTGCAATCATGCCTCAGATTCTATGGGCAGTGCTTGTGTTAAGCATTGCCCTCTTCCTAAGGCCTTAAAATGGAAAGCAGTGCATCTAGTGATTAAGAGCCAAGTTTCCAATTGGGACTCAGCTATTTACTAACTCTTCATCCTAGGAAAGTTGCTTAAATTCTCTAAAGTTCAGTTTCCTCGTCTTAAAAGGGGTAACAAATGGTACCTTCCTCAAAGAGTTGTTGAGAAGATTAAAGAGAGAACATTATTAAGTGTTTAGCACAGTGCTTGGCACATAGGAAATGTTAAAAACAAAAACAACAACAAAAAATGGCAGCTGCCCTTATTACCTAAAATACAAATTACCTTGCAGAAGATTTCCCAAAATCTCCATGAATGAGTTTGGCAGGTGACTCTTTTTCAGATAGTTTGGCAGAGAGTAAACACCATGGGCTCTGAATTCGGATGTGGGATTAAATCCAGGCTCTGTCATCCTAGCTCTGAGACTCTAACTCACTTTACCTGTCTGAGCCTCAGGCACAGTCTATTTTAAAATGGGGATAACATCTCACTTTATGGGACTGTTGTGAGAATTACAAGAGATGTTTGTGACATGTCTGGTACCTAGTAAGCACTCAACATGTGAATCCTTTCAGGAAGGCAATGGGCTCTGACACATTATGAGAGGGAGAGTGCTGAATGTAGGGAGATGGATGTTAAAAGGAACGTTGGGAAACTGGAGACAAACTTATGCCTTCTGGGCTTGACCTGAGATTTGAGTACTCTACTATCAATATAATGGAAAGGTGTTAAGGACCTAGTGCCATAAAATGTTAGTACACCATAATAATAATAAAAAGAAGTGATATGGTGTAACTATATATGGGCTTAGGGATCAATATACAGGACAGGGCATGATTCCCATCCTACTCGGGGGCAGCATATATTGGGCTTGTTAATTGGCATGAAAACTTCGCCAGTAGGGGGCCTAGTAAGATGATGACAGGCTAAGCCCATTAGATCCTCTCTTGAATTTGGTAGTGAGGGAGGAGGATCAGGGACACGGAAAATAGAAAAAGATTGTTTATGGCAATAATGGGTGCTGATTGATGCAGTACAAACAGGTAGGGTAAGCTGATAATGGTAATCATTACATCACCAAAATGCTTTAACATTAGTGGCAGGAGAAACAGATAACAGTTTTGAGGGGAACTATTATTAGAGGTATTGACAATCCATATCTCTCACTAGACTGCTAGAGCTACTGTTTTTATCCTGAATATGTAAAGATTCCAGTTATCTATGAGGCTTGGTTATATGGTCATCAAAATGGTGTACTTGTACTGACCAAAGTATTTCTCTATATATCTTTATAATAAATCCTCTTTAGCAGACAGGATCTAAGCTTATCTGGGTTCTTTGCAAACTGAAAGAACTTAAAAGAAATATTTTGGTGTGAATTTCAGCCCTGCCACTTACTAATTTCTTCATCTGTAAAATGGGAAGTGAGGATTAAGAGTTTATACATGCAGAACATTTAGAATAGTGCTTGGTTGGCATACAGCAAGTGTTCAAAAAGTAATTATCATTATTATGGACAAGGCCTGAATTTGTTTTCTTATATATAAAATGGGATTATATTCACCTCATGAGGTTGTTGAGGGGGTTAAATTAAGTAATAGATGAACTAGTGCATAGCTATACCTGGTACTTAATATATGTTGGTTATCACATTCCTTCCCTCAAAAAATACCTCTAAATATTTTGAATCACTAAACATCTATCTGGAAAGTATAAGTGGAATCAAGTTTAGGCTCTGTGCATAGTAAGTGCTGAATAGTTATTTAATGTGAAATTTTCCTACTTCAATGAGTGTTGCCATTTTGAACCTCTTTCTCACTCTCTAACCTCACACCCAGCCTCGGAAGAATCAGGGTGTCTCAGATATGGTTCTACTTGGATATTTATAGCAACAAGAAGGTTTTTCCATAAGCCCAGGTTTTCTTGGTCAGTTAAAAGAAAGCAAAATAATCTCAAGTCCTTTCCAAGTGGGATGGTATTGCTATCTTTACCCTAGCTAAGTAACATCTGTTCCTTAAAAAGTTTACAATGGGTGCAACATGAATGGAGTAGTGAATTTGGCCTTGGATTCAACTTTCTTCCCACAAACAGGCAATTCCACATGGCAGGCCTCAAAAAGGCATAATGAGCTGGTAAACCTCTATAGATTTTAGTAATTGTAAATCTTTCTTTACTTCCCATTACCGGGAAAAGCATCCTCTATCACATCTTTAACCCCAGAATGGCTCTTACACTTTGATTGAATCTAAAGAAGATATTTTGACAAAATTCCATGGAATTAGTTACTTCAAATCCAAATCTCTTTATGGAAGTAACAAAATTACTGTGCAGTAATGTTTTCCAAAACTTTTAACCTTTTTTCTCCCAATGATTTCATGTAATTTTTATAAAGCAAAAGCTCAACACGTCAAGCTCTGTCATGATCAAGTTTAAGTAACAGACACAGAAGAGTTTGTTTTATGAACCTTCATTTGGAACATGGGACCCAATTTTAATGACTAAGAGACATATTAAATGAAGATTTTTTTCCCTTCCCTTACTAAGTTTGAGAACAAACAAAACAGAACAAGCTATTTAGGAATAAATTTTTTTTAACATTCTATTTGGACTTTTCTAACTGAATTCTGGAAGGCGTTTAGCTGTCTGGCAGACAAAATAACTCAGGAGTTAGTGATTAATATATAAACTATTTAGTAAGCACTATAGGCACATCATTTATTTGTAGTGAGGCACTTTTAAGAACTTTGTACCTGCTAGTACTGTAGAGAAGTAGTATATTTATATGAATATAGACAGTATCATCAGTAGGCTGGATAGACTTTATTTTTGTAATTTTAGTCAAATTATTTTTACCAATGTATCTTTTTTCTTGGGAGCATTTTCCAGTGTGGAAAATGAAAAGCTTGAATCTGAATACTGTTAGTTAACTTTGCAACAAATTCATTCCATTTTTTAACTTATGAAAAAATGGCTACGATTTCCAAATTTGAATACTCGTATTTTTCTGACAGCTCAGACTGGGAAAAAAAAGAACCAATCCTTGCCTAGAGATGCTCTGCTAAACACTACTTGTTTCAGGATGAACTACTCTCTAGTCAAGAATTTGATTAGTAGCTTTCACTGTCTCAGCAATAAAATAAGAAAATTATACAGTGGGAATAAATTGTGGATGAGGTATAACAAGACTTCTCTTGTAAGTCCAGTTAGAATCTAGGTGTAGTACACTGCTATGAACACTGGATTTGAAGTGAGACACATCTGTGATAAAATCCAAGCTCTCTTTTTTAGTAGCTGCATGAATCTTCACAATCTACTTTAACTATCACGTCTATTTCCTATTCTCTAAAAATTGGGTTATCACCCACCTGCTCACAGGATTCTTTTGAGAATTACATAAACCAATATATCAAAGTACCCATAACCATTCCTAACAAACAATAGATACTCAACAAGTGTGGTGGATCTGATTTTCTCTGGCCTCCTCTTATGTAAAATGGGCAGTAGGGTGGATTAGATGTCCTCCAGTTTTCCTGAGACATAAGATTCTAAGACCCATAATATCTTAATACTGCATTTAGAATTCTTTGGGGTGAATAGTAGAAAATTAAAAAAAAAAAAGAATGGAGGGAATGTACTGTACTACAGCAACTCACTTCAATTTACACAACCAATGTACTCTGCAGAGATTTGTAGAAAGGGAATCTAAGGCACAGAAGCAGGTAAGAGGATTATCAAGTTAGAAGTCAGTATCAGAGGCAGAGCTAGAAATCTAAATCACTGGAGATCAGGGCTTTTTTCCTCTACTCTACACTACACTAGAGCCAATTTAAGACTTTACCTTGGAGCTGTCATCTACTAACTTCAGCAAATCCACAGAAAATTAGGCTTAAGTTTGTCTCTGACAACCTGTCAATCACTTTGCTCTTATTTTCTTTATAAATAACTAGTACCCTTAGATTCTCTTCAGATAGTCCATCCAGAGGTTCCTTTCCCATAACTTTCTAGACTATAAGCAAACTAATCTCTCATCATAATTTACCTGTTCTAGGTCCTATTTCTGTCTATTTGTACCAATGATTGGTAATAAATTAACCAGGTAAAATAATCCAGCCCATAATGCTTACCTAAGATGGTTCATAAGAAGGTAGAAGATTTTAGGCATTGAAGCATTTAGGAGCAGAGGTATGATTTTTGTCAGGGGTCCTTTTTAAGAATGCTTTAAATAATGGCCACATTTTCTAAAGGGTGAAGGTGATGCAAAATGTGTCTGAGCACTTAATTATACTTATACATTCTACCAAATGATATAATCAAATACTTAGGAAAAAATCTGAAGAAAATTAGATAGGGAACTAAAAATTATGATGTCTACCTTTCATAATAGCATAACTGGATGTGTTATTTTTCATTTTTTGAATCACTTATCAAATTAGAAATATAATTTATACTAACAAGGTAAGAGTTCACAGGTTGTGCAGCTATTGGTCTAAGGACAAATTGTAAGAAAGAAATTTTTATTATATTTATAAGATAATAGATGAATCCAAAAGTAAAACTTGGGTGTCTACCAGAGAACAATATTTTTAAAAGATAAATCTGATATGGCTGTTAAATAAAACTATGAGCAGTTATCTTTAGATCAGAATCATTTATATTTCTAGATTTAAGTAAGCCATGTTCATAATTTAAAAATTTTTATTCAAGTCAAAAGAACAAAAGCTACAATTCCCACCAATGGAAAATAAGAAAACTCTATTTTATAGATATTTTAACCTCTTCTATGCTTCTCTGGGATGTTCCAAATATAAACACATAAACTTACCCTTTAAGTAGAAAAGACAAGGTATCAGTTATAAACAAAATGGAAGATTACCACATTGAGGTGACATCATATAGTCAATTACCAAGAATGTTAAATAGGTTTAACCCAAACTTAGCAAGAGAGTAATTTCTCATTTCTTTAACCAGTAAAAAATAATCTTCATTTATATATGCTCTCATCTATAGTAGGAAACATCATATATGAATGGTGAGTACTTAACAAAAAAGAGCCTCCATAATTGCACTTTGAATGCTTTCATGACTTATAATGGAAAAATTATCGAAATACATTTGCTCTTAATAGAATTTCATGAAATACTGGAATTCTTTCATGGATCAATCATACATTAAGTAAGGAAAATCACGTTATCTACTTAATTTAGATTAGTAGTATACTGTCTAAAATATAACTTGGTCACTTCTCCATATCCGAGGCTGTTACATCAGAAAATTGCAGGCATGTGTTAATTTGTTCATTTTAGTTTGGTAAAATACAGGTATTTTTGGGGAGATGGCAAGTAGTACAGCTGGTCATCAAATGCTTTTCCCCAAGGATCTTGGCCTTTCAGAGTCTAGCATTCTTTATAATCTTATGACTTTTCTGTTCATCCACCCTCTATGTTATGCTACCAACCTCCATTGGGCTGGAAGTTATTTGCATCACTGGGCAAAACTTTCATTATAATTTATTTCCACTTCATTTATTCCAGTTATTCAAGTTGTTTAAGATAAAAGAATGAACACATTCAACCAGAACTTATAGTACAGCTGACCCCATAACAACACAAGTTTGAACTGTGTGGGTTCACTTATACACAGATTTTTTTCAATACTATAGTACTACACAACCTGCAGTTGGTTGAATCTCTGGATGTGGAACCTCAGATACAGAGGGCCAACATAATTATAAAATTGTATGTGGTTTTTCAACTGCAGAAGGGGCTCAGAACCCCTAAGCTTCACATTGTTCAAGGGTCAACTGTAGTTGTAACTAGAGTTGGTTCAACTTTGTTATTTTTTTTTTTTTTGGTTTAAAAACACAGGCCAAGATTCTCGAAAACCAATCAACAATTATGTGGGAAATGTAAATGATATTAAGGCCATGCAAATTAATCTCCTTTTAAAACACAACCTAACAAGGGTTGAGTGGAAATAGGAGAATCATTAAAAATGTGTTTCAATTTCATTTGAAAGTATGAAAGGTTGAATTTCTGAGTCTTATCAGTGATATTTACCAAAGAGAAATATTTTTAAATGAGAAAATCTTAATTTCTTTAATTTTGCTGATTTTTTATCAATGAAAAAAATTTTAATTTAAGGAATTTAAATAATATTCATTAGGCTACTGGGTAAAAATTCTCATAATAATCTGAATTCAAAAGCTGATGAACACAGATTAAAAGTCAACTGAATTTGTTTGGATAGTAAAAACAAACATAAAACACAAAAAGTAGCATTGTCCACTGTATGACACTAAATGAGGTACTTTCAGTTATGTAAACATATTAAGTAAACATGTTTTCCCTGCTTTTAATTTTATGCATCACGTGTGAATGCAGACAGAGATGTAAAACTACTTTGAGTTAAAAAGAAACCATAATCTTTATTTTATAGTTTATTCTGTATAAATTACTTTATTCTGTAGTACTTTGATGCTAGATTTTTCATGTAATTTTTGAGGAAGATGTTTCATATACAACAAGTTAATGCTAGCTCAAAGACATCTACAAAAACTGTCTCACACTTTTCAATATAATATACAAAACTGTAAAGTCTGTCAAGGTGGAAACCCTTTGGACATTCTTATTGGAAAGTACAGCAAGGTAAAAAGAAAGCATTATATACAAATAATGTTTAAGCATTCTGTAACAGATGGTGTTCTCAGTGTAACTGAAGTGAAACTTATCTATATATACACACAAAATATTTTAGAAGTGAAGTAAACAAAAGCACCAGTTCTTTAAATTACACTTGATCACGTAGACGAGCAAGTCTCTGTGATAGTTCATCCTGGAAAAAACAAATTTTGAAAGTCATAGGGCTGTGACAAATATAAATCACTAATATTTTAAATAGTTTATATTTAAATAAGATTTAAAATATCATCTCAAGAATTCACACAAAACCCAACATTGATAGTTTAGTTTTTTAAAACATTTCAGAATAAATGGAGAACTTAATAGAGCAGAAGGCTATGAAGGGGAGCAAATTCAATTTCTAAAAGAAATATGCATGCAAATAGAAAATGTCCATCATTAGTAAGTTAAAGGCTAATCACATTTTGCTAATTTATGATGTCATATTATAGTAGAAAAATACCTTTTATAAAAGAAGAAAAGGAGAATATACTTATTTATATATAAATATGAATACATATATATTTAATTCATTCATCAAGTTCATACAAATGAAGATAAAATCCAACATCTACCTGTTCTGTGGAAGTAACACTTGTGCCAACAGAACCGGTCTGACCTTGCGGTAGTTCCATATTGAGATCAAGGCTACAATTAAAAAATAATTAACATAAATGAATGTTAATATAGGCATCTTGCTCCTTATCTAATTATAATAAGCAATAAAATAGGCTTATTGCAAACTTGAATATTCCATCTAGTATTTTACCTTAATTTAAATAAACATAATACTGATTCAATTTTATTAATGTGAACAGAACTTAAACATCTTCTGAATGTCCACCTTAGGATAAATGAATTTACTATTTTTAAAGAGTTTTTGTTGAGCCCTAATGGCGACCCATGTAGATGATAATCTTATGATAGAAAAGCTAATAAAAGACAGGAAAATGTTCTGGTCGTCTGAAAAAAGACCAAAACAATGGTCATCCAACATACTGCATTTATTGGAGATTACTATATGTCTCCTACTGTAAAGAAAATTAATAATATGCCAAAATAAGATAAAACAGGCTAGATATATGTAGCCTTAGGATCAACATCCATATTTAACATCTGAGCTAATTTCAAGTTTAGTGTTTAGCTCCTGAGCTACCATTGGTAGAAAGCATTACTTGCATCTAACTATATAACTGAAGCTTAGAAAATTTAAGACACTTGCCCAAGGTCACTCTAGTGATAGACAGGATTCAAACCCAGGTTTGTCTGCCTCCAAGGCCCATTATTTTAATCTCTATTATAACTACTTCTCTAGGATACAAACTAGTCTTTCTGCCTGTATCTAGACCAGTGTACGCCAAATCCAGTTTGAAAACACTACAGTGAATGTAGTAACTTTAATAGTCATTGGGAGATTCTACAGAAATATTGTTATTTAAAAGGTAAAGATGCTATACTAAAATTTTGCTATAATAAAACAGAATGTGAATAAACATCTTTAAGGATGGGCATCAGTATTTCAACATCAGTGTTCTACCTATTTCTTCTGCTCCAGCTACTACCCATCACTGACATAAGAAATCTTTCTCCATTTGGCTCCACACCCCCAAAGAATATTTGACCATGTCTGGAGGCATTTTTGGCTGTCACAACTGGGGGGAGGGGTGATACTGGTATCCTGTGGGTAGAGGCCAGGGATGCTGTTAAATATTCTACAATACATAAGACAGCCCCTGGGATTATCTAGCCCAAAATGTCAATAGTGTCGAGGTTGAGAAATTCTACTCTAAATCTTATCAAAAAGTTTTCTACTGAACTTGATTTCCACTGAGGGTTGGCAAGGCTGTAATACGGCAATACTTATTTTATAAGATCTCCCCATCTGTATTTTCAAGCCCAATCTTCTTCGTCTTTGGTAGAAACAGAAACAAGTCCTTAGCCTCATATTACTAAAACAGTCTTCTGACACATGCCTTGGTCTTTTTTACAATACTTAAAAATCACCTTTCTTACTACCTCCCTGTTGGTATATGGGCTATGTCAGGATACTAAAAAACAAAATAGTGTACAACTTAACCTCCAGCCCTGTTCTCAAATAATGTAAACCTGGTTTATTAACCTCGGTTTTAATTCACTAATGATAGATACATTAGTGATCTAAAGAGCTGATAAACTTAACTGTTCATTCCAATTAAGCATTAATTTAGACACAAATAATACTCATCAACTCTATTTTCCAGGTGTCTTCAAATCTTCTCTTCTCAGGAGAAAAGAGTACAAAATCTCTTTCAATCTATTACTCTACCTTTGAAGATAAAGCATAAAACTTTAGTATCACTCAGTCTTAATCTCTATCTTTGAAAAAAAATTTATTCTTTACTATAATGTTCTCTTGAACTAAATAATATACCAGAGAAAACTGATACGACTTCTGTAGCATACAAGTCGTTCCCCTCTAACATGAAGGGCCTAAAATAAATAGCCTCTTAACAGACACCCTATTTCTAATAGCAGTACCACAAAAGGTGCCAATTATTTACTTAAAAAAAAAAAAACAAATAACCATCTGTAATAATGAAATTTTGCCATCTTTTGAACCCCTTGGACATTTTGCACATATTGCTCAGTTTGCAGGACTCAAACTGGGCTTAAGACTTAATGGCCTGATCATAGTAGAATTCTTTTGGAAGATCCTAGTTTTAAAAAAGTAATCATTTGCTATATGCTGAACACAGAAGGTACTGAAGAAATTTTAAACACTCCTTCCTCCCTCAATCACCTTCCTCAATTTCTTATCACACAATAATTGAATCTATCTCCAGAGATTTTTAAGAAAATACTAGGATGATTTGAAAAAAGTTATATTTTTATGAGCTTGACAAGTTGCTGGATGATTGTTCCAAAGGCCCTTCCAGCACTAAATTCTAGGGTCAAAACCTAACTCTGACCACTGGTGTAGTTATTAAATCAACATTATCTAATAGCACTTGAATAATTTCTTACCCAGCTTCATCTGCCATTTCTTGAAGCAGCATATCCACTTGGTTCTAGAACAAGAAAATAAGAATTTGTATTTAAATGATATTTGCTTGTTGGGTAGTTTTTGTTTCTAATTTAGCTTCAAAAAGGGGGAACTGGTGTACAATTTTTAGAAGAAAGCTTTTTTAAAAAAGTATTTTTTTTACCACCAGAGGGAGCTGAATTATCTCAGAAAATGATTTATTTCTGAATAATGCTAAATTATAGCCTTAAACTATGAGGTTACATGAAAAATATTAGCAGTGATATTCACATTATAATTTGAATCTGGGTAATGTAGCTCTCCAAGGGAGTGAAGCAATTTATAAAGCTCTGTTCTAACCCACTTTGCTTGTATTTAAAATGTAACAGATTTAAATTTTAATCATAACTGTTCTTTCTGCTAGTTGATGCAAATTTGATATTAAGAATTACTCTTTTAAAAATATCTAGAGATGAATAAAATATAATTACTGAGATATTCACTATAATATAGGAGTTCTCAAGAAATAGAGTCTGATTAAAAAAAAACCTTGTTTTTAACATAGTTAAAATATTTTGAACATACAGGTGTGAGTTCTAAGATGTAGTCACAGCTGTACCACTAACATGGTACATGATTTTACACAAATCACTAATAATGCTGTTGGGTCTTAGTTTCTCTTATTCTCTTTCATTCACTTTCAAAATATTTCCAAAATACAAAGGAAGTCCAGAAAATAATAGATCAAATACTTATGTGCTTAGATAAAATATCAAATACTTAGATCATTTTGTTTTTACCTCATATCTAAAATAGCAATATTTGTATTTTTCAAATTCACTTAAATGGCATTATGCTATGTATACTTATTATTCTGCAACCTGCTTTTTTCATTTAACCTAATAAAATCTAGTTATATTGAGATCTAGAAATCTAGTTCATTAACTTTCACTGCTGTATATTACTGCAATAAAGAAATATTCCCAATTTTATTTTTCTATTTTATTTATGGACATTTAGACAGAACATTCTCATATAGAAGTATGTTTATACACACGTAGGGGATTTTTTGTGTATAAATTTGGAAGTAGAAGGACTAGGTTACAGGTTACATGCATTTTCATATACTCTGATTTATTAAAAAATATTAATTGTGCACCTACTTTATGCCAGATATCATTTTAAGTGCTGGGGATGCATCAATAAACAACAGTGCTAAAAATCCCTGCCTTTGTTAAGCTTACATTCTAGTGTGTGCATGTGAAAGGGGTGGGAGCAGATAAAACTTTTTCTAAAAAATTATGTGGTGTATTAAGTGATATGTACACTAGACAAAAATAAAGCAGGGATGGCAGATAGGGAGTATGGCACATGGTGGGCGTGCCATTTGCTTTACTTTTAAGTAGGATGGTCAGAAAAGACCTCACTGAGAAAATGACGTTGGAACAAAGAACTGAAGGAGGTAGGGGAGCCAGCAATGAGAATGCTTACAAAACAGGAGGAAGAAGACTCAGGCAGAGGAACCTATGAGTGGAATGACTTTGAAGAAGAAATGTACTTGGTGTGTTTGACAAATAACAAGGAGGCCAAGTACCTGAGTAGAGTGATGAGTAAACATAGGTGATAAGGTCAGAGAAGCAGGGTGAGACAGATCCTAAAATGACACTATAGGCCATTGTAAAGATTTTGGCTTTTATAAATTGAAGGAGATGTAGAGCCACTGAAGGGTTTTGAGCAGGAGAATGACATGATCTGAACTATTTTAACAGGATTACTCTGACTGCTATGTTAAGAACGAACTGCAGATATTACCACATTTCTTCTCCACAGTGAATATGCCAATTTAATTCTAATTATTCATTAGCATGGTATAAGAATTTGGGCATCTAAGCGTGTTCAACCAGATCCCTCTCCATTTCTGCTGTAAGTTTTGGCTGACTCTTTATGAAGAATGTTTTGTACATATTTGAAGGTCCCCAGAACCTAGCACAATACCTGAAGCAGGAGAAGGTGCTCAGCAAATGTTAGATGAATGAATCTCAAGATTTTTCAGAGTTATAAGGCATTTAGATATCATCAAATCCAACCCATACATTTTACAGCTATGGAAACTGAGACCCAACGTAGTGAGTATTTTAAGGTCACAAACTTAATTAGTGGCAGACTATGGATTAGATCAAGTGTCCTGATTATAAGTCATTTTTCTAATTCATTTGTGTTTTCCTGAACTTGACCATAAAATTACCTGGAAATCACCTACGGTGCTTAAGTAAGAGACAGAAACTCTAGAACAGCACTTCTCAAAATCAGTGCACAAAAATCACCTGGTAATCATGTTAAAATGATTCTGATTCAATGTATCTGTGGACAGGGTCTGAATTTCTGCAATCCTAATGAGCTCCCAGATGATACAGATGTTTCTGATTCTTGCACCACACTTTGGGGAGAAAGGATTTAGAGTAGGTATTAAAGTAATGGCTAAATATAAGCTCACTATAAGACATACACATTAATTCTTTCTTTCTTAACTCTAAAACCAGAACATAGCTTTTTCTCTTATTTACCTCAGTGAAAGGCATCATCTGCAGTAAAATTTTGATGGATGGCTATTGATTTTTTCCTAACCTATTTTGTAAATTATATTTTTCCATATTATCATCTGAAGTAGTGAAAACAAGTTCTTTGTTTACTTAATTAACCATATGATAGGCACTGGGATCAAAAACAGTGATAATGAAATTAATTGGCTATATGAATACTTAAGTTTCACAAAAACTTTGTTTCTGGCTTGTGTGACATCCAAACTAGTTTCAAATTTTAATGTTCTCTGTGCCATGTCTCTAAGTTGCAAATTCAACAACATCCTAGAAAAAACCCTAGTTTTCTGAAAATAATTGATCTTATAATTTATTATTTGTTCACCTGTGGCTTGTGCATAAATAACATACCGAAAGAGCAGGCAGGAAGCAGAATGCTTGCAAATGAGATGAATTAGCTGAGGCTTAGGATAATATTTAATACCCACTGGCCTCAGTTAGCCTCTAGTGCCATGCCTTCATCAGTAAGAACCACTAGCAGTAAGGTAGAATCAAGTTCTAGACCCTCTAGACATGTGACCTATTATGATTCTTAGAATGTCAAAACAAGATAGGAAATATTGTCTTCCAACATGTCCTCAGAGATCCTGGGTCAGAGCATAATTTCCTACTTGCATTTTGGGGATACATCATGTTTACTTAACACTCTAGAGATGATTTAGGCTCACAAAGCCATTATATTTTGAAGTTGGGTAATTTAAAAAGTTATTTTAAGTAGAGAAACTATTCTTACTTGTGGTGTTGTTAGGGTTGTAGTACTACTCATTGTGTCTTCCATTTGTTGTGTTTGAACATCCAGTGTTTCAAATTGCTGTTCAAATTTGTCCATCAGGGCAGAAATCTGCAAAAATAAATATAGTCATAAGGAAAAACTTACACTGAAAAGATTCTAGCAGAACATCATTTTTTTTTTTTTTACCTTTTCAAGGTTCATACTTCTCAACGTAGCATCCATAGACTTAACTACACCTGCCATGGACTTGGTTACCTATTGGGAGTTAAAAAAAAAAAAGACTGAGAATCCTATAATATAAGCAATCTCAAAATTTATGTAGTCTCTTAAATAAATTACTTGTAGATCATCTTATAAATTTATCTACCATTTCCTTAACAGTAAAAATGCAGTATGTATTTCTAGTGTAGGCATTGACTTTTATCTTTGACTCTTCATTAGAAGACAACTAATCAGACCCTAGCTGAAAAGCCACTGCCAAAATAATTTTCTTCACTAAGCATTTTGATTATGCCTCCCCTGCCCTATAAAAGCCTTACCAACACCCTGTAGCACCTTTCAATAGATTTAGATTTCTGACAGCTCTTAATACCTTCAATAATTTAAATCAAGAGTTCCTATTATTTACAGATATTAAGGTTTACCTTGCCCATTGTTACTGCAGTTTGAACTCTGGCTGCCACAGCATCAACCCTAGCACTCATTCTCAAGAAATTAATTGCTTGGTTCTTCTGGCGGATTGCATTTTCAGCATGTATTCTTGCAACTTCTGTATTACCTTTCTGAATGGCCTGTTTTAAATATAGGAAAAGTAAATAGTGAAGACAAAGACCAAAAGTAAATATTGGTGAAGAAAGGGACCAAAAGTACAGAAATTTTAAAAAAGAGGAAAACCCCAATTAACATATTTTAATAATATTTAAGAGCTTTTAGAATTAGTTTTTTAGGAAATAAAAGGAGAATCTATAATTTTTAAATTTTTTATTTATGATTAGAAGATATATGCTCATTAACATTTTAAGAAATTCGAATCTAAAGTTTAAAATATTTCCCATAATCACTGAGCCATTACCACTATTAATATTTTGGTGTAAAGTATTCCAAGTACATAAACCTATTTACTAGAATGTAAATTACAAAAGTACATGCATAAGAGTATATTGTTTTCTCACCTAGTTAAGGAAAGATTTTCAATTAAGTCAATAAATAGATAACTACATCATCATTTCTAAAGGCTGTGTTGTATGGATGCACCATTAATCAGGACTTTCCTTGTGTGTGGTACAAACACTATACCGATAGTACATAAAATGATTTTAGATGTTACACAGACATAAGTACTTCATTTTAATTATGCATTCATTTAAATGTATATTTCAAATGGATGTAACTAGCATAGATCCATGCTTCCTGCTATACTGTAATAGGCATGGCCAGGTATAAAGTTAAAAGTCTATTTAAAGAAAAATATTAAATAGTTCAGATGGTACACCAGTATAGCAAAACTGATACAACACAGAAGCAACTGAAATTAGAGAACATGGATCAATAAGATATCTGATTGCTGGGTATTTAATTTACTTCCAATTATTCAATAATACAAAAACCAATGTGATAAATATATTAGTACATGTAAACTCAACACTTTCCAAGGTTTTATTCTCCTGGTTAACATCCATAACCACACACAGTTATAATTTTTTTTCTTGTGATGAGAACTTTTAAGATCTACTCTCTTAGCAACTTTCAATATACAATACAGTATTATTAAGTATAGTTACCATGCTGTACATTATATCCCCAGGACTTATTTTATAACTAGAAGTTTGTACCTTTCGACCATCTTCACCCATTTCACACATTCCCTCATCTCACAGACTCGCCCATTTCCTTCTTCCAACAACCACAAATCTGTCCTCTTTATTCATGAGTGTTTTTTTTTAAGATTCCACATAAGTTAGATCACATGGCATTTGACTTTCTCTGTCTGACTTATTTCACTTGGCATAACACCCTCAAGGTCCATCCATGTTGGTGCAAATGGCAAGATTTCCTTCCTTTTATGGGTGAATAATATTCACTTTATATACATATATATATATATATATATATACACATACATACACATACATACATAAATATATATACATATATGTACATATTCTATATTTTATTTTTCCACTCATCCATCGATGGACAACAGGTTGTTTCCATGTCTTGGCTATTATAAATAATGCTGCAATGAACATGGGGGTGCATGTATCTCTTTGAGTTTAGTGATTTTCTTTCCTTTAAATACCCAGAAGTGTAACTGCTGGACCATATGGTAGGTTCTAATTTTCATTTTTTGAGGAACCTCTATACTATTTTCCATAGTGGCTACACCAATTTATATCCCTACCAACAGTGCATAAGAGTTCCCTTTTTTCCACATCCTCTCCAACACTTGTTGCTTCTTGTCTTTTTGATGACAGCTATTCTAACAAGTGTGAGGTGGTATCTCATTGTGCTTTTGATTTCCACTTGTCTGATGATGAGTGATGATGAGAACATTTTCATGTACCTGTTGGTGATTTGTAATTTTTTTAAAAATGTCTATTTAAATGTCTGTGCATTTTTTAATCAGATTTTTTCCTATTGAGTTGTATGAGTTCATTACATATTTCACATATAAACCCCTTATCTGATTGATGTATGATTTGCAAATATTTTGTCCCATTCAATAGGTTGCTTTTTAAATTTTTTAATAGTTCCCATTGCTCTGCAGAAGCTTTTTACTTTGATGCAGCCACATTTGTTTATCTTTGCTTTTGTTGCCTTTGTTTATGGTGTCAATTCCAAAAATTCATTGTCAAGACCAGTGTCAAGGAGATTTACCACCTATGTTTTCTCCTAGAGTTTTATGGCTGCAGGTCTTGAGATCAAATCTTTAACTCATTTTGAGATAATTGTTGCATATGCTGTAAGACAGTGGTCTAGCTTCATTCTTTTGCAATATGGCTGTCCAGTTTTCCCAACATCATTTACTGAAGAGACTGTTCTTTCCCCACTGTATATTCTAGGCTTGTTTGTTGCAAATAAATTACCATATATGTGTGGGTAATTTCTGATTTCTCTATTCTGTTCCACTGATCTGTGTGTCTATTTTTATGTCAATACCGTGCTGTTTCACTTAACTATAGCTTTGTAATAATAGTTTGAAATCAGGAAGCATGATGTCTTCAGCTTTGTTCTTCTTTCTCAAGGTTGCTTTGAATATTCAGTCTTTTGTAGTTTCATATAAATTTTAGGATTGTTTGTTCTATTTCTGTAAAAAAATGCCATTGGTTTCTTGACAGGGATTTCACTGAATCTGTAGATTGCTTAGGGGAGTATGGACATTTTAGCAATATTAATTGCTGTGATCCATGAGCATGGAATCTCTTTCCATTTATTTGCATCTTCTTCAATTTCTTTCATCAGTGTTTTATAGTCTTATGTGTAGTCTTTCATCTTCTTGGTTAAATTTTCCTAGGTATTTTACTTTTTTGATGCAATTGGAAATGGGATTGTTTTCTTTTTTACTTCTAGTTTTATTGAGATGTAATTGATATACAGCACTGTATAAGTTTAAGGTATATAGCATAATGATTTGACTCCATACTTCAAGAAATGTTTTACCACAATAAGTTTAGTAAATATCCATCATCTCATATAGATACAAAATTAAAGAAATAGAAAAAATATTTTTTCCTTGTGATGAAAATTCTTAGGATTGTTTTCTTTATTTCTTTTTAATAGTTTGTTATTGATTACAGAAACACAACCGATTTTTGTGTATTGATTTTGTGTCCTGTAACTTTACTGAATTTGTTTATTCTAACAGTATTTTTGATGGGGTATTCTGTATATACTATCATGGGTTTTCTATATATAGTATCATGTTATCTGCTAATAGAGACAGCTTTACTTCATTCTTCCTGATGTGGATGCCTTTTATTTCTTTTTCTTGCCTAACTGCTCTGGCTAGGACTTCCAGCAGTATGTGGAATAAGAGCAGTGAAAGTGGGCATCCCTGTCTTGTTCTTGATCTTAAGGAATATCTTTTAGCTTTTCCTCCTTGAGTATGTTAGCTGTGGGCTTCTCATATATGGCTTTCATTATGTTGACGTACATTCCCTCTATATCCACTTTGTTGAGAGTTGTTAACATGAATAGATGTTGAATTTTGTCAAATGCTTTTTCTGCATTTATTGAAATATGATTTTTATCTTTCATTTTGTTTATGTGGATAGCACACTGATGATTTGTGGATGTTGATCCATCCTTGCATCCCTGAAAAAAATCCCATTTAATCATAGTCTCTGATTAAATAAATTCTGTTTAATCCACATAAATCCCCTTTAATCAAATGCACTGTTGCATTTGTCTTTTAATGCCTTTCAAAGCATTGTTGAATTTGGTTGCTACTATTTCGTTGAGGATTTTTGCATTTATGTTCATCAAGGATATTGGCCTGTGTTTTTTCTTGTAGTTTCTGTGTCTCATTTTGGTATTAGGGCAATGCTGGCCTTATTAAGTGAGTTTGGATGTGTCCCCCTCCTCTTTTACTTTTTGGATGAGTGAGTTTGAGGTTGGTATTACAGTTGACCCTTGAACAACTTGGGGGCTAGGGGTGCAAACCCCCCATGTAGTCAAAAACCAATATATAACTTTATAGTTGGCCTTTGTATCTGCAGTTCTACATCTGCAGATTCCACAACCTTGGATACTTGCAGTACAGTAGTATGTATTTGTTAAAAAATTGTGTATAAGTGGACCTGTGAAATTCAAATCAGGGTTGTTCAAGGGTCAACTGTAATTCCTTTTTTTTTTATAATTCTTTAAATGTTTGGTATAAATCACCATTAAAACCATCTCATCCTGGACTTTGTTTATTGGAAATCTGCATATTTTAGTACTGCTGTACTTGCCTGAGATTTGAAAATTCAAAAATTATTTTTAGATTATTTCTAATTTCCTCAAGATACAAAAATGTTAGATCTTTTTTATATTTTCTCTCTCCTTGCAATAGTTGGGCTTATACTTTTAGAAAAGCATGATGATAATAAATCAATTTTAAGTTTACCTCTTCTTCTAACTCAGCCTAACTACTTTTATCTCCTCTTCTGAAAGTTTTTTTCCCTTAAAGTTTTCTCTATTAGGAATAGAGATAAAAAACACAAAGTGGGATTTCCAGTCAAGATGGTGTAGTAGGACCACGAGCTCACCTCAACTCGTGACTACAACGAAACCACAAGTGACTGCTAGAGCATCGGAAAATGACTGGAACCTAGCAAAGAAGATCATCTTCAACTGGAAACAAAGAAGGAACCACAGCAGCATGGCAGGAGGGGCGTGCTCGCAATATAATTGGGCTCCATACTCCCCAGGTGGATGACCCACAAGCTGAAGAATAAACAAGTTGCAGAGGCCCTCCCACAGGAGTGAGAGCTCTAAGCCCCACATCAGGCTCCTCAGCCTGGGGTTCTGGCATTGGGAGGAGGAGGAGACCCCAGGGCATCTGGTTTTGAAGGCCAGCTGGGCTTAGCTCCAGGACCCTCATGGGACTGGGGGAAAAAGAGACTTCATTCTCTTGGGGAGCATACACAGAATCTCGAGGGCACCATGTCCAAAGGCAGAGGCAGTGATTCCATAGGAACCTGGGCCAGGCCTGCCTGCTGGTATTGGAGGTTTTCCTGGGGACGTAGGGGACTGCTGTGACTCACCCAGGAGACATAAAAGCTGGTGGCACACATTCTGGGAGTGCTCATCTACATGAGCTTTCCTGGAGGCTGACATCTTGATTGGATCATTAGCACCTAGCCGTAGCCCCACCGAACAGCCTGTAGGGAAGCCTCAGGCCAAACAACACAGCCCCACCCATCAGCACACTTCCTAAGCCACAAAGGCCTCTAGATACAGCCCTACCCACCAGAGAGGTCCAGGACCATGCTTCACCCAGCAGTGGGCAGGCACTGGCTCCTCTGCCAGGAAACCTCCATAAGCCTCTAGTCCATCCTCATCCACCAGGGGGTAGATACCAGACATAAGAAAACAACAACCCCAAAGCCTGTGGAAGGAATCCACAGACAGGCCAGACTCTACATTAGGACTGGCTGGACCCTAGTCCTTGGGTGACAAAAGAGGAGTGTACTGCTGGGACGCATAGGACATCTCCCACAGAGGGCCACCTCTCCAAGGTCAAGAAACATAACTATCCACCTAAAAATACAAATAGAAAGATAAACAATATGAGGCAGCAGAGAAGGATCTCCCAGGCCAAGGCACAAGATAAAATCCTAGAAGAAGAAATAAGTGATGAGGAGATAGGCAATTTATCTGAGAAAGAGTTTAAAGTAATGATGACAAATATGTTTAGAGAACTCAAGAGGAGTATAGATGCACAGAGTGAAGTTTTTAGCGAGTTGGAAAATATAAAGAATACCCAGAGTTGAAGAATAAAATCACTGAAATGAATAACACACTAGAAGGAACCAAGAACAGACTAAACGAGGCAGAAGAACGGATAAATGAGCTAGAAGTCAGATTAGTGGAAATCACTACTGCAGAATAGAAAAAAGAGAAAAGAATAAAAAGGAATGAGGATAGTTTGAGAACTCTGGGATAATGTGAAGCACATTAATATTCACATTATAGGGGTCCCAGAAAGGGAAGAGAGAGAAAGAAACTGAGAAAAATTTTGGAAAGATAGTAACTGAAAACTTTCCCAACTTAGGGGAGGAAACAGTCACCCAAGTCCAGGAAGCACAGAGAGTACCACACAGGATCAACCCAAAGAAGAGCACACCAAGGCACATAGTCATCAAATTGACAACAATTAAGGATAAAGAGAAAATATTAAAGTTAGCAAGAGAAAAGTAACAAATAGAGTACCAGGGAACTCCCATAAGGTTATCAGCTGATTTTTCAGCAGAAACTCTACAGGCCAGAAGGGAGTGGCACGATATGTTTAAAATGATGAAAGGGGGAAACTTACAACCAAGAATACTCTATCCAGCAAGGCTCTCGTTCAGATTTGATGGAGAAATCAAAAGCTTCACGGGTAAACAAAAGCTAAAAATTGCAATACTACCAAACCAGCTTTACAACAAATGTTAAATGAACTTCTCTAGTCATCAAACCATAAGAAAAGAGAACAAAAAGAAAAAGGGGAGAAAAAAAGACCTACAAAAGATTGCTTTGGCAGTTCGGGGTTTTTTATGGCTCCATATAAATTTTGGAATTGTTTGTTCCAGTTCTGTGAAAAATGTCGTGAGTATTTTGACAGGAGTTGCAAGATCTGTAGATTGCTTTGGGTAGTGTGGCCATTTTGATAATGTTGATTCTTCCAATCCAAGAGCACAAGATATCTCTCCATTTCTTTGTATCATCTTCAACTTCCCTCATCAGTGTTTTACAGTTTTCAGAGTACAGGTAATCTCCTCGGTTAAGTTTATTTCTAGGTGTTCTGTTGTTTTCGATGCAATGGAAATGTTTATACCAGTTATAAAACTCTGGTTTTTGAAGTGAAAAAAAAAAAAAGTGAATGAAGGGCTGCAAATGGCAAATTAGCCTTCTTTCTTATGGGTGAGTTGTATTGCATTACATATATATGCTGCATCTTCTTTATCAATTCATCTATTGATGTGCACTTACGATGCTTCCATATCTTGGTAATTATAAACAATGTTGCTGTTAATAACAGGGTGTATGTATCTTTTTGAATTCTTATTTTGTGGTTGGATTTATTCCTTTGATAACTATGTAAGTTTAAAAAGCTAAAGCTCTAAACGTTCTTAGAAACAATGAACGGTACATATACGTAAATTTTAAAAATATGTGCAGTATATTGTGTATATGTATTCATATGCAATACATTGTATATGTGCAGTTAAGTTATAACAATTCTACCTAATAAAATTGAAAAATGAAAAAAAATACACAAAGTGACTCAATTTAAGGGCTGGATATATGCTATTACCAAAGATCTGAGTATCGAAGTTAATAAAATATTAAAAATAGATATATAAATACACATGTGCAAGCCTGAGTCTGCTGTACGTAGAAAGGTCTACTTACAAGTTTTGCATCTGACTAGCATGTAGGAACTTTGATTTGGGGTGGTTTCCCATCTTTCCTTGAAATGTTAAGTGTGACTCACTGTGCCTGGACTCTTTATACAGACAATATGGTTTATGCCAAACACTGGATTTCCATCTGGGAGACTGGAATTTTGTGTGTGCTAGGCAGAGGATCCCTACATGACTACCAATAAAATCCCTGGACTTATAGTCACAACAGAACTTTCTTGGTAGACAACATTTTACACATGTTGTCATAATTTGCTACTGGAGGAATTAGGCTTGTCCTGTGTGACCTTACTGGGAGAGAACTCTCGGAAGCTTAAGCTTGGATTCCTCCAGACTTCACCCCATGTGCCTTCTCCCTCTGTATCCTTTAGTGTAATATATCATGAGTACAACTATATGCTAAGTCCTGTGAATCCTAGCAAATACGCAGGCCACGATATACATTAATGCCATGCACAGTTTATATATAAAACTTTAGAGGCTACAGAAGTTAAAATAAGACAAAAATGTTAAATATTACTGTTACATACAGGCTTCATATTTCTCAGTAACAGTGGTTCTGGCTATAAACCAAAGGACAGTCTTTAGACGTAAGTAACAGAAGAGTAGGATAACAGTACAGTCATACTCTTGTTGTGAGCTATACATACATACATAAGTAGAAATAAAAAAGAGCCATTATTAATTATGTCATAAATAAATTTATTTAAATAGATATTTAGCTTAGAATTCTAAAGCCAGTAATCTTTCTTAAATGTAAAATAAACTGAAACAAACACTCTTCCATGATTAACTGTGCTCATTTCATGAGTTTAAAAAAAAGTAAAAAGATTGAAAATGATTTACCTTTTTAATCTTGGCCTTTTCAGCTTTTTCTTCTTTATCACATTTCTTGGCATTCCTATTAAGTTCTTTTGCAGCAAACTTCAAGTTAAATAGGTGTTCTGAAAATATATGTTAAGGTTAAAATTAAGTCATTTTCCAACCTAACTACCTGAAAACAAGATGTTAAAGTTATAAAACCTATCAGATAAGATTATGTTATTTAAACAAATATTAACAAAGTGTTTGAGGAAACAGAATAATTTTATCTCTTCCACATTTGTTTTCTATTAAAATAAACATAATTAAATTAACAGTGAGGATATTAATTACAAAAGGAAAAACAGCAACTGTATAGTAGAGAAATCTGGCAGATATCACTTTACCAAGTGATAATATCGCCAGTAATAAGACATTTCAACTTCATTTACCTTCTGAAATAATGAACTTGAGAAAGGTACAGCATTACTTTTACAGTGCTGTTGTCAAAAACATAATCTCAGTCTACTCAAGAGAAAAATCAGGCAGTCCTGAACTGAGAGATATTCTACAATATTACTGACCAGTGTTCTCTTCAAATGTCAAGTTCATGAAAAGCAAAGAAAGACTGAAAAACTGTTACAAAATGTAAAAGACTAAGGAGACACACTGACTAAATGCAAGGTGGGATTGGATCCTGAAACAGAAAAAGGACATTAGGGGAAAAACTGGTGAAATCCAAGTAAGATTTGTAGTTTAGTTAGTAATATTGTAGTGATGTGGATTTCCTTTGGTTAATAATTATACTATGTTTATGTAAGATGTTAACATAAGGAGAAGCGTGGTAAAGGGTATAAAATAATTCTCTGTACTTTTTGTAATTTCTCTTTAAGTCTAAAACTATTTTAAGATTAAACATTTTTAATTAAAAAAGACAAACATATAATGACAAGAAAAGTGCTCCATTCAGTGAGACCCCAATAAGCAATAGCATAAAATTTCCAATTTCATGACACAAAAACAAATATGAAATATAAACACATGAATATGACAACACAATGTGGACTACTTCAAAACCAACTGCTTTGTATCATTATTAAATCACTAGTTAGGAAGATTACATTTGTTTTCTCTTTAAAAAATGTAACATCTACTCTTTTTTAACCTTGATTCTGTATTTCTTTGGGACATCTATAAAAAAGATGTAGGTTCATTTTTTTGAAAGATACCCATACACTATATAGTTTAAAGGGCTGACTTTTGGATTGATTATATCACCATCAGAAAATAAGAATTATTTGATTATTTGCCAAAGCTAAATCATAAATTAACCTTGTTCATCTCTCAATGGCTTCATGGTTCTAAATAAACTATTTATGGATAATGAGAGTGATGAATTTGCTACCTTGAGTATTTATCAACAACAGATACACCTAAAATTCCTAAGAAAATAAGCATATATGTGTGAATTTTGGAATAACTTTAATGAATTCTATACTTTACATTTTTAAGATTTATAGGTTTCAGCTAGGTGACTGAGAAACTTACAGCTCCTTTTATAAATAAGGTTTTTCAACCTAAGTACTATTAATATTTTGGGCTAGATAAATACTTCGTTGTGAGGGATGCCTTGTGAACTCTAGGAAGTTTATCAGCATCCTTGGCCTTTACCCACTAGATGGCACTAGCATCCCCCAAACAAAAATGCAACAATCATGAAAAAGAATGCAACAATGAATATATGTATGTTCATATATAACTGAAAAATTGTGCTCTACACTGGAAATTGACACAACACTGTAAACTGACTATAACTCAATAAAAAAAATGCAACAACCAAAAATGTCTCTAGGCATTGTCAAATGTCACCTGGGGAGGACGGCAAAATCAAACCCTGCTGAGAATCTGAATCACTGATACAGATGGAAATAAATAAAGAAAAAAAGGAATAAATTTTTCATTTCCCAAATCATCTCCCAAATAGACTTGATGTCTCTGTAGAAAAAGTCATAGTTAAAAGCTGAATTAAGCAGCCAATTATTTTAGATGAATTCATGTAGTTTGTATATTATTTGCTATTTTTTAAAGAATTATTTCAGTATCCTTTAAATTTGAAATTTACTCTAAACTACCAATGCTGAGGACTGACTACTGAATGCCTATTAAAGCCAACTCTAACTTAATATTAATAAAGATTGATCATGATATAAATTAGCCAAAAAAATTAATAGGAGATCCATTACAAAAGTCCATTTAATACCATAAAACTTTCTTCCGTTTCATCCTAAAGAGACATGAACCACTTCCATAAATATGGAGGCCTAGACATTTATGAAAAACACCCTGAAAAACTGGATAAACTACAACAAATGTCCTTTAAATACAGAGCTTGGATTGAAAAAAGGAAAATACTCAGGAGAAAGAAACAAAGAACTAAATACCAGTTGCAGGTAAGCACTGAAGCCCATGAAGACAAAGGCCCCTATTGAGTCTACACAAAATGAAATGCTGGAAATGAATTTTCTGAGTAAAGCTAGAACCTTTGAAGGCTACAACACTACGATAAGGATGAGACAGAAAGAAGTTTTATTAGCTGGCAAAGGAAGATGAGATGACAAGATTAACTCATTATGGGCCTTTGCTCACGGCTAGGGACAGAGCAAACTAGATAAACAAAATTAGACAAACTGAGGAGAAAATGAGCAACCTGGATATAGATCTGAAATAAGATTAGAGTAAAAAAAAATAGGTTAATATGAAAGAGAGGATAAAAGATAAAGAAAATAGAATTAAAAAGTCTAATATCTGGAATAACATAAAAACATAATAAAGAGAATGTATAAAAGGTTACATTCAAAGAGATAATGCTTGAGAGTTTGCCATAATTGATGAAAAAAAGAATAAAATCTTTTAGATTTGGGAAGCAAAACAAAAAGCCAAACAAACAAAAAAATCCTAAGCAGGACACATAAAAATCAATCCACACTTAGACACACCATAGCAAACCTTTAAATACCAAATACTAAAATATTTCAAAAAGCCATAGTAAAAATTCAGATTACTTATAAAAGAACTAAAATCAGTCTGACCACAATTTTCAAACAAAATGCTCAAGTAACTTCCAAAGGATGTACAGTGGATTCACATTATTCACAGTAGCTATGTTTCATGAAACCACTGCAAACAGAGAATTAATGAGTACAGAAACATTGCTCCTAGAGGAAATACAGGGTTAGGTTCCTGTGAGACTCTGGTCATAACACTTTTGTCAACCTATGAATACATTACCTTGTTTTACGTATATTTTTGTTTTAACACATTTTACTTAATATATTGCTGATTCATTAACATTGAATTCATGGCCAAAAGCATTATAACTCATGCCTGAAAGAAGCTTATCTAACACACGTATATTCTACATAAGGGACATCACAGTCTTGCACTTAGGAACACTATACAGCACTTCAACACTATACTTAGGGATTAGCAAATTTACCAACAAAATGCAAAAAAAAAAAAAAAAAAAAAGTGGCACCTGACAGAAAGTGAAAAAGACACTTGTTTACAGTATGAGAGCTGAAATAAGAAGGCAGAGCATCAGAATGTTCACCCTGAGCTGGGAACATGCTCCTTTGCCCCCAACTCTTCACTGCCAGAGCATGTTCACGAATAACCCTGAAAGCATGGTAAAGACTGCTTTCAGGTTAAAAATAGAGTCTAGTGTGTAGGTGAATGTGCAAATACAGAATCTGTGAAAAATGACGACCAAATGTACTTCACAAGAAATAAAATTTAGGTCTGGCATAAACAAAGGCTTAGTGAGCACAGAGACTAGTAAACACATGAGTAAATCCAGAGAAACACTGACTATAAGACAACTGTAATGTTTGTTTTTGGAGATAAAAAAGGCAGAACAAACATAACTAGACAATAAAAACATATAGGACAGAGGATGAGGTGACAAGCTAAATGTTTAAAAATCCAAGAAAAGATTTCCTGAGTATTTAGACATTAAATTAATTATCCATGTAAAAATGTGAAGGGTACTGCTAAGGAAATAGCATGTAACTTCTAAAATAACAGAGGGAAAAATGGGGTGAATCACTTAATAAATCCAAAAGAAGGTAGCAAAAGTGAATCACAGAGAAAACAGATAAACAGAAATTGTAAAATAAAAAGAAATATCCCCAACATGTGGGGATAGATTTTAAAAATAATGAAACAAATTACAGCTATGCGCTTTAAACAGGACTTTAAATCATAAAAACAGAAAGGCTGGATTTAAAGGGAAGAAAAAATGCCAGACAAATACTAACCTTAAAAAAAGTTTTAGTTTTATTTAGTATCAATCAAAACAGACTACCTAAAAAGAACATTAGAAAATTTTAAAAAGTGGGGGCCACTATAAAATGCTAGAAAGTAAATTCACAAACTGATAAAATAATTCTAGATATCCACATTCCTCTACATAGCCTCAAAGTGTCTTTGTGTATACATATATAAAACTGACAGAAAATTATCAATCTTGGTAGATTTTAAAAAAAACTTTCTCAGTAACTGACAAAACTAAGTAAGAATATAGAAGATATGAAAGACCATATTAAGAAGTTTAATTAACATAGAGAATTACAGCCAAACCTGTACCCAATTATTTCAGAAAACATATCATTTTCAAGCAGATGAAACATATGAAAACTGATCATACACTGAGCCATAAAGCAAATCTAAAGTAATAGATATCAGACAAACCTGCTGTCTAACCACAACTCAATAATGAATTTATTAATGTGGGAATTTGTTTCACTATTTTTCTGTAAGAATCTAATAAACTGTTCTAGGATTAAAAGTTTATCCAAATATAAATATACATACATCTCTCTCTCTCTCTCTCTCTCTCTATATATATATATATATATATATACACACACACATATTTGGAAAAGACTATACATACGGATTAAAGCAAAACATTTTAAAATATTTAGAATTAAGTGACAATGAAATGAGTGGAATGCGACTTATGGGATGTAATGCTAATGCCATACTCAGATGGAATTTTCTAGCCTTAAAAATTCACATTACATAGGAAGGTAGGCTGAAAATTAACTTGATAAGCATTCATCCCACAAACTCAGGAAAAACACAGAATTTGAAAAAAGTATAAGAAAAAACTCAAAGGGAAAAAAATAGAAACATATATAATAGAAAGGATCAAAAAATTTTAGTTCATTGTAAAGACTAACAACATTACCTCTGCAGACACTGATCAAGGAAAAAGAGAAGACATAAACAAAGTGCAGAAATAAAAATGAATAATTGCAAATACAGTAAAGTTACTTTAAAATAATATATTATAAACTCTATTCCAATCAACAGGAAGTCTTAGGTGAAAAGGACAATCATACAATAATATTTCTGAAATAAACTAAAAACAAATAAATAGAATTCTAAATTCTTGATTCAATACATTAAAACATTTTAACATATAAACAAATTAATTAATTAACAACAGACACAGGCCCAAATTATTTTACTGGTGCAGTACATCAATCTTTTGAGAAACAAGCAATTCCTATCTTATACAAACTCTTGCCAAGAATAAGAAAAATAAAGAACATTCCTCAACTTTTGACACCCAAATCAAAAAGGATACCACATATGAATGGACAGTTACAAACCAAACTCACTTATGAAAAGAGAAGCAAAAATACTAAACAAAGTATTAGCAATCAAGCAGTAGTTTTTTTCCCCCTGTGGAATTTTTACATGCAGTTTTAATGAATGAATGAATGAACATAGCCTGATTACTTCAGTTAATTACTCTGAACTGTAGCTGCCAAGATTTTAAAATCATCATGGAATAATACTCCAAGAACATATTGATTTCTTTCATCATTCAGAATCAAAATGTGGGGACCAAGAAAAAAATTATTCAAGCAATGAATTAAAGACAATTCATACTCATGATGGGTTTAGCCTAGAAATGCAAGGATGGTTTGCCATTAAAAAAAAAATCAATCTATGTATTTTAACCACATTAGGAGATTAAAGAAGAAAACACAAATGATTATCTCAATATATAAAGAAAAACATTAAATAAAATCCAACATTTGATGGATTCATCAAACCAACTTTCTGATAAATGGTTCATGACCAAAATTCCAGTAAATTAGGAATGGAAAAAAAAAAACCTTACTTAACCTGCAAAAGAAAAAAGTGTATCTATCAAAAACTACAGCAAACATCATCCTTAATAAGGAAAAATTATAATTTATTTTAAAACCAGTACAGTCAGCCCTCTGTATCCAAAGGTTTGTATCTGTAGATATGGAGGGCCAACTAAGAGATTTGCACATTCACAGATTTTGGTATCTGCTAGGGTCCTGGAACCAACTCCTTGTGGATAGTGGGGTTGTGGAACTAACTGTAACAAAAAAATGATCCTGTTTTATATATATATGTTTGTTAATTAAGTATTGTTCTGGAGTCCTAGCAAGCAGGATAGAAAAGAAAAATAAAAGGTATACAGCCTACAATAGAAATAATCAAGGAATCATTACTTTCAGATAATACAAATATCTACATAGAAAACTGAAAATACCCATAGACTCCAACCCAACAATCCCACTCCTACGACATACCCTAGAGAAACTGTCCCCAGTCTACGTAACAAATATGAACAAGAATAATCATAGCAGTATTGCTTGTAATGACAGAAAACAATGGAAACAATCTAAATGTTCATCACTAACAGAACAGATAAATTTTGGTATTTCTACAATAAAAGACTATATATTTTGGCATCTTCAAAAAACTATCATTCATTTTTGCACTTGTCCCTTCATCCTGCAGGGCAGCCTTTATGATAGGAACATTATTATCATAACTATTCTTAATCACCATCCAGAAGAAAACACCCACACAAACTATCTTGTCATAAACTTTTATGTCCATTTTACTATCTGCTTCTTCTCCCCTTATTTTTCATTCAGTAACCTTTCCCCTTGTGCTTTCCTATAAGCATTAGATTATTATTCAAGAACTGGTCCAGGAACTGGCATGTAGTACTGGCTCAATAAATCTTTATATGAATTGAAACATCCTCCCTGGATGGCCCTTCTGACTAGGTCTCCCCAGGGAGCAGGGCCTACCTAGTAGCCCTGTCTTCAGAGGCCACTCATTACTGAGCAGCAGGGTCTAGAGTGATGTGGACATTCTGCCAGCTCCCTATTGCTCCTTCCTGACTATCTTCTTTCCATCTTCATGCCAAAAGCCTTGGTCATTTGAGATTCATGCCATCTCAATACTGCCCTATGGCTTTTCTTATTGTCCATCACTTTCTGCATTGCTTATTAAAATCATAATATGATTCATTCTCTTTCCTTACACTCAGTCTCTTGCCATCATCATGCATGTGGATGACACATCCAATTTCCAGCCTCAAAGATAACTAAACTCATCAACTCCAGCAACTTCACCTATGTTCTGCTTCAGCTGCCCACCTTTATGGCTACAGTTTCACTTAGGGAATGTTAATCGTGTACTATATTGAATTATTTAATTGATTTTTACAAATTACAAAATAATACAAGCTCATAATTCTAAAATGAAAGCCTATCTTTATGGACTGGAAAGTAAAAATGTCTATATAGTTCTAGTTAGATGTAATTAAAAATTAAAAACACATTCTTCTAGACTTTTTCACAGATTATTTACCTAAATTGAAACATATTACATAGTATAGCATAGCATTTTGTGTGTGTGTGTGTATATATATATATATATATATATATATATATATACACACACACATAGATATAAATCTTATTTTCATTTAATAATATATAATTGCATATTAATGCATGATAAATTCATTATTTTAAGCAGTTACCTAGGTTTTACTTTATGAATAAATTATAATTTATTTACTCAATTCCTTCTTTGTAGACATTTAAACTGTCTGTACTATAGTAACAATGAAAGCTTCCTCAGTCATTTTTGTATTTACTTCTTTATACTCTTTCTTAAATCTTAGAATACTTTTCTGGAAGTGAAATTACTGGGTCAAAAATATGTACATTATATTAAATTGTACTTTGGAAAGTTGAAAACTTTATTCTCCTTTAGTGTATCCTTCAGTAAATTAGGAATTTGGGATTAACATATACACACTACTGTATATAAAACAGATAAACAACGAGGACCCCTGTATAACACAGGGTACTATAGTCAATATCTTGCAATAACCTATAATGAAAAAGAATCTGAAAAAGAACATTTATATGTATATACATATATACACACAGATATATAAATCACTTTGCTGTATACCTGAAACTAACACAACATTGTAAATCAACTATAGTTCATTAAAAAAAACTATATAAATGTGAAAATGACAATGAATCTGAAGCATCATCTTGAATAAGAAAATGACAGTATGATAACATATAGAATTGGAAAATATGTAAGACATATCTTAAGAATGTATATGTATGTGGTCAATATAAAGAAATGCATGGAAATGATAAATATGAACTTTTAGACAGTAGTTGTCTTTGGTGGCGAAAGAAGGGAGATGTGTTGGCAATGTTTTATTTCTTAAGCCCAGTAGTAGGTAACTGGTATTTTATTCTTTTTTGTACTTTTTTGGGGGGAGAGGATTAAAACTGCATGATTTTTGTAAAAAAAAATCATTTCAAATAAAAGGTTAGATTAATTAAGAGTTTATAGTCGTTATTTCATGAGATGGTATCTGAATTTTAAAAAGGAGCATTGCTTGAATATTTTTAAAAAAACCAAACCATGTATTAAACGATATTGGTGTATGAACAATACTGTTAGAAATGTGTAGTAGTATTATAACTTGGATAAGTTGAACCTGTTTGTGCTTGATATAAATTTAATATAAAATAGCTGCTCTCCAAGACTGTCTTCATTCTGTTCCTAAATTTTAAGCATACTCTTAGAAACACTAATTTGAAATTTACAGTGTCAGTAGCTATTTATTCTGTATTCCCATGATGCTTTATATGTTATGTACTTTTCTGTATTTCATTTAACTCATTGTTTATATGTCTAGTTCTTCAACTAGATTATGGACACCCTGAGAATAAGGATGACTCCTAATCATCTTCATACCATCAGTTTAGTGCAGTGTTTAAAAGAAGTACTCAATAGTTTCAAGTAAATGAATAGTAGAAAAATATTTTGCAGTGGTACCTGATATACTGGGGGAAAAGCACCACTGATGCTGGGCAAGAGGATTCAATTATACATATAAGTTTATAAATAATAAATTTATACTAATATAACACTGTTTATTTGTGTTCTATATGAAGATTCTACATAAGACTCCATACAGAAAATAAAGGGCTCTGCTGCTAAGTTAAATCACTCAGTATCCTTTTCCACAGGAAAATTGAAAAATAAGAATTTTTTCATTGCAATTATAAGCAACATAAGAGACCATGGACATCTGATTCTTATGATATACTTACATATTCTTATGATATATACATATATAGTGGAATGTTTCTGTTATGATCTCTTATCCCCAATTCCAAAAGCCAAAAAGTTCTACAAACTAAAAGTTATACATAATATTTGATAGCAAAACATGACCTGACTAGAACAAATCTGTTAACAAAACCTGATCTCAACAAGTTATCTATAGTCTTTTAATTTATTCACGTAATGTTAATGTTTTAGTGTAGTGTGTGACTATGAAGTATTGACCCAAGCCACCAAGATGTAATGCAAAATATGGCATATGTGCCTATTGCCTTTCTAAAATTTAAAGAAATCTGAATTCTGACTTGAATATTAAAACAAATGGCAACTCCAATCAAAATCTGTTTCCCTGTATATGGCAATTTTTTCAATCACCCATTATAAGCAATGGTTATTGTTCAAAATGCTCACACCTTAAAAGTATAAAAGTACCTAAGAATGAGGAATAAGGCAATTTTTAATGCTTCTTTTGGGAAAGGAACTCTATATAAATACTTTCCTGCATAATCAAATTATTTATAAGTTTATGTCAGGAATATTTTCTGTTTTAAAGGATATGGGGCTTAGTAAACAGTTTAAAATTTTATACTCTTATATAAATTAAATTTTAAGGTAACTCAATTTAAAAAGTAATTTACTTTTAGTTGCCATGAGGACTATTTTACCTATGGAAAGTACTTAATACAATGCAACAATAAGTAAAATAAAGCATGAGAATATGGAGTCATAATTACTAGCAGTTCTGACAACTATAGCCTTTATTATTACACTTGTTTTAATAAATTCAGAGTAACAACTCAGTCCCATAAAAGCAGAAAATGCATGTTGTGTACACACACACACACTCTGTAGTCAAATTCTTTTAAAGAAACATTAATTATCATGAGGCTAAATGTACAATGAATTTTTATCAGTTCCTATTTCAAATAATTCTACATATTCTAAATTGAATAAGGAGATGAATTCTATGACCTCAACTTTTCACTAGAATATGGCAGACAGGCAAGATTACCAACAATTTTAGAACAGTTTAAGTATAAATAAATGTAAGCACATGATTCCATACAGGAAGACTACATCCCACCACTGTCAAATGTACTCATATGTGTCTATGTAGCCCGGGCAACTTGTAACACCAATGTTTTTCTGATGATGTATCTTTTGTATTAGGCCAGAAATCAAAACACTCCTGGGTCCAAAACCTTGCCTCTAACTCTTAGGTACTTTCTACAACAAGGTATGAGATTCTTAATCCAGGAGTCTGCTATTCAAATGATCACCCTCTGTGTATACTATAAGTAAATATCCTCTATACCGAAGTGGGGAAAATTGATTGCTAATGTGGAAAATAATGGTGTCAATTCAAGTACTAAATTGAGCTATGAGCCAGAGTTGACATACTGTGAAATATTTCAGATATTTTACTTGGCTGTAAATCCCTGGAGTATTTTTCTATTTGGAAAAATAACACTTACAAAATAATCTCCTTCACTGACTAATCATAAACTCGATTTGACAAAGCAGTTGCAATGCTTAAGACATCATTTCTTTTTCTTTGCCAACTGAAAAGACAATGGCTGAAATACTTTATTTTTGATGAACTGAAAGTTTAGAAAGGCTGAATAGTTGTATACATTAACATATGTAGAGTAATGCATAAGGCCCTAAACTAGATGTTGGGTAATCCCAGGCTCTAGCACCTTGTGCTTCAGTGATGTTAGCCTCCATCAGTTACCTGACTCTCTGACTTCACATACAGTTCCCTTGCCTAGTGTACCATTCTTCCTCCCCTCCCCACCATCTTCCTCTTAACCTCTATGTGGTTTAGCACACCACTATGCTTGCTTTTTGACTAACATAATAACACTGATTCTGAGAAAGTGGTCTCAAAGACTTCAATTAATGACAATAGGTTTCCCTCCTCCTGCCAAAGTTTATGCAAAAGCAAAAAACGAATTCACTTGGCCTTTGGGGTTGATAAATAAGGAAATCAATGAATCATCTGAACATTTAATTCAAATTTTCAGAAAGTATTAATTCTCTATTTTCTAACTCTACTAAATTAAAATCCAAAACATTACATCATATAGGCATATTTTAATAGGAAACATCTATGAACCAGACTTGTCTTCAAAAGAATCTAAGCTAGCTTTCCCTAAAGTGATTGTGTAGTTTCATGGTTTTTCAAACTCTTAAGCAAAAATCTCAAGTAGAATGTCAATATATATAAAAAGTAGTTCTGCATAACCCTAGAACTCAATCAAACATAGCTGAAGTATACTGTCAGTGCTAAAGGCACTATGGAAACATGAACACAGCAGAGACTCTGGAGCCAAGCCCAGATCCTTTACTCTACATTTACAAGCTCTGCAGCTTTCTTAGTGTTAATTTTCTCTTCTATAAAATGAGGATACTACCCACTCATTTTTGAGTATTGTTTTGAGAGTTTCAGATAATATACACAAAATCCCCAGCACAAAGTCTTGCACATACTAGGTGTTCAATTTACTATGTCATAATCAACTCATGACTTGGCTAAGTCACCTATTTTAACTGAGCAATATGGTTAGTCAGGGAATAAAAAAATCCCAATGTTTCTTTAAAACATTCTCTGTGATTTCATTTAATAGTAGGTATACTGCTGACAGGCAAAGGACAGAAATCAGCTATGTCTTAATAGGGTTCCACATATTCATTATGCATACAGAAGGGAGTCCTGCTTTAATATTTCAATCTGCTTCCTCAAGAAAAATTTATAGTCAGTTTACTAACAGAAATTCACAGTAGGAATCTTACAACCTGCCTACCTCTCTGAAGTGGGTGGATCAACACCAAGTAATAGGGCATAAAGCTATTTGATTCGAAGTGCCAACAGTAGGATTATGCAATTTCTTGGGAACATAAAAGTAAAGGGTGAAAACAAAGAAGGTAAGAGGAAGGATTAAGAATGTTGTACTAGCACCTGCCTGCCCCAGAATAAAGCAGTGGTGCCAATACCATTGCCAATACGATTGTTAGTCGTATGTTTGATGTGAAGTAGCATTACGTATTCAACTTTCCTCTTTTTCAGCACCTCATGATTAATCTTAATCATCCCTTGTGTATTTCTAAGAGGTTGCGTTTAGGATCAGAGAAACTCAGAGAGATCATCAGAATTGAAAGAAACCCTAGAGATCACTTGTCAACTTCCCTCATTTTACAGATTTGAAAAGTGGGGCCTAGAGATGGCTAACTGAGTAACTGCTGAAAAGAAGAACAAGAAGGAATTCAAAGACAGCTCACCTCTTATTTCTCTCTCTGCGTTTTAACTTTCATAGTGAATTGCTAAGAACTGGTCCTCAAATAGCATCAAATGATGAACCATAAGCAATCCTTACACGCAATATTTCTTGTAAGACACAACATTCTCCTAGCTAACTAGGACATAAATTATAAGACTAGCATTAGGTGATGATATTTAAAAAGTAAATTTGTAATATTATTAGTATCTTGGTCAAAAAAACCCTAAATCTGTCAACACTAGCAAAGCCTCAGAGACTCTGATATGTAATTCTGCTTTAGGATGTAAAGCCACTCACAGTGAAGAACAGACGTTTTTAAGGTGGCTGGCAATGTTTGCCTATAACATAGTCTCATCTGTCTAGGTGACTACAAAAGGAAACGATGATACCAGTCCAGTTCATAACATCCCTTTCTCTACTTTCATAATGCCTACAGTATCTGTTATCTACTTCATTGCTTCTCAACCTTTTTCAGGTTAGAATCCATCGGATAGATGTCAGCTACAAATATTTTCTCCAGGAAAAGGCACATACTTAATATACAAATTTTGCATCATACAATTTCAAGCCTAGTAATCTACACATGGGATCAAGAATTTCTGCTCCAGGATTCACTTCTTTTAGTATGTGCTACCTTGTATTGCTATTTATCCCCATCCATATATGTCCTGGCTCAGTGAGATCAAAAGTTGCTTGAAGATGGAAATGGGTCCTATAATCCCTCTGCATAAACCTAGGTGCATTTCTCAGGTCATGGTAGAGACTCAATAAGTGCTAATAATTAATTCTTAACAGAAGGTCATTTGTTCATTTTTTTTTTGTCCACTATGGGCCAAGTGTCTGTGCAAGAAAATTAGGATTCAAAGAAACAAGAATCCCAACTTCAAAGAATTCAACCTAATGAAAGACATAAGTAAACATATGATTACAAAAATTAAAAAAAAAAGTGGAGAGAAAACAGATGGGTAAAGGAGCACAGAGTAGGAACTGGTGGGAACCGGTGCTCTCAGATTTCCAGGTTTGCTGGGATGGTGGGTTAGGAGACTAGGAAGATAACATGAAAAGCTTCCTGAAAATTAAGCATGCTTGAGGTAAATCCAAAAAAAAAAAAAAAAACCCAAAACACAAAATGACAGAACAGAAGAGAGGCAAAAAAGAAAGAAAAGAAAGAAAGAAAGAAGAGCATGGAGTAGGGACATTTCCCTAAATTATTTCTTTTATTACTTCATCAAATACTACTCCTGAAATGCAGTGTAAATACTGCACACATATTACTGTTAACTCTATACTTGTAAAACACCCATATGAACACATTACAACAAATAAATTTGGCCATTCCATCAAGTTCTTTAAAGTGGATTTGATCTAATCCAACGTGATAAATTCACTCTGCTTAACTGTCCAAAGACAGAAGTCACAATTACCACGCTAATTCAATTGTGTTAGCATATTCGTTCTTCTTATATACTGTAACAGTGGGATTTTCGCATTTTATATAGGTGACAAATGTTACTTAAGTTTAAGTTCAAGTTATTTATTTAAGGAAGACAGGTCTCAGTCCATATGTCATTTTCTTCCTCTAAACACAAAGGAAAAGTTCTGGATCCTTCAAAAAGAATCAAGAGAACTAATCACTGCCAGATGGTATGAATCAAGTTAAACCTCACTTCCTTTGATGGACTGAACAGTAAATAGTTCCTTTTTGTTGGGTATTAAACAACTGATAATAGTACCACTAATTTTAATTACAGTCCGGCATACATAATTTTCAGTGAAAGAAAATTATTAACTATCTTATTATTGGAAATCACATAGGATAGGCTTTTAGGTAGCAAAAGTAGCTTATTAGAGTAGAAAATAAAAGCAATTTTAGAGTTATTATCTCAAATCCTTTCAAAAGAGCTGGGGAAAAGACAGCAATTTGTACTCTTTTTTGACACTTAACATGGTCAAAATTTTATAGTTTAGTAAGCCCTTACATTTTACTTTATCTTCACAACAGCTTTCTAAGGTTGGCATATAGGTGAGCATGTTTACAGATGAGTAAACATTGCATGACAGAGGCTATATGACTTACCCTAACTCACATGTTTTCTTAAGAGGTAGAACTGGGATTGGAAATTGATCTTCTGACTCACAGTCCAGTGCTCTTTCTTTTATGATGCTACTTTAAAAAAATCATCTAGCACAACTACACTTCCATGAATTATATCCTTTAAACTTCAGTGATGGCTGGGCGTTTAGTCATCTACTTTATTCATGAAATGACCTATATCTGCATCTCCACAAGGGTTCACATTTTATTCTTGGTTTATACTGGCCAGTTCAGCACAAAACATGTTACCAATATTCTCAGTACGGTTTACATAATTGAATCATCTCACCAAATTTCTTTCTATATTTCAGAGTTACAAACTAATGAAAGCAGAATAGTTTTAATATGAGCTATCAAAGAATTGCTCTTACGCACATTTTGTTATTTTGCCAAGTTTCATTCAATAGTAAAATACCAAACTACTCTATTTTCTGTACTGCCAACTTCTGAAAGGAGGAATTACAGCAACATGGAAATCCTATGATAGTATCTCAGTGGTGAAAAACAATTTCATTCTTCAAAACGCAGCTTTGCACAGCTTGGTTCCTAACCTCGACCTCATTGTTTAAGTGGTAACGCAGGTGCAACTAACGAATTTTTGTACCTTTAGGGAACTATGAATTTCCTCATGTGCTAAATCAGATTAACAAGCACTTAACTTTCTTCGGAGGGCTGCTATTAAGCACTTTAACTCATTACCAGTCACCTCTACTCTGAAAAAAGGAAGAACTTCCACAAAAACTATCTGCCCTTGTTATGTATTCAAAACCTATACCTCTGCACCAAACCTCTGGCAAACTCCTGACGTGTCTGTTTCTGCACGACTCTCCTTCGATTTCTAAGAAGTGGATACACTCATTGAAACCACAGGAGACAGTAGCCCTCAAATACGGAGGGCTTGCATTCGAGAATCTTACCAAATCAGTCCCCTGACTATTGCCAAAGCAGCCCCACGTTCCCTGACTCTAGAACGGCTGCTGCTACCAAGAAAACATCAACAAACAAAGCAAAACAAGCTACTGGCGCCTACCAATCGGCGTCAGAGCCCTCACCCCTCCACAACTAGACCTAAACAGTCACTACCAGGCCGCTTCCAGGGCCCCGAGCATTGCCCTTCCCCTCTTCCCGAAGTCCTAGCAGCAGCTTTTCAGACAGTTAAGGATACTCTCCATATTCGACATGGTCTCACGACTTTTCCTGGGAGGCAGCAGCACAGATCTGATGGCAGGGCGTTCGGAGTACAGTTGTAGTCCCGAGCTGCTGCCAGCCTGGCTCGTAGGTCCGCAATCCCACTTCCGGTTTCTGCGCCGGGCAGGCCGGGGGGTGGAGCCGTCTACGCCCGAGGGGCGGGGCTGGGGCAACGCCAAAATGGCTGCCTCTCCGAGAGGTGGTTAGGGTGCGCGGTAGCCGCTTGGGGGCGTGTGGGGTCGAGGTTACGCCCCTCCCCCTCCTGTCTTTATCGTGTAAGCTAGCCTAACCCAGCGCCTAACGGTTTTCACCTCCCAACTAACCTTCCAGTTCTTTCTTTTGTCGTACTCCTCCCCCACCTCTTCCCTCAGATTTCACACTATCCTTGACCCCTCACTTCTGTTCTCAGAGATTAAATCTTACGGATGAAGGAAAAAGGTATAGGGCTTTTAAAGTACTTTTAAAAAGTTATAATCATATAAAATAAGGGCCTGAGGGATTAGCGGGGTTGGTAATTCTGAGTTGTGAGGTTCAGCTGAAGTTTTAAAAAGGTTTATGATCCTTAAAGTTTTCTGTTAGACGGGGAGGACAAAAAAAGTAAGCCTAAGTTTAAGAAGTGAAGTTGCTGTGAAATATATATATTCGTAATAAATAGATTTTTTTTATAATAGATGGTGTAAAATACGAAAATTACGCCGAAATCTATCATAGGCGAGAGTTTAATCGGAATTCTACACAGTGGTTAGCATTTATGTGTGACGTATTAAAATATCAAAAAGTAATTTATTAGATGCTACATCTCTAGATTTATGGGAAAGTAAGAAATCTTTGGCGTTGGTGTCGCAGCATTTCAATTCAAAAGTTGGAAATTCCAAAAAAGAGTTAAGAGGTAATACTTTGGGATTCTAAAAAAACTGGTATAAGTATATCCTTACTGAGGAATTTTATAAGTTTGACTTTAAATTTTTTCTTAACTATTTCAGTATGTGTGGAAAACAAGTAAATAATTGGCTAACCTTTTTATCTTCAGGATCATTTCTTGTTGAACCAAAATGGTTCTAAAAGCTACTGTTTTACTCTTTTGTGTTGATGATTGGTGGGCTTCAGACTGTCTCCTAATTATAAACCTTAATGCTGGAAAAACAAAACAAATCTTTTTAAGTATAAAGTTCTGGGAAAGAACAATCTGGAAACCACTTCCATAGTTCAAACTGTATAAAGATTATTTTTATTTTTTAATGTTTCTCTCTCTCTCCGTATATATGTATATGGATGAGATACAAGGTTTACCTTTATGGCGATAAACAAAACATGGCAGATTTCGTCATTGTTTCAACACTTTCCATTCTAGATGAACAATTCTATTTCACTGTTCGAGACCTTTTTGTTTTTTGGTATAAAGGTTAAAAATATGTTTTAAAAAGTTCTTCCCTGGATGTTTAATATATATTAACACAGCTCTTTCAACAAATCCACATGTAGGCCAGACCAATCCATTAAAGCGTAAGCATTTCCAAGTTTATGTAAAGAATTTTTAGTTATATATAGGTAACCTATAGAAATAAGCCTTTTTTAAAAAGTGCTTTCAAAGTGGTTTTTCATATTGAAGAACTTCTTCTTAAGAGAGGGATATTAGGGTAGGATCAAGTTTTTAGTAAAATTAAGATCTGAAGATATTTGTTCAGTTAGGAAATTTGTTGTTGTCCATCTTAAGTAAAAAAAAAAAAATAGCCTATATCTTTGATTTACTAACCACTTAGAAGATTAAAAAATTGTTTTTATTTTTATGAGTTCTAAACTAATTTTGACTCCAGACCTTGCAGTCATGTTATTCCTTAGCTGTCTTATTTCTTAAAGTTAGATTTAGAATTTTTTTTGATCTTAGGCCCAGTAATAAAACTATTTAAAGTATATGCATATTCAGTTATAACTGCTGCTGTTGAAAATAAGGAATTGAAATCTGTTAAAATCATAAACTTGTTTTATTACAGAGAAAGTATATTGTAGAAAAAGAAAGACACCTTATTTTAATTGTTTCATTAAATATTGAATACTTATAAAAATATCTGTAAAACGTGAATACAGAATAAACAGAAGCAATACAACAAACTCCTGGGACTTATCACCCACTATGAGAAAAGAAATTTGCTGTTCCCTATAAATTCCCTTGTGGACTCCTTTCCTAATCACATTCCTTTCCTTCCCTCTTTAGAGGCAACTGCTGTTTTGAATTTATATATAATTTCCTTGTTTTAAAAATAGTTTTACCATAATATTTGCATCCCTAAACAATATGGTCTTCAGTGTTGCATATTTTTAAGCTTTGTTTAAATGAAATCATACTGCTTTTTCTTCTTCTTTGACTTGCTTTTGTAACTCATCATAATGTTTCTTGTTTGTGTTACATGGAACCATAGTTCATTCATTTTCACTGCTGTAGAGAATTCCACTGTATGAATATATCATAATTTATTCATCCTCTCTCCTGATGATGGCTATTTGGGTTGTTCCATGTTAATATAGCCTCTAAGAATATATTAGTGTTATATTAATACATACTCTAATTAAACTCTTAAGATCAATAATTTATTTTAATCTCCTAAACATGTTAGTATGAAATCTGGAAATGTTTAGTTTATTATAGTGATGATTAAGGTTAACCTTTTTAAAGCCACATGTAGTCTTTAAAAATATAATTTTACTCTCTCACCCTAGGCACAATTATTCATTGTTTATTTTATTTATTCATATTTCTTATGGTTTTGGGTTATCTTAGATATTGGCTTTGTTTCTTCCACTCTACCAAATTTAGTAATACCTCCTACCCTCACTAACCTAAACAGGCAACTACCTTTTTCTTCTTTCACCCTTAGAACAGAGCCATAACATTAAAGATGTTAGGTATAGGACCTCCCAAACTGTTCTTTTGGGACTTAATTAACTCTAAGGTTTAATTGAACCAACGTCAGCCACATACTGATGAACTCAGATATGGTAAAATTCACCTATGGAAACCTAGAAAGGTGTGTTTTAAAAGATCTTGAATTTTTACTAGGATAATTGAGATGTAAAGAACCAAACAGGACTCAGCAGCTATTGAATCTGTTCAACTTTGGCATGAATAAGGCTAATGTGGTAAATTATAATAGTTCCCTCAAGAAGTTGAGTATTTTCATGATTCTTCTTTAGTTTTCTAAATATTTTGCAATCCATTGTATTATAAAGAACAAGCTTTGCTTTTTAAAGTTAAAAACATTTATAAAAAAATTGTGGTTGAAATCCAAATTACATAATTTTAAAAATTAATTTAGGTTGTTTTGTGACAACACATTTGTTACGTTTTAGCAAATAATTTCAAGATGATTAGAAAGTTAAATGGTACATAACAGTTAAACTTTCACTGAAGTAGAAAGCACAGAGTACTCCAGAAATGAGAATGGTGTAGTATTGACTAGTAGCGCTCAAACTTAACTGTCCTTGTTAAAAATATAGGTGGGTGGGATTCACCTCTATAGATTCTGATAAAATAAATTTAGAACAGGGCCCAGAAGTCTACATTTTGCCTCTGTTTGTGTAATGGAAATAAACATTCTATTATAGAGTAATATAAATCCTATACTGCCTAAAATAACTTAATTTGGATGGAACTTCATAGTTTAAAAATGCTTATTACACATCATTTCATTTGATACTTATAGTAATCTGAGACGAACTGGCAGGCATTATCATCTTTTTGTCAATTAAATAAGAAAAGAGAAACAAGCCTCAGAGAGAGTGTATGATTTGCCCAAGCAAGTTTTGAACAAATGGAGTCTATTTTCAATTCAAGACTCTTTGATGCCTAATCCAGTACTTTTGAATGCTTATAGCAGATTGGCAAGGAGGAATCATAAATAAGACCACTTCTGCTTCTTGCTTTCTATAGCTCAGGTATCCATTTAGCATAAGAGTAAAATGAAGAATTATTCTAGCCGGCTAGCAGTCTTTCTGGTTTCTACAAGAAAGCTAATCAGTTTCCTGGGAATCCTAGTCAGGTATCAACCAAAGGTCTTTCCTGTTCATAATAGAAAAACTTTTTCCCTAGGCATGCAAAGAACACCTTGCTAGTTTCATTGTTCTGCTATTTTTGATTGGATTTTTCAGAATTTCGTAGGCTAGAACACTTCAAGTGATAAGTGAAAGAGATTAAAGCTACAGATGAGGTAAAGCTCTTTTAGCAGAGGCAAATAGAAGATGAATCAGGAACAGAAGTTTAAAGACAAGAGGAATCGGTTTGAGTGGCTGCCAAGGGTGATCTGAAAAGTCATCCAGTTTAAAGTTAGGAAGCGAGAGATGAGCACAAGGAGACAAGATGAGAAGTGAATGTAAGATTCAGGTGAATAGAAAAATAACCAAAAAATAGACTTGGATAGTAAGGGAAAATATATCCACATATTTACCATTTCTATAAGTGATACTTTCTGAGATTTCATTGTTATTTTAATAATAAATGGTGATATGTGGTGATTGCAATATATAGTTGTCAGAAAGAGCATTTCTCTAGAAGCCTTTAATTGTAACAGGGCACTCAAGACTTTAAAATTTCCCTCTGCTAGGAACCCTTTTTAAAACTTGAATAATCAAATGAAATTATATTTTGGTATATATAAACTGAGCTGAGTTAATTGATTCTTAAAGGGTTATGTGACAAAGAATAAAATCATTGGCTATTATTAGAGATACTTTCCACTTCAGATGATTCTAAAGTAGTTTTGAGGGTTGTATGATTCAGAAATTCTTTAATATAGGTGTAAGTGTTTATAGAGAAACTAGTTTTTTTACTTTTCTTTTTTATTTAAGTATAGTTGATTTACAATATTATATTAGTTTCAGAATTACTACATAGTGATTCAACATTTTATAGAGTATACTCCATTTAAAGTTATCGTAAAATATTAGGTGTATTCCCTGTTCTGTACAGTATATCCTTGTAGCTTATATATTTTATACATAGAAATTTGTACCTCTTAATCCCCTACCTCTATCTTGCCCCTCCCCCATCCCTCTCCTTACTGGTAACCACTAGTTTGTTCTCTATATCTGTGAGTCTTTTTTTATGTTTTGAAGTTTCCATTGTATATATATACCATATCTTCTTTATCAATTCATCTGTTGATAGACACTTAGATTGCCTACATTATCTTGGCTATTCTAAATAATGCTGCTGTGAGCATTGGGGTATGTAAATCTTTTTGAATTAGTGTTTCTCTTTTCTGCAGGCGTATACCATGAAATGGAATTGCTAGATCATATGATAGTTCTATTTTTAGTTTCATGAGGAACCTCCATACTGTTTTCCATAGTAACTGTACCAATTTACATTCCCACCAACAATGTACTAGTGTTCCCTTTTCTCCACATCTTTGTGAATATTTGTTATCTGTTGTCTTTTTGATGACAGCCATTCTGAAAAGTTTGAGGTGGTATCTCATTGTGGTTTTGATTTGCATTTTCCTGATAATTAATGATGCTGAACATCTTTTCATGTGCCTGTTGGCCATCTGTATGACTTCTTTGGGAAAAAAATGCCTATTTAAGTCTTCTGCCTATTTTTAATTATTTTTTAATATTGAGTTTTATGTGCTCTTTATATATTTTGGATATTAACCTTTTATCAGAGATATTAGCAAATATTTTCTCCCATTCAATAGGTTGTCTTTTCATTTTGTCGATGGTTTCCTTTACTGTGCAGAAGCTTTAAAGTTTAATTAGGTCCCACCTGTTTCTCTTTGCTTTTGTTTCCCTTGACTGAGGAGAGAGATCAAAAAAATATGCTAAGACATGTCAAAGAGTGTACTGGCTATGTTTTCTTTTAGGAGTTTTATGGTTTCAGGTCTTAGATTTAGATCTTAAGTCCATTTTGAGTTTATTTTTTATAAAGTGAGAAAAAAATTTAATTTTATTGAGTTATAGTCAGTTTACAATCTTGTGTCAATTTCTGGTGTACAGCACAATTTTTCAGTCATACATGAATATACATATATTCATTTTCATTTTCTTTTTCACCATGAACTACTTCAAGATCTTGTATATATTTCCCTGTTCTATACAGTATAAACTTGTTTATCTATTCTATATATACCTGTCAGTATCTACAAATCTCAAACTCCCAGTCTGTTCCTCCCCACCGCACTCCCCCCGGCAACCACAAGTTTGTATTCTGTGTCTGAGTCTGTATCTGTTTTATATTTAAGTTCATTTGTCTTCTTCTTCTTCTTTTTTTTTTTTTTTAGATTCCACATAGAAGAGATATCAGATGGTATTTTTCTTTCTCTTTCTGGCTTACTTCACTTAGAATGACATTCTCCAGGGACATCCATGTTGCTGCAAATGGCAGAGAAAATGTCTTAATTTCATTCTTTTACAAGTAGCTGTCCAGTTTTCCAAGAATGTTTTACTGAAGAGACTGTCTTTTCTCCATTGTATATTTTTGCCTCCTTTGTTATAGATTAATTGACCAAAAGTGCTTGGGTTTATTTCTGGGCCCTCTATTTTGTTCCATTGATCTATGTGTCTATTTATGTTCCAGGACCATGATATTTTGATTACTGTAGCTTTGTTGTATAGAATGAAGTCAGGGAGAGTGACACTTCCAGCTTTGTTCTTTTTTCTCAAGAATGCTTTGGCTATTCAGGGTATTTTGTGGTTCTACGTAAGTTTTAGGATTATTTGTTCTAGTTCTGTGAAAAATGTCTTGGGTATTTTGATAGGAATTACATTAAATCTGTGGATTGCTTTGGGTAGTATGGCCATTTTAACAATATTAAATCTTCCAATCTGAGAGCATGGGATATCTTTCCATTTATTTGTATCATCTTTAAGCCTTCAGTGTTTATAGTTTTTAGAGTATGGATCTTTCACATCCTTGGTTAAATTTATTCCTAGGTATTTATTCTTTTTGATGTGATTTTAAATGAGATTATTTTCTTACTTTCTGATAGTTCATTGTTAGTGCATATAAAAGCAACAGATTTCTGTTTATTAATCTTGTATCATTCAACTTTATTGAATTAATTTATTAGTTCTCATACTTTTTTGATGGAGCCTTTGGGTTTTCTACATATAGTATCATGTCATATGAAAAGTGACAGTTTTACTTCTTCGCTTCCATTTTGGATGCCTCTTATCTCTTTTTCTTTTCTGATTGCTGTGGCTATGACTTCCAATAGTATGTTAAATAGAAGTGGTGAGAGTGGGCACCTCTGTCTTGTTCTTGATTTTAGAAGAAAAGCTGAGAAACTCATTTTAATAAACCTTTTCCTAATCTCTATTTTACCATCCAGGAGCTGTTTGGAGAGAACTCTTAAAAGAAGAAAAAACAAAAATAAGAGACTGTTATCAGAAGGGCAAGTGAAGGAAGGTAAAAAACAAACACACAAAACACTGGCTGTCTTAAAAGACTACTGTTCTCTACTCATATATCATTTTACTGGCCACAGAACCTATACACTTAACTCCATATACCACTTTTATTTAGTATTACTTTCTAACTGCTCTTCATCCCAGATCAATTTTGATATCTCAAGTCAAAATTCTGTCAAAGTCCCTCCCATTGTTTTAGAACTTTATGTAGAGATTGGTTAAAACAGAGTTAGCATGCTTTGTAAATTTTTCAAGTCTCCTATACTTTAGTACATATTTTTTGAATATTATTTTCTTCAAAACCAGCTATAGTTTGGTCCACAATTTTTACCTGTAGACCAAGGTTTCTTAACTAGCACTATTGACATTTTGAGCTGGTCAATTATTTGATTTGAGGGGCTGTCCTGTATGTTATAGGATGTTTAGTAATATTCCTGGCCTCTACCTCCTAGATACCAGTAACCTCCACCCCAGTTTGTGGCAGCCAAAAATGTCTCCAGAGATTGCAAAATATACTCTGGGGGTTAAAATCACCTCCAGTTAAGAACCACAGCTGTACATCTAGAAGTATCTAGTGGTGCCTTTATATTAAACTAACAGACACACAATGATAAGAACAAAAACATATTTAAGCTTAGTCTTTTTCGGGAATAGCCATAGCAAGATCAAAGCAACAATAGCATTGAACCATTTTACTATAATTAGTAAAATTAAGATGAAGGAAAGGATTTTGAAATCATTGTAAATTTTTTCACTTTGGAGGCAGTGGAAAGAGCTAGGCATTTGGAATCATTCAGAGCTAGGTTTCACTTTCTGGTTCTTATACTGAATGGCTGATTATGTTGGGCAAGTTATTTAACCTATTTGTGTTTCAATTCCCTCATTTGCAAAAACAGGGATTATAGTATTTATTTCCTAGCTTTATCATGAGAATTAAATGAGATCATCCTGAATGTTAGAATAATTAGAATGGAGGCTCTCAGACATAGTAGCTAAGTAATGTCCTCTGTAGCCAAAAACCAAAACCAAAACAAAACAAAAAACAAACAAACAAAAAAACTCAACAAAGAGGTAAACATCATCAAGAAAGGTATTTGAAACAAAAAAGAAACCATACTGATTGATATAAAAGCATGTCCTTGATGCTTGGGAAAAATTAGGCATTTATGTTAACCATTTCTTAAGAAAAAAATAATGTCAGAGGTGCTAAAGAAATACAGTTACAAGTGCCATAGTGGCTTTGATCAGGGTAAACTGTTTAATATTTTTCTGTATAGAAAGAATGGGTAAATGTTGATTGAATCAGTGTGTAAAATCAAAGGGTATGGATAGAGTAAAAGTGAATTTGCTTCTGGAATCTTGAGCAACTTAGGATCTTAGAATCATTCTATGACTCAGCCTACTCAGTGTTAGAAGGAGGTAGTCTTTTTATTTTCATAAGTTAAATAGCATATTAAACATGCTTTCAGTATTACATGATTCTTGTCATAGTTTTATAAGAAATTTTATTTTATGAGAAATTTTAAAAATATATAAAATAAAAAAATAATATATTAAACACCCATGTTTCCACCTCCTCCAAAAATGTACAATAGTTAATATTTGTCACAATTCTTTCAAATCCTTTTTAAAATAAAATAAATAAAGCAATATAGAAGTTGAAGTCTTTTCTGACCACACTCACTAGTCTTAGTCTCTGCACTCCCTCCTGAAGACAACCACTTTCAGGTATGAGGTACTGTGTGTCCTTTACATGTATAAGTATACATTCATGGATAATACACAATATTTTGTATGTGTTTTAATTTATGTAAATATTATACTTAATATGTATCCAGGCTCCATACTTTTTACTCAGCATTGTTTTTGAGATCTGTCTGTATTGATGTATCTATATTTGTATGTATAATAATCCATCATATCAGAATGCTGCATTTTACTTATCCATTCCCCTCTTGGTGGACATTTATAGGTTACTTTCTTTTTTTTTTTCAATTATAAGCAATGCTGCTTTGACTCACTGTGTCTCATTGTACACATTTGCAAGAGTTCTCTAAGGTATATACTGGGACATAGGATAGAAATAGCTAGCTTAAAATAAACAAAATTACTATTTTATATGTTACACGATTTTATGTACTGAAAAATGAAGATTCAAAAAGGAGTTAAATTTGCATGTATTTTATGGAAAAGATGGCTTTTATTTGGGAATTGGTGCCTTAAATATCAGACATGCCTGCTTATTTCAAGAACAATTCAATGAAATATTGATTGCCTTCTGTGTGCTCAGCACTGCATAACTGACATTGTCAGTAACAGAATACTGAGCTGGATGGACTCTGAGTACAATCCAGAATGGCTTTTGCTATGCTCATATTCACTCAGAAGGAAAGACTATAGGACAAGATCAATGTATCAGGCAAAAGTCTACAGAGGGTAATTATATCAGGTTAATAGCCTATTTGATTTGCATAGCCCTGGTCTAGAAGTTTTGTCATATACTTTCATCCTCTCTAAACCTCAGTTTTAAAGACCATTGTTGGTCAGTTGTAGCTGAGATATACTAAAAGTTAACATTTCCATGTATATAATTCTTTCCTAAAATGGGTATTGAGTAAGGCATATAAAGACATAGAGGGAAATATACTTCCATATCACTTGATCCACCATAAAACTAGAATAAAAGAGGCAACCAGTTAAAAGGCAAATTCTAATAAGAATGTAAAGAAGAAAAGAACTTAGAAATGTAGAACTGTGAAAAGCCAATCCTATGGGCACTGTTGATAGCAACTTGTTCAAATGGTATTTATCAGACTTTTCATGGAACTTTTCACTGAGATAACTACTTTTACCACAAGTCTCAAATTCCGTATTTGGCTAAAAAAAAGTCTTGAAATTTAATTTCACAAATTATTCCAGACCTTGTGTATCTCAGTTGCCTGAAAACAAAACTGATTTTCTATAGCAACTGAATTCAACTGACCCATTTCTAAGTCAGGTCCTAAGCCGAAGCATAATCAGAATTAGGCAGTGATCCAGACTACACAAAAATTAATAATCTTCTGTTTCTGTTTTTCAGATTTAATTGTTTGTAAAAAAGAAGTCATCCAATATTTCTCATCTATCTAACTGAAGTTTCATTAACTGGAGGTAAGATATAAAGTTTAGAAAGACACAAATTTATAAGTTGAAGGAAAAAGAAGGGTATATAACTTGTTAAAGAAGAACCATATATCAGGTTGTGTGAATTAAGCCTTTCATTCTTTATTTTAGTCTTCAGATAATCCATCATTTAAGATGCATTTATTAACAGGATAGAAAGGATAATCTTAAAAATTCTCTTTGACAATTATATTAATAAATATAGTATGATATTAATAAATATTTGTTCAACTTTCGATAGAGGGAGGGAAAAAAATTACGGACATACATTTGACAAGCATTTGCTCCATTATATTATTCTTTTATACTTTTTTTTGTTTGTTTAAACTTACAGTATTTCTCTGTTAGTGTTTTTTCTTATTTGTTATTAGCCTTTCCCTATTTTTTTTTACTAAATCTCATATTCATCCTTAGAATAACCTTTCTAGATAATTTAAAAATCATGCTTGAGTAAGGAATCTCAAGATCAACCTAGATTTCTATACATTAGACTCAGAAGGGTCTACTGGAATTCACAGAGTGCAATGCAATTAAGATGAAGATTTAGTTAGTAGTCTTATATTATGCAAGAGAAGGCACATCAGGTGCATGAGTGTATAAATATTCTGATATGACATGATAGACATGTTGAAGCCTATCAGCTTCCAAAAAGGTGCCATTTAAAAATTTGGTATCAAATATTCAGAGTGATACAATCTCTGTGGTAATCACCCTAGTAAACATCTTTGATTACTACATAAATTATAATTATCTTTTTATATGTGTGCCTTATCTCTTCAATTAATTTATAATCTTCTTTAGGACCAGGTCACTTTATTCCATATATGAATTTGACCCCTAAAACCAACTGATTTATTTCCATGTAGTTGAAACTTGGTGCACTTTTAATATTGATGAGGTTTTATTATTACTTTAAAAATTTAACTATTCATTTCAAGAGCTGTCTTCTTATCCAGTTACATTTCTGTGATTCGAAGAAATATGCAAATATTTGAGGAGTAAGATATTTAGAACAAATTAATGGCTGAAAAGAGAAGAGTAACTCAGTTTATTTTCAATGGCCAAAAGTATCTATTAAAATCATCTTTCTCCTTAAGTAAATAGTATATTTAAAGTTGAGAACTGCCTGTTTAATGCAAATAGCAGATTCTTTATATCTTAAATTATTAGATACTTTTGATACCATTCAGTAACTAAGCATGAATCAGCTCCCAACAGAATTAGCACTGTAAAATATTCTCTTATCAACCTTAGGTGTCTTTGGGCTGATAATGATTTTTTAAAAATCAGTTTTGGTGTTAGCAAAGTTGTTCCTGATTTTATGAATGATAGAATTACAACTTAATTGACTGGTGATCCTGCAATTTTACAATTATTACATATCATATATTAAAGTGTCCTTCTGGTAAGAATACCGTTCAAGAGAAATGTACCTTCACCTCAACACAAAAGACAGTTTTCATTATGAATGGCTAAAAAAGAAAACCATGTCAAAATACCATGTAGTTAAGTGTTATATCAAGCAAGTCCTGGTTTATTATTATTTTTAACTATATATAAAGCATTGTTGTGATAAAAATGTAGTAAGAACTTTTAAATACTGGTTCTCTCTAAAATGGAATAGACAACTATCTTAAATCTTATAATCATAGGAAAAATTGAGATCACAAACTTTACAGAGAACACACCAATTTTATTACAACCAATAGTTTCCTCTTCTTCGTGAAGCAGACCTATGGTTTTAGTTGCTCTTTGGAAATTTTTCTTTTTTTAATTTTTTATTGATTTATAATCATTTTAGAATGTTGTATCAAATTCCAGTGTAGAGCACAATTTTTCAGCTATACATGAACATATATATATTCATTGTGACATTTTTTTCTTTGTGAGCTATCATAAGATCTTGTGTATATTTCCCTCTGCTATACAGTATACTCTTGTTTATCTATACTACAATTTTGAAATCCCGTCTATCCCTTCCCACCCACAGCCCCCTTGTCAAACACAAGTTTGTATTATATGTCTATGAGTCTATTTCTGTTTTGTATTTATGCTTTGTTTGTTTGTTTTTGTTTTTGTTTTTGTTTTTAGACTCCACATATGAGCGATCTCATATGGTATTTTTCTTTCTCTTTCTGGCTTACTTCACTTACAATGACATTCTCCAGGAGCATCCATGTTACTGCAAATGCCGTTCTGTTCTCGGGTTTTATGGCTGAGTAGTATTCCATTGTATAAATATACCACCACTTCTTTATCCAGTCATCCGTTGATGGACATTTAGGCTGTCTCCATGTCTTGGCTATTGTAAATAGTGCTGCTATGAACATTAGGGTGCAGGTGTCATCCTGAAGTACGGTTCCTTCTGGATATATGCCCAGGAGCAGGATTCCTGGGTCATATGGTAAGTCTATTCCTAGTCTTTTGAGGAATGTCCATACTGTTTTCCACAGTGGCTGCACCAAACTGCATTTCCACCAGCAATGTAGGAGGGTTCCCCTTTTTCCACAACCTCTCCAGCTATTGTCATTTGTGGATTTTTGAATGATGGCCATTCTGATTGGTGTGAGGTGATACTCATTGTAGTTTTGATTTGCATTTCTCTGATAATTAGTGATATTGAGCATTTTTTCATGCACCTATTGATCATTTGTATGTCTTCCTTGGAGAATTGCTTGTTTAGGTCTTCTGCCCATTTTTGGATTGGGTTGTTTGGTTGTTTCTTATTAAGTCGTATGAGCTGCTTATATATTCTGGACATCAAGCCTTTGTTGGTTTCATTTGTAAAAATTTTCTCCCATTCCATAGGTTGTCTTTTTGTTTTACTTATGGTTTCCTTGCTGTGCAGAAGCTTGTAACTTTCATTAGGTCCCATTTGTTTATTCTTGCTTTTATTTCTATTGCTTGCGTAGACTGCCCTAGGAGAACATTTTTGAGATGTATGTGAGATAATGTTTTGCCTATATTTTCCTCTAGGAGGTTTATTGCATCTTGTCTTATGTTTAAGTCTTTGATCCATTTTGAGTTGATTTTTGTGTATGGTGTAAGTGGGTGTTCCAACTTCATTGCTTTACATGCTGCTGTCCAGTTTTCCCAACACCATTTGCTGAAGAGACTATCTTTATTCCATTGTATATTCTTGCCTCCTTTGTCAAATACTAGTTGACCAAAAGTTTGTCGGTTCATTTCTGGGCTCTCTATTCTGTTCCATTGGTCCATATGTCTGTTTTTGTACCAATACCATGCTGTCTTGATGACTGTAGCTCTATAGTATTGTCTGAAGTCTGGGAGAGTTATTCCTCCAGCCTCTTTCTTTTTCTTCAGTAATGCTTTGGCAATTCTAGGTCTTTGATGGTTCCATATATATTTTATTATGATTTGTTCTAGTTCTGTGAAATATGTCTTGGGTCATTTGATAGGGATTACATTAAATCTGAGGATTGCCTTGGGCAGTGTGACCATGTTAACAATATTGATTCTTCCAATCCAAGAGAATGGGATACCTTTCCATTTTTTAAAGTCTTCTTTAATTTCCTTCATCAATAGTTTATAGTTTTCTGTGTATAATTCTTTCACCTCCTTGGTTAGATTTATTCCTAGGTATTTTATTACTTTGGGTGCTATTTTAAAGGGGATTGTTTCTTTACTTTCTTTTTCTGTTGATTCATCATTAGTGTAAAGAAATGCAACTGAGTTTTGAACGTTAATGTTGTAACCTGCTACCTTGCTGAATTCTTCAATCAGCTCTAATAGTTTTTGTGTGGACCTTTTAGGGTTTTCTCTATATAGTAACATGTCATCAGCATATAGTGACACTTTTACCTCTTCTTTTCCAATTTGGATCCCTTTTATTTCTCTCTCTTGCCTGATTGCTGTGGCTAGGACTTCCAAGACTATGTTGAATAGGAGTGATGATAGTGGGCATCCTTGTCTTGTCCCAGATTTTAGTGGGAAGCTTTTGAGTCTTTCACTGTTGAGTACTATGCTGGCTGTAGGTTTGTCATATATAGCTTTTATTATGTTGAGATATGTTCCCTCTATACCTACTTTGGTGAAAGTTTTTATCATAAATGGGTGTTAAATTTTATCAAATGCTTCTTCTGCATCTATTGAGATGATCATGTGGTTTTTTGTCCTTTCTCTTGTTGATGTGATGTAATACATTGACTGATTTGCATGTGTTTTACCACCGTTGTGTCCCTGGGATGAACCCCACTTGGTCATGATGTATAATCTTTTTTTATATGTTGTTGGATTCTATTTGCTAAAATTTTGGTGAGGATTTTGGCGTCTATGTTCGTCAGTGATATTGGCCTATGATTCTCTTTTTTGGTAGTGTCTTTGCCTGGTTTTTGTATCAGGGTGATGGTGGCTTCATAGAATGAGTTTGGGAGGATTCCCTCCTTTTCAATTGTCTGGAAGAGTTTGAGAAGGGCTGGTATGAGTTCTTCTCTGTATGTTTGGTAGAATTCCCCAGTGAAGCCATTCAGTCCTGGACTTTTATTTGTAGGGAGGTTTTTTATTGCTAATTCAATTTCATTTCTAGTGATCGGTTTGTTCAAGTGGTGAGTTTCTTCTTGATTCAGTCTTGCTGGACAGTATTTTTCCAGAAACTTGTCCATCACCTATAGGTTATCAAGGCAAGAGTTATAGTGATGTTGGCTGTGAGTCAATATTGATGAATTAAATATATATATATATATATATATATACACATATACACATACATACATGCATTTATGAGATATGGTAAAACAGGAAAACATGGAAACAAGGTTATGTATTAAGTAGTTGGCAAAAATGCTGTGACCAGAGGCTTGTAGAAGTCTAATCCTTTATTTTCCCTGGGAATTATGGTTCATTACTCGCTAACTCAGTTTTTATGGTGACTTTATGAAAAATAACTACTGCAAATAATGAGAATGAACTGTATGTATTCTTACTGAGTTTGTACTGTTTCCTAAGTCTGATGGGGAATTAGTCTTCTTTTCTGCATGTTTTTTATTATTTCTTTCAGGCCAATTGATGATGTATAGCTTCTCTGAATCTTTAGTACATCTGTGGAGTTATCTCTTCATTTTATATTTTGTCTTCTAAGGTTGAAAAACATTTTTTGATGATCACTTTATTCAGTACGTCTTTTTGTGGAATTAAATACAAATTATCCAAAAGATTTAAATTTATAATGTTATGTGACCATGTAAGTAAGCTGAGTTGCATCAGATGTTTTTAATACTTCAGTGTCATCTAATATAAATACAACCTTTGGGCATATGTCTAAAGCAGTATAAAAGCTCAGTCATATTTTAAAGTGAATATTTTAGTTCTCTTCTACTCCCTTCCTAGTAGTTGGCTGCCAGCATTTCAAGAATTTTGCCCTTGACTTTCTTGATTCCCTCACTTTAGCTGTCTTGTGACAGTTTTCCACATCTAACTAGTTCTTTGTCAGCTGAGCCTGTCTGTCCTAGAACCTCTACATCAAAAGACTAAAAATAATAATACAACTCCAAGAGCTCCTTCTCTTTCATTCAATCAAGAAATTATCACGGCACTTGTTATTGCATTATGAAATAAAGCATAAATCAGCAAATGCCTTAGATAATTTTTACATGCAATTAATCAGTGTCAATGCCCTCATATATTATTTTCATTGTCAGAAAAAAATGATAGCATTTCTAGGTAAAGGTAAATATAAAAGGATAAACATGACTGAATGAAATTTCCAAACTTGTCTAAAGGTAGATAACATACGGATAAACTTCATATCCTTCTATGTTAACCAATCTAGTCATGCAGTAAGATTTTCATTTTGCTTAAGCTATTATTTAATAAAAGCCATGCAATTATGATCAGGAATTTTGGAGGTGTTAAAAAGTACTACCATTGGCAGTATGGAGGAAACATGAGTCTTAAGATTCTTATTTAAGATTTATTTTAACCAGCTCTTGCATTGCATTTCAATGCTGTTGACAGGCTTAGAATAGGTAGTTTGTTAATAGGATATCTTAAACTACTATGACATTTTAATACATAATTATTGACTTCATATTGTTGACATATTCCTAACTTCCAGCATTAACTTAGAAGTCATTGGATATAAAACCAAAGTTTCCTGTTACATTAACATCGTTAACGCAGAATGGAACACGACAGCCAGAGTTTGTTTGTTTGTTTGTCTCCCTTTTTGTCAAGGTGTCAGTCCTGTGTATGAAGTCTCTGACAAGGTCCTCACTTCTCAATGCTACTTTTCTTTATCAGGAGGTCTTTGGTGCCTTTCTTCAGCCTGGCCTTGTTTATTCTATGAAATAGAAATGCTTAAAAATTTCTGGTATGTAGATATAACTCCAGTGTTTCTAGATTTAGGCCTGTTTTTTATATCCTGGCTGCCACCTATGACTTTTGGAAAGTTAATTTCCTCACCTATAAAATGAGGAGCGTTATATTTTCTTCATACAGTTGTTGTAAAGATTAAATGAGATAAATACTTAACAGTATTTAGCAGATCACAAGAAACACAGCTGATGTTCAATAAAAGGAATATTTAACTATTAAGAACAGCAGCAGTAGTAGAATAATTGTAACAGTAGTAGTTGTTCTTTTTATTCTACTTTGTTTTGTCATAGCAATATGTTATGTCATAGCAAGTGTGAAATCTCCAACCAGGCATATAGTTCAACAGTTGATTAGTTCATAAGTCTCATTTGTGCTATTTAATATCTTCTCATGGTATTTTAAGAAAAGTTGAAAATAATGTTAGTATCATTATTTATAAAACTAAATAGATTACTCCAGTGGTGGGTGAGTGTGTGTGTATGTGTGTGTGTGTATTCCGTATAGAACTTATTTTACAAATCTAGTATGAAGCCTTAATAATGGAAAAAAAGTATTGTTATTGAGAAAATAGTAAAATGTTTTATTTTTCTAGCACTTTAGCTTTAATATAGTTATTAATATTGTTTATCATACAAACTAAATTTAGGATTTTGCCCTTTTATTACAATTCACTTAAAGTAGTAATACTTTCCAAAAAGTAAAGCACAGTATTTTTGGCTATAGTTTATTATTTCATTTGTTTTGAATAAGGACTTTCTCAGTTCTCCTTTGTGTCATAGAAGACACAAGAGCGAAATATTTTTATAGCAGCATGCTAGATATGCATTTTTCTAAAAGATATAGTCATATATTCCATTTAATTTTTAGGAAAGGTTAAGAGAATGGATATTTTATTGAATACTCACTGTGTATTTTCTCATTTAATCATCAAATAGCCATATGAAGTGTATTATTATCAGCCCATTTTGTAGATGAGAAAACTAAGGTACAAAGGTGAAATAACTTATTTATCATAACATAGTTTATAGATTGTAAATACAGGTTTAAGCCCTGGTGTGTTAAGAGTCTGAGACTATCGAAATCAAAGTCCACTTGCTACTAGAATAACAACAATAACAAAGATAGGGTATCAGTAGGAAAACAAAGAAGTATTCAGAAGTAGGTAGGAGTTTTTATCCAAATTTACCCATAGGAATTAAAATGTACTACAAGTCATAAGCACCCAGGCTGAAAACAAAAATAAGACTGGAAAATATGGAAAGTCTTAAATTTAGAAAGAATAACGGAAAACCCAAGGTTCTTGGTTATAAATTCCATAATTTACAGAGACATAGATGCCTAAGATATGCTAAACCTGAAGCTTGATTTTCTAGATAAGCCCAGGAAAGCACATTTCCAAATTGAGGAAGTAAGAAAACAGGTATGAAACATGAAATAATACCTGGACATTTGTTAGAATTATATGAGATAACTGGTCAATTAGCAATGAGGAAACTTCATGTTGAGGTCAGAGTACTTGAAAATTGAGCACAGTAATAATCATAACTATATAGTTTGATTCATCTCATAACAAGAGAAATTAGATCTAGAATTACTGATGTCATATAGGACTAAAAAGTCAAATTAATCAATAAGCTTGTTTATTTTCTAACACTCTGTACAATCTAATGCAACTTTGAAAAAATCATTTTTATAGGAATCAGTTCATGTATGTAGCTACTGTGGGGCCTACTTTATTTAGTTAAACATGCACCATTTCAAGTTACACATTATGGTAATACATGGCATTCAGAGTAAAAAAGAGAAAAAGTACTCAGCGTCTCCAAACTTGAAGGGATCCTAAAGACACAATGGACCCTTCAACAATGTGAAGGTTAGTGGTGCCGAACCCCTGGTGCAGTTGAAAATATGTGTATAACTTTTGACTCCCTCAAAACTTAATTACTGTAGGGGAGGGTATAGCTCAGTGGTAGAGAGTGTGTGCTCAGCATGCACAAGCTCCTGGGTTCAATTCCCAATACCTCCGTTAAAAATAAAAAAAAAATAAACCTATTAATTACCTCCCTGACAAAAAAGAAATCATTTATCAATACCAAAGTTTGTGTTTACAAGTTGAAACATCTGTCTCTCAGAACCCACATCAGTATTGTCTTACATGATACAAAATACTGTAGATGTTATATATATTGCTAATATTAGATGTCAAAGGTGAAAAGATAATGTGAAAAAGATATTCATATTTATTTATAGGTATAATGATTCATGCATTGATAATGAAGAAGTAGCAACATGATTGCTTTATGGTAGCCTAATGTAAATAGTATGATTGCTTCACAGTAGCCTGGCCTGTACACTAGTGAATAAACCATTATAAAATTCTTATGGCATATAATATTATAGTCATATTCATAATGCAGTATTGGAAACATAGTTACATATTTTAAAAAACCACTTACCTGTTATTATAGTCTGATACCTAGCTTCTACATTTAAGATAGAGAAGTGTACTGTACAATAAGGTAATTCTTTGAAAGCAAAATTAAAAATCAGTAAGAAAACTAACATATGATTAACTTTATATTAAATTTCACTTACCTTATACCTATGTAATTATAGGCTATCCACTTCAGTACAAATCTTGCACATGATATTCTACATGATGAATGCTTAGGCAATGATGATGACACAAAAATGCATAATATAGTTCCTGCCATACAGTTATTAGATTTTTACACAAAAGACACGCACATAAACAATAGATAAGTTTATTAACTGTTCAGAAGGATGACTACTGTTCATTAAGTGGAAGTGGATCATCACAAAGGTCTTCATCCTCATCTTCATGTTGAGTAGGATGAGGAAGAAGAGGTAGAGGAAGGAAGAATTGGTCTTCTTGTCTCAGGGTTGGCAGAGGAGGAAGAGGTGGAAGAGATGGAAGGGGAGGCAGGAGAGACAGACACACTCAGTGGTGTAACTTTATGGAAATACATCATAATTTCTGTCTGACCATTCTGCTTTTCCATTTCTCTAAAAATGTTTCTATGTAATGCCAATCCTTCTTCCACTGTTTGCTTTAATTTCAGTGCCTGTATCCTAGAAGGGTCCATGTTGTAAAAGCAGTTGAAAAGAGTCTTGAATAATCAAAACCCTTCTGCCAGATTGTCAAAATCAATTTGTTTTTTGGCATTGCTTTTTCTATGCCTCTTCTTAGTCATCTGTCACTGGTTCTGAAGTACTCATATCCATCAGTTGTCTTCTGTTAATTCCTCTGATGTTATGTGTATTAGATCCTGAAATTCTCTAAGATCCATATATTGAAACCCTTCACAACCCCCACCCCTGCCTTTTTTGTCATATCTACAATCTCTTTCATGATTTCCTTGATTGGTCCTGTCACAAATTCTGTGAATTCATGCACAGTATCTGGACACTGTTTTCTCTAGCAGAAATTTATTATTTCAAGCTTGATGGCTTTTATGGCCTTTTCTATAACAACTATGGTATCTTCAATGGTGTAATACTTCCAGACTTTCATGATGTTTTATCGGGGTTCTCTTTCATAACATTGACGATCTTTTACAGAGAGTATCAGGTATAATGAGCCTTAAAGGCCCTTATGACCCTATGGCCTAGAAGCTGAATTAGATATGTGTCTGGGGACAAGTAGACAACTTTGATGCCTTCTGGGTTGAATTCATGGGGTTCTGAGTAGCCAGGGGCATTTCCAATATCAAAAGAACTTTAAAAGGCAGTCCTTTACTGGCAAGGTACTTCCAAACTTCAAAGACAAAGCATCAGTGGAATCAATCCAGAAAAAGGGTTCTCATTTTCCTGGCCTTCTTGTTGTACAACCAAAAGACTTGTAGCTGCAGTTTATCTTTTCCCTTCAAGACTTGGGGATTAGCAGCTTTATAGATAAAGGAATTCTGATTATAAACCTGATGCATTTGCACAAAACAGTAGAGTTAGCCTGCCTCTGCCTTATATCTTGCTGTTTGCTTCTCTTCCTTACTAATAAATGTCCTTTTTGGCATTTTATTTTTACCAAAATAAGGCACTTTTGTCTGCATTAAAAGCCTGTTCATGCAGATACCCTTTCTCCTCAGTGATTTTCTTAATGGTGTCCGGGAACTCGTCTGCTGCCTCTTGGTTGGCAGAAGCTGCTTCTCCTGTTATCTTGACTTTTTTTTAAGCCAGATCTATTTCTAAAATTATTCAAACCATTCTTTTCTGGCATTAAATTCTCCAGCTTTAGATCCTTCATCTTCCTTTTGCTTTAACTTGTCATATAGTGAATTTGCTTTCCTTGAATAATATTAAAGCCTATAGGTTTGTCTTTTTATAGCAATCCTGAACCACATAAAGGCTGCATTTTCAATCTGAGATAAAAAGGCATTTCACAACATGTGCAAGGTTTTTGTGCCTGGTGGTGTAGCTGCAGTGAAGGCTTCACAAATTTCCTTATTTTTTTTTTTAACAATGGTCCTTACACTGGATTCATTATCTTGAGATAGCAGGCAACCACAGCTGCAAACCTCAATCTAGGGCAAGTCAGCTTTTTCTTGTAATGTCATGACTTTTCTCTGCTTCTTGGGAGCACTTTCAGCATCACTGTGGCACTTTGTATGGGTTCCATTGTGTTATTCAAGGTTTACAGTATTGCAATAAATATGAAAAATATGCAAGAACTGCAAGAAATCACATTTTATTGTGATGTGCAATTTACTGGAAAGACGAGCTGCTCATGTGGAGACGATTACTGTCACACTGCCTTTTAAGTGGATACTGGCAACACTTGAGCTCACCACAATAGCAACAGCAGGTGGCTATAAAATTATTACAGTAGTACAGTATGTACTACAGTTAATTTTATGCAGTTAATTTAATACTGCGTCTTTCCATTTGCTTACATTTCTTTTGACTGCAAATGGTACCATGTATGGTTTGTGACTGTGTGCATAAATTTTGATAATTTTTAACTTTTTATAACAAATGTGTGTATATTTTATGTAATAAATGATTAAATAGACTAGTACCTACATATTTTTATGCATTCATTGCATACCTAATTTTTTCTTAATTTTTTCATTATTTCTAGGCTACACAGTTTGTGGGTTTTTTCAAATTGTTGCAAGTCTCCAAGAAATTTTCCAACATATTTATTGAAAAAAATCCACATATAAGTAGACCTGAGCAGTTCAAACTCGTATTGTTCAAGGGTCGATTCTCCTCTAATTTAGACCATTATTTAGGTAATTCAGTAGCCATCTTATCTATAATGTGATCAGTAATCTTGTATAACAACAGAACAAAACAAAACCCTGTGGTCAGTAATTTTTTATCTTGATTCATTTCTACATTGTTTAATATCCTTGGCAATCAAGTAGTTCTTTCTTTGTTTTGTACAATATAGCTTTATTTTAAGTTTATTTCCTTTTTTCTTGTCATTTGTTAGAATGGGGAAAAAGAAATGGAGGCAGAAAACCCCAGGTTACTTGCAAGTTTTCGTTGAGCTCAGCTAATTTAGGATCATGGCATTGTGTGTGTGTGTGTGTGTGTTTGTTTGTGTAAATATATAGTCTTCTATCTTCCTCATAATTGACAATATAATAAATATATTTCTTCTCCCCAACCAGGAAAATGGTCTCAGGTAATTTCCTTAATTTAAAAAAATTTCTCATTAAAATTATCTTTCTCCATGGTCCGCAACATTGGTGAGGTAGATACCTACCTACATGGTAAGAGCTCCATAAGGAAAGAAACCCATGATTATTTTGTCCACCACTCTATGCTCAGTATATAGCATTATGCTTGGCAAGTAGAAGGCACTCAATAAAACATCTGTTGAATGAATAAAGGAATTTATGGCCCACTGAAATCTTATTTTCTCTTCCATTCCACAGAAACTAGTATTGTTATTTATGTAACTGCCAAGCCTGATGAACATATTTTAAATGTCTTATCTTACTAGATAACACAACTTCATTTCACAATGTTGATTGCATTGTTGATTTCTCTTTGAAACTTTCTGCTTCATAGTGCTCTTAAACAAACATTTTTATTGGCTCTCCTTGTACATATTTAACTTTATTTTCTCTGTATATTTTTTTGGTCTCCTCTTCACCCTCTAAATGTATGTAATAACCAGGGTTCTGTTATGCAACTTTTTTTTCTGATTTCATACTCTCTCCTTGGGTGAACTAATTTATACTTAACTTATATTACCTATGTGATAATGACTCACAAATCTATATGTCTAGCCCATATCTCTCTCACTTTAGCTTCACACTCCATTATCCAGCTCTTGCTAGGTATCTCTGTCCCACAGGCACTTCAACATATCTAAAATTTACCTCATCATTTTTCCCTCAGAAGAGGTCTTCATTCAGTATTTTCAGTCTCATTTGGAGACACCATTTCCACCCAGTTACTCAAACCAGAATTTATCTTTTACTTCTTTATATTTCACATTTAGTCAGTCACTGCTGATTTGATATAAGTATTTCTTGAATTTTTTTCCTTCCTTTCTACTCCTGCTTCTACAATTATAGTTCACACTCTCACCATCTCTTGTCTGGACTATTACAGCTTCATTCAGTCAGTCATTTTATTCAACAAATATTTTCCTTATCTCTATTCTCTTTTTTTATTGAGTTATAGTCAATTTACAATGTTGTGTCAATTTCCAGAGTAGAGCACAATTTTTCAGTTATACATGAACATACATGTATTCATTGTCGCGTTCTTTTTCACTGTGAGCTACCACAAGATCTCCTTACCTCTATTCTTATCCCTTTTAAATACATCTACACAACAGCTACCAGGAGGCTCTGTCTGAAGAAGTCTTATGATGCCACACCTCAGTTTAAAGCCCTTTGATGGTTCCCCATCATTTTCAGCATAAGATTTAAGTATTTTTTTTTAAGATAGTCACATAAGGTCCATTATGATTAGGTCTCTTCCAATCTCTTTTAGCCTTATATTCTGTAATTACTTGCTTTATACATTATTTTATACCAATCCAGAGCTTTGTGTCCAAGTCTATATGATGCTATTTATCACCTCTGTGGCTTTGTTTTGGGCTTTCATTCAGCCTAGAATTCCATATTCTCTTAATAATAATTTCTATTCTTCGTTTAAGACTTGGCTCTGATGGCATCCCTAGGTACCTTTTCTTGGCCACTTCACTGCCTCCTTGTATAATCATATCATTCTTTGTACTGACAGATTTATTTATTTATTTATTTATTGAGGTTAGTGTTTCTCACTATTATTGAACTTTTTGAAGGTAACAACTCTATCTTCTATTATCTGGGCCTGTCATAATATTTTTGAAGTACCACCTAGTGGTACTTCAATGGGTGGTACTTCAAAAATGTTTATTGTATTCAATTGGTTTAAATTGTATGCATATCTTTGCCAATGCTATACATATTTGAGCAGTGATTCCCTAAGGAATCAAGCGCTCTGAGTCATTACAGGTGATGCTTGTTTTTATGTGCAACAAAAATTGACTATGGTTTAAATAAAATCCCCAGTACACAATTATTTTTATATGTTACTGAATTTTTCAAAATTATTATTGCTATACAGTTATTCAGTGACACTGAACATGATAACTACTGTCCTGTGAGGTTCTGGGAATCTTTTTGGTATCAGAAAGAGGTCTTTGTACTCAAAAAGCCTGAGGGCTATTACCTTGTACTGTAAGTTGTGGAAAGCAGGAATTTATTCTATTAACCTCTTTTTTCTTGAAATATCAGTTATTGGCAGTAGTGAATGGTAATAAGTAAACATTATAGTTATGCTATTTCAGTAGATGTTAATAGAGCTTTTATTTTTTTGCCAGACCTGTCACTAGGTGCTGAACTATTATGCTATACACCAGAAATTGACACAACATTGTAAACTAACTATACTTCAATTTAAAAAAAAGATAATGGATTTCCCCTGGTGTATACACATAATGATTTTTGCTTCAGTTATCTCATAATATAGGCTTGAGTGATTTGGAGGGCTTGGATTTTTCAAATAGTATCCTAGTTTATTTGAATGCTATTTTACTTTGTGTTAGACACATTTTGATCAAGAAGCTTAAAGGGAAAGTTTTTCATGGTCATGAGCACTGTTCATTCTTTATTATGACTAAAACGAAAGATGTTTCAGAGCAAATATAAATATTCTCAAATAGAAATTCAAAAAAACCTAATTTAAGGAGAATTATACTAAGAATTGTACTTAGATTTTACTGTCATCCTGAAGAAACATTCCATCGTGAATGTCTGAAATGAAAGGCATTTTGAAAATATATCAGGAAGAGATCAAGACAGAAATATGATAGACCACCTAACATTTGAAATAGTGAATTATCTAGCATTTAAAAGGAAAATCCATATGCCAACTGATAAATTCCAAAGAAAATTATTTCAGAATACTGTTTATCCTTAGTACCTAGCATTAGAGTACCTAGGTTACCTAGAGTAGAGTATTTTTCTCCATAAACATTTATTGATCATAAGAAACAAATAAAAGCACTGCAAAATTGTTTACATTCAACTGATATTATATACCACAACTAAACCTCTAGTTATAACGTTATTATATAATTTTAATTGATTTAAAATGCTTTTCTGATTATAAAATACATGTTAATTGTAGAAAATTTCAAAAATGCAGAAAATGTTTTAAAAAACTGAAAAAAATCATCAAAAGTTAACCCGTTGTGTTTTATTATTTTTCTACCCGTATGTATGTTATGTATATCATATTTTTTCTTAACCTGGATGATAGTATATAAAATTTTGTATCCAATTTTAACATCTTGAATATTTTATAATACTATTAAGTATTTTTTAAAATGATTTGAAATGTCTATTTAATATTCTATCATCCATTATGTATCTAATCATTTCTTCCTTGGTTAAAAGTTTCAATTAATATTATTTCAATGTATATTTTGGTGCATAAAGCTTTGTTTACACCTGATTTTTCAATTGCTGTTTTAAGCAAAAATGCTGTCTCATTGTTATTTTTACTTTTGTTGGTATGTTTCAGGAATTATTAGATTTGGGGAATAAAAATAAGTAAGATGTATCTCTACCTCAAGGACTTGAGGGTCTAATGAAAGAGACAGAAATAAAAGCAAATGATATGATACAATATGAAGTGTTAACAATATGAAGTAATACATATATGTAGAAAGTGCTATGGAAACCATAAGGAGCAACTATAACTCCATATAATTTTGTGATTTCACTTTATCACGTAAAATTTTGCAAAACTTAGTTACTGAGTATATGCACCAGTGATAAGGAGAATAATTTCCTGAATATTTGAGGGTGCTTTCATGAGAACCATTCCAAATTGGAGTGCGTATAGATTCCATTTTGATGGATTTCTCCTCATTTTCTAACCTGGGATTCTTACAGTATGGCCCCTGGACTAGTAGTACCAGCATCACCTGGAAAGTTAGAAATGTACATTCTCTGACACCACTTCAACCTTCCCAATCAAAAATTCTGGGAGTGAAATCAACAATCTGTGTTTTAAGACACCTTTCAAGTGGTTCTGATACAGGCTAAAGTTTGAGTACTATTGTTCTAAATAAAACAATTTCTGTCATTTAGTACCATTGTTCTTCTAGTCACCCAGGTTTGAAGTCTTGAAGCCGTTGAATCATGGAATCATTTTGGATTTAGATGAGCTGTAGAGAATCTTTTCATTATAATAGATAAGGAAACTGAGGTACAGAAAGTTAAATAATTTGACCAAAGCCACATATCTAGTCCTCTTGGTTAATCATTCTCTTCTGATCTCCTATATATATTCATCACCACCTGTGACTGATTCTAAAGTTATAATGTTTGGCATCTCCCATTCTTCTGTTTTCCCCTTGCTGTCATCATGCTTCCTGGCTTTTGCCTCTTACCCTATCTAATTCACTTTATGTACTGTTTCTAGATTAATCTTCACCAAAAAGCATAATTTTAAGTCACTTTCATACTCAGAAACTTTAGTGTCTCACTATGACCTAAACTATATTTTAAACTAATCTCCTACAATTCTCCTACTTGATAAAAACAAGTCTGGTTTACTCTTTGCCTCCCATGTGCATGCCTGTTTATTCCATTTCTTTCCCTTTATTATTGTTGTCTTTCACCTTCCATTTACACTCCTATGTTTATCATTTTTCCTTCCTGGAATATTCACTCCATCCCCATTACGTATTTATCAGAATTCTACCTATTTTTCAAAATAAAAGTTAAGATCCATACCTAGAAGCCTTCCCTCATCACATCCAGTCTCTTCCTTCTCTGAACTCTAATACTCATTTTCTGTGCAGTTCATTGGGTACTTAATTATATATACTGCTTGCATTGCTAGTTGACTTTTCAGATGTATATAACTTATTTTCCTAGGTAACTTAGAAATTTTTGTCGGCAAGGATAGTGCCTTATGTTTTCTCTTGGCCCCTAAAGTGCCTTGATGTAATTGGTGCTCAGTAAACTGCTCAATAAATATTTGTGATATTGCAGAAATAACTTGATAACTTTATAAGTTTTGTGACAATGAAAAATTCCTAATTATGCTCCAGTTTATAACTATGTTGTGTACAATTTGTACATGTGTATTTTAAGTCAGTTTAATTCGAATGACCTTTTCACCCATTTGTGTTGTGATTATATTTTTTCTACCTCCTTTTCTCTGCTCATTTCTGGAAGACAAGAAAACTTTCAGTGAAAAACAGTGCTTCTATGATGTTAATACAACTCATGCTAATTCTTAGTGAAACTTGATATGGTAATTCAAGCATAGTAGTTCTGAAAAAAAACAATAGAAACCTTTAATGACAAATAATGTTAAAACTCAAACTGTAGACTACAGATTTCTAGAAAAATATAGCTCTGTTTTTAGAGTACTGGTATTATTTTTATTCTCTTAAGAATTTAGCTTTGTGTTTACTCATGTTTCTGGTGAAATTGAATACCTGATTGTAATAAAGAAGGCAATAAATACAATGTGCCATATGTTGTTTACTTCTTATTTGATAGAAATAGATTTTTATGGCTCTAGATGGTAAATTAAATAACACTTTCTGAACATTTTCTGAAATTTCACACTGTTGGGCTAGATAAGAAATTTTGACGTTGATTTTTTGTGAGGTGGCATATGATAGAGTTCTTAAGACAGTTTGGTGTTTACTACTTGCAATGATTAAAATTTATGGCCTAATTGCTTATTCTATTGGACTTTAGTTTTCCTCTGTTGAAATAATAAGAAGTAAATAATCTACTCACTGTATTATAAATCCTATTTTTTCTTTTTTGTTAATCTCCATTTATAAAATCAATAGTTTCTTGTATCTTTATGATATTGCAGTTTTCTCTCTACCATAATTAGAAAATAGTCTATGCAACAAAATATATCTGCTAGAAATGGGTACAATAAGAGTTATTTCTTATATATAAACATTGATGGCTGAAATTTATCTTCTTGTTGAACAGAGCACTCGTCTTTGTATATTTTAGCATTTTTTTTTTATCTTCTCCTTCCAATTGCTCCTGTCTTGTCCATCTTTGAGTTAAACATTCTTTTCAGACTTAACAGAATGTACATTAGGTAAATGTGCCTTTAAAAATCTTTTGTGAAATTGGCTAATATTTTGTAGTCAGGCCTCACTCTTCCATGTGTTAATTATTTTGTGGATAAACTCCTTTATAGATTTTAGTTTTCCCCATTTGTCATCATGTTAGATTTTCCTTGCTGAGTAGTCAGTGTATGCATATTCAAGGAATATAATTTAATTTTATTATTTCACCTAATCATAAATTTCCTTAAAGAGGTAAATTTGCTATCAAAAACTCTGTAATACATTTTAAGGTCAAACATAGTAGTTATTAGGATTATCAATTGTTTTAAATATCTGTTTGTTTTTACTCTCACGCTAGCACTCATACTCAATAGTAAACAATTACCTTCCTAGATCATGACACAAATTTCCCACATAATGGGAAATTAAGGGCAAGTTAAGAATATAATGAGCACCTGAGTCGAGGAGACGGCACCATCAGTAAGGATGAAGACTATCATAGGGACTGCTGGTGTCACTCTGCTTATTTTCCCAGTTTTTCCAAGAGTCATGACTAGGTATTAGCAAGGATTGTAAGAAGAACATAGTAGAGCTACAAACATACTGAATAAGTTACTCCTTTCTTGCCCATGATTACTAGGAAATTGTGTCTTGTCAATAATTCTGTTTGTTCCACTATTTTAGTAGAGAGCCTAACTTTCTCTGCAGTCTTATCACCCATGTCTCTAAATAGCATAAAGTGTTTTTCTCTTTAGCTATTTCTTCTCCAAGCATATTTACATTTATGTTAAATTCTGAAAAATAGTCCCAGTACCTTCATTATCAACCATACCAGCTGTTTGACCTTAAATCATTTAACCTTTCTGAAACTCACTTTTTCAGATGTAAATTGAAAGGAATGCTTATTTTTGTACATATATACATGCTTGCTTTACACACACACACACACACGTGCACACACACACACATGCACACACACACACACAAATAACACAGTGTTTCAGGTACTGGCCTAAGGACTTTGTATATAACTCATATAATCTTCAAAATAACCCATGAAGTGCACAAATTATTCTTTCCATTTTCCAGATATTGAAACTTATTCAGAGGGATGGATACAAAATAACTACCTTAAGGCCAGGTAGCTAGTAAGTGCTAAAACCTGAAAGTAAATCCAGTTAGTCAGACTTCAAAACCTCACACTTTTGCTACTATGTTATACCACCTCTTCAAAGTTTGTTAACTCCACATTTTAAACTTTCTATTTGCCATGTATTTCTCCCTCCTCTTCCCTCCGTTCTTCCTTTCCTCTCTCCTCTTTCCTTATTCTCTTTACTCCCTTCTCCTCAGGTCTTGCTTTTTTTTTTTTTGTCTTATGTCTATAATGTCATCTCCTTTCCTCTTCTTTGATTTGGGTTTCTCATGCCATACAACACTTGTTCAAAATTCCCATTTTCTAGGATGTATTCCTTAGTAAATGCCACCTTATTCTAAATACTCCTTCATGAATATTTATATAATATTTTAGTACTTTATTGCTTGGCTCTTCTTGTTGCTTTTTAATTTAATTTACATCATTGCTGGGTTTATTTTTGTCTCACCTACAACATGTACTTTGTTTTCACAAATGTGAAAAAACATTTAGTAGAATTATAATTTAAGTTCATAAGGGAATTCATTAAAGAAACACAAAGAAATATTTTCTAATATAATCATCCAGTAATTCATCTATTTTGTAAATATTTTGTTTGCTTAAGAAAGAACCAAACTATATATTGATTTACACCATATTTTGTGCAAACAGATATATAAACAGTATTTGGCATTAATCTATGGGAAATTTTTTCGTGTATAAGTTGTGCTTTATTTGGATTTCACATGTTTCATATCTTTTTTGACGGCGAGGAATGTCTATTTTTCTCACAAACCATTGGGCTTAGAGAATTGGATGAGCACATAGAGTAGTGGTTCTAACTCTTGGCTGCACGATAGAATCATCTGGGAGCCTTTAGAATTCTCAGTGATTAGGCCAGTTTCCTCAGAATATTTTTTATGGGACCCATGCATCAGTATATTTTAAAGCTCCTCAGGTGCTTGTTGCAGCAGTTGCTCAGTGAAAGCTGCTAACAAAGATAACTTGGTAAAAAAAAGATAGATTATTATAATGAAGAATATTAGTACTTGTTGTTCCCATGTACCTAGGTGAAAAACCCTGGCCTCTCATTAACTAATTTATTTTAATCAAGTTACTTTTCTGAATCTTTGCAAGTTATAAAATAGAAATAGTAGTAATATATATCTCATGGGGTTACTGTGAGATAAATAAGACAATATATGTAAAACACTCAGAACAGTGCCTGTGAATAATAGTTGCTCAATACTAGGTTCTTCTGAATGCATAGATGTTTAGTTCAAGTTAAAAATGAGGTTGGTGCTGGCATAATGCTGAATTAATATCATCATTTTGATGTGTTACAAAATAGAAGCTGGGAATAATTTAAGAACATGATGCCCTCTTAGGTCATGGTTGAATAATAACTGTCTGGGTATCACTGAATTACCATGATGTAAATATTTGATTGATAAAGAATTTTATTTTACACATTTGCCAATATATAATCTTTTATACACAGACTAAATTTATTGCTGTTTTAAAAATAGAAAATATTTTATTAAATCCAAGGCAAATCTCTTTTTTTAATACTTTATAAAAGTAGGTCATTCATGATGTTTGTATGTTTTCAGTATTTGGGGGTACCAGCTCTCATTATCTTGGTGTCTTTGTTTTAGCCTGTAGAATTTGTAGAGCTCTGCAAGACAGAAAAATAGGGAAAATTCACATATAATAATTGTTTTATGAGAACATAGATTCTTTCTCCATAGTTAAGATAACTGCAAATATTTCTTTTTTTAAAGAATCCAGGCTTTTCTTTGAGAGGAGAACCCTGCAAAATGGTTAACTGTTCTGTACTTCTGTTTATAAAAGTGGCATCTACTGTGTTCTTGTCTTATGCAACTGACTCATAAGCTGTTTATGTCACAAGGACCAGCACGTGAGCTACAAAGTCAAAGTGAGGAACACAATGGCATACATCAAATATATTGATATCTATGTGTTCTCATATTAAATTAGCTAGAGCTGCCACTTTTCTATTCAGTGGGATATTTTCTAACAAGTGGGTATAATTTTTAGTTTCCTTTTTCTTTTCTGATAGTGACATGGTAATGCTACACATCACGTAAATGAATGAGAAAAGTACATATTTTGGTCCCAACCAAATGTATTGTAAATTGAAATTCTAAGCCTGAGGACTGGCTGACTGTATTTAATTTGTATGCAGTAAATCTCATATAGTTATAATGTTGGGCAGTGAGATGTTTTGGTTAATGCTGTACTGTGGTTAACTTTACACTGCCACACATGCCATTTATAGCTTATCATTTCACAGAGATATCAATTAAAATAAAATATATTTCACATCATAACTGTTCTAAACTTAATCTTGTATAAGACATTTGAGAATTTCACAGGATCTCAGGATCGTCACTAAAAGTGTTAACTGCTATATATGATGCTATACATCTATAAGGTATAGAATATTTAGCTGAAGTTATACTAACCCTATGAGAGATGGATACTTTTCTCAATAAGTCCCTGATACCAAATTCCCTTTCTGTCATTAGCCTTCCATGGAAAAGAATATACAAAACACAATAATTCTAGTTGCTTTAAAGGATCCCAATGGACTGGGCTGTACAGAATTTATTGTCTTTTCTCTTTCTAAATACCTTCTATAACTCATTTTTACTCACATTACATTACTCTTTCTTTGGGGGATTTTTTTCTCATTGTATTCTCTTAATTTCTATCTTTTTAATTTCTATTTTGGGTCACTCTTTTTAAAAAATGACATTATTGGATGCTGGAAGATGTTAACCTAAAACAAATAGACCGCCAGATATTTCTCCAGCAAATATGGGATTATTCAGGATCAGCAGAAAATTGGAATTTGGATTCTGCAACGATGGTAAGCCATGTACAAATTCCTGCATGGCAAGGGAAGGAGAGCACTTTTATAGAGAGGAAAAGGAAGTTAGGAGGGCACTAGTAAACAAAGAGTCCATGGCTTTTCATTGACTGACATCTTACCATGAAAGAACAGGAGTCTTGCTCTTCCTCTTGAACTCTGCTACCATCACAGGGCATGAGAGCTTTCCCTTCTTGTCTCTTAGTTCTATTTAATTGAGGTTTCTGTTTATTATTTTTTTTTACATTTCTCCCTTTTGATCAAGATCTTTCTATGAAATCATTACTGATCAAGAGTCAAGTTTTCTGGTTTCAGCAGCTTTCTGTCCTTTTTTCAGTGTCTGGAAAGATCTTTCCTGGGTGTAGTATCTCATGTAGGAGGGAAAGTACACAGATTGGAAATCTATTAAGGTCACATTAGAGTAATAAGAAGGAGTAGTAGGGAAAACTCTCAGGTACATTGTTATCTAAGATCCACATGTTAGTAAGATTGTAGACATTAGAGATCATCTAAAGACTTATGTCATCATCAAATGTTTGGCGACAGACTTCCAGTAGGCCTGGTACAGATATCCTGGGAAAGCTGTCTCACTGGATGTCATCTGCTTCAGTTCTGAGAAATCTTTACTTTCAGGTCACCAGATGATTTGCAGGTCCAGTCGGGACTCAGTGTTTTCTTTAGATGTGTCACGTGAATCCAAGAGTCTATTCTTTGGACTGTGGTGACACGAGGTTGGTTAGTAATACTTGATAGGGCCTTTCCAGTGATATTGTAGATAGTCCTAAAGATATCTTTTCCAATAGACAAAGTCTCCGGTTTACAAAGTATGATGCTTAAGGTCTTCATATCCCAAGGGCACACTGTGAAAAGATAACTCTACCAAAGCATAGTTATTTTTTTAACATTTTTTATTGATTTATAATCATTTTACAATATTGTGTCAAATTCCAGTGTAGAGCACAATTTCAATTCTACATGAACATATATATATTCATTGTCACATTCCTTTCTCTGTGAGCTACCATAATATCTTGTATATATTTCCCTGTGGTATACAGTATAATCTTGTTTATCTATTCCACAATTTTGAAATCCCAGTCTATCTCTTCCCACCCCCTACCCCCTTGGCAATCACAAGTCTGTATTCTATGTCTATGAGTCTATTTCTGTTCTGTATTTATGCTTTGTTTGTTTGTTTTTTTAGATTCCACATATGAGCGATCTCATATGGTATTTTTCTTTCTCTTTCTGGCTTACTTCACTTAGAATGACATTCTCCAGGAGCATCCATGTTACTGCAAATGCCGTTCTGTTCTCGGGTTTTATGGCTGAGTAGTATTCCATTGTATAAATATACCACCACTTCTTTATCCAGTCACCTGTTGATGGACATTTATGCTGTTTCCATGTCTTAGCTATTGTAAATAGTGCTGCTATGAACATTGGGGTGCAGGTGTCATCCTGAAGTAGGGTTCTTTCGGGATATAAGCCCAGGAGCAGGATTCCTGGATCATATGGTAAGTCTATTCCTAGTCTTTTAAGGAATCTCCATGCTGTTTTCACAGTGGCTGCACCAAACTTCATTCCCACCAGCAGTGAAGGAGGGTTCCCCTTTCTCCACAGCCTCTCCAGCTATTGTCATTTGTGGATTTTTGAATGATAGCCATTCTGGCTGGTGTGAGGTGATACTTCATTGTAGTTTTGATTTGCATTTCTCTGATAATTAGTGATATTGAGCATTTTTTCATGTGTCTATTGATCATTTGTATGTCTTCCTTGGAGAATTGTTTGTTTAGGTCTTCTTCCCATTTTTGGATTGGGTTGTTTATTTTCTTCTCATTGAGTCATATGAGCTGCTTATATATTCTGGAGATCAAGCATTTGTTGGTTTCATTTGCAAAAGTTTTTTTCCCATTCCGTAGGTTGTCTTTTTGTCTTACTTATGGTTTCCTTTGCTTGCAGAAGCTTATAAGTTTCATTAGGTCCCATTTGTTTATTCTTGCTTTTATTTCTTCTAGGAGAAAAATTTTGCGATGTATGTCAGATAATGTTTTGCCTATATTTTCCTCTAGGAGGTTTACTGTATCTTGTCTTATGTTTAAGTCTTTCATCCATTTTGAGTTGATTTTTGTGTATGGTGTAAGGGTTCTAGCTTCATTGTTTTACATGTTGCTGTCCAGTTTTCCCAACACCTTGTGCTGAAGAGACTGTCTTTTGTCGAAGATTAGTTGACCAAATATTTGTGGGTTCATTTCTGGGCTCTCTATTCTGTTCCATTGGTCTATATGTCTGTTTTTGTACCAGTACCATGCTGTCTTGATGGTTGTAGCTCTATAGTATTGTCTGAAGTCTGGGAGGGTTATTCCTCCAGCCACCTTCTTTCTCTTCAGTAATGCTTTGGCAATTCTAGGTCTTTTGTGGTTCCATATAAATTTTATTATGATTTGTTCTAGTTCTGTGAAATATGTCCTGGGTAATTTGATAGAGATTGTATTAAATCTGTAGATTGCCTTGGGCAGTGTGACCATGTTAACAATATTGATTCTTCCAATCCAAGAGCATGGGATTTCTTTCCATTTTTAAAAGTCTTCTTTAATTTTCTTCATCAATGGTTTATAGTTTTCTGTGTATAAGTCTTTCACCTCCTTGGTTAGATTTATTCCCAGATATCTTATTACTTTGGGTGCTATTTTAAAGGGGATTGTTTCTTTTTTTTTAAACATTTTTTATTGATTTATAATCATTTTACAATGTTGTGTCAAATTCCAGTGTTCAGCACAATTTTTCAGTCATACATGGACATATACACACTCATTGTCACATTGTTTTCTCTGTGAGCTACCATTACGTTTTGTGTATATTTCCCTGTGCTATAAAGTATAATCTTGTTTATCTATTCTACAATTTTGAAATCCCAGTCTATCCCTTCCCACCCTCTGCCCCCCGGCAACAAGTCTGTATTCTCTGTCTATGAGTCTATTTCTGTCCTGTATTTATGCTTTGTTTTTGTTTGTTTGTTTGTTTGTTTTTTAGATTCCACATATGAGCGATCTCATATGGTATTTTTCTTTCTCTTTCTGGCTTACTTCACTTAGAATGACATTCTCCAGGAGCGTCCATGTTGCTGCAAATGGCATTATGTTGTCGGTTTTTATGGCTGAATAGTATTCCATTTACTTTATTTTTCTGTTGATTCGTCATTAGTGTAAAGAAATGCAACTGAGTTTTGAACGTTAATCTTGTCACCTGCTACCTTGCTGAGTTCTTCAATCAGCTCTAGTAGTTTTTGTGTGGACCTTTTAGGGTTTTCTATATACAGTATCATGTCATCTGCATATAGTAACCCTTTTACCTCTTCTTTTCCAATTTGGATCCCTTTTATTTCTCTCTCTTGCCTGATTGCTGTGGCTAGGACTTCCAAGTCTATGTTGAATAAGAGTGGTGATAGTGGGCATCCTTGTCTTGTCCCAGGTTTTAGTGGGAAGCTTTTGAGTTATTCACCATTGAGTACTATGCTGGCTGTAGGTTTGTCGTATATAGCTTTTATTATGTTGAGATATGTTTCCTCTATACCCACTTTGGCGAGAGTTTTTATCATAAATGGGTGTTGAATTTTATCAAATGCTTTTTTTGCATCTTTTGAGATGATCATCTGGTTTTTGTTTTTTCTCTTGTTGATGTGATGTATTCCATTGTTTGATTTGCGGATGTGGAACCACCCTTGTGTCCCTGGGATGAACCCCACTTGGTCATGATGTATAATCTTTTTTATATGTTGTTGGATTCTATTTGCTAATATTTTGGTGAGGATTTTGGCGTCTATGTTCATCAGTGTTATTGGTCTATAATTCTCTTTTTTGGTAGTGTTTTTGCCTGGTTTTGGTATCAGGGTGATGGTAGCTTCATAGAATGAGTTTGGGAGTATTCCCTCCTTTTCAATCGTCTGGAAGAGTTTGAGAAGGACTGGTATGAGTTCTTCTTTGTATGTTTGGTAGAAACCCCCAGTGAAGCCATCCAGTCCTGGACTTTTATTTGTAGGGAGGTTTTTAATTGCTATTCCTATTTCATTTCTAGTGATCGGTTTGTTCAAGTGGTGAGTTTCTTCTTGATTCGGTCTTGGTGGACAGTATGTTTCCAGAACCTTGTCCATCTCCTCTAGGTTATCCAGTTTGGTTCCATATAGTTTTTCATAATATTCTCATATGATATTCTGTATTTCTATTTTATTTGTTGTAATTTCTCTATTTTCCTTTCTTAAGCATGGTTATTTTTAATAGAAGCAATTAGGCTTTTGCAATATGGAAGTATCCCTTAATCAGCTGTGTGCCAAAAGAACTGGGTATCCTCTGACTATTTCAGAGAGTGAGATTATATGAGTTCCAAAAGGGATAAATCTGCAATTTAGAAGGACCAACAGCACTGCTTTTTGCAAAGTTATTTGAAGAGCTTCTACAAATTTTGTCATTTAAGCCTTGATAATGTCGTTGAAGTGTTGGTCTAAACCAGAAGATTAAGGGTGTTAAATATAGTTAAAGTGTTGTAAAACCAGCCAAACACTATGGACTTTTCAAAGTACCTGACCAGTAAAATGGGTTCTTTGATCACTATGAAGTTTGAGAGGAATTCTCCAGGTAAGGATAATCTTTTCTAAGAGGATTTTTTAGCCACAGAAGAAGCAGTAGCCTGTCTACAAGGAAAGGCTTCAGTACAGTGTGAAAACATACATACCATAACTAAAAAATATTTATGTCCATTATATGGAGAAAGTTGTATGAAATCCATTTGCCAGACCTTGAATGGTCTATGAGGCAGTTTAAAATGTTCAGGAGTAGTACAAACAGGCTTCCCTGGGTTGCACTTTGGACAAGTGGAACAAGTGAGGTAGGCAATTTTTGCAACCTTATTAATGTTTCCCTACCAATGTTGATTCATGAAGGCTATTTTTTTGTCAGTAAGCCAATAGTTTAATTCATGTACAGTTGGAAAAGTGGGGATTTTAGAGTCTGTGGTAGAACTGGGTTGTTATTTGTTCCAAAGCAGAGCTTCCTCTTTTTATCAAACCAACAATTTTGTTTATTGATTTTTTTTACAAAGGATACTCAGAGACTAATAGTACCCATCAGGTACAAAGTTTGGTATGAAGAAGCATTCAAGTGGCAGTCATTTCCCTTACTGCTTCAAGAAGTGTTTTGTTTTTGGTATTGTTGTTTGTGTGTATGTGTATGTGTTTTAATGAAAAACATGAGGAAATTTATTTAATCTTTTATTATAATACTGTACAACACTAATGCAAAAATACTTTAATTATTTTTAGAATTCTACTCTTTTTAGAGAAACAATGAATCTTGTATTGTAGAGAACTGAATGTTAGTTTCTGCTCGAGGTGAGGGTTTAGATTTCTACTGGATGGTATAATAGACAGAAACCCAGAAATTCCTGGATCCTGACTTGTCAATTGCCCCTCTCCCAGCAGAGTTTTTCTGCAACCAATAACAAAGCAGAATGGGAATCAAAGTTTTGCTCTATTATTAGCTGCCCTAGCATCTGATACACTAATGTACACTATGATACACTATGCTGCATTCTTTACTATAGCATGTGGTTTAGGATTCAGATTTTAGGGCCAGTGGGGGTTAATGACTTCTTTTTACCCATGGAATAAAAATATTTGGATTAGCACTCTCAAATAGAAATATTTGAACCAGCACCCCATTTCTAGGTCTGGGCAGAAGCAAAAAATTGAAAAATAAAATAGATGATAGAGTGTGTGAAGCAGGTCCTGTTTTAACTGAACTGAGGTCGAATTGGGGAAGTAGAAAAGAAGGAAGAAAAGATCTGCTTGCCTTTCCCTCTCTTGCCTTCCGAGACAGCCCACCCTCTGTCTACTGAGCGTGTATCTACCTTTACTTTAACCACTGCTCCTCCCTCCCCATGCACCATGTACATCTCTCTAAATAAATCTACTTTTACTCAAAGAAAAAGTTCTGCTCAGCCTATCTTAAGGAAGGTGACTTGATCTAGATTTGAAGCAGGAAGCTGGAGATATAGGTCCCTCAGGGCTTCTGCACTGCATTAACATTAGAAGGCACGATTCACATCCTAATCTATGAGAATGGTGCCTCTTAGAGTTAAGCAGTATATAGCCTATGTGGGCATTTGCAAAACTGATTTTTTCCAAATGTATTGACCTTTCACTCATTAATGCCTGGAACAATCTGGGTCCTGTATTCTGAACATTCTGACTAAGAGGGTGACCCAAACCAGGCTTAGCATGGGAGAAGGGAATTGGAATCTTCTCCTCCTATAGTTCCTAACCTTACAAAAACATATATGCAAGTGCCACTTACAGTACAGTTAAATAGGATAATTTACCAGGAACTATGAAACTAGAAATTTAAAAAGTAAAAACATGATAGCTCTGAATCTGAAGGTGTTTCAGATATTGTAAATGTATGATTCATTGTGTATTTGTATGCAGAGGTAAATATACAGAGATTACAATGGTCAGATTCTTTATTAACTTACTAGCATTTTATTTTTGAAGGTTGGAATCTTACTTTAAATTCCAAACACATTTTCCCCTATATTTCAGTGAAGTATAAATATCCAGCCCCATTTTAAGCATTTAATCTTAGCTATTAGGGAAAATGCCCTTTACAGAAATTTACTGGAAAACATTTTACAGGATCCAGTGAAGAAGACTATTTGGTATAATCCCAATTGTCCTCTGTTGTAGTTGCACTTCTATTTTTCCCACCCCCTAATTTAGCCCTTTAACAAACATCTATTATATATATTATTATGTTTACTGTGATAGCTATTCTTATATGCTCTACTATCAAAGATGAATAAGTTAAGACTCCTGCCATTAAAGAACACTGGGTACATTCCACTGTTTTTTAATCAAAAAATGTTATGATTCATATTAAACAAAATGCAAATACCTGGAAAGCTTGATTTGAAGGTATATGTCCTCTACTAGACCATGAAGTACTTGAGGACAGGGACTAGTCCTTATACATCCTTGAATTTCCAGTGCCTGAACTATAGTAAATTCATGCTTTCACTCAACAAATATTTGTTGAGCCTCTACTATGTGCAGGTCACTATTTTATTTGCTTGGAATATAGCAGTGGACAAAAAACCTGCCCTTATTTTAACAGTGTGGTGGCAGATGATAAATTAGATAAATAAAAATACATAGAAAGTTGGAAAGTAATACATGCTAAGGAGGAAAAGCAAGGGAAAGGGAAAGAGGATGTGAGAGGTATGTGGAGACAGGACAATGAAACTTTACAAAGAGTGGCTAGGGAAGTTCTTACTGAGAAGATGACTTTTAATTCAAGACCTGAAGGAAATAGGGGAGCAACCACATAGATATATGGTTAAAGCACATTATAGACCAGAGAACACTCTGAGGTGTTAGTGTGCCAGGCATGTTCATGAAACAGCAAGAAGGCCAATGTAGCTGGAGTGGATGTAAAAAGGAAGTATAGTTGATGAGATCAGAGAAGTAATGGGGAGCCAAATCATGTAGGTCTTTGTAGGTCATAGTCAATACTTTGCTTTTTATTTTGCGTGAATCAAGAAACCACTAGAGGGTTTTGAGTAGAGGAGTGACATAATCAGACTTCCTTTTTCAAAGGATTACTCTGGGTTCTATATTGAAAAAAAAATTGCAAGAAGGTAAAGGGTAGAAGGAGGAAGACCAGTTAGGAGGCTATTCTGATAATCCATGCAAAAGATAATGATAGTTTGGACCAAAGTGGGAATGGTGGGGTGATAAGGAGTGGTTTGACATCTGTTTGTATTTTGAAGGTAGAGCTCACAGCACTTGTTGATAGATTTAGGTATGAGTGAAAGAGGTGAGCCCATGATGACATAGTTAACTGAGATTTAAGCAATTTACACGAGGATATGTTTTAGAGTGGTGAACTCTATCATGAACTAGTTTTGGAAGTTGTTATATTTAAGAAGCATATTCAACATCAAAGTGAATAAAGCCAAGGAGATAGATATATAAGTCTGGAGTTCAAGGTAGAGGTTCAGCCTAGAGACTTATATTGAGAAGCAATCATCATATAGATGGTATTTAAAGCTGTGAAACTGGTACAATTGCTCAAGTAGTAAAAGTATCTTTAAAAAATCCTAGAACTGAACTGACTCCAAATTTAGAGAAATGAAAAAGAACAAATAAAAATGAAAAATGGTAGCCAGAGACAGTGAAAAATGGTAGGACTAATTGTTTGTAGGTCCCGTGGGAAGATAGGACTGTTGGAGTCAGAGTACTAAAAGGTATGGTATTGAAAGACAAGATGGTCAGAGAATAAAACTTTTGAAATTAAAATAATGGAAGGGTTGCAGTTATATCAAGGGGAATAAATGTCCTACACAGGGTAGAAGACAGGATCATTTGAGAAGAGGGCCAGAAACTGAGAGGCAAGGATATTGGAAGAAAGACGATGAGAGTGGATATTGAAATCATCAATAATGATGAACTTATGTGTGTGTGTGTCTGTGTGTGTGCTTGAGTATGCACAGATATGTACTATTTACCAATATAAGAACAGGTATACTTACCAAACCTATTCCTTTATCAGAGTTGTATCTCTTAGTGAGAAAGAGCAGTTTTGAGACAGAAGACCTGATTCTAGCTTGACTCTATCATTTGCTGGTAAGCCCTATGATCTTAGGAAAGTTAATAGCCTTTCTCAAATTTAGTTTCCTAAAATTCATTGATTCATTTATTTATCAAAATTTTTGAGCACCTATTATATATTAGGCATGTGTTAACTTTTATGGGAATATAATAGTGAGAAAACATGCAGGGTCTCTGCTTTCATAGGGCTTTCAGTCTGACAGGATGAGATAGTCCAGAAATTGCCACAAGAAAGCAGAAATACATTGTTAAGAAAGGATGTGATCAAAGTTCCTGCTTTAAGTAGTACACAGCTACGATAGGCTAACTAGAGAGACAAAGCAAACAAAAAAAGGACAGACAATCCATTAGTAGTTAAAATGTGAAGTGTCAGGACTTAGATAGAGCTATGGTGGAATTATTTTTTTAAAAAAGCTAGAAGATTAAGCTACTGACCAGAGGGTTATTGTATGAAGGAAAAAATTATTTGAAAATGTGTTGAGAGAGTGAGATAGAGTAGGATTCCATATATGTTGGAACCATGGAGTTTCCAAGACTAGGTAGGTCAAAGAAAAATGAATACCTTAGTTTATATTCAATTTATAGAAATAATTTTGAACAAATATTTGGGTGTTATTCTTGAAACTCTGGGAAAATATTGATATTACTTCATAGAAAATAGAATAACTTTTTACTCTACATCATATTAAAAGAACTACCAAGCAGCTATGGAACTTGTATTAAAATAAAATGAAAATGTCATTCCCTTTTGGTGTTCATCAGTAGTCTTCAGTCCTATTTCTGTGCTATAAATAATTCCCCTATTACTTGTGTACCCAACAGCCAAATCTCTATTTGGATTTGTTTACTTTATAACTTTATATTGCAAGCTAAACAGTCAAGAGGGGCTCTTTATTGTGTTTTTTATACTTTTACAATTATAAGCTTGTGGTGTTTAAAGTCACTTGACTTATTTATAGACGTAGGTTGTCTAAGATTTAGATTTTTCATCAAATTATATTATGAGATAAAATAAAATATATATGAATTGAATAAACTTACTATATATATATATATATATCTTTAATTAACACTTTGGAATCTTTCTTTTAAACTTTAACCATTCTCAATTATGGCATAATATAAAGCTCATTACTCCAGCTCTAAGTAAAACCTTCCTTTTAAACTACCATGCATCCTTATTTTTGAATATATTTTCCTAGACTGATCAAAATTCCAGCAATTTCACTTCCTAAAATTCTGATCATCTTGCTATCAAAGTCCTTCTGGGACATCTATCTCAGCCTTACATATAATGATGTGGCATCACCTCTGCTCTGATAGTTTAAAATACATCATGACTAAAAAATGAACCCTGAGTGTATAGGTAAGTTATATGCACATTATTTATAAAATACCAGAATTCTGTACTGAACATCCCTTGAAACCTAAAATAAATAGTGGTAAAAAAAATTATCATAAGAGAAGATGCAGGCTAAAAATAAAATGAGACATCATTTCTCATAGTGTTTATTATATATGGGACAATCCAAGACTCCATTTAAAGAGGTTCAAGTGCCACTAGTCACTAGACACATTCACTCATAGATCAACCTTATCCTTGTATACTCCAAGTGTAGGATGATATAGCAAATCTCATGAGAGGCAGTTTGATATAGTGGAAAGTATAACATGTTTAGACCAAATGGGCCTAGAATTTTTATCCCACTTCTACCACTTAAAAGCAATGTTACCTGGAACAAATTAGTTAATATATTTAAGACTCAGATTTCTCATCTTTAAAATATGTATAATGATATTAATCACAAATGACTGTGAGAGTTAAATGATATAAAAATATGAATGGTCTAATAATATCTGAAACTTCGTAGGAACTTGACAAACATTAGTGCACTTCACTTTTCTCTTCAACTTTATGCAGTAAGTTTAAGAAAGATTTAGGTTGGCGAGAGAGAAATAAAAGGGATCCAAACTGGAAAAGAAGAGGTAAAAGTGTCACTATATACAGAAGACATGATACTATATATAGAAAGCCCTAAAAGGTCCACACAAAAACTACTAGAGCTGATTGAAGAAATCAGCAAGGTAGCAGGTTACAAGATTAACGTTCAAAAATCAGTTGCATTTCTTTACACTAATGATGAATCAACAGAAAAACAAAGTAAAGAAACAATCCCCTTTAAAATAGCACCCAAAGTAATAAAATATCTGGGAATAAATCTAACCAAGGAGGTGAAAGAATTATACACAGAAAACTATAAACCATTGATGAAGGAAATTAAAGAAGACTTTAAAAAATGGAAAAATATTCCATGCTCCTGGTTTGGAAGAATCAATATTGTTAAAATGGTCACACTGCCGAGGCAATCTACAGGTGTAATGCAATCCCTATCAAATGACCCAGGACATATTTCACAGAACTAGAACAAATCATAATAAAATTTATACGGAACCACAAAAGGCCTAGAATTGCCAAAGCATTACTGAAGAAAAAGAAAGAGGCTGGAAGAATAACTCTCCCAGACTTCAGACAATACTATAGAGGTACAGTCGTCAAGACAGCATGATACCGGTACAAAAACAGACATATAGACCAATGGAACAGAATAGAGAGCCCAGAAATGAACTCACAAACTTTTGGTCAACTAATCTTTGACAAAGGATGCAAGAATATACATTGGAATAAAGACAGTCTCTTCAGCAAATGGTGTTGGGAAAACTGGACAGCAGCATGTAAAACAATGAAGGTAGAACATTCCCTTACACCATATACAAAAATCAACTCAAAATGGATCAAAGACTTAAACCTAAGACAAGATACAATAAACCTCCGAGAACAAAATATAGGCAAAACATTATCTGACATACATCTCAAAAATGTTCTCCTAGGGCAGTCTACCCAAGAAATAGAAATAAAAGCAAGAATAAACAAATGAGACCTAATGAACGTTGCAAGCTTTTTCACAGCAAAGGAAACCATAAGCAAAACAAAAAGACAACCTACGGAATGGGACAAAATTTTTGCAAATGATGAAATCAACAAAGGCTTGATCTCCAGAATATATAAGCAGCTCATATGACATAATAAGAAAAAACCAAACAACCCAATCCAAAAATGGGCAGAAGACCTAAACAAGCAATTCTCCAAGGAAGACGTACAAATGATCAATAGGTGCATGAAAAAATGCTCAATATCACTAATTATCAGAGAAATGCAAATCAAAACTACAATGAGTATCACCTCACACCAATCAGAATGGCTATCTTTCAAAAATCCACAAATGACAATAGATGGAGAGGCTGTGGAGAAAGGGGAACCCTCCTACACTGCTGGTCGAAATGCAGTTTGGTGCAGCCACTGTGGAAAACAGTATGGACATTCCTTAAAAGACTAGGAATAGACTTACCATATGATCCAGGAATCCTGCTCCTGGGCATATATCCAGAAGGAACCCTACTTTAGGATGACACCTGCACCCCAATGTTCATAGCAGCACTATTTACAATAGCCAAGACATGGAAACAGCCTAAATGTCCATCAACAGATGACTGGATAAAGAAGATGTGATATATTTATACAATGGAATACTATTCATCCATAAAAACCGACAACATAATGCCATTTGCAGCAACATGGATGCTCCTGGAGAATGTCATTCTAAGTGAAGTAAGCCAGAAAGAGAAAGAAAAATACCATATGAGATCGCACATATGCAGAATCTAAAAAAAACAAACAAAACATAAATACAAAGTAGAAACAGACTCATAGACATAGAATACAAACTTGTGGTTGCCTGGGGGATGGGGGGTGGGAAGGGGCAGACTGGAATTTCAAAATGTAGAATAGATAAACAAGATTGTGTTGTGTAGCACAGGGAAATATATACAGGATCTTGTGGTGGCTCACAGCGAAAGAGAATGTGACAATGTATGTATGTTCATGTATAACTGAAAAATTGTGCTCTACACTGGAAATTGACACAACATTGTAAAATGACTATAATCAATAAAAAAAGTTAAAAAAAGAAAAATACCATATGATATTGCTCATATGTATCCTAAAAAAAAACCCATAAATACAAAATAGAAACAGACTCATAGACACAGAATACAAACTTGTGATTGCCAAGGGGGCAGGGGGTATCGAGGGACAGACTGGGAGTTCAAAATTTGTAGATACTGACAGGCACATGCAGAATAGATAAACAAGATTATACTGTATAGCACAGGGAAATACATACAAGATCTTGTGGTAGCTCACAGCAAAAAAACAATGTGACAATGAATATACTTATGTTCATGTATAACTGAAAAATTGTGCTCTACACTGGAATTTGACACAATATTATAAAATGACTGTAACTCAATAAAAAATGTTACAAAAAAAGAAAGATTTAGGTTGGTTAGCTGTTTTAAAATAATCTCTTAAGAGACCTATAAATCTTTGGGAACTTAACCTTAGTACTTTGAAATTAGTATCATGCTTTTCCAGAAATCACTTTGGATTCTGGCCAAATGCCAGTCTCAATAGACTAATGCCTGCGATCTTATGTGGTTTAGGATTTTTAATATTTTTATAGTTTTATCATCATTTTATTCTTAAAACATATTTTTTCTAAACTTCTTCCTTTGTCTTACAATGTGATTAAATTTTCAGTTAGGCCCATCATTTACATGATAAAAATTCTGATTTTCCTTGACTTTAGGCTTCCTTTAACCCAATTTGCACTGTATTTCCTAAAGCCATATGCATATCTTTAAAAGTCTTTGTAAATACTACTTATTATTGGTTCAAGAGGCTACAACCACCTGTATGTGAAACTGAGAACAGTTCAGGAGGCTTATATTACACAGAGAAATATTTTTGATTCTTTGGGAATCATTCAACAATCAACTAGTTGGTTGAAATTAATGTAGCTAGGTGTGTGTCTGTATTTGCGTTTGCTTTTTTTCTTTGAATTTCTTGGATCTGTGATTTATTGTATTCTATTGCTTTTGGAAAATTCTCAGCTATTGTCTCTTTAAATATCTCTCCTACGTTTATCATCCTCTCCTGGGGTTGCAATTGCATGTTATGTTAAATAATTTTATATTGTCCCACAGCTATTGGATGCACTATTTTGTTATATTCTTTCTCTCTTCCTCTCCCCATCCTTCTTCCCCTTCTTCTCTCCTCCCTCCCCTTTATCTATTGTGTTTTAGTTTGGATAATTTCTGTTGATCTATCTCAAAGTTCACTGATTCTTTTCTCAGCTGTGTCAAGTCTACTGATAACACCTGCTGAAGATATTCTTTATCTCTGTTATCTTGTTTTCATTCCTAATAGTTTAACTTGACTTTTTTCTTATAGTTTCCATCTTTTACTGAAATTCCCCATCTCTTCATGAATGTTGTCCACCTTTTCCACTAGAGTATTTAATCATAGTTCTTTTAAGTTTTCTGATGATTTCACCATATATGTTATTTATATTTGAATCTATTTCTGTTGTGTTGTTCTTTCTTGATGTTTTGTAACCTAGAATTTTTGCTTGATAGTTGTACAGAATGTATAGAACAGAACAGACTAGGGTAAATCATATTTATGCCTTGAAATGGGCATGTCTTCTCTGTTAGGCCTTTAAAAGTGTCAGGAAATTGAAATAATACAATCAGGAATTGAAGTGGGTGTGGATTTTGCTTCTCCAAGTTAACCAGTGCTCATGTTCCTTTTCTTCTTGGAAGCACCCATCTTTCCTTAGATTTCAGGCCAGTTTGTTGCCCTGTGACCTTACCTCTCTGATAGGCTCATGGAAATGTGTGATTTCGTATTTTATCCAGTTTATCTTGTTAGTGTAGCGATGATACTCTTGCCAACTTTCTGTATACTAAGTGGAAGCCAGAACAGCCCCTACAATGTTTTTATTAGAGTAATAAGATTTAGCAATATCTAAAAGTTGTGGAAAGAATGTAAGAATCACACGAAGTAAAGCAAACATAGCTATAATAAACAGAGTGCCTTAGAGAATTATTAGGAAATTAGAAGGAAAAGGAGATAAATTAGGACAATTTTGGTTATAAAGTATAAATGCTTTAAACCTTAGTGATATAAAAATGATGACATAGCTAATAACAATCATGAGTGAGACAAAATATCAGTATGCTAACTTCATTATCTTTCATAGCTTAAAATCAGTAAATTCCAACAAAGTTAAAATAAGTAGTTAAAAATACAAAAATATTTAAATGTCTGTGTAGTATAGTTGTTTTTACTATATAGGAATCTTTTAAAAACTAACCTATCTTGCTGTATAGAGATATTCAGCAGTTTCTTCAGTTTAACCTCAGTTTGTCTGTCTATTAAATTAACTAAAATTAGATTTACTGTTCTGTTTAAAATAATAGTATATGATCCTTCTGTAGTAAAATCGTTTATTTCTAACCTTCCATATGATATATGCACAGAGAGAACAAAGTGCTCCAGAGTGTGTTTCCTCAAATGTAAGCACTAGTAGAATTCAAGATAATTTGTTTCTAGCCTACTTGTAATATTTACTGTTGCTTAAATATTTTCAAGTGAACGTGTATTTTTACTAAAATGAAGTCACTGTGCTAAATAATCAATTAAATGCATTTTGAGTAAAAATTAAAGTCTGAATACTTTTTAGAGTTTAAAAAATTGAATCTGCCAGGAAAAGCAGCAATATAAAAATGTGAAATACCTTTAATATACTGTTAATTACCTAATAATATGCTGTTATTTTCCTTTCTTAAACCAGAAATTTGACATTTTTATAAAATAGAACCTTACAGTTTTAGAGACCTTAGTATCCTTTACTAGCAATACTTCTCATTGAATCTAAGTAAAATGTATGTGTACTTCCTAATAGCACAGGGTTTCTCAACCTCAGTACTATTGACATTTAGGCTGGATAATTCTTTGTTGTGGAACACTGCCCTGTGCTTTGTAGAATGTTTAGAACATCCTTAGCCTTTACCCATTAGGTGCCAGGGGGATGCAATACCCTGTCCACAGTTGTGACAACCAAATATGTCTGCAGGTATTGCCAGATGTCATCTGGGGGGCAAAATCACTTCTTGTTGAGGACCACTGTGATAACAACACTTTGGAGGAACTATTAATTTTTCCCACAGCATTAATAATTGATAAAAAGTTATGGGGTTTTATCTCACCGGCCCTATCATCACCCATAATGAAAGGAGAACTTCACTAAGCTCTTGCCCCAAATTTTCCTCTGACTTTATTATCTAAATCATTATACTTTAAATTTACCATCATAAATCTTGCTGTTTTCATGCTTTATTTTCCTCCAGTATATTATGAGAGCTCAAAAGTCAAGCATGGTCTTCTACTTCATACACACATCACGTAGCTCTGTACGCTACACATTATATGACTTCAGTAAATGTTTATAGATTCAAATCAACCTATTCTTACTGAGAAAAGCATTGTGCTAGGCCTTGACGAGTATACAAATATGGAGAAGACTAGCTGCTCCCTCAGTAAGCATATTTATTAGTAACAGAACTAAAATAAATATATAAAAATTAGTAGGAAGGAGAATATGTTAAAAGCCATAAGATACAAGCAAAAGACAAAGGTAAGAATAATCAGGAAAGGCTTTAAGGATGAATATGATTTTTGAAATGAGCCTAAAAGATGACTGTTAGGGAAGTTTGTGGAGAGTAGAGGGTAGAGAAAGGTTTTTATAGGCATAGTTTAAGGGAAGCATTGAGGAGTGAGGGACAAATTATTGGAGACAGAAAAGCTTAAATTATGTTTTGGAAATAGGAAGAAGTGTTGATAATATAAACCCATTAGATCTTACTTGATTAAAGTCATGTTCTGTCTTTTATTTTTGCCAAACATAAAACATCCTTGTCATCAAAGATATCATGATGTTTTATGTAAAGAATTTCTATTAATTTGCTGGAAGTATTTTTAGTATAGTGAATGTTTGGAATAATAAAGCAGGGAGATTCATATGCAGTTTTATTTTTTATCTTAAAATAAAATGTATTTAAAGTTACTCTTCGAATTTTATATAGTTTTTTCTTTCTGTTTCTTTATTTCATTTTAAATTATCACTATATGCAGTGAGCTATGATTTTATATTTACTAAACATTTTCTGTTCATATTCCCCTCCCTTGTAATGTGAGTTTGCTCCTCCAAGTGGCAGTAGAAAGTTATATAGCTCTGACATAGATCAATTGGGGAATAGAAAATAACTATTAGATTGTAGTTCCCTTTTTCCCATAGGAACAACAACAACAAATCTTTGTGTTCAATAAAATTTTAAATTTCATTGCCTAAAATATAAAGTAACATAAAGTAAGCTTTGGGTGCAAATAAAAATCAGTGGGAAACTCGTGCTTATAGGTATACTCCTTGCAAGTAGCTCTCAAAGTATATTCCAAGGACCCCTAGAGTCCCCAATACCCTTCTGGGGGTCCATGAAGTCAAACTGTTTTCATAATTCTAAAACATTATTTTCATTATATACTATGTTGACATTTACATGATTGTGCAAAAGCAATGGTAGGTAAAACTACTAGTGCCTTAGAATGAATGAAAGCACTGGTACTAAACTGTAGTAGTAGTCATTTATATTCTTCACTACAGTGCACTCAGAGGGGGAAAGAAGCCAGTTTCACTTAATGTCTTTGATTAAGCAGTAAAAGCTAAGTATGGTGATTGTCTCCAGAAAAAGCACTTATGAGATTGTTTGAATTGTAGGACTTCCGTAGCTGCTTTTTTTTGTGGAACATCATTTTTTCTTGAAACAACTAGTGACAAACTAGTTATTCTGATTTGGTTACTTGGCAGATACATTTTTCAAAAATGAATGAATTGAGTCTTTCACTTCAAGGAAGACAACTTTCAAGTGAAAATTGGAATTTTGTTTAAAATTTCAGTTTTAAGTTTGTTTTAATTGAACTATAGTTTATTTACAATATTGTGCTAGTTTCAAGTATACAGCCTAGTAATTCAATTAAATTTTTTCAGATTATTTTTATTATAGGTTATCACAAGATATTGAATATAGTTTTCTGTGCTATGTGGTAAATACATATTGCTTATCTGTTTTGTGTATAATAGTTTGTGTATGTAAATTCCATACTCCTAATTTATCCCTCCTCCTCCTTCCCCTTTGGTAACCGTAAGTTGGTTTTCTATGACTGAGTTTGTCTCTGTTTTGTATGTACATTGATTTGTATTATTTTTTAGATTCTATATATAGGTGATATCATATAATATTCGTTCTTTGTCTGACATACCTCACTTAGTATGATATGCTCTAGGTCCATCCACATTGCTGCAAAAGATAATAATTCATTCTTTTTTATGGCTGAGTAATATCCCGTTTTGTGTATATGTGTGTGTGTGTGTATACACACCACATCTTCTTTAACCAATCATCTGTTGATGGGTGCTTGGATTGTTTCCATGTCTTGGCTATTGTAAATAATGCTGCTATGAACATTGGAGCGCATGTATCTTTTCAAATTAGAGTTTTTATCTTTTCCAGATATATGCCCATGAGTGGGACTGTTCAATCATATGGCAGCTCTATTTTTAGTTTTTTAAGGAATCTCCATACTATTTTCCATAGTGGCTGCACTAATTCACATTCCCGACCTATAGTGCATGATGGTTCCCTTTTCTACACACTCTATCCAGCATTTATTGTTAGTAGATATTTGATTATAGCCATTGTGACTGGTGTGAGATAATACCTCATTGTGGTTTTGATTTACATTTCTATGATAATTAGTGATGTTGAGCATCTTTTCATGTTCCTATTGACCATCTGTATCTCTTCTCTGGAGAATTTTCTATTTCTATCTTCTGCCCATTTTTTGATTGGGTTGTTTGTTTTTATGATATTGAATTGTATGAGCTGTTTGTATATTTTGGATATTAACCCCATGTCAGTCACATCATTTGCAAATACTTCCTCTCATCCCGTAGGTTGTCTTTTTGTTTTGTTAATGGTTTCCTTTGCTGTGCAAAAGCTTTTTGAAAAAAATTTTATTGAAGTGTAGCTGATTTAAAATGTTAGTTTAAGGTGTACAGCAAAGTGATTCAGTTATACATATACATACATATATATTTTTTCTTTTCAGATTCTTTTCCATTATATGCTATTACAAGAAAATGGATATAGTTCCCTGTGCTATACAGAAGGTCCATGTTGTTTATCTGTTTTATATGTGTGTCTGTTAATCCCCAACCCCTAATTTATCCCTCCCTGCCCTTTCCCCTTTGGTAACCATAGTTTGATTTCTATGTCTGTGAGTCTTTTTTTGGTTTATAAATAGAATTTGTATCTTTTTTTTAGATTTCACATATAAGTGATATCATATGATATTTGCCTTTCTCTGTTTAACTTACTTAACTAAATATGATAATCTCTGGGTCCATCCATGTTGCTGCAAATGGTATTATTTCATTCTTCTTGTGGCTGAGTAATATATATATATATATATATATATATATATATATATATATATATATATATATATATACACAGACACACACACACACACACCACACCTTCTTTATTCAGTCATCTGTTGGTGAACATTTAGGTTGTTTCCACGTCTTGGCTGTGGTAAATAGTGCTGTTGTGATCATTGGGGTGAATGTATCTTTTTAAATTACAGTTTCCTCTGGATATATGCACAGAAATTTGATTGCTCGATCATATGGTAAATCTACTTTTAGTTTTTTGAGGAATCTCCATACTGTTTTCCATAATGGCTGCACTAATTTACATTGCCTCCAAAAGTGTAGGAGGGTTCCTTTTTCTCCACATCCTCTCCAGCATTTATTATTTGTGGACTTTTTAGTGATGGCCTTGTGACTGGTGTGAGATGATACCTCATTGTAGTTTTGATTTGCATTTATCTAATAATTAGTGATGCTGAGCATCTTTTCATGTACCTCTTGGCAATCTGTATGTATGCTGTGGAGAAATGTCTATTTAGTTCTTCTGACCATTTTTGGATTGGGTTTTTTTTATATATTAAGCTGTATGAGCTCTTTGTATGTTTTGGAAATTATTTCCCTGTCAGTCATGCCATTTGCAACTATTTTCTCCCATTCTGTAGGGTGTCTTCATTTTGTTTATGGTTTCCTTTGCTGTGCAAAAGCTTAAGTTTAATTAGGTCCCATTTGTTTATTTTTGCTTGTATTTCCATTACTCTAGGAGCTGGTTTGAAAAAAATATTGCTGGAATTTATGTCAAAGAGTGTTCTGCCTATATTTTCCTCTAGGAGTTTTACAGTATCTCGTTTTACATTTAGGTCTTTAATCCATTTTGAGTTTATTTTTGTATGTGGTGTTAGAGAATGTTCTAATTTCATTCTTTTACATGTAGCCATGTAGTTTTCTCAGCACCACTTATTTAAGAGATTGTATTTTCTCCGTTGTATATTCTTGCCTCCTTTTTCCTAGATTAATTCAATGTAAGTGTGTGGGTTTATTTCTGAACTTCCTATCCTGTTCCATTGATCTATGTGTCTGTTTTTGTGCCAGTACCATATAGTTTTAATGACTGTAGCTTTGTAGTATAGTCTGAAGTCAGGGAGCCTTATTCCTCCAGCTTCATTCTTCTCTCTCAAGATTGTTTTGGCTATTCAGGATCTTTTGTGTTTCCATACAAATTTTAAAACTTTTTGTTCCAGTTCTGTGAAAAATGTCATTGATAATTTGGTAGGGATTACATTGAATCTGTATATTGTCTTGGCTGGTATGGCTATTTTAATAATATTGATTCTTCCAATCCAAGACCATGGTATATCTTTCCATTTGTTTGTGTCATCTTTATTTTCTCTCATCAGTGCCTTATAGTTTTCAGAGTACAGGTCCTTTTCCTCCTTAGGTACATTTATTTGTAGGTATTTTATTCTTTTTGATGTGATGGTAAATTGGATTGTTTTCTTAATTTCTCTTTTGCAAAATTTGTTGTTAGTATATAGAAATGCAACTGATTTCCATATATTAATTTTGTATCCTGTAACTTTACCGAATTTATTGATGAACTCTAGTAGTTTTCTGGTAGCCTCTTTAGGATTTTCTACATGTAATATCATTTCTTCTACAAACAGTGACAGTTTTACTTCTTTTCCAATTTGGATTCCTTTTATTTCTTTTTCTTCTCTGATTTCTATGGCTAGGACTTCCAAAACTATGTTGAATAAAAGTGGTGAGAGTGGACATCCTTGTCTTGTTCCTGATCTTAGAGGAAATGCTTTCATCTTTTCACCATTGAGAATAATGTTGTCTGTGTGTTTATCATCTATGGCTTTTATTATGTTGAGGTCTATTCCTTCTGTGTTCACTTTCCTGGAAAGTTTTTATTGTAAATTGGTGTTGAATTTTATCAAAAGCTTTTTGTGTATCTATTAAGTTGACTATATGGTTTTTATTCTTCAATTTGTTAATGTGGTGTATCACATTGATTGATTTGTGGATATTGAAAAATCCTTGCATCCCTGAGATAAATCCCACTTAATCCCATGGGATATGATCCTTTTAATGCATTGTTGGAACCAATTTGCTATGATTTTGTTGAGGATTTTTGCATCCATATTCATAAGTTTTATTGGCTCGTAACTTTCTTTCTTTTGTGATATCTTTGTCTGGTTTTGGTATCAGGGTGAAGATGGCCTCTGAGAATAAGTTTGGAAGTGTTCCTTCCTCTACAATTTTTTGGAGTAGTTTCAGAAGGATAGGCATTAACTTTTCTCTAAATGTTTGGTGGAATTTGCCTGTGAAGCTCTCTGGTCCTGGACTTTTGTTTGTTGTGAGTTTTTAAATTACTGATTCAATTTCAGTTCTGGTAATTGGCCTGTTTATATTATCTATTTTTCCCTCACAATCTTGGGAGATTGTACCTTTCTAAGAAGTTGTCCATTTCTTCTAGGTTGTCCAATTTGTTAGCATATAGTTGTTCATAGTAACTTCTTATGATCCTTTGTACTTCTGTGGTGTCGGTTGTAGCTGCTTCTTTTTAATTTCTAATTTTATTAATTTGGGCCCTCTCCCTTTTTTTCTTGATGAGTCTGGCTAAAGATTTATCAATTTTGTTTATCTTTTCAAAGAACCAGCTTTTGTTTCATTGATCCTTTCTATTGTTTTTTAGTCTCTATTTTATATATTTCTGGCCTAATCTTTATGATTTCCTTCCTTCTGCTAACTTTGGGTTTTGTTTGTTCTTTTTTCTCTAGTTGCTTTAGGTGAAAAGTTAGGTAATATTTGAGATTTTTTTTTGTTTCCTGAAGTAAACTTGTATCGCTATAAGCCTCCACCTGAAAACTGCTTTTGCTGAGTCCCATAGGTTTTGGATCATCGTGTTTTCATTTCATTTGTCTCTAAGTATTTTTTTCAACTTCCTCTTTGATTTCTTCCCTGATCCATTGGTTGTTTAGTAGTATATTGTTTAGCCTCCACATGTTTGTTGCTTTTGCAGTTATATTTCTTGTAATTGATTTCTAATCTCATAGCTTTGTGGACAGAAAAAGTGCTTGTATAATTTCAAATTTTTTAAATTTACCGAAGCTTGTTTTGTGGGCCAACATGGAATCTACCCTGGAGAATATTCCATGTGCTCTTGTGAAGAATGTGTATTCTGCTACTTTCAGATGGAATGCTCTGTAAATATCAGTTATGTCCATTTGGTATAACATGTCATTTAAGGCCTGTGTTTCCTTATTGATTTTCTGTCTGGATGATCTGTCCATTGATCTAAGTGGGATGTTAGGGTCTCCCACTATTGTTACCGTCAATTTCTCCTTTTATGTCTGTTAACAGTTGCCTTATATACTGAGGTGCTTCTATGTTGAGTGCTTATATATTTACAATCATTACATCTTCTTCTTGGATTGATCCCTTGAGCATTATGTAGCATCCTTCTTTGTCTCTTGTAGAAGTCTTTATTTTAAAGTTTACTTGACTGATATAAGTATTGCAACTCCAGCATTTTTAAAATTTCCATTTGCATGGAATATCTTTTCCCATTCCCTCACGCTCAGTCTGTATGTGTCTGTAGCTCTGAAGTGAGTCTCTTGTAGGCAGCAAATATATGGCTCTTGTTTTTGTGTCCATTCAGCCAGTCTGTGTCTTTTGGTTGGAGCATTTAGTCCATTTACATTTAAGGTAATTATCAACATATGTGTTCTTATTGACATTTTGTTAATTGTTTTGGATTTGTTTTAGTAGGCCTTTCTCTTCCTTTTCTTCTTTTGTTCTCTTGTGATTTGGTCACTCTCTTTAATGTTATGTTTGGATCCTTTTTTCTTTTTTGTGTGTATATCCATTATAGATTTTAAGTTTGTGGTTACCATAAGATTTTGGTTTAACATTCGATTGCTTTAATTTGCCAATCTCTTATTTTGAAACACATTTTAAGTACTCTGAATTTGTACTCTCCTCCTCTTATGACTACTGTTTTTGATGTCCCATTTTGCATTTGTTTTGTGTATCTCTTAACTGTTTATTGTGGAAACTGATGATTTTTACTACCGATGTCTTTTACCCTCCCTCTAGTTTGTGCAAGAATGATTCCTTACCTTTACTTTATGTTTGCCTTTACCAGTGAGTTTTTCCATTTTGTAATTCTCTTGTTTCTAGCTGTGGCTTTTTCTTTTCTGCCTTTTTTGCCCCTCTTTCTCAGGTGGATTGTCTATCTCCCCATCACTTATTTCTTCTTCCAGGATCATCTTGTGCCTTTGCCTGGAACATGTTCCTCATTTTGTCCAAATTTCTATTTGTATTTTTATGTAGGTTAGTTATGTTTCTCAACCTTGGAAAAGTTGTGCAAAAGCTTTTAAGTTTGACTCGTTCCATTTGTTTATTTTTGCTTTTATTTCTTTTGCTTTGGGAGGTTTATCCAAGAAAATATTGCTATGATTTATGTCCAAGAATCTTTTGTCCATGTTTTGTCTCATATTTAGGTCTTTAAACCATTTTGAGTTTATTTTTTGTATGTGGTGTGAGGAAATTTCTAATTTCATTGATTTACATATAGCTGTCCTGCTTTCCCAACACAAATTTTTGAAGAAGTTGTCTTTTCTCCATTTTATAGTCTTGCCTTCTTTGTCATAGATTAATTGACTGTAGGCGTATTCATTTATTTCTGAGCTCTCTATTTTGTTCAATAGATCTATATGTCTGTTTTTGTGCCAATACCATGTTGTTTTGATTATTGTAGCTTTGTAGTATAGTCTGAAGTCTGTAAGGGTTCTATCTCCAGCTTTGTTCTTTTACCCAGGATTTCTTTGGCAATTCTGGGTCTTTTGTGGTTCCAGAAGAATTTTAGGATTATTTGTTCTAGTTCTATGAAAAATGTCATGAGTATTTTGGTAGAGATTTTATTAAATCTGTAGATTGCTTTGGGTAGTATGACCATTTTAACAATATGAATTCTTTCAATCCAAGAGCACAGGATGTCATTCCATTTCTTTGAATCATCTTCAGTTTCCTTTATCAATGTTTTGTAGTTTTCAGTGTATAGATCTTTCATCCCCTTGGTTAAGCTTATTCCTAGTTATTTTTTCCCTCCTTTGGTGCGATTTTAAATGGGTTTTTGTTTAGGTTTTGGGGGTGTAATTAGATTTATTTAGTTAGTTTTTTAGAGGAGGTACTCTGGGGATTGAACCCAGGACCTCGTGCATGCTAAGCATGTGCTTTACCACTTTGAGCTATACCCTCCCCTCAAATGGGATTTTTTTTAAACTTTCTCTTTCTGATATTGCACTGTAGTGTAAAGAAATGCAACAGATTTCTGTACATTAATCTTGTGTCCTGCTACCTTGCTGAATTCATTTATTAGTTGTAATAGTTTTTGTGTGGAACTCAGTTTTCAGTTCTGACTGATAAATCTGGATAAATTTAATCCATGTAAACAAAAGCTCTTGAGTTCTTCAGTTCTTAAGAATGCAAAGAGATACTGAGGCCAAAATGTTTTGAGTATTGCTTGTCTACTGTCTTAACTATATTGTAGGGTACCTTGTAAGAAGCAGTCAACTAATTTTCTTTCATAATTCTTTGTCATTTATGTTCCAAGTAACACCTTTTCTTTTATATAAATCTGAGCTGGTCATTAAGCACAACTCAGCCAGCTGTTAGCTGTTTTTTCAGATTTACCAGTCCAAGTTTCTTAATTTTGTTTCTGTATTTTTTCTCTTGAAACACACTTATGACACCAATGAGAGCTTGATATTTTCTTTTTTCCCCTTTGCAAAATAAACACTTTAATTTCCTTCACATTTCTGCTTATTAAGTCAGTTAGACTGGTTATCTGATATATTTTAATACATTTATCAGTTTATAACATTGTCTAAATCCCTCACAAACTGTTACAGAGTTGAACTTTTTGGTAATTAGGAGTTTTGTATTATAAAATTGATTTAAGTCACAGCACTCAAATATGTAACTTGTTTTATCTTACAAATCAGCACCTAAAATATGCCATTCTGTTTGTTTACATTTTCTATCAGCAGCTTTTTCTTAAATGCTTTTCACCAATTGAACATTTCCTTTCTTAAGAATAGAAGATAGTGGTTACCAACAAGGTCAGTATGTTTGGTGAAATATATGATTTTAAATAAGTATCCCTGTAATGTGTGCTGTGTTTTTAAGAGAGCTCTAAACATATGAAAGCTATTTAGTAAAATCTGTTGAATATAAAATCAGGAGTACTGGATCATTTTCAGAATGTCATGATCACAGTGTTAAGGAGATTCAGACATAGAATATAAATAATTGTTGGAGAAAGTACAGTATTTGTTTGCCTGGGGAAAAGAGATCCTGGAAAACTTGAATGCAGTCTTCAAATATTTGAAGAGTATTCATAGTAATTAAGGGTAACTTCATCTCTACCCACCTAAGCATTAGAACTAGAGCCTGGTCTAACAGTAACAGAAAGACTAATTTGGGTTCAGTATAAGACCTTTTTGGCAGAGCTATGCAAAGCTGGAATGGGTTGCTTTAGAGTGTGTTACTTGTCATTGGGGATATTTAGGGTTGGAGTTATAACTGCATGTTAGGTAGGCCCAGTGCATGGAGAATTCAAGAACTGGATGGATGACTGTACTGGATGACCTTTTAGTCCCTTTATAACTCTTAAATCCTATGATTAATAAGTTTTCATTTTTATTTCTGAGTTCAGTTTGTTTTAGGACATGAAATTCAGCAATGGGACATGACTTGTGGCAAAATTAAAGCATGATGAAGAGCATTGTATTCTTTACTAATACAGAAGCAGTGTAATAAATAGTACTGCCTTGTATGTCTATACTAGCAAGACTAATTAATAAATTAATAAATCAGGGTTCTGGTTACATTTTTGCTGTGGGTGTAATGAAGTGTCTCAAAAACCAGGTACAAAGCTGTGTCTTTAAGTGGAGGAAGGGATCTCTGAGAGGCCATGCATTGGGTCTCATGACATGAAGCACATGGGTGAATATCCCTTAACCATTCCTTCACAGCTTTCTAACTCTTCGACCTACCCACAATGTTATGTTTTTTCTATACAATCTGTGTCCAGCACTAATCAAATATATTGGTCATGTCCTACAAAAAGACCCTTATAAAATAACATTAAACAGTGGATAAATAACAGCCATTTATTCTTGTGAATCTACTTCTTCATCTATAAAATGACATCATAACATCTTCCCTGCCTACCTTTCAGACTTGAGATAATGTATATAAACATAATTTGTAAACACTAAAGAGTTGTTGAAATTTAGGGAATTATAGTTAAGATAAGTTAGTCTGAGTGATTGATTATAGTGTCAGGTAATATTTCTACATAAAATGTTGACCATATATGGGTCCTATTAGTGAAATTCAAATGTAATTTTAAAAATTCAAATAAATATTTATGTACTCTTAGACATTTATAGATTCAGTCACATGGATATAGTAAACAAAATTCTGGCTTTAGATAATAGATGTATAAATAGAAATCAGCATTATTGACTTTCTTCACTGTTTTTCCTCAGCTTGAGACATTCTAAGTGCAAAATCAGTCTTTATATACAGCTCCACAGTGCCTTATCCACAATTAAGAAATTAAAAAAAAAACTCTGAAAACCTAAAATGTTTTCATAATTAATTTGGTGGCAGAATCTGGCCTAACTTGAACTGGTTTGATAGCAAAACCTAGGAATATAATGTGCTAATTATTATATTGATTTATCCCATTTAGTGTGAATGATCATATATTTAATTGCAGAAACATAAGTGTGTTTGATTACAGGGGGATATCCCAGATCCCAATGGAGGTGTTACATAATATATACTATATTTTCCCATATTGCTTTTTTAAAATCTGAAAAATTCTGAAATTCAAAAGACATCTGCCCTGTCATCCCCCTCCCAAGTGTCTCAGATAAGGGACTCTAGTATCATGTACACAGTCCCTATTTTTCTCTGCACTACCAGTGCATATTTCGCTATTTTAAAAATCAGTAGAGACTATTTGGTATACAAAGAAATATTACAAGATAAGGACAAAGCTTTATATTGTATCACAATAACTTTACATTTTTAAAAACAATCTAATTTTCTTAGCCAAGATCTTTTAGTACCTTCTGTTTGTTCTTACTCATTTATTTTGCCAAAGTTATATTAAATGATATTGGTATCTGGAGTTTTTATGTTGAATTTGTTGACCAAATGTAATCTTTGAGTTTACTCCAGTGAGTATCTGTTTGTAAGGACCAGTCAATCTGAATCAGTGAAAAAGAAAGGCAAAAATATATATTAAAATCATGCTGAAGTTGTTACTCTAAAATACAGTGTAGCTTTTAAACTATAGCAACATTTCACTGGTAATATGAGATAAAGTGGAAAATTCTAAGCAAATTATTCTTCATTCTGATAAGCTCATCAGGAAGTAGATGTTAGTGCCCTTTGTCTGACTAGCTCATAGCTGATGACAAATGTTTTCAGTCAAGATAAATGTCACTGGTCAATAATTTATCCATCTGTGTACTTCAAATATTGAGTCTCTTTCATAACTAGCAGCTTATTTTCAGAAAGCCATTCAAAGATTGTTTTGCACTGTCCACATCATATTCAAAGTCCATTATCCTGATTTCTACCCTTCTGGATCTTCACAGAACAATTCCTCTACTACTTTTCTCAGGAGCTCAAAGAAAGAATTGTTTTACCCTAAAATCTGACAATTCACTCAGTAATTTTTAAGATCATTGTTGTTTCAAAAAAAAGGATTATTCATGATTAAAAAAATATATCTAACTGAGTCAAAAGAGATATGACACTGTTATTCAAATTGAGAATTTTGACCTTTGAAATGAATGGGGCTGAAATCAGACTTTTGGATGTCTAAACAGCTACTTAGTGATAATTGTCTTGGCTTCTGTTTTGTTTTTTTCTTCTTCCAAGACTCCTTCCCATCTTCTTCCTCACTGTTACATGTACTGTCTTTATTTTGTTACTATATTGTTTTAACCTTTAAAATTCTACTTAGAACCCCTCCCCCACCCTGTGCCTTCCTGTCTCTTTGTTAACTCTGGACTATTTTATCTATTACTCTACTTGTTAATTTATTTTATAACTTATTCTCTAGTTTTTCATGTGAATCTTGGGCCCTTCTAATTTTCTTTACATTATTTTGAATGAGATTCAAATGAGTTAATTAAAGCACTTAGTACCTGACATTATAATAAGCATTATATAATTTTTAATTATTATTACCATTTAATTACACTTAGTGAATTAAAATTTTAAAATCTGTATTCAGTATTATATATCACAAAGTGTCATGTAATTTCTATGGTTTTCATTTAGAAAATCTCCAGATATATTTTCCTTTTCAAATTAAGCTCTGATCTAACATTCTTTTTTATATACATGTTTTATACTCTTAGATGTGATTTGAAAATTATCTCTTCTTTCTTTCACATATATTATAGTACCAGAAAAAATATCTTGTTTCATCTTTGACCCTTCCAAAGTGTACTTAGTACCTTCTATAGTTTACTGCAAAATGACATACATGGGCTGTCCAAAACACATCCCACGGATCGTTGGCTTTGACAAGTGATTTGCTTCCTCTATCTATTTGCTTGCCTATCTTCTCAATTTTTATATTTTTACTAAAAGCAGTTATAGGATGATTTCTATAAACTGGACATAATATAACAAGATCATATGTTGGGAAGAACTTTGTCTTTTAAAATGTTTTTATGTTGGGGGAGGGTATAGCTCAGTGGTAGAGTGCATACCCAGCATGCACAAGGTCCTGGATTCAGTCTCTAGTATCTCCATTAAAAATATAAGTAAATAAATAAGTCTAAGTATCTCCCCCCAAAAATGGTTTTATATTAATCTTTGGCATTCAAAACAATTATCATATGCTTATCAACCACAATTTTTAATTGAGGATTTTGAAACACTGTTCATTTGGGGGATAAAAATTAATAACTATTTCTCCAAAGTCTGTATATCAAAAATTACAACTTAATTTTGATTTCACATGTAGTTACAATAAAAATATCTGACATTTGCATCAGTTATCTATTTATCCTTACTATTTTTTATTAAAGTCAAAATAACTTGAGGAATACATTTTTAATCTTCATTATGTCCAATGTAGTGTTGTTTTACTTGTGATTTAGGATTCAGAATTGCCCCACATTAATTGTTCATTTGAAAATATTCTTAACTCTAAGAGCATTAATGATGCAACAGTAATATTCTTGGTCTCCTGGCAATAGTATCCATATTGTTGTGACAAGTGAGGTGCAAAGAACATGGGGTATCAGTTAATAGAGAATTCTGGAGAAGGAAGTTAGTCTTCAGAGTAGGTGTTGTTAAATTAAACAAAGTGTGCTAACAAAAGATAAGGTGAGAAGTCCCATAAAAAGGAAGTTTCATTACTTTTCCTTTTAGTTTCAACTATGAATAGACACTGAAATTACATTCTGTTCAAAAACACATTTTGTTAAACTAAAATGGATATACTGAACTTCTTAGAACATTAGCTCTTTTATTAATAATTGTGCCTATGTGGCTGTGATAAAATTGAACTCAGTTAATGTACTGAAAAAAGTATCAGTAATTATTTTAATATTTTACTTTTGTGCTAAGTCAACAGTAATAAACAGGAGATACAACTGATATGTTGATGTAGTATTAAGAATTAGGTTTATTCACAACTCCAGGGTAAAGAAAATATAAAACCCCCTAGATTAATTGACTAACATGTTGACATCTCAAGAAATAGCCTGATAGTGAATGATTTTCAAAATTTAACTTCAGACATTCCTAAAGTGAACTATTAAATTTAAGGTCTGTACCTGTTTTTTAAGATATCAGATATGTTTAACTACTACATGCCACTGAAAGAAAGTTACAGCGAGGTAACCAAGTATCTTTACATATATATATATATATATATATATATATATATATATATATATATATATATATATATATATATGTATTTTTCTATAATCTTGAACTTCTTTTCAAGATTTTTTTCTTCCTGTAAAGCACTTATTAGTTACCTCTTTTGTATAGTCTTTAGGTACCTTAAAAGTGAACTCTATTTTATGCTAGAAGAACAATTTAATGCAAATAAAGGTTAGAAACAAGAATCAGATTCATACATTTAATATTACTAATCATAAACTTAGTGGACTTCACTAAAGTAGTTCTATTTTAAACTATCAAAGACTGCATTTTGAAACTGTATCTTTAAAGAATGCCATACAACTGTTTTCACTTATGAGAAGTGGCTATAGATATGGGGAAGAAAAAAGACCTAAATATTTCTAGCCCAACTAGGAGAAGAATTATTAAAGTGAGGGAGGGAATTCCTCATGATAAAGAGAGTTAAGGAAAAAAAGACAACACTAGAAAAAAATGCCACTTGTTTCAGAAAAAACTGTCTTCTGAATTAAGTTTGTGTTTATGTTAGCAATGATTGAAGAGGTAGGGGGTGGAGTTGCTCATTTGTGTGTGCATGTTGTGGGGGGGAGTGGGTGGGTGGAAGGTAGGAAAGACACAAGCTAGACAATATTTGTGGGGGTGAGAAGAAATTCTCCCTTTGGGAAGGGAGAAAAGGTAGTATTAGTCCACCCGAAAAAGTTCAGCACAAAAGGAAAAAGGAAAGTAGTAGAGAGATTGCCAGCCTGAGGTAGGTGGAACTCATATGACTCAGTGCTAGGGACCACCTTAAATTGTGTAATGACAGGTTGCCATGGAAATGCTTTTACGCTACAAGGTGGGTTGAGCCTGAGAGGAAGGGAAGTCTGTGGAGTGGGTGAGTGGGACTGGAGGGGTGTATTGGGGGAAGTCATTTCAGCACCCAGTTGCCTTTGGACAGCAGCGGTTTAGCGGCTCTGGCAACTGTTCCAGGTGCTTGCTCTCTACATTCTCTTTCCTTTCTTCCTTAATTTCTTTTTTTTTCCCCCTCTTTTCTCCCCTTTTTCCTTCCTTTTTATTTTAATTTCTTCATTTTCCCTTTTCTGTCTCTGACACTCCTCCTTTTCTTTTGTGTGCTTACCAGAAGGCCCCCCCACTCCAGAGCCTTACTTTAGCACCACATCCCTGGCCCTCTTCAGTTGCTCTTTGCCTGGATGGATTTGAAGAGAGCAGCAGTTTGTAAAGTGAGTTCTTACCATGGAGAGCATTAGGTGAGGGGGAAGAGGGAGAGATGTTAACAAAGATTTATTTTTTTAAAGCTGAGGCTTTTTCTTTGAGCATTCTGGTCGGTTCCTACTTTACTGCTTCAGTTAGTGTCCCTGGGTCATGTGGAAGGTGTATATAGTGTTGGCTATAATTCCAAAGTTCCTTTCAGTCTCCGGGGAATCCTTGGTGCCTTTAGTATTGGCAGGGTTATCCACAAAGGGGTAAGAGAGCTGCAATGACTTGGAGAATGCTTACTTGGTTACTGGATTTATTGTGAGAGTCATAGTGAGCTGAACAGGGTCCAGTGCAGAAGGGATGGTGCTTTGGTCTCACTAGGTAGCTTTAGCTTGAAGCTTGCCCAGAAGCCTCTTGCACTTTAGAGTCTTCACAGTGATATCGCCACCCAGTCACTCCCTCCACAGGGAACTGGAGTTCTCTCTGGCCAGCTCCTCTGGCTGAGGTTGATGGCAGTTTGGAGAGGCAGCAAGTGTTTTCATTAGGTACATCAGAAGTAAAAGAAGCCTGATTTGGCAGCTGTTGAATTCACATAGCTATCAGCCTCTACCAGTCTCTGTAAGGAACTGAGGGAAAAAGGAAGGAGGCAGTGCTGCTGCTAGCTCTCATACTTCCCACTGTAAGGGATTGGCACTAAAACTGAAAGGAGTTGGGAGATGACTTCCTTAGAACAGTGCATGCTTTTAATACTTAAAAGCAACAAACAATATCCACATCAACACAAAAATAAAAACAAACACAAGAAAAGTATGTATGCAGGTTAGGGCAGAGTGGAAAAGAAAGTGGTAAGATTTCTCAGGGATTAGGGGCAGAGGTTTAAGGTGGGAGAGCAGTTCCTTTTAAGCTTCTGAGCACAATGCTTTAAAATTCAGAGCTGTTTCTCTTTGGGATCTTTGTGTTCTTTTTTCTAGGTGCCTAGCACGTTTATCTTAATTGTTCCAATGCACCTTTCACCTGAGCTTTTCCACTCAAAAAACCCTCTTTTAGTGTGGTTCCAACCACATATAAGAATTTCATGAACAAGTTATTTCCCTATTCATCAATGGTAGGAAACTGAGAATTCATGTAAATTCTCAGTCAGTAAGAACACTATTAGAATGAGAAATGGAGCTAAGCATAGTGTTTGAGAAGAGGTGGTCATAAAGTAGAGAAAATGACAGACCAGGATATGAATAGTACTAAAATAGAAACTATATGGCTGCTTTGTTGTGGGTCTGAATGGAAGCTATAAACCTTGAGTACTTACACTATCTTTTGGTACAGGAGAAATTGATGTTCTCCTTCCTCTCCCTGCGTGGGCCAGGCCTAATTATAATAAGCCCAATAACATTTCTGAGCACTTTGTCACTTCTAGTAGTTGAAAATTAAGTTATTACACACATTTTAAAATCATTTTAAATGTTATTATTAAGAAAATTAAAAATAAACATGTTTTTCTCAAGCTTCACAATTATCTGAGGTGCATTTGTAAGAGGCTATAAACTTGGAAAATGAACCCATTTATTTTATTAATAGAATCCTGGACAAGTGAATCTTTGGAAGTGAAATAGTTTTGTGACTGGTCCTAAACTGTAACTGTTTTAACATCAGTAATAATGTGACTCATTCTTCAGAACCAAATTGAAAATGACTAATGCTAAAAGCAAACTGGTATTGAGAACTCTCCCTCGAATCTTTAAATGCTATAAACTTGTAACATCAATAATATGTTACGGCATTAAATGATACAGGGTTTTAGGATTCAAGCACTGAGGTCAATCATGTAAAAATTACATGGACACAATAATAAAAGCAGATAAGCATTCACATAGCTTAATCTTACTATGACTTTCTCATTCTTTTTCAATTCTGTTACAATAGAACACATCAATATTACAATTCCAAATTCAACAATACATAAATTATATATTGGATTTTTTATCTAAATTAAAAACTTTAAAAATGTGCAGCTTCCCTTTTAAGTGTTTATACTTTTTTATTTAAAACATTCATCCGTTGACACATTTTAACCTGAAATATGTTTTAAAGGTTGCTTTTTAATTAAATATTTTGAATGTAATCTGCTAACAGAAGAATCCACAAGGAGGAACAAATACTTTATTATGATCAATGACTTTAAGTCAAGATATTTATTTTGAACAGATTATAAAATAGCTGCCTATTTACAATAATTGATAAACACATTGTGATTATGGTGTTTATAAAAAGAATTTCATAGGTTGTCCACAGAGCTTATTGCTAGTACTAATTCTTATAGAGAATTAATATCCTTTAAAATGCTATTAATTTATAATTAGAGTCAAAATACAGGCTTATTTCTTTTTCCTTGCAAGCAAAACCTACTCCAATTTTAGTGGAACAAAAACTAATGAATTTCATTGAAAAGAAAAACATAAAAATTAGCATGACAGCCACAGAGAAGGAGTCTGCCTCAAGGTGTTGCAAGTAAGAGTTTTCATTTAAATATAGATTAGACTACCTGAGCAACTTTAAGTACGTGTATCTATATTTTCTTACATCCTGCTACTAGTTTCACCTGTCATGTACAGGCATACCTCATTTTATCGTACTTCACTGTATTGCACTACGTAGATACTGTTTTTTTTTTTTTGATGGGGGAGGGTTTAGTTGTTTTTTGTTTGTTTGTTTTTACAAATTGAAGGCTTCTGGCAATCCTGCTTCCATAAGACTATCGGCACTATTTGTCCAACAGCAATTTCTCACTTTGTGTTTCTGTCACATTTTGGTGATTACCACAGTATTTCAAGCTTTTTCATTATTATTATATTTGTTTTTGTGAGCTGTGATTGGCAATCCTTGATGTTACTGTTGTAATTGTTTTGGGGCACCAAGAACAGTGCCCATATAAGGCTGTGAACTTTTTTTATTTTAAACATTTTTTATTGATTTATAATCATTTTACAATGTTGTGTCAAATTCCAGTGTTCAGCACAATTTTTCAGTCATTCATGGATATATACACTCTCATTGTCACATTTTTTCCTCTGTGAGTTATCATAATATTTTGTGTATATTTCCCTGTGCTATACAGTGTAATCTTGTTTATCTATTCTACAATTTTGAAATCCCAGTCTATCCCTTCCCACCCTCCACCCCCCTGGCAACCACAAGTCTATATTCTCTGTCTGTGAGTCTGTTTCTGTCCTGTATTTATGCTTTGTTTTTGTTTGTTTGTTTGTTTGTTTTTGTTTTTGTTTTTTAGATTCCACATATGAGCGATCTCATATGGTATTTTTCTTTCTCTTTCTGGCTTACTTCACTTAGAATGACATTCTCCAGGAGCATCCATGTTGCTGCAAATGGCATTATGTTGTCGTGTTTTATGGCTGAGTAGTATTCCATTGTATAAACATACCATCTCTTCTTTATCCAGTCACCTGTTGATGGACATTTAGGCTGTTTCCATGTTTTGGCTATTGTAAATAGTGCTGCTATGAACATTGGGGTGCAGGTGTCATCCTGAAGTAGATTTCCTTCTGGATACAAGCCCAGGAGTGGGATTCCTGGATCATATGGTAAGTCTATTTCTAGTCTTTTGAGGAATCTCCATACTGTTTTCCATAGTGGCTGCACCAAACTGCATTCCCACCAGTAGTGTAGGAGGGTTCCCCTTTCTCCACAGCCTCTCCAGCATTTGTCATTTGTGGATTTTTGAATGACGGCCATTCTGACTGGTGTGAGGTGATACCTCATTGTAGTTTTGATTTGCATTTCTCTGATAATTAGTGATATTGAGCATTTTTTCATGTGCTTTTTGATCATTTGTATGTCTTCCTTGGAGAATTGCTTGTTTACATCTTCTACCCATTTTTGGATTGGGCTGTTTGTTTTTTTCTTATTATGTCATGTGAGCTGTTTATATATTCTGGAGATCAAGCCTTTGTCGGTTTCACTTGCAAAAATTTTCTCCCATTCCGTAGGTTTTCTTCTTGTTTTACTTCTGGTTTCCTTTGCTGTGCAGAAGCTTGTAAGTTTCATTAGGTCCCATTTGTTTATTCTTGCTTTTATTTTTTCTAGGAGAAAATTTTTGAAATGTATGTTAGATAATGTTTTGCCTATGTTTTCCTCTAGGAGGTTTATTGTATCTTGTCTTATGTTTAAGTCTTTGATCCATTTTGAGCTGATTTTTGTATATGGTGTAAGGGAGTGTTCTAGCTTCATTGTTTTACATGCTGCTGTCCAGTTTACCCAAACACCATTTGCTGAAGAGACTGTCTTTATTCCATTGTATATTCTTGCCTCCTTTGTCGAAGATGAGTTGACCAAAACTTTGTGGGTTCATTTCTGGGCTCTCTATTCTGTTCCATTGGTCTATATGTCTGTTTTTGTACCAGTACCATGCTGTCTTGATGGCTGTAGCTCTATAGTATTGTCTGAAGTCTGGGAGAGTTATTCCTCCAGCCTCTTTCTTTCTCTTCAGTAATGCTTTGGCAATTCTAGGTCTTTGATGGTTCCATATGAATTTTATTATGATTTGTTCCAGTTCTGTGAAATATGTCCTGGGTAATTGGATAGGGATTGCATTAAATCTGTAGATTGCCTTGGGCAGTGTGACCATGTTAACAATATTGATTCTTCCAATCCAAGAGCATGGAATATCTTTCCATTTTTTTAAGTCTTCTTTAATTTCCTTCATCAATGGTTTAAAGTTTCCTGTGTATAATTCTTTCACCTCCTTGGTTAGATTTATTCCCAGGCATTTTATTACTTTGGGTGCTACTTTAAAGGGGATAGTTTCTTTACTTTCTTTTTCTGTTGATTTATCGTTAGTGTAAAGAAATGCAACTGATTTTTGAATGTTAATTTTGTAACCTGCTACCTTGCTGAATTCTTCAATCAGCTCTAGTAGCTTTTGTGTGGACCTTTTAGGGTTTTCTATATATGGTAACATGTCATCAGAATATAATGACACTTTTGCCTCTTCTTTTCCAATTTGGATCCCTTTTATTTCCTTCTCTTGCCTGACTGCTGTGGCTAGGACTTCCAGGACTGTGTTGAATAGGAGTGGTGATAGTGGGCATCCTTGTCTTGTCCCAGATTTTAGTGGGAAGCTTTTGAGTTTTTCACCGTTGAGTACTATGCTGGCTGTAGGTTTGTCATATATAGCTTTTATTATGTTGAGATATGTTCCCTCTATACCCACTTTGGCGACAGTTTTTATCATAAATGGGTGTTGAATTTTATCAAATGCTTTTGCTGCATCGATTGAGATGATCATGTGGTTTTTATCCTTTCTCTCGTTGATGTGATGTATTATATTGATTGATTTGTGTATGTTGTACCACCGTTGTGTCCCTGGGATGAACCCCTCTTGGTCATAATGTATAATCTTTTTTATGTGTTGTTGGATTCTATTTGCTAAAATTTTGGTGAGGATTTTGGCGTCTATGTTCATCAGTGATATTGGCCTATAATTCTCTTTTTTGGTAGTGTCTTTGCCTGGTTTTTGTATCAGGGTGATGGTGGCTTCATAGAATGAGTTTGGGAGTATTCCCTCCTTTTCAATCGTCTGGAAGAGTTTGAGAAGGACTGGTATGAGTTCTTCTTTGTATGTTTGGTAGAATTCCCCGGTGAAGCCGTCCAGTCCTGGACTTTAATTTGTAGGGAGGTTTTTAATTGCTATTTCTATTTCCTTTCCAGTGATCGGATTGTTCAAGTGTTCAGATTCTTCTTGATTCAGTTTTGGTGGACAGTATGTTTCCAGAAACTTGTCCATCTCCTCTAGGTCATCCAGTTTGGTTCCATATAGTTTTTCATAATATTCTCGTATGATATTCTGTATTTCTATTTTGTTTGTTGTAATTTCTCCATTTTCCTTTCTTATTTTGCTAATTTGTGCTCTCTCTTTTTTCTTCTTTGTGAGTTTGGCTAGAGGTTTGTCGATTTTATTTACTTTTTCAAAAAACCAGCTTTTGGTTTGGTTGATTTTTTCTATGGTCTTGTTAATCTCTATTGTATTTAATTCCTCTCTGATCTTTATTATTTCCTTCCTTCTGCTGATTTTTTTGGCTTTTTGTTCTTCTTTTTCTAATTCATTCAGGTGGTGGGTTAAATTGTTTATTTGAGATTGTTCTTCTTTTTTGAGGAAGGCCTGTATCGCTATAAACTTCCCTCTTAGCACTGCCTTTGCTGTGTCCCATAGGTTTTGAGTGGTTGTGCTTTCATTATCATTTGTCTCAAGGTATTTTTTTAATTTTAGCTTTGATTTCCTCATTGACCCATTGTTTTTTCAATAACATATTGTTTAATCTCCATGCTTTCCTTTTTTTCTCCTTTGTTTCTCTGTTGTTGATTTCCAGTTTCATGGCATTGTGGTCAGTAAAGATGCTTGAGATAATTTCTATCTTCTTAAAATTATTGAGGTTTCTTTTGTGCCCAAGTACATGATCGATCCTGGAAAATGTTCCATGTGCACCTGGAAAGAATGTTTATCCTATTTTTTGGGGGTGTAATGCTCTGAAAATATCCACCAAATCTAGTTTTTCTATTATTGTATTTAATTTCTCTGTTGCCTTGTTTATTTTCTGTCTGGAAGATCTGTCTAGTGATGTTAATGCAGTGTTTAAATCTCCAACTATGATTGTATTCCCATCAATATCCCCCTTTATCACTGTTAGTAATTCTTGTATGTACTTAGGTGCTCCTATATTGGGTGCATATATATTAACGAGTGTAATATCCTTATCTTGTATCACTCCTTTAATCATTATAAAATGTCCTTCTTTATCTTCCTTTATGGCCTTTGTTTTAAAGTCTATTTTGTCTGAAATCAGTACTGCAACACCTGCTTTTTTGGCTTTTCCATTTGCATGGAATATCTTTTTCCATCGTTTCACTCTCAAACTATATATGTCCTTCTCCCTAAAGTGGGTCTCTTGTACGCAGCATATTTAAGGTTCTTGCTTTATTATCCAGTCTGCCACTCTTATCTTTTTTGACTGGAGGATTTAGTCCATTATCATTTACAGTAATGAATGATAGATGTGTGTTTATTGCCATTTTGAACTTATATTTGCAGTTGAATTGATATATCCTCTTTGTTCCTTTCTTCTTCCTTTTGTGGTTTGGTAATTTTCCTTTGTTTTATCTTGGATTTTATTTAATTTTTGTGACTCCCTTGTAAATTTTTGACTTGTGGTTTCCCTTTTTTGTAAATCTATTAACCCATTACTATAACTGTTTTTATTAAACTGATAGTAACATGATCTCAAACCCATCCTACTGTTAAAAAAATTTAAAAAAGAAGAAAAATTTTCTATATTTCCCTGCCTCCCTCTCCCACTCTCAGTGATTTGTATGTCTTCTTTTATAATTTCGTGTTTACTTGATTTGTAATTCATGAGTTATCACCTTTCCAGTTGTGAGTTTCTCATTTCTGTAGCGTCCTGCTGCTTTTCTATTTAGAATAGCCCTTTCAATATTTCTTTTAGCATGGGTTTAGTGTTGCTAAACTCCTCCAGCTTTTTCTTGTCTGTGAAACTATTTATTTCTCTTTCTATCCTAAAGGATAGCCTTGCTGGATAAAGGATCCTAGGCTGCATCTTTTTTTCATTCAGGGCTTTGAATATATCTTGCCACTCCCTTCTGGACTGTAGTGTTTGTGTAGAGAAATCAGCTGAGAGCCTTATGGGGGTTCCTTTGTAACTTACTCTTTGCTTTTCTCTTGCTGCCTTTAGGATCATTTCTTTATCCTTGACTCTGGCCATCTTGATTATGATATGTCTTGGTGTGGGTCTATTTGGGTTCTTCCTGTTTGGGACCCTCTGAGCTTCCTGTACTTGGATATCTGATTCCTTCTTTAAGTTTGGGAAGTTTTCAGTCATGATTTCTTCCAGTACCTTTTCAGTCCCCTTTGATCTTTCTTTCCCTTCTGGGACCCCTATTATGCAAAGATTGGGATGCTTTATATTATCCCATAGGTCCCTTATGCTATTTTCATTATTTTTTATTTGCTTATCTTGTAGTTCTTCTGAATGGGTGCTTTCTATTGCCCTGTCTTCTAGATCACTAATTCGTTCCTCTGCATTATCTAGTCGGCTTTGCACAGCTATTAGATCATTCCTCATCTCTGTCAATGAGTTTACCCATTCTACTTGGCTCTTCTTTATAGCTTCAATTTCATTTTTGACATATTTTATATCTCTAAACACTATCTCTTTTAATTCCTTCAGCAATTTGATCACTCCTTTTTTGAAATCTTGATCTAGTAGGCTGTCGATGTCTATTTCATTGATCTTTCTTTCAGGGGATTTCTCTTGTTCTTTTAATTGGGAAATGTTTCTCTGCTTCTTCATCTTGCTCATACCTCTCTGGCACTGTGGTTTATGGAGTATCAGTTGTCTATTTTTGGTCCTTAATGATTTTTTCTATCTAATGCCTATTTAGGAATAGAACTTAGGAAAAAAAGAAAAAAAATAAGAGAGAGAGAGAAAGAATTTTAAAAGAAGGGAGAAAGAGGATTTGAAAACAGTGTATAATGAATAATAGAAGAGCGAGTTGAAGCAGAGTATTAATCGGGTTGAGACGTCCTTTTAAAACCTTTAAAAAGAAGGGGGGAGATGAATAGATGTATTTGAAACCTGTGTCTAATCAATAACAGGACATCAAAACCCAAGAGAAATAGAAATGATTTAAGAAGTAAAAATTAAGAGAGTAATAGAAAATAGAACAGGTAAAAACAGATTAATAAAAAAAAAAAAAGGGTGGGGGTTTGTCGGTGTTCTCCTGGAGTCTGTGTGCTTTTAATGTGAAGCCTTTCTGTCTTAGTCCTGTTTTGGAAACTCAGCTTGCTGTTTTCAGAGGCCCTCCGTTGGCGCCCTCTTCTGTGCTGCTCCCAGCACCTGTCGGCAAGCAGATCGTGCCTCCTCCTAACACTGGGTCAGGTGCTGCTCTCCTCTGCTGTGGGTGGGCGGATCATTGCCCCTCCGGATGCCGCAATCAGATGTTGCAGACTGGCCGGGTAGGAGGGCGGGTCGTGCCCCCTCCCAGCACCTCGGTCAGGGGCTGTGTTCCTGCCCGAAAGGCGAGGGGCTGCTCTAGCTCTACCTGCGCCGCCGCCGTTAGCTCCGCTGCTCTGTGCGGCTGAGTGCTCCGCCCTGGTCGGCGCTCCGCCCTGTTCGGCGCTCCGCAGGTGGGCTGGGGGAAGACCGAGGGACAGCCTTGTCCCTGCTCTGAGCCAGAACCCATCTCCCTGTTTGTCTTTGTGGAGCAAGTTCTCTGAGGGACCAGGATGGAAGTATCCTATCTGCCCCGGGCTGCAGGCCAGTCTCAGTCTGGCCTTTGAGGCTGCTAAGCCCTTTGGTGCGGATGCAGGTTTCGCCCCCGCCCCCGCCTGTGTGCTCAGCGCGGAGGATATGGCGGCTGTGCCTGAGCCCCGCCTCTCTTCCCCCGAAAAGTTTCCGCGGGTTTTCAGAGATGGGGGTGTGCACCCTTCCCCCGAGAGCACCTCAACCTTGCCGTTTAATGGAGGGCCCAGGTGGTTCTGCCCTCTACACCCACAGGCACGGCGCACAGCCCACTACAGTCTCCCAGGGCTGCCTCCGTGCAGCCGCCCCCATCCTCCGCCTGGCTTGTGCAGCCTGGCCCTGCCCGCGGCTGCCAGCCCGCGTCTCAGGCTGGGTGTTGGGGGGACCCTCTGTGCCCATTTAACTTAGTTCTGTCAGTCAAGGGCTGCTCCATATAGTTCCGAGCCTCGGAGTCTCCCCCTCTGTCCCGCTGGCCTCTCAGTTGGAGAGTGGAGACCCAGCGAGCGAGCGCCAGTCCTCCTCTGCCGCTCCCTCCCCGCGGGACCCGTCCCGCGCTGCTTTGCCTTTTGTTCTTTCTTTTTTCCTTTTCTCCTACCAGATTTTTGGCGTCTTTATCTTTTGAAGAGGGCGATGTTCTGTTGGAGTTCCGCAGGTGCTGTGGTTGGCTGAGTGGGTCCGTAGATGTGGGTCTTGGTATATCTGTAGGAGAGGGTGAGCCACGAGCATCCCTCTACTCCGCCATCTTCTCCGTTCTCTCTCCATAAGGCTGTGAACTTAATTGGTAAATGTTGTGTGTGTGTTTTGATTACTCCACCGACTGGCCTTTTACCCATCTCTCTTCCTCTCCTCGGGCTTTCTTATTCCTCGAGATACAATATTGAAATTAGACCCATTAATAACCCTACAGTGGCCTCACAATGTTCAAATGAAAGGAAGAGCCACATATCTCTCACTTTAAATCAAAAGCTAGAAATGATTAAGCTTACTAAGGAGGCATGTAGAATTCCTGGATAAGCTGAAAGCTAAGTCTCTTATACCAAACAGCCAATTGTGAATTCAAAGGAAATATTCTTGAAGGAAATTAAAAATACTGCTCTAGTGAAAACACGAATGGTAAGAAAGCAAAACAGCCTTATTGCTGATATGGAGAAAGTTTTAGTGGTCTAGACACATTAAACAACAGATTTTCAATGTAAATGAAACAGCCTTCTACTGGAAGATGACATCTAGGAATTTTGTAGCTAGAGAGGAGGAGTCAAAGCCTGGTTTCAAAGGACAACTCTCTTTTTAGGGGCTAATGCAGCTGGTGACTTTAAGTTGAAGCCAATGTACACTTACCATTATGAAAATTCTAGGGTCCATTAAAATTGTGCTAAATCTGTTCATTATGCACTCTATAAATGGAACAGGAAGGCCTGAATTACAGCACATCTGTTTACAGCATGGTTTACTAAGTATTTTAAGCTCACTGTTGAAATCTGTTCAGAAAAAAACCTTTCTTTTCAAAATATTACTAATTCACAATGCACTTTGTCATGATAGAGCTCTGATAGAGATGTAGAACAAGATTAATGTTGTTTTAATGCCTGTTAACACATCCATTCTGAAGCCCATGGATCAAGGAGTTATTTTGACTTTCATGTCTTTTTTTTTTAAAGAAATATATTTTGTAAGACTATAGTTGCCGTAGACAGTGATTCCTCTGATGGGTCTTGGCAAGGTAAATTGAAAATCTTCTGGAAACGATTCACCATTCTAGATCCATTAAAGATATTTGTGATTCATGGGAAGAGGTCATAATCTCAACATTTAACAGGAGTTTGGAATAAGCTGATTTCACCCCTCATGGATGACTTTGAGGGATTCAAGATCTCATTGAAGAAGTAACTGCAGGTGTTATGGAAATAGCAAGAGAACTTGAATTAGAAGTGGAGCCTGAAGATGTGACTGAATTACTGCAATCTTACGGTAAAACTAATGGATGAGGAGGTGCTTCTTATGGATAAGCAAAGAAAGTGATTTCTTGAGAAAGAATCTTCTCTTGGGGAAGATACTGTATGAAGACTGTTGAAATGACAACAAAAGATTTAGAATATTACATATACTTAGTTGATAAAGCAGCAACAGGGTCTGAGAGAATTGATTCTAGTTTTCAAAGAAGTCCTACTGTGGGTAAAATGTTGTCAAACAGCATTGCATGCTACAGAGAAATCATACAGGAAAAGAAGAGTCAGTTGATGTGGCAAACTTCATTATCTTATTTTAAGAAATTTCCAGTCACCCCAAGCTTCAGCAATCACCACTCTGATCAGTCAACATCCATCAACACCGAGGCAAGACCTTCCACCAGCAAAAAGATTCACTGAAGTGTCAGGTGATGGTTAGCATTTTTTAGCAGTAAAGTATTTTTAATTAATGTATGTGTACAGTGTTTTTATACATAATGCACACTTAGAGTACAGTCTAGTGTAAACATAATTTCTATATGCACTGGGAAACCAAAACATTTATATGACTCGCTTTATTGTGGTGATTTGGAACTGAACCCACAATGTGTCAAGTATGCCTATAATTTGAAATATTCTATAGAATCATCCCTGTCTCTTTGAAGGGATATGTGTTCTGATTTGTTGGCCATTCTAAGCATTGCCTTAGGATTATATAGGTAGTTGTAGTTAGGCATTCGGAAAAGAAAGTATGTATAATTACTGTGGCCTGTAGCTACATAGCTGAGATACATAGGTAAATTGTTGATATGTAGTGATAACAGCACAATACTCATGGCTTTCAAGACAAAATGAGTTGAAAGTACATTAATTTTTAATCTTGCTCCTATCTATATTATAAATATTATAAACAGATTTCTGCTCTTAATTTGCTGTCTCTGTAATCAGGCAACTAAATCACTGGAGCTCTCTATTGATAAACAGATCACTTTTATCTCATTTAAAGCAACATCCTTTGCCTTTCACTGTTTTTATTATCTCTGACTGGTATCATGTACTTTAGTTAGCACAGTAAGCAAGTTAGAAAAAAATGTTTTTTGCAGTGTTAGATATTTTTAAAAAGTCAAACCTGTTAAGATATTTTAGTTAAGAGATTTATCTTATTTATTCCTAAATAGCTATTGCAATACTTTATTCCTTTTACAATTTCCCCTGTAGTCCCCAGCAACTATTAAAGCAAAAGAATATGGTTTGAGTAACCAACTACTTGATTGACATCATAACTTCATTTGTGGAAGGCAAAAAAATAAAACAGTAGACATCTTACATTTTTTATCACAGATCCAGACACAAAGAATTGACCATGATGGCTTATGGGTTCATTGGTATCCCAATCAGTATTTTATTAAATGTTTTTTCAGATTTCAATGAGTCAAATATCACTAGGTGTTTTCTCTTAGGTTAATGTAATACTTCACTCTTTTCTTTTGACAGAGTGAAAATAATGCAAGACATTTCTATGAGATGATTAATAGTTGTTTCATAGATTTTTTTAATTTCGTGCATTGTACTATTAATTTTGGCTAGAGTATTCATCTTACTGAATACAGCATGAAAACATCAAAATAATATAATTTATAATCATAATGTTTTCTTCTTGATATGCAAAAATACTATTTTTTTCTGAAATGGGTATCTGTATTTTTAAAGGGATACTGGTTGATTGTGAGTAAATCATAATGTAAATACTGCATTGACATTTCTTACCATTTCTCACAGACATTAGCATTCTCCTCTTAGAAACAAATGCAGTATACCAGGTAAAACATCCAATACCTTTTTCCAGTTGGCAAATAACATTCTATTCTTTGGACTGGGAAAATACATTGTGATCAAAATACATCTATTGTATATAGGTATATGTGTATATATGTTTTAACAGCTCCTAAGGCACAGGTGTCCATTTCTATATGCTGTCATTTATGATAGATAGTGGTACTAGTTAGACTTATACTTTAGAATCCTAATACAAACTTTATAAATTTTTTCTATTAGCTTTAATGTTTAATTGAAAAAATAATATTGCACTGTTAAAATGTAAAAGTAAAAAGCCTAGATGATTAAAAGAACATTCATTTTGATTAGAATTATCTACGTTATTCAATGTAATGCTTTAAATTAAATAGAAATAGCCAAATTATGAGGGACTAGGTATTGCTATTGGGACTACTGTTCCTTTACTCTTCTTTGTTAGTTTCCTTTAGATTAGTAGTTCTTAAAGTGAGGTTCCCTTACCAGAAGCATCAGTATCACCTGGGAAGTTGGTAGAAATGCAAATACTCATGCCCCACCTCTTACCTGAATTGAAAATTCTGGATTAGGGACCCAGATTTCTGTGTTTACAAGCTCTCCATATAATCCTGATGTATGCTAAGATAATTTTTTTCTGTCTTTCTGTCTCCCTTTTTCTGTGTATGTGTGTGTGTAAGCAATATAAATACAATTTATAGGCCTACTGACCAGAAGTTACCAGGTTGCTTGTATATAACATTTATTAAATAACTCTATAGTGCTTGCTTTTTTTCTCCCTGCAGTTTTCCTGGTTGATTCATGACTTTATTCAGTGATAAGATGAAAATTCCTATCTTCACTGAAGGATCCACTGAATTATATTAATTCAACTGCATTGCTTCCTTCCCTGAAAGTAATCCTTCCAAAGTAAATCTTAAGTCTTTTCTTTCTCTTTGAAAATACCATTCTAATATTAATACAAATATGAAAAACAATTTCTAACTTCTTCATTTCCCATAGGGTAGTGGTAGGGGGAAATTATATTTTATTATACAGATATCTATTCACAGCCCTCTATGAAATCTTGGCGACTCACTCATTTTGCCTTGCATTCCCAGGTGAATTTAACCAGTTGAATAATGGAAACCACTTAGTTTTAATTTCATTATTTACTGTAGTCAGGTACACTAATATTAGCTAAGCTAGACGGAAAAAGTGATAGCATTAAGGATAAATAAATTGGGAGAAGGCAGAGAGAACAAGATTTATATGCTCTGTTAAAATAGTGAACTACAGCTGATCTCCACATTTAGATCATAATTAGGAATTTCGGATTTTTGTGCTTCTGTTTGGATTTCTGTGGCAAATTATTGAAGGGTTTCTGCCTTGAATTTGAGCTTTTAGTTCATGAAAATATAGCTTTATACTTAATGCTCAAAAAACACACTCTCAGTACTAAGAACTGTACTGTACCCAAGACAGAAATGTAAGCAATATGGATGGTTTTGTTAGAGTTTTCCCACTTTTAATATGATAGTCATCCAAAGTTCATTTAGCCATACTTTTTGGTTCAGCAATTCAAATTAAATTTCCTGAAAGTTTTGTAATTTTTTTTGTTTTTGCTATAAAGTATTCGATTCTGTTATATGAAATGTGACAGTTAAATGCTGAGCCATAATCTACACAGGAAGATAAATCATTAATGTCATATTTGAAATCTGTACTTATAGCATTATATTGATAATGTACATTAAGTGAAAATGAGTAATAGATGTGCCAGAGAAGCATAGCATTACTCTCAAATCTTGATTATCTTTGTTAATAGAAATAAGCATTAATGGAGGTGTGTATAGATTTCAGATCAATATAAGTGACTTATATTATTCCATTGACATTATTACATCATATTTTGTTTGCCCATATGTGTCAATATGTGTGTATGTGTTTGTGTGTATGTGTTTGTTATCATAGATTTATTATCATAGATAATAATGTGTGTATCACAGATGTATTTTTATAATTATTTTTTTCCTAACGTTGTTTAAAAAATTCTAATTTGCATTTCCTGAACATAAAGCTGTAGAGGTGGTCAGTGAGATGGTAGCTCAGAAATCCTTGTTAACGATATGTTAATTCCATAGAAAAATAAGCTTGATTTTAAAAATAAGTTTATGTAGTTGTGGATAAAGAAAGGTAAAAATACTAACTGCCTTTTAAACCATGATTTTGAGAGTTAATTAGTATATTGCTCAATCAAGGCTACAAGTTTCCCAAATCCTAGCAAGTTGTCTTCACTCTTACCTTTTTTTTTAACAATAAATACTAGGCCTAAAAGACTGTGTGTATTTTTGTTACTTTTTTTAATTGAAGTATAGTCAGTTACAATGTGTCAATTTTGGGTGTATAGGACAATGTCTCAGTCATGCATATACATACATATATTCATTTTCATATACTTTTTCATTGAAGATTATTATAAGATATTAAATATACTTCCCTGTGCTATACATAAGAAATTTGTTTTTTTATCAATTTTATATATAGTGCTTAACATTTGCAAATCTCAAACTCTCAAATATATCCCTTCCTACCACCATGGGCTGGTAACCATAACATTGTTTACTATGTCTGTGAGTCTGTTTCTTTTGTAGATGAGTTCATTAGTGTCCTCTTTCTTTTTTTTCCTTTTAATATTCCACATATGAGTAATATCATATGGTATTTTTATTTCTCACTCAGGCTTACTTCACTTAGAATGATGATCTCCAGGTCCATCCATGTTGCTTCAAATGGAATTATTTTACTATTTTTTTTTATTGCTGAGTAGTATTGCATTGTAGAAATATACCACCACTTATTTATCCAATTATCTATTGATGAACATTTAGGTTGCTTCTATATTGGCTATTGTAAATAGTGCTGCTATGAACATTGGGGTGCAGGTGTCTTTTTGAAGTAGTGTTCTTCTGGATATATGCCCAGGAGCAGGATTCCTGGGTCATATGGTAAGTCTATTCCTAGTCTTTTGAGGAATCTCCATACTGTTTTCCACAGTGGCTGCACCAAACTGCATTCTCACCAACAGTGTAGGGAGGTTCCATTTTCTCCACAGCCTCTTCACAATTTATCATTTGTGGACTTTTAATGATGACCATTCTGACTGGTGTGAGGTGATACCTCATTGTAGTTTTGATTTGCATTTCTCTGATAACTAGTGATATTGAGCATTTTTTTTAATGTGCCTAATGATCATTTGTATTTCTTCCTTGGAGAATTGCTTGTTTATTTCTTCTGACCATTTTTAGATTGGGTTGTATGTTTTTTTTCTTATTATGTCATATGAGCTGCTTATATATTATGTAGATCAAGCCTTTGTTGGTTTCATCTTTTGCAAAAATTTTCTCCCATTCTGTAGGTTGTTGTTTCGTTTTGCTTAAGGTTTCCTTTGCTGTGCAGAAGCTTGTAAGTTTAGTTATGTCCCATTTGTTTATTCTTGCTTTTATTTCTATTGCTTGGGTAGAATGCCCGAGGAGAACATTTTTGAGATGTATGCGAGATAATGTTTTGCCTTTATTTTCTTCTAGGGGGTTTATTGTATCTTGTCGTAGGTTTAAGTCTTTGATCCATTTTGAGTTTATATTTGTGTATGGTGTAAGGGAGTGTTCTAGCTTCATTTATTTGCATGCTGCTGTCCAGTTTTCCCAACACCATTTGCTGAAGAGACTGTCTTTATTCCATTGTATGTTTGTGCCTCATTTGTCAAAGATTAGTTGACCAAAAGTTTGTGAGTTCATTTCTGGGCTCTCTATTCTGTTCCATTGGTCCATATGTCTGTTTTTGTACCAATACTCTGCTGTCTTGATTACTGTAGCTCTGTAGTACTGTCTGAAGTCTGGGAGAGTTATTCCTCCAGCCTCTTTCTTTTTCTTCAGTAATACTTTGGCAATTCTGGGTCTTTTGTGGTTCCATATATCTTTTATTATGATTTGTTCTTCTGTGAAATATGTCCTGTGTCATTTGATAGGGATTGCATTACATCTGTAGATTGCCTTGGCAGTGTGACCATTTTAACAATATTGATTCTTCTAATCCAAGAGCATGGGATATCTTTCCATTTTTTAAAATCTTCTTTAATTTCCTTAATCAATGTTTAATAGTTCTCTGTATATAAGTCTTTCACTTCCTTGGTTAGATTTATTCCTAGGTATTTTGGTACTTTGGGTGCTAGGTTAAAAGGGATTGTTTCTTTATTTTCTTTTTCTGTTGATTCGTCGTTAGTGTAAAGAAATGCAACTGAGTTTTGAACGTTAATGTTGTAACCTGCTACCTTGCTGAATTCTTCAATCAGCTCTAGTAGTTTTTGTGTGGACCTTTTAGGGTTTTGTATATATAGTATCATGTCATCTGCATATAGTGACACTTTTACTTCTTCTTTTCCAATTTGGATCCCTTTTATTTCTCTCTCTTGTCTGATTGCTGTGGCTAGGACTTCCAAGACTGTGTTGATTAGGATGGTGGTAGCGGGCAGCCTTGTCCCAGATTTTAGTGGGAAGTTTTGAGTTTTTCACTGTTAAGTACTATGCTGGCTGTAGGTTTGTTGTATATAGCTTTTATTAGGTTGAGATATGTTCCCTCTATACCCACTTTAGTGAGAGTTTTTACTATAAATGGGTGTTGAATTTTATCAAATGCTTTTTCTGCATCTATTGAGATGATCATGTGGTTTTTGTCCTTTCTCTTGTTGATGTGATGTATTCCATTGATTGATTTGCATATATTGAACCATTCTTGTGTGCCTGGGACGTAGCCAACTTGGTCATGGTGTGTAATTTTTTAACTTTTTTTATTTAGTTTTATTTTATTTATTCATTTTTAAAACATTTTTACTGATATAATCATTTTACTATGTTGTATCAAATTCCAGTGTAGAGCACAATTTTTCAGTTATACATGAACATATATATATTCATTGTCATATTTTTTTCTCTGTGAGCTGCCATAAGATCTTGTATATATTTCCCTGTGCTATACAGTATAATCTTGTTTATCTATTCTACAATTTTGAAATCCCAGTCTATGCCTTTTTATGTGCTGTTGTGTTCTATTTGCTAATATTGTAGTAAGGATTTTTGCATCTATGTTCATCAGTGATACTGGTTTGTAATTCTCTTTTTTGGTAGCGTCTTTGCCTAGTTTTGGTATCAGGGTGATGTTGGCTTCATAGAATGAGTTTGGGATTATCCCTCCTTTTCAGTCTTCTGGAAGAGTTTGAGAAGGACTGGTATGAGTTCTTCTTTGTATGTTTGGTAGAATTCCCCATTGAAGCCATCTGGTCCTGGACTTTTATTTTCAGGGAGGTTTTTTGGCTAATTCGATTTCATTTCTAGTGATCGTTTTATTCAAGTAGCCAGTTTCCTCTTGGTTCAGTCTTGGTGGACTGTATGTTTCCAGAAACTTGTCCATCTCTTCTAGGTTATCCATTTTGTTTCCATATAGTTGTTTATAATAGTCTCATTTGATATTTTATATTTCTGTGTTATTAGTTGTAATTTCTCTATTTTCCTTTCATATATTGCTTATTTTTGCTCTCTCTTTTCTCTTATTTGTTAGCTTGGCCAGAGGTTTGTTGATTTTATTTACTTTTTCAGAAAAAAACAGCTCTTGGATTGATTGATTTTTTCTATTGTTTTTTTAATCTCTATTCTACTTATTTCCTCGCTGATCTTTATTATTTCCTTCCTTCTGCTGATTTTTGGGGTTTTTTTTGTTTGTTTGTTTGTTTGTTTTGTTTTTTTTTTTTTTTTTTGCTCTTCTTTTTCTAATTCCTTTAGCTGGTAGGTTAGACTGTTTATTTGAGATTTTTCTTCTTGTTTGAGGAAGGCCTGTATTGCTATAAACTTCCCTCTTAGCACTGTTTTTGCTGCATCCCATAGATTTTGTGTGGTTGTGTTTCATAGTAGTTTAACTCACAATATTTTTTAAATTTCTTATTTGATTTCATCATTGACCCATTGATTTTTCAGTAGCATGATGTTTAATCTCCATGCTGTCATTTTTTTCTCGTTTGTTTTTCTGTGGTTGGTTCTAGTTCATGGCATCATGATCAGAGAGTATGCTTGAAATAATTTCTGTCCTCTTAAATTTGTTGAGGCTTCCTTCGTGCCTGAGTATATGATCTATCCTAGAGAATGTTCCATGCACACTTAAAAAGAATGTATATTCTGGTTTTGGGGATGTAAAGTCCTAAAAATATCAACCAAGTTCAACTGTTCTAGTCTGTTATTTAGTATGTCTCTTGCTATATTATTTTTCTGTCTGGAAGATCTGTCCAGTGATGTTGATGGGTTGCTAAATTCTCCTACTATGATTGTGTTCCCATAAATTTCTCTGTTTATGTCTTATTATTTGCCTTTTATTTTTAGGTGCTCCTATATTGGGTGCATAAATGTTAATGAGTGTAATATCCTCATTTTGTGTTGCTCCTTTAAGCATTATATAGTGTCCTTCTTTATCTTTCTTTATGGTCTTTGTTTTAAAGTCTATTTTGTCTAATATTAGTATTGATACTCCCACTCTCTTGTTGTTTCCATTTGCATGATATATCTTTTTCCATCCTCTCAGTTCAATCTATCTGTGTCCTTCATCCTAAAGTGGGTCTCTTGTATGCAGCATATTGTAGGCTCTTGTTTTATTGTCCAATCAGCCACTCTGTGTCTTTTGATAGGTGCATTTAGTCCATTGTCATTTATAGTAATTATTGATAGATGTGTGTTTGTTGCCATTTTGAACTTAGTTTTCCAGTTTATTTGTATTTCCTCTTTGTTCCTTTATTTTCTGTGATTTGATAATTTTCTTTTATATTATTCTAATTTCTTTTTGGTTTTTGTAACTATGTTGTATGCTTTTGATTTGTGGTTAATCTGCTTTTCATGTATATTAACCCATTACTATATCTGTTTTCTTTAAGCTGATAGACATATAAGCTCAAACACATCCTAAAAAGAATGAAAAAAGAAAAATATATATATTTTCTTCCTTCCCTCTCCCACCTTTAATGATTTTAATGCCCTCTTTTACATCTTCATGTTTATTCTAGTGCAACTCATTGTAGTTATCACATTTCCGTATATAGTATTCTCCTTTCTATAGTGTCATGCTTCTTTTCTACATAGAGTAGACCTTTCAGTATTCCCTTTAGCATAGGTTTAGTATTACAGAATTCTTTTTGTTTTTGCTTGTCTGTAAAATTTTTTTATCTCTCTTTCTATTCTAAAGGATAGTCTTGCTGGATATAGTATCCTAGGTTGCAGCCTCTTCTCATTCAGTACTTAAACTATATCTCAACTCTCCCTTCTGGCTTGCAATGTTTGTGTTGAGAAATTAGTTAAAAGCCTTATGGGGGTTCCCTTGTAAATAACTCTTTGTTTACTCTTGCTTCCTTTAGAATAATTTCTTTATCTTTAACTTTGTCCATCTTAATTATAATATGTCTAGGTGTAGGTCTATTTGTATTCTTCTTGTTTGAGACCCTCTGTGCTTCCTGTATTTGGATATCTGATTCCTTATTTAGTTTGCGAAGTTTTCATTCACGATTTCTTCAAATACCCTTTCAATCCCCTTTTCTCTTTCTTCTCCTTTTGGGACCTTTATTATGTGTATATTGGCATGCTTTAGAGTATCCCATAGGCATAGGTCCCTTATATTGCTTTCATTAGTTTTCACTTGATTTTCTGTCTGTTGTTTTGATTGGGTGATTTCTGTCATCTTGCCTTTTAAGTCACTTATTTGTTCGTCTGCATTATCTAGTCTGCTTTTGATTGCCTTTAGCTTGGTTCTTATCTTGGCCATTAAGTTTTCTGTTTTTAATTGGCTCCTTTTTATGGTTTGTATTTCGTTTTTATAGTATTCTGCATTTTAATTCATATTCTCTTATTTCCTTCAGTTCTTTTATCATCCTCTCTTTGAAGTCATGGTCTAGTAATCTGTCAAGGTCTATTTTATTGATCATTCTTTCAGGGGACTTCTCTTGTTCTTTTAATTGGGGGCCTCTGCTTCTTCATTTTACTGATATCTCTCTGGCTGTACGGATTAAGGAGTATCAATGATCTACTGTGATCTTTTTTTTAAACATTTTTATTGAGTTATAGTCATTTTACAATGTTGTGTCAATTTCCAGTGTAGAGCACAGTTTTTCAGTTATACATGAACATACATATATTCATTGTCACTTTTTTTTTCACTGTGAGCTACCATAAGATCTTGTATATATTTTCCTGTGATCTTGAAGGGCTGTTTTGTTTTGTTTTATTAAGAGGATGTATTCCTGTGTAGACTGTGCACATCTAAATTTTGTCACAAGGTCTGTTTTTTGTATAGATGGTTGCCACATCTTTCTTTTGTGTGCGTTGGCTTTTATCCCTTTGATTGGGGGTGTGGCTGGTGTTGTGGTGATCAGAGCCTGCCCTGGTTGTTGAACAGGGCTTCCTTTTTGTTCCATGGTTGTCACAGCCCTGACAGGGGCCATGTCTGTTCTCCTTTTGTTAGAATGGAGGCTTCTAGACCCATTTTTGAGCTTTGATTGGAGCACTTGAAATACTCTTTGTTGATGCTGTCCTTGTCCCTGCATTAGCTGTGGGAATGTCAGTACTCTGCTTTGGTGTCCCCCAGGTTCTGTGCCCTCAGAGCTACCTGTGCAGATCCGCCAATGTCAGGCACTTGGGTCTATTGCCGTGATCTTGCAGTCATGCATCTGGATCCACAGTGCACAGCCTGGTCAGTGCCATCCCCAGCACCGTGACCATGTATGGTCATCAGGTCCGCTGAAAACTCTGCACCTATACTACCCCCCACTGTGTGCCAGAACTGTGCTCCTTGCTTGTCTTAGAGGCACGGGTCCAAAAAAAGCACCTGTGGAGCAAATTGATCCCCTCTGCCTTGGGCTGAAAACACATCTCAGTCCCACCTATGAAGTTGCAGAGCCCTTGGGTATGGATTCAGGTTCCAACCCCACCTCCTCCTGGGAGCTGTGCACCAGGGAATGTAGTGGCTATGGCAGAGCCCCGCCTCTCTTCTCATGAAAACGTGCCAGCATTGGTGCCATGGGCCTGTGGAAACAGTGGCTATGGCCCAGCTGTGTTGTGCCCTTCCCCACAAAGCACACCAGCAGTGTTGCTTTTTTTATGGGAGACTCAGGCTGTTCTTTCTGTATACACTCCCAGTCACTTCCCACAGCACACTCCAGCCCCATGAGACTGTCTCTGCACAGTCAGCCCCAGCCCTCTGCCCAGGCTCAGACAGCTAGTTCCTGCCTACCCCTGCCGGCTCACATCTAGGGCTGTGGATGATAGGGACCCTTTGTGCTGATTTCTCTCAGTCATGTTGGCCAAGCAGCTGCTGTGCACTCCTCTGAGCCTTGAAGGTTCCTCCTCCATCGCTACTGACCTCTCCATTGGAGAGGGGGCATCCCAGTGTAAAAGCACTATTCCTTCTTTGCCACTCGCTGCACATGGGACAGGTCCTGCACTAATTTCCTTTTTCTTCTTTTTTTTTTTCTCCTACTAGATTTGGTGAGGAATCTTGTCTTTTGAAATAGACAATGTTCTATCAAAGTTCAGCAGGTGTTCTGAGTGAATGGGTGGGTCTGTGAATGTCTCTCTTGATGTATTCGTGGGAGAGGGTGAACTAAGAACATCCTTCTACTCCACCATCTTGGCACCCTATATATGTTTATTTTTTTAAAGCTCTCCAGATAATTCTGATGACCACAAAGTTTGGGTGTCATTAACATAAGTAATCAAGGAACAACTAATGAGTTGCATAATTTTTCCTAAACCATTTTCCTACCATAAAATGAAGTTAAAACTTTGGACCTCTTTCTTGTCTTTGCAGGATCTTACTGTGATTCTGTCTGGGAAACAAAATTATGTCCCTTCCCTTCCTCTACTATTTATGATCAGATCCAAGATATAAAGCAAGACTTACAATTTCTTAATTTGAAAGACTCCTTTTTGATAAAGGACTCCTGATGTTAATAGTTAACTTAGTCATCTCTTTGGGTTGTTTAGTTACACAGAAAGGTCCTGGAAACTTCTGTATGGAAAAGAATTTGGTAATTTCAATAATGTCAATGTACCAATGTAAATTATCTTTATTTTCAAATCGTTAGTGATTAGCGGTATAGATTAAATGGGGATTATAGCCCGAGGATTAGACCATTGAATTTTTAACTTTTAACTAGTATTGACACAGGAAATTTTCCATTAAGGGAAGGAAAATTTCCATTTGCAAAATAAATTTGCATATTAAAAAGGAATTTGGGAACTTTCCCTATATTACATAAATGACTGAGCTCCCTAAATCCTTAACATGAAGCCAGCCAATGAATTATTATGAATTATTATTTTCCCAGATCAAGAATTTAAGGGTAACAAACTTTGTTAGTGTCAACTAATTTAGTAATAATTCCAGGAAAATAAATTAGAAAATAGGCATGCCAGTTCTTACTGCATATTCTGTCCTTCAGGTAGCATTTTGGTCTTTCCATTGCCCTAAGGACACTATACAGATAATTTCACTTAATGGATGAATTTATTTAGCTCATTCATGTTTAAAGATTGATTTGGATATTGACATAACTGATAAACCTGTGTGAACATTAGCAATTTATGTGGCTTAAAATGAAACACACAACACATTATATGGGCCATTTTCTCACATAATAAAGATAAATACTCTTTAATTCATATTCATGGAGATTTCATATGGAGAAACAGAATAGGTTTAGTCTTATTTTCTTACTGACACAGATCTGCCATTACTTAGTTAGCCTTTTACAAAATGCTTGAACTGTCAAAGTTGGTTCTACAGATGTGAAATAAGATGATTCTATTTTCTCTAGTTCTACTAAGGAAATATACTACACTAGATTCTAAATATTTCAGTTCTGTTCTAATGGCTCCCTAGTTAGGCAAGATATGAATACTGTCTATAAAAATCTGTCTTAAGCTTTATATAATTTTTATTTCTGAAATTCAGGAAAGAATGCCTAAACCCAAAGGTACATTTGTAATGAACTTTATTTACTAGATTTATTGCTTAAATAGCTTAATAGAGTATTTGAAGATCCATGTAATAACTGTAATTGTACTAATTATATAATAATTTAATTATATTTATAGTGTTTATAATTTTAACTTCCTAATATCTCCCAACTAAAATTTTCTGAGCATATCATATTGCACATCTGCAGAAAACACTTTTTTAAAACTCAAGAATATTATGCTTTTGTATATTCTTGCTCTCATTTTGGAGACAAACTTAGTAATCTCATTTGTTTTTTATTTAAAATGACATTCATTATTTCCTTCAACCAGCATTTCTTTAAGGGCTAGTGGGCACATAGAAGAGATGTTGCATTGTGTTCTCATCCTCAAGCAATTCAAGGAATTCATACTCTAATAATAGACTTCAGTAATATTCTTTCAAATGAGAGCAGTAATATATATGAAACTAAATAATAGAATGCTGTGATATTTTTGGATTAAATATGTTATATATTGCTTTTAAACATTATTCTGTTCAGTCTGTTGGGTCTAACCGACACAAACATGCCAACTGAGCTTACTTTAAATTCATGGCAGTTCACCTCAATTATGTACCATGATCATCTCATGAACAATATTTATACCACCAAATACATTTTTCATAGTATTTATATGAAGAAAGGTTGAGAAAGGCACCATTTCACATTAAAAATAATTATAACTGTAACAAAGCTCTGAGAATGTCTGCTTGCATGCACCAATCAATCTAACAATTTTGACGTAATCATAGTGGCTTTTATTTCACTTACAGATTTCAACACAATTAGATACATTGATAATTTACTTTCTAGTACTAGTTTGATTTATGTTGAGGGTAAGTCTATTTTTAACTTTTTCATATGCTTTAGCTATAACATTGATTTCAAGATGCTAATATGTCTTCTTAATATTTTGCTTGCTTTCTAGTTGATCTACTGACTTCATAATGTCTGAAATCAGATTCGGCAGTCTCACTTGGGATCAAGTTATGACACTCAATCAAGTGTTAGATGAAGTAATTCCAGTTCATGGAAGGGGGAATTTCCCTACATTGGAGGTAAAACCAAAAGATATTATTCATGTTGTGAAAGATCAACTGATAGAGCAAGGAATTACTGTCAAAAATACCCGATTGAATGGTTCCACAGCAAGTTACATACTTGCAAGTCACAATGGAATCAGCTATAAGGATCTGGATATTATTTTTGTCGTTGAACTACCAAGTGATCAAGAATTTCAGGTTGTTAAGGATGCAGTTCTAGGTTGTCTACTTGACTTTTTGCCAAAAGGTGTAAAAAAGGAAAAGATCACCCTAAAAACTATGAAAAATGCTTATGTGCAGAAGATGGTCAAAGTTTGCAACAAGCATGATCGTTGGAGTCTAATCTCTCTTTCAAATAATACTGGGAAGAATGTAGAGCTAAAATTTGTGAATTCACTCAGACGACAATTTGAATTTAGTGTCGACTCCTTTCAAATTGTCTTGGATCCCATGTTAGACTTTTATAGTGACAAAAATGGTAAACTAACCAAAGAAATCTGTCCTGCTGTGGTGGCTGAAAGCATGTATGGAAACTTCCAGGAAGCAATGACACATTTGCAGTACAAGCTTATATCTACCAGGAAACCTGAAGAAATTAGAGGTGGTGGCCTTCTGAAGTACAGCAACTTGCTAGTTCGTGATTTTAAGCCAGCTTGTGAAGCAGAAATCAAGACCCTGGAACGTTATATGTGTTCTAGATTCTTCATTGATTTTCCTGATGTAGCAGAACAGCAAAAGAAGATTGAATCATACCTCCGCAACCATTTCATAGGTGAAGAAAAGAGCAAGTATGACTACCTCATGACCTTGCATGGAGTTGTGAATGAAAGCACTGTTTGCCTCATGGGTCGTGAAAGAAGACAGACTCTCAATATGATCAGCCTTATGGCTTTAAAGGTACTTGGAGAACAGAATATCTTACCCAATGCAGACAATGTAACTTGCTTTTATCAGCCTGCTCCATACTTTGCTGCTGAGGGAGGGTACCCTACTTATTATGTAACATCTGGACCACCACCAGTTTTCTTTCAGCCATACCACCCACTGCATTTTCATGTGCCAAATGGTATGATTTAAAAAAAAAACACAGTGGAAACTTTGCTTTAATTAAACACCTCTTAAAAACAAGTTTCCAAAATTCCATAAAATTTAAGATCCATTTTTGTGCAGTTACCAACTAATTTCCATCAATTATAGCTTAAACCATCATAGTAAATACAATATCATCTGTAAAGTGACCTCTTTAAATAATATTCAAATGTTACAGATTAGCTATAATAACTTTCAAATGTTGTAGACCAATTAAAATGATTTTCAGATCTGACTGATTACTTATGACTTTCAGATTTGCTGGGACAAATACATTAGAGATGCCTGCATCTTTGATTAAAATGTAAAAGAACAGATTCATGTTTTAAAATCCAGAGGTGCAGTAAAGACAAGTGCCAGCATATTTATAGTCAATCAATTCCTTTGTTACCTTCACTTCATTTTTTTTCTAGTGAATAGTACCATCAATGAATTTTCAATACCTAACAAAAATGCCTAATTTCAAAAACAACAGATTCAGAAGACATTAAAATTCTGGACTTTGCAAGCATACATTTTGTTTCCCAATTGAATTGGGCTAGATTCATAATCCTACTATAGTTTGAAGGAGCACCAAACAAATGGTTCTGGAAAACACTGGATATCACTGATTTATCAAGTATCAAATAAGTTAATTTGTAGACCTGAAGAATAATACCATCTAGCTGGACAACCAATTCTGTGACCATTTATACAGGTTTCTTTATTTTTTCCCCCAAGCAAGTTGAAAAGAATGAAAATGATCAGCTATGAATGTGAAAGTTTTCTAGCCTCATCTGTTAAAAAGAGACTCTAAATGGCAAGCAAAGGAACAGGAAGAAGTTTTTCATAGTGGGATTTACAATTTTTATGACCGATTTGATCATCATAATATATCTGGAGATGTTCAATATTAGTAAATGAAAATATTTTCATTATTACTAGATGAAGCTTTTTTTTTTCATTTTGCCCTTACCAAACATCAGTTTTTAACATGACACTCAAGTGCCCCCTCATGTGAGTTTTTGCATAACACTATAATTTATTCAACAATTGTAAATGTTCACCAGGTATCTGAATATCTACTCACTACATCAAATATGCTTCTAGCAAATCTGCCCGTGGGATTAAAACAGTATTTTCTTCCTATAATGAAGAAAATAATCCATGACCAATATTATCTGGGATGACAAAAGTAGAACTATCCTGAATGAATATAGATAAGACCATCAGAAAACTTCACTACATTTACTTGCTTCTGACTTTTATGAGTTTCTATCTCAGTTTTTATTGACCATCACAAGGTTTTCCATCACAACATGATCCAACAGGCATATTCTGAGAATTTGTCACTTATAGACTGTGCTTAATGTCTTCTCTGTGTTAAAATATTCAACACAGGAAGTACACCAAAGATAGCATTTTCAAATAACCTATAAGGGGAGGGTATAGCTCAGTGGTAGAGTGTGTGCCTAGCATGCACAGAGGTTATGGGTTTAATACTGGTTACCTCCACCAAAAGTAAAAATAAATAAATAGATAAACCTAATAATCCCCCCAATAAAATTAAATCAAATAATCTATATTTCTGAGATGTTTTATACCACAGCACCACTGGCCATCAGTATATTTTTAAAGAACTATATTTAAAATATATATATAAACATATATAAATACTATATATATTTCACAATCCTGAAATTTTAAAACATTATATAGGTTCACACTTCCTTGCTTGAGACAAATAGAGAATTTATAAATGCTATGTTAAAGAGAAAACTCAGTATTCTATTGATATAATGTATCAGCTAAAAATGATTGATATTTCTGCCCTAAGTATACTCTTTAGTTTTCAGTTAATGAGAATGCTTGTACATAAAACTGAAGGATTATATGCTATATGAACAGTACCAAAAATTGTTCCAAAATGTAAAGGGAAAGTATTTAATAATAAAATAACTATGATAGAGTTATGAATCACAGGTAAAGGTTCAGTATTTTCCAGAGTAGCATTTTATGTTGAATAACATAATTTTGAAGCTATTTGGAAATGTCTTATCACCCATGTACTCCCTTAGCTTCCTCTGGTCCTACTGAGAATTTGAACTTCTTTCCTAAAAAGTAAATTCCCTATGGTATTCCTCTAAAGCTTTAAATCCTACTGTAAGAATGGCCTGAAAGCTACATGTTTCTTCCTAGCATGTCAAACATATATTTCCATTATAGTGAAAAGGATCAAAATTGTCATTTAGAAAGCTCAGATTTTTCTCAAGAGAACCCAAATTTGTCGAAGAGAATGGTATCACTAAAGAGAAGGCTACAGCTTTATCTCTTATGACTTTCTTTCTGTAGATACCATCACCAAGCCAGGCTGTGCTTTGCTCCCAACCAACTGAAAAAATATCTATCTTCAGTAGTATATGAGTATCTCTTGAAGCTTAGGCTAGTTGCCTTGAGAAGCAGTATTATCTCATTGTGTTCATTAGGATAAAAAACGGAAACATTTTTCTATAAAGAAATGAGCTACTCTTTTAGCCTAAAGGAGTTAATAGAATTTAGTTTAAAAATACAACTCTATAAGCACATATCATTCTATTACAAGAGAGAAATGGCATTGTCTTTTCCTATTTATTTTATAAAAATCCAAGACTGAGTCTTGGCTCAGTGGTTTTCTTTTTCCCTCTAGAAACCTAACCGAAGTCAAAAAAGAAAACCGTTTTGATATACTTTCAGCATTCATATCAGTGAAACATATTTAGTGTCAGTTATTGGTACATATTTTTTAAACTAAAATATTCTTGCATTTTAAAAATATTCACACATTATTAAAGGTCTACTAGGAAAGTATTTGTAACTTTTAAATTCAGAGATATTGTAAAAGTGATTGATGTCCAGTGTAGTCAAGTCAAAAGAAGTTGAAGAGAAGGATTAAGTGGTTGTTTTAAACAAGAGCCCAGCTAAATTCAAGACAAACTATCAAAGCTAGAAAAGTTGTGAATTTCCTTTAAAAACTGGGAAAGCTCTTGGGCCCATATCCCATTTTTTATATTATTTCAGAAACACTCTATTAAATTGCATCCAAACTGAAGAGTTTTAAAAATTGCTCTTTAGAAACATTTTACTTTTAGTCATTGAGGAAAGATAACAATATGAGAAATGAATATCTGATTAAAACTTTTTTTTCCATGTATCTATTATCTGAAAATATTCACCCAACTTTAAAAATATAAATCAAAGTATATAATTGAGAAAATTTTTGAAGTTTCAAAGTTTGTAATGCTTTTCAAAATTATAATGATATATGAGTACAGCAGTTCCATTTACAGAGGATTGTTTTTAGAAATAACTGTAAATTAACATTAAAACAGGGTTGGGAAATATGTGGGACTACAATTTGGTAAACATTCTTATGAAGACTCTTTTAGCAAGGCATAAAACCCAACATTTTACCCTGTTTTGGGATTCATTTGCTTTACCCTTATAAAATAAGTACATTTAATGATGTTTTGTTTTCAGTTCTGCTGTCATTTTAGTGGTTGTATCTTATATACTATAATGTTAAAATTTATGTAGTTAACTGTTGGAAATTATATTGCTGACCCTTTGCTTCATTTTATGAACATTTTTTCAGCATGTATAACTGGAGGCAGCTAATTTGTCAGGATGTCAGTGTATTGCTCTTAAATGTTTTCCCAAGGAAAAAGTTTTCCTTGAATTTTCTGAGTTTGAGCAAAAATATACTGTTTAGAGTGCTTACTATCTAGAAACCAGTTTAACATGTAACAGATGATCTTTAAGTTCAACACATTGCACCTTTTGTTTTGCTTTGTTTTAATATAGGGAAATGTGAAGTTACTTTTCACACAATTGTTGTGTCTAAGGTAGTGGCTACCTGGATTGTATTAGTGTTTGAAACAGCAACAGAAATCCCTTTTTGTTTAGATGTAGCCCTTGAAAGAGCAACAGAAAAGTTATAGATTACTTTGTTGTATATGTACTTTTTATGACTCTTCAAAAAATCCAAACTCCCTATTCTAGAAAAGGAATACCATTTAGCTATACCTCTCAGTGCTGCAGGGTCAAGACATTAACCTCTGTAAACGCATAAGTGGCTTTTCCAAGAGGGAAGTGTCTTGAGAGGGCCCTTTATGCAAAATTTTCTCTTATGACTCCAAATTAAAAGTGATGGATTGAATAACCCTGTTAAATCCAATTCAAGTACTTTCATGATGATTTATGAAAATTCACTTTTTATACATTCTAGACTGGCGATAGCATTTCAACTATTCTTTAAAATTCTAAAAAGTAGTCCATTTACCTTATAATAAGGTATGACCAAGTTACACTTGGTCCTTTGGCTCAACTAGAGAACCCAGAAGATTGAATTCTTGTTTTAGCATTGATACAGCCTTGGAGATATCAGTGGAGGAGATTGGTTGCCATGAAAGTGACAGTAGATACTGGTATGAGTGTTCACACTATCTTATTCAACAATTTCATTTTTATCACAAAACAACATTAAAAATAATTTTCCATATATAATGTGGCTACAATCCCAAATGAAAAAATAATAAAGATATTGTAATATCTTCAATTGTAAAACCAGAGTTAAAAAAGGAGTTTCATGTATTTGCAGTAGTCACTTCTAAAATGTTTCTTTAAAATAAAAATCAGTAGTAGATAGCCACTGACATCTAAAATTTCCATTAAAAAAATTTTTTTACAAATGTTCACCTCTCCACAATAAACTTGAATGGTCAGCCCAAACATAGATTAGTGGATATTTTAATCAAGAGGAGTAAAAATAATGTTCTCTAAGCCTTACATGTGACATACTTGAACAAAATGATTTCTACAGAAATTATTTTCTTTATGGTTTTGGGAGTTTTGTAGGGTAGCTTTGGAACACTTAAGACTAAATGCCTTCAAAAAACAATGGTTTCTCAAGTAGTGAACTCCAAATAACTATTGTCTTAATTGTAACTCTTTCAGATTTATTATCAGGTAAAATGCTTTCAGAGAGTGTCAGTAGATTAAAAAATGTAAATTATAATGTTTTTAAGGTGAAAAATCTACTTCTTTTAAAAGCACCTAAATACATTTTTAAAATAAAAGACATCATCTTCTACTAGGTAAATAATATATGCACTGAAATAGAACCATGCCAGGAAGGTTATCTGCTTTAGAAATGAAGAGAACTACATCTAATATACTATAAATAGATTTATATGAAATTCAGTAACTGTTTACTTAGTCAAGGAGGGTACCTCTGTAGAAGGGATATACAAATTATAATCTTGACAATTTATAAAAAGGGAACACATAATCCATTTTCCTGAAGAACAAGCTTTCAATTCCTCCAGTTTTTCTTCTACCTTTTTCTTGTTTACTAAAATGGCACCTTTCTGTGCTCACACTGACAAGGTGCAAAAATGAAGTCTAGGGGCAATTTATTACTGTTTATGTTACCAAAAGAGAAAATGACACTATTCCAATTTTAGTTTCTTAGTGAGAGGAGAGCCTGGAAATGTCAGAATTATTCACTCAGGTAGGATTGTGATGGTAGATGGTCCCATTCTAGAGAATAAAGTTTTCATGTGTGCTTTGTGGAGAACCAATTTTAGGATCTCTAATTTTTTAAGGTTTCTCTTAACCAGGCTAGACTAACAACACTTTGATTCAAAGGCCATGATTTTATGGATAAACATTCACTTTTCAGTTCTTTAAGAGCCTGGAATTCTAAGCAACTAAAGTTAATAAATCAGTTACATGTTACTGTATCATTCAGAGTTCAGACTGGAATAAATTATGAACTAGATTTTTTAGTAGGAAACAGTCAAAATCATTTTAAACATTGTTATGTGCTCTTGTATAATACTTGGGAATTTTTTAAAGTTAGGTAAGTTGCATTTCTAGTTTTAATTAGTACATATAAAAATGATAAGTTAAACCAACTAAACTGTTTTAAAACAGTTTATCAATTTAGATTTAATGCATGAAATTATATGTCAAAGTATATAAGCTTACAAAATTTTTAAATTTGTATAGAATTAATGTTAGATTAAAATATAAAACTATTAACGGATTATTGACCTTCATTAATTGCAATGCAGTATCACATATATTGAAAAACTTCAGTATATTTCATGTATCTCACTTAAAAATCTTCTGTTTTCCAACAAATATTGGAACTAACCTGTTGGGTTATCTCAGTTTTCCAAATCTCAATCCATTGTAATTGAATAATATTGTCCTATGGCTATCTTTTCCAATTTATCTTTAAGTTCTCATTTTACAAATGACATGCTAAAACATAGCAAACTCTTACTTGTTCTTTAATAAATATATTCTGCCATTTTAAAACAAATCCTATATACCACTTAAATATATAAATCTACTTTAATCCATAGACTGCTACTAGATTTAAATGAAAAGTAAAGTTCCCTTTGACAGTTTGTGGCTAATTGTTTCATCTCTCACTCCATGTTTAGATTGATTGAAATCAGTGTTAGTAGCTTCCTTCTAGTTTGATAAGCATGAGCAAGGAGAAAGTTTCTTTAACATTCCTCTGGATGCTAAATGAATGTCTCATCCTGCAAAACAAAGAATGAAGGCAATTATCCAGATAATTCAGACCAGAAACATATCACTAAGCAGTGAACAAGAAAAAGTGGACCTAAATTATTTATGATCCAACCTATTGACTAACTGCATTTATCCCATATAGACCAGACCAAAACTAACTATTGGATATGAAAAAGTCCTACAATACCATTTCACTAGATGTAAAGCAATTCATCCAATAAAGAACAAATTTAAAATTAGAAGATCTGACTTCAAAGCTTAGCAAACAAATTGAATTTATAAGCATTTATCTTAAAGATGTGTTTCAAGTTTCAATTAATCCAAATCCAATTGTTTAGCATTAAAGAAAATATCAGCAAAAGGAATTATAATCACTGATTGGGAAATGAAATAGAAACATATAAATGTAATTACCCAGCACCCAGGAAAATTGCTGATATGATTTCCTATACTGCTTCAAGACAGACATTTTAACATTAAGTAATTTAGCATTTTAGGAAAGCAGTGAATATAAACATAGCTTTATAAATATAAATGTTTTATGTGCCATTTTAGCATTATAGTTCACATCACCAATTTTAATATTTTACTGAAAAAAATTTGAAGTATTCTTTAGAACTTACTGTGTTTCTGTAAATGAAAACTTAAAGTGTATTAATGGAGTGTAAAAGAGATGGCTGAAATGTCCATAATTAAGTGAACTGTGCATCTTTGCTTTCATGTTGACCATGTGTTAACTCAGGTTAAATTAATGGTAACTCAGATTAGTTTTTTTTTTACCATGTTATTTCTCATTATAAAGTTCTAAGACATGTATGTACTGTTTTAGATAATATATTTTACTGTTGGCAAAAATTTAATGTTATATAAACAATGCAGGGGATTTTTGGTGGAAACTATTTTTAAATGAATTATACCATAATTGTATATTATTGTTTACCTAATATCTTTTATACCTGTTTCATATGCTTTGTCTCATGCTTTTGTACACCTTGTGGGAACAGCACTGTAGAGATTGTTATTAGATTAGATGAAGTTTTGAAATAAAATCACTGCAAAACATGCAGCAAATGTACCAACTGCAAAATGGGTAAATGCTTATTATTTCATACACCACCTAATTAACTATTTGCAGTGTGTTCAAAAAAAGTACTTAGAAGGGAACTTTACCGTAGAATTTGTACAGAGTCCTTATTAATAATGGGAAGGGCCTGGCTTTCAGTATATTACGGCTCTGTATAATTGACTTTTATCATTTATAATAGATTAAACAACAGATAATCCCATTTGCATAGCCTAATTATCTAAATGGTTTATATTCATTCATTCATTTTATAAACTTCATTTGAGTTTACATTGGTAAAATTTACTGATTTTCTCTGCCCACTCAAATAGATGGTACCTACAACACATTGTATAAGAACACAATTGGTATAGAATAGAATGGCAGTATCATTCAAAGAAATGAGTCAAATGATATGACATTGTAGTGAATCCTCCTCCCAACAAACATGCACACACACATAGCATCATTCATTTGGCAAAGCCAGATAGTGTCTCTATTCAGGTCTGTGTATACTGACCACATATCCAAACAATGATCTTAGTGATCACTTTATGGAGTGACAAATAGGTTAGAATACAACACTTATTAGAAGAAAAAAGAACAACGGCAAAAAGTGTTCAGGGAGTTGAAATACTACTTGGTATGGTTTGCTTGATATTTCCACAGCTTTAGCAACAGGCTAACATCTCTGTAGAGGATAAAGTATCTTATGCGACATGTAAAGCAATATATCAGTAATGCCATTATGCTAAAAATGGCATATTTTCTCTACATAATGTAAGTTATCAGATGACTAAAGCTTAAACTAAAATAGATTATTACAATTAAAAAAACAGAATGACCCATGGACACAAGACTGCTTTTTAAGCCTTTAATGTGCAAGAATAAGTTGTGCCTTGTCTGGTACAAACTTTACCAGAAGGCATAGATACCTACATATACATACACATAAAAATAGCCAAGTTTAAATTTAGTATAACAAATAGTGATTTAAAAAAAACAAATGCAAGCCAAAAATATTCCTATTGTTGTCTAACAATGTTTTGCTTGTAATGTGGCAGTTAAATCATAGATGACAAAAGCCACCGTTAATTAATGCAGTATATTTTATCAAGCACTGTAACATTATTTTATTATTAAGCATAGAAATGAGATTGGTAGAAATGAAATTCATTTACTTTGGGATCCCTGACAATGATGCCATTAAAGTACTTGAATATTATGAAATTTCTGATTGAACTTGATGACTGATGTACTTGTCCTCCCCCAACATTATTTCCAATGTTAAAACAAAGTGGTGACACATTATCACTGTGTCTGTTCTCATCCCCGCCCAAATCAGGTGTGGTTCTTAGTAGGAATATCTAAAATTATCTACTTGTATGATTTCTTCAAAGGTGTACTTTGTTCATTTTTTTTCTTAAAATTTTAACAATCTTTTTACATATTTAAAAACAAAATTGTAAAGACATAAAAAGATAGTGAATAGTATTTTATTTCCCATCACTGTTCACATTACATGTTGTCCCTCCCAGCTGCTTCCATATTCATCTCTCATATCCTCTGCTACTACAGGCTCTCCATTTCTGAAGTCACAATTATTTGCCATGGAAAGAATTACAATATTAAAATATGATCAAACAGCAAATTGGGTCTCCCATAGAATATACATATACCTGTGAATTGGACTCCACATTCCTTTTAACTCTATTACAGACTCCATCCCCTGACATCTACACACAAGGAATTGTAAATACAGCAGGTACTTTTAATATACATGTCATAGAGGAAAATCACCTATTCAGTTTCAAAAGGAGACTGAAAACTAATACGTGTGATAATAGTCTTAGATTATAGTTAAAATATTTAGTTGAAGCTGATCATTTTTCTAGGCGCACAAGAGATGGGGATAAGACAGTGGCTGAACTGAGAGGCATTACCAACTGAGATTATAGAAAATTGTAAAAAAAAAAAAAAAAAAGAGAGAGAAAACCAGGGAAGTCCTCTGAGAGTAGTTCTATGGGAAGGTAATTATCATATTCTTATAGGTTTCTGTTGCATTAATAGATTCTAAAGGAGACTCAAAAATCACCTGACCAAATTTTGTTTGAGCATGTCTGGGTATCTTCTTTCAAAATTCATTCAAATATCACTATCTCTGAAATGATGACTTCTTTCATCCACTCCAATGCCTCAATGAAATAACTGAACATCCCCATTGGGAAGCATTCAGGGAAACTGTTGATCATGGTTTTATCATTCCCTTCCAAAGATTCAAGCCCCCATGCATTTGAATCTACATCCTAGCAGTCCCCTCCACACTTCACCCACCTCATACATATGTACATCCTGATGTGGTTTCCCCTCCTATAGGCTGCACAATAAATCCCTCCATCAAAATATTAATGCTCCAGGATATCATCTCCTGCCAAGTTAATTCTTTTAACTTTTCTTTGCTTATATGAAATATCCAGGGTGGAGTCAGTAAAAATGGTGGAAAAAGGACTTCCAAAAATTTGATTATTGATAAAAGCAATGAAAAAAATTGTCAGAATTAATCTTTTCAGAACTCTAGAAATTATCCAGAGGCTTACAGCAATGCAAAGAGGAAAACGGCTGAAATCTTATAACAGATGCTTTGTGGCCTTTTTTAACAGATATTTTTTAAGAGCATTTTTAAGTTCACTACAAAGTTGAATGGAAAGTGCAGAGAGCTCCCATATATCACCTGCCTCTACACATGCCCAACCTCCTCCACTGTTAATACCTGCACCAGAGGGATACATGTATTGAAAGCAACGAACTTACATTGACACTATCACCAAGGTTATAATTTATATTAGAGTTCAATCTTGATGATGTACATTCTATGGGTTTGGAAAATTTAAAAGGCATGTTACCACCATTACAGTATCATAAAGAATAATTTTGCTGCCCTAAAAATCCTCTATACTCTGCCTATTTATCCCTGCTTCCCCTTAATCTCTGGTAACCACTGATTTTTTAACTGTCCCTAGTTTTGCCTTTTCCGGACTGTCTATAGTTGGGATGTTACAGTATGTAGCCTTTTCAGATTGGCTTATTTCACTTAATAATATGTGTTTAAGGTTTCTCCATGTATTTTCATGGATTGATAGCTCATTTCTTTTTAGCACTGAATGATATTCCATTGTCTGTGTGTACCACAGTTTATCCGTTCAATTACTGAAAGACATATTGGTTGTTTCCAAGCTTTGTCAGTTCTGAATAAAGCTGTTATAAATACCTGTGCAGGTTTTTGAGTGGACACACATTTTCAAAATTTTGATTAAATACTAAGGAACATGTTTTTTGGATTGTTTAAGAATATGTTTAGTTTTTTTTTTTTTTTGAGAAACTGCCAATCTGTCTTCCAAAGTGGATGTACCATTTTGCATTCCCACAATCACTGAATGTGAGTTCCTGTTGCTCTACATCATAGCCAGCAATTGTTGTCATCAGTGTTTTAGAATTTTGCCATCTTAAATGGTGTGTAGTGATATCTCATTATCATTTTAATCTGAAATTTTCTGTTCAGGACTTGTGCTCATTTTTAAACCAAATTATTTTGTTTTCTTACTGTTGAGTTTTAAGAGTTCTTTTTTTATTTTGAATTACAGTCCTTTATCAGATGCTTTTTACAAATACGTTTTCCAAGCCTGTGGCTTGTCGTCTCATTCTCTTGACGGTATCTTTTGCAGAGTAGTTTTTAATTTTAATGAAGTCTAGCTTATCAATTATTTCTTTCATGGATTTTGCATTGGTACCTTTGGTGTTAGATCACCAAACACAAGGCCAGCTAGATTTTCTCCTATGTTGTCTTTTGGGATGTTTATAAGTTGTGTTTTACACTTAGATCTATCAACATTATGAGTTAATTTTTGTGAAGAATGTAAGATCTATGACTAGATTAATTTTTGCTTGTGTTTGTGAAAAGATTTTTCTCCATTGTATTACCTTAGCTCCTTTATCAAAAATAGATTGACTATATTTGTGTGGCCCTACTTCTGGGCTCTCTATTCTGTTTCAGTGATCTATTTATCTGTCCTTTCACCAATACCACACCATCTTGATTAATATAGCTTTATAGTAGGTCTTGAAGATTGGTAGTGACAGTACTCTGACTTTTCTTCTACTTCAAAACTGTGTTGTCTATTCTGGGTCCTTTCCCTCTGCATATAAATATTAAAATCAGTTTATCAATATCCACAAAATTTTTTGCTGGTGTTTTAATTGGGATTGCATTGAATCTGTGGATCAAGTTGACAAGAAGTAACAGCTTGATAACATTGAGTCTTCCTACCCATGAAGATGGAATATCTCTCCATTTTTGTTAGTTCTTTCTTTATTTCTTTCCTCTATTTCATGGCTCTCCTCTTACAAGTCTTAGATATATTTTGTTAGAATTACATCTAAGTATTTCATTTTTAGTGCTAACATAAATGGTATAGTATTTTTAATTTCACTTGTTCATTGCTGGTATATAGAAAAGTGATTAATTTTTATATATGAACCTTCTATCTTTCAATTTTATAATTGCTTAATTCTAGTTTTTTTAATATTGATTCTTTTGAATTTTCTGCATAGACAGTCATCATCTTCAAACAAAGACACATTTATTTTTCCTTCCCATTCTGTGTCTCTTATTTCCTTTTCTTGTCTTATTCCATTAATTAACAGTTTAATGAGTTTAAAGTAAGATGTTAAGAAACAGGGGTTAGTAGGGGTATTCTTGCCTTATTCCTGATCTTATAAGGGAAGAGTCTAGTTTTTCATCATTAAGTATGATGCTAGCTATAGGTTTTTTGAAGATATTATCAACTGAGGAATTTCCCCTATATTCCTAGTTTACTAAGAGTTTTTATCATGAGTATCTGTTATATATGTCAAATAGTTTTTCTGTATCAATCAATATGATCATTGTGATTTTTTTCTTCTTTAGCCTGTTAGTGTGATGGATAGCATTAATTAACTGTCAAATTTACAACTAACCTTGCATACTTGGAACAAATCCCATTTGGCCATGTTGTATAATTCTTTTCTTTTTAAACATTTTATTGAGGTATGATTGACATACAAAAAATGTACATATTTAATATATACAAAATGATGACTTTGGAGATAAATATACACCCATGAAACAATCACCACAATCTATGCTATAAAAATATCTATCACCTTCAAAATTTTCCTACCACCTTCTTCATTATTATTATTTTAAAATAAGAACTCTTGGACTCAGTCAGGTTTCCTGGGTCTTTCTGATATATATGTAATATTACACTTTGATTTCCTCTGTTTAAAAAAATGAACTCAACATAACATCTACCCTCTTAGCCAAATTTTAAGTCTACAACAATTATTAACTATAAGCACCATGCTACATAGTAGACTTCTAGTGCTTATTCAAACTTGTATAATTAAAAATGTGTACCATTTGACTAATATCCTCATGTCCTCTTAACCTAGTTTGTAACAACCACCATTCCAGTCTCTGCTTATATTTTTTTCTTTTGTGTGTGTGTGTGTTTCTTTTTCTTTTTTTAACACTGTATTGTAGTATGGTTCCTGTACAGTAAAATACACATATTTCAAATGTACAATTTGATGAATTTTGATAGATGTATACACCAGTGAAACCTCTACCACAATCAATATAGCTAACATTTCCATCACTCCCCAAGAGGTGCAATTTTCAAATTCCCAAGTTCTCCCTTCCCACCTCCTTTATCCCTTGATAACCATAAGTTTGTTCTCTATGTGAGTCCATTTCTGTTTTGTAGGTAAGTTTATTTATGTCTGCTTCTTTGAGCTTGACTATTTTATATTCTTCATATAAGTGGTATCATGAAGTATTTGTCCTTCTGTGTCTAGCTTATTTCAGCTAACATAACATCCTCCACATTCATCCATGTTGTCACAGATGTTGAGATTTTCTTCTTTTTTACGGGAGAATAACATTGCATTTTTGATATTTGTTACATTTTCTTTATCCATTCATCAATTAATGGATATTTGGGTTGCTTCCATGTATTGTTTATTGTAAATAATGCTGAAATTAACATGGGAGTTCAGATATCTCTTAGAGATATTGGTTTAAGTACCTTTGGATATAGAACCACGACTAAGATTTCTGGATCACATGGAGGTTCTGTTTTTACGCTTTTCAGTAACCACCGTACTGTTTTTTATAGTGGCTGCACCAAATTACATTCCCACCAAAAGTGTATAAGGGTCCCCATTTCTACTATCCTCACCAATGCTAGATATTTTTGAAAAAATAATAGCTATCCTAACAGGTGTGAGGTGATAGCTCATTGAGGTTTTGATTTGCAATTCCCTAATAACTTAAAATGTAAAACATACACCTGTTGGCCATTTTTAAATCTTCTTTGGAGAAACGTCTATTCAAGTCCTTTCCCCATTTGGTTTTCTTTTTTCTTCTGGTTTTTATTTTGTTTTATTTTTAAATTTTTTATTGAAGTACAGTTGATTTACAACATTGTATTCATTTCTAGTGTATTGCTTAGTGATTCAGTTATTTGATTTTGACTGTTTCTTTGTTTGCTATTGAGTTATAGATGTTCTTTATATATTTTGGATATTAACCTTTCATCAGATATGTGGTTTTCAAATAATCTCTCCCATTACATAGGTTACCTTTTCATATGTGTATTGTTTCCTTTGCTGACTAAAAGGTTCTAGATTGGATGTAATTACATTTTTATATTTTTGTTTTTGCTGCCTGTGCTTTTAGGGTCATAACCAAGGAATCATTGCCAAGGTCAATGTGAGGAAGATATTTCCCTATATTTTCTTTTGGGAGTTTTATAATTTAAAATCTTATATTTAAGTCTATTATTCATTTTGAGCTGATTTTTGTGTATGATTTTAAAGATTCAACTTCAGTATTTTGCATGTGGATATACAGTCTTCTCAGTACCATTTATTGGAGATTCTATCCTTCCATCATTGTGCGATCTTTGTACTCTAATTGAAGATCAGTTGAATGTAAATGAACCTATTCAATTCCGTTGACCTATAAGTCTGGTTTTTTTTTTTCAGTATCATACTATTTTGATTAATGTTGCATTCTAATTTGGTTGAAATCAAGAAGTCTGATGCCTCCAGATTTGTTCTTCTTGCTCAAAATTGCTTTAGCTATTCATACTCTTTTGTGGTTCCATATGAATTTTAGGATTGTTTTTTAAATTTCTGTGAAAAAAGCCATTGAGATTTGGACAGAGATGGCACTGAGTCTGTAAATCACTTTGGGTAATATATACATTTTAACAATATTAATTCTTTTTTATTGAAGTTTAGTCAGTTTATAATGTGTCAATTTCTGGTGTACAATGTAACATTTCAGTCATACATATACTTACATATATTCGTTTTCATATTCTTTTTCATTATAGGTTACTACAAGATATTGACTATAGTTTCCTGTGATATACAGTAGAAACTTATTACTTATCTATTTTATATCTAGCAGTTGGTATCTGCAAGTCTTCAACTCCCAATTTATCCCTTTCACACCCTTCCCCCGGTAACCATAAGTTTGTTTTCTATGTATGTGAGTCTGTTTCTGTTTTGTAAATATGTGCATTTGTGTCTTTCTTTTTCTTTTTAGATTCCACATATGAGTGATATCATATGGTATTTTTCTTTCTCTTTCTAGCTTACATCACTTAGAATGACAATATCCAGGTCCATCCATGTTGCTGCAAATGGCATTATTTTATTATTTTTTATGGCTGAGTAATATTCCATTGTGTAAATATACCACTACTTCTTTATCCAGTTATCTGTCCATGGACATTTAGGTTGATTCCATGTCTTGGCAATTGTAAATGTGCTTCTACGAATATTGGAGTGCATGTATCTTTTTGAATTAAGGTTCCTCTGGATAAATGCCCAGGAGTGGGATTGCTGGATCATATGGGAAGTCTACTTTTACTTTTTTGAGGAATCTCCATAGTGTTTTCCATAATGGCTGCACCAAATTACATTCCCATCAGCAGTGTAAGAGGGTTCCCTTTTCTCCACACCCTCTTCACCATTTATCATTTGTGGACTTTTGAATGATGGCCATTCTGACTGGTGTGAGGTGAAACTTCATTGTAGTTTTGATTTGAATTTCTCTGATAATTAGCGATATTGAGCATTTTTTTTGTGTGCCTATTTTCCACTTGTATGTCTTCACTGGAGAATTGCTTGTTTAGATCTTTTGCCCATTTTTGGATTGGGCAGTTTTTTTTTTTTCTTATTAAGTTGTATAAGCTGTTTATATATTCTGGAAATTAAGCCTCTGTCTTAAAAAGCTTCATCTTTTGCAAATATTTTCTCCCATTCCATAGGTTGTCTTTCTGTTTTTCTTATGGTTTCCTTTGCTTGGCAAAAGCTTATGAATTTAATTAGGTCCCATTTGTTTATTTGTGCTTTACTTTCTATTGTCTGGGTAGACTGCCCTAGGAGAACATTGCTAAGATTTATGTTATAGAATGTTTTGCCTATGTTTTCTTCTAAGAGGTTTATAGCATCTTGTGTTTAAGTCTTTAAGCCATTTTGAGTTTATTTCTGTGTATGGTGTGAGGGAATGTTCTAACTTCATTGATTTATATGCAGCTGTCCAGTTATCCCCACACCATTTGTTTAAGAGACTGCATTTACTGTTCTCACATCTTTTGTCAAAGATTGATTGACCAAAAGTTTGTGAGTTTATTTCTGGGCTCTCTATTCTGTTACATTGATCCTTATGTCTGTTTTTGTGCCAATACCATTCTGTTTTGATTACTGTAGATCTGTATTATTATCTGAAGCCTGGAAGGGTTATTTTTCCAGCTTCATTCTTTTTCTTCAGTATTGCTTTGGCAATTATGGGTTTTTTTTGTGATTTCTATATAAAGTTTAAGATTGTTCTAGTTCTGTGAAAAATGTCCTGGGTAATTTGATAGTGATTGGATTAAATCTGTAGATTGCTTTGGGTAGTATGACTGTTTTAACAATATTAATTCATCCACACCAAGAGTATGGGATATCTTTCCATTTGTTTAAATCATCTTTAATTTACTTAATCAATGTTTAGTAGTTCTCTGCATGTAAGTCTTTCACCTCCTTGGTCAGATTTATTCCTGAGTATTTTATTTTTTGGATATGATTTTAAAAGGGATTATTTCTTTACTTTCTTTTTCTGATATTTCATTGTTAGTGTAAATAAATTCAACTGATTTCCATATGTTAATTTTATATCCTGCTTCCTTGATGAATTCTTTCATCAGCTCTAGTAGTTTTTGTGTGGAGCCTTTAGGGTTTTCTACATATGTATAGTATCATGTCATCCACATATAGTGACCATTTTACCACTTCTCTTCCAATTTGAATTCCTTGTATTCTTTTTTCTTGTCTGATTTCTATGGCCAGGACTTCCAAGACTATGTTGAATACGAGTGATGATAGTGGGCATCCTTGTCTTGTCCCGATTTTAGTGGGAAGCTTTTGAGTTTTTCAGCATTGAGCACTATGCTGGCTGTAGGCTTGTCATATATAGCTTTTATTATGTTGAGATATATTCTGTCTATACCCACTTTGATTAGAGTTTTTAATCATAAATGGGTGTTGAATTTTATCAAATGTTTTTTCTGCATCAATTGAGATGATCATATGACTTTTGTCCTTTTTTTTGTTGATGTGTGTATTATGTTGATTGATTTAGGTATGTTGAACTATCCTTGTGTCCCTGGGGTGAATCCAACTTCATCATAGTATATTATCTTTCTTAGGTGTTGTTGGATTCTGTTTGCTAGTATTTTGTTGAGGATTTTTGCATCATGTTTATAAATGATATTGACCTATAATTTTCATTTTTGGTAGTGTCTTTGATTTTAGTATCAGGATGTAGTGGCTTCATAGAATGAGTTTGGGAGTGTTCCTCTTCAGTCTTCTAGTGATCAGTCCATTCAAATTATCTATTTATTCTTGATTCAGTTTTGGTGGACTGTAAGTTTCTAGAAATTTGTCCATTTCTCCTAGGTTGTCCAATTTGTTTCCGTATAGTTGTTTATAGTATTCTCTTCTGCTTTTTCCTGTGGTATTGGTTGTAATCTCTCCATTTTCATTTCTTATTTTGTTTGTGTGCTCTGTTTTCTTCTTGGTGAGCCTGGCCAGAGGTTTCTCAATTTTGTTAACTCTCAAAAAACCAGCTCTTGGTTTGATTGATTTTTTTCTATTTGACAATATTAATTCTTTTAATACCTGAACACAAGATGTGTTCCCATTTATTTTCTTCTGCTTTAATTTACTTCATCAGTTTTATAATTATCAATGTAAATCTCTCACTTCCTTCGTTAACTCAACTTCTAAATAGTTAATTATTTTTGATGCTTCTGTAAATGGGATTGTATTCTTAATTTCCTTTACAGATAGTTTATTGTTAAAATATAGAAGCAGAAATTGGTTTCTATGTTAATTTTCTATCTTGTTACTTTACTGAATTAATGTGATAGTTCTAACACTCTTTTGTAGAGTCCTTAGAGTTTTCTACATAAAAATCATGTAATCTGCAACAGAGAATTTAACTGCTTATTTTTTATTCATATGTCTTTTATTTATTTTTCTTACAAAATTGCTCTAGCTAGGACTTCCATCATTATGTTCAATAGAACTGATGAGAGGAAAATCCTTGTCTTGTTCCTAAACTTAAAGGAAAGGCTTTTAACTATTCACTATTGAGTACAATGTTAGCTGTAGGCTTGTCTTATATGACTTTAACATGTCTAGGTGCATTTATTTTATACCTAATTTAAAAAGGGTTTTTTTTTTTCATGAAAAGATGCTGAATTTTGTCAAAAGCTTTCCCTGCCTCTATTTAAATAATCATATGATCTATATCATTTAATTTGTTGCTGTGATGTATCGCATTTTTATGTGCATCTGTTGAACCATCTTTGCAGCTCAGGGATAAATCCCACTTGATCCAATGTATGATCCTTTTCATATACACTTGAATTTGGTTTGCTAGTATTTTGTTGAGTATTTTTGAATCTGTATTCATCAGTGATATTGGACTGTAATTTTTATTCTTTTGGTGTCCTTATCTATCTTCAGTATAAGTGTAATGCTGGCCTTGTAAAATAAATTTGGAAGTATTCCTTCCTGTTCAATTTTGGAAAAATTTGAGAAGGACTTTTATTCATTCTTGTTTAAATATTTTATAGAATTCACAAGTGAAGGCATCTGGTCCTGAACTTTTGATGAGTTTTGAATTTTGGGGTTTAGAGAATTTTTTACTGATTCAATCTTCTTACTTGTTATTGGTCTGTTGAGATTTTCTATTAACTCCAGGACTTAGTCTTTTTTAAGTTGTATGTTTTTAGGAATTTTTTTTTTCATTTGCTCTAAGTTACTTAATGTGTTAGTTTATAATTGTTCATAGCAGTCTTTGTATTTTTGTGCTATGATTTATGTCTCTTTCATTATAATTTTATCAATTTTACTCATCTCTTTTTTTCTTAGTCAAGCTAATGGTTTGTCAATTTTGTTTATCTTTTCAAAAAAACAGCTCTTAGCTTTGTTGACCTTTTATTGTCTTTCTAGCCTCTATTTCATTTATTTCTGCTATATTCTATATTATTTCTTTCCTCCTGATAACTGTGGGCTTAGTTTCACTTCCTTTTCTAGTTCTGCGAGGTGTAAAGTTAGGTTGTTTAAGATCTTTCTTTTTTTATTAACGTAGGCATTTATCTGTATAAACTTCTCTATTAGAACTGCATTTGCTGTATCCCATAAGTTTTGTATGTTGCATTTCAATTTAGTTTGTCTCAAGGTATTTTAAAATTTTTTCTTTATCTAATTGGTTGTTCAAAAGCAAGTTGCTTAAACTCCATATATTTGTGAATTTTTGAGCTTTTCTCCTGTTATTGGTTTCTAGTTCTATGCCATTGTGGTCAGAAAAGTTACTTTATATAATTTGTATTCTTAAATTTGCTAAGACTTGTTCTGTGACCTAACATATGATCTATCCTGGAGAATGTATCCTGGAGAATGTCATGCACTTAAGAGGAATGTGTATTTTGCTGCTGTTGAATAGAATGGTGTGTGTGTGTGTGTGTGTGTGTATACACACACACATGAATATATATGATCTATTTGGTCTAAAGTATAATTCAAGTCCATTACTTCCTAATTGATTTTCAGTATGGAAGATCTATTCACTGATGAAAATGTGTTATTAAGGTTTCCTACAATTATTACATTGTTGTCTGTTTTTGCCTTCAAATCTGTTAATAATTGTTTAATAAAGCTAGGTGCTGTAATATTGGGTGCATATATATTTACAATTATTATATCCTCTTAATGAGTTGACCACTTTACAATTATATGATGACTTTCTTTGTCTCTTTTTAGAGCTTTTGACTTAAAGTCTATTTTGTCAAAGTATAGCTACCCTTGATGTCTTTTTTTTTCTCTTTGTATGGAATTTTCTTCCTATACCTTCACTTTTAGCTTATAAGTGTCCTTATAACTGAGGTGAGTCTCTTGTGAGCAGCATATAGTTGATTTCTTTCCTTTATCCATTCAGCTACTCCATTAATTCTGATTGGAGAATTTAAACAATTTTCTTTGTAGTAATTATTAATAGATAAGGACTATCAACATTTTCTTAATTGTTTTCTCACTATTTTGTAGCTTTGTTCTTTCTTCTTCACTTACTGTCTTCTTTGTGAATTGATGCTTTTTTTTGTAATTGTAGCTTTGATTCTTTTCTCTTTATCATTTGTGTAGACATTATAGGTTTTTACCTTGTGATTACTATGACACTTTCATAATATAGCTAATGATAATATATTTTAAGCTGAGAACAAATCAACTTCAACTTCAAAAATTTCTACATTTTTACTTGCCCACACCCACATTTTTTATTGTTTTGTCCCAATTTAAATATTTTATATTCTGTATCCATTAACAAAATATTGTAGCTATAGTTATTTCTAACACTTTTGACTTTTACTCTATATTATGGAATTCAAATATATATATACACCATCATTGCAGTATTATTTTGAATTTAACAGTGTTTCACTTTACCAGTGAATTGTATAACTTGCTTTCTTTTCATATTACTATAAAAGGACTAATGTCCTTCATTTCACCTTAAAGAATTTCCTTTAGTATTTCTTGTAGAGGAAGTCTAGTGGTGAAAAATTCCCTCAGCTTTTGTTTGGGAAGATCTTTTTCTCTTTCATTTCTGAATGGCAACTTTGCTGGGGAAAGTATTCTTGATGTCAGTTTTTCCCTTGAGTACTTTGAATCTATCATCCTACTCTCTCCGGGCCTGCAATATTTCTGCTGGGAAATCTGCTGATAACCTTTTTGGGATTCTCTTGTATGTGTTCTGTCTTTTTTCTCTTGCTGCTTTCAAAATCCTTTCCTAATCTTCAAGTTTTGAGAGCTTGATTAAATTGTGTCTTGGTGAAGATCTCTTTAAGTCAAATCTATTTGTAGATCTTTAAGTTTGAGTACCTGGATCTTCCTGGATGGCCATATCTACCCTGAGACTTGGGAAGTTTTCAGCCATTATTTCTTTAAATAAGTTCTCTATCTCTGTCACCCCCTGTACTCATTCTGAGACTCCCATAATGCAAATAGTATTTCTTGGGGGGAGGCCAAGATGGTGGATAAGAAGGATGCTCATAGCTCACCATCTCCCACACATACACCAAGACTCACCTCCACAGACCCACTCAGCCAACCAGAGCACCTGAGGAACTCTGACAAAACATTGCCCTCTTCAAAACACAAAAACAACAAATATCTGGTAGGGGAAAAGGAAAAAAAGAAAGAAAGAAAGGCAAAACAGTGTGGGACTGGTCTGAGAGGAGAGAGCGGCAAAGGAGGACTAGACTCATTCGCTGGGTCTTCTCCCCACCAACCGAGAGGCCAGTGGGATAGAGGGGGAGCCTCCAAGGCTCGGATCTGTATGGAGCACCCCTTGACTGACAGAACTAAGTTAAACAGGCATAGAGGGTCGCCATGACACCCAGCCCAAGATGCGAGCCTGCAGCTGGGGGATGGGACAGGCTGCCGGAGCCAGGCAGAGGACTGGGGTGGCTGCACTGAGGGAGCCCTGGGGTACTGCAGGGTGCTGTGCACCATGGTTGAGTGGGCACACAGGGCAGAACAACATGGGTCATCTATGAAACAACACAGCTGATGTGCCCTGGGGGGAAGAGTGCCATACCCCCATCTCTGAAAAACCGCAGAAGATTTTCATGCAAAGAGAGGCGGGGCTCAGGCACAGCTGCCATATCCTCCAGTGCTTAGCACCCAAGCAGTGGTGGGGGTGAAACCTGAATCCGTACCTAAGGGCTTAGCAGCCTCAAAGGCCAGAGACTTGTTTACAGCCTGAGGGAGATAGGATCCTTCGGCCCTAGAACCTCAGAGAAACTGGGGCTCCAAGACAAACAAGGAGCAGAGTTTTGGCACAGAGCAGGGGCGGGGCTGTTCTGCAGTCTTCCCTAAGCCCACCTACAGAGCTGGGGCCTGAGGTGGAGCAGGCAGCGGCACAGACCAGAGGAGGGACCCGTGCCAGGAGAGGGCGGGTTGCCACCTGCCTTCCTGGCAGGAACGCAGCACCTGACCAAGGTGCTGGGAGGGGACGCGATCCACGCACCTACCTGGCCAGTCTGCAACATCTGACTGCGGCAGTGGGAAGGGGAGTGACCTAACCGCCCACAGCAAGGGAGAGAAGCACCTGACCCAGTGTTGGGAGGGGGCGCGACCTGCTTGCCAACAGGCACTGGGAACAGCACAGATGAGGGCGCCAATGGAGGGTCTCTGAAAACAGCAAGCTGAGTTTGCAAAACAGGGTGAAGACAGAAAGACTTCTCATTAAGAGCACACAGTCTCCAGGATAATACCCCCCCTTTTTTAAATCTGTTTTTACCTGTTTTATTTTCTATTACCTTTTTAATTTTTACTTTTTAAACAATTATATATGCTTCCATTTTTAATCCCTTTAAATTTTTTCTATTGAAATATTTTTATTATTATTATTTTTAAAAATACACCTCATTTCATTTTTATTTCTCTTGGTTTTGATCTGCTGTTATCGATTATACACAGGTTTAAAATATATTTTGTTCCTCTTTTCTCCTTTTTTAAAGGTTTTGAAGAGACGTCCCAACTTGATTGCTATTCTGCTTCAAATTGCTCTTCCATTATTCATTAGACACTTTTCAAACATATTTTCCTGCATTCTGTTAAAATTGTCTCTTTATTTTATATTTTTATCTGTTCTATTTTCTATTACCTTTTTAATTTCTACTTCCTAAACAATTTTATATGCTTCTAGTTTTAATCCCTTTAAAATTTTTCTTTTAAAGTATTTTCATAATTATTATTTTGAAAAATCCACCTGATTTCATTTACATTTATTTTGGTTTTGATCTCCTGTTATTGATTATACACAGGTTTCAAATATAGTTTTCTGATCTTTTTCTTTTTTTTTAAGGGTTTTAAAAAAGGAGTTTCAACTCAATTACTAGTCTGATTCAACTGCTATTCTATTATTGATTATACACTGTTTTCAAACCTTTTTTCTCCCTTCTTTTAAAATTCTCTTATTCGCTTTCTCCCTTTTTAAGTTTTATTCCTACAAAAGCGTTAGATAGATAAATAAATAAACTCCTGAAGGACCACAATAGATAACTGATACTACATAAGCCACAGTGCCAGAGAGATATGAGCAAGATGAAGAAGCAGAGAAACCATTCCCAACTAAAAGAACAAGAGAAATCCCCTGAAAGAATGATCAATGAAATAGACATGGATAGCCTACTAGATCAAGATTTCAAAAAAGAAGTGATCAAAGTACTGAAGGAACTAAAAGAGAGAGTGTTTAGAGATATAAAATATGTCAAAAATGAAATTGAAGCTATAAACAAGAGCCAAGTAGAACTGATAAACTCATTGGCTGAGATGAAAATGATCTAAAGGCTGTACAAAGCAGGCTAGATAATGCAGAGAAACGAATAAGTGACATAGAAGAAAGGACAACAGAAAGCAACCAATCAGAACAGCTGAGAGAAAAACAAATAAAATGTAATGAAAACAGCATAAGGGGCCTATGGGATAATATAAATCATGCCAATCTTCAAATAATAGGGGTTTCAGAAGGGGAAGAAAGATCAAAGGGGATTGAAAAGGTATTTGAATAAATCATGACTGAAAACTTCCCAAAATTAAAGAAGGAAACAGATATCCAAATACAGGAAGCTCTGAGGGTCCCAAACAGGAAGAACCCAAACAAATCCACACCAAGACATATCATAATCAAGACGGCCAGAGTCAAGGTTAAAGAAATGATCCTAAAGGCAGCAAGAGAAAATCAGGGTAAGTTACAAGGGAACCCCCATAAGGCTCTCAGCTGATTTCTCTACACAAACACTACAGGCCAGAAGGGAGTGGCAAGATATATTCAAAGTCCTGAATGAAAAAAAGATGCAACATAGGATACTTTATCCAGCAAGGCTATCCTTTAGGATAGAAGGAGACATAAAGAATTTCACAGACAAGCAAAAATGAAAATAGTTTAGCAACACTAAACCCATGCTAAAAGAAATATTGAAAGGTCTACTCTAAATACAAAAGAAGCATGATGCTACAAAAATGAGAAACTCATAACTAGAAAGGTGATAACTCATGAATTACAAATAAAATAAATGTGAAATCATAAAAGAAATTATCTAAATCTTCAAGAGTGGGAGAGGGAAGCAAGAAAATATAGAGGTTTTTTTTTCTTACATTTTTAAATTTTTTGGTCTCATTAGGATGAGTTTGTGATTATATTACTATCAGCTTAATAAAAACAGTTATAGTAATGAGCTAATAGACTTACAAAAAAACGGTAACAACAAACCAAAAACTTACAAGAAAGTCACAAAAACTAAATAAAATCCATGATAATACAAAGAAAAATGACCAAACCACAAAAGGAAGAAGAAATGAACAAAGGGGAAATACCAAATCAACTGCAAAAATAAGTTCAAAATGGCAATAAACACACATCTATCATTAATTACTCTAAACGTTAATGGACTAAATGCTCCAGTCAAAAGACAGAGTGGCAGACTGGATAATAAAGCAAGAACTTTCAATATGCTGCATACAAGAGACCCACTTTAGAGAGAAGGACACATGTAGGTTGAGAGTGAAAGGATGGAAAAGGATATTCCATGCAAATGGAAAAATCAAAAAGCAGGTGTTGCAGTACTGTTTTCAGACAAAATAGACTTTGAAACAAAGGCCATAAAGAAAGATAAAGAAGGAAATTTTATAATGACTGAAGGAGTATATAAGATGAGGATATTGCACTAGTTAATATATATGCACCCAATATAGGAGCACCTAAGTACATAAAACAATAACTAACAGAGATAAAGGGGGATATTGATAGGAATACAATCATAGATGGAGATTTTAACACTACATTAACAACACTAGACAGAAAATTAATAAGGCAACAGAGAAATTAAATAATACAGTAGAAAAATTAGATTTTGTGGATATTTTCTGAGCATTACATCCCCCCAAAATAGAATATACATTCTTTTCAACTGCACATGGAACATTTTCTATGATTGATTGTGTACTTGGGCACAAAAGAAGTCTCAACATTTTAAGAAGATAGAAATTATCTCAAGCATCTTTACTGACCACAATGCCATGAAACTAGAAATCAACTATAGAGAAACAAAGGAGAAAAAAAGTGAAAGGATGGAGATTAAACAACAAGCTCTTAAAAAACCAATGGGTCGAGTAGTATTACATTGTATAAATACACCACATCTTAAAATCGACAACATAACACCACTTGCAGCAACATGGATGCCCCTGGAGAATGTCATTCTAAGTGAAGTAAGCCAGAAAGAGAAAGAAAAATACCATATGAGATCGTTCATATGTGGAATCTAAAAAGCAAACAAACAAACAAACAAAGCATAAATAGAAAAAAGAAACAGAGTCATAGACATAGAATAAAAACTTGTGGTTGCCAAGGAGGCAGAGGATGGGAAGGGATAGACAGGATTTCAAAATTGTAGAATAGATAAACAAGATTATACTGTATAGCAGAGGGAAATATACACAAGATCTTATGGTAGCTCACAGAGAAAAAAAAGTGACAATGAATATATATATGTTCATGTATTACTGAAAAATTGTGCTCTACACTGGAATTTGATGCAACATTGTAAAATGACAATAAATCAATAAAAAATCTTAAAACAATGGGTCAATGTGGAAGTCAAATTTGAAATTAAAAAATACCTTGAGACAAATGAAAATGAAAACACAACCACACAAAATTTATGGAACATAGCAACGGCAGTGCTAAGAGAAGTTTATAGTGATACAGGCCTTCATCAAAACAGAAGAACATTCTCAAATAAACAATTTAACCCACCAGCTGAATGAATTAGAAAATGAAGAACAAAAAGCCCCAAAAGGCAGCAGAAGGAAGGAAATTATAAAGATTAGGGAGGAAATAAATAAAATAGAGATTAACAAGACCATAGAAAAAATCAACCAAACCAAAAGCTGGTTTTTTGAAAAAGTAAATAAAATCGACAAACCTCTAGCCAAACTCACAAAGAAGAAAAAAGAGAGAGCACAAATTAGCAAAATAAGAAAGGAAAATGGAGAAATTACAACAAATAAAATAGAAATACAGAATATCATATGAGAATATTATGAAAAACGATATGGAACCAATATTGATAACCTAGAAGAGATGGACAAATTTCTGGAAACATACAGTCCACCAAGACTGAACTAAGAGGAAACTGACCAGTTGAACAAACTGATCACTAGAAATGAAATCGAATTAGCAATAAAAAAACTCCCTACAAATAAAAGTCCAGGACTGGATGGCTTCACTGGGGAATTCTACCAAACATATGAAGAAGAACTCATACCAGTACTTCTCAAACTCTTCCAGACAATTGAAAAGGAGGGAATACTCCCAAACACATTCTATGAAGCCACCATCACCCTGATACCAAAACCAGGCAAAGACACTACAAAAAAAGAGAATTATAGGCCAATATCACTGACGAACATAGACGCCAAAATCCTCACCAAAATTTTAGCAAATAGAATCCAACAACACATAAAAAAGATTATACATCATGACCAAGTGGGGTTCATCCCAGGGACACAAGGCTGGTTCAACATACGCAAATCAATCAATGTAATACATCACGTCAACAAGAGAAAGGACAAAAACCACATGATCATCTCAATCGATGCAGAAAAAGCATTTGATAAAATTCAACACCCATTTATGATAAAAACTCTCGCCAAAGTGGGTATAGAGGGAACATATCTCAACATAATAAAAGCTATATATGACAAACCTACAGCCAGCATAGTACTCAACAGTGAAAAACTCAAAAGTTTCCCACTAAAATCTGGGACAAGGCTGCCCACTATCACCACTGCTATTCAACATAGTCTTGGAAGTCCTAGCCACAGGAATCAGGCAAGAGAGAGAAATAAAAGGGATCCGAATTGGAAAAGAAGAGGTAAAAACGTCACTATATGCTGATGACATTTTACTATATATAGAAAACCCTAAAAGGTCCACACAAAAACTACTAGAGCTGATTGAAGAATTCAGCAAGGTAACATGTTAACATTCAAAAATCAGTTGCATTTCTTTACACTAATGATGAATCAACAGAAAAAGAAAGTAAAGAAACAATCCCCTTTAAAATAGCACCCAAAGTAATAAAATATCTAGGAATACATCTAACCAAGGAGGTGAAAGGATTATACACAGAAAACTATAAACCATTGATGAAGGAAATTAAAGAAGAATTTAAAAAGTGGAATGATATCCCATGCTCTTGGATTGGAAGAATCAATATTGTTAACATGGTCACACTGCCCAAGGCAATCTACAGATTTAATGCAATCCCTATCAAATTACCCAGGAAATATTTTGCAGAACTAGAATAAATCATAATAAAATTTATATGGAACCGCCAAAGACCTAGAATTGCCAGATCATTACTGAAGTAAAGGAAACAGTCTGGAAGAATAACTATCCTAGACTTCAGACATTACTACAGAGCTACAGTCATCAAGATAGCATGGTATTGGTACAAAAACAGACATATGGACCAATGGAACAGAATAGAGAGCCCAGAAATGAACCCACAAACTTTTGGTCAACTAATCTTCGATAAAGGAGGCAAGAATATACAATGGAATAAAGACAGTTTCTTCAGCAAATGGTGTTGGGAAAACTAGACAGCAGCATGTCAATCAGTGAAGCTACAATAGTCCCTTACACCATACACAAAAATCAACTCAAAATGGATCAAAGACTTAAACATAAGACAAGATACATTAAAATTCCTAGAGGAAAATATAGGCAAAACATTATCTTACATACATCTTAAAAATGTTCTCCTAGAACAGTATACCCAAGCAATAGAAATAAAAGGAAGAATAAACAAATGAGGCCTAATGAAACTTACAAGCTTCTGCACAGCAAAGGAAACCATAAGTGAAACAAAATGACAACCTATGGAATGGGAGAAAATTTTTGCAAATGAAGCCAACAAAGGCTTGATCTCCAGAATATATAAGCAGCTCGTATGACTAAATAAGAAAAAAAAAAAAACTACCCAATGCAAAAATGGGCCAAAGACCTAAACAAGAAATTCTTCAAGAAAAAATACAAATGATCAATAGGCACATGAAAAAATGTTCAATATCACTAATTATCAGAGAATTGGAAATCAAATCTACAATGAGGTATCACCTCACACCAGTCAGAATGGCCATCATTCAAAAATCCACAAATGACAAATGCTGGAGAGTCTGTGAAGAAAAGGAGCTGTCCTACACTACTTGTGGGAATGCAGTTCCATGCAGACACTTGAAAACAGTTTGGAGATTCCTCAAAAAACTAGGATAGACTTTTACCTTATGACCCTGGAATCCTGCTCCTGGGCATATATCCAGAAGGAACCTTACTTCAAAAAGACACCTGCACCCCAATGTTCATAGTAGCACTATTTACAATAGCCAAGACATTGGAACAGCCTAAATATCCATCAACAGATATCTGGATAAAGAAGAGGTGGTATATTTATACAATGGAATACTGTACAGCCATAAAACCCCACAGCATAACGCCATTTGCAATAACATGGACGTTCCTGGAGAATGTCATTCTAAGTGAAGTAAGCCAGAAAGAGAAGGAAAAATACCATATGAGATCGCTCATATGTGGAATCTAAAAAAAAAAAACATAAATACAAAACAGAAACAGACTCATAGACATTGAATACAAACTTGTGGTTGCCAACGGGGCAGGGTTTGTGAAGGGACAGAGTGGGATTTCAAAATGTAGAATAGATAAAGAAGATTATACTGTATAGCACAGGGAAATATATACAACATGTCACAGAGAAAAACATGTGACAATGAATATTTATATATTCATGTATAACTGAAAAATTGTGTTCTACACTGGAATTTGACACAACATTGTAAAATTATTATAAATCAATAAAAATTTTTAAAAAGAAACAAAAAAACCAAATAGTGTTTCTTTTGATGATGTTCCATAAGGCGTACAGACTTTCTTCCCTTGTTTTCATTATTTTCTTTTTTCTACTCTGGATAATATCAAGAAATCCATCTTCAAATTTTCAGATTCATCTTTCTGCTTGATTGAGGCTGCTTTTGAAGCTCTCTATTTTCCATTCTGTTTATTTCATTTTTTTCCCCAGAATATCTGTTTTTTTAATTTCATTATTCATATCTGTTTAACTTCTCATTTTGTTCATGTATTGTTTTCCTGAGTTTGTCGAGTTTTCTATCTGTGTTCTCTTGATCTTGCTGAGCTTCTTTATAATAATATTTTTAATTCTTTTTCACATAACATGTAAATCTCCATTTGGGGAGATAAATTTTTGGAAAATTATTGTGTTCCTTTGATGTCTTGGTTTCCTTGCTGTCTTGTGTTCCTGATGGCTTTGCATTAATATCTGCACATTTGAGGAAGCAGTTGCTTCTTCTAGCCTCTTTAGACTGGCTTTGGTAGAGAAAAAATTACACCTGAAGGTGGCTGTGAGCCCTAGCTGGATGGTGTGCCTTATCTCTGATTAATGGGAAGGCACAGTGTTGTAGTCTTCATGTAGCTCTGTCATGAGATAAATGTTAGTGAAGACTGCAGAGGTCTTCTGTAGTCTAGACTACATAAGTCCTGTGCATGATAGTGAGAGCTTGGGCTATTGGGGTCCATGAAGTAGGAGGCTCATGAGGTCCTTCTGTTCAATATTTTGCCTGCAAGGGGAAGTTATATCTAAAGGAATCTGTCTTGGCACCATGTGCTGACAACCAGCACTACAGTACAGCTGGGATCCAATTATCAGGCACTTGTGGAAATACCACAATGCCTGAGTTCTGGGGTATAGGTGCACTTGCTGTGGCAGTGGTGCTGCTAGCTGTGGTGTGGAAATGGGGATATCTCCTATAGAACAGGGGTCTGAATCTCTGGTAACTCAGGTCAGGGAGGGTGTGGTACACAGCAGCAGCACTGGCTCTGGGGTGAATGGGTGAAACAGTGGCTTGGGCCCAAGGCCCAAGGAACAGTAGCTGTACAACCTGGTGACAGTGTGTCAGTGTCCCAACTCTGGCCCCAGGAAGCAGTCTCCTAACAGTAGCATCATGTCCTTAGTAATGGCATATTAAAAACACATGTCAGGACATAGAGTGTGAGGTGCAGAGCAATAGCAGCACAGCACTGGTAATGGTAGGTAAAAGTCTGACCTGGGGACCTGGCGTGAGGATCAGAGAAATAGCAGCTACACCCCAACAATGATGGATCAAAGCCAAGATCTTGGTCCCAGGGTCAGGACTCAGAACAGCAGTAGTGTCCCCTAATAGTGTCAGGTCAAAGTGGGAGGCAGGGCACAGAGCAATGACAGCACAACTAGATAATTGTTGATCAAAGCTGCAACCTGGGATCTAGGGGTGGGATTGAAGCAGAGGCAGCTCCAGTCCAATAGATGGTGAGGTCCTATGGTGTCCTTATCCTGGAGAGTGGAGACAGCAGCAACTGGAGCCCCTGGGGACAGATCTCACTGAAGTGACATCTCTAGCTCCTGGGAGATGTAGTGGCAAGGACTCTGGGCAATTCAGTCAGCTGGGATCAGTGTTTCTGAAGACTGTGGGAGTCCTCAGTAGAAAAAAAAACTGCAAATAATCACAGTATAACCACAGTGGCGAGGTTTGGTGGGGTAAAATACTTTCGAGGAACTCCCTCCTTGGGCTGAGCTGCTCTGGACTGTGGGATAAAATGACACAGATAAAATGCTTCCTGCACTTTTCTATGTGGCCATTCTTGGTTTTTGAGTTCTGTAAGGCTTCTGTTTCTTCTTCCTTGTATTCCAGTTTTCCCAGACCTATTTTCATCATTTTGTTGTTTTTGTGGAGAAGATGAACATTGGGACTTCCTAGCCCTCCATCTTGCTAACAATCACCCTACCAAAACTTTTTGAATGCTGTTTTTGTTATGCTTGTTTTCAGTTATTTTCTAACATCTGTTTTTATTTGACCCAATGATTGCTCAAGTGTGTTATTTAACCTCCATTTATTTGTGAATATTTCTGTGTTCCTTATTGATTCTAATTTTGTTCTGTTATGGTTAGAAAAGACACTTTATTTCAATCTCCTTAAATTTGTTAAGACTTATTATGTGACTTAGCTTGTGAAATATTCTGGAGAATGTTTTATGTGTCCTTGAGAAGAATGTGTATTTTGCTGTTGTTTGTTAGAAAGTTCTGTATAAGTTTGTTAGACCCATTTGTTCTATAGTGTTGTTCAAGTCCATTGTTTCCTTATTGAATTTTTTGTCTAGATGATCTATCCATTATTGAAAGTGGGGTACTGAAGTCTCCTACTATTATTGCATTGCTCCCTTCAGATCTCTCAATGTTTGCTTTATATATTTAGGTGCTCTGATATATATTTATAATTGTTATATTTTGCTGGTGGTGAATTGACCCTATTATCATTATGTAGTGACCTTCACCTCTTGTGACAGTTTTTCGCTTAAAGTATACTTTGCCTGACATAAGTACTACCACTCCTGCTTTCTTTTAGTTTCAATTTGCATGAAATAACTTTTCCTAGCCCTTCACTTTTAGGATATGTGTGTCCTTAAATCTAAAGTGAATCTCTGGTAGATAGCATATAGTTGGAATTTTTCCCCTATGGGAGAATTCATATGCTGAGGAGATCTCTCTCAGCAATGTGCTATGCTAGCTTGGGGAAGTGGTGAAGTGGGTCAAGTGAAATTGTTCTTACCCTTTTAATATTTCTTTTCATATTTCTGTGCTCCACTGAGCTTCCATAACCTCTCAGCTGGATTCCAGAGATTTTATGAATGTTTTTCATTTCTTGATGATTATTATGTGTTCTTTTTTTTTTTTTTAGTGTTGGCGGGGGAGAAGGTTGGAACCTCCTATTCCACCATGTTGCTGACATCACCTTCTGTATAATTCTCTTTATATATAATTGGATTCAATTTGCTAATATTCTGTTCAGGATTTTTACATCTAGTTCAAGAGAGATATTGTCCTGTAGTTTCGTTTTCTTGTAATATCTTTGTCTGATTTTGGTATTAGGGTTATGCTGGCCTTTTAGAATAAGTTAGGAAGTAAAGGCATACCTGATTTTATTGCACTTTGCTTTATTCCACTTCATCAATATTATGGGGTTTTCCTTTTACAAATTAAATGTTTGTGGCAACCCTGAGTCAAGCAAGTCTATTGGCACCATTTTTACGACAGCATTTACTCACTTCTCTGTGTCACATTTTGATACTTCTTACAATATTTCAAACCTTTTCATTATTTTTCTATTTGTTACAATGATCTGTGATCTGTGATCTTTCTTTTTGAGTTATAGTCAGTTTACAATGTTGCATCAATTTCCAGAGTAGAGCACAATTTTTCAGTTATACATGAACATACATATATTCATTGTCGTATTCTTTTTCACTGTGAGCTACCACAAGATCTTGTATATATTTCCCTGTGCTATACAGCATAATCTTGTTTATCTATTCTACATATGCCTGTCAGTATCTACAAATTTTGAACTCCCAGTCTGTCCCTTCCCACTCCCCTCCCCTGGGCAACCACAAGTTTGTATTCTACGTCTGTGAATGTTTCTGTTTTGTACTTATGTTATTATTATTATTTTTTTTTAGATTCCACATATGAGCAATTTCATATGGTATTTTTCTTTCTCTTTTTGGCTTAATTCACTCAGAATGACATTCTCCAGGAACATCCATGTTGCTGCAAATGGCATTATGTTGTCTTTTTTAGGGCTGAATAGTATTCTATTGTATAAATATACCACCTCTTCTTTATCCAGTCATCTTTTGATGGACATTTAGGCTTTTTCCATGTCTTGGCTATTGTAAATAGTGCTGCTATGAACATTGGGGTGCAGGTGTCTTTTTGAAGTAGGGTTCCTTCTGGATATATGCCCAGGAGCAGGATTCCTGGGACATATGGTAAGTCTATTCCTACTCTTTTGAGAAATCTCCATACTGTTTTCCACAGTGGCTGCACCAAACTGCATTCCCACCAGCAGTGTAGGAGGGTTCCCTTTTCTCCACAGCATTCGTCATGTGATCAGTGATCTTTGATGTTGCTACTATAATTTACTTAAGACTCAGATGTTGGTTAGCATTTTTTAGCTATAAATTTTTTTTAATTAAGGTATGTACTTTTTAAAGATATGTACTTTTTTTTAGACATAATGCTATAGCACACTTAATAGACTTCTGCATAATATATATAAACATAAGTTTTATATGCACTGGGAAACCAAAAATTTTGTGTCACTTGTTTTATTGTGATATTTGCAGTAATATGGAATCAAACCCACAATATACTTGAGATAGACCTGTATTTCCTCTGCTTCTATTTTATGCAACTGATTGCGAAGAATTGATATAAATTCTCCCTTAAATATTTGGTGAAATTCACCAGTGAATCCATTTGGGGCAGATGCTTTCTGTTTTGGAATATTGTTAACTATTGATTTAATTTTTAATAGATATAGGCCTATTCAGATGGTTTTTTCTTGTGTGAGTTTTGGCAGATTTTGTGTTTCAAGGAATTAGTCATTTTCATCTAGGTTACCAAATTTGTGGACATAGAGTTGTTGTTAGTGTTCCTTTATGATCCTTTTAATGCTCATTGGATTTGTAGCAATGATCTTTTTTCCATTATTAATATGAACTAATGTGAGTAATTTGTGTCTTCTCTCCCTTTTTAGTTAGCCTAGCTAGAAGCTAATTGATTTCATTGATCTTTTTGAAGAACAAGGTTTTTGGTTTAGTTTACTTCTCCATTGATTTCATGTTTTATTTTCATTGATTTCTGCTCTAATTTTATTATTTTTCTTCATACATTGTATTTAATATGCTCTTCTTTTTCTATTTTTCTAATATGGAAGCTTAGATTATTTATTTTAAATGTTCCCTCTTTTTAAATACATGCCTTTAATGCTAAAAATTAACTACCCTAAGCACATGTAGCTGCATCCCACAAATTTTGATGTTTCATTTTCTTTTTAGTTTATTCTAAATATTTTTAAAATTCTCTTGATATATTCATTCATGTATTCATTTGTTCATGGTTTCATTCATTTGGCAGTCATTTATTGGTGTTGATTATATGCCAGTTACTGTATTGTAGTACACTGTGAAGAATTAATAGATTACATGCCCTCAAAGAGTTCATTATCTTGTAGGGAAAATGAGTCATGCATATACAGAACAATTATACAAGATGAAAAAAATGCATTTTATAGGAAGATAATTTTCCATGGGCATTACAATGAGTTAGAGGTCACTTGTAACTGGAAAACATCTAGGAAATCCTCATTCATGAAGATAATTAGATGCATGCCAAGGAACTACTGGAAATGACTAGAAAAGATGAACAAGGCTTCCTCCCCAACATCTTCCTGAAATGTGAGTTCACTCTTGGACTTTTACAGAATTATCTATATAATAATATTTTTCTAGCATTGACAATGCCGTGAAAATCATGCACTCTACTGATGGCATACAATAAAATTATTGTGTCCATATATGCATTTACTTTCATGAGGAGAGAGTCATCTTTGTGGTTCCTAAGACAACTGCCATGGTTGCTGTTTTTGCAGCTTCTTATTGTATTATGACTAATAATGTGATTTACTGCATGTTTGGAAAAAATATGAACATTTGATTTCCTTTGAAATAAAATATATACCCAAAGATATTAAAGTTATGAACTCAGTTTGAGCCTCTATATTATTCTTGATGAAGGACATAACTTAGAAATGACATAGTCTTTAACTAGTCTAGCAGAAGCTGTTGACACCTTATACCATATCTCTTTGGTATACCTCTGAGTTCAGTTGCATCTTCAATCCTTTTATATGCTAACAAAGACAAAAAACAGCTTACATAACTTTGCTTCTCTTTCCAAGGGCATTCTTTTGCAATGGGGTAACTTGCTTTTCCCATAGGAGGGTTCCTCAACTTGGACACTATTAAAATTTTTGGCCAGAGATTCTGTGTTGTTGGGACTGTTCTGTACATTGCAAAGTGTTGAGCATCGTACCTGGCCTCTACCCACTAGATGCCAGTTGTACCCCCTCTCCCCAGTCATGACAACCAAAACTCTTTCTAGACATTGGAGCAAAATTGCTCATGTTGAGAATCACTGGCCCAGAAGTAGGACAGTCAGAAATGCCTAGGAATTGATGCCTTCAGGGGCAACCCTAAACTAATTAGGAAAGCAAGTTGATTCCCTGTTATTCAGTAGGACAATTCTGAGGCAAATTATACAAAAGTTCCCAGAAAGCTCCCAGAAAGATTAAGCAAGGCTAAGTCCCAGTTATCCATAGTAGTACCTGCTCATTAGTCCATATATATTGGTTTTTCTTGCTTCTTTGTCTCATTTTTCTACCCTTTTACTTGTGTTTCCTGGTATGACCTCTCAGATGATGTACCTGCATCCAATTTCTTGTTCCTGGGACTGATTTTGGAAAACCCTAAGAAGCCCACTGGGATATACATCTTGATTACATTGTTAAGGTCTGTAAGACCACTTTTTATTGATTCCCTTATCTAATGAACTTAGCATGGATTAAAGATAATTATGTGAGGCTTTTGCTCCTTCAGATAAATGCCTAATCATGGGGTCATTTGAAAGGCTGTATTCTCATGGTTTCTAGAGAGACATAGTTGTGAACTCAGACATATTTCTCTATCTCCTTTGACCTTGATTTCTAAATATTTCCTTTAACAATTCAAAGTTTTGTCCAGAGATTCCAATTAAAGTCATGAAAAGGTATAATAAATGGTACCAGCCTTGCCATAGAGCATGCTGGTTGCATCTATTAGGGAGAAAGGAGTATGCTTGAACCAAGCCAGGATCAATGTGGGCAGAGAGTAAGGTTCACAAAAACCAAGTCCAAAACATCTGACAAACTTAGGTGTATCTAGCCAAAAGTTAATGTCTGGGAAGCATCTGAATAAAGGAACACATATTGATACTTTTGTCCATATGTATTTGTCCATATATATGTTCCAGTATTAATTCTAGATTCTTTGTGATGAGACTCAAACACATATTAGAAATTCACTTATAAAAGCAGAACCTAGTCCTAGTTAAAAGGGCTAGATGAAAGGATCAAATGGTCCAGACTTTTCCTTAAGATTTAGGGCCAAAATCTTTTTTTTTTTTTTTCAATTGAGTTATAGTCAGTTTACAATGTTGTGTCAAATTCCAGTGTAGAACACAATTTTTCAGTTATACATGAACATACAAATATTCATTGTCACATTTTTATTTTTCTGTGAGCTACCACAAGATCTTGTATATATTTTCCTGTGCTATACAGTATAAACTTGTTTATCCATTCTATATATGCCTGTCAGTATCTACAAATTTTGAACTCCCAGTCTGTCCCTTTCCACCCGCCCCCAGCAACCACAAGTTTGTATTCTATGTCTATGAGTCTGTTTCTGTTTTATATTTAAGTTCATTTGTCTTCTTCTTTTTTTGTTGTTGTTGTTTTAGATTCCACGTATGAGTGATATCATATGGCATTTTTCTTTCTCTTTCTAGAGCCAAAATCTTATTCACCTGGCTACCAAAGTGTTCTGAACACCTGGGATCTAAGAAAACAAGCCAGAATTTTAGGTTAGATAAGGAAGTAGCAGCTTAAAAGTTTCCTTAGTCACCCAGAGGGCAAAGCCTTTCCTTGAAGTTACTAGGCATTGGAGCAAAAGACAATTTCTAGACTCCAGAAAGAGTGGAACTCCTGTTACAGCTGACCTCACTCTTATTGTTCCAGAGTGTGCTTGGGTCTGAGTCTATGGAGGTAGCTGAGGCTAGATTAGGGTAGGCAGGGATGGTTAAAAAGGAATCTCACTCATTTTTAGTTGACAACAGGAGGCCTTTCCAGGTAAAGTGAAACTGTGAAAAGAGGCAAGCTTCTTAAATAACATCAGAATGTAGTTCAGAGAAATTCTCAGAGCATCCACTCATTTTTTCCTACCTGTGGACATCTATAGACTCAGTAAATTAAACAACAGAATTTTGTGAACCTGTACAATGGAAAAAAACTTGCATAAAAAAATGAACTCATGGGATGTATTGGCTAATTCAGAAGGAAGTAGCACATATAACATATTCATACTATATAATGGAGAATATTTATTAATAGGATGCTGAGCAAGGCTTGACTTTTTCTACAGACCTCAGTGTTATCCACAATCTGGTTCAACCCTTTTATCAACTGATTATCAAGAGTTGATATATTCTTCATACTGAATGCTATTATTTTCTAGTGACTGGGTATAATGTTTTTTTGCCATCGTTACATTTAATGAGATCCATGTCTACGACTAAATGAGTGATCGTTCCCATTTCTTCTAAGTCTTCTAATTTACATCATATAGAGCCCACAACACTTCATCTTAATGACAGTACCAGCAGAAGAGAAAAGACCAACACTAAATTTTCCTATGTTTGAATAGATCTCCTTTCTGAGTGGCTACTATTCTTTAAGCTGGTTACCATTGCTGCAAGGCACTTTTTTTTTTTTCAAATGAGCAAACATTGCTTGTGTTTGCTTATGTCTGGTTAGAAAACCAGTTTGCTTATGTATCAAGGTCTGGGGAAGTCACACTTCAGTTGTTTCCAAACAAGATAGACAGGATAACATACTGAAAGTAGCTCATAGTCAAGGGAAATGGTTATCAGAAAGCAAGTGAAATTTTCCTCCAATTATATTCTGCCTTTTTTCTCATTTCTATTTTTGAATATTTCACTCTGAAGTATAATTTTTCTCTCTCTGGGAGATGTGGAGAATATATCTGAATATGCAATCTGGCATTGATGAAACTGCCTCCAATATGTACTGTGAATGTAGGAGGGGTGGAAGAAATTTGAGGATTAGGGTTGGGGACAGGGAAAGTCCAACAGACAGTCTTAAAGGAGAATCTTCAGACTTGGTTGGGGTAGAATGCCAATACTGTTATAGATACAGGATGATTAGAAGATGATGGTAGGAAGCTGACACTTATTGAACACCTCCAGCAACCCAGGCACCATGTTAAGTACTTTACATGCATTACCTTTGTTGATATAAGAAAAAATATCATAGATGTTATCCTTATTTTAAAGATAGGAAAAGTAAATATACCTTTTGGAAGTTGGAATGGTGGTGATTGGAGTGACTGATAAGCAGATTTTTCTGGCTCCCTCCCCATTTAAGAATTGCCTTGCCTATGAGGCAATGCCAAATCACCTTCCAAACCAAAGGAAGTGGAAATTGAACATTTGAACAGAGAAAGAAGAAACAATCTAGGAACCCAAATCTGTAAAAGGAGTTAGATGAATGTATCCCTTTGAGATAGAATATTCCTCCTCATCTCAAATCCTTCCCTAATATCTTTCAAATGAATAAAAGCCAACATAATAAAAGGGGCACTACCTTTATTTTTTCAGAGCAATATGTTCTATCCAAAAATAAGTAATGCTATTTGAAATGAGGTTATTTCCCATTTACTTACTTCTGATAAGATTAGAATAACCTTTAACTTATCCATGCAAAAGAACATTTGTTGGTCAGAATGACTTTCTTACTAATCTCAGTATAGTTCAAGTTCAGTGCCACTGTCTTTTTTCAGCTTTCTAAGGATTCCTCAGCTAGTATGTCAGAATAGTGATGTGAGACTTCCCCTTACATTTTGTAGAGCATCTTACACAAAGAATTACCAAGATTAACAAGTCCATCTCTGTCTGTAAAGTTCCCACAAGCCCTCTTTTACATAGTGTGAAGAGAAAGTTCTTTCCAGAAATTTGTTTTAATTCATATAAGATGCTCCTAATAGCACTGCCTATTTCCCCTAGTTTGAGAAGCATAACTATAAGCTAACATTTGAGTTTGTGATTCTTGAGCACATACCTACTTATAGAACTGGCAAGAGATGACTCAAAAACATTTTAAGGATAAGAAAACCCATTGGATATTAGAATATTTGTGGTGACTAGTCCTATAATGTCTCTGATCAGAATTACTCATAATTATAACAGCTACCCTTTATCATGTGCATACTATGTATCGAATGCTTTATAAACACTATCTTGTTTAACCATATGGAACAACTACTATTATTATCCCCATTTTACAGATGAGGAACATGAGATTCAGAGAAATTCACTGACTTCTCTGAGTTTATGAAGCTTGTAACAAGTAGTTAAAGAGATGGGCAGGGTTGATCTTTGGTCTGTCTGCCTCCAACAGCTATGATTTGGAACTTCCTCTATCAGCCATAATTGAGGAACTGGAATCAGACATACCTTCTTACTATAAACAACTAAAAAAATTGGATAACATAAAACAACTGTTTTTAAACAATGGACAAGAGTCCCACAGGACTGTTATCCTTGAAAGAAGGGAAACAAAGAAGGTGAGACCTAGGATTATACAACTTTCTGCCTGGAGGCACTTTCCAAATTGTTATTTAGGGAGGAACATTGCAAGAGAAACAGCAGTCTCACTGAGTTGAGGAGACAAAAATCTATGTTCAGAGATCCTGATACAGCTGGAATTTCCAGGGCTAAGTTCAGTAAAGGAGGCAGCAATACAGGAAAAGAGCCCCAGAAATATATATAAGAATTTCCTTGATCTATTTACTTCCTGGTGAGTACCAAGTTTTATATGTGTGTGTGTGGGGGGGATGTATTGAGGAGGACTTACATATCATGTAATCAAGGGCTTTATTGTGCAGCCCAGTAGTCTGTCTCTCTCTCTTTCTCACTTTCTCTCAAAATCTCTTCATTGGGATTTTTCTTTTCAAAAATTTTAAAAGACTAATATATAGCAAAGATAAAATGAGACTACTCATTTTGAAGCAGGTATGCAAGATATGGAACCACATTTGTGCTCCCCCCTCCATCTGTAGCATTACCTGATGCACATTCAAAGAACCCTGGGGTTCCATGGAGCATCATCTGAAAAACACTGGCCTAGATACTACCTGGAGTTGAACTTCATACAATAAATATATTGGTGGAGTTAATGTAGAATATGAAAACTTCCCAGAGGAATATAGAATTGTCCTGGGTAGGATTTAGATGACCAGAAGAGGTAATGCAACACTGAGGAGAGAGGGTTATATGAGGGAAAACCTAGAGATGCTTGTTCATGGAGAATATTTTCCCGTGGAACAATGGGGCTTAGAATCATTATACCTGAGTTTGAGATTTGACTCCATGATTTACCAGTTGCATGGTCCTGCATAACAAGAAGGTTGACTATTAGGAACTGGTGTGTACCTCAGAGTGAAATTTACATGGAAGGTGCTTGTTGGGATTCCTGCAAACAGAAAGTAGGACGCTTCCAAGCTTACGAGAATAGGCTGTTGCGCTGGTTTTGTGCATATTTGTGAATATTTGTTTGTGTAGATGGTTTAGGTCTTAAATTTGCATTCATTGTAATATAACACCTGATAGGTTATTAAGGAAGCTGATATATAGTTCTTGTCTACTTGTAATCCATGGAGGCTGCTCACACTTATCAGAAGAATATGATATTGGTTGAATGGTCAAATTGCTTTAGACCAGTTTATAATTCAGTGCTCATGTCACTGAATTTAAAATGTACAACTTATGTTTATTAGCCTCATTTTGGACATGAATAAGCTGAGGCACATAGCAGTTAACTAATTTGCCCTAAATCACAATAGCTTCAGTATATTAACCCAGTTGACCAAAGCATTCTTGCTTAACTTACATAGGGTGATGCATTCATTTTATATCTAAGCAGAGCAAGGTCTTTCCTCCATGTAGGATTTGAGGAGAAACAGTCGGCCCATGAGGCTTTAAGTATTCTGCTGGCATATCAATGTACTGGAAATTTTATTTTTAGTCATGTATTTGATGAAAAGGATTGTCTCCAAATGACCTATATTACCAATGTGCAGATGTCACATGTCTCATTCAAATCTATTATTTCCATCAATATCAATATGAATTAGCTTATTAAATTATTCAGTTACTTAATAGGGTCATAAAGAAAAAAATAGCATGAGATTAATATGTTTTAATGAAGAGAGTAGAAGAGTATATTAATATGATATGGTTGCCATAACAAAATGCCATAGACTGAGTGGCTTAAATAACATAAATTTATTTTCTCACAGTTCTGGAGGCTAGCAGTCTGAGATCAAGGTGTTAGCAATTTTCTTTTTATAGCCTGTCTCCTTGACTTGTACATGATGGCCATTTTCTCCCTGTGTCTTCATATGATCTTTTCTCTATGCATACCAGTGTCCTAATTTCCTCTTCTTGTAAGGATATCAGTTGTATTGGATTAAATCCCACCTCAGTTACCTCATTTAACCTTAATTACTCTTTAAAGATGCTGTGTCTAAATATAGTCACATTCTGAGTTAATTGGGGTTACAACTTCAACATATGAATTTTGCAGTATACACAAATTAGCCCACAACAAAGAGAGAGAAAGTTCTGGACCCAAGCTTAATATGTGATGGAGAGCTACTCCTTTGGAGTCCATGAGAAAGCACAGAGTGTCATGTATATCTGGGGTACTTATTTGGATGAGCAGAAAAAGGGAAGCAGGGACACTGAAGATCAATTCCACTTGTGTAAGATGCTGCCATGAGCTAGCAAGGCTGGATTGATTCTTGGAGGACAGAAATAAATTCTTCTGAGGCACTGAATGTTGAATTTACCTGTTAAGAACTTTTTGGTGCTTTTTGTAGTTAAGATACAATGGCAGTGTTTTGCTTGAGCCCCATGGGTAAGCAATGAATGCTGACAGATAATAATAGTACAAATAAAAGTCCCCGTATAACTCTTCATCTGCTCATTCTTCCATATTACACCACCTGTATTACAGCCAATTGCTTAGATATCACTACTATGGGCTTTGTTTTTTCTAGCTTCACACCTGGAAACTCACCTGACTTATTTTCTAATGATGGCAAATACAAAGTTTTCCCTTATGATCTTCTTATTCATATCTGTTTCTTCCAGAAATTACTCTATTACTGCTGGGTAGAGTGTTCCCCAATACATCTTCCCTTTGAAAAGGAAATATAGAAACAATTTTGGTGTCAGTAACAGGGCAGAATCTTGGAAAGAAATGGCTACAGTTACAGTGAAATTAGAAATTATTTACTCCAGGAACCTGTGTTGCTGGCTAATCATCCAGACTTTTGTTTTTGCAAGCCAGAGTTGTCTCCACTTCAGGGTAAAATAAAACAAATAAAACAAGTTTTCTCAGCAGTAAAACAAACACATCAACAATTAAAGGAACAAGTATGAGGCAAGAAGATTAACTAGTTAATAGGTCAGGCTGATGGTAATTAAAAAGGGTAGCTATACTGGGTTTGGGGCAACTGTCAGTTCAAATGTTGCTTTTCTGAAATTTAGAAAAAAGACACTACTTTTCTCAGGAAGAAATAATCTCACATTGGGTTATGTGTGCATAAATGAGCTAGACTTTGTCCACTACTCATTCCTTCAGCTGAGTACCTTTAGGCAGTGAACAACTTGTCCACCTGTATCTGGAGACTCCAACTATGTCTATTGGCTTGTCCTCTACTTCTTCTCAATCTCAAAATATTCCCAATTTCAAAGGCATCTATGTTTTTCATCATGTTATCACATTTCTGTAAATTTTCCATAACAGCAATGGCCTATCCCATCCTTTCCAGGTCTACTTCTGGGGGAAGGGTCCTGTAAAGACCCTAGTAGAAAGAGTTACAGAGTAAAAGGAGCAATATTGGGACAAGCACAAAAATGAATGAGAATAAATATCAGCAAGAGAGATTCTTAAAAATCTATGTCTCAACCATTTAAGGAAGATGATGTTATAGACTGGAAAGATGCTAAGAAAGTGAGATAATTCCTACTCTAAGGAAGAGATACTGGTTATTCTGTAATTTTAGGGGTATCTTCTTTCATAGGAGACTTGGAAGGTCATCTTGGGTTGTCAGAGCTAGGAATTCCTTTTTCTTGGGTGAAACTTTGGTTTCTAGAAAAACTGAGGGTCAAAATGAGGTCTGGAAGGAAGAAGAAAGGAAGCTGGTTAAATTATTTAGAGTTAACTCAAAGCCCTGGAATCAGGGGTGAGGGAGAAAAGAGATCCTTGGATTAACATCTAGGATGACTGAGTCACATGGAAAGTCTATTCCTAGTCTTTTGAGGAATCTCCATACTGTTTTCCACAGTGGCTGCACCAAACTACATTCCCACCAACAGTGTAGGAGGGACCCCTTTTCTCCACAGCCTTTCCAGCATTTGTCATTTGTGGACTTTTGAATGATGGCCATTCTTACTGGTGAGAGGTGGTATCTCATTGTAGTTTTGATTTGCATTTCTCTGATAATTAGTGATACTGAGCATTTTTTCATGTGCCTATTGATCATTGGTATTTCTTCCTTGGAGAATTGCTTGTTTAGGTCTCCTGCCCATTTTTGGATTGGGTTGTTTGTTTTTTTCTTATTATGTCATGTGAGCGGCTTATATATCCTGGAGATCAAGCTTTTGTCAGTTTCATCATTTGCAAAATTTTCTCCCATTCTGTAGGTTGTTGTTTTGTTTGGTTTATGGTTTCCGTTGCTGTGCAGAAACTTGTAAGTTTCATTAGGTCCCATTTGTTTATTCTTGTTTTTCTTTCTTTCTGTTTTTTTTTTTTCGAGTTATAGTCATTTTGTAATGTTCTGTCAAATTCCAGTGTAGAGCACAAATTTTCAGTTATACATGAACATATATATATTCATTGCCACATTTTTTTTTGCTGTGAGCTACCATAAGATCTTGTATATATTTCCCTGTGCTATACAGTGTACTCTTGTTTATCTATTCTACAATTTTGAAATCCCAGGCTATCCCTTCCCACCCTCCACCCCCCAGTAACCACAAGTCTGTATTCTCTGTCTGTGAGTCTATTTCTGTCCTGTATTTATGCTTCATTTTTGTTTGTCTGTTTTTGTTTTTGTTTTTTAGATTCCACATATGAGCGATCTCATATGGTATTTTTCTTTCTCTTTCTGACTTACTTCACTTAGAATGACATTCTCCAGGAGCATCCATGTTGCTGCAAATGGCATTATGTTGTCGGATTTTATGGCTGAATAGTATTCCATTGAATAAATATACCACTTCTTCTTTATCCAGTCATCTGTTGATGGACATTTAGGCTTTTACCATGTCTTGGCTATTGTAAATAGTGCTGCTATGAACATTGGGATGCAGGTGTCATCCTGAAGTAGGGTTCCTTCTGAATATATGCCCAGGAGTGGGATGACTGGGTTGTATGGTAAGTCTATTCCTAGTCTTTTGAGGAATCTCCACACTGTTTTCCACAGTGGCTGCACCAAACTGCATTCCCACCAGCAATGTATATTTTTGTATATTGATTTTGTACCCTGTAATTTTACTGAAATCGATTTTTTGATCTTACAGTTTTTTGATGATGTCTTTAGAGTTTTCTATGTATAATATCATGCCACCTGAAAATAGAGACAATTTTACTTCTTTTCCAATCTAAATGCCTTTCACTTCTTGTCTCATTTCTCTGGTGAGTACTTCCAGCACTATGTTGAATAGAAGTAGTGAGAATGGGCTTCTTTGCCTTGTTTCTAGTGTTAAATATTTTCACTATTTCATTGTTGAATATATTAGATGTGGGCTTGTCATACTTAGCATTTATTATGTGATGCACATTTCCTCTATACATAGTTTCCTGGGAGTTTTTATCATGAGAGAATGGAGAATTTTGTCAAATATATATTTTTTCATCTATTGAGATGAACATATGATATTTTGTCTTCATTTTGTTAAAGTGTTGTATCAGTTATTGATTTATAAATGTTGAAGTTCCTGAAATAAATTTCATTTGATGATAGTGTATGATCCTTTGATACATTATTGAACTTAATTTGCTAATATTTTATTGAGGATTTTTTATTTATGTTTATCAGGGATATTGGCTTATAATTTTCTTTTCTTGTAGTATCTTCTCCTGGCTTTCTATCAGGGTAATAAGAGCCTCGACATAATTTTTAAAAAATGTTCACTCCTCTTCCATTTTTTTTTTTTTTGGAATTGTTAGAAAATTGGTATTAATTCTTCTTTAAATGTTGGGTATAATCTACCAGTGAAGCTATCTGGTCCTGGACTTTCCTTTGCTGGGACACTGTTGATTACTGATTCAATCTCCTAGTAATTGATCTATTCAGATTTTCTATTTCTTCATGACTCAGTCTTGATAAGATTTATGTATCTAGAAATGTAGTCATTTATTCTAGATTGTCCAAATTACTGGTGCATATTTGTTATAGTACTCTCTTACAGTTTATATTTCTGTAGCATCTGTTGTAATGCCTCTTCTTTTGTATATAATTTTATTTATTTGAGTCTTTCTCTGTTTTTCATAGTAAGCCCAGACAAAGATTTAGCTATTTTGTTTATCTTTTTAAAAAAGAAAATAAATCATAATTTCATTCATGTTTTCCATTGTCTTTTTATTTCTTATTTCATTTATTCCCACTCTAATCTTTGTTATTTCCTTATTTCTAATTTCTGGCTTATTTTGTTCTCCTTTTCCTAATTCCTTGAGGTGTAAATTTTGATTGCTTATTTGAGATCTTTTTTTTTCTTAATATAAGCATTTATTGCTATAAACTTCCCTCTTAGAACTACTTTGCTGCATACCATAAATTTTAGTATGTTTTGTTTCTATTTTCATTTGTCTCAAGATTTTTTCAAATGTATCTTTTTATTATTTTTCTTTGAAACCTTGGTTGTTCAGGAACATGTTTAATCTCCTCATAATTGTTTACTTTTAATTTTCCTTCTTGTAATTAATTTCTAGTTTTATACTATTGTAGTCATAAAAATGTTTGATATAATTTCAATTTTCTTAAATTTGTTAAGACTTATTTTGTGGCCTAACATATAATCTATCCTGAAGAATGTTTCATGTGTGCTTGAAAAGATGGAATATTCTGTCTGTTAGGTCCATTTGGTCTAATGTTTAGTTTTAAGTCCAGTGTTTCCATATTGATTTTCTGTCCTAATGATATATCTATTATTGAATATGAGATATTGAACTCCCCTGATAATACTGTATTTTATATTTCTTCATTCAGATCTGTTAATATTTGGTTAATATATTTAACCAAATTTTATTCCTCAGTGTTGGGCTTTCTTATTTTTATGATTATTATGTCTTCTTGATAGATTGATAATTTTATCATTATTTGGTAACCTTCCTTGTCTCTTGTAACCTTTTTGGTTTAAAGTCTATTTTGTCTGATATAAGTATAGATATCCTTGCTTTCTTTTGATTTCCACTTTATGGAATTTTTTCATTTATTCACTTTCAGTAAAGCTAAAGTAAACTTCCTGCTGATCCTATGTAGTTGGGTATTGTCATTTTTATCCTTTCCCAGCCACTCTAGGTTTTTTGATTGGATTATTTAGTCCACTTACATTTAAAGTAATTACTGCTATGGATGGACTTATTATTGTCATTTTGTTCATTATTCTCTAACTGTTTTAGAATTTATTTGTTCTTTTCTTCATCTTTTTCTCTTTGTGATTTGATGATTTTTTATAGTGGTATACTTTGAATCCTTTCTCTTTATCTTTTGTGTATCAACTGTGTGCTTTTGTTTTGTGGTTACCATGAGGCTATAACAGTCTCTTTTGAGCTTACAATAACTTAAGTTTGAACTAATACAAAACTTCCCCCCATATAGTTTATATTTTTGATTTCAAAACTTCAGTATTTTTATTATTTTACACTAAAAAATTACTGTAGTTATATTTTCAATACTTTGTCCTTTAACCTTTATGCTAGAATTACAATTGATTCACCCACTACTATTACAACATTAGAGGACTCTGCACTTAATTATATTTTTATCTTTATCATTGAGTTTTATACTTTCATATTTTTTTTTGGTACTGATTACTGTCCTTTTGTTTTTGTTGGAATAATTCCATGTGACATTTCTTGCAAGGCTGGTCTATTGGTGGTGAACACTTTCAGCTTTTCTTTGTCTGGAAAACTCCTCTCTCCTTCAATTCTTAAAGGACAATTTTTCAAGGAAGAGTTTCTTGGTTGGCAGTTTATTTTCTTTTTTTTCAGCACTTTGAGTATATCATCTCATTCCCTTCTGTGATAGTTTCTGCTGAAAAGTCATATAGTAGTCTTCTGGGAGTTCCCTTGTATGTACCATGTTGCTTTTCTTTTATTGCTTTTAAGATTCTGTCCTTGTCTTTAACTTTTCACAATTTATTTTTAATTTCTCTCAGTATGCATCTATTCAATTGATCTTATTTGAAACTCTCTGGGCTTCCTGGATTTGGATGTCAATATCATTTTCCAGGTTAAGGAGGGTTTATTTTTTTGACATTATTTCTTTGAATAAGCTCCCTTCCTCTTTCTCTCTCCCCTCCTTCTAGGACCTATCTAATGTGTATGTTAGTCCACTTGATGCTGTCCAACCCTTAAGCTACCACAGGTTTTTCCATTCTTTTTTCTTTTTGCTCCTCTGATTGGATGAATTTCACTGTCTTGTTTTTGAATTCACTAATATTTTCTTCTGTTTGATCTAGTTTGCTGTTGAACCCCCATATAGAATTTTTCAGTTTAGTTACTATCTTCCTCAGCTCTGTGATTTCTGCTTGGTATTTTTTTATATTATCTATCTCTTTTGTAATTTTCATTTTGTTCATGCATTGCTCCCCTGACTTTAGTAAACATCTTTAGAACCATTATTTTGAATCCTCTATCAGGTTAGTCACTTATCTTTCTTTCACTAAGCTGTTTCTGGGGATTTATCTTGTACTTTTTTTTGAAACATATCTTTGTTTCCTTGTTTCTCTTGATACTCTGTGTCAGTTTCTGCTCATCAGATAAAACAGCCACCTTTCCTAGTCTCATGTAGGAGATGAAACTCATTGACCAGCCCAGCCCAAGTGCCTGATTGTGTCTCAAATTTTTGTGATTGTTCAAGCCCCTTATTTGCTCTTAGTGATGCCCTGTAGTTGAGAGTGTGCTAAGATCCATCCGTTTCCCAAAGAGGATGCTTGGACAGTGTCCTGATGGCTGGGGAAACTGAGTGCCACTATTCTCTTCTTTTCCTTCTTGGGAGGAATCATGGACTGAGGGGGTCTATCTTGGCACTGAGTTTTTCTGCCTAGGGAGAGGAATGATGTAGGTAAAGTGAAGCAGTTTTCTTTACCCATTTCAATGCAACTATTCCATGATTTTTTGCACCAGTTGTGTACTGAAAACCATCTGCTGGCTCCTCAAAATATATACTCATCCGTTCATGGTGGTCAAAATTGTTATTTCTGTGGGAAGAATGAGGACCAAAATCTCCTACTGTCATCTTGCTGATGTCATTCTTCCTTAAATCTTTCCCTATCTCTATCTCTCAGGGCAGCTCAGCTCTTGAAAAAATGTATCCAGGCTTTCTCATCACTTCTACTTTTGCCTCTTTTGTCTAAGCCACTATTACTTATTGTTTTGAGCATTAACAACAACCTCTTAATTGGTATCCCTATTTCAACACTTGCTATTCTTCAGAGGGTTTTCAATACAGCAGCCAGGGTGATTTGATTAAAATCTCAATTCATATCATAGTTCTGTTCAAAATCCTCCAATAGTTTTCCATCTTACTCAGTGTTAAATCACTTTTCTTTGCATAAAATGTGTCCCACATTTCCTCTTATATCCCTTTTCCTATTCTCCATGCCTCCACACTCACTGCTCCAGCCACAGTCTTCTTTGTTGTTCCTTGAACATTCCTGGCTAGTTTCCATTTCAGGGGCTTTGCCAATTACATTCCTGTTACTTGGAATACCATTTCTTCAGGTATCCTCATGGCTTGCTCCCTTACAACCAGCTCTTTACTCAAGTAATATCTTTCCAGGAGGCCATTCATCCCTGACCACCATATTTAAAAATGCAACTCTTTACCCAAGAATTTTTTTCTCAATCCCTCATTTTTTTCCATGTATGGTACTAACTACTATCTCATATATTATATATTTTACTTATTATTCATTGTTAGTTCTTCTATCACTAGAATGTAAACTCTATAAAAGCTAGAGGTTTTGTTTGTTTATTTTCTTCATTGCTGTGTGTACAGTGATTTTATAGTGCCTGTCTTACAGTAGTTTCTCTTTTGTTAATAGACAGTTTTGAAGCTAGAACCCTCCCTTTCACCATACAGAAAAATAAACTCAAAATGGATCAAAGACTTAAACATAAGACAAGATAGAATAAACCTCCTAGAGGAAAATATAGGCAAAACATTATCTGACATACATCTCAAAAATGTTCTCCTAGAACAGTCTACTCAAGCAATAGAAATAAAAGCAAGAGTAAACAAATGGGACCTAATGAAACTTACAAGCTTCTGCACAGCAAAGGAAACCAGAAGTAAAACAAGAAGAAAACCTATGGAAAGGGAGAAAATTTTTGCAAATGAAACCGACAAAGGCTTGATCTCCAGAACACATAAGCAGCTCATACGACTTAATAAGAAAAAAATAAACAACCCAATCCAAAAATGGGCAAAAGACCTAAACAAGCAATTCTCCAAGGAAGACATACAAATGATCAATGGGCACATGAAAAAATGCTCAATATCACTAATTATCAGAGAAATGCAAATCAAAATTACAATGAGGTATCACCTCACACCAGTCAGAATGGCCATCATTCAAAAATCCACAAATGACAAATGCTGGAGAGGCTGTGGAGAAAGGAGAACCCTCCTGCACTGCTGGTGGGAATGCTGTTTGGTGCAGCCACCATGGAAACCAGTATGGAGATTCCTCAAAAGACTAGGAATAGACTTACTGTATGACACAGGAATCCAGCTCCTGGGCATATATCCAGAAGGAACCCTACTTCAGGATGACACCTGCACCCCAATGTTCATAGCAGCACTATTTACAATAGCCAAGACATGGAGGCAGCCTAAATTTCCATCAACAGATGACTGGATAAAGAAGATGTGATATATTTATACGACGGAATACTACTCAGCCATAAAAACTGGCAACATAATGCCATTTGCAGCAACATGAATCCTCCTGGAGAATGTCATTCTAAGTAAAGTAAGCCAGAAAGAGAAAAAAAACTACCATATGAGATAGCTCTTATGTGGAATCTAAAACAAAAAACCAAAAACAAAGCATAAATACAAAACAAAAATAGACTCACAGACATAGAATACAAACTTGTGGTTGCCAAGGGGACAGAGGATGGGAAGAGATAGACTGGGATTTCAAAATTGTAGACTATATAAACAAGATTATACTGTATAGCACAGGGAAATATATACAAGATCTTATGGTAGCTCACAGAAAAAAAATGTGGCAATGAATATATATATGTTCATGTATAACTGAAAAATTGTGCTCTACACTGGAATTTGACACAACATTATAAAATGATTATAAATCAACAAAAATGTTAAAAAGTAAAAAATATGTACAATTTAAAATTTTGACAATTTAATTTTATTTTAAATTAAAATAAAATAAAAATTTTATTGAACTATAATTGAATTAGTGTTACTTTCAAGTATACAGCAAAAGTGATTCAATTATTCATATACATACAGTTTTTTCAGTTTCTTTTCCGTTCTGTTATTACAATAAACTGAATATAGTTTCCTGTGCTATACAGTAAGTCCTTATTGTTTATATATTTTATATATGGTAGTGTGTACTTGTTAATCCCAATCTTCTAATTTATCCCTCACCCACCATTTCCCCTTTGATAACCATAGTTTGTTTTCTATGTCCATAAGTCTTTTTTTTTGTATTTTTTATTGAAGTATAGTCAGTTTACAATGTTCTGCCTATTTCTGGTGTACAGCACAATGATTCTGCCATACATGAATATATATATATATTCATTTTTATTTTATTTTTCACTGTAAGCTACTACAAGGTATTGAATATAGTTCCCTGTGCTATACAGTATAAACTTACTTATCTATTTTATATATACCAGTCAGTATCTGCAAATCTCAATCTCCCAATTTATCCCTTTCCATCCCTTCCCCACTGGTAACCATAAATTTGTTTTCTATGTCTGTAAGTCTGTTTCTGTTTTGTAAATAAGTTCATTTGTCTTTTTTTATATATATATTCCATATATGAGTGATATTACATGGTAATTTTTTTCTCTTTCTCTCTTACTTCACTCAGAATGACATTCTCCAGGTCTATACATGTTGCTGCAAATGGCATTATTTTAGTATATTTTATGGCTGAGTAGTATTTCATTGTGTAAATATACCACAACTTCTTTATCCAGTCATCTGTTGATGGACATTTAGGTTGTTTCCTAGTCTTGGCTATTGTAAATAGTGCTGCCATGAACATTGGGGTGTATGTGTCTTTTGGAATGAAGGTTCCTTCTGGTTATATGGCCAGGAGTGGAATTGTTGGGTCATGTGTTAAATCTATTTTTAGTTTTTTCAAAGAATCTCTATACTGTTTTCCATAATGGCTACACCAGACTACATTCCCACCCACAGTGTAGGAGGGTTCCTTTTTCTCCAAAGCCTCTCCAGCTTTTATCATTTGTAGACCTTTGAATGATGACAATTGTGACTGGTGTGAGGTGCTACCTCACTGTAGTATTGAATAGCATTTTTCTGATAATTAGAGATACTGAGCATTTTTTCATATGCCTATTGGTCATTTGCATGTGTTCATTGGGGAATTGCTTCTTTAGGTCTTCTGCCAATTTTTGGATTCAGTTGTTTGTTTTATTCTTATTAAGTTTTATAAGCTGTCTTTATATTCTGGAGATTAAGCCCTTGCCAGTCTCATCTTTTGCAAAACTTTTCTCCCATTCCATAAGTTGTCATTTTGTTTTGCTTATGGTTTCCTTTGCTGTGCAAAAGCTTGTAAGTTTAATTAGGTCCCATTTGTTTATTCTTGTTTTCATTTCTATTGCTTGGGTAGACTGCCCTAGGAGAACATTGCTGAGTTGTATGTCAGATAATGTTTTGCCTATGTTTTCTTCTAGGAGATTTATTGTGTCTTGTCTTACGTTTAAGCCTTTAATCCATTTTGAATTCACTTTTGTGTATGGTGTGAGGGAGTGTTCTAACTTCATTGATTTACATGCAGCTGTCTGGTTTTCCCAACACCATTTGCTGAAGAGATTGTCTTTATTCTATTGTATGTTCTTGTCTCCTTTTTCAAAGATTAATTGACCAAAAGTTTGTGGGTTCACTTCTGGGCTCTCTATTCTTTTCCATTGATCCATAAGTCTGTTTTTGTACCAATACCATGCTGTCTTGATGACTGTAGGTCTGTAGGATTGTCTGAAGTCTGGGAGGGTTATTCCTCCAGCTTCATTCTTTTTCTTCAGTAATGCTCTGACATTTCTGGGTCTTTTGTGATTCCATATGCATTTTAGTATGATTTGTTCCAGTTCTGTAAAAAATGTCCTGGGTAATTTGGTAGGGATTGCATTAAATCTGTAGATTACTTTGGGCATTATGACCATTTCAATGATATTAATTCTTCCAATCCAAGAACATGGGATATCTTTCCATTCCTTTAAGTTATCTTTAATTTCCTAGACAGCACTTTGTAGTTCTCCACACATAAATCTTTCACTTCCTTGGTCTGATTTACTCTTGAGTATTTTATTTTTTTGGATGCAATTTTAAAAGGGATTATTTCTTTACTTTCCTTTTTTGATATTTCATTGTTATTGTGAAGAAATACAACTGATTTCTGTAAGTTAATCTTGTATCCTGCTACCTTGCTGAATTATTTTATTAGTTCTTGTAGTTTTTGTGTGGAGCCTTTAGGGTTTTATATATATAGTATCAAGTGATCCCATATAATGACAATTTTACCTCTTCTCTTCCAATTTGGATCCCTTTTATTTCTTTTTCTTGTCTAATTGCTATGACTAGGACTTCCAATACTATACTGAATAGAAGTGGTGAGAGTGGGCATCCTTGTCATGTTCCAGATTTTAGTCAAAAGGCTTTCAGCTTTTCACTGTTGAATATTATGCTTTCTGTAGGTTTGTCATAAGTATCTTTTATTAGGTTGAGTTATGTTCCCCCTATACTCACTTTGGTGAGAGTTTTTATCATAAAAGTGTGTTGAATTTTATCAGATGCTTTTTCTGCATCTGTTGAGATGATCATGTGATTTTTGTCCTTTCTCTTGTTGATGTGGTGTATCATGTTGATCAATTAGTGTATGTTAAGCCATCCTTGTGTCCCTGGGATGAACCCAACTTGATCATGGTGTATGATCTTTTTTATGTGTTGCTGGATTCAGTTTGCTAATATTTTGTTGAGGATTTTTGCATCTAAGTTTATCAATGTTATTGGCCTATAATTCTCTTTTTTCAGTAGTGTCTTTGTCTGATTTTGTTATCATGGTGATGATGGCTTCATAGAATGAATTTGGGAGTATTCCCTCTTCTTCAATCTTTTGGAAGATTTTGAGAAGGGTTGGTATGAGCTCTTCTTTGTATATTTGTAGAATTCACCAGTGAAGCCATCTGGTTCTGGACTTTTGTTTGCAGAGAGTTTTTTTTTTTTTTTTATTGCTGATTCTATTTTACTTCTAGTGATCAGACTGTTCAGATTATCTACTCCTTCCTGATTCAGTTTTGATGGATTGTATTTTTCTACAATTTAATGTGATATGTATCAAATTACTCAGGGCATTTTTCATAGAACTATAACAAATAATCCTAAAGTTTATATGGAATCACAAAAGACCCAGAATTGCCAAAGCTATACTGAAGAAAATGAAGAAAGTTGGAGGAATTACCCTCCCAGACTTCAGACAATACTACAGAGCTACAGTAATCAAAACAGTGTGGTATGGGCACAAAAACAGACATAAAGGTCAGAACAGAATAAAGAGCCCAAATATAAACCCACACATTTATGGTCAATTAATCTTCAATAAAGAAAGCAAGAATATATTGACCCAACATTATAAACTGACTGTAACTGAATAAAAAAGTTAAAAAAAGAATATATGATGGATAAAAACAGTCTCATCAGCAAGTGGAGTTGGGAAAACTGGACAGCCACATGTAAATCAATGAGGTTAGAATACTTCTTCACACCATACACAAAAATAAACTCAAAATGGATTAAAGACTTAAACATAAGACAAGACACAATAAATCTCCTAGAAGAAAACATAGGCAAAACATTATCTGACATACATTTCAGCAATGTTCTCCTAAGGCAGTCTACCCAAGCAATAGAAATGAAAGCAAGAATAAACAAATGGGACCTAATTAAACTTACAAGCTTTTGCACAGCAAAGGAAACTATAAACAAATGAAAAAGACAACCTACAGAATGGGAGAAAAGGTTTGCAAATGATGTGGCTGACAAGGGCTTAATTTCCATAATATACAAACAGCTCATACAATTTAACAAGAAAAAAACAAACAACTGAATCCAAAAATGGGCAGAAGACCTAAACAAGCAATTCTCCAATGAAGACATACAAATTGTCCATAGGCACATGAAAAATGTTCTATATCACTAATTATCAGAGAAATGCAAATCAATACTACTATGAAGTATCACCTCACATCAGTCAGAATGGCCGTCATTAAAAAGCCCACAAAGAGTGTTGGGAAAATGAAAACCTCCTACACTGCTGGTGGGACTGTAGTTTGGTGCAGCCATTATGGAAAACAGTATGGAGAGTCCTCAAAAAACCAAAAATAGACTTACAATATGATCCCACTCCTGGCATATATCTGAAGAGAACTCTGATTTGAAAAGATGCATGCACCACAATGTTCATAGTAGCAGTATTTACAACAGCCAAGACATTGAAACTACCTAAATGTTTACTGACAGATGACTGGATAAAGAAGTTGTGGTATATTTATACAATGGAACACTACTCAGACATAAAAAGCATAAAATAATACCATTTGCAGCAACATGGATGAACCTTGGAATCATCATTCTAAATGAAGTAAGCCAGAAAGAGAAAGAAGAATACCATATGATATCACTTACATGTGGAATCTGAAAAATAAGCAAACCACAAATTAACTTATTTGCAAAACAGGAACAGACTCACATACATAGAAAACAAACTTATGGTTACCAGAGGAGAAAGGGTGAGAGAAGGAATAAACTGGGATTTTGAGATTTGCAGATGTTGACTGCTATATATAAAATAAGTAAACAAGTTTATACTGTAGCACAAAGAACTATATTCAATATTTTTTACATATAAAATAGGTAAGTAAGTTTATACTGTATAACACAGGGAACTATATTCAATATCTTATAGTAATCCATCTCTAAAAACAATATGGAAAGAAATATATGCATGTATATGTATGACTGAAACATTTTGCTGTACAGAAAAAATTTACACAACATTATAAACTGACTATACTTGAACAAAAAAAAATAACTCTGGGTTACTTAAACTGAAAAGGATATTGGAAGGATATTGAGCAAGCTTACAGAATTTATGCAAAGACTGGAAATAAGGTTGAGAAAATAAAGAGAAACTAAGAAAAAGTGAGCAGCTCATTCTATAGCCAAGGTCAAGCCACAGAAATAACCTGGCTAAGTCACTGTTGCCACTTTCATTGATGTCATGTCATAGTTCTCTTCAGTTGAGGGAAGAAAGCTGGGCCTTTCTACTCTTATACTGACCAGTCATTGGAAGTGGTCTGTTATTTGACCACTTCCTTATTGTTGGGTGTTTGTTTTATTATTTATTTTGCTACTGCATATAATACTAGACTAAATTTTTCATACCTACATTAGTCTGCCCATTTAGACTTCATTCACAGAAGTAGAATTACTTTGGCAAGTGGAAACATATTTACATTTTGATAGATAGTGTCAAACTGCCCACCAAAAGGCCATATCAGTTTATATTCCCACTAATAACACATGAGAAGTATTTTATTTTTTCCTAAACACCCTAGTCAACACTAGATAATAGCATCTTTTTAAACTTTGCTAATCTTGTAGCAACAATAATTTTTTTTTAATTTTCATATATCTTGCACTCCTATGATTGAGTTATTTTCATGTCATTGATTATTTTGTGGAATGCATGTGAAAATAATTTGACTATTTTTCTATTGGATTATTTGTTTTTTTCTTACTCACTTGTAAGTATTTGTATATTCTTTGGTCTTTGTATATGTTCCCCACATTTTCTTTTTTGTACTACTTATCTTTTAACTCCTCTCATAATGTCTTTCATATAAAATATTTTATCATATCTTTTGATTTTTTACTCATTATTATGCTGATTCTAATCTTTAGGGGATTTATTTGTTTGTTTTGCTTATGGAGGCCACCTCCACTTACAGATTACACATATTCACCCATACATTAGTCTTTGATGTTTTTTTTCTTTAATAGTTATGTATTTAAAAAAAAAACATTTCATGTTGATTTTTTTTAATGTGCCGTATAATTAGGAATTTTTGAAATTATAGTATTTTCTCTACAGTATTTACTCAGGCATTCTTTCCATATTGATAGTAAATGCTAATTTAATCATATTTAATTATCTTATAAGCATGGCTCCATTTTATGAATTCTTGATTCTATTTCATTGACACATTTTTACAAGTTTTATACTAAAATACATTGCTTGAACTATTATAGTTTTATAGAATGGATTAGTATCTGATAGGAAAAATTGTATGTTATTGCTTTTTGTTTTCAAAAATACTTAGTTGTTTTAGTACATTTTCTCTTCTAGATAAATTTTATATTTTGAAATTTTTATTTTAGTCTGTTATATAAGCATAATATTTAAAGAATTGAATGTTTCTACATGATTTGTTAGGAAAACAGCCATTTTTATTGCTCATCTGTTTCCCCTTCCCCTAAGGCAATCACATTTTCCTTTATTAATTATCATTTTGATATTTTATTTCAATGTGTCTAAATAACATTTTTGTACTATTACTTTATATTTCAATTTTAAGCATTAATTGTTGACTTTTCACCATAGAACAGGATTTATGTTTCTTCCTCCTCCATTCCCCTTCATTACCACACACACACACATACTGCTTCCAAACTCCTATCTTCCCAATCACCTCAAATGCTCATCCAGATACCATGTTCTCTACTCCACTTCAAAATCAAACTTAGTGGAAGCTGTGTCTACCCACTTTCTCATGATATATTGAACAATTCCAAAGTCATTAATTATTGCCTTCTGTTTCCCTACTGAAACTACTCTTGTTGAGTTCAATAGATCTTTGTGTTCTAAAGCCAATGGATATTTTTTGGTTCTCATTTAATCTTACCTCTCTGCAGCATTTGATATAGTTAAATGTTCTTTTCCTGAAATAATTATGCTCGGGATTTAACATACTCTTGCTTTCCAGATTATTTGTTCCTCTCCTATCTCTATGATCATTTAGCCTCAGTCTTTTCTGAGGACTCTCCACCTTTTCCATAGCTTTAAGTTTTAGAATTTCTTAGACTCAAATCTTGGTTCTCTTTTTTATATTCTTTCCTAAGTTCACCCAAACCCATGAATTCAACTGACTTTGTAAAATAACTTACTAAAACATATTTTGATATTATTTGGTCAAAGTTATTAATGCTGAATACATTTAGAAAATCTTAAACTCTTGGAGATAGGTCAATTGTGTTAGATAATAAGACCACCTAAAAAAATTAAAGGTTGATACTGCATCTAGAGGTACATTTAGAGCTATAAATTATATATGCTTAGTAAATGCATTCATGTGATTAAGATAGAGATTTTTAAAGCTTGAGTTAAGTATTAGTTGAAATGCAAAAAAAAAAAAATCCTCGATAACTGCAGAATTTCAATATTAATTGTCTTCAAAAATATTTTTTAAAAACCACCATAAGGGTTATCTGTGCTTAATAACTCAGTAGTTTGGGTTTATTTGTGCAAATTAAAACTGTAAAATATTTAGGGTGGTGTGTGTTCTGGCAGTTTCTTTGGGAAAAAAATAGTAATAGTGTTTAATTTTAAAAGCCAACAAAGCAAAATATGAGAAATGGCTTAATTAAATAAAATAATACAATAGACACTTATTTTTACTTTAGTTACATTTATTTGTTTACTTTTCCTCATTCCAATCAGCCTCACTTTCTGATTTACCAGAGCTATACCCCATAGCTTTACAATGGATCAGGATACTGCATGCTTCATTTTCAGGAATCTCCATTTTGATTTTGGATACACACTAATCTTTAGTTTTGCGTAGCAGAACACTTTTCTTATTGCTTACATCAGAGCCCTTCTCACTTTATTGACTATTGGTAGAGTTGATGAAGGAGACTGCTTTAAACCAGGACAAACTGGAGCTGATGAAGATCAGGACACACATAGAGCCCAAGCGCTTGATGTGGAAGTTGGCGATTGTATGAAAGAAAACAGTGATTGTAAAGTGGAAGTTTTGTTGACTTCAAACTTGGTGATCTTGGGTGTGGTGTAATCAAATGTCCTGTTGGTTGTGCAACTGAATATCTTGGCAGTTGTGCAGCTGAAGATCTTGATGACTGTATGTCTAAACATCCTGACAATTGGGCAACTGAACATGTTGGTGACTGGGCAACTGAACGTCTTGATGATGGAATCAAAGATATTGATATTTGTGGACCTGAAGATACTGATGATAGTGGAACTGAACTCTGTAGTGTTTGTGGAGTTGAAGATCTTGGTAATGGTGCAACTGAATATCTTGATGGTGGAACCACATATCTTGGTGTTGGTGGAAGTGAAGATCTTAGTCTTGATGGAAATGAAGAGCTTGGTGATTTTGCAACAAAAGGTCCTGATGATTTTGCAAATGAAGATCTCACAACTTGAAAAACTGAAGGTCTTGGTGATTGTACAACTGAAGCAGACTCACTTAGATCTGTAACTGAAGCTCTTGATTGAATTCTAGGCAAAGTTACTGGAGAAAGAGATAAACATGGGGACATTCTCTGATCTTCACCTTCTGGGACTAGATCATCTGGTATCAGTTCATAATATGGGAGAGGTTCGGGAATTAGAGGAGAGAATTCTGCTTGAATTGGTATAATTGAAAGAGCATCAAGAGTAGTGTGCAGGCAATCAGGAAGTGATAATGCTGCTGGATTCCTGAAAACAGTTGCTGGAAGTTGATTTGGGGAATGTATTATTGAGGGAAGATTTGTCTTCTGTGAAGCTCTTAATAGAGCTAACCAATCAGGTGGTAATGGAGGTGGTGAATTTGGTGCTGTGGGACTCACAAACACCTCTGTTTTAAGATGAGTTAGAGGTTGGGTTGCAACTCTTCTCCCATTCCAGTTCCATAATTGACATAGGTATATGAATTTTTCACATCACCAGCTCCATGCACTGGCTGTTGTAGAGGGCTGGTTAACACTTTTCCTACAGCACTTGTTAGAAGTTTACTGATTTCACTAAATAGTAAAGTGGAGAATGAACTTTCAGCTGGTTGATCCACATATGAATGAGTAGTCTCACTACAAGCATCTGCAATATGGTCCCCTGGAATATTATTTTCTATCAGTTGACTTTGAGACACACTTTCTGGTTTATTGGGATAATCTAGGTGCTTCTTCTTTTGCTTGAACTTCCCTTCATTTTGTTCTTTATTCTCAGCTGTAATCTTTTCTTTAGAAAGTGCAGAACAATATGAAACATCAGAATAAATCTTTAAAACATCTCTGTCATCTTGGCAGTAATGAGCAGGCATAGTAAGAGATGAATTCTGTACACAAGCATCATGTGTTTCACACATTTTAACAGATAACTGCTGTGTTTGAATAGTTGTACTTGAAACCTCTTCCTTGATTTTGTAACTTGCAAGTACACCCCTTCAATTGGATCCTTGTGGATAATACCATCAGTTAACTGGCTCACACTCTGTTGTAAAGTCTTAAGTTTGAAAGTGACCCTATCGACCTCTTTGGTTAGTTCCCCAAATAAGTATTCAGTATACTTATTTAGATCATTTGCTTGTCTAGCTATGTTGTTTAAAAACTTCTGGGTTACATCTTGAATTTTTTGGGGCATCTCTGATTGATAAGGATGCCCCTCCTTTTTTTCTTCATTTAATGACATTTTAGATGTGTTAGCACAGTACAAAACTGGGGGCGGGGGCACCCCTGCCTCACCTTCTTTTGAACATCCCCAACTCTTTTCAGATCCACTGCAAGTTTTGCCGGGTTTTGAATTTTGCCAGTGACATCTGGCAATGGCAGAGGCTGCTTGCTTGTACGTGAGAATAAAAGCTCTTGCCACCAGTTTTTGAGCAGTAGTAACCTGGCAACCAAGGTCTATGTCAGAATCTTATGATTTTGCAAGCGGTGAGAGAAGAATGCCTTCCTATCATTGTCACACCCCTCTGGCCTAGCCTTTCAGAAATTAGTTTCATGAAGATGGGGAGAGACAAGCTGGAGAGGAAAAAAAAAAAAAGGCTATTACCTATACTTTCATTTTATTTTTCTCATAGTGTGGCCCTAGGTATGAGAACTGCCCCATGTGAACACCAGCCTATCTCACTGACTTTAAATAACATTTTTCACTCATCTGATTCCAAAATTATCTTCCATTTAAAATGTCTATTCTGAGCTCCAGTGGGATATTACACAGCCACCTCAATCATCTCAACCCTGTACTTGTTCTCTTGTTATTCTACCTACATTTGACTCTCTTCTCTACATCCCTTATTTCTGAATATGGCAATTCCATCCATCCAGTTGCTCATGCCAGAAACCTGGTAATTAACTTTTTCCTCGACACCTCTCTTATTTCCACACTCAGTCTACAAGTATGGTCAATTCTACCCTAAAATTTATCCTAAAATGTATCACTTCTCTCCAACTACCTTACCACTACTAGAGTAAATTTCACCACTATTCCACCAGAATGACCAGAACAGCCTCTTAAATAGTTTTTTTGATACTCTTTTTACCTTTTCCAAACTATTCTTCTTCCCCCTTCCATCCATGTATCCATGCATCCATTCATTAATCATCTATCAAAGTGATCCTTTAAAATTTTCAATCTGGGAGGATATCTGAGCAAGAAAATAGAGTATAGCCAGATGGCAAGAAAATCCTCAAAAAACAAATGATTAACTAAAGTGAATTTTAAAATAAAAAATAAATACTTCAGCACTATAAAAAAGAAAGGGGATAATCTCCTACCATGCAGTCTGGAAATTGGAGTCCAAGGACATAGAGACCAGGTATTTTAGGTCCTGGAACATAAGTTCTATCCACATTGCTTGAGGAATGGTTTGATGATGGGGCCAAGCATAATATTGGCTGGAAGAAAGTGGATAGCATTTGGAAAGGTGTTACTTATATCTCCTAATTTACAGGGAAGGGGACTGAAAAAAGCAAATGTGTTTCCTGGGTGGTACAGAGTATCCCTCCATCCTCCATAATTCCACACTGATACAGAGTTAGAAAGCAAACAAACAACAAACCTGCCAGGGCTCTCTAGCTGGGAGAAATATGGGAAAGAGAAGACAAAAGGTCGTAATTAGTAAGAGATAATTAGCTGTAACAATAAGCTGAGATTTACCAAATTTGAAGATATAATATAAATAACTACAAAGAGTGTGTATCTATTTGGGAAAAGGCACAAAATGTCGATATAAGTCTGTCTCCTCAATTGTGGGCTAACAGTGCCTTGGCCAACCCCCCAAAATGTAATGTCTTGGCTTCAGAACAAAATATTAGTATTACAAACTTGAAAATATACATTTAGAACTATAAAGAAACAAAAATTGGGAAGTACAGTACAAAAATTTAAAAGTTGTGATCATGGTATTTTTTTTCATTGTTTATAGTTGCCTCTCCTCGTGACTACAACAGAACCACAACTGACTGCTAATCACTTATCAGGGGGAAAAAAGACTGGAATCTAGCAAAAAAGATCTTCATCAACTGGAAACATAAACAGGGAACCACAGCAGGATGGTAGGAGGGGAATCCTCACGGTATAATTGGGCCATGTACCTCATGGGTGGGTAACCCACAAGCAGAAGAACAATTAAATCACAGAGGCTCTCCCACAGGAATGAGAGTTCTAAGCCCTATGTCAGGCTCCCCAGCCCAGGGTTCCAGCATTGGGCGGAGGAGGAGGAGGAGACCCCAGGACATCCAATTTTGAAGGATAGCAGTGCTTAACTCCAGGAGCCCCATGGGACAGGGGGAAACACAGACTTCATCCTCTTAGGAAGCATACACAGAATCTCACATGTGTCAAGTCCAAAGGCAGAGGCAGTGATTTCATAGGAACCTGGGCCAGACCTGCCTGCTGGATTTGGAGGGTCTCCTGGGGGTGTGGGGGACGGCTGATGCTCACCCAGGGGACATAAAAGCTGGTGGCAGACATTCTAGGAGTGTTCATCTACATGGGCTTTCTGGAGGCTGATATCTTGATTGGATCATTAACACCAAGGCATAGCCCCACCCAACAGCCTGTAAGCTTAATTGTTGGGAAGGCTCAGGCCAAACAACGTACAGAGTGGGAACACAGCCCCACCCATCAGTGGAATTCCTAAGCCACAAAGTCCTCTAGACACAGCCCTACCCACCAGAGGTCCAGGACCAAGTTTCACCCAGCATTGGGCAGGAACTGACTCCTCCTGCCCAGAAACGTGCATAAGCCTCTAGTCCAGCCTCATCCACCAGGGGCAGATACCAGAAATAAGAAAATAACAATCCCAAAACCTGTGGAAGGAATCCACAAACATAGGCCAGATTTTACACTGGGACTGGCTGGACGTTTGTCCTTGGGTGACAATGGAGGAGTGTACTGCTGGGATGCGTAGGATATCTCCCACAGAGGGCCACTTCTCCAAAGTCAAGAAACATAACTAACCTACCTAAAAATATAAATGGAAAGACAGACAATATGAGGCAGCAGAAGAATATCTTCCAGGCCAAAGCACAAGATAAAATCCCAGAAGAAGAAACAAGTGATGAGGAGATAGGCAATTTATCTGAGAAAGAGTTTAGAATGATGATGGCCAAGATGTTCAGAGAACTCAAAAGGAGTTCAGATGAACAGAGTGAAGTTTTTAGCAAAGAACTGGAAAATATAAAAATACCCAAATAGAGCAGAAGAATAAAATCACTGAAATGAATAACACACTAGAAGAAACCAAGAATAGACTAAATGAGGCAGAGGAATGGATCAGTGAGCTAGAAGACAGATTGGTGGAAATTACAACTGCAGAACAGAGAAAAAGAAAAAAGGAATGATAGGAAATGAGGATAGTTTGAGAACTCTGGAACAACATGGAACACACTAATATTCACATTATAGGGGTCCCAGAAACGGAAGAGAGAGAGAAAGGCCTGGGAAAATTTTTGAAAAGATAATAACCAAAAATTTTCCCAAGTTGGTAAAGGAAACAGTCACCCAAGTCCAGGAAGCACAGAGAGTTCCACACAGGATCAACCCAGAGAAGAACACACCAAGGCACATAGTCATCAAATTGACAAAAATTAAGGATAAGGAGGAAATATTTAAATTAGCAAGAGAAAAGCAACAAATAACATACACGGGAACTCCCATAAGTTTATTACCTGATTTTTCAGCAGAAACTCTTCAAGCCAGAAGGGAGTGACATGATATATTTAAAGTGATGAAAGGGAAAACTTACAACCAAGAATACTGTATCCAGCAAGGCTCTCTTCATTAAGATTTGATGGAGAAATCAAAAGCTTCATAGATAAACAAAAGCTAAAATATTTCAGCACCACTAAACCAGTTTTGCAACAAATGTTAAAGGAACTTCTCTAGTCATCAAAGCACAAGAAAAGAGAACAAAAAGAAGAAAGAGGGGGGAAAAAAGACCTACAAAATTTGCTTTGGCAATTTGGTGTCTTTTGTGGTTCAATATAAACAAATTTTTGTTTGTTTTAGTTTTGTGAAAAATGTATTTTGACAGGGGTTGCATTGGAGCTGCAGATTTCTTTGGGTAGTATGGCCATTCTGATAATGTTTATTCTTCCAATCCAAGAGCACAAGATATCTTTCCATTTCTTTTTCTCATCTTCAATTTCCTTCATCAATATGTTACAATTTTCAGAGTATAGATAACCTCCTTGGTTAAGTTTATTTTTAGATACTTTGTTGTTTTTGATGCAATGGAAATGTTTATGCCAGTTATAAAATTCTGATTTTTGAAGTGAAAGAAAAAGTTAATGAATGACTGCAAATGGCTAAATATCCTTCTTTTTTATGGGTGAGTTTTATTCCATTACATATATCTGCTACATCTTCTTTATCCATTCATCTATTTAGGTACACTTAGGATGCTTTCATATCATGGCAATTATAAATAATGTTGCTGTTAATAGTGGGGTGTATGTATCTTTTTTAATTAATTTTTTTATTTTTCTTGGATTTATGCCCAGGAGTGGAATTGCTGGGCCATATAGTGGTTCTATTTTTAGGTTTTTGAGAAACTTCCATATTGTTTTCCATAGTGGCTGCACCAATTTACATTCCCACCAACAGTGTACAAGTGTTCCCTGTTCTCCACATCCTTGCCAACACTTGTTATTTGTGTTCTTTTTGGTGATGGCCATTCTGACAGGTGTGATATGATATCTTATTTTGATTTTGATATTAATTTCCCAGATATTAGTGATGTTGAGCAACTTTTCATGTTCCTGTTGGCCATTTGTATTTTCTCATTTGGAAAAATGTCTGTTCAGTTCTGTCCATATTTTAAATGGGTTGTTGCATTGTTTGCTTTTTAATTGAAATACAGTTGACTTTAAATACTGTATTAGTTTCTGATGTATAGCATAGATGGACTTGGAGGGCATTATGCTAAGTGAAATAAGTCAGACAGAGAAAGACAAATACTATATGATAGCACTTATATGTGGACTCAAAAAATACAACAAACTAGTGAATATAACAGAAAAGAAACAGACTCACATATGTAGAGAAGGAACTAGTGGTTATCAGTGGGGTGAGGGAAGGGGGAGATGGAAGATGGAGGTGGAGGATTAAGAGATAAAAACTATCAGGTATAAAATAAGCTGAAAGGATGTATTATACAACATGGCAAATATAGTCAATATTTTATAATAACTATAAATGGAATATAACCTTTAAAAATGTAAATTACTATATTGTATACCTGTAACATATAATATTGTACATCAACTAAACTTCAATTTTAAAAATATAATATTGCAAAAGAAATACACAAATAAAAAACAATTAAAAAGTACACTAGCAAAAAACAAAGAATACTACTAGAAACTTCCATATTCCCTTGATTCAGATTTACCAGTTGTTTTTATTTGTTCCAGTTTTTTATTGCCTTTTGTCCCTCCCTTTCTCCTCTGTGTGTGTATATACACACACACATGACTTTGTGTGGACCCCTGTTTTCATTTCATTTCCCTTGGGTAGATTTCTATAAATTGGGGCATGATGTGGTGAGTTTGTTTAACTTTTTAAGAACTTGATGAACTATTTTGAAAGTAACTGTATAATTGTATGTTCCAAATACCAATGTATGAAATGTTCCAGTTTCTCCATATCTTGCACAGTGCTGCTTATAATCTTGTCTTTTTTGACAAAGCCATTCTACTAGTGGGTATGAAATAGAATCTCATTGTGGATTTAATTTACATTTACCAAGGACTAGTGATTTTGAACATCCTCTGCTAGACTGTGGGTCATTTGTACATCTTCTTTGGAGAAATGTCAATTCAAATCCCCCTTTGGATTGTTGTCTTCTGTGTTATAACAGATCATATTTTCAGAAGACAAGTCCTTTATCATATGTATCTTGGTTTTCTGTTTCTTTCTCTTCTAGTCTGACAATCTCTGTGGTTTTTTTTTTTTCTTTCTTTTTTTTAGCAAGAGAAGGAATAATTTACTATTTGAAGCAAGTAAGGAAAACACTGGGGATCTTTCTCAAAGTAGTGTCTCCTTGAACAGCAAAATTGGGGAAGGTTTAAGCTAAGGGTACATGCATATACATGTAAAGGCTTAAGCAGAGGAGAATTCAGCATAGAATTGGGGCAAAGGTTGACAGAGTCCAAGCTTTAGTTGATTGAAGTCATGAGGGTCAGAAAAGGTCAGCAGCATCATTCCTTAGGTTCTAGCCAGCCTGGGATCTCAGCATGTAGTTACTGTCCTCCACCTGGTTGGGGGCCTTAGTTCCTACAGACCTCAAAACAATCTCTGTTATTTGAATAGACTATTTACTTCATTCATATGTAATATATCATTGCTTTTGTATCTGGCACTTTGCTTTTTATTTTCTGTTTTTCTCATATATAAAGAGATCCCTCTGTTCTTTCTCTTTCGAGTTATGTCTTAGCAGTTATTCTAGGGATGACAGTATGCATCTTATTACTCTTAATCAAAGTCTATTTCAAAATAATACACATTAATTTCTGGTAAAATTTACTTTGTTCCAGTATAGCTCCTTCTCTTCTTTGTGCTATTGTTGTCATGTTACATCTGTACATGTTACAACAACTCAACAATACAGTGACATAACTATATTCTATATAATCTTAAGTCCTCAGTCTTTATATGAGAACGTCTTTATTTTGCCTCTTTTTTAAGAGTATTTTTGCTGGATATGGAATACATGGTTAACAGTTTATTCTTTAATCACTTTGAATATGTCATCCCACAAACCTTTGAATTCCAATTTTTTTTGGTGAGAAGTCAGCTGTTAATGATAATTTTGGTCTCCTTTTCTGATAGGTTGTTTTTCACTTACTGCTTTCAAGATTTTTTTTTTCTTAGTTTTGTCTTTAACAGTTTGACTTTGATGTGTATAAGTGTGTGTCCTTGAGTTTTTCCTACTTGGGATTTGTTGAGCTTCTTGGGGCTGTAGATTGATGTTTTTGATCATATTTGAGAAGTTCTTTGCAATTATGTCTCCAAATATATATATTTTTTGCCCTTTCTCTCTCTTCTTCTTCTAGGATTCTTTTTCACATGTGTGGGCAAATATATGTATGTTCATGTATGACTGAAGTATTATGCTGTACACCAGCAATTGACACAACATTGTAAACTGACTATACTTCAATAAAAAATACATACACAAAAAATTGCCATATGGTATCACTCATATATGGAATCTAAAAAGAGAAAAAAAGAAAAATGAACTTATTTACAAAACAGAAACAGACTTACAGACATAGAAACAAATGTATGGTTACCAGAGGGGAAGGAGGTGGGAAAGGATAAATTGGGAGTTTGAGATTTGAAGATACTAATATATATAAAATAGATAAAGAACAAGTTTCTTCTGTATAACACGGGGAACTATATTTAATATCTTGTAGTAACCTATGGTGAAAAAGAATGTGAAAATAATTATATGCATGTTCATGTATGACTGAAGCATTATTCTGTACACCAGAAATTGATACAACATTATAAACTGTAAAAGAGTGTGGGTTTTAATCTGAGGCTCAAGGGAATCCATCAAGGGATTTAAGCAGAGGAGATACGTGATGCAATTTATTTTGTAAAATTTTACTCTGGCTCCTGGGCAGAAAGTGGACTGTGGAGTGTTAAGAGTGGAGGCAGGGAAACCAGTTGCAATAATCCATGCAAGAGATGATAGTGGATATATCAAGATTGTGTTAGTGATAAAGGTTGTGAGAAGTGATTTCATTCAAGGTGTATATTAGAGAGGAAGAGCAGATTTGTGACAAAAATGAGCAAGTACATTATAAGCAGTAAGCACAATCAGGAATTATGCATAAGTTTGGGCCTGCAGATGAAAAATTTTTGTAGTGTGTAGATGGCATTTAAAGCCATAGAACTGGATGAGAAAATCTAGGAAGAAAATACATGTAGAAAAAAGTCACATCCTCTGATTATCATAAGGAATATAAACACACTTTTGAAAGAAGTGAATCATAAAATACATAGCAAAAGCTAGAAAACTAAAGTATGAAGAACAGTAATTATATAAAACACGTTAGAATTAGGAAGAGTATATTTTATATAAACAAATTTCAATGTTATAAATTCATTTATTAAAATCAGCAGGCAAGTGTCTGAAGCATCAGGGAAACAGTAATGAAGAGTACAGATAAAGTCTCTGTCCTTGTGGGGCTCACATTCTACTAAATGAGATTAAAATAAACAAGCAAATAAATCAATATATAATATAACTTCAGATAGTAATAAGTACTATCAAAGACTATAGAGCCAACAACTACTATATATAAAATAGAAAAATAAAAAGTTCCTACTGTATAGCATAGGGAACTATATCCAATATCTCGTAATCACCTGTAACAAAAATAATATGTATAAATGTGTGACTGAATCACTATGGTGTACACCAGAAACTGACACAAATTTGTAAATCAACTATACTTCAATAAAAAATAAAATAAAATAAGAATATAGAGCCAATTGAGGAGATAGACTGACTGTCAATAAAGGTCTCTCTGAGGAGAAGATATTTGAAGAGATTCCTAAATTCAAGTTGCAAGAGGGATCTAAAACAATGGCTCAGAAATATGAAAGTAAAAGGATAAGTATCAACAAAAAGAAAATTGTAGTTATAATAGTTATGTCAACCAAAATTGAATTTACATACACATATTAAACAAAACATAGGGGAAATACTTCATTAAAAGTATAATTCAAAATGAATTTCTATTGGTTATTTTTTAGGAGATAACACAACATTAAAATACATAAGAAAATTGGAATAAATACAAAAAAAGAAACATAATTGACAAAATTTACCAAGGATGGAGAGAATCTGAACAACTAAATTGAATAAAGCTGATCTAATAGATTTGTATCAAACTCTGCCACCTGATATCAGAAAATGTACTTTTTTTATTTGCCATTAGAATATTTACATATTTGGCTGAATATTGGGCCACTATGAAAATCTCAGTAAATAAGAAAATGTAAAAATAATAAAACCCACCTTGTTTTTGATAATTTCTTCTTATAAGTATTATTTATTTGGTATATTTTAATGCCATTATTTTCTCATATACATTTATTACATTTATATCTTCACTGTGCAATTAACATTAAAATATTATTGACTTACCTATAGTCCCATATAGTGTTTTCTCCCTTGAAATTATTTTTTTCTAATGTTAATATGATTATTTCTGTCTTTTTGTATCAGATTCTTCTTATATTTTTATTTTGAGAGGTTGCATAGCATAGAAATTAAGAGTATATGTTTTGGAATCAGTCTGCTTGGATTAAAATAAATATTATACCCCTTGATAGTCCTGAAACCTAAGAAAACCTTATCCTTTCTTTTCCTCAGTTCTGATTTGTTAAATGATGTAATGTTTGCACTGAACTCATACAGCTGTATGAATTAAGGTAATTTATTAATGTAAAGTATTTATAAAGTGTGTATACCACATAGTAAGCCTTCATTAAATGTTAGCTCTTATTATTACTTTCATTCTTTGAGTCATGGTGTGTATCTCTTGATAGAATGAAGTAATATATTTTGACCATGTATGATCATTTTTCTTCTAATTGATATTTATAAGATTTATATTTATTTTTGTAATACATGGTTAGTCTTAATTATGTCAGCTTTTTAAACATTTTTTCATGAATCCTTTGATTTTAGTTATTATTTATTGTCCTTTGATTTCAACTTTGAAGACTCCCTTTAGTATTTCTTATATGACAGATTTGCTAACAATGAATTCTCCTATTTTTTTTTTTAATCTGAGAATTCTTAGTTTCTCTTTCAGAAGGAAAATTATGGTATGAAATTCTTTGTTGACTTTTTTTTTCTGTCAGTACTTTAAATTTTATCTGGCTTCCATTATTTCTGATTAGAAATCAGCTGTTAATCTTACTGAAGATTCTTCATATGTGATGAATCACTTATCTCTTTATGCTTTTAATAGTCTCTGCCTTTGGCTTGAAACAATTTGATTATGATGTGCTTGCCTAAATTTGTACATGTTTGAGTTACCATTTGTACTTCATTGAGCGTCTTGGATGTGTAGAATGCTATTTTTCATCAAATTTTGGAAGTTTTCAAACATTATTTCTTCAAACATTCTTTGCAATTCTTTGTCTTTCTTCCTTGGTACTTCCTTTATGTGTATTTAGTATACTTGATGGTGTCCCACAGGTCTTGGAAGCTCTGCTTATTTTTTCTCTCTTTTTTCTTGTGTTTTTCAAATTAAAAATTTTAAATTGAACTGTTTTCAAATTTGCTGTATATTTGTTCTATTAAAATCTACTGTTGAGCTTTCTTGTGAATTTTTATACCAGTTATCATACTTCTCCACTCTAGAATATCTATTTTTTAAATTTTGTATCTCTTTATTCATGTTCTATATTTGGTGAAACATCATCCTTTTTTTTTTTTTTTTTTTTTTTTAGTTCTTTGGCATGATTCTTTTAGCTCTCTCTTTATAGCTGATTTAAAATCTTTGTCTAATAAGTCTAATGTCTGGGCTTCCTCAGAGTTTCAATTTTTCCTTGTGTATAAATTGTATTTTCTAGTTTCTTTGTATGTCTTCTAATTTTTTAAAAAATTGGACATTTCATGTATGTGGCAACTTTTGAAACTCTATTCCCTCACCTCAGGGTTTGTCATTGTCACTGTCTTTTGCTCTTGTCATTTTTGCAGTTTATGTGTTTAATGACTTCTCTATACTAATTCTTTAAAGTCTAACAAACAGCCTTAGTAAGTCAAAATACATGATTGCAACTGATTGTTTTTAATCAACACCCTGGGGATTGTGATTTTCCCAAAGAGGGGGCTTCTAGTCAAGTCAAGTAACAACAATGCCCTGTGAAAGGATCATGTTAAGGGAGCTACAAGACAGTCTTAATAGTGATAACACTCTGGTGATACAACTTTCTATGGAGTTCCAATCTCAGTCTGTACCCTTTTAAGTGTACTGCAGCACTGAGATGAGATGGATCAGAGTAGGTTAAGTCATAACATCTCTAACCCTGGTGTTCTTACTGAGGCTTGGTAGTTTTTCTTAGATTGCATAGTTTTCCAAGTTCTGGAAAAGTTTATTTTTTCCATATTTGGGAGCATTTTCACTAATTTTATGGATAAGAGGACTTAAGAAGTTCCTGATTCCAACATTCAAAAAAACTCACCTCTCAGAGCATTCCATCTTGACCCCTACTATAATATTTCTTCCACGTGTTCATTTCACCTGCATTTGAATATCTTTAGTGACACAAATCATGGACTGCAAAAACATCATTTCTACTTTGAACAACAATTTCTATTAGAAAATCCTGCCTTACATTATCTTTCTGGGGCTTACTTACCTTGATCTAGTTCTGTCATATGGGGCCATTGGGACCACATATTTTTCAATGTTAGTAAGTTCAAGACTCAAGTGCCTTTGTTGCCTCTTTCTATGCTCAATGACTCACCACACTGAGCCCCAAAAGGTTTCATGGTCTAAGCAGGCAAGCTATACCAATCGATTGAAGTTGACCTTGGAAATAAAACCTATTTGCCACCCAGGATTTAATCTGTTTACATCATTTTCTTTCATATAATTGAAAGATTTATTTATTATTTGTCTTTGATAAAAGTAAGTGCTTACTATGTTCCAGGCATTGTGTTACATACTTTGTATACATGATGCCATTCACAGAAACCTTATAAATCAGATAATATTATATAATCAACTTTAGGCAAGGATGTAGTGGTACAGAGTGATTAATAGAGCCAAGATTAACAATTAGTAAATGATAGTTCCTAGATTCTGAGATCTGTCTAATTTCACATCCTTAGTTTCACCTTTACTTTTCAGAAATGTACCCAGCTACTTTTTAAATTTCATATCTCTAATGCATAGTAATATAATGATGTTTCTCCATGTGAAATTGATGAGTTAAATTTTAAGAACCCAGCATAAACTTACAGAGGTGGGAATTTACTGAATGTCAGAACTGTGACTAAAGTACAGGGTTTCTGATGATCAAACCTACTCTTTCCTAATGACATAAGGATTTCCTCATGGAGCATGATTTTTTAGGCCATGCTGGTCCACTCTCCTCATTTTACAAAGGAGAGAACTAAGAACTGAGACCTAGGGAAAATAAGAGACTTACAATCACATGGTTAGTGGCAAAGCCTTGACTAGACCACAGGATTTTAGACTGTTCAGTGTTCTTTCTCTATACTGCATTTTCTAAGGTCATCAGAATTAAAATTTTATTGTCTGTCATGTAAGTGGCCTTACTGTATAAAATAGCCATTAACATAGCCAGAAAAACTAGCTTTCCAATTTCAAAGAAGCATTTCAGAATGTGTGAGAAATTAGAAGAGTAATAGTTTGAAAAAATAGTGGAATCTAGAAATAATAACTACATTTGATCCTTCTAAATTTGTTGAGAATTTTTAATATCTAAAAATCTAATCCTAGGTCCCTGGTGACTCTAAAAGACAAAAGGGTTTCAGCTGTGCAAACCAAATTTAAAGGATTTACAATGCAGTCTGTATAAAACCAATGACCAAGATTTGTTCTGGAAACCACAGGCTTCCTATAAAGAACAAGAGATGGCACTACAGGAGGAACAAATTGCATACAAATGTCACCTGCAGCTTATACACAATGGGTGTTTCATCTATTTTTGAGGACACACTCTCTTAATACTTCCTGGCTACCTATTGAGGACTCTGATCTTTCACCACCTTTCAGCTATTTGGTACTTGTTTTGGATCTGACCCTCCTTCCTGCACTCATGCCACCAGCCCCAGTTTTGTCTCATTTGCTTTTGGACTGCCATGTGGTCTACAACATCTTCATTTTTATTCCCCTTAGCTTTTTTATTCCCATGCTATTCTTACACTGAGCTTCTGACCACTTAACCCTAATCAGCTTACAATGTCTAAGGCTTCAGACTTCAAATCTTACTGGTACTGCCAGGCTCGGCTCGTCTTACTAAGTTCACTGTGTCCTAGAGGCTAGAACCTCAACTAAGGAAATTTACTGTTAGAGGAGAAATAAAGGAAAGCAGAACTTTTCCTAGGAAGCCAGTTCTAGTCTGCATGCAGTGCAGGGATGAGTCAATGGTATGTGTGCTTGACTCATAATCAGAGACAGCTAGAATGGAACACACAAGGGAAGGAGAGAGAGTTCTCCTTTTTCTATTTAGTCATTTTAAATAGAAATATACATAGATATTTCAAATTTTTATCTGGTTTGTTTGATATATTTTCACCAAATATGAAATACACATTTTGGATGGTCTGTATTAAGATATAGGCTCTGTAGTACATGTGAAACTCAATTTGGGGACACTGGGTGACAGATACCTTCCAGAAAAATTGAGAATGTGTTTTTTAACAAATTTGTAAGAATATGTTTTGAATGGTCAATCTATTCTTTTTGAGGGGAGGCAGAGTATCTGGAGTTTCCTTCAAAGAGACAGGCATTTTAATACTGATGTACAGTGAGAAATCCATGTAATTGCTACCTGGAGAAGAGACATTGTATTCATACTAAGATCCTATGGATAGAAAACACAAATGAGGATTTTATATTTGGCCCTCAAATTGAAAATCACAAGGACAGACACTGAATTACAAGGTCTTATTATGAATTAAGGTTCTTCTTAAGTAAGTATTTCAATGTAGTGTTTCCTAGAATAACTGCAGAGATTGATTTATTTACAAATGGCCAACAAGTCTCTTAGGCTACATGTAAAATCAAGAAGGACCACTAGAGGGAAATATGGGGGAAGGTAGAACAGAATAACCAAGAAAGTAAAATTTTGGAGCCACAAATGTAGCTGATATCTTCCAAATCCATTTAAGCAAATGGGAGAAATGTAAGCAGAAGTGTAGACCAGATCATGGTCACATGGTCAAGTGTTAGGAACACAGGCAGGAAAACTCCATGGGGACAGATGATTTTAAGGAGGTTGTGGTAGCAGCTGACTTTGTCATTATGTGATATGACATAAAACCCTAGGAATTTTCCCCTTTGTTTCTTGGTGTGTCTGTTTTTTTCAGTGGGTCCTTCCCAGTCAGATCTTCATATTATTTTTCAGATTGTACTCTATTATTCTTAATCCTTATCAGAGCTCAGCTGTTACCATATGATCCAGCAATCCCACTCATGGGCATATAGCCAGAAAAAATCTAACTCAAAAAGTTATATGCATCACAATGTTCATAGCAGCACTATATACAACAGTCAAGACATGGAAACAGCCTAAATGTCCATCAACAGATGAGTAGATAAAGAAGATGTAGCATATATATATATATATATATATATATACACACACACACACACATACATACACACACACGCATACATACATACATACACACACATACATATATATACATATACACACACACATATGTATACACACATAATGGAATAGTACTCAGCTATAAAAAAGAATAAAATAATGCCATTTGCAGCAACATGGAAGGACCTGGAGATTATCATACTAAGTGAAGGAAGCTGGAAAGAGAGAAAAATACTCGATGATATCACTTATATGTGGAGTCTAATAAAAGATAGAAATGAACTTATTTACAAAAAAATATATATATAACTGAGTCACTTTGCTGTACACTTGAAACTAACATGACATTGTAAATCAACTATATTTCAATTAAAAAGAAGAGCTCAACTGTTAAAATATGCTGATACTCATTGTAGTTTTGATTTGCAATTCTCTAATAGCAACATTGAACATTTTTTCATGTGCCTCTTGGCCATTTGTGTGACTTCACTGGAGAAATGTTTGTTTACATCTTCTGTCCACTTTTTTATTGGGTTATTTCTTTTGTGTTATTAAATTGTATGAGCTGTTTTCTATTCTGGAAATTAAGCCCTTGTCAGTCACATCATTTGCAGATATTTTCTTCCATTCCATAGGTTTTCTTTTCATTTTGTTTATAGTTTCCTTTGCTGTGCAAAAGCTTATAACTTTAACTGGGTCCTATTTGTTTATTTTTGCTCTTATTTCTATTGCCTTGGTAGATTACTCTAGGAAAATGTTGCTAAGATTTATGTCAAAGAATGTTTTGCTTATATTTTCTAGTAGGAGGTTTATAGTGTCTTAACTTAAGTTTAAGTCTTTAAGTCATTTTGAGTTTATTTTTTTGTATGGTGTGAGAGAGTGTTCTAATTTCATTGATTTACATGCAGCTGTCTAGCTTTTCCCAACACTTGTAGAAGAGACTGCCTTTACTCCATTTCGTATATTCTTGTCTCCTTTGTTGAAGATTAATTGACTGTAGTAGATGTGTGGGTTTATTTCTGGGCTCTCTATTCTGATCCATTGATCTGTATGCCTATTTTTATGCCAATACCATGCTGGTCATCATTAAAAAGTCCACAAATGATAAATGCTGGAGAGGGCATGGAGAACAAGAAACACTCCTACACTACTGATGGGAGTGTAGTTTGGTGCAGTCACTATGGAAAATGGTATGGAATCTCCATACTGGTAAGTCTTCCAGTGACTCCTTAAAAGTTGCTGGAAGACTTACCATATGATCCAGCAATCCCACTCCTGGGCATGTATCTGGAAGGAACTCTAATTTGAAAAGATACATGCACCCCAGTGTTCATAGCAGCACTGTTTACAATAGCTAAAATATGGAAGCAACCTAAATGTCCATCGATAGATGAATGGATAAAGAAGATTGGTATATATATAATGGAATACTACTCAGCCATAAAAAAGAATGAAATAATGCCATTTGTAGCAACATGGATGGACCTAGAGATTAACATATTAAGTGAAGTAAGTCAAAGAAAGACAAATATCATATGATATCACTTATATGTAGAATCTAAAGAAAGATATAAATTTAATTTACAAGCCAGGAATAGATTCGCAGACATAGAAAATAAACTATGGTTACCAAAGGAGAAAGGGGGAGGGGATAAATTAGGAGCTTGTGATTAACATATACACAATATTATATATAAAACAGATAAACAACAATGACCTACTGTATGGCACAGGGAACTATATTCAATTTCTTATAATAAGCTCTAACAGAAAAAATCTGAATATATATATGTACATCTATAACTGAATTTTTTTGCTGTACACCTGAAACTAATATTGTAAACAGTAAAAACAAACCACCCTCCCAAAAAACTAATCATTTGGTGCTATTTATCAAAGATTTGAACAGTTTTATATACATTTTTTTTTCCCCAAAAAGTTGCTGGAAGGAAAAGTAAAGTTGCTTACAATTTGAAAAAAAAAAGACAAAAAAGAATTTGAAAAGGATTATATATGTCTATATTTTTATGTATGTGTATAATTAAGTCACTATGCTGTAAACCAGAAATCAACACAACATTGTAAACTGACTGTAGTTCAATAAAAACATTTTTAAAAAAACAAAGAAATGCTGGGCTCCCATGACCTGAACTTCTTAACTTGGTTTTGCCTGTGGCAGTGCAGAGGGCATTGAATATTTGCGACCAAAATCACATCCTGTGTGCTGGTGCACAGGCAGTTATTCACACCAGACAATTCACCCTCTCAGCCCATTGTTTAACAGGAAGAAACTCAGCCTTTTTCATGCTAGGTTTGGAATTAACACCTAGGTATTTGGAGATCCAAATTGTATCCTCTAGTTTCTGTATTTTACTGCTGTTCTTACTGCTGAATAAATTGTCTACATAGCAACTATGAGCTTGTTTTTTTCTGGCACCAGTAGCCTGAAATTTACCTTCATCTCTGCTCCATCAGGTAGGTATTCCTGGATTGTTTGTAGGAAGAGCAAGCCTAAAGCATGGCAAAGTGGTAAAAGTTTTAAACTGTTTCTAGAAGGCCAATTAGTCAGAAAATATAATTAAGCTGCATGCTATACTTCAGGTTGTCTCTCTCTTGGCTATTATCAGGTATTTTATACTGGATTATATTTCCAGATCTATCACTAATGAGCTCTGATGCCTTGGGAAAGTCATTTTGTCCCTTAAATCCCTAACTTTCCTCATCAATAAATTAGAAGAGTTTGATTATATTTGATAATTTCTAGCTCTTTCTTTCTCCTCTAACATTATTTGACTCTGACTTATAAATGAATGAGAAGACCTTTATTGATTTACCACTGTTTACAAAAAGCACAGGTTTCTCAACATTTTCCATCCCAAACAATGACATATTTTAGAGCTGTGATCCTCAAAATTTTTCTACCTCAATAAATATTAAATATGGCATCTACAGGTGTGACATGCTTCCAGAAATGATCAGAGCTGCATATAACTTCCTTTATGCTTGCTCTAATCTCAGCCACTTATTTCCTGTTTAAGAATGTACAGTGCATAAGCTGGTTTGAGTGATATTATTATTGGGAAAACCTGGAATTATTGCTATGTATGTATAAAATAAGTAAATTATTTGTAACATTGGGGCTTTATGATTGTTAGTGAATTACTGGTGACAGATCACAACACATATGTGGATCACTGAGGTTTAGAAACATTAGTGTGAAGGTTAGTGGACTGGTGAAAAAGAGATTATGGGTTTCAGTTCCAGTTTTTGTATTAACTAGTTGTGTTGTCTTTGGAGAAACATTTTATCTCTCTGAGTTTCAGAATCTTCTCATTTGAAATAAGGAGACAGACCTAAACAATCTCTATTGTTTCTGTTATATCTATCCTTCTCTAAGGATGAGGACCTTCTGTAGTTTGCACACTATTTATGCCATCCCTTCTTTTCCTGCCCTAGGGAAAAGATCCTAGACTAGGCCTAGGATCAGAAAAGCATTGCCTTTCTTTTCTTACCCCTGCCCTTGTACAACATAATACAAATTATTTAATCTTTCTGAAACTCCCTTTCCCCAGCTGTGAAGTTAAGAGACTGCTACCCACCTCCCAAGGCTGTTGTGAGAACTGATTTAGAGTAATGTATATATAATCTATATAAGACACACAGTGTGTTACCTAACCCCCAGTTAGTACTAGATACATGGATATATAAATATTTCTTTCCCTATTCCCATTCCTACTTCCTTCACCATCTTATATTCTTTCCTGCTCCCTGCTCTCTCCCTTATCTTTATGTGCTCTGTGTTCCTTTCTTTCCTTATTTCTTAGCAATAGTTTCTGTCCCAATGAATCCCTTTATAGTCACACAATCTACCTCTTGCTGAGTTCTTTCATTCCTCCTAGAACTGATAAAAATGGTTATTAAAAATTATTTTTACAGTTGCTAAATATTTGTCTTTCCTGCTAGACTGTATGCTCCAAAAGCATGTGTGTGCACTTGTGTGTAATAGTACATACATTAATAAATATTTGTTGAGTGAATGAATTACCTCATTTCAATTAGCTGCCACATTGGTATTGGTCAGGGGGCTAAGCATGTTTCTTGTTGTATATCAGGAGCATTGCTTACCAGAACATTCTGGAAGGTATAGGGGAAACTGTATAAACTTTATTTGGCCTGTTTTTCATTCTATATTTTCTCCTTTCTTATTTTGGTCTTAATTGAGAAAATGATGCAGATAAAGCAGAAAATTTTTGTCATTTGGAGTTTTTATTCAAAGAAAATTACTTTCCCAAGACTTTATTTTTAACAATGAGTATTTTGGTCACATTGTATGTATTAATATACATGCAACATAAAAGTTGTAGGATAGAAGCAGGAGGGCACATGACTCACTGCCTTACAGTTAGCACATCTCCAGTTTCCAGATGAGAAAATTGAAGGGAGAAAAGTTAAGTTAAAGTACTGCAGGAAGTGAGTGACAGTAGGAACCAGGACATGGTTCACAAACTAAAATGCTTCTATACTATCTGTTATTGTTGATTTTAGTAAATTTCTAGTGAATTTTAAGGAATCATAATATGTACTAATACATTAAATGGTCTGATATGACACAATAATTTTTCAAAATGCTTCTTAGGTTATAAATTTTGGTTTTTCTAACCTGCTATGATCACTAAGTAAAAGCCAGTCCATTAACTTTAGTGTTGAAAACTGAGATATACTGAGGTAGATATTATTTTAAAATTATGATAGTTACTTTTAATTATGAAGCATAAATTATCTTGGAATAAAGTATGAATTCATGTAGCTTGTCCTTTGCTCTTATAGAAGTTCTGTGGAATTGACATTTTTAACAGTAAGTCACCTTAGGGAAAAGGTTGAAGCCAGCAACCCTAACTTCTCAAAAACTAATTATATATTTGTTGATAATATCATTTAGCACATATGCTAGTTCTTAATCTGTAATTTTAAGTACAAATATGGAAATCACCTAAATTAAATTACTTTCATTGCTCTATCCATAATTTATTTGGAATGCTTATTTCAAGGCCTGTTAGGCATCTAACCTTGAGCTGAATGCTGTAGAAGACACCATAAGTGGTCAAGAAGTCCCAGTTCTTTCAATCAGCTACACTGTAGATGAATAGGCCAAGCTTAACGCTGCCAGAGATATTTTCTCAAAGTGTTACTAGAATTTAGAACAAAGAAAAGCTTTTCATTAGCTTGAGATCTAAACTCATTAAATCATGAGTAGTGACAATTGTTTGTTTATTTATTTATTTACTTATTTACTTACTTACTTACTTACTTACTTACTTATTCATTCATTTACTTATCTACTTGTTATTAATTTTTGCCAAGAGAGATTATTCGATATTTTAAGGTTTTGTTCTGGGAGATGGAGAGTACTTGGGATATGACATTGCAGACAGCAGAACTTTGACAAAGAGAAAAAATACAGAAAATAATTTGGCTCAGAAAAAGGGAAAATTTCATAGCAACTAGAGTGTTCTCACATTTAGAAACATTGTATTAGAAATATTTCAGAAAAGAGTGTCATTTGGGTAGGAAGAAAATCTAGATAATAATCTTAACCCTAGGACACATATATTTATTCTGAAAAATATTCTATATAACATATAATTATCAGGTAGGTGATAATTTTTCAATTCTTAAGTATTCAGATGAAGCATGACAACTATCTTAAACTTTTTATCTGAAGACTTTAATCATCTACTTTGGACTTACAGAAAACCTCAAACTTCCATATCAAATGACCAACAAAATTTTCTGAAAGCAGATTTTCCTACTTAGAAAAGTGTAGTTTTATACCATTTTCTTTCTTCAGTCCATAAAAAAAGTCAAAAAAGGAGAAAGAAGTAGAATCAGTGTGGGGGGGGTACTAGGAGAGAGCTGATAGCAGAACAGAGTGAGGTGAACAACACAAAGTAGAGGAACCAATAAATACTACTGACTGATTTACAGAAATGCAAGGGTGCAGTTAGTTGCCTTTCTGTCTACTGAGAAGGAAGGCTTCTTGTGCATCCTTTCTTTGTGAGTCCTTGAACTGCTCATGATCTATATTTATTTTTGTAGTGAGGGGGATCTGAAATAATCTTCAATGACTATGCCTGAATTTTGTCATGATTTCTCTGAACAATATTCCTGGACATCAGCTTCATCCTCACATGACTGGCTTAGATATTTTACTGAGTTTTATTTCTGGTACTAAAGCCCAGACAAAAATGTCAGTTCAGTAAAATGAAACCCCTATATTGCTTTTATCTGTAGGCTCTGGGACTTGGATTTATTTTTTTTTTTTTTGAAATATTACTAGCTATTGGCTTTTTCTTGGATTTACCCCTTGGCTAACTGAGATGTTATAATCCTGTAGCTGACACTTTTGTCTGGCTATTCAACAACCATTACTCTCTTATTTCTTGTTAAGAGGGTCTTAGTTTTGATCCATGTTGTGATTATGACTTGTTTTCTTATGAATGATCCAGTGCCCAGGCTTGAGAGTTGATCTTTGAATACTATAAGCCAATGCTGGTAATTTCATTCTTGCTAGTGATTTGCTTAGGAAGTATCATATCAGTCTATTCTAGCTAATAAGAACTAAGACACTCTCTGGGATAAGGAGTGCTTGATTTCTGAGAAGGAAGAGATAGTTTCTTTTCTACCTTTCCACGTCCATGCATGGGTATATGATGCCTAGAGCTTACTGTACTTATTTGTAAGAATGAGGAAAACTTGTAAACACCCTGATGATGTGGGAGACACCCAAAGACTCTGACTGATTGAAGAAACCAGGAAGTTGATGTCTTCCTTCACACCAGAACACAGTCACTGAATTAAATGACACAGAACCGGAGACATTAAAGCAGAAAAAATGTTCTTTCTTGTTAGCTGAATAGATACTGCTGAATTTGTGTAAGTTCATTATGCATATGGTGCCACTCACTGTACCTCTTTACATTTAGAGTTTACTATGCTTTTATATCAAATTTACCATTTCATTCCCACAACAAATGATTTAAAGTAGATCTTATTTAACCTAATAATCTTAATTACATAATCTTTATTTTAGCCTAACCATATTGCTTCCACTCTGAACCTGTATTCTAGTTCTGATAACTGGGTTCTTGCCTTATTTCTGTAGCTTTGTACCTATCCCATTTCTACTCATTGGGGGCTGTTATCTTAATCTTTTACCTAAGTTATCCTGCTCCAACTTTAGATGTGGCTCCCAATATATCTCATTTGTAGGAAAAGTAGTATATTCATAACAGTAACTACTTATAAAGTCAAGTTATATAATCTCAAGTGTTTGAATAACAAAGGAATATTGCTATTTGCATAAGAACATAACCAGATGTCCACCCGACTTTGTGAATGTTAATCATGGCTGAATCTGTCCAGAAAAATTATTTTATACAGAAAACCAAACCTGTTTGATGAAAAAATTGATGCAATTATTAATCATGTATCAAATAAAAATCACATTCAAAGTAAAATAATGTTGGCATGATAAAATATATCAAAATAATTGTCACTTGATGGAGGTCAGTGACAACTCAGATATGCTGAATAAAAGAATATGCTGGGATAAGATAGTATCAAATAGATTCTAATTTAAGTGTTCTGGAATGGGGTTCTGGGCACTGGTATTCTTTAAAAGTTACCTGGGTTAATCTAACATACAGTTAGGTTGAGAACTATTGGTATTGAAAGAAAAATAGTGTGATGATTTTTGAGAAAGGAGCTATATTCATGCCGAAATTCTACTTTAAGTAAAAAAAGGAGAATTTCCATATCTAGTCTAACAATTACTATTTACTACAAGGACAAAAAAATACATATGTTGAAGTTGAGTGGTGGTAAAAATGTATTTTATTTTAATATTAGTTCAAGCTTTACACTGGCACATTATATCAATCATTTATCTCTATTGTCTCTTCTTGCACCTGCTATGACATCTCCCTCCCCCAAACCTTCTGTAGTTATTTGCATGGTCATGTCCTTACAGCTATAATCTTTATATTATCTATACCTGAGGGCTTTCTTGAAATGTCCTAAGATATTGTAAGTTCCTGGAGGTCAAGGGTTATCACTTTTTCATCATTATATTTTACATAATAAAATAATAGGTGCTTAATATTTGTTGACTAAATAGATGTGATAGTTAATAATTCAGCCTTTTTGACAATTGAAACTGATTCTTCCTTATCAGTCAAAACAGTAAGATTAGGCTATATATTGCTTAATGCTGGTGATTAAAAGTATGACTTGATGTCATTTTCACTTACAATTTTTTGAAAAGTTAAGATCATGTGTAGAAGTGTCATAAAGAGAATTACATAGAACCTTTGTATTATATTTGGTTATGCTGCACAGCATATAAGTCAAAATGTATCAGCAAACACTGAGTATTTCTATCAATGTAGTTCTTATTTTCTATTCTAACATTTCCAGGAGAGATATAAAGGGAAATGTCATATGTGAAGATACAGAGAAACATTAAAATCCTTCTTGACAGCTCTAACTAGCATATTTGACTCATCTTCTATAGTAGAAGGCCCTGTTACTTAAGTTAGGAGACCCTATGATTCAGTGTTCTGTCTTTGATGAGTTTCCATGGTTACATTTTACTGAAATAGGAGTAGGGTTAACCAGGTATGGTTTTTACCCAAATAACACATAGCTGTTGGAAGTTTGTTTATCTCTTTTACATAGCTATCATTAACTAACCTTGTAATTATGTGCCAGTCTCTATGTTGGGCACCTCAGTTATGTGATCTCATTTTTCCTCATAACAGGTATGAAAGATTCGAATTATTTTCTCCATGTTTTTGATGAGGAAACTGAGTCTCAGAGAGGTTAAGTGGTTTTAACAATAGTTCACAGTTATGGAACACAATACCTACTGGACACTAAAAAGGAAGTTAAATAATGGCCTGTGAATTAAGTTCATAACTAATATTATTAAGCAGTGTTTGTAAGGCTAATATAGGGGTATATTAAAATACATTATTAGTCATCATACTTACCACAATTCAAATACTTAGGATCTTTCCACTTTAAGTTAAAAAAATAAATAAAGGGCCATAAACAGTTCTGATACCTTACATAATACTCTTTGTGGCTAAGGGTCTCATTGCCTAGAAACAGATTTCTAAAATGTTGAATTCACCAACCTGAGGGAGAAATTCAAGCAACCCTTGAGTTTGGAGTCTGTGCCAATATATCATTAGGAATATGATATATTACTGATGTTTCACTTTATGGTCCTTTAGTTGTGTTTAGCAAAAAAAAAAAATGCCAATGATACTGAGGTGTAGTATTGTCAAAACAGCACATGGAAGGTATGGATAGGAGAGGAGCTTCTTGAATAATTACAGTTGTTTACAAAATATTAAAATTATCTTATTTGTTCCAAATAAAACTTTTCATGAGGAAAAAATCTGTGTTATCTCAGAATGTAGGTGTTACATTACCTTGACCATGTTATTTGCAGCATATCTTGCATTGGTTAAAAGATATGTCAGGTACCCATGGATGGGATTCTGATGCTAAAGTGTAAAATAGAGAGCAGATGAGGATGTTTTAACACACAGCCATTTTTTTTTTAAAGTAGAGCTGGGTTTACCTTAGTTGGGCTTAAGGAATTGTTTCCAGGAAAAAGCTTTAACCAAAAATGGTAAAATAGTCTGAAAGATGATGCAGAAACTATTTGTGTCACCCAAATATCCCATGCTTTTTCAAATTGCTGTGTTTTTGCACATTTTCCACTGGCAAAATCTTACATTTTTTTCAAGGTCCATTTTAGACCTCCCTTATCTCCTGAGGATAAATAAATCTTTTCTTTTGTCTCATGACCAAAACTTTATCTTTATTTACAGCAATTATATTACCACTATTGTGATTGGGCCTGAATCCTCTGTAAGATTTTAACCTAAATGAGACAATGTAACCATAGACCACCTTTTTTTTTTCTGTGTCATACTTCAGTACCTATGATGTACAAAGTAGTATGTCATAAAGTGTCACCTAGTTAATAAATCAAAAAACTGAAATGAGAAACCAAGCCTTTATATCCTTAGTCTATGGCCATTCCAAAAGACCATGTGGCTGGTATAATTTTGTTCTATTTCAAACAGATATGTTTTTCTTTATAACTGACACACTAATCAAAAACATCTTGAGTAAATATCATGTTTCCTAGTGGCAATCTGACTTCCAGTTTCCCAAGCAAATTTCAATAGTTTGGATTTAGTGTATTCCAATAGGTGTAATGGCCTCTGTGCTCTTTTCTTTAAGAAGGTCCCATCTCTGAGGGAAAGCAAAGTCAATTCTTGGTGAATGGAGATCTCTATATAGTAAATTTCTGATTTTCTCCACTATTAGGTTTCTGTGTGCATATATCTGTATGAATATGCTAGTATGTGTGTGAGGGGGTGGATGAGATAAGACTTCAATTACACAGTGAGTCATCCAGATGTTTTAGAAATGCCAAAGCTAATTTTCTTTCCAGAATTGCTATTTCATATGAACATAACAGAAAAAAATTAAGTTTATTTTTGTTTTAAGTTTATTTTACCATCATCTTACAAATAACAAAAAAAAACTACTCATTTCCAAAAAGATCAAGAGATCAAAGCAAACTATGATTTAGTCATGATATAATCATAATGTGTGCCATTTTAAAATTCCAAATATATCAAGAGATGCTTTTAGCCACCACTCCAACCAGAATGTCCATTATTATTTTATGGAAAAAATACTGATTTGGGAGATAGCAAAGATCATCCACTAGATTCTAAAAGGTGTGGGAATAAAAAGGCTAAATGAAAGTTATTTTACTGCTCATGATCCTGTACACCTGAGTGACTAGAGTGTCAGTGGACAGAGAGCTAAAGTCTTTGAGATGTTCTGACAAGACAGGAAAGACAACCATCTGAGGCTGCACAGAACACAAAGGATTGGGTTAGTGGTTGCTGGCAAGTTTCTCTCAGAGCAACACAGCCTCAAGATTTAATGAAAGCTCCCTGCTGAGAGTAGGGTGATGTTTACTACAAATGGAATCAATGAGAAGGACATTTTGAGAGAAATAGATACCTCTTTGTTTTATTAAATGTTCAAAGCTGATGTGGCATTTACTCTATTATGAATACTCACTGAGTCTCAGATCAGATCCACAGTATGGAAACACTGAAAATGACACAGACATAAAGAGATGTTATTTTAAGACTTTTGCTCTCCAGTTGTTGGAAAGTAAATACTGGCTATTATATTCAACAGCTCATTTTAAGCCTGATTTCACATCTTCATAGTGTGCTTTTTTAAAAAGATGACCCTTGTATTATGAATGACTAAACTGAACAGAAACCATACTACTATCCCAAGGAATATAAACAAAGTAAGAATTCCAGCAATAAAGAGTTTTGTATAAATGCCTGCTTTCTACCCTACATTTTGCTTCCATCAAATACAGCAATATGGGATTCTACACATAAGCTTTATGAAGGCAGTGGTCATGCCTACTTTGGTTCATTTCTAGGTCATATCTTCAAGGCTCAATAGAGGGTCAAGAACATAGTAAACTTCTCAAAAATCAACTGGTGAATAAACCAGTGATTAAGAGCACACAGGGAGGAGAATTCAAGGTGGTAGCATATACAAATCCTGAACTCACCTCCTCCCACAGACACAACAAATCCACAACTACATGTGAAATAATTCGCACTGAAAGGCTGAAAGGGATCTGAGCACTGGATGAACAGAGCCTCCACAGCAAAGTGTAAAAGAACAGCATTGAGACAGGTAGGAGAAGCAGAGATATGGTCTTGCCAAGGGAAAAATAAAACACCCCAACTAGAGTGATCAACAATCAGGAAGGTCACAAAGGTACATATATTTTCTTTGAGGAATGAAGAATTTGAGCACAACATCAAGCACCCAAAACCTTAGATTCTGCACCAAAGAGACAGATCCCCAAAACACCTGGCTTTGAAAAACAACAAGGGATACAACCAGGAAAACTATAGAACTGCAGGGAACAGAAAATACACTCTTATAAATCTTGTGCACAGATTCACTTAACACAAAAACCAGTGCAAAAACACCTGATTGAAAAGTGCATAAACTCTAAGTGAAGAGGACTCACTTACTAATCTTGAAGTGTCTTCCAGAGAGGCAGGAACCAGTTGTAATGCTCCTCAAGGAGAGAGACACTTTAGGAGCCATTTTTGAAATCTTAGGCTACCTTGCTAATGCCAGTGGTGGTGGGTGCCATTTTGGGATTCTCTCTCTAATCTGTTAACACCAGTGAGTATGTTCTGCTGAGAGCCTTGCCCACCCCTGCACCTTGGCCAATCCTCACAGCTGGCTAAGTGATAATCCCATCCATCAGCATGCTACAATAGTAGTTGCAGCCAGAACCTACGGTTGGGCCAGGGGAGAGGCCCACACACTAGGGGGCTGCAACAGCAGCCAAAGCCCTGATACAACAGGAGGGTGCATGCAGCCTACATAGGGAATGCCCTTTGAGTGCCTGAATCTGGTGATCAGGTGTAATTTTGCTTCTTGGTGTGTGTCTCTTTGGACTTACAAAAAATCTCCTACATAAAGCCACACTTTCAAGACTGGGAGAGGTTGCTGATTTACATGGTACATAGAAGCAAAAACAGAGAATTAGGCAAAGTAAGGAGACGTAGGAATATATTCCAATTTAAAAAAAAAAACAAGAAAAAATTTCAGGAAAAGAACTAAATAAAATGGAGATAAACAATCTACTTGATAAAGAATTAAAAATAATGATCATAAAGATGCTGACTGAATGTGGGAGAAGAATAGATGAACACAATGAGAACTTAAAAAAAGAAATGGAAAATATAAGAAAATACCAAACAGAAGTTATAACTGAAATGAAAAATATACTAGAGGGGTTCCAAAGCAGACTGGATGAGGTAGAAGAAATAACCATTGAGCTGGAAGACAAAGTAATGGAACCTATCCAGACAAAGCAACAAAACAAACAACAAAAAAATAATTTTAAAATAGTGAAGATACCCCTAGGAAACTTTGGGATAATATCAAGCAGAATAGCATCTACATTACAGGGGTCCCAGACGTAGAAGAGAAAGAAAAGGGACCAGGAAACTTTTGAAGAAATAGTAGCTAAAATCTTCCTTAATTTGGGGAAAAAAAAAGACATCCAAGTACAGGAAGACCAAAGATTTCCAAATAAGATGAACTCAAAGAGACAAACACCAAAACACATTATAATTAAAATAGCAAAAGTTAAAGAGAGAATCCTATAAGCAGCAAGAGAAAAAAAAAAAAACTTGTTATATACAAGAGAAACTCTGTAAGACTATCAGCAGACTTTTCAGCAGTAAGTTTATAGGCCAGAAAAGAGTGTGTGGCATACTAAAAGTAATGAAGAGAAAAATCTTCCAAACAATAATTCTCTCATTAGCAAGGATAGTATTCAAAATTGAAGGAGAGATTTTGAATTTTCTAGATAAGCAAAGGCTGCAGTAGTTAGTCACCACTAAACTAGCCTTGCAAGTATTGTTAAAAGGAATTCTTTAGGCTGAAAAGAAATGACACTAGTTAATAATAATAAGAAAACATATGAAAATAAAAATCACACTGGAAAAGGCAAGCATATAATAAAGTTATTGGACTATCACTTATAAAGCAAGCATACAGGTTTAAAAATAATAGCAGTAAAATTAACTAAAATTGCAATATTTAGTTAAAGGATACATAAAATAAAATGATGTAAACTGAGACATCAAAGGTATAAAACATGAGGGAGAGTAAAAAGATAAATTTTTGAATGTGTCCAAATGAAAGTTGCCGCCCACTTAAAACAGATTGTTCTTTACACAGAATGTTATATGTAAATCTCATGGAAACCACAAGGAAAAAAGTATTATAGCAGATACACAAAAGAAAATAAGAAAATAATCTCTAAGCATAACATTAAAGAAAACCAGAAAATCACAAAGGAAGAGAGAAAGAGAACAGAGAGGAACTACAAAAGCAGTCAGAAAACAATAAAATGACAATAAGTACATATGTATTGATAATTGCTTTAAATATAAATGGATTAAATTTGTCAATGAAAAGACATAGAATGGCTGAATGGATTTTTTTAAAGAACCCTCTGTATGTTGCCTACAAGAACTCACTTCAGAAATAAGGAATCACACAGACTGAAAGTTAAGGGATGGGAAAAGTATTTCATACAAATGGAAATTAAAAGAAAGCTGGAAAGGAAGAAAGAAGATGGTGGAATAGAAGGATGCTCGCAGCTCACCCTCTCCCACAAATGCACCAAGACTCACATCCACGGACCCACTCAGCTAACAAGAACACCTGCGGAACTCCGACAGAACATCACCCTCTTCAAAAGATAAAGACGCCAAAAATCTGGTAGGAGAAAAGGAAAAAAGAAAGAACAAAAGGCAAAGCAGAGCAGGATGGGAACCACGGGGAGGGAGCAGAAAAGGACTGGCAATTGTTCGCTGGGTCTCCCCCCTCCAACTGCGAGGCCAGCAGGACAGAGGGGGAGCCTCCAAGGATCAGATCTGTACAGAGTAGCCCTTGACTGACAGAACTAAGTTATATGGGCACAGAGGGTCCCCCCGACAAACAGCCTGAGACACGGGCCAGCAGCTGCAGGCAAGGCCAGGCTGCCCAAGCTGGGTGGAGGATGGGGGTGGCTGCACTGAGGCAGCCCCGGGGGACTGCAAGGGGCTGCGTGCCATGACTGTGGGTGTACAGGACAGTACAATCTGGGCTTTCCATAAAACAGCACGGTTGATGTGCCCTGGCCGGAAGTGTGCATACCCCCATATCTGAAACCCCGCAGAAAGTTTTTGGGGAAAGAGAGGCAGGGCTCAGGCACAGCCTCCATATCCTCTGGTGCTTAGCATCCAGGCGGGGGTGGGGGAGAAACCTGTATCTGCACCAAAGTGCTTAGCAGCCTCAAAGGCCATACTGAGACTTGCCTAAAGCTTGAGGCGGATAGGATCAGCCCCCTCGCCTTTCGGGCAGGAACACAGCCCCTGACCGAGGTGCTGGGAGGGGGCACGACACGCCCTCCTACCCGGCCAGTCTGCAACATCTGACTGCGGCATCAGGAGGGGCAGCAACCCACCCGCCCACAGCAAAGGAGAGCTGCACATAACCCAGTGTTGGGAGGAGGCGTGATCTGCTTGCTGACAGGTACTGGGAGCAGCTCAGAAGAAGGCGCCAATGGAGGGCCTCTGAAAACAGCAAGCTGAGTTTCCAAAACAGGATGAAGACAGAAAGACTTCACATTAAAAGCACACAGACTCCAGGAGAACACCGACAACCCCCCCCCTTTTTTTAATCTATTTTTACTTGTTCTATTTTCTATTACACTCTTAATTTTTACTTCTTAATTCATTTCTATTTCTCTTGGGTTTTGATGTCCTGCTATTGATTAGACACAGGTTTCAAATACATCTTTTCATCTTTTCCACTTTTTTTTAAAGGTTTTAAAAGGACGTCTCAACCCGATTGATACTGTGCTTCAACTCGCATTTCTATTATTCATTATGAACTGTTTTCAAACCTTCTTTCTCCCTTCTTTTAAAATTCTTTCTCTCTCACTTATTTTTTCTCTTTTTTCCTAAGTATTATTCCTAAATAGGCATTAGATAGATAAAATTCTTAAGGACCAAAATAGATAACTGATACTCCATAAACCACAGTGCCAGAGAGGTATGAGCAGGATGCAGAAGCAGAGGAACCTTTACTAATTAAAACAACAAGAGAAATCCCCTGAAAGAAAGATAGATATCGAAAGCCAACTAGATCAAGATTTCAAAAAAGGAGTGATCAAAATGCTGAAGGAATTAAAAGAGATAGTGTTTAGAGATATAAAATATGTCAAAAATGAAACTGAAGCTATAAAAAAGAGCCGAGTAGAATGGGTAAACTCATTGACAAACATAAGGTATGATCTAATAGCTGTGCAAAGCTGACTAGATAATGCAGAGGAACGAATTAGTGACCTAGAAGACAGGACAATAGAAAGCACCCATTAAGAAGAACTACAAGATAAACGAATAAAAAATAATGAAAATAGCATAAGGGGCCTATGAGATATTATAAAGCATCCCAATCTTTGCATAATAGGGGTCCCAGAAGGGGAAGAATGATCAAAGGGGATTGAAAAGGTTTTTGAAGAAATCATGACTGAAAACTTCCCAAACTTAAAGAAGGAATCAGATATCAAAGTACAGGAAGCTCAGAGGGTCCCAAACAGGAAGAACCCAAATAGACCCACACCAAGACATATCATAATCAAGATGGCCAGAGTCAAGGATAAAGAAATGAATCTAAAGGCAGCAAGAGAAAAGCAAATAGTAAGTTACAAGGGAACCCCCATAAGGCTGTCAGCTGATTTCTCCACACAAACACTACAGGCCCGAAGGCAGTGGCAAGACATATTCAAAGTACTGAATGAAAAAAAAGATGCAGCCTAGGATACTTTATCCATCAAGGCTATCCTGTAGGATAGAAGGAGAAATAAAGTATTTCACAGACAAAAAAAAGCTGCAGGAGTTTAGCAACACTAAACGCAAGCTAAAAGAAACATTGAAAGGTCTATTCTAAATAGAAAAGCAGCAGGATGGTACAGAAATGCGAAGCTTACAACTGGAAAGGTGATAACTAATGAATTACAAATAAAGAAAAACACGAAATTATAAAAGAAGACATACAAATCACTGAGAGTGGGAGAGGGAGGCAGGGAAATATAGAATATATTTTTTCTTACTTTTTAAAATTTTTTTAATGGTAGGATGGGTTTGAGATCATGTTACTATCAGTTTAATAAAAACAGTTATAATAATGGGCTAATAGATTTAAGAAAAAGGGTAACCACAAGAGAAAAACTTAAAAGGGAGTCACAAAAATTAAATAAAATCCATGATAATACAAAGGAAAATTACCAAACCACAAAAGGAAGAAGAAAGGAACAAAGAGGATATACCAATTCAATTGCAAAGATAAGTTCAAAATGGCAATAAGCACACAACTATCATTAATAACTGTAAATGTTAATGGAATAAGTGCTCCAGTCAAAAGACATAGAGTGGCAGACTGGATAATAAACCAAGAACTTTCAATATGCTGCATACAAGAGACCCACTTTAGAGAGAAGGACACATGTAGGTTGAGAGTGAAAGGATGGAAAAGGATATTCCATGCAAATGGAAAAGGCAAAATAGCAGGTGTTGCAGTACTGATTTCAGACAAAATAGACTTTAAAACAAAGGCCATAAAGAAAGATAAAGATGGAGAGTTTATAATGATTAAAGGAGTGATACAAGATGAGGATATTACACTCGTTAATATATATGCACCCAATATAGGACCACCTAAGTACATTGAAGAATTGCTAACAGAGATAAAGGGGGATATCAATGGGAATACAATCATAGTTGGAGATAGTAACACTACATTAACATCACTAGACATACCTTCCAGACAGAAAATAAACAAGGCAAAAGAGAAATTAAATAATACAATAGAAAAATAGATTTGGTGGATATTTTCAGAACATTACACCTCAAAAAAATAGAATATACTTTGTTTTCAAGTGCACATGGAACATTTTCCAGGATCAATCATGTACTTGGGCACAAAAGAAAACTCAACAATTTTAGGAAGATAGAAATTTTCTCAAGCATCTTACTGACCACAATGCCATGAAAGTGGAAATCAACAACAGAGAAAAAAGGAGAAAAAAAGGAAAGCATGGAGATTAAACAATATGTTATTGAAAAAACAATGGGTCAATGAGGAAATCAAAGCTGAAATTAAAAAATACCTTCAGACAAATGACAATGAAAGCACAACCACTCAAAACACATGGGACACAGCAAAGGCAGTGCTAAGAGGGAATTTGATAGAGATACAGGCCTTCCTCAAAAAAGAAGAACAATCTCAAATAAACAATTGAACCCACCACCTGAATGAATTAGAAAAAGAAGAACAAAAAGCCCCAAAGAACAGCAGAAGGAAGGAAATAATAAAGATCAGAGATGAAATACATACAATAGATATTAACAAGACCATAGAAAATTTCAACCAAAAAAAAAGATGGTTTTTTGAAAAAATAATAATATTGTCAAACGTCTGGCCAAACTCACAAAGCAGAAAATAGAGAGAGCACAAATTAGCAAAATAAGAATGGAGAATGGAGAAATTACAACTAATAAAATAGAAATACAGAATATCATAAGAGAATATTATGAAAAACTATATGGAACCAAACTGGATGACCTAGAGGAGACGGACAAGTTTCTGGAAACATACTGTCCACCAAGACTGATTCAAGGAGAATCTGAACACTAGAAAGGAAATAGAAATAGCAATTAAAAACCTCCCTACAAATAAAAGTCCAGGACCGGACGGCTTCACCAGGGAATTCTAACAAATATACAAAAAGAACTCATACCAGTCCTTCTCAGACTCTTCCAGACAATTGAAAAGGAGGGAATACTCCCAAACCCATTCTATGAAGCCATAATCACCTAACACCAAAACCAGGAAAAGACCCTACCGAAAAAGAGAATTATAGGCCAATATCACTGATGAACATACACGCCAAAATTGTCACCAAAATTTTAGCAAATAGAATCTGACAACACATAAAAAATATTATACATCATGATGAGTGGGGTTCATCCCAGGGACACAAGGCTGGTTCAACATATGCAAATCAATCAATGGAATATATCACATCAACAGAAGAAAGGACTAAAAACACATGATCATCTCAATAGCTGAAGGAAAATCATTTGATAAAATTCAACACCCATTTATGATAAAAACTCTCACCAAAGTGGGTGTAGAGGGAACATACTCAACATAATAAAAGCTATATATGACAAACCTACAGCCAGCATAGTCCTCAGTGGTGAAAAACTCAAAAGATTCCCACTAAAATCTGGGACAACACAAGGATGCCCACTATTACCACTCCTATTCAACATAGTCCTGGAAGTCCTAGCCACAGCAGTCAGGCAAGAGAAAGAAATAAAAGCGATCCAAATTGGAAAAGAAGAGGTAGAAGTGTCACTATATGCCGATGAGAAGTCACTATATATTGAAAACCATAAAAGGTCCACACAAAAACTACTACAGCTGAGTGAAGAATTCAGCAAAGTAGCAGGTAACAAAATTAACGTTCAAAAATCAGTTGCATTTCTTTACAATAATGATGAATCAACAGAAAAAGAAAGTAAAGAAACAATCCCCTTTAAAATAGCACCCAAAGTAATAAATGTCTGGGAATAAATCTAACCAAGGAGGTGAAAAAATAATACACAGAAAACTATAAACCACTGATGAAGGAAATTAAAGAAGACTTAAAAAAATGGAAAGATATTCCATACTTTTGGATTGGAAGAATCAATATTGTTAAAATGGTCACACTGCCCAAGGCAATCTACAGGTTTAATGCAATACCTATCAAATGACACAGGACATAATTCACAGAACTGGAACAAATCATAATAAAATTTATATGGAATCACAAAAGACCTAGAATTGCCAAAGCATTACTGAAGAGAAAGAAAGAGGCTGGAGGAATAACTCTCCCAGATTTCAGACAATACTATAGAGCTACAGTCATCAAGACAACATGGTACTGGTACAAAAACAGACATATAGACCAATGGAACAGAACAGAGAGACCAGAAATGAACCCACAAACTTTTAGTCAACTAATCTTTGACAAAGGAGGCAAGAATATGCAATGGAATAAAGGCAGTCTCTTCAGCAAATGGTGTTGGGAAAACAGGACAGCAGCATGTAAAACAATGAAGCTAGAACACTCTCTTACACCATATACAAAAATCAACTCAAAATGGATTAAAGACTTGAACAAAAGAAAAGATACAATAAACCTCTTAGAGGAAAACATAGTCAAAACATTATCTGACATACATTTCAAAAATTTTCTCCTAGAAGAAATAAAAACAAGAATAAACAAATGGGACCTAATGAAACTTACAAGCTTCTGCACAGCAAAGGAAACCAGAAGTAAAACAAGAAGACAACCTACGGAATGGGAGAAAATTTTTGCAAATGAAACAGACAAGGCTTGATCTCCAGAATATATAATCAGCTCATATGACTCAATAAGAAAAAAATAAACAACCCAATCCAAAAATGGGAAGAAGACCTAAACAAGCAATTCTGCAAGGAAGGCATACAAATTATCAAAAGGCACATGAAAACATGCTCAATATCACTAATTATCAGAGAAATGCGAATCAAAACTGCAATGAGGTGTCACCTCACACTAGTCAGAATGGCCGTCATTCAGAAATCCACAAATGACAAATGCTGGAGAGGCTGTGGTGAAAGGGGAACCCTCCTACACTGCTGGTGGGAATGCAGTTTGGTGCAGCCACTATTGGAAACAGTGTGGAGATTCCTCAAAAGACTAGGAATAGACTTATCTTATGACTCAGGAATCCCTCTCCTGGGCTTGTATCCAGAAGGAACCCTACTTCAGGATGACACCTGTACCCCAATGTTCATAGCAGCACTATTTACAATAGCCAAAACATGGAAAGAGCCTAAATGTCCATCAACAGGTGACTCGATAAAGAAGAGTTTGTATATTTATACAAACGAATACTACTCAGCCATAAAACACGACAACATAATGCCATTTGCAGCAACATGGATGCTCCTGGAGAATGTCATTCTAAGTGAAGTAAGCCAGAAAGAGAAAGAAAGATACCATATGAGATCGCTCATATGTGGAATCTAAAAAACAAAAACAAGCAAACAAACAAACAAAAACAAAGCATAAATACAGGACAGAAATAGACTCATAGACAGAGAATACAGACTTGTGGTTGCCAGGGGGGTGGAGGGTGGGAAGGGATAGACTGGGATTACAAATTGTAGAATAGATAAACAAGATTATACTGTATAGCACAGGGAAATATACACAAAGTGTTATGATAACTCACAGAGAAAATAATGTGACAATGAGTGTGTATACGTCCATGAAGGACTGAAAAATTGTGCTGAACACTGGAAATCGACACAACATTGTAAAATGATTATAAATCAATAAAAAATGTAAAAGAGGAAAAAGAATTGAAAGTCCTAGCCAGAAGAATTAGGCAATAGAAAGGAATAAAATACATTCCAACTAGAAAGGATGAAGTAAAACTGCATTATTTGCAGGTGACATAGTTTTATATATAGAAGATTGTAAAGACTCCACCCCCCCGAAAGAAAACATTAGAACAAATAAACAAAGATAGGAGAGATGCAGAATATACAATTGTTTTACAAAAATTACTTGTATTTTTATACACTAATAAGAAACTATCAGAAAGGGAAATAAGAAAACATCCCATTTACAGTTGCATTAAAAAGAATTAAGTATGTAGGAACAAATTTAAACAAAGAGATAAAGACCTGTACACAGTAAACTATAAGTACATTGAAAAGGAAATTGAACATAACAGAAATATTTTATGCTCATGGGTTAGAAAAATTAATATTGTTCCAATGGCTATACTACTCAAAGTAATCTATAGATTCAATGTAATCCCTATCAAATCCCAATGGCTTTGGGAAAACACAGAACTAGGACAGACAATCCTAAAATGTGTATGGAATAACAAAAGACCCTGAATGGCTAAAGCAATGATGAGAAAGAACAAACTGGTGGCACCATGCTCCCTGGTTTCAGACTATATTACAAATCTATAGTAACAGAAACAGTATAGTATTGGCATAAAAAACAAACACATAGATCAATGGAACAGAATAGAGAGGCCAGAAATAAAACCAAACATATATATTCAATCAATTTATAATAAAGGTCCCAAGAATATACAATTGGGAAAGATAGTGTCTTCAATAAATGTTGTTGGAAAAACTGGAAAACATGCAAAAGAATGAAACTGGATCATTACCTTGCTTCACCACAAAATCAGCTCAAAATGGGTTGAAGACTTGAATATAGTACCTGAAGCCACAAATCTCCTAGAAGGAAACATAGTCCATAAGCGCCTTGATATCAGTGTCCACAGTAATTTTTTTGTTTGTTTGTTTTGGATCTGACACCAAAAACAAGGGCAACAAAAGTGAAAATATATATAGAACTCACACAACTTAACATGAAAAAAAAAAATATCCCATTTTTTTTCTTAAATGGGCAAAGGATATGAAGAGAACTTTTTTCCCAAAGAAGATGTACAAATGGCCACCAGGTACAAAAAATTTTTTTCTCAGTGTCACTAATTACCATGGAAATGCAAATAAAAACCACAATGAGATTACCTCGCACCAGTTAGGATGACCATTATCAAAAAGATAAGAGATTGGTGAGGATGTGGAGAAAAGGGAACCTTTGTGCAAAGCTGGGAATGGAAATTGGTGCAGACACTATGGAAAATAGAATGGCAGTTTTTCAAATATTTAAAAATAGAACTACCATATGATCCAGCAATCTGACTACTGAGTATATATCTGAAGGAAATGAAACCAGTATCTCAGAGATATATCTGCACTCCCATGTTCATTGCAGCATAATTTACAATAGCCTAGATATGGAAACAAACTAAACATCCTAAATGTTCTTTGACAAATGAATGAAGAAAGAAAATGGGCTAATTCATTTTCACATTCAGCCACAAAAAGAAGACAACCCTGCTATTTGTGACAACATGGATGAATGTGGAGGGCGTTATGCTAAGTGAAATAAAACAGAGAAAGACAAATATTTTATGGTATCACTTATGTATGGAATCTGAAAAACAAAGCCGATTTCAGAGAAACATAATAGAATGGTGGTTGTCAGGAGCTGTAGTAAGGGAGGAATGGGGAGATGTAGGTCAGAGAGTACAAACATCCAGTTATGGGTAAGTTCTGAGAATCTAATGTACAGCATTGTGACTATGCTTGATAATATGGCATTGTGTACTTGAATGTTGCTGAGAGTAAATCTTAAGCATTCTGCACATAAAAGAGTTATCTATGTGAGGTGATGGAGGTGTTAATTATCTTGATCTTGGTAATCATTCCACATTGTATAGGTGTATCAGATTATCATGTTGTACATTGTAAATATATACTATTACATTTTTCACTTATTTCTCAATAAAGTTGAAAGGAATAGATATAATTTCATTGTGAGGCTTGTTGTTGCTACTCTGAAAGTTAATTACTAATGTCTCTCTTTTTTTTTCTTTCTGCTTTAAAAGTGTTTCTCTTTGTCTTTCATTTTGATCAGCTTTACTATGATGCGTCTAGTGTGGCATTATTTGAATTTATCTTGTTTTGTGTTCTTAGGGTTTCATGATTCTAGGGCTTCCTGACTTCCACCATTTCTGTAAAAATTTAGCTAGGTCTCTCCAAATATTTTTTGTTCCCTGTTCTCTCTTTTCTATTTACAGGATGTCAATTACACATATGCTAGATCTTTTTAATGTACCATACAGTCCACATTCTTTTCTATATTTTTCATCCTATTTCCTCTCCATGCTTTCCATTCAAATGACCCATCTTCCAATTTACTAATCTTCTCTTCTGTTGTATTTAATATGCTGTTAAATCCATATATTAGGATTTATTTTAAATATCTCATTGTTTGGTTCTATAATTTTCACTATGTTGTTGATAAAAGTTCCTGTTTTCTAGTGAGATTTTCCATGTTTTCCTCTATTTTCTTGAACTTATTAATCATAGTTATTTGCTTTCTTTATTGAGCTTTAATAGTCATATATTAAATACATAAAGTGCACTAATCTCAATTACTGATGGACATAAAGTTCAATTCTATTTTGTGTTATGATGAATAAGACTGATATGAACATTATTGTGCATGTCTTTCGTTAGATATATACACTTATTTCTCTTGAGTATATACATAAGAGTTGAATTTAGGATCATAAGGTAGGCATAATCAAAGTTATTTTAAAGTGTAACTACAGTATCTAGATCACTTGTTTATGTGTTTCTATTGTGTGTTTTTATCTCTTGGTTTTCTCTCATTTGCTCCTAAGTTCTTGAAAGATGAATGATTTCAGATTACATGGTGGGCGTTGTGTATAAAAACTTGCTGGGGATCTGGATATTATCTCATTATACATAGAATTTACTTTTCTTCTGGCCTTCAGTTAGGGTGGGAATGGAACACCTTGGTTACATAAGAGATTAAGATGGTTCTAGGCTTAGTCTGAAAAGGCTACAAACTGTGCGATTCCAACCAAATGACATTCTGGGAAAGGCACAGCTACAGAAACAATAAAAAGATCATGGTTTCCAGGGGTTTGGGAAGAGGGAGGGAGGGAGGAATGAATAAATGGACCACAAGGGATTTTTAGGGCAATGAAATTATTCTGCATGATACTATAGTGGTGGCTATATGTCACTATGCATTTGTCAAAACCCATAGAATGTAGAACATCAAGAGTGAACCCTAATGTAAACTATGGACTTTGGTTGCTAATAATGTGTCCATGTTGGTTCATTGATCGTACCAATTATGCCACACTGATGAAGGATGTTGAGGGTAGGGGAGTATATATGTGGGGGTCGGGAGGGCTATGTGGGAACTCTGTATTTTCTACTCAATTCTGCTGTGAACCTGAAACTGCTCTAAAAGAATAAAGTGTATTAATAAATTTTTTAAGAAGATGGTTTTAGGCTTGTTATTAGGCATTTTTAAGGATGATCCATATCTGACTTGTCCTTACTCATATTGTGCACTGCATTCCTAAGGTTTTTGTAAGGCACCCTGTGTTTGGAAATTCATGAATTTTAATTTTTGTCTTTCCTGTTTTGTGACAATGCTGAAAGTTCTGCATAATTTCTTAATATATATGTGCTTGATTTCTCAGACTCTTACCAATTTCCATTCCCATCTCACTGGAAATACAGCTAACTTCTCTGTAGTTTTCTCAAGTTTTTAACTGATTTTTGTCTCCCTAGCCTGTTGAGACTACAAAAAACTTTATGCTACTAATTTATGTTAAATTTCCATGCTTCATAGTAGGTATAAGAAAATGTCCCGAAGGAAAAAGATCAGTTATTGTTTGCACTAGTTTTGTTGTTTCCCTCTTTCTGGGATTTTGGCCTCTCAAGTCCTTGAATGCTTTGATTGCTCTATGATGCTTTCAAACAAGCAAGTTTCAAAAAAAAGTCTTTGTAATTGTTCCTAGTAGAAGGGTTAATCTGATACAAATTGCATCAGCATAGCCAGAAGTGGAAGTACTTGGCTTGTACTTATTTTTTCCTTTTGCTATCTTTGTTTTAAACATTTTTTATTGTTATAGTCTTTTTACAATGTTGTGTTAATTTCCAGCGTAGAACACAATTTTTCAGTTATACATGAACATACATATATTCATTGTCACATTTTTTTCACTGTGCGCTACCACAAGATCTTGTATCTTAATTCAACTCTTCCTCTATGTTACACTTATTTATCCCAGTGATGACAAAGTCCAAGATGTGACTATGATAATGAGTAAAATCAAGAGATTTACATCCGGACATGTAACGTTAACAAAGAGCCACTGCACCTTCCCATCTGGCATTTCACAGTTCTGGCACCAAGCAAGGGTATGAGTAATATCACTTATCCATTCTTTCAGTCAGTTTTAAAAATGTATTTATCCAAAGGATTCCATTTTTTCCCCCCAAATTTTACTAGTATGGCTGAAGAAGTAGGGATTAAAAGAGGCTCTTGATAGGATGAGTAGGACTCCGGTTTCTCACATTATTTTGCAGTAACTTAGAACACATACTCTTGCATCAGATTGCCCAGGTTAGAATCTAAGTTTTTTTAGTTTTTTTTTTAATCTATTCTTTTCATCTTGCTGGTTATATGACCTTGGCAATGTTTCTTAACAGCATTGTCTCATTGTCCTTACTCCACACCTTTAAAATAGGAATGATAATTGTACCAACCTTTATGAGGATTTTATGAGTTAGTATATTTAAAATACTTAGAACTGTACCCAGAACATTCAAAAGGGTCAATAAATGTTAGCTATTTTTGTGTCCTGTGGTCTCATTGGAATGCAATAACTTACACACTGCTCATCTCTTTCCTTTGGTTTTACTCTTCAGCTTGTCTTTCTCAGTTTTTGATGTTTTCTTATGTTTATTTACATCCTCTTATTTTTGAGTATAATTTTCTTTTCTTCTGGAACGACTTTTGGCAATTTTAATTTTTATATATTCTTTCACCATCTTAATCATACATATGGATGTTCAACCTGTGGCTACTTTGTGCTTATACCCCCTGCAACAAAAATAAAAAATGTTCTGCCAGTAGGTTAAGAAAAAATTATAGACACAGATACTTAAGTTCTTCAGATTAATAGCTCACAAACTTTTGTTCTCTTTAAAATTTGTGTTTTGATCAAGTCATGCACATTCATTCTTTTCCATGAATGAAGAAAATTTATCCAAACTCCACCCTCCCCCTGTGTTTGCAATGTAATTAATTCAAAATAAGTACAAATAAGAGTGACCCTGACCTTTCAATCCCCAAAAAACAAGATAGAATTCCATACAAACAAGTTGTTAAAATGTTTTCCCTTCAGCCCAAGGACAACATATTTCATTGTTCATTTAGTTCTTCCCAGAAACCCAGAAGGGAATAAAAATGCTTGCCCTCCCCTAAAACATGTATATGGATTCAGTAGCAGAGAGCAGAAACACTGGCTGGAACATTTTTTCTATTGTGGGGAACATCAGTAACTATTTATTATCTTTTATTTTATGTTTTAATCTTCCCTCTCTAATGCTCCATTCTGTAGAATAAACACATATCTCTACTCCCAAGTAAAGAAGGTCATATTCACAGCTCAAATCATACACAGGCAGAAAAGGTAACTATCTCCAGGTAACTGAGGGGCTCTCATATGAATTTTGTACACAAATATCTGTCTTTTGTCCCCTAATAAAATGCCTGGAATTATTCCTTCCCAGATTCATTCCTTTGATTTTATATTCTTTGTTGTTGAAATTCCCATGTAATTAAAACTCCCTCTTCACTTGCTTCTATTTCTGTGGAGCATGCTAAGCTGTTCTCAACCAACAAAACTCTGTTGTGACTCAGCACTGAAGGTTAGTCAGTTATTTGTTGGAATTGAAGGAGTAGGACAACAGATGGGAGAGTGACAGGTTCAGACAGAAACAGTTATGAGAGCAAGGCCAGTCTGGCTGGATAATGGAGCCTTGGGTTCTTAGGAAGGAGGAGGAAGAGGATATAGGTGATTTTACAATATTTTCAAAGGCTGATGTTGGGATTGCAACCCATCCTGCTCCACCACCAAATTCTGATGTTAACTGGTCTGGAGAAGGGCCCAGCCACCTGTGGTTTTTAATACTCTCCAGGTAATTCAAAGTGTAGTCAGGTTTGATAATTATTGCTCTAAATAGGACTGCAGAGGAAGCAGAAGTGAATCTCAGAGAATACTCGAGAGCAAACTTATCCCTTTCCTTATTGGGGCTTTAGTGCATTAATGTGAAGTTTGCAGAATTCTACAATCTTGTTCCTCATGCAGCTTAACTTTATGCAGGACACAGTGCTCCAAAGTATTCTATTCTTATTCATCCACCTATAAGACATTGTAAAAAAACAGCATCTGGTCATTGATGGTTACCCAGATGTTTCAAGGCAGTAATCCCATTCTAGAATTGTAGTTAAGTATCTTTTATGTCTATTAAAGAATCATAAAAAAGACAATAGTATTTTACTATGTATAAACTAGAAAGTCTTACTGTTCAAAAAGTTACATTGACCTGGAAGAGTACACCACTTTTCAGCTTTCCAACTTTCTGGGTCTGATAATTTAGCTTTTCTGTCACCTATTTCAAAATTTCTAAAAATCTATTTTATGTCCATTATTATTTGCCTTATATATTTAGGTGTTCCTATGTTGGGTGCCTATGTGTTTTCAATTGTTATATCTTCTTGGATTGATCACTTGAGCATAATGTGGTGTCTTTCTTTGTCTCCTGTAACAGTCTTTATCTTAAAGCCTCTTTTGTCTGACATAAGTATTGCTACTCCAGCTTTTTTAAATTTCCATTTCCATGGAATACCTTTTTCCATCCCCTCACTTTCAGTCTGTATATGTCTGTAGATCTGAGGTAAGTCTCTTGTAGGCATCATATACACGGGTCTTGTTTCTTTTTTTTTTTTTTTTGTCTCTATTTCATTTATTTCTGCTCTAATCTTTTAATTTCTTTTCTTCTACTAACTTTGGGTTTGTTTATTTTTCTTTCTCTAGTTGCTTTGGGTGTAAGTTTAAGTTGTTCATTTGAGATTTTTCTTGTTTCTTGAGGTAGGCTTGTATCGCTATAAACTTCCCTCTTAGAACTGCTTTTGTTGTGTGTCAGAGGCTTTAGATCATCATCTTTTCAATTTCATTTGTTTCTAAGTATTTTTTATTTCCTCTTTGATTTCTTCAGTGACCCATTGGTTGTTTAGTAGCATATTGTTTAGCCTCCATCTGTTTGTAGTTTTGTTTTTTTTTTTTTTTCTTGTAGCATTGTGGTTGGAAAAGATGCTGGATATGATTTTAATTTTCTTAAATTTACCAAAGTTTGCTTTGTGGGCCAGCATGTGATCTATTCTGGAGAATATTCCATGTGCACTTGAGAAGAATGTGCATTCTGCTCCTTTTGGATGGAATGCTCTATAAATATCAATTAAGTTCACCTGCTCTAATGTGTCATTTAAAGCTTATATTTCCTTATTGATTTTTCTGTCTAGGTGATCTGTCCATCGATGTAAGTGGGGTGTTAAGGTCTCCCACTATTATTGTGTTTTTGTCAGTTCCTCCCTTTATGTCTATTAACAGTTGCCTTATATATTGAGGTGCTCCTATGTTGGATGCATGTATATTTATAATTGTTACATCTTCTTGGATTGATCACTTGAGCATTAGGTAGTGTCTTTCTTTGTCTCTTGTCTTTATTTTAAAGTTGATTTTGTCTGATATAAGTATTTCTACTCCAGCTTCCTTTTGGTTTCCATTTGCATGGAATATCATTTTCCCTCCCCTCACTTTCAGCCTGTATGTGTCTCTAGCTCAGATGTGGGTCTCTGGTAGACAGCATATATATATAGGTCTTGTTTTTGTATCCATTCAACCAGTCTATGTCTTTCAGTTGGATCATTTAATCTGTTTACTTTTAAGGTAATATCAATATGGATGTTCTTATTGCCATTTTGTTAATTGATTTGGATTTGTTTTTGTAGGTCTTTTTTTCTCTTTCTTCTTTTTGTTCTTTTCTCTTTTGTTTTGATGACTATAGAGTTGCATTTGGATTTCTCTTTCTTTTTTGTGTGTATATCTATTACAGATTTTTAGTTTGCAGTTACCGTAAGGTTTTGGCATTGAAGTCTATATGTACATGATTGCTTTAAGTTGCTGATCTCTTAATTTAAAATGCATTTTAGATATTCTTCATTTGTACCCTCCTCCCCTCACAATTACTGGTTTCAGTATCATATTTTACATGTAATTTTTTTGTGTATCCTTTAACTGCCTATTGTGGATACAGATGATTTTACCACATTTTTCTTTCAACTTTCCTGTTAGTTTGTGTGTGGATGATTACCTATTTTTACTATATGTTTGCCTTTACTGTTGAGCTTTCTCATTTTATAATTTTCTTGTTCCTAGTTGTAGCCTTTTCTTTTCTACCTAGAGAAGTTTCCTTAACATTTGTTGTAAAGCTGGTTTGGTGACTCTGAATTATTTTAACTTTTGCTTATCTGTGAAGCTTTTAATTTCTCCATCAAATCTGAATGAGAGCCTTGCTGGGTAGAGTATTCTTGGTTGTAGTTTTTTCTTTTCATCACTTGAAATGTGCTGCTCCCTTCTAGCCTGTAGAATTTCTGCTGAAAAATCAGCTGATAACCTTGTGGGAGTTCCCTTGTAGATTATTTGCTGCTTTTCTCTTGCTGATTTTAATATTTTTCTTTCCTTATCTTTAATTTTTGTCAATTTGACTACTATGTGTCTTGTCATGTTCCTCTTTGGGTTAATTCTGTATGGGACTCTCTGTGCTTCCTGGACTTGGGTGACTGTTTCTTTTACCAATTTGGGAAAAATTTTGGTTATTATCTCTTCAAAAATTTTCTCAGGCCCTTTCTCTCTCTCTTCCCTTTCTGGGACCTCTATAATGAGAATATTAATGTGCTTCATGTTGTCCCAGAGTTCTCAAACTATCCTCATTTCTTTTCATTCTTGTGGGTTTTTTTTTTTCGTTCTGCAGTAGTAATTTCCACTAATCTGTCTTCTAGCTCACTAATCCATTCTTCTGCCTCATTTAGTCTATTCTTGGTTCCTTCTAGTATGTTATTCATTTCAGTAATTTTATTCTTCAACTCTGTCTGGGTATTTTTTATATTTTCCAGCTCTTTTCTAAAAACTTCACTCTGTGCATCTATAATTCTCTTGAGTTCTCTGAACATCCTCACCATCTTCATTCTAAACTCTTTCTCAGATAAATTGCCTATCTCTTCACCAGTTATTTCTTCTTCTGGGATTTAATCTTGTTCCTTTGCTTGAAGCATATTCCTCTGCCACCATATTTTTTCTAAATTTCTATTTGTATTTTTATGTAGATTAATTACATTTCTTGACCTTGTAGAAGTGGCCCTCTGTATGAGATGTCCTATGCATCCCAGGAATGCACTCCCCTCTTGTCACCCAAGGGCTAGGGCCCAGCCAGTTCCAGTGTAGAGTCCGGCCTGTTTGTGGATTCCTTCCACAGGCTTTGGGATTCTTATTTTCTAATTTCTGGTATCTGCCTCCTGGTGGATGAGGCTGGACTAGAGGTTTATACAGGCTTCCTGGGAGGAAGAGTTGGTGCTTGCCCACTGCTAGGTGGAGCTGGGTCCTGGCCTTCTGGTGGGCAGGGACATGTCTAGGGACATGTCTAGGGGCATGTCTAGAGGCAGCTGTGGGCTCAGGAAGACTGCTAATTGGTGGGGCTTCATTCCCATACAGTATGTTGTTTGGCCTGAGGTTTCCCAGCACTTAAGCTTACAGGCTGTTGGGTGGAGCCAGGTCTTGGAGCCAATAATCAAGGCAAGATGTCAGTCTCCAGGAAAGCTCATGTAGATGACCACTCCCTGAATGTCTGTCTCCAGCTTTTTTCTTTCTTTTTTAGTTTTATTAGGTAGTATGTCTCCAGCTTTAATGTCCCCCAGGATTAGCCACAGCTGCCCCCAACCTCCCCAGGTGATCCTCCAAAGTGAGCAGGCAAGCCTGGCCCAGGATCCTATGAAATCACTGCCTGTGCCCTTTTTCCTGGGACATGCAAGATTCTCTGTGTTTCTCAAGAGAGTGAAGTCTCTGTTTTCCCCAGTCCTGTGGAGCTCCTGTAATTAAACCCTGCTGCCCTTCAAAACCAGATGTTCTGGGGGTTCTTCCTCCCAATGCTGGAAACCTGGGCTGGAGAGTCTCACATGGGGATCAGAACTCTCACTCCTGTGGGAGGGCCTCTGGAATTTAATTAATCTCCAGTTTGTGGGTAGCTCATCTAGGAGTTATGGGGCTCAATTATATTGCAATCACGCCCTTCCTACTGACTGAATTCTCTCTTTGTTTCCAGTTGAAGATTTTTTTTTGGCTAGGTTTCAGGTTTTTTTTTTTTTTTTTTTGATGGTTGATTAGAAGTCAGTGGTAGTTTTGTGATTGTTAGAGAGGGCGAGTTCATGGTCCTACTACTCTGCCATCTTGACTGGAAATCCCTGGATATGCATTTTTTAACTTGACATGTAACAGTTTTACTTTATATTTTCCTGATGATTAGGGATGTTGAGCACATTTTCATGTACCTATTGGCCATTTGCATGTTTTCTTTGGAAAAATATTTGTTCAGGTCATTTGCCCATTTTAAAATTGAATTATTTGCTTTTTTTGCTCTTCAGTTTCATGAATTTTTAATATTTTTTGTTATATTAGCCCACTAGCCAATAAATGGCTAGAAAAAATTTTCTCCCATTCTGTAGGTGGCCTTTTCAATTTATTGAATTTTACATGCTTTGCAGATACTTTCTAGTTTGATGTAGTCTCACTTGCTTATTTTAGCTTTTGTTCTCTGTGCTTTTATTGTCTTATCCAAAAGAATCATTTCCAGGACCAATGTCAGGGTAATTTTCCCTTACATTTTCTCATAGAAGGTTTATATTTTCATGCTGGCATGTAAGTCTTTAATTAATGTCAATTTATTTTTTGTGAGTGAGGTAAAATACTGATTCAGTTTTGTTCTTTTGCATGTGGATATTCAGTTTCCCAATAATATTACTATTCTTTGTTATTATTGATTGATTGATTCATTGATTGATATAAAATGTACTTGCATAACCTTAGCAACAGCATAATAATAAATTATTATACAGTATTTTAGGGGGAAACCTGATCATTCACTCTTCCCAATTGAATTCCTTGTAAATAGAAATTTACTATAAGGACTATTTTTGTTATAAAAGGCAATATGATCCAAAAATGTTTAGGACATAACCTGAGAATTTAGATGAGAGATGTATACAATTAAAATGAGAGGGGTTCCTTAAATCAATTGTCAATAAAATATTAGACTAGAAATAGTAATGATTATAAAATGCCACTTTGCCACTGTTATTGATAATAGCCAAAGTATTAGAGAAGTAATACTTTCAGATTAGAATGGGAAAAAGGAGATGTGAATGAAAATGAAAGTTATTGCTAATTAAAAATTATTTGGGTCTATGGACTAGTAATTCTTCAAAATGGAGCACAAGACTAGTAAGCAGAATATTTCATCTGCGGTCAATCCTCTGCATTTAAGAGGAAAAGTCAGTCATTTTCAGGGAGTTCATGACTTGTCATTTCTCTGAAGCCTTTTCAAATTTGTGTGTCCCCTTTATATGAAGGAGAGTGAAAGCTGATTTTTACATGCCGTCCCCACGCTGTTGTGAGAAGCAGAGGAAGGTGACCACAGAAAACCAGGGTACAGTGTAAGGTGTTCTCCAGTGAATAGGAACAAGGCTGAAGTTCGCCAGCTGTACAAAAGGCCAGTACATCAGACCACTCTTAAAGATATCCCAGAATTTTTGTCTCATGTCCAAAAATATGCCATCCTTTCCATACTGAATACTCACATTTGCATAGAAGGCAGAGACCCCACAAACACATTGAGTGCCTGGTCACACAGACCTTGGCCAGGATGGTGCACCATGCATGGCCTGGCAGTGCACACTTCAGCAGGTGCAGCCACACATAGTTGAAGTTCATGTGGAAGGCTATGGCCATGGTGGACATGTGCTGTGTCTGATGCCAGTAGGCTTGGCCACCTGGCAGCAGCTGCTGCAGTGCATTGCCGGCCCTGAAGAGCTTGGCATAGAGCTGCATGTTTGGGAGCCAGGGTAACAGAAACACACGCCACCAGCCTGCAATGCCCCAGCCCTAGGCACCCTCCAGTCCCGCCCCTTCAATACTATTTATAAAAGAGTCTTTTTTCCCCATTGTGTGTTCCTGGCACCCTTGCCAAAAATTGCTGACTGTATACACTTACATTTATAACTGGACTCTCTATTTTGTTCTACTTTTCTATATTCCTGTTTTAATACCACTACCATACTGTTTTGATTACTATAACTTTGTAATATAAATTGAAATCAGGAGGGTAGATGCCTCCTACTTTGCTGTTCCTCCTCAAGATATCTTTGGCTATTCAGGGTCTTTCATTGTTCTTGCCTGATTTGACTACTTCAAAGCACTTGTGATCAAACAGTTCCTCCTAGTGTCTTTTCTTTTGTTCCCCTTAGAGAAGACCCTTTTAGAGCTTACTAAACACTATTATTTTGGTCTGAATTGGCCAACCAGCCTTAGCCCAAGAACCCCAAAACACTCTAAGCACAGACCCTAATATACGCATGTGCGCCAGGTCCTGTCTTTCTCTGTCTGCATTTTGCCTTGACCCTTTTCATGTGGCCTCTTGTTGCATGACAGGCTCTTCCTCCAGGACCTATGAGACACAAATCTATTTAAATTTCTCTGGTCTATTTTTGAACCATGGCTCACTATCCACACCCCATGCTCCACTTAAGAAGTGTTAGTTTGACAAATTCATAACACAGAAAGTGAAACATTTCAGAATAAAAGATAAGTGAACTTGAAGATATAGTAAAATAAATAGTCCAAAATGAGGTATGGAAGTAAAAAAGAAGGAAAAAATAAATAAACAGAAATTTAGTGAGCTGTGGGGCAATATAAAGCTGTCTAACTATATGTAATTGGAGTCCCAGAAGGAGGAAGTGATGTACAATTAATTAAAAAAACATAATGGCCAAATTTTTTCTGAATTTGATACAAACTACAATCCATGATATCCAAGATTCTATACCAACCAAATGCAGAAGAAATATTGGGAAAGCTACAAAATGCACACAATAAATGAAAAATAACAGTAATAAAGATTAAATCTTAAAAGCAGTGAGAAAAAAAAGTCATATTAAGGGAACAAAATGAGAATGACAGCCATCTTCCATTAGAAACTGTGAAAGCCAGAAACAATGGAGTAACATCTTTAAAAGTACTGAAAGAAAAAAAATAAATAAACTGGAGTGTAATACCCAGTAAAAAAAATTTTTTTAACAAAAGTTAAATAATGACATTCCACACGAAGACAGAAAGAATTAATTACCAGATGATTTGAACAAAATAAATGTTAGAATAATTTCTTCATGGAGAAGGAAAAAGATTCCAGATGGAAATTCCTATCTACATAATGGCATGAAGAGACCAGAAATGATACATATGAGAGAAAGGTAGAGTTTAGATGAAATCCAAGTGAAGTTGTGTTTTCATGGGCAAAGTGTTACTGAATTGGTCAACTGGACCCATGCCAGGATTCTAGCCCAGGCCAAGACCTCTTGCCTCAGCCAAGGAGGTTTTTTCTTTTATCCCCAGTCATATTCACAGAGCCAATAACAAAACCAATGCTGAGATTGGAACAGCACAAGCTTAATTCAATGGCCAAAGAATGGAGAAGCAGGAATCTAGTTCCCAAATCAACTTCTCAACCCAATTCAGGTGGACACCAATACATAGGAGGGTTGAAGTAAAAGGAGGAGGATTTGGAAGGAATGGGAGGAATATTCATGACTTATCTGAAAACAAAAGTGTGGTTTAGACCTAGAACTGATGCATCACTCCTTTCCAGTCCTTGTATGGGCTTTTCTGGTTGCCAAGGCAACTGTCAACTGTCATCAGGCTGGTGAGTGTGTCGTTTAGCATGCTAGTGTATTATACTGAGTATATAATGAGGCTCAAGGCCTACTGGAGATCAAATCTTCCACCATCTTTAGTCTAGTTGGTTTTAATCAGTAATTTTTTTCTCTTTGCAGCTTCTTCCAGAAACTTAGATAAGAGTAGTTGGTTTCCATTTGGGGGAGGGGCAAGGGTATGATTCTGGAACAACAGCCTTGGTAACAAAAGCAGGATTATATGTAAAGTCATCAACACCTAAACTGAATTTCAAAGTGGACTCAAGATCCTATCTCCATTGAAAAAAGAATTTAATATAGATGTAGAATGTTATATCCAGAATCCCCTTATCAGAATCTCTGTATCTTAGTTGGAAATCAATGCCCCTTATCTGGGTCAAAGTGTTTTAGATCCTGCAGGTTGAATTGGGATACTTTATTCTTCCTGATTGAGTTTCAAATGGCAATGTTTCTGATAGTCTATGATTTTAGAGAAAGCAGTAGTCACTCAAAGAAAGTGACTGAAATGATACTTTATAGCTGCAATGGATGTTTGGGGAAAAATATTGTTTCCTGTTAATTTTCAACTGACTTTATCTTTGCCTGTTATTTCAGTCAGATGAATAGCAACAGCAGACTCTTAAAGTCCAAACTGATTTGTAATTCCTCCAGGGACATTTGGACATTTTCATTTCATAAGCTAAGAATTAATATTAAAAGACATACAAAGAAGAACTAATACCAGTCCTTCTCAAGCTCTTCCAGAAGACTGAAAAGGAGGGAATACTCCCAAACTCATTCTATGAAGCCACCATCACCTTGATACCAAAACCAGGCAAACACACTACCAAAAAAGAGAATTACAGACAATATCTCTGATGAACATAGATGCCAAAATCCTTACCAAAATATTAGCAAATAGAAGCCAACAGCACATAAAAAAGATCAAGTGGGGTTCATCCCAGAGACACAAGCCTGGTTCAACATATGCAAATCAATCAATGTAATACATCACATCAACAAGAGAAAGGACAAAAACCACATGATTATCTCAATAGTTGCAGAAAATACATTTGATAATATTCAACACCCATTTATGACTAAAAACCCTTATCAAACTGGGAACATATTTCAACATAATAAAACTATACATGCTAAACCTACAGCCAGTATAGTACTCAATGGTGAAAAACTCAAAAGCTTCCCACTAAAATCTGGGACAAGACAAGGATGCCCACTATCACCACTCCTATTCAACATAGTCCTGAAAGTCCTAGCCACAGCAATCAGGCATGAGAGAGAAATAAAAGGGATCCAAACTGGAAAAGAAGAGGTAAAAGTGTCACTATATGCTGACGACATGTTACTATGTGTAGAAAACCCTAAAAGGTCCACACAAAACTACTAGAGCTGAGTGAAGAATTCAGCAAGGTAGCAGGTTACAAAATTAACGTTCAAAAATCAGTTGCATTTCTTTACACTAACGATGAATCAACAGAAAAAGAAAGTAAAGAAACAATCCCCTTTAAAATAGCACCCAAAGTAATAAAATACTTAGGAATAAATCTAACCAAGGAGGTGAAAGACTTATACATGGAGAACTATAAACACTGAGTAAGGAAATTAAAGAAGACTTAAAAAAATGGAAGGATATCCCATGCTCTTGGATTAGAAGAATCAATATTGTTAAAATGGTCATATTGCCCAAGGCAATCTACAGATTTAATGCCATCACTATCAAATGACCCAGGACATATTTCACAGAATTAGAACAAATCATAATAAAATGTACATGGAACCACAAAAGACCTAGAATTGCCAAAGCATTACTGAAGAAAAAGAAAGAGGCTGGAGGAATAACTCTCCCAGACTTCAGACAATACTATAGAGCTACAGTCACCAAGACAGCATGGTATTGGTACAAAAACACACATATGGACCAATGGAACAGAATAGAGAACTCAGAAATCAACCCACAAACTTTTGGTCAACTAATCTTTGACAAAGGAGGCAAGAATATACAACGGAATAAAGACAGTCTCTTCAGCAAATGGTGTTGGGAAAACTGGACAGCAGCATGTAAATGAATGAAGCCAGAACACTCCCTTACACCATATACAAAAATCAACTCAAAATGGATCAAAGACTTAAACCTAAGACAAGATACAGTAAACCTCCTAGAAGAAAATAGAGGTAAAACATGTTCTGACATTCATCTCAAAAATGTTCTCCTGGGACAGTCTGCTCAAGCAATAGAAATAAAAGCAAGAGTAAACAAATGGGACCTAATGAAACTTACAAGCTTCTGCAGAGCAAAGGAAACCATAAGTAAAACAAAAAGACAACCTACAGAATGGGAGAAAATTTTTGCAAACGATGAAACCTACAAAGACTTGATTTCCAGAATATATAAGCAGCTCATATGACTTAACAAGGAAAAAACAAACAACCCAAACCAAAAATGGGCAGAGGCTTAAACAAGCAATACTCCAAGGAAGAAATACAAATGATCAATATGCACATGAAGAAATGCTTAATATCACTAATTATCAGAGAAATGGAAATCTAAACTACAATGAGGTATCACCTCACACCAGTCAGAATGGTCATCATTCAAATGTCCACAAGTAACAAGTGCTGGAGAGACTGTGGGGAAAAGGGAACCCTCCTACACTGCTGGTGGGAATGCAGTTTGGTGCAGCCACTGTGGAAAACAGTATGAGGAGTCCTCAAAATATTAGGAATAGACTTACCATATGACCCAGGAATCCCGCTCCTGGGCATATATACAGAAGGAACCCTACTTCAAAAAGATACCTGCACCCTAATGTACATAGCAGCACTATTTTCAATAGCCAAGATATGGAGACAGCCTAAATGTCCATCAACAGATGACTGGATAAAGAAGATGTAGTATATTTATACAATGGAATACTATTCAGCCATAAAAATGACAACATAATGCCATTTGGAGCAACATGGATGCTCCTAGAGAATGTCATTCTAAGTGAAGTAAGAGAAAGAAAGAGAAAGAAAAACACCATATGAGATTGTTCATATGTGGAATCTAAAAAATAAAAGAACATAAGTACAAAACAGAAACAGACTCATAGACCTAAAATACAAGCTTGTGGTTGTCAAGGGGGAGGTTGATGGGATGTGATAGACTGGGATTTCAAAATTTGTAGATACTGACAGGCATAGGCAGAATAGATGAACAAGGGAATATACCATATAGCACAGGGAAATATATACAAGATCTTGTGGTAGCTCACAGCCAAAAAAATTGTGACAATGAATATATGTATGTTCATCTATAACTGAAAATTGTGTTCTACACTGGAATTTGACACAACATTGTAAAATGACTATAACTCAATAAAAAGTTTAAAAATAAAAGAGTGCTTGACTTTCTACAGCCCTTTTAGTTAACTGAATTTCCCAATTAGGACCTCGGTCTTTACCCCTTTTCCTTCTGCCAAGAATGATGAACATTTGTAATTTCATGTCTGGGTTGATATCCTGAATATGGTGCCCTCAGACACTTCTATGTACATATATGCTTCCCTATTAAGAGGAAACCAGTAAGCTGAGGAAGAGTGAGTGAGAGTCAGAGACTTATTTATAAATAGTGTAGGGTCCCAGTTAGCAACAGTTGATAAATGTTAGTAAGCAAGTATAGAGGGTACCCTCAACCTACCCATCCTGAGGTTTGGAATGGATAAGATTGTTTACTAAGAAACTGTTTTGGGGGGCCATGATTGCATATATTCTGAGAGGCAGTGCAAATTTATAGCAGAAGACAAATGTTTGCAACAGTGATTGGGAGAGGACTCGTGCATCAATAACACTTGGAGAACTTTTTCTCACCTGCCTGCCACTATCCATAACTCATTTATCTTGTCCTTAGCTATGCTCCTGGTTGAGAAAAAATAATAGAGAGAAAATAGCAAATAATTTCAGAATTGCAAATATGACTAAAATATAATTTAAAAGTTTTGCTTGTATTTGATTACATATCTTAGAATGCTGCAATATTGAGCTTATGAGCCCACCAAACTGTCATGGAAGATAAAATTTGCTTCTATCCTCTTATGACAGATTAACAGGAGAAAAGGCATATTAATGTTTTCAATTTTCATGCAATGTAGGAGGCTTCATAGAAAAAAAATAAAAGCCCAAAGATTCAGTTATACGTGAGGGCTTATATATCATTTTAGCAAAGGATGATAAACTGTGGAGAAGTGACTAGACAAAGGAAAAGGGGGTTAGGGATCCTAAGGGTGGTACACTGTGAGAAGTTACCTAGGATATGCATAGTAGATAAGGGTTGTTTAGTAAGGTATGTTATGCTGACTCGTTTGATAAGAGCTGTCCTCTTCTTCCTGGTAAGGGAGAGGGAAACACATTTACAAATGGAAACTCCTCATGTGTTTGCTCTTTCTTAACTGCCTCAACTCTAAATAAATATGTTAAAGTGGCATACTTTCAGGTGGCATGTTTTAATCCCCTTCAGTAATTTCCAAAATTCTCACTTCCAAGTAGCTCTTTAAACCTTCTTGGAATGCATTCTCTTATTGAAATAGTGGTCCAAATGATGGTGAGGCTTCTGATAGCCCACAAAGTTAATTTATAACATTAAATACATGAGATAATGTGTATTTATTTTTCTTTAACAATATAACAATTTTATTGATTTATAATCATTTTACAATGTTGTGTAATAATGTGTATTTTAATAGAAAATAGCATAAACCAAAACTCCCATAATATACAGACAAAAATAAAGACAAATTATTTTGAACGCTTGTGTTTGAGGAAAAGTAGATTTAGAGGAGCATGAAGCTTGAGATACTATACTACTGTTGAGATTCTATAATACAAATTATGAAATTTAGTTTATAAATTCTGTTCACCTGCAAGTGCCTTAGAGTAGAACATGAAGTCTTATTTTATTTCAAAATGTATAGATTTTCTTTATGCATTACTTAAAATACTCATGCATTTGCTATCTGATTCAGGTATTTTTTTTTTAACCTATGAGTGTGCCAACTGAAATAAATGAACAGCCTAACAGTTAAAAGAGTTGTTTTACTTGGTGGGAGGACTCAAGCCCGGATGACAGCCTCTCAGATCACTCTGAGGGACTGCTCCGAAGAGGTAGGGGAGGAGCTAGGATATATAGGAGTTTTACAACAAAGACCAGGTAGTTGGAACAATAAAAGATTGCTTGTTATCTAAAGAAAGCCAGGCATCTCAAGTTAAAGAATTTAGTGCTTTTCTATGTATGGGAGGAAGCAAACATTTGGGCTCACTGAATTCATTCCTTTGACAAGCATCTAGCTACCTAGGGCCGGTATCCTGTCCTTTCTTATTCTAAGTCAGCTCAGAGGGCACCATTATGAGTGGCTGCAGAGGCTGGGCTGCAGGTCTGTCCTCACTGGGGGGGGGGGGTGGCAGCCACTGATGACTTGATTTCAGCATTCTTTGTTTACTGATATGGTTGCAGTATTTTCATTCACATTGCAGTATTTTCATTTACAAGTGGAACAATAGAAAGGAGAGATTATTTTTAAAATAGTAACTGGGAAATATATAGAAAAGAGAGAAAAAGAAAAGGAAGAGAAACCAAGTTATTAAGAACCTACTCTATGATAAACACCATGCTAGGGGGTTAAAAGCGGGCAATGATTGTAGTAAGTGAAAATAATCAAGCAGTGAGGTTAAAGATAGAAGGAAAATAAGTCATGAAATGTGTGTATGATCATATTTAGAGAGAAAGAGTATGCCTAGGAAAAAAGCATTCTTCACTTGCTATAAGTGTATTACATTATCAGAGTAGTACCGCTACTTTACAAAAACAGATTCTGAGTGAGTGGGAGAGGAAAAAGCAATGTCCAAGAAAAAATTATAAGCAGTTTGTTCACAGCATAAAGACTGCCTGGGTAATCAGTGCAAACCTAAGAAGAATTTAGCCTAAAACTCTAAAAGGAGAGTATTCTGAAAGAGGTGATGGGGGTGGGGTGCGGTTGAGCAGGGACTAGTTACCTGCTTTTGTCCATTCTGAGTAATCTATTTTTAACCCTATTATAATTAGGTAGGAACCATCACCATATAAATGTCTGAAGGAATTTTTTAAATTTGGAATTTTATGAATACAATACAAGAATTCAGAGAATGCCTTAAAATATCTCTTTAGTGAAAATTAGATGCAATTTATTCTAACTATGTTAAACAGATATAATCACTATAAAGATACTGAATGGAGTTTTGAGATGGGTTTCCAGTTCCTCCTAAGGATCTGATGAGAATATAAGCCTTAATCATAAATTAAGAGAAGAAGGCCTGTTTGGTCCAGTCTGGAATCTTCTTCACTCCGTTTCTTCTGAATCTTTTTCATGTCCTTGAATTTCATGTTCTTCGAAGTTGGTGTTAGAACTGCTCAGATAATTTTCAGATTATTCTCAGACTTTACTTAGGTAATTCCTCAAAGTTCTGTTTAAGAATATTTTAAAATATAAGTATGTTTTTCACAAGAGATTTGTTTCTTTCAATATCTTGTGCAAAATCTTTGTTATCTCCTTTCTTTGTTAACCAGAGAAACAGCTTAGGTCTCTGTTGGTTCTGCAACTCTCTATCTAACCTGAGTAACCTTTCCTGCCCAAGTTACTCTCCAACAGTGCTCTTTTTTCTCTGCTGTTAAAATGCTGTCGGAATGGGATGGTCTGGAGTCAAGTGGGATTGTTACACATTGTAATTATTCTTCTCCTTTTGGTGGGAGGTATCACTATTTTATTAGAATCCACACTACATATGGATTCCCTCCTCCCTCTATATTGAGCAGTACCATTAAATATGCTTTGACTGTGGTAGTAAATCCAATTCTTTATACTGATATATACCTATACCTATATACCTTTTATACTGATATATACCTTTATTGTGTATCAAGCCAGTTTTTCAGAGTGTAATAATGTCCAGGGCTTACTATACAATTTTTTTTCTTTAACTACTTGGCTTCCAACAACAAATATACTTTCTGAAAAAAAATAGGATTCACCAGCTTTGCTCAAGTTCTTTGAGTCTAAACTTAGAGCATGTGAGTGACTAGTTAAGGAGCTGGTAAGGGTAGGAAAACTTTAATCAGAGCTGGGTTAGAACTTCTGGAAGTGAGATTATAGGCTCTGATGTCTTTGTGGTCTGTGTGAAACTACCTTGTCTAGGAAATGTTACTCTGGTAGAAGATAATGTCACCCCTGGGAAAAAGACAAGTCAGGTACATAATGGCATTTATTTACATTGTTCTAGCAACTGTACAAGGTAGAAATTTTAATGAACTTAGAGTTTGATATGCCTCAAAGACAACACATGGCTTTTGTTTATAGAATGGTATTTTTTTTTATGAAAGCACTCTGTTCCTTTCCTCTGTTTTGTCATTTCCAAAAACCACAAAATCTTTCAAGACATGCATCCATATGAGCTAATGTTTCCCATTCATTCAAGATCTATTTTACTGATGTTTCAAATTTGAGATGAAAATATTTTTTTTAAAAAGAGTTTTAAGTCAGAGTAATGTTTACATCTGTTTAATTTCTTGTATGTTCACAATCTCCTGTCATATGTTCTGGGAACTCTTCCAGCCAGGGGAAAATGTTTAAGCTTTTATATATTTTGTTTCAACAAACTTAATTACCCTACAGATATTTGAACAATATAAAGATTCCAGTTATCACAATATTTGACAGTAAGGCAGCATGAACATGTGCACAGAGCTGAGAGGTATGACTGACAATTTGCTGCTAAGTGAAAACATCTTCAGTTTTCTTTGGGGCTAATTACATTCTTCAATGTTATATGAGGTATTGGCTAGTTGAGAGAACATAGTTTGGTAGGTTTAACTGAGGAAAATATAATAAAGTTAATGTGCTTGCTTGGAGGATATAGAGTTACCAGTGGATTCCCTAGAAAATGAGGAGGCAAGAGTGAGTAAATGATTGCCAAATTTCATTTTTTTAATTAAATTTACATTCATTCCAGATTATGAATTAATTCTGGAAGTTGCTGGGAAAAGAAATATTAATAACACATTTTGAAAAAAAATGAAATAACTTTGTATCTTTCTTGGACATTGCTGGATGTATAAGTAATTTGTCTCTAAATGTCTCTTTTTCTAAGCATTGTGACATTGAGCTCCTCTTATCACCTTATCCTAAAAAAGAGAAAGATAGCATGCATATGGCAATGTTGAACTTTATCTAAACCCTGTGCTTCCAGAAAGAAGGGACAGTTGAGAAACCTACCCCCCAATCTCTCTCGTGTATTCTGAGAACTAACTGCCCCTACTTTTCAGATAAACCTCACATTCAACTTCTTGATGGTGAATTTTTCTTTTTCTACCTTTTTCTACCATCTCTATAAAATCTCAGACCCCCTTCCTTTTCTTTGAGATATCCCTCATTAATGAATCTTCTCTCTATTGCAATAACCTGAATAAAATCATGTCCTTAATTTTCCAGTGCCTTGTGTCTTTGGCAGTTTGGTGCCATGACCCAGATGGAATTCCATCTTGCTTTGGATCCCTGTTTACTTTACTCAGGTAACCAGGCATCTCAGGGCCTTTTTGTACTCAGTTCCTGACTGGTGATCCAGGCATCCAACAGTGAGTCTGATTCTAGGTCCTGTGTTCCAGAATCTTGTCCACTGGTAGTTAAGTAAGAACTTATTACTGAATACTCTGAATACTCACTTGATTTTTGGTACTAGCTTCTTTTGCCTTGTCTGACCATCCAGCGATCTCTGTAAATGAATTAATGATATATAGAGATCTTGTCTCTGTTGAATGAAAATGGAAAGGAATCTAGCTCTTTAATCTTTTCTGTTTTTCAGCCTATTTTAAACTCAAATCAATGAAAGAATCTTACCTAATTTTAAGAGAAAGTATTTTTGATAGGGATTGGTGAGTTTTGTAATTTTGTGTTTACTTTTGACACAGGTATGAAATAGAATTGAAGCTATATGATTTCCATCTCTCTGTGTGGTTGTTAATGTGTCTGTAATTCATAAAAGCTTTTACCTCTCATTGTGTAAGTATGTAATACTTTCCTACCTCCAGATTGTGTATTATTGAATTAGGCTATAAAAAATCTTAAAGATCTATTCTGATTGGTTTAGCAATAAATAAATGCTTATATAAAAAGAAAATTCTTAAAATCCCCATACAATAAGGACATTGAACTTCCAATATTTTCAGTGTGTTAGAAAATAAAAAGTAAATTTACAGAAACAAATATTTTAAGAATTCAGGCTCATATAATTTAGTATATCTTTGGTAGGCTCATATAATTTAGTATATCTTCAGCAAATGAGGTTAGTTTAATATTTTTTGTTTGACAAAAACAGCTATATCTTCTCTGGTAATCAATATTAGGTATAACATGTAGATTTTTATTCTGCTTGTGTTATGTTTTTCCTAAATGATATAGGTTTACTGATTGCATCAGCTGTCATTAATTCTACTAAATGTTTAAGATTGAAAAATGTAAATATATGTTTAACCAAATTGAATCATTATTCTGATAAACTTTATTTTAACAATAATTATATTTTATAGTATATTAGCTAAAAGATAATTTTTGAGATCTTTAGATAACTAAAAACATTTATTAATACTAACTTGTCATTAGATGTTTGTTGCTAGTAAGAAGAGTACTGAAACATTATGAAGCATAATTTAAGTTTATATTCTTTGGTTCTTGTTTTTATATGCTACAGAGAAGCTGTATCTTTGGGTCTGTTAATAAATGCGTTCATTTTTGCCACTTGGAGAAATTGTATAAAGGGTATGTGTGGCCGTATAAAGCTATATTGTATATATTCATGGGCTCTACTAGTCTGCTGAAAAATGCTGGTATGTGACGGTTCATAATTATCTACCATCAAGATTTCTCTGAAAAATAGACATTATTTTACTTCAGAGTTATAATCAGTATACATGAATAAGACTCTAGTAGGAGCAATAGTGTCAGAGAGGCCCAACTTTGTATGCAAAATATGTGGGATACGTTTTTGTTATAGGAAAAAGAGAGTAGTTTATCCTAAAGTAAAATATTTTTTTCCAAAATGAAAAAAAAAGCAAAGTATAGGACAAAACCTGAGTGGAAATAGAAAGTTGCAGAAAGTTCATGGAAAGGGAATTTTATTTACCATGAACAAACCTAGCTAAGGCTTGATTGGTCTTTTCATAAGATTTTCAAAAAGAGCTGTGTTTCATTTATTATCAAATATTACATAGATGCAAAACTAGAATTTGCTTTTTCTCTCTGTTAAGTTAACAAAATTTCCTTGGATTATTGGTTTACTCTTAATAAGAAGTTGTAGGTTATTTTTTATTTTGTGTAATCTGCCTAGGTAGCAAATTTTCTATGGTTTATGTTGATTTTACTATGCCCTTGATTATTTAAAAGAACAAATGCTTCTCACTCAGGAAAGTTGTAAGATTCTTTACAATCATGTTACCTCTTATGCTTACTTTAAAAATCTTTTGCCACTGTGGTTAAACAGGTATGCAAAAATTGTTTCTCAGCAACGTATAATCCTCTCTTAATCAAGTGTTCAAATCTGGCAACTTCTGATGTTTCACTGTCCCCAAATTGAATTTTATTATCTCTTGCACCTAAAACTGTCTTTGAAATTTCATAGAGGGCCTTTGGAAATCACAAATGATTTGTTCTTTTACCTTGTAAAAAGAGAGGTGCTAATAGTAATTAGTAATCATGTAGCAATGGATGAGTTGCACGGCAAGAGTTGTCAAATTTAAAAGAGAGACTTAGAATTTTCTAGGTTAAATTGGTATCAATAAATGTTATTAGTATAAATATTTTAGAAATTGTATGCTATAAGGGAAGTTCCTGGAGATTTGTCAATGCCTTTACTGTCAATATGTTTGTATTTATCAGAGTCCTGGTGCTGCTTTGCCAGGTATTAGATAATAATAGCATAGTGTTATCAGTCATTACATCAGATATTTTTTAAATGTTCACTTTGTCACAGTTTTAATTATTCAGTTTGAATCTAGCAACTTTCATTTCAGTAGTTTATAACTGAATATTCACATCACATCATTACCTACTGAGTTTTACTAATACACAGGCTTTTAAGGCTTACTCCAGACTTATAGAATCTCTTTACTTGATATTCTCAATAAATTCCAGGTATAGTCTTGAAACTATATTCTTGAAATAGTCATGGTAATTTATGTCTTATGATTATGTTACACCTGAAAATTGTTTTCCTGAAGACTATGTTTATCCATTTAAAGAGTAATAGCTTTATTGAGATATAATTACTATTTTAGCCTTTTAAACATATTCATTGAGATATAATTCACATAACATATAATTCAATCATTTAAGGTGGATAAAATTCAATGGTTTTTAGTATATTCACAGAGTTGTTCAACTACCACCACAATCAATTTGAGAACATTGTCATCATTTCCCAAATAAACTCATTACCTATTAGCAGTCAATTCCCATTTCCCCCCAACATACCCTGCCAAACTCCTACCAGCCAGCTCTCAATAAATTGAATTATTTATAGATTAGCTTATTCTTTATTTCATATAAATAGAATAATACAAAATATGACTTTTTGTGTCTAGCTTCTCTCAGTAACATAATGTTTTCAAGGCACATCCATGTAGTAGGCCTGTAGTAGTGCTTTGTTTCTTTTTATTGCTTAATAATATCCTATTGTATATATATATGACCACTTTTATTTTTCCATTTATCAGTTGATAAACATTTGGGTTGTTTCCACTTTTGGGCTATAATTAATAATGCTGTTATGAACGTCCAAGTACAAATTTTGTTAGAACTCCTATTTTTAATTCTCTTGGGTGTATTTCTAAGAGTGGAATTGCTGGATCATATGATAACTCTATGTTTAAACTTTTGAGGAACTGCCAGGCTTTTCCCCACAACAGCTGCACTATTTCACGTTCCCATCATTGATGTATGAGAGTTCCAATTTCTGCACATCCTCACCAACACGTAATTACCTGTCTTTTTATTATAGTCATGCTAGTGGGTGTGAAGTGGTATCTTCAGATATAACAATACAGATATAAAGTAATAATTCTGAGACAAAATATAGCATGTTTATACCAGGAATATAGTTAGAATATACTAAAATATATTGAGACTATTAACATATAATTGTCACTTTATTTGCCATTTCCCTGATGGCTGATGACATTAAACATTTTTTTCATGTGCTTATTTGTCATGTGTGTGTGTGTGTGTGTGTATACTCTCTTTGAAGAAATGTCTATTAATATCCTTTGCCCTGGATGGTATTATGCTTAGCAAAATAAGTCAACAGAGGAAGAAAAACACTGTATGTTGTCACTTATATGTGGAATCTGAAGAAAAAAAAAAACCTAGTGAATATAACAAAAAAGAAACAGACTCACAGATACAGATGACAAACTGGTGGTTACCAGTGAGGAGAGAGAAATGGGGAAGAGCAAGATAGGGATAGGGGATTAAGAGGTACTGAATACTATGTGTAAAATAAATAAGCTACAAGGATATATTGTACAGCACAGGGAATATAGCCAATAGTTTATAATAACTATAAATAAAGTATAATCTATAAAAATTTTGTATCACTATGTTGTATACCTGAAACTAATATAATATTGTAAATCAACTATACCTCAATAAAAAAAGATCCTTTGCCCAGTTTTTAACTGGGTATCTGTATTGTTATTCTTGAGGTTATGGGTTCTTTTATATGTTCTAGATTCAAGTCTCTTATCAGATACATGATTTGCAAAAATTTTCCCCCAATCTGTGAGCTGTATATTAATATTATTGATAGTGTACCTTGAGGCACAAAACTTTTTAACTTTGATGATGTCTAATTTATTTATTTATTTTCTTTTTTTTTTTTTTTTTGGTTGTTATTTTGGTATCAGATCTAAGACACAATTACCCAATCCAAGGTCATGAAGATTTACACTTAGGTTTTATTCTAAGAGTTCTAGTTGTAGCCCTTCATTTAGGTCTTATTCCATTTTGAGTTAACTTTTGTATATGGTATGAAGTAGGTGTTCAAATTTATTCTTTTGCATTGGGGTATACAGTCAGCCTAGCACCAATTTTTGGAAAAAAAAATTTCCTTGTCCATTAAATTGCCTTAGCACCTTTGTTGAAAATCAAATGTAATGTACTATAAATGTGAAAGTTTATTTCTATATTCTGGTTTCAATACAATTGATCTATATGTTTACTCTTATGCCAATGCCACACTCTCTTGATCACTCTTTTTTCAAAGTAAGTTTTGAACTTTGAAGTATGGGACTTCTAACTTTCTTATTTATTTTCAAGATAATTTTGATTATTCTGAGTACATTGAACCTCTGTATAAATTTTAGGACTAGTTTGGGAATTAAGAATCCACAGGATATTTTGATAAGAATTTTGAAGAACCTGTAATGAATTTAGGGAGTGTTGCCATCTTAACACTATTGTTTTCCAATACTTTGACATGTCACACCTTTTTGTTTACTTATTTCTATAATTTTTTGGACAAAGTTTTATAGTTTGAAGAGTATCAGTTTTGCTCCTCTTAAATTTATTCCTAAGTGTTTTATTCTTTCTGATGATACTGTAAATGGGTTTGTTTTATTACTTTTCTTTCTGGTTTGCTCATTGCTACTTGTATATAGAAATACAAGTGATTTTTGCATATTGATCTTGTATCCTGCAACAATGCTGACTCACTTATTAGCCTAATACATTTTTAGTGGATTCTAGAGGATTTTATGTATACAAGATTATATTATTTCCCAATATAGAGAGCTTTACTTCTTTCTTTCTATTTTGGACTCTTTTAATTTCATTTTCTTGCCTAATTGCCCTAGCTAGAACCTCCAATAAATGACTGAATAGACATGATCAGAGTGGCCATCTTTATTTTGTTCCTGATCTAAGGGGGGATTACTTAGTCTTTCATTATTAAGTATGATTTAAACTGTAGATTTTTCACAGAGGCCCTTTTAATCATGTTGAGGAAATTTTTAAATTCTTTTATTAAAAATTATGATGGGATATTGAATCTAATGAAATGCTTTTTCTGCATCTACTGAGATGATAATATAGCTATATATATAGAATAGAATACTACTTAACCATAGACAAGAATGAAGTTTTGCATTTTGCAAGAACACTAATGGACTTGGAGGGCATTATGCTAAGTGAAATAAGTCAGAGAGAGAAAGAGAAATACTGTATTATATCACTTGTAAGTAGAATCTAAAAAATACAAGCTTGCAAATATAACAAAAAAGCAGTTTCACAGATATAGAGCACAAACTGGTGGTTACCAGCAGAGGGGGTAATGTAGGGGTAGAGGAGTGAGAGGTACAATGTATTGAGTGTAAGATAAGCTACAAGGATGTATTAAACAAGCAAACAAATAGAAATGATTGATCTAGTGCATTTATTATATATTTAACTTTTTGAGTGATATTTTAACTTTTGTATTTTTTTATTATTAACTAGTGCCATTTCTTTTCAGCTTAAAGAAGTCCCTTTAACATTTCTTGGAGAGACGGAGAAGATGGCAGAGTAGAAGGACACTCGCAGATCACCCTCTCCCACAAATACACCAAGACCCACATCTACAGACCCACTCGGCCAACCAGAGCACCTGTGGAACTCTGAGAGAACATCGCCCTCTTCAAAAGATAAAGATGCCAAAAATCTGGTAGGAGAAAAGGAAAAAAGAAAGAACAAAAGGTAAAGCAGCGCGGGACGGGTCCCACGGGGAGGGAGTGGCAAAGGAGGACTGGCGCTCGCTCGCTGGGTCTCCCCTCTCAAACTGAGAGGCCAGCGGGACGGAGGGGGAGCCTACGAGGCTCGGATCTGTAGAGAGCAGCCCTTGACTAACAGAACTAACTTAAACGGGCACAGAGCGTCCTCCCGACACCCACCCTGAGACGGGGTCGGCAGCGGCCAGCAGCGGCGGGCAGGGCCAGGCTGCACAAGCCGGGTGGAGGACGGGGGCGGCTGCATGGAGGCAACCCTGGGGGAACGCAAGGGGCTGCGCACCGTGGCTGTGGGTGCACAGGGCAGAACAACCTGGGCCCTCCATAAAACAGCAAGGTTGATGTGCTCTCGGGGGAAGGGTGCACACCCCCATCTCTGAAAACCCACGGAAAGTTTTTGGGGGAAGAGAGGCGGGGCTCAGGCACAGCCGCCATATCCTCCGCGCTGAGCACTCAGGCAGGGGCGGGGGCGAAACCTGAATCCGCACCGAAGGGCTTAGCAGCCTCAAAGGCCAGACTGAGAATGGCCTGCAGCCCAGGGCAGATAGGATCCTTCTGACCTCGTCCCTCAGAGAACTTGCTCCACAAAGACAAACAAGGAGCTGGGTTCTGGCTCGGAGCAGGGACAAGGCTGTCCCTTGGTCTTCCCCGAGCCCAGCTGCAGAGCGCGGACCAGGGCGGAGCGCGCAGACCCACAGAGCAGCGGAACTACCAGCGGCGCAGGTAGAGGGAGAGCGGACCCCCTCCTTTCGAGCAGGAACACAGCCCCTGACCGAGGTGCTGGGAGGGGGCACGACACGCCATCCTACGCGGCCAGTCTGCAACATCTGACTGAGGCATCCGGAGGGGCAGCGACCCGCCCACCCACAGCAGAGGAGAGCTGCACCTGACCCAGTGTTAGGAGGAGGCGCAAGCTGCTTGCCGACAGGTGCTGGGAGCAGCACAGAAGAGGGCACCAATGGAGGGCCTCTGAAAACAGCAAGCTGAGTTTCCAAAACAGGACGAAGACAGAAAGACTTCACATTAAAAGCACACAGACTCCAGGAGAACACCGACAAACCCCCACCCTTTTTTTTTTTAATCTGTTTTTACCTGTTCTATTTTCTATTACTCTCTTAATTTTTACTTCTTAAATCATTTCTATTTCTCTTGGGTTTTGATGTCCTGTTATTGATTAGACACAGGTTTCAAATACATCTATTCATCCCCCCCCCTTTTTTTTGTAAAGGTTTTAAAAGGACGTCTCAACCCGATTAATACTCTGCTTCAACTCGCTCTTCTATTAACCATTATAAACTGTTTTCAAACCCTCTTTCTCCCTTCTTTTAAAATTCTTTCTCTCTCTCTTATTTTTTTTTTCTGTTTTTCCTAAGTTCTATTCCTAAACAGGTATTAGATAGATAAAATCCATAAGGACCAAAATAAACAACTGATACTCTATAAACCACAGTGCCAGAGAGGTATGAGCAAGATGAAGAAGCAGAAAAACTTTTCCCAATTAAAAGAACAAGAGAAATCCCCTGAAAGAAAGATCAAAGAAATAGACATCGATAGCATACTAGATCAAGATTTCAAAAAAGGAGTGATCAAATTGCTGAAGGAATTAAAAGAGATAGTGTTTAGAGATATAAAATATGTCAAAAATGAAATTGAAGCTAAAAAGAAGAGCCAAGTAGAATGGGTACACTCATTGACAGAGATGAGGAATGATCTAAAAGCTGTGCAAAGCCAACTAGAAAATGTAGAGGAACGAATTAGTGATCTAGAAGACAGGGCAATAGAAAGCACCCATTCAGAAGAACTACAAGATAAGCAAATAAAAAATAATGAAAATAGCATAAGGGAACTATGGGATAACATAAAGCATCCAATCTTCGCATAATAGGGGTCCCAGAAGGAGAAGAAAGATCAAAGGGGATTGAAAAGGTTTTTGAAGAAATCATGACTGAAAAATTCCCAAACTTAAAGAAGGAATCAGATATCCAAGTACAGGAAGCTCAGAGGGTCCCAAACAGGAAGAACCCAAATAGACCCACACCAAGACATATCATAATCAAGATGGCCAGAGTCAATGATAAAGAAATGATTCTAAAGGCAGCAAGAGAAAAGCAAATAGTAAGTTACAAGGGAACCCGCATAAGGCTGTCAGCTGATTTTTCTACACAAACACTACAGGCCAAAAGGGAGTTGCAAGATATATTCAAAGCCCTGAATGAAAAAAAGATGCAGCCTAGGATCCTTTATCCAGCAAGGCTATCCTTTAGGATAGAAGGAGAAATAAAGAGTTTCACAGACAAAAAAAAGTTGCAGGAGTTTAGCAACACTAAACCCATGCTAAAAGAAATATTGAAAGGGCTATTCTAAATAGAAAAGCAGCAGGATGTTACAGAAATGAGAAACTCACAACTGGAAAGGTGATAACTCATGAATTACAAATCAAGTAAACACGAAATTATAAAAGAAGACACAAAAATCACTGAGAGTGGGAGAGGAAGGCAGGGAATTATAGAATATCTTTTTCTTTCTTTTTTAAATTTTTTTAACAATAGGATGGGTTTGAGATCATGTTACTATCAGTTTAATAAAAACAGTTATAGAAATGGGTTAATAGATTTGCAAAAAAGGGTAACCACAAGCCAAAAATTTACAAAGGAGTCACAAAAATTAAATAAAATCCATGATAATACAAAGGAAAATTACCAAACCACAAAAGGAAGAAGAAAGGAAGAAAGAGGATATACCAATTCAACTGCAAAGATAAGTTCAAAATGGCAATAAGCACACATCTATCATTCATTACTGTAAATGTTAATGGATTAAATAATCCAGTCAAAAGACATAGAGAGGCAGACTGGATAATAAAGGAAGAACCTTCAATATTCTGCATACAAGAGACCCACTTTACGGAGAAGGACACATATAGATTGAGAGTGAAAGGATAGAAAAATATATTCCATGCAAATGGAAAAGCCAATATAGCAGGTGTTGCAGTACTTATTTCAGACAAAATAGACTTTAAAACAAAGGCCATAAAGAAAGATAAAGAAGGACATTTTATAATAATTAAAGGAGTGATACAAGATGAGGATATTACACTCATTAATATATATGCACCCAATATAGGAGCACCTAAGTACATACAAGAATTACTAACAGTGATAAACGGGGATATTGATGGGAATACAATCATAGTTGGAGATTTTAACACTGCATTAACATCACTAGACAGATCTTCCAGACAGAAAATAAACAAGGCAACAGAGAAATTGAATAACACAGTAGAAAAAGAAGATTTGGTGGATATTTTCAGAGGATTACACCCCAAAAAAATAGGATATACATTCTTTTCAAGTGCACATGGAACATTTTCCAAGATCGATCATGTACTTGGGCACAAAAGAAACCTCAACAATTTTAAGAAGATAGAAATTATCTCAAGCATCTTTACTGACCACAATGCCATGAAACTGGAAATCAACAACAGAGAAACAAAGGATAGAAAAAGGAAAGCATTGAGATTAAACAATATGTTATTGAAAAACAATGGGTCAATGAGGAAATCAAAGCTGAAATTAAAAAACACCTTGAGACAAATGATAATGAAAGCACAACCACTCAAAACCTATGGGATACAGCAAAGGCACTGCTAAGAGGGAAGTTGATAGTGATACAGAACTTCCTCAAAAAAGAAGAACAATCTCAAATAAACAATTTAACCCACCACCTGAATGAATTAGAAAAAGAAGAACAAAAAGCCCCAAAAAGCAGCAGAAGGAAGGAAATAATAAAGATCAGAGGGGAATTAAATACAATACAGGTTAACAAGACCATAGAAAAAATCAACCAAACCAAAAGCTGGTTTTTTGAAAAAGTAAATAAAATCGACAAACCTCTGGCCAAACTCACAAAGAAGAAAAAAGAGAGAGCACAAATTAGCAAAATAAGAAAGGAAAATGGAGAAATTACAACAAACAAAATAGAAATACAGAATATCATACGAGAATATTATGAAAAATTATATGGAACCAAACTGGATAACCTAGAGGAGATGGACAAGTTTCTGGAAACATACTGTCCACCAAAACTGAATCAAGAAGAATCTGAACACTTGAACAATCCGATCACTAGAAAGGAAATAGAAATAGCAATTAAAAACCTCCCTACAAATTAAAGTCCAGGACCGGACGGCTTCACCGGGGAATTCTACCAAACATACAAAGAAGAACTCATACCAGTCCTTCTCAAACTCTTCCAGACGATTGAAAAGGAGGGAATACTCCCAAACTCATTCTATGAATCCACCATCACCCTGATACCAAAACCAGGCAAAGACACTACAAAAAAAGAGAATTATAGGCCAATATCACTGATGAACATAGACGCCAAAATCCTCACCAAAATTTTAGCAAATAGAATCCAACAACACATAAAAAAGATTATACATCATGACCAAGTGGGGTTCATCCCAGGGACACAAGGCTGGTTCAACATATGCAAATCAATCAATGTAATACATCACATCAACAAGAGAAAGGACAAAAACCACATGATCATCTCAATCGATGCAGCAAAAGCATTTGATAAAATTCAACACCCATTTATGATAAAAACTCTCGCCAAAGTGGGTATAGAGGGAATATATCTCAACATAATAAAAGCTATGTATGACAAACCTACAGCCAGCATAGTACTCAATGGTGAAAAACTCAAACGCTTCCCACTAAAATCTGGGACAAGACAAGGATGCCCACTATCACCACTCCTATTCAACACAGTCCTGGAAGTCCTAGCCACAGCAGTCAGGCAAGAGAAAGAAATAAAGGTATCCAAATTGGAAAAGAAGAGGTAAAAGTGTCATTATATGCTGATGACATGTTACTATATATAGAAAACCCTAAAAGGTCCACACAAAAGCTACCAGAGCTGATTGAAGAATTCAGCAAGTTAGCAGGTTACAAAATTAACGTTCAAAAATCAGTTGCATTTCTTTACACTAACGATAAATCAACAGAAGAAGAAAGTAAAGAAACAATCCCCTTTAAAATAGCACCCAAAGTAATAAAATATCTGGGAATAAATCTAACCAAGGAGGTGAAAGAATTATACACAGAAAACTATAAAACACTGATGAAGGAATTTAAAGAAAGCTTTAAAAAATGGAAAGATATTCCATGCACTTGAATTGGGAGAATCAATTTTGTTAAAATGGTCACACTGCCCAAGGCAATCTACAGATTTATTGCAATACCTATCCAATTACCCAGGGCATATTTCACAGAACTAGAACAAATCATAATAAAATTTATATGGAACCATCAAAGACCTAGAATTCCCAAAGCATTACTGAACGGAAAGAAAGAGGCTGGAGGAATAACTCTCCCAGACTTCAGACAATACTATAGAGCTACAGCCATCAAGACAGCATGGTATTTGTACCAAAACAGACATATAGAACAATGGAACAGAATAGAGAGCCCAGAAATGAACCCACTAACTTTTGGTCAACTCATCTTCGACAAAGGAGGCAAGAATATACAATGGAATAAAGACAGTCTCTTCAGCAAATGGTGTTGGGAAAACAGGACAGCAGCATGTAAAACAATGAACCTAGAACACTCCCTTACACCGTATACAAAAATCAACTCAAAATGGATTAAAGACTTAAACATAAGACAAGGTACAATAAACCTCCTAGAGGAAAACATAGGCAAAACATTATCTGACATGCATTTCAAAAATTTTCTCCTAGAAGAAATAAAAGCAAGAATAAACAAATGGGACCTAATGAAACTTACAAGCTTCTGCACAGCAAAGGAAACCAGAAGTAAAACAAGAAGACAACCTACGGAATGGGAGAAAATTTTTGCAAGTGAAACCGACAAAGTCTTGATCTCCAGAATATATAAGCAGCTCATACGACTCAATAAGAAAAAAATAAACAACCCAATCCAAAAATGGGAAGAAGACCTAAACAAGCAATTTTCCAAGGAAGACATACAAATGATCAAAAAGCACATGAAAAAATGATCAATATCACTAATTATCAGAAAAATGCTAATCAAAACTACAATGAGGTATCACCTCACACCAGTCAGAATGGCCGTCATTCAAAAATCCACAAATGACAAATGCTGGAGAGGCTGTGGAGAAAGGGAAACCCTCCTACACTGCTAGTAGGAATGCAGTTTGTTGCAGCCACTATGGAAAACAGTATGGAAATTCCTCAAAAGTCTAGGAAAAGACTTACCATATGACCCAGGAATCCCTCTCCTGGGCTTGTATCCAGAAGGAACCCTACTTCAGGATGACACCTGCACCCCAATTTTCATAGCAGCACTATTGACAATAGCCAAAACATGGAAAGAGCCTAAATGTCCATCAACAGGTGACTCGATAAAGAAGAGGTGGTATATTTATACAATGGAATACTACTCAGCCATAAAAACCGACAACATAATGCCATTTGCAGCAACATGGATGCTCCTGGAGAATGTCATTCTAAGTGAAGTAAGCCAGAAAGAGAAAGAAAAATACCATATGAGATCGCTCATATGTGGGATCTAAAAAACAAAAACAAAAACAAACAAACAAAAATGAAGCATAAATACAGGACAGAAATAGACTCACAGACAGAGAATACAGACTTGTGGCTTCCGGGGGGTGGAGGGTTGGAAGGGATAGCCTGGGATTTCAAAATTGTAGAATAGATAAACAAGAGTACACTGTATAGTACAGGGAAATATACACAAAATTTTATGATAACTCACAGAGAAAAAAATGTGACAATAAGTGTGTATATGTCCATGAATGACTGACAAGTTGTCCTGAACACTGGAGTTTGACACATTGTAAAATGATTATAAATCAATAAAAAATGTTAAAAAAAAAAACATTTCTTGTAGGGCTATTTTAGTGGTGGTGAACTCCTTTTTGCTTTTCCTTCTCTAGGACACTCTTAATCTCTCCTTTAATTCTGATCAATTTTCTTTCCTGGTAGAGAATTCTTGTTTGGAAGTGTTTTGTTTTGTTTTGTTTTGTTTTGTTTTTTAAATATGTTCTGTCACTCCTTTTTGACCTGTAAATTTTCTGCTGAAAGATCTGCTGATATCTTTATCGCATTTTTCTTTTATGTAACAAACCGTTTTTTTCTCTTGCTGATTTTAGGTTTCTATCTTTATCATTATCTTTTACCATTTTAATTGCAATGCATCTTGGTGTGACTTTCTTTGGGCTCATCTTACTTGGAACTCTCTGGGCTTCCTTATTTTGATGTCTCCTGCCTTTCCCAGATTAGGGAAGTTTTCAGCCACTATGTCTTCAAATAATTTTTCTGGCCCTTTCTCACTCTCTTCTACTTCTGAGACCTTTATAATGCAAATGTTATTCCACTTGATGTTTTTCCAAAGGTCCCTTAAGGTATCATCAATTTAAAATTTTTTTTAAATTTATTCAGGTGGGTTCCACTACTTTGTCTTCTAGTTCAATGATCCATTCTTTTACAACATCCTGTCTGCTGTTGAATCCCTGTTGTGTGTTTTTCAGTTCAGTTTTAACGTCTGTTTGGTATTTTATTATATTTTCACTTTGTTGAAGTTCTCACTGTGTTTATCCATTCTTCTCCTGAGTTCAGTGAATATATTTACTATTATTGTTTTGAATTCATTTTCAGGTGGATTGCTTATCTTGATTTTTTTTTCTTGAGGTTTTGTCTTATTATATTGATTGAAACGTATCCAAATGTCTCCTCATTTTTCTTAAAGCTTTGTGTTTGTTTCTATGTTTTAGCTAAATTAGCTAACTCTTCCAGTCTTGAAGGAGTGGCCATATATAGCCATATCTTATAGGGCTCAGAAGCACAATATATATTGGCCACCAGAATCAGATGCTCAAGTGTTGTCCCCAATTTAGCTTTGTGCACTTTCCTGTTGTGGCAGAGCTGTAGTTGCTGCTGTGGCACACTGGTGAGTGGGGATGGCCCCCATAATGACTATAAGGTCTGGCCACCACAGCTACTGGGCACTGGTGGGAAGGGCTAACTTCTAGAATGGCTTGCTGTCATATTTTTAATTAAATCTTAATACACTGGTAAGTCCCAGTAAAATGGTTGGAAATCTCTTTATACAAACAATATAAACAATCATTTCTCATGAATTTATGAAGATTTTTGTTTTCTGTCTATAGTCTGTTAATACATAGTAGTTGCAATTTGAGAGGAAGCTTTTTATCTTGACTTTATAGCTCTTTTTTGGCCTCAGTAACATAATTTAGATAATTGGAAATTTACACTTTAATCATTCCCAGAAAACAGTAATATAGAGCCAAATATTAATATAGCAGTACCTTAAGACCCAGTTGCTGCCAGAGTAACCTATAAATGAATGGATTAGAGTAAGATTGCTTGTTTCTGTACCTTCATATTAAAAAATTCCAAAAACTGAATGTATACTTGTATAAAAATGTAAAAACTCTAATAGTGTTTAAAACCCTTAAGTTTTTGGTGGAAAATAAGACATTTGTGGAAAAAATACATGACAGAGTCCAACAAAAAGATTTGGAGGCCAAGATATCCTTGGTTATTTTGAATATGAGATGTCCAAGTTTCAGAATGTAGAAGGTATCTAAGCTGTTAGGAATCATATAGTTTAGACCTCTTATTGCTCAGATTGGAAAACTGAGGCATTATTTAGAAATTTTTGTTCAAAATAAGATCAGAGTATGATTTAGTTTGTATAGATATTCCAGTTAGATCAAAGGATAATCCTTATCAGAGTCAGATTTTAAGAAAACAGAACCTAGCTGTTTTGAATTACACCATTTGCAAGTAAATATATCAGGAAATGTTCTACTTGTCAAGGACTAGTTTCATTCAGAGGAAGCAACTCATCAGACAAGTCTTTACTTTTACCTTTAACTCAGGATTACCAATTTGGTTTAGCACCAGAACCACCCATAGACATAGATGGTTTGGTGGTATAAAAAAAAATCCTCCAAATATGTCCATGCTCTACTTCCTGGACCATATGAAAAAGTTACATTACATGACAAAAGAAACTTTGAAGTTGTAAATAATGTGACAAACCTTAAAATATGGAGATTATCCTACATTATCTAGATGGGTCTAATCCAATTATGTAAACCCTTTAAAGAGAGAAAACTTTCTGGATGGAGGAAGAAGAAGAGAAATGTAATAGAAGGGAATATTAAAAAGATACAAATTGTGAGAGGAATTTAACCATCTTTTGCTGGAGGAAAACCTAGAAAGTATGAGAAGTAATGTGGGCAACCTTGAGGAAAAGAGAGTAGCCCCTGGATAACAACGAGAAAGGAAATGAGGACTTTAATTATACAACCAAAAGTAACTGAATTTAGCTAACAATCTGAATGAGTTTAGAAGTGGATTCTTCCTCTGAATCTCTAGAGGAGAACTCAGCCTGGTGGATAACTTGATATCAAACTAGTGAGAATTTAACAGAGAAACTACTTAAATCTACACAGATTTATGACCTAAATTTATTATTTAAGATTATTAAAAAAACAAATTTATGTTGTTTTCTAAATAGACTTTATTCTTTTAGAGCAGTTTCAGGTTCACAGCAGAATTGAGTAGAAAATACAGAGTTCCCACATAGCCCTCCTGACCCCCACATATATACTCCCCTACCCTCAACATCCTTCATCAGTGTGGCATAATTGGTACGATCAATGAACCAACATGGACACATTATTAGCAACCAAAGTCCATAGTTTACATTAGGGTTCACTCTTGATGTTCTACATTCTATGGGTTTTGACAAATGCATAGTGACATATAGCCACCACTATAGTATCATGCAGAATAATTTCATTGCCCTAAAAATCCCTTGTGGTCCATTTATTCATTCCTCCCTCCCTCCCTCTTCCCAAACCCCTGGAAACCATGATCTTTTTATTGTTTCTGTAGCTGTGCCTTTCCCAGAATGTCATTTGGTTGGAATCGCACAGTTTGTAGCCTTTTCAGACTAAGCCTAGAACCATCTTAATCTCTTATGTAACCAAGGTGTTCCATTCCCATCCTAACTGAAGGCCAGAAGAAAAGTAAATTCTATGTATAATGAGATAATATCCAGATCCCCAGCAAGTTTTTATACACAACGCCCACCATGTAATCTGAAATCATTCATCTTTCAAGAACTTAGGAGCAAATGAGAGAAAACCAAGAGATAAAAACACACAATAGAAACACATAAACAAGTGATCTAGATACTGTAGTTACACTTTAAAATAACTTTGATTATGCCTACCTTATGATCCTAAATTCAACTCTTATGTATATACTCAAGAGAAATAAGTGTATATATCTAACGAAAGACATGCACAATAATGTTCATATCAGTCTTATTCATCATAACACAAAATAGAATTGAACTTTATGTCCATCAGTAATTGAGATTAGTGCACTTTATGTATTTAATATATGACTATTAAAGCTCAATAAAGAAAGCAAATAACTATGATTAATAAGTTCAAGAAAATAGAGGAAAACATGGAAAATCTCACTAGAAAACAGGAACTTTTATCAACAACATAGTGAAAATTATAGAACCAAACAATGAGATATTTAAAATAAATCCTAATATATGGATTTAACAGCATATTAAATACAACAGAAGAGAAGATTAGTAAATTGGAAGATGGGTCATTTGAATGGAAAGCATGGAGAGGAAATAGGATGAAAAATATAGAAAAGAATGTGGACTGTATGGTACATTAAAAAGATCTAGCATATGTGTAATTGACATCCTGTAAATAGAAAAGAGAGAACAGGGAACAAAAAATATTTGGAGAGACCTAGCTAAATTTTTACAGAAATGGTGGAAGTCAGGAAGCCCTAGAATCATGAAACCCTAAGAACACAAAACAAGATAAATTCAAATAATGCCACACTAGACGCATCATAGTAAAGCTGATCAAAATGAAAGACAAAGAGAAACACTTTTAAAGCAGAAAGAAAAAAAAAGAGAGACATTAGTAATTAACTTTCAGAGTAGCAACAACAAGCCTCACAATGAAATTATATCTATTCCTTTCAACTTTATTGAGAAATAAGTGAAAAATGTAATAGTATATATTTACAATGTACAACATGATAATCTGATACACCTATACAATGTGGAATGATTACCAAGATCAAGATAATTAACACCTCCATCACCTCACATAGATAACTCTTTTATGTGCAGAATGCTTAAGATTTACTCTCAGCAACATTCAAGTACACAATGCCATATTATCAAGCATAGTCACAATGCTGTACATTAGATTCTCAGAACTTACCCATAACTGGATGTTTGTACTCTCTGACCTACATCTCCCCATTCCTCCCTTACTACAGCTCCTGACAACCACCATTCTATTATGTTTCTCTGAAATCGGCTTTGTTTTTCAGATTCCATACATAAGTGATACCATAAAATATTTGTCTTTCTCTGTTTTATTTCACTTAGCATAACGCCCTCCACATTCATCCATGTTGTCACAAATAGCAGGGTTGTCTTCTTTTTGTGGCTGAATGTGAAAATGAATTAGCCCATTTTCTTTCTTCATTCATTTGTCAAAGAACATTTAGGATGTTTAGTTTGTTTCCATATCTAGGCTATTGTAAATTATGCTGCAATGAACATGGGAGTGCAGATATATCTCTGAGATACTGGTTTCATTTCCTTCAGATATATACTCAGTAGTCAGATTGCTGGATCATATGGTAGTTCTATTTTTAAATATTTGAAAAACTGCCATTCTATTTTCCATAGTGTCTGCACCAATTTCCATTCCCAGCTTTGCACAAAGGTTCCCTTTTCTCCACATCCTCACCAATCTCTTATCTTTTTGATAATGGTCATCCTAACTGGTGCGAGGTAATCTCATTGTGGTTTTTATTTGCATTTCCATGGTAATTAGTGACACTGAGAAAAAAATTTTTTGTACCTGGTGGCCATTTGTACATCTTCTTTGGGAAAAAAGTTCTCTTCATATCCTTTGCCCATTTAAGAAAAAAAATGGGATATTTTTTTTTTTCATGTTAAGTTGTGTGAGTTCTATATATATTTTCACTTTTGTTGCCCTTGTTTTTGGTGTCAGATCCAAAACAAACAAACAAAAAAATTACTGTGGACACTGATATCAAGGCGCTTATGGACTATGTTTCCTTCTAGGAGATTTGTGGCTTCAGGTACTATATTCAAGTCTTCAACCCATTTTGAGCTGATTTTGTGGTGAAGCAAGGTAATGATCCAGTTTCATTCTTTTGCATGTTTTCCAGTTTTTCCAACAACATTTATTGAAGACACTATCTTTCCCAATTGTATATTCTTGGGACCTTTATTATAAATTGATTGAATATATATGTTTGGTTTTATTTCTGGCCTCTCTATTCTGTTCCATTGATCTATGTGTTTGTTTTTTATGCCAATACTATACTGTTTCTGTTACTATAGATTTGTAATATAGTCTGAAACCAGGGAGCATGGTGCCACCAGTTTGTTCTTTCTCATCATTGCTTTAGCCATTCAGGGTCTTTTGTTATTCCATACACATTTTAGGATTGTCTGTCCTAGTTCTGTGTTTTCCCAAAGCCATTGGGATTTGATAGGGATTACATTGAATCTATAGATTACTTTGAGTAGTATAGCCATTGGAACAATATTAATTTTTCTAACCCATGAGCATAAAATATTTCTGTTATGTTCAATTTCCTTTTCAATGTACTTATAGTTTACTGTGTACAGGTCTTTATCTCTTTGTTTAAATTTGTTCCTACATACTTAATTCTTTTTAATGCAACTGTAAATGGGATGTTTTCTTATTTCCCTTTCTGATAGTTTCTTATTAGTGTATAAAAATACAAGTAATTTTTGTAAAACAATTGTATATTCTGCATCTCTCCTATCTTTGTTTATTTGTTCTAATGTTTTCTTTCGGGGGGGTGGAGTCTTTACAATCTTCTATATATAAAACTATGTCACCTGCAAATAATGCAGTTTTACTTCATCCTTTCTAGTTGGAATGTATTTTATTCCTTTCTATTGCCTAATTCTTCTGGCTAGGACTTTCAATTCTTTTTCCTCTTTTACATTTTTTATTGATTTATAATCATTTTACAATGTTGTGTCGATTTCCAGTGTTCAGCACAATTTTTCAGTCCTTCATGGACGTATACACACTCATTGTCACATTATTTTCTCTGTGAGTTATCATAACACTTTGTGTATATTTCCCTGTGCTATACAGTATAATCTTGTTTATCTATTCTACAATTTGTAATCCCAGTCTATCCCTTCCCACCCTCCACCCCCCTGGCAACCACAAGTCTGTATTCTCTGTCTATGAGTCTATTTCTGTCCTGTATTTATGCTTTGTTTTTGTTTGTTTGTTTGCTTGTTTTTGTTTTTTAGATTCCACATATGAGCGATCTCATATGGTATCTTTCTTTCTCTTTCTGGCTTACTTCACTTAGAATGACATTCTCCAGGAGCATCCATGTTGCTGCAAATGGCATTATGTTGTCGTGTTTTATGGCTGAGTAGTATTCGTTTGTATAAATATACAAACTCTTCTTTATCGAGTCACCTGTTGATGGACATTTAGGCTCTTTCCATGTTTTGGCTATTGTAAATAGTGCTGCTATGAACATTGGGGTACAGGTGTCATCCTGAAGTAGGGTTCCTTCTGGATACAAGCCCAGGAGAGGGATTCCTGAGTCATAAGATAAGTCTATTCCTAGTCTTTTGAGGAATCTCCACACTGTTTCCAATAGTGGCTGCACCAAACTGCATTCCCACCAGCAGTGTAGGAGGGTTCCCCTTTCACCACAGCCTCTCCAGCATTTGTCATTTGTGGATTTCTGAATGACGGCCATTCTGACTAGTGTGAGGTGACACCTCATTGCAGTTTTGATTCGCATTTCTCTGATAATTAGTGATATTGAGCATGTTTTCATGTGCCTTTTGATAATTTGTATGCCTTCCTTGCAGAATTGCTTGTTTAGGTCTTCTTCCCATTTTTGGATTGGGTTGTTTATTTTTTTCTTATTGAGTCATATGAGCTGATTATATATTCTGGAGATCAAGCCTTGTCTGTTTCATTTGCAAAAATTTTCTCCCATTCCGTAGGTTGTCTTCTTGTTTTACTTCTGGTTTCCTTTGCTGTGCAGAAGCTTGTAAGTTTCATTAGGTCCCATTTGTTTATTCTTGTTTTTATTTCTTCTAGGAGAAAATTTTTGAAATGTATGTCAGATAATGTTTTGACTATGTTTTCCTCTAAGAGGTTTATTGTATCTTTTCTTTTGTTCAAGTCTTTAATCCATTTTGAGTTGATTTTTGTATATGGTGTAAGAGAGTGTTCTAGCTTCATTGTTTTACATGCTGCTGTCCTGTTTTCCCAACACCATTTGCTGAAGAGACTGCCTTTATTCCATTGCATATTCTTGCCTCCTTTGTCAAAGATTAGTTGACTAAAAGTTTGTGGGTTCATTTCTGGTCTCTCTGTTCTGTTCCATTGGTCTATATGTCTGTTTTTGTACCAGTACCATGTTGTCTTGATGACTGTAGCTCTATAGTATTGTCTGAAATCTGGGAGAGTTATTCCTCCAGCCTCTTTCTTTCTCTTCAGTAATGCTTTGGCAATTCTAGGTCTTTTGTGATTCCATATAAATTTTATTATGATTTGTTCCAGTTCTGTGAATTATGTCCTGTGTCATTTGATAGGTATTGCATTAAACCTGTAGATTGCCTTGGGCAGTGTGACCATTTTAACAATATTGATTCTTCCAATCCAAAAGTATGGAATATCTTTCCATTTTTTTAAGTCTTCTTTAATTTCCTTCATCAGTGGTTTATAGTTTTCTGTGTATTATTTTTTCACCTCCTTGGTTAGATTTATTCCCAGACATTTATTACTTTGGGTGCTATTTTAAAGGGGATTGTTTCTTTACTTTCTTTTTCTGTTGATTCATCATTAGTGTAAAGAAATGCAACTGATTTTTGAACGTTAATTTTGTTACCTGCTACCTTGCTGAATTCTTCACTCAACTCTAGTAGTTTTTGTGTGGACCTTTTAGGGTTTTCAATATATAGTAACTTGTCATCGGCATATAGTGACACTTCTACCTCTTCTTTTCCAATTTGGATACCTTTTATTTCTTTCTCTTGCCTGACTGCTGTGGCTAGGACTTCCAGGACTATGTTGAATAGGAGTGGTAATAGTGGGCATCCTTGTCTTGCCCCAGATTTTAGTGGGAATCTTTTGAGTTTTTCACCACTGAGGACTATGCTGGCTGTAGGTTTGTCATATATAGCTTTTATTATGTTGAGTATGTTCCCTCTACACCCACTTTGATGAGAGTTTTTATCATATATGGGTGTTGAATTTTATCAAATGCTTTTCCTTCAGCTATTGAGATGATCATGTGTTTTTAGTCCTTTCTTCTGTTGATGTGATATATTCCATTGTTTGATTTGCATATGTTGAACCAGCCTTGTGTCCCTGGGATGAACCCCACTCGTCATGATGTATAATCTTTTTTATGTGTTGTCAGATTCTATTTGCTAAAATTTTGTTGACGATTTTGGCGTGTATGTTCATCAGTGATATTGGCCTATAATTCTCTTTTTTGGTAGGGTCTTTTCCTGGTTTTGGTGTCAGGTGATTATAGCTTCATAGAAAGGGTTTGGAAGTATTCCCTCCTTTTCAATCGTCTGGAAGAGTCTGAGAAGGACTGGTATGAGTTCTTCTTTGTATGTTTGGCAGAATTCCCTGGTGAAGCCGTCCGGTCCTGGACTTTTATTTGTAGGGAGGTTTTTAATTGCTATTTCTATTTCCTTTCTAGTGATCGGATTGTTCAAGTGTTCAGATTCTTCTTGATTAAGTCTTGGTGGACAGTATGTTTCCAGAAACTTGCCCATCTCCTCTAGGTAATCCAGTGTGTTTCCATATAGTTTTTCATAATATTCTCTTATGATATTCTGTATTTCTATTTTATTTGTAGTAATTTCTCCATTCTCCATTCTTATTTTGCTAATTTGTACTCTCTCTTTTTCCTTCTTTGTGAGTTTTGCCAGAGGTTTGTCAATATTATTATTTTTTCCAAAAACCATCCTTTGGTTTGATTGAAATTTTCTATGGTCTTGTTAATCTCTATTGTATGTGTTTCATCCCTGATCTTTATTATTTCCTTCCTTCTGCTGCTCTTTGGGGCTTTTTGTTCTTCTTTTTCTAATTCATTCAGGTGGTGGATTAACTTGTTTATTTGAGATTGTTCTTCTTTTTTGAGGAAGGTCTGTATCACTATCATCTTCCCTCTTAGCACTGACTTTGCTGTGTCCCATAGGTTTTGAGTGGTTGTGCTTTCATTGTCAAAATCTCAAGGGATTTTTTAATTTCAGCTTTGATTTCCTCATTGACCCATTGTTTTTTCAATAACATATTGTTGAATCTCCAAGCTTTCCTTTTTTTCTCCTTTGTTTCTCTGTTGTTGTTTTCCAGTTTCATGGCATTATGGTCATTAAAGATACTTGAGAAAATTTCTATCTTCCTAAAATTGTTGAGGTTTCTTTTGTGCCCAAGTGCATGATCAATCCTGGAAAATGTTCCATCTGCACTTGAAAACAAAGCATATCCTATTTTTGGGGGGTGTAATTCTCTGAAAATATCCACCAAATCTATTTTTCTATTGTATTATTTAATTTCTCTGTTGCCTTGTTTATTTTCTGTCTGGAAGGTATGTCTAGTGACGTTAATGTAGTGTTAAAATCTCCAACTATGATTGTATTCCCATTGATATCCCCCTTTATCTCTGTTAGCAATTCTTCAATGTACTTAGGTGCTCCTATATTGGGTGCATATATATTAATGAGTGTAATATCCTCATCTTGTATCACTCCTTTAATCATTATAAAATGCCCTTCTTTATCTTTCTTTATGGCCTTTTTTTTAAAGTGTATTTTGTCTGAAATCAGTACTGCAACACCTGCTGTTTTGGCTTTTCCATTTGCATGGAATATCGTTTTCCATCCTTTCACTCTTAATCTATATGTGTCCTTCTCCCTAAAGTGTGTCTCTTGTATGCAGCATGTTGAAGGTTCTTGGTTTATTATCCAGTCTGCCACTCTATGTCTTTTGATTGGAGCATTTAGTCCATTATCATTTACAGTTATTAATGATATTTGTGTGCTTATTGCCATTTTGAACTTATCTTTGCAGTTGAATTGGTATATCCTCTTTGTTCCTTTCTTCTTCCTTTTGTGGCTTGGTAATTTTCCTTTGTATTATCATGGATTTTATTTAATTTTTGTGACTCCCTTTTAAGTTTTTCTCTTGTGGTTACCCTTTTTCTTAAATCTATTAGCCCCTTACTATAACTGTTTTTATTAAACTGATAGTAACATGATCTCAAACCCATCCTACCATTAAAAAAATTTTTAAAAGCAGAAAAAATATATATTTTATATTTCCCTGCCTACCTCTCCCACTCTCAGTGATTTTTATGTCTTCTTTTAAATTTCATGTTTTTCTTTATTTGTAATTCATGAGTTATCACCTTTCCAGTTGTAAGCTTCTCATTTCTGTAGCATCCTGCTACTTTTCTATTTAGAATAGACCTTTCAATATTTCTTTAGCATGGGTTTAGTGTTGCTAAACTCCTGCAGCTTTTTTTTGTCTGTGAAATTCTTTATTTCTCCTTCTATCTTACAGGATAGCCTTGCTGGATATACTATTATAGGGTGCATCTTTTTTTCATTCAGGACTTTGAATATGTCTTGCCTCTCCCTTTGGGCCTGTACTGTTTTTGTAGAGAAATCACCTGACAGCCTTATGGGGGTTCCCTTGTAACTTACTCTTTGCTTTTCTCTTGCTGCCTTTAGAATCATTTCTTTATCCTTGACTCTGGCCATCTTGATTATGATATGTCTTGGTGTGGGTCTATTTGGGTTCTTCCTGTTTGGGACCCTCTGAGCTTCCTGTACTTTGATATCTGATTCCTTCTTTAAGTTTGGGAAGTTTTCAGTCATGATTTCTTCAAAAACCTTTTCAATCCCCTTTGATCTTTCTTCTCCTTCTGGGACCCCTATTATGCAAAGATTGGGATGTCTTATAGTATCTCATAGGCCCCTTATGCTATTTTCATTATTTTTTATTCGTTTGTCTTGTAGTTCTTCTGAATGGGTGCTTTCTATTGTCCTGTCTTCTAGGTCACTAATTCGTTCCTCTGCATTATCTAGTCAGCTTTGCACAGCTATTAGATCATTCCTCATCTCTGTCAATGAGTTTACCCATTCTACTTGGCTCTTCTTTATAGCTTCAATTTCACTTTTGACATATTTTATATCTCTAAACACTATCTCTTTTAATTCCTTCAGCACTTTGATCACTCCTTTTTTGAAATCTTCATCTAGTAGGCTACCGATATCTATTTCATTGATCTTTCTTTCAGGGGATTTCTATTGTTCTTTTATTTAGGAATGGTTTCTCTGCTTTTCATCTTGCTCTTACCTGTCTGGCACTGTGGTTTATGAAGTATTAGTTGTTTATTTTTGTCCTTAAGGATTTTATCTATCTAATGCCTCTTTAGGAATAAGCCTTAGGAAAAAAAGAAAAAAAGTAATTTAGAGAGAGAAAGAATTTTAAAAGGAGAGAGAAAGAATTTTAAAAGAAGGGAGAAAGAAGGTTTGAAAACAGTGTATAATGAATAATAGAAGAGCGATTTGAAGCAGAGTCTCATTCGGGTTGAGACCTCATATTAAAACCTTAAAAATAAAGGGGGGGGGGGAAGATGCAAAGATGTATTTGAAACCTATGTATAATCAATAACAGGGCATCAAAACCCAAGAGAAATAAAAATGAATTAAGAAGTAAAAATTAAGAGGGTAATAGAAAATTGAACATGTAAAAACAGATTTAAAAAAAAAAAAAAACGGGTGCTGTCGGTGTTCTCCTGGAGACTGTGTGTTTTGAATGTGAAATCTTTCTGTCTTTGTCCTGTTTTGGAAGCTCAGCTTGCTGTTTCCAGAGGCCCTCCGTTGGCGCCCTCGTCTGTGCTGCTCCTAGTGCCTGTCGGCAAGCAGATCGCGCCTCCTCCCATCACTGGGTCAGGTGCAGCTCTCCTTTGCTGTGGGCGGGTGGGTCATTGCCCCTCCTGCTGCCGCAGTCAGATGTTGCAGACTGACCAGGTAGGAGGGCGGGTCGTGCCCTCTCCCAGCACTGTGGTCAAGGATTGCACTCCTGCCTGAAAGGCGGGGGGCCGCACTCCCTCTCCTGGTGCTGGTCGCTCCACTGCTCTGTGCTGTTGCGTGCTCTGCCTCGGGTCGGCGCTCCGCAGGTGGGCTGGGGGAAGACCGAGGGACAGCCTTGTCCCTGCTCCGGGCCAAATCTCAACTCCTTGTTTGTCTTTGTGGAGAAGCTACTCTGAAGGACCAGGATGGAAGGATCCTATCTGCCTCGGGCTGTAGACAAATCTCAGTCTGGCCTTCGAAGCTGCTAAGCCCTTAGGTGCCGATGCAGGTTTCACCCCCGCCCCCGCCTGGATGCTAAGCGCTGGAGGATATGGTGGCTGTGCCTGAGCCCCGCCTTTCTTCCCCTAAATACTTTCCGTGGGTTTTCAGAGATGGGGGTATGTACCCTTCTCCCCAGAGCACATCAACCTTGCTGTTTTATGGAGGGCCCAGATTGTTCTGCCCTGTACACCCACAGCCATGGTGCGCAGCCCCTTGTAGTCCCCCAGGGCTGCCTCAGTGCAGCCGCCCCCGTCCTCCGCCTGGCTTGGGCAGCCTGGCCCTGCCCGCCGCTGCCGGCCCGCGTCTCAGGCTGGGTGTCAGGGGGGACCCTCTGTGCCCGTTTAACTTAGTTCTGTCAGTCAAGTGCTGCTCCATATAGATCAGAGCCTCAGAGGCTCCCCCTCCATCTGCTGGCCTCTCAGTTGGAGAGGGGAGATCCAGCAAACAAGCGCCAGTCCTCCTTTGCTGCTCCCTCCCCGCGGGGCCCTTCCCACTCTGCTTTGCCTTTTGTCCTTTCTTTTTTCCTTTTCTCCTACCAGATTTATGGCGTCTTTATCTTTTGAAGAGGGCAATGTTCTGTCAGAATTCTGCAGGTGCTCTGGTTGGCTGAGTGGGTCTGTGGATGTGGGTCTTGGTGCATTTGTGGGAGAGGGTGAGCAGCTAGCATCCTTCTACTCCACCATCTTCTCTCTCTCAGGACTTTCAATTCTATATTGAATAAACTGGACAGAATGGGGATACTTTTCTTGTTCCTGATCTTCAAGGAAAAGCTTTCAGCTTTTCAAAATTTAGTATGATAGCTCTGGTAATTTATTATGTAGGGGTACATTCCCTCTATACAAACTTTGCCGAGTTTTATCATAAATGGATGCTTTATTATGTCAAATGATTTTACTATATCTTTTGAGATGATTAAATGATTTTTAGCCTTCATTTTGTTAATGTGGTGTATCACATTGATTGATTTATGTATATGGAAACATCCTTCCATCTCTAGAATAAATCCCACTTGATCATGGTGTATCCTCCTTTTAATAAATTTTTGAACTCAGTTTGCTAACATTTTGTTGATAATGTTTGCATCAATGTACACGAGGGATATTGGCATATAATTTTTTTTGTAGATTCCTTGTCTAGTTTTGGTATCAGGGTAATTCTGGCCTGTAAAAAATGCGTTTGGAAGTGTTTCCTGTTCTGTTACACATTTTGCTTGATTTCCTGTGTTGGACTACACACATCAGATAAAACAAAGACCTCTCCCAATCTTGAGTGAGTGCCTCATGTAGGAGATAAATCTTATTGTTCAACCCTGCCGTAGCGGTTTAGCTGTCTCTCAAATAATTGTGATTGCCCAAGCAGCCTATTTTATTTTTTAATGACTTCCAGTAGTTGATGGTATGATGGGACTTTGTCAATAACCCAAAGGAAAGGATCTCAGTCAGAAGCTAGACTTAGGCTGCCTGGAAGCCAGATCTTCCACTAGCAGTTTTTAAAGTATGAAAATATATGGAAAGGCCAAGATGGTGGAGTAGAAGGACGCTTGTAGCTCACCCTCTCCCATAAATACAACAAAATTCACATCCGCGGACCCACTCAGCCAGCCAGAGCACCTGTGGTACTCCGACAGAACATCACCCTCTTCAAAAGACAAAGATGCCAAAAATCTGGTAGGATAAAAGGGAAAAAAAAGAAAGAAGGAAAGGCAAAACAGTGTGGGACTGGTCCCACTGAGAGGTAGCAGAAAAGGAAGACTAGACCTCCTTCACCGGGTCTTCGCCTCTTCAACAGAGAGGACAGCGGGACACAGGGGGAGCCTCCCAGGCTCGGATCTGTATGTAGAATCCCTTGACTGACAGAACTAAGTTAAATGGGCACAGAGGGTCCCTGTGACACCCAGCACGAGATGCAAGCTGGCAGCTGGGGGATGGGACAGGCTGCCTGAGCCAGGCAGAGGAGTGTGGTGGCTGCACTGAGGCAGACCCAGGGGACTGCAGGGTGCTTCGTGCTGTGGTTGACTGGGTACACAGAGCAGAACAACATGGGCCTTCCATGAAACATGGCTGATGTGCCCTGGGGGGAAGAGTGCCACACCTTGATCTCTGAAAACCTGCAGAAAGTTTTCAGGAAAAGACAGGTGGGCCTCAGGCACAGCCACCATATCCTCTGTTGGTGGCGAGGCTCAGACCTGAATTCTTACCTAAGGGCTTAGCAGCCTCAAAGGCTAGACAGAGACTTGTTTATAGCCCGAGTCAGATAGGATGTTTCCGCCCCAGTACCTCAGAGAACTCACCCTACTGAGACAAACAAGGAGCTGAGTTTTGGCATAGAGCAGGGGCGGGGCTATTCCATGGTCTTCCCCAGGCCCACCTACAGAGTGCGGACTCAAGTTTGAGCGGGCAGCAGCACAGAGCAGCGGAGCGACCAGCACAGAGAAATGTCAGGCAGCCACCCACCTTCCTGGTAGGAATTCAGCACCAGACCACAGCGTTGGGAGGGGCCACGATCCACCTGCATACTTGGCCAGTCTGCAACATCTGACTGCGGCATCGGGAGCGGGAGGGACCCGACCACCCACAGCAAAGGAGAGCTGCGCCTGACCCAGTGCTGGGAGGGGGCGCGATCTGCTTGCTGACAGGCACTGGGAGCAGCACAGATGAGGGCACCAGTGGAGGACCTCTGGAAACAGCATGCTGAGCTTGCAAAACAGGGCAAAGACAGAAAGACTTCACAATAAGAGCACAGTCTCCAGGAGAACAACCCCCTATTCTTTTTTTTAATCTGATTTTAAATGTTCTATTTTGTATTACCTTTTTAATTTTGACTTTTTAAACAGTTATATATGCTTCCAGTTTTAATCCCTTTAAATATTTTCTTTTCAAAAAATGTAATGATTATTTTAAAAAATCCACCTCACTTCATTGTTATTTTTCTTAGTTTTGATCTCCTTTTGTTGATTATACACATGTATCAATTTTTTTTCCTCTTACCAGGTTTTTAAAAGACATGTCATCCCGATTGCTATTTTGTTCAACTTGCTCTTCTATTATTGCTTATACACTGTTTTGAAACATGTTTTTCCTCCCTTCTTTTAAAATTCTCTCTTTATTTTATCTTTTCTATCTATTCTAGTTTCTATTACCTTTTTAACTTCTACTTTCTAAACAATTGTATATACTTCTAGTTTTAATTTCTTCTAAATTTTTCCTTTAAAGCATTATTACTATTATTATTACTTTGAAAAATCCACCAGATTTCATTTTCATTTCTTTTGGTTTTGATCTCCTGTTATTGATTATACTCAGGTTTCAAATATTGGTTTTGGTTCTTTTTTTTCCTTTTTTAAGGGTTTTTAAAAAGGAGTCTCAACTCGATTGTTAGTGTGATTCAAATTGCTCTTCTATTATTGATTATACACTGTTTTCAAACCATTTTTTCCCTTCTTTTAAAATTCTCTTTCTCTTTTTTTAAAGTTTTATTTCTGCATAGGCATTACATAGATAAATAAAAACTCCTTAAGTACCAAAATAGATAACTGATACACCAAAAGCCACAGTGCCAAAGAGATATGAGCAAGATGAAGAAGCAGAAGAAACACTCTCAATTAAAAGAGCAGGAGAAATCCCCTGAAAGAATGATCAATAAAATAGACATGTATGGCCTCCTACATCAAGATTTCAAAAAAGGAGTGATCAAAACATTGAAGGAATGAAAGAAGATACTGTTAGAGATATAAAATATGTCAAAAGTGAAATTGAAGCTATAAATAAGAGCCAACTACAATTGGTAAACTAATTGGCTGAGATGAGAAATGATCTAAAGGCTGTACAAAGCAGACTAGAAAATACAGAGGAACGAAAAAGTGACCTAGAAGACAGGACAATAGAAAGCACACCATCAGAATAGCTGAGAGAAAAACAAGTAAAAACTAATGAAATCAATATAAGAGACTTATGGGATAATATAAAGCATGCCAATCTTCACATAATTACGGGTTCCAGAAGGGGAAGAAAGATCAAAGGGTTTGAAAAGGTATCAGAAGAAATCATGACTGAAATATTCAAAAAGTTAAGAAGAAATCAGATATCAAAGCACAGAAAGCTCAGAGGGTCCCAAACAGGAAGAACCTAAACAGATCCACATCAAGACATCATAATCAAGATATCCAGAGTCAATTATAAAGAAATGATCCTAAAGGCAGCAACAGAAAAGCAAACAGTGAGTTACAAAGGAACCCCCATAAGGCACTCAGCTGATTACTCTACAGAAACACTACAGGCCAGAAGGGAGTGGCAAGATATATTCAAAGTCCTGAATGAAGAAGAGATTCAGCCTAGGATACCTTATCCATCAAGGCTATACTTTAGAATAGAAGGAGAGATAAAGAATTTCATAGACAAGTGAAAAATAAAAGGTTTAGCAACACTAAACCCATCCTAAAAGAAATACAGAAAGATCTACTCTAAATGCAAAAGAAGAAGGACGCTACAGAAATGAGAAACTCATAACTGGAAAGGTGATAACTCTTGAGTTACAAATAAAATAAACACGAAATTGTAAAAGAAGACATCTAAATCATTTAGAGTGGAAGAGAGAAGCTAAAAAATACAGTATTTTTTTTCTTTCTTTTTACATTTTTTGTTCTCAGTAGGATGGGTTTGAGATTATGTTACTATCTGTTTAAAACAAACACTTATAGTAATGGGTTAATAGACTTAAAAAAAGGGTAGCAACAAGTCAAAAACTTACAAGAGAGTCACAAAGACTAAATAAAATCCAAGATAATACAAAGGAAAATTACCAAAACACAAAAGGAAGAAGAAAGGAACAAAGGAAATACAAAATCAACTGCAAAAATAAATTCAAAATGGCAATAAACACACATCTATCATTAATTAGTATAAATGTCAATGGACAAAATGCTTCAAACAAAACATATAGAGTGGCAGACTTCATAATAAAGCAGGAACATTCAATATGCTGCATACAAGAGACCCACTTTAGGGAGAAAGACACATATACATTGAGAGTGAAAGGATGGAAATGATATTCCATGCAAATGGAAAAGCCAATATAGCAGGTGTTGTAGTACTGAATTCAGACAAAATAGACTTTAAAACAAAGTTCATAAAGAAAGATAAAGAAGGACATTTTATAATGAGTAAAGGAATAATACAACATCAGGAAAATATAGGTGTTAGTATATATGTACCCAATATAGGAGCACTTAAGTACATAAAACAAATACTAACAGAGAGTAGGAGGGATATTGATGGGAATACAAGCATTGTCAGAGATTTTAACACTGCATTAACATCACTAGACAGATCTTCCACACAGAAAATAAATAAGGCAACAGACAAATTTAAACATTCAATAGAAATAACAGACTTAGTGGATATTTTCATAGCATTACACCCCCCAAAAATAGGATATACATTCTTTTCAAGTGCAGATGGAACATTTTCTAGGATCGATCATGGACTTGGGCAGAAAAGATCCTAAGGAATGTTAAGAAGATAGAAATTATCTCAAACATCTTTACTAACCACAATGCCATGAAACTGGAAATCAACAACAGAGAAACAAAGGAGAAAAAAAGGAAAGCATGGAGATTAAACAATATGTTATTGGAAAAACAATGGGTCAATGAGGAAATTAAAGCTGAAATTAAAAAACACCTTGAGACAAATGACAATGAAAGCACAAACACACAAAATCTATGGGACACAGCAAAGGCAGTGCTAAGAGGGAAGTTTATAGTGATACAGACCTTCCTCAAAAAAGAAGAACAATCACAAATAAACAATATAACCCAACACCTGAATGAATTAGAGAAAGAAGAACAAAAAGCCCCAAAAGGCAGCAGAAGGAAGGAAATTAATTATAAAGATCAGGGAGGAAATAAATAAAATAGAGATTTAAAAGACCATAAAAACATCAACCAAACCAAAATCTGCTTTTTCGAAAAAGTAAATAAAATCGAATAGCCTCTGTCCAAATTCACAAAGAAGAAAAAAGAGAGAGCACAAATTATCAAATAAGAAAGGAAAATGGAGAAATTACAACAAACAAAATAGAAATACAGACTATCATATGAGAATATTATGAAAAACTATATGGAACCAAACTGGATGACCTAGAGGAGATGGGCAAGTTTCTGGAAACATACTGTCCACCAAGACTTAATCAAGAAGAATCATAACACTTGAACAATCTGATCACTAGAAAGGAAATAGAAATAGCAATTAAAAACCTCCCTACAAATAAAAGTCCAGGACCGGACGGCTTCACTGGAGAATTCTACCAAACATACAAAAAAGAACTCATACCAGTCCTTCTCAAACTCTTCCAGACGATTGAAAAGGAGGGAATACTCCCAAACACATTATATGAAGCCACCATCACCCTGATACCAAAACCAGGCAAAGACACTACAAAAAAAGAGAATTATAGGCCAATATCACTGATGAAAATAGAAGCCAAAATCCTCACCAAAATATTAGCAAATAGAATCCAATAACACATAAAAAAGATTATACATCATGACCAAGTGGGCTTCATCCCAGGGACACAAGGCTGGTTCAACATACATGAATCAATCAATGTAATACATCACATCAACAAGAGAAAGGACAAAAACCACATGATCATCTCAATCGATGCAGAAAAAGCATTTGATAAAATTCAACACCCATTTATGATAAAAAACTCCCACCAAAGTGGGTATAAAGGGAACATATCTCAACATAATAAAAGCTATATATGACAAACCTACAGCCAGCATAGTCCTCAATGGTGAAAAACTCAAAAGATTCCCACTAAAATCTGGGACAAGACAAGGATGCCAACTATCACCACTCCTATTCAACATAGTCTTGGAAGTCCTAGCCACAGCAATCAGGCAAGAGAGAGAAATAAAAGGGATCCAAATTGGAAAAGAAGAGGTATAAGTGTCACTATATGCTGACGACATGTTACTATGTGTAGAAAACCCTAAAAGGTCCACACAAAAACTACTAGAGCTGATTGAAGAATTCAGCAAGGTAGCAGGTTACAGAATTAACGTTCAAAAATCAGTTGCATTTCTTTACACTAATAATGAATCAACAGAAAAAGAAAGTAAAGAAACAATCCCCTTTGAAACAGCATCCAAAATAATAAAATGTCTGGGAATATATCTAACCAAGTAGGTGAAAGAATTATACACAGAAAACTAAAAACCATTGATGAAGGAAATTAAAGAAGACTTTAGAAAATGGAAAGATATCCCATGCTCTTTGATTGGAAGAATCAATACTGTTAAAATGGTCACACTGCCCAAAGCAATGCACAGATTTAATGCAATCCCTATCCAATTTCCCAGGACATATTTCACAGAACTAGAACAAATCATAAAAAATTTATATGGAACCATCAAATTCCTAGAATTGCCAAAAAATTACTGAAGAGAAAGAAGCTGGTGGAATAACTCTCCCAGACTTCAGACAATACTATAGAGCTACAGCCATCAAGACAGCATGGTATTGGTACAAAAACAGACATATAGACCAATGGAACAGAATAGAGAGCCCAGAAATGAACCCACAAACTTTTGGTCAACTAATCTTTGACAAAGGAGGCAAGAATATACAATGGAATAAATGCAATCTCTTCCACAAATGTTGTTGGGAAAAGTGGACAGCAGCATGTAAAACAATGAAGCTAGAACACTCCCTTACAGCTTATACAAAAATCAACTCAAAATGAATCAAAGACTTAAACATAAGACAAGATACAATAAACTTCCTAGAGGAAAACATAGGCAAAACATTATCTGACATACATTTCAAAAATTTTCTCCTAGAATAAATAAAAGGAAGAATAAACAAATGGGACCTAATGAAACTTACAATCTATGCAGAGCAAAGGAAACAAGAAGTAAAGCAAAAAGACAACCTACGGAATGGGAAAAAAATTTTGCAAATGAAACCAACAAAGGCCTGATCTCCAGAATATATAAGCAGTTCATACGACTCAATAAGAAAAAAATAAACAACCCAATCCAAAAATGGGCAAATGACCCAAACAAGCAATTCTCCAAGGAAGACATACAAATGATCAAAAGGCACATGAAAAAAATGCTCAATATCACTAATTATCAGAGAAATGCAAATCAAAACTACAATGAGGTATCACCTCACATCAGTCAGAATGCCCATCATTCAAATATCCACAGGTAAGAAATGCTGGAGAGGCTGTGGAGAAAAGGGAACCCTCCTTCACTGCTGGTGGGAATGCAGTTTGATGCAGCCACTATGGAAAACAGTATGGAGATTCCTCAAAGACTAGTATAGAATTAGCATATCATCCAGGAATCCCGCTCCTGGGCATATATCCAGAAGGAACCCTACTTCAGGATGACACGTGCACCCCAATGTTCATAGCAGCACTATTTACATTATCCAAGACGTGGAAACAGTCTAAATGTCCATCAACAGATGACTGGTTACAGAAGAGTTGGTATATTTATACAATGGAATACTACTCAGCCATAAAAACCGGCAACATAACGCCATTTGCAGCAACATGGATGATCCTGGAGGATGTCATTCTAAGTGTAATAAGCCAGAAAGAGATAGAAAAATACCATATGAGTTCACTCATAATTGGAATGTAAACAAACAAACAAACAAACAAAAAAACAAACAAAGCATAAATTCAAAACAGAAATAGACTCAGAGACATAGAATACAAACTCGTGGTTGCCAAGGGGGCAGGGTGTGGGAAGAGATAGACTGGGATTTCAAAATTGTAGAATAGATAAACAAGATTATACTCTATAGCACAGGGAAATATATACAACATCTTATGGTAGCTCACAGAGAATAAAATATGACAATGAATATATATATGTTCATGTATAACTGAAAAATTGTGCTCTACACTATAATTTGACACATTATTGTAAAATGATTATAACTCAATAAAATGTGTTAAAAAATAAAGTAGGAAAGTGTATACAGTCCTATTGGACTGTTAGGATTCACCCCCACTGGCCATCAGTGCCACATGGTCTAGAGGTGTCCCATGGGAAACAGCTGTAAAAGTCAGATCTCCAAACAAATGTATCAGCTTCTATCTGGGATACACTAAAAAGATGTAGTGTGGTTGATGGAGAACAAAAAGCTGGTGTTCACTGGCCTCTGTCTTCCTGCGAACATGTCCATATATCCTTAAAGGTATGCCAAACCTGAAGCCTGCAGTCAGGTCAAAACTCAAAGATGAGCAAATAGGCCTCTGTCACAAAAAGGCCTGGAGTATGTTTCAGTTTGCTGTCTATTCAGAGCCCTGTGGTTTGTATCCTGCCAAGAACTATATCTCTGATTGTTACAGTCCCATGGGACCCAAGAATGCAAGTCTCCTTGGCCACCAAAGCCAGCTAATCAAGGGGCATCCCCTAGGCTGCAGTTTCAAAGACCAGAGAACCAGAAATAAAAGCTGGGGCACCAAATGCATGTATAAGTGTCCCTCAGGAGATACTGGTGCTTTGGAATAAGGCAGAGGTAAAGAGCAAAGATAGTGCCCATTCTCCAAGGCCTCTGGAAAGGATTACAGTCAGCCCTTAGATGCATGCTTAATTAGACGTCTGCCCCTCAGGCTACATGATGATAAGTTAACAGGCTTCATCTTATAGAAAGACTGAGCCCCTGGTGCTGTGGCTTTTTTTGTTGTGTACTAGAGGTGATTGTCATTTACAAACTTTCCCTGTTGATTATAGACCTGTAGGGCCCATGAATGAAAGCCCCACTGACCACTAGATCCAAGTGATACAGAGGTGTCCCCTGCCAGCAACGACAAAAACTAGGATACTAGGTGTAAAACCTAGGCACCAGATGCATGTAAATTTCCCCTCTGAGAGTGACTCACACTCAGGAGCACAGCAGGAGAATTCAAAGATGACACCCATTAGCTGGAAAAAGGTAGAGGAAAATTGTCAAGATGGCACCTGTCAGGAAAGAAGAAAAGGAAAGAAAAAAAATAAAACCTAGAGTTAAAAATAATTAAGGTTGCATTCACTGCCTGGAGCAAGGCAGAAGGAAAACAAAGAAAGGAAGGAAGGAAGAAAGGAAAGAAAGAAAGATTGTGAATGAAAGAGAGAGAGGAAAAAGCCTAGAGTTTAAAAAAAGATGGTGCCTGTGGCTGGAGCAAGGCAAAAGGAAAATGCAAATGTAGCGCCCACAAGTTTCTGTCCTGGAGAGCAGCTGAGCATTTCCCCAAAAGTGTGTCAGATTAGCTACCTTCCAGGCCTAGTTTCAAAAATAGGAAAATGAGCCTCTCCCATATAACACCTGGGCATGCCTTCACTGGCCACTTCTTTGCTGGGCCTTGCGGCAGGTGAGTCTGTGTATGTGAACACTTAAGTGCCATCTCTTAGATTCCTATAACATCATGGTTCTCATGGACAGCAACACCTTGGTTTTCAAGGCTAACTAGATGCATTTGTAGTCAAGCAGGACTCTATGGGGCCTTCCTGGGACAGACCCCTCCCCCATGTCCTTTATCTGTCTCTTGTTTGTAAAAAGCTTTCCATCTCCTAAACCATCCCTGAGTTCCAAAAAGAAGAGTCAAACAGTTAGTAACTATGGAAGTGAAGGAATGCAGAAACAAAAGAAAAGCAAGCCTAATATAATCTCTTCTATGATTGTTAGCTTAAACTAATGCCTTGATTTATGGCCCCAAACTATCAAGATAATTTCCTGTGGTTTCAACCAGCTGGCCCCAAGTGGACTTAAAATTAATGACACTGGCAGGATCAATTAAGAACTGAAACTCCTGAACCATTAGGAAGGCTCTAAGTAAATAATAAAAAGTCTAAACCATTGCTTTTTCTCAATCCTAGAAAGAAGTTAAGGGATCACAAGACCATGATTTACTGGTTCGCTTTGCAGGAGTACATAGATCAATCACAATCACCAATGACACATCGAGTCACAAGACAGTGCAGGGAAGTCTGCAGCTGAGATCTTATCAGGAAGCTGAAATCATTGACTCCCTCTCCTTTACCTGTTTGTTTGTTTTTTGGGTGTTGTTGTTGTTGTTGTTGTTGTTGTTGTTGTTGTTGTTGTTGTTTGGCTTTAAAAACTTTGCACCTTAGGCAGCCAGGAAGATGGATTTGAGACAAGCCTACGTCTCCCTTCTTCTTGTTTGGTGCCTCCTTGTCTAATACTTTCTCTCCCCCAAACACTGACATTTTGGTTTGTTTGGTCTCACTATATGTCAGGCACACAAGGTGGGGTCAGACAACATTTTGGGGACTCATATCTCAGTTGCAGGTCTTAAAAGCTGGGCGTATCAGATGTGGGGTTCAAACCCTTTACTCCTCAGGGATAAGTTCCAGATCGAGTTCCCTCAACTGTGGGTTGTGATGCTGAGGGAGGGTTTATGGTGAGATTGTGTCCAGACTCCCCTATCCACTTCGATGTGAGCTTTCTCTTGTTCACCTGATGTGTAGGAGTCTCTCAGCAAGTTTTAGGGTTGTTTTTTCAAAAGAAGTTGCTTCATATGTAGCTGTAGATCTGGTGTGTCCATGGGAATAGGTGAGTTGAGCCTCCTCTTACTTCACCATCTTGAACCAAAACCACATTTCTTTTTATTTATACTGTTATTTGTATTTTTTGCTTCTAATACCTTATAGATATATGTCTTTCATGATCTGGAAAACTTTTAGTCATTATCTTTTCAAATACTACCTCTCTGCTATTCTCTTTTTTTTTCAGTTTTAATATACTTTTATTGAAGTACAGTCAGTTTACAATGTTATGTCAATTTCTGGTGTATAGCAAAATACTTCAGTCACATAGGAACATACATATATATGTTTTCATATTATTCTTCACCATAGGTTACTACAAGATATTGAATATGGTTCCATGTGCTATACAGAATAAACTTGTTGTTTATCTATTATATATATATATTAGTTAGTATCTGAACATCTGGAACTCCCATTTTATCCCTTTCCACCCACTTACTCAATGTTAAACATGTTTGTTTTCTATCTCTGTAAGTCTGTTCTGTTTTGTAAATAAGTTTGCCTTTTTTTTTAAGATTCCGCAAGTAAGTGATAACGTGATATTTTTCTTTCCCGTTCTGGCTTATTTCACTTAGAATGACGTTCTCCAGGTCCATCCATGTTGCTGCAAATTGCATTATTTTATTCTTTTTTATAGCTGAGTAGTACTCCATTGTATAAATATACCAGTCATCTGTTAATGGACATTTAGGTTGTTTCCATGTCTTGGCTATTGTAAATAGTGTTGCCCTGAACACTAGGATGCATGTCTCTTTTTGAATTAAGATTCCACTAAATATATGCCCAGGAGTGGGATTGCTGGATCATATGGTAAATCTATTTTTAGGTTTTTGAGGAATCACCATACTGTTTTCCATAATGGCTGCACCAAATTATATTCCCACCAGCGGTTTAGGAGAGTTCCCTTTTCTCCACATCCTCTCTAGCATTTATTGTTTGTAGACTTTTTTTGTTTGTTTCTTTATGGATCTTTATTTGCTGATTTGAGGAAAGTTACATGAAACTTAAGATTCTGTGGAACTACTTTTAATTAAAAATCTATGAAAATAAAATATAGTCAGTAATAATATCTGTCATAGGTACAGAATAGTTTCCCATTAAATTTTTTTAACATTTTTTATTGATTTATAATCATTATACAATATTGTGTCAAATTCCAGTGTAGAGCACAATTTTTCAGTTATACATGAACATATATATATTCATTGTCACATTTTTTCTCTCTGAACTACCATAAGAACTTGTGTATATTTCCATGTGCTATACAGTATAATCTTGTTTATCTATTCTACAATTTTGAAGTCCCATCTATCCCTTCCCACCCTCCATCCCCTGGCAACCACAAGTATGTATTCTATGTCTATGAGTCTGTTTCTGTTTTGTAATTATGCTTTCTCAGTTTGTTTGTTTACATTCCATATATGAGCAATCTCATATGGTATTTTCCTTTCTCTTTCTCACTTATTTCACTTAGAATGACATTCTCCAGGAGCATCCATGTTGCTGCAAATGGCGTTATATTGTCGGTTTTTCTGGCTGAGTAGTATTCCACTGTATAAATATACCAACTCTTCTTTAACCAGTCATCTGTTGATGGACATTTAGGCTGTTTCCATGTTTTGGCTATTGTAAATAGTGCTGCTATGAACATTGGGGTGCAGGTGTCATACTGAAGTAGGGTTCCTTCTCAATACAAGCCCAGGAGAGGGATTCCTGGGTCATATGGTAAGTCTTTTCCTAGACTTTTGAGGAATTTCCATACTGTTTTCCATAGTGGCTGCAACAAACTGCATTCCTACTAGCAGTGTAGGAGGGTTTCCCTTTCTCCACAGCCTCTCCAGCATTTGTCATTTGTGGATTTTTGAATGTCAGCCATTCTGACCGATGTGAGGTGATACCTCATTGTAGTTTTGATTAGCATTTCTCTGTTAATTAGTGATATTGAGCATTTTTTCATTTGCCTTTTGATCATTTGTATGTCTTCCTTGGAGAATTGCTTGTTTAGGTTTTATTTCCATTTTTGGATTGGGTTGTTTACTTTTTTCTTATTGAGTCATATGAGCTGCTTATATATTCTGGAGATCAAGCCTTTGTCAGTTTCATTAGCAAAAATTTTCTCCCATTCTGTAGGTTGTCTTCTTGTTTTACTTCTGGTTACCTTTGCTGTGTAGAAGTTTGTAAGTTTCATTAGGTCCCATTTGTTTATTCTTCCTTTTATTTATTCTAAGAGAAAATTTTGAAATGTATGTCAGAAGTTTTGCCTATGTTTTCCTCTAGGAAGTTTATTGTATCTTGTCTTATGTTTAAGTCTTTGATCCATTTTGAGTTGATTTTTGTATATGGTGTAAGGGAGTGTTCTAGCTTCATTGTTTTACATGCTGCTGTCCAGTTTTCCCAACACCATTTGCCGAAGAGACTGTCTTTATTCCATTGTATATTCTTGCCTCCTTTGTCGAAGATGAGTTGACCAAAAGTTTGTGGGTTCATTTCTGGGCTCTTTATTCTGTTCCATTGGTCTATATGTCTGTTTTTGTACCAATACCATGCTGTCTTGATGGCTGTAGCTCTATAGTATTGTCTGAAGTCTGGGAGAGTTATTCCTCCAGCCTCTTTCTCTTCAGTAATACTTTGGCAATTCTTGGTCTTTTGTGATTCCATATAAATTTTATTATGATTTGTTCTAGTCCTGTGAAATATGTCCTTTGTAATTTGATAGGGATTGCATTCAATCTGTAGCTTGCCTTGGGCAGTGTGACCATTTTAACAATATTGATTCTTCCAATCCAAGAGCATGGAATATCTTTCCAATTTTTAAAATCTTCTTTAATTTCCTTCATCAATGGTTTATAGTTTTCTGTGTATAATTCACTCCTTTGTTAGATTTATTCCCAGATATTTTATTACTTTGGGTGCTATTTTAAAGGGGATTGTTTCTTTATTTTCTTTTTCTGTTGATTCATCGTTAGTGTAAAAAATGCAACTGATTTTTCAACGTTAATTTTGTAACTTGATACTTTGCTGAATTCTTCGATCAGCTCTAGTAGTTTTTGTGTGGACCTTTTAGGGTTTTCTACATATAGTAACATGTCATCGGCATATAGTGACACTTCTACCTCTTCTTTTCCAATTTGTATCCCTTTTATTTCTCTCTCTTGTCTGATTGCTGTGGCTAGGACTTCCAGGATTATGTTGACTAGGAGTGGTGATAGTGGACAGCCTTGTCATCCCAGATTTTAGTGGGAAGCTTTTGAGTTTTTCACTGTTGAGTACTATGCTGGCTGTAGGTTTGTCACATATAGCTTTTATTATGTTAAGATATATTTCCTCTATACCCACTTTGGTGAGAGTTTTTATAATAAATGGGTGTTGAATTTTATCAAATGCTTTTTCTGCATCGATTGAGATGATCATGTGGTTTTTGTCCTTTCTCTTGTTGATGTGATGTATTACATTGATTGATTTGCGTCTGTTGAACCACCCTTGTGTCTCTGGGATGAACCCCTCTTGGTCATGATGTGTAATCTTTTTTAAGTGTTGTTGGATTCTATTTGCTAATATTTTGGTGAGGATTTTGGCATGTATGTTCATCAGTGATACTGATCTGAAATTCTCTTTTTTCGTAGTGTCTTTACCTGGTTTTGGTATCAGGGTGATAGTGGCTTCATAGAATGTGTTTGGGAGTATTCCCTCCTTTTCAATCTCCTGGAAGAGTTTGAGAAGGACTGGTATGTGTTCTTCCTCATATTTTTGGTAGAATACCCCAGTGAAGCAGTCTGGTTATGGACTTTTATTTGTAGGAGATTTTTTAATTTCTAATTCCATTTCATTTCTAGCGATCGGATTGTTCAAGTGGTCAGTTTCTCCTTGATTCAGTCTTGGTGGACAGTATGTTTCCAGAAACTTGTCCATCTCCTCTAGGTTATCCAGTTTGGTTCCATATAATTTTTCTTAATATTCTCATATGATAGTCTGTTTTTCTATTTTATTTGTTGTAATTTCTCCATTTTCCTTTCTTATTTTGCTAGTTTGTGCTCTCTCTTTTTTCTTCTTTGTGAGTTTGGCCAGACGTTTGTCGATTTTATTTAATTTTCAAAAACCAGCTTTTGTGTATATTGATTTTTTCTATGGTGTTTTTAAATCTCTGTTTTATTTATTTCCTCCCTGATCTTTATCATTTCCTTCCTTCTGCTGCCTTTTGGGGTTTTTTTGTTCTTCTTTTTCTAGTTCATTCCGCTGGTGATTTAAATTGTTTATTTGTGATTGTTCTTTTTTGAGGAAGGCCTGTATTGCTATAAAGTTCCCTCTTAGCACTGTATTTGCTGTGTCCCATAAATTTTGTGTTGTTATGCTTTCATGTACATTTGTCTCAAGGTATTTTTTAATTTCAGCCTTGATTTCCTCATTGATCGATTGGTTTTTTAATAGCATATTATTTAACCTCCATGCTTCCCTTTTTTATCTCTTTTGTTTGTCTGTTGTGGATTTCTAGTTTCATGGCATTGTGGTCAGTAAAGATGCTTGAGATAACTTCTATATTCTTGAAATTTCCGAAGTTTCTTTTGTGCCCAAGTACATAATCAATCTTGGAAAATGTTCCATGTGCACATGGAAAGAATTTATTTCCTATTTTGGGGATGTGTAATGCTCTGAAATTATCCAATGAATCTAATTTTTCTATTGTATTATTTAATTTCTCTGTTGCCTTTTTTATTTTCTGTCTGGAAGATTTATCTAGTGACATCAATGTGGTGTTAAAATCTCCAGCTATGATTGTCTTCCCATCAGTATCCCCCTTTATCTCTTTTAGTAATTGTTGTATGTACTTAGGTGCTCCTATATTGGGTGCGTATATATTGATGATTGTAATATCCTCATCTTTTATCACTCCTTTAATCATTATAAAATGTCCTTCTTTATCTTTATGGTCTTTGTTTTAAAGTCTATTTTGTCTGAAATAAGTACTGCAACACCTGCTGTTTTGGCTTTTCCATTTGCATGGAATATCCTTTTTCATCCGTTCACTCCCAACCTATATGTGTCCTTCTCCCTAAAGTGGGTCTCTTGTATGCAGCATATTGAAGGTTCTTGCTTTATTATCCAGTCTGCCACTCTATGTCTTTTGACTGGAACATTTAGTCCATTAACATTTACAGTAATTAATGATAGATGTGTGCTTATTGCCATTTTGAACTTATCTTTGCAGTTGATTTGGTATTTCCTCTTTGTTCTTTTCTTCTTCCTTTTGTGGTTTGGTAATTTTCCTTTGTATTATCATGGATTTTATTTAGTTTTTGTGACTCCCTTGTAAGTTCTTGGCTTGTGGTTACCCTTTTCCGTAAATCTATTAGCCCATTAGTGTGTCTTGAATCCATCCTATCGAAAACAAAAGTTTAAAAGAATAAGAAAGAAAAAAAATACTCTATATTTTCTTGCTTCTCTCTCACACTCTTAAAGATTTAAATGTCTTCTTTTACAATTTTGTGTTTATTTTATTTGTAATTCATGAGTTATCACCTTTCCTGTTATGTGTTTCTCATTTCTGTAGCATCCTGCTACTTTTCTATTTAGAATAGACCTTTCAATATTTCTTTTAACATGGGTTTAGTGTTGCTAAACTCTTTTAGTTTTTGCTTGTCTGTGAAATTCTTTATTTCTCCTTCTATCCTAAAGGATAGCCTTGCTGGATAAAGTATCCTAGGTTGTATCTTTTTTTCATTCACGATTTTGAATATATCTTACCACTCCCTTCTGGCCTGTAGTGTCTGTGTAGAGAAATCAGCTGAGAGCCTTATGGGTGTTCCCTTGTAACTCACTCTTTGCTTTTCTCTTGCTGCCTTTAGGATCATTTCTTTATCCTTGACTCTGTCCATCTTGATTATGATGTGTCTTGGTGTGGGTTTGTTTGGGTTTTTCTTTTTTGGACCCTTTGAACTTACTGTATTTGGATATCTGATTCCTTCTTTAAGTTTGGGAAGTTTTCAGTCATGATTTCTTCAAATACCTTTTCAATCCCCTTTGATCTTTCTTCCCCTTCTGGGACCCCTATTATGTGAAGATTGGCACGCTTTATATTATCCCATAGGTCCCTTATGTTGCTTTCATTTTTTTTTATTTGTTTATCTTCCACTTTTTCTGATTGTGTGCTTTCTGTTTTCCTGTCTTCTAGGTCACTAATTCATTCCTCTGCATTATCTAGTCTGCTTTGCACAACCTTTAGATCTGTTCTCATCTCAGCCAATGAGTTTACCAATTCTACTTAGCTCTTCTTTATAGCTTAAATTTCATTTTTGACTTATTTTATATTTCTAAACACTATCTCTTTGAGTTCGTTCAGTACTTTGATCACTCCTTTTTTGAAATCTTGATCTAGTAGTCTATCAATGTCTGTTTCATTGATCATTCTTTCAGGGTATTTCTCTTGTTCTTTTAATTGGGAATGGTTTCTCTGCTTCTTCATCTTGCTCATAAGTCTCTGGTACTGTGGCTTATGGAGTATGAATTATCTATTGTGGTCCTCAAAAGAGTTTATCTATTTATCTATCTAATGCCTATGTAGGAATAAAACTTAAATAATAAAAAAGGAGAGAGAGAGAAGGAGAATTTTAAAAGAAGGGAGAAAAATGTTTGAAAACAGTGTATAAGCAATCATTAAGTGCAATTTTAATCGGACTAGCTTTCGAGTTGAGACATCTTTTTTTTTTTCTAAAGCCCTTAAAAAAAAGGGGAAAAAAGATCCAAAAATGATATTTGAAACTTACTTATAATGAATAACTGTAGATCAAAACCAAAAGAAAGGAAAATGAAATCAGGTGGAGTTTTAAAAAAAAATACATATAACTACTTTAAAAGAAATTTTATAAAGGAATTTAAATTAGAAGCATATACAATTGTTTAGAAAGTAGAAATTAAAAAGGTAATAGAAATTAGAACAGATAAAAAAAGATAAAATAAAGAGATAATTTTAAAAGAAGGGAGGAAAAAAAGGCCTGAAAATAGTGCATAGTCAATTATAGAAGAGCAATTTGAATTAGACTAGCATTCGAGTTGACATCTTTTTAAAAACCGTCACAAAAAAAAAGAAGAAAATCAAAAAGTGACACCTGAAACCCATTTACAATCAATAACAAGAGCTCAAAACCAAAAGAAGTGAAAATGCAATCAAGTGGATTCTCTTTAAAAAACGACAATATAACTACTTGAAGAGAAAACTCAAAAGGAATCAAAACTAGAAGCACACAATTGTCTAGAAAGAAAAATTCAAAAAGGAACCAAAACTAGAAGCATACACAACCGTCTAGAAAGTAGAAATCAAAAAGGAAATAAAAAATAGAACAGACCAAAAAAAGATATGATAAAGAGAGAATTCTGAAGAAGGGGAGGGAAAAAAAAGTCCTGAAAACAGTGTACAATGAACAACTGAAGATTAAGTTGAAGCAGAACAGCAATCGTTTTGAGACATCTCCCCAAAAGCTCCAAAATAGGAGAAAAGAGGAAAAAAAAACTCATTTGAAACCTGTGTACAATCAACAACAGATGATCAAAACCAAGAGCGAGAATAATGATACCACGTGGATCTTTCAAAATAACAACCATACCATTTTAAAAGCAAAATTCAAAAGGGATCAAAACTGGGAGGATATACAACTGTTTAAAAAGCAAAAATCAGAAAGGTAACAGAAAATACAACAGGCAAAAACAGATCAAAAAAATAGATAAATAAAGGTGAAGGGCTGTTCTCCTGGAGACTGTGTGCTGTTAATGGGAAGTCTTTCTGTCTCCGCCCTGTTTCGTGAGCTTGGCTTGTTTCCCAAGGCCCTCTGTTGGTGCCCTAGTCTGTGCTGCTCCCAGGGCCTGTCAGCAAGCAGATCGCGCCCCCTCCCAGCACAGCATTCCTACCGGAAAGGCTAAGGGCCACCCGCCATCTCCTGGCTCTGGTTGCTCCGTGGCTGAAGGCCACTGCATGCTCCAGTCCGTGGACTTTTGAATGATAGCTATTCTGACTGGTGTGAAGTGATATCTCACTGTAGTTTTGATTTGCATTTCTCTGATAATTAGCAATACTGAGCATTTTTTTCATGTGCCTATTGGCCATTTGTATGTCTTCATTGGAGAATTGCTTGTTTAGGTCTTCTGCCCACTTTTGGATTGTTTTTTTTTTTTTTTTTCTTATTAAGTTGTATGAGTGGTTTATATATTCTGGAAATTAAACCCTGGTCAGTCTCACCTTTTGCAAAAATTTTCTCCCATTCCATAGGTTGTCTTTTTGTTTTTCTTATGGTTTCATTTGCTGTGTAAAAGCTTATGAATTTAATTAGGTCCCATTTCTTTATTGTTGCTTTTATTTCTATTGCTTGTGTTGACTTCCCTAGGAGAACATTGCTGTGATACATGTCAGATAATGTTTTGCCTATGTTTTCTTCTAGGAGGTTTATAATATTAATGTCTTATGTTAAAGTCCTTAAGCCATTTTGAGGTTTTTTTTTGTGTGTGTGTGTATGGTGTTAGGGAATATTCTAACTTCATTGATTTACATGCAGCTGTGCAATTTTCCCAACATCACTTGCTGAAGATACTGTCTTTACTCCAATATATGTTCTTGTCTCCTTTGTCAAAGATTAATTTACCAAAATTTTGTGGATTTATTTCTGGGGTCTCTATTTTGTTCCATTGATCCATATGTCTGTTTTTGTACTAATACCCTGATGTTTTGATTACTGTAGCTCTGTGGTATTGTTTGAAGTCTGGGAGGGTTATTCCTCCATCTTCATTCTTTTTCTTCAGTAATGCTTTGGTAATTCTAGGTCTTTTGTGATTCCATATAAATTTTAAGATTATTTGCTCTAATTCTGTGAAAAATGTCCTGGATAATTTGATAGGAATTGCATTAAATCTGTAGGATGTTTTGGGTTGTGTGGCCATTCTAACAATATTAATTCTTCCAATCCAAGAATATCTCTCTATTTCTTTAAGTCATCTTTAATTTCCTTATTCAGTGTTTTCCAGTTCTCCACATACAATTCTTTCACTTCCTTCATCAGTTTTATTCCTAAGTATTTTATTTTTTTGGATGCAATTTTAAAAGGGATTATTTCTTTACTTTCCTTTTCTGATAATTTGTTGCTAGTGTAAAAAAGTCACTGATTTCTGAATGTTAATCTTGTATCCTGATACGTTGCCAAATTCTTTTACTAGCTATAGTAGTTTTTGTGTGGAACCTTTAGGGTTTTCTGCATATAGTATTATGTTATCCACATATAATGACAATTTTACCTCTTCTCATCCAATTTGGATCCCTTTTATTTCTGTTTCTTGTCTAATTGCTATGCCTAGGACTTACAATACTATACTGAATAGAAGCGGTGAGAGTGGGCATCCTTGTCATGTTCCAGATTTTAGTTGGAAGGCTTTCAGCTTTTCACTGTTGAGTGTTATGCTGGCTATAGGTTTGTCATAAATACCTTTTATTAGGTTGAGATATGTTCCCTCTATACCAACTTTCGTAAGAGTTTTTAATCATAAATGTGTGTTGAATTTTATCAAATGCTTTTTTGCATTTATTGAGGTGATCATGTGATTTTTGTCCTTTCTCTTGTTGATGTGGTGTATCATGTTGATTGATTTGCATATATTGAACCATCCTTGTGTCCCTGGGATTAATCCAACTTCATCATGGTGTATGATCTTTTTTATGTGTTGTTGGATTCTTTTTGCTAATATTTTGTTGAGGATTTTTGCATCTATGTTCATCAAGGAAATTGGCCTATAGTTTTCTTTTTTGATAATGTATTTGTCTGGTTTTGGTATCAGGGTGATGATGGCTTCATAGAATGAGTTGGGAGTGCTCCCTCTTCTTCAGTCTTTTGGAAGAGTTTGAGAAAGATTGGTATGAGTTCTTCTTTGTATGTTTGATAGAATTCACCAGTGAAGCCATCTGGTCCTGAACTTTTGTTTGCAGGGAGATTTTGGTGTTTGTTTGTTTGTTTGTTTGTTTGTTTTGCTGATTCTATTTCACTTCTAATGATTTGTCTTTTCAAGTGATCTATTTCTTCTTGGTTTAGTTTTGGTAGAATGTATGTTTCTAGAAACTTGTCCATTTTTTTCTAAGTTGTCCAATTTATTGCCATATAGTTGTTCATAGTATTCTCTTATGTTTTTTTGCATTTCTGTGGTGTTGGTTGTAATCTCTCCATTCATTTCTTATTTTGCTTATTTATATTCTGTCTCTTTTCTTCTTGGTGAGCCTTGACAGGGGTTTATCAATTTTGTTTATTCTTTAAAATAACCAGCCCTTGGTTTGATTGATTTTTTTCTATTTTTTTAGCTCTATTTTATTTATTTTCTCCCTGATCTTTATTACATTGATTTTTTTTAACATTTACTTTATTTCAATGTTTTAAATTCGACTTGATTCTTTTTCAAATTTACCTGAATACATATTTTCATATATATATTTATTCATATATATATTTGGATTTCATTTTCATCTTGTAGGTATTTCATAATCTGTATATGCCTATTCTAATAACTGAAGGAAAAGCCCCTGGAAGTCTAAATCTATTGTTTACTTTTTATCCATTGAAAGTCACTCAATGGTTTTGTCCTTGTGTGTTTTGACCTTCTATTTTGAGCTCATGTCTTATTGGTCTTTGTGGGACTCCAAGGAGTTTAAATTGAAGAAACTTTCATCCAGAGAAGATATGCTTTTGTCAGTGTGTATGTGTTTGTGTGTTTGTGTGCCAAAGTACACTACTAATTGAGGCCACTTTAGTTTCTTTTGGACTAGGTGTCTTGGCTTAATGCCCATAGCCTGAAATTCAATTCCCTTGCTTGATGCTGACCCAAAGTTAGTCTCTTGATCCATTTTAGTGCTGATAAGAATATTTGCCTTCATATTTAAGCCATCTTTCTGCTTGCTTGCTGCTGTAGCCTCTGGTTTCAGCTTACCCTCATCTTAGCTAGCAGGGAGGGTGTCTTAAAATTTTCTCTCATTTTCTAAGTCCAGCAATACATTGAATATCTATTTTGTTCAGAATCTAATTGATGCATTTGAGAAATCTTTTCAATGTATGTAGTCCATTATATTATGGAAGAACTCTTCCCACTCTTTATTTCACTGGAATCTGGCTTCCTGCTCTCATATTTTATCTGAAATTGTCATCAACAAGATCACCTAAGTGTTTTATAAAGCTAGATCTAATAGATGTTTCTATCCTTGTCAACACTTTACCTTTAATCCACCCTTGACTCTACCTTAGTTTCCTTTGCAAGTTCTTATATCATCCAACCCTTAAATGTTGAGATTCCTTGAGGTTCTAACCTTAATTCTTTCCTTTTAAATCCACACACTTTCTATGACCAATCTGATCCATTCCTGTAATTCCAGTTACCACCTATATATATTGATGATCCTCAACACGGTATATTCATCCCAGACAAAAGCTATATATCCAGCTACCTGCTTTACTTAAATGTTCCAGAGTTCCATATATTCAGTGTGTTAAAAACTGAATTTAACATCTTGCTTTTATACTTCAACTGTTTCCCCTGTATTCTCTATTCAACCTGCACAAGTCAGAAACCAATCATTCACAATGCCTTCTTCTCTCAAAACTTCCCCATTCAATAAATCACCAAACCTGACAGTTTCTACATCTTTGGGCCTATCTATTTTCTCTGTTTTTGATGACACTGCTCTAGTACAGACAAGTCACTTTCATCTAATGCTTGGAGTATGGTGACAGCATCTTAACTGTTTCCTCTGCCTGTCCTCTTGAATCCTCTCCTCTCCACCACCCAATCTAGCTTCCATACTATTGTGAGCAATCTTTCCAAAATCTTAGTATGTAATTATTTTGCTTAAGCAATGATTAGCCATTGGCTACAGAATAAAGTTCAAGATCTTCTGAAGTCTTTCCACATCTGGCCTCTGCTTATTGCCCAGCCTCATCTCTCTCTCACACTACATTCCCGAGAAATCTTGACTTACATGCATTTTCTCAAACATGCTCTCTTAACAGAAATGCCTTTGTACTTATTCTTCCTGTCTATAGTCCTTTTACTTGCTGTCTCCCATTTCTCGGAAGGTTGCTCCCATAAAATCTTTCATTTACCTTTAGTAGTGTATATCTTATTTCTCTGTACATATCTTCTGTTTTCTTCATTAGGGTGTGAGCTCCTTAAATACAGTCTAGGTTTTAGTTATCACAGCACCTAAACATACTAAACATAAGCATTCAACAAATGTTTACAGGAAGAAAGCAAAACAAAGCTAACCTGAAACCTTAGCTTTATTTGTAACATACTATTGTAGTATAGAGAAATAGGAAAAATGGGACGTGCAAGCAGTTCAAAGCCTTCTGGCAATTAACAATTCTACTTCCAATCTAAATGCATGTATCAGTGTGGTAGCTATTATATAAGTCCATTGCTCCTTTCCAATTAACTACAAAGTTCAAGTAACATCATCCTTGAGTGCCAAGTATACTAAAGTTACAGTGCTATAGAACTTACCAGCTTTTATCACAACTAAAAAGTAGCAGAATCTTGGCAAAGATTTACTTAAGGGGCTCTGTTCCTATCTTTTAGTTTCTAACTTAGTTTCTTATGATTATAAAACGGAAAGAGTTTATTAGATTAGATTTGCTTAGATATGAAATTTTAAAAACTAAAACAGCCTAATGAATATTGTTTTGTTATGAAAGCAAATATTATGAGGGAGGGAAAAGGTGAGCAAGAGCATGTAGACTTCCTTTTTCTGCTTTTCAAACTTTCTGCTGCTGCCATCTAGTGTTCTGTCTACACTTTGCATTTGTTTTCTAGCATTAACTGATATCCCTCTGTATCCCTAAATGTCACTGCAAGAAGGAATCTGGCTATTCTGACTTCCCTGTCCAATGCTCTTTCCACTTCACCACAGCTGGGATACAGTAAGATATAATCATAATAACTGTAGCTCTCATTTGTGATGGTCTCTGCAGTTTACAAAGTGCTTTCACACACTTGTCATCCCAGATTGCTCCCAATAGCAGCATTTCAATGATCTAGAGACTACAAATTCTCAAAGGCAAATAATCACAGAATGCAGAACTGAAAAGGGTATTAGAGCACAGCTAGATCAGTGGTTTTCAAACCATGTTTTTCTCTGTCCTAGGGTTCCAGGAAAGTGACTTGGGGGTAGGGGTAGATGTAAGAGGACTTCTTCCCCACACCATATGACCAAAAAACACACCTTCTTTATATATTGTACTTGTCCACTGATTTTTTATGTTTTATCTATTTGGATTCGATATAAGACTTCTTTTTTTGTATTTTGTCCACAGCCATGATTCTACTACTTAAAAGTAAAAACTGAGAATCCATTACAGATGAGAAAACTGAAGCTCAGAGAGGCAATCACAAGACAAATATCATACAGCTAGTAAGTAGCAGAGCAAGGTCTGCCTTATTACAAGGCCCAAGTTGGCTTCTCAAACTATGGGAGTTGCTTCTAATGAAACAGATTAAATCCACATAAATAAAACAATAAAACAAACATAAAACAAATGAAAGTTCAGACAAGAAAACATACAGCTTTTTAAAAATTGTGGCAATATATACACAAAATTTACCATTTTAACCATTTTAAGTGTACAATTCAGTGTCATTAAATACATTTACAATGTGTATCCACATTGTATCCATCACTATCTCTTTCCAGAACTCTTTTGTCATCACAAACAGAAACTCCATATCCATTAAACAGTAACTCCATTCTCCCCCTATTCAGCCTCTGGAAACCAACATTTAGTCTCTGTGTCTATGAATTTAACTGCTCTGGGTACTTCATAAAAGTGGAATCATACAATATTTGTTCTTTTGTGACTGGCTTATTTCATTTAGCATAATGTCTTCAAGGTTCATCCATGTTGTAGCATGTGTCAGAATTCCCTTCCTTTTTATGGTTGAATAATATTATACTGTATGTATATACTACATTTGTGTTTATCCATTCATCCATCAATGGACGTTGGGTTGTCCTTAACTATTGATGATTGTCAATAATGCTGCTATGAATATTAGCATACAAATATCTGTGAGTCCACAGTTTTATTTATTTTGGGTATATACTTCAGAATAAAATTGCTAAACCACATGGTATTTCTATATTTAACTTTTTGAGGAACCACCAAGTTGCTTTCCACACTGAAGTATTTTTAAAAGCATTGGATTATAAATTCAGACAATATGTTTTCCAAATAATTTATTTACCACTACCAATAAAGGTTTTTCTTTATGTTAAAATGTTTTTTTCATAGAACACTGTTGTCCATAAACAAGAACACCTTATATCACAGCATATACTGAAGATTACATTGAGTTGAAGTTTTTGCTGATGGTTAATGCTAAGTTTTATAAGTCCTGTGTTGTCTATGAAGGCATGTTTCTTTGGAATCTCTTCCTTTTTGTCTACCTGCCCTAACTTATTTTGACAAGGCCCTAATATAATAGCAATTCTGACATTTATTTAAACACATTTGCCTGTAAAAGATGGAAGAATAAGACTAATTTATCATTCTATTTTTAAAAAGTTACTTCTGATCAATTAAATGCTCTCTTCTCTGTGTTAAGTCTTCATGTTTCCCAAGGCATAACTTTCAAAATTTAAAATCTGTCACTTGATCAAATAATAAAGGAACTGAATAGTCAACTTATAGTATCATGTCACAATGTGTCTTCTACCTGAAGTAACCCTGTGGTACAGATAAAATGTTCTTTTTATTTTTACCGCAAGCACAGACTGTGAAAAAGGATCCAGCAGATGCATAATATGAAATAAAGTTGACCAGGATTGTTCAATCATTATTGCTAATATGACAAAAATAAATTTGCTTGAAGGAAGTATTCCTACATTCACTGGTTTCTAAAAGACAATTCTACCAACATATTGACAGGTTCAAGCATTTAGTTATCCAAATGTTTACCCACAAACTTATTATATGCCGAATAATCTTCTGAGTTAAGATTATGAGAGAGAATATTCTTGTTTTCATGGAACTTCCAGTCTAGTGCCACAAGATAGACAAAACAGCACAAATAAGCAAAATATAATTTCAAATAGTGACAAGTGGTAGATAGAAAGTGTTATTCTTTTAGATAAGGTGGCTAGGGAAGACTTTCTTGAAGAGATGATATTTGAGCTGACATCTAAATGACAAGTAGGAGGCAGACATGCAAAATATGATCCTGGCAGAGGAAATAGAAAGTGCAAAGGTTATGAGGTAGAAGAGGGAAGGTATGCATATTCCAGATCATGTAGGGTCTTGAAAGCCATGATAAGGAAGTTAGATTTTATCCTCAGATCAATTTATGTCAGTGTATAATTTACTATGAAATGCATATTCTCCTATGTAGTTAGAGCACCATGTATAATCTACTATGTAAGAATCTAAATCTTGATTCAGAATTTTACAGGAGAATTAAATGGCAATTACCTCACTCCTGTGGTGGAGAACAAGCCATTGAAAGTAAATCTTATTGTAAGTCCAATAAGTGATCATATCTGTGCACCTTTTTTAATACAAATTTATGGTTGGACACTACTGATGAAAAGAGAGGAAAATGGGTAAGTGGTATTGCTGCATTTTTTGTGATGCTTTCAAGTGAAGTATGTTGCAATAGGAGAAAACAAGGAATTTGATTTCAAAGAATTTTAAAAACTACACAGTTTTATGATTTTAGGGTGCAAGCCTGAGACACTGGGCCAGGAAGAAGGTAGTAAACCACTTATTAATTGCAGTATGAACCTAAAACCCCCACCATTTCCAGCTAATCCTTAATCTTTGGAAAAAATGAGGTTTGGACCCAGTGAAATGAAATCTAGACAGTAATTGAGGTCTTGCCATTTTTATGGCCACTTCCCTACCTTTTCACCCAAGTTGGCTTCCTATACTTCAGGAGAAAAGATGGAATAATAAGTGTTGGTGGGTCGAAATGTGAACTTAGAAAAAGGCCAAATTCCTAGTAACCAGAGGGATGATGGAAGTGTGTAGGCCTTGAAGAAATGCCATTTTATCTGTTTGTTGACGCTCATTAGCTTTTCATTGCTATGTTACATGATGAATGAAGACTCCTCCCCCAATATTTCCAAAGGGTAGGATACAGGAGTGACCAATCTAAGAAGACTTCAGTGTTGCTGCAGGTGATGACACTGCTGTCTACCCCAGGAAGTTAAAGATGGAAATAGCTCACACAGCCCAGAGTAGCCTCCTAGTCATGGGAGGAGGTCTCAATCTTGCAACTAAATGATAACGATACCCTTGGGCTAATATCTCACTCAAGTCATTTTGACGTGGATTTGAATATGCAGGGATAAGTATCCTTCAGCAAATTGCAGTACCCAGGAACCAATTACTATTTTCCACTCACCTATCTCTAGATACCACTCATATTTTTTCATACTATTACTTAGTTGACTCAGATCTAATGGAAGATGTGAGATTGATTGGGGTGATGGTGATAAATTATCAGCAGGAAAGGACATTTCTCTAAGTTAACACTTTTGCTTTTTGTTTCTGTTTTGAGTTTTTCAATTGTGAGTGGGAGAAAAAAAATATGAAGATTTTATCACTGTGGGGGGACTTGGACAAGATGGCGGAGTAGAAGGGCACTCGCAGCTCACCCTCTCACACAAATGCACCAAGACCCACATCCACAGACCCACTCAGCCAACCAGAGCACCTGCGGAACTCCGACAGAACATCGCCCTCTTCAAAAGATAAAGATGCCAAAAATCTGGTAGGAGAAAAGGAAAAAAGAAAGAACAAAAGGCAAAGCAGAGCGGGAGGGGTCCCGCGGGGAAGGAGGAGCAAAGGAGAACTGGTGCTCTTTCACTGGGTCTCCCCTTTCCAACTGAGAGGCCAGCGGGAAGGAGGGGGAGCCTCTGAGGCTCGGATCGATACAGAGCAGCCCTTGACCAACAGAACTAAGTTAAACGGGCACAGAGCGTCCACCGACAACCAGCCTGAGACGCGGGCCGGCAGCGGCGGGCAGGGCCAGGCTGCACAAGCGGGGCGGAGGACGGGGACGGCTGCACGGAGGCAGCCCTGGGGGACTATAGGGGGCTGCGCACCGTGGTTGTGGGTGTACAGGGCATAACAATCTGGGCCCTCCATAAAAGAGCAAGGTTGATGTGCTCTCGGGGGAAGGGTGCATACCCCCATCTCTGAAAACCAGCGGAAACTTTTCGGGGGAAGAGAGGCGGGACTCAGGCACAGCCGCCATATCCTCCAGCGCTTAGCATCCAGGCGGGGGTGGGGGAGAAACCTGCATCGGCACCTAAGGGCTTAGCATCCTCGAAGGCCAGACTGAGACTAGCCTAAAGCCCAAGGCAGATAGGATCCTTCCATCCTGGTCCCTCAGAGAACTTGCTCCACAAAGACAAACAAGGAGCTGGGTTCTGGCTCAGAGCAGGGACAAGGCTGTCCCTCGGTCTTCCCCCAGCCCACCTGCGGAGCGCCGAACAGGGCGGAGCGCACAGCCCCACACAGCAGCGGAGCTACCGGCGGCGCAGGTAGAGGGAGAGCGGCCCCCCGCCTTTTGGGCAGGAACACAGCCCCTGACCGTGGTGCTGGGAGGGGGCACGACCCGCCCTCCTACCTGGCGAGTCTGCAACATCTGACTGTGGCATCAGGAGGGACAGTGACCAGCCCGCCCACAGCAGAGGAGAGCTGCACCTGACCCAGTGTTAGGAGGAGGCGCGATCTGCTGGCCAACAGGTACTGGGAGCAGCATAGAAGAGGGCGCCAACAGACAGCCTCTGGAAAGAGCAAGCTGAGCTTCCAAAAGAGGACGAAGACAGAAAGACTTCACATTAAAAGCACACAGACTCCAGGAGAACACCGAAACCCCCCACCTTTTTTTCAAATCTGTTTTTACCTGTTCTATTTTCTATTACCCTCTTAATTTTTACTTCTTAATTCATTTCTATTTCTCTTGGGTTTTGATGTCCTGTTATTGATTAGACACAAGTTTCAAATACATCTATTCATCTTCCCCCCCTTTTTTTTAAGGTTTTAGAAGGATGTCTCAACCCGATTAATACTCTGCTTCAACTCGCTCTTCTATTATTCATTATAAACTGTTTTCAAACCCTCTTTCTCTCTTCTTTTAAAATTCTTTCTCTCTCTCTTATTTTTTTCTTTTATTTCCTAAATTCTATTCCTAAATGGGCATTAGATAGATAAACTTCTTAAGGAACAAAATAGACAACTGATACTCCATAAACCACAGTGCCAGAGAGGTATGAGCAAGATGAAGAAGCAGAGAAACCATTCCCAATTAAAAGAACAAGAGAAATCCCCTGAAAGAAAGATCAATGAAATAGATATCAATAGCCTACTAGATGAAGATTTCAAAAAAGGAGTGATCAAAGTGCTGAAGGAATTAAAAGAGATAGTGTTTAGAGATATAAAATATGTCAATGAAATTGAAGCTATAAAGAAGAGCCAAGTAGAATGGGTAAACTCATTGACAGAGATGAGGAAAGATCTAATAGCTGCGCAAAGCTGACTAGATAATGCAGAGGAACGAATTAGTGACCTAGAAGACAGGACAATAGAAAGAACCCATTCAGAAGAACTACAAGATAAACGAATAAAAAATAATGAAAATAGCATAAGGGACCTATGGGATAATATAAAGCGTCCCAATCTTCGCATAATAGGGGTCCCAGAAGGGGAAGAAAGATCAAAGGGGATTGAAAAGGTTTTTGAAGAAATCATGACTGAAAACTTCCCAAACTTAAAGAAGGAATCAGATATCCAAGTACAGGAAGCTCAGAGGGTCCCAAACAGGAAGAACCCAAATAGACCCACAAGAAAACATATCATAATCAAGATGGCCAGAGTCAAGGATAAAGAAATGATTCTAAAGGCAGCAAGAGAAAAGCAAAGAGTAAGTTACAAGGGAACCCCCATAAGGCTGTCAGCTGATTTCTCTACACAAACACTACAGGCCAGAAGGGAGTGGCAAGATATATTCAAAGACCTGAATGAAAAAAAGATGCAGCCTAGCATACTTCATCCAGCAAGGCTATCCTTTAGGATAGAAGGAGAAATAAAGAGTTTCACAGACAAAAAAAAAAAAAAAAAAAAAAAAAAAAGCTGCAGGAGTTTATCAAAACTAAACCCATGCTAAAAGAAATATTGAAAGTTCTATTCTAAACAGAAAAGCAGCAATATGGTACAGAAATGAGAAGCTCACAACTGGAAAGGTGATAACACATGAATTACAAATAAAGTAAACACAAAATTATAAAAGAAGACATACAAATTACTGAGGGTGGGAGTGGGAGGCAGGGAAATATAGAATATATTTTTTTCTTTCTTTTTAAAATTTTTTTTAACAGTAGGATGGGTTTGAGATCACGTTACTATCAGTTTAATAAAAACAGTTATAGTAATGGGCTAATAGATTTACCAAAAAAGGGTAACCACAAGCCAAAAACTTACAAGGGAGCCACAAAAATTAAATAAAATCAATGATAATACAAGGGAAAATTACCAAACCACAAAAGGAAGAAGAAAGAAACAAAGAGGATATACTAATTCAACTGAAAAGATAAGTCCAAAATGGCAATAAACACATATCTAACATTCATTACTGTAAATGTTAATGGACTAAATGCTCCAGTCAAAAGACATAGAGCGGCAGACTGGATAATAAACCAAGAACCTTCAATGTGCTGTGTACAAGAGACCCACTTTAGGGAGAAGGACACATATAGATTGAGAGTAAAAGGGTAGAAAAGGATATTTCATGCAAATGGAAAAGCCAATATAGCAGGTGTTGAAGTAATGATTTCAGACAAAATAGACTTTAAAACAAAGGCCATAAAGAAAGATAAAGAAGGACAGTTTATAATGATTAAAGGAGTGATACAAGATGAGGATATTACACTCGTTAATATATATGCACCCAATATAGGAGCACCTAAGTATATTGAAGAATTGTTAACAGAGATAAAGGGGGATATCGATGGGAATATAATCATAGTTGGAGAGTTTAACACTGCATTAACATCACTAGACAGATCTTCCAGACAGAAAATAAACAAGGCAACAGAGAAATTAAATAGTACAATTGAAAAACTAGACTTGGTGGATAATTTCAGAGCATTACACCCCTCCCAAAAATAGGATATACATTCTTTTGAAGTGCACATGGAACATTTTCCAGGATTGATCATGTACTTGGGCACAAAAGAAACCTCAACAATTTTAAGAAGATAGAAATTATCTCAAGCATCTTTACTGACCACAATGCCATGAAAATAGAAATCAACAACAGAGAAACAAAGGATAGAAAAAGGAAAGCATGGAGATTAAACAATATGTTATTGAAAAACCAATGGGTCAATGAGGAAATCAAAGCTGAAATTAAAAAATACCTTGAGACAAATGATAATGAAAGCACAACCACTCAAAACCTATGGGACACAGCAAAGGCAGTGCTAAGAGGGAAGTTGATAGTGATACAGGCCTTCCTCAAAAAAGAAGAACAATCTCAAATAAACAATTTAACCCACCACCTGAATGAATTAGAAAAAGAAGAACAAACGGCACCAAAAAGCAGCAGAAGGAAGGAAATAATAAAGATCAGAAAGGAATTAAATACATTAGAGATTAACAAGACCATAGAAAAACTTAACCAAACAAAAGCTGGTTTTTTGAAACAGTGAATAAAGTCGACAAATCTCTGACCAAACTCACAAAGAAGAAAAAAGAGAGAGCACAAACTAGCAAAATAAGAAAGGAAAATGGAGAAATTACAACAAATAACATAGAAATACAGACTATCATACGAGTATATTATGAAAAACTATATGGAACCAAACTGGATAACCTAGAGGAGATGGACAAGTTTCTGGAAACATACTGTCCACCAAGACTGAATCAAGAAGAATCTGAACACTTGAACAATCCGATCACTGGAAAGGAAATAGAAATAGCAATTAAAAACCTCCCTACAAATAAAAGTCCAGGACCACACGGCTTCACCGGGGAATTCTAACAAGCACACAAAGAAGAACTCATACCAGTCTTTCTCAAACCCTTCCAGACGATTGAAAAGGAGGGAATACTCCCAAACTCGTTCGATGAAGTCACCATCACCCTGATACCAAAACCAGGCAAAGACACTACAAAAAAAAGAGAATTATAGGTCAATAACACTGATGAACATAGATGCCAAAATCCTCACCAAAATATTAGCAAATAGAATCCAACAGCACATAAAAAAGATTATACATCATGACCAAGTGGGGTTCATCCCAGGGACACAAGACTGGTTTGACATAAGCAAATCAATCAATGTAATACATCACATCAACAAGAGAAAGGACAAAAACCACATGATCATCTCAATCGATGCAGAAAAAGCATTTGATAAAATTCAACACCCATTTATGATAAAAACTCTTGCCAAAGTGGGTATAGAGGGAACAAATCTCAACCTAATAAAACCTATATATGAGAAACCTACAGCCAGCATAGTACTCAATGGTGAAAATCTCAAAAGCTTCCCACTAAAATCTGGAACAAGACAAGTATGCCCACTATCACCACTCCTATTCAACAGAGTCCTGGAGTCCTAGCCACAGCAATCAGGCAAGAGAAAAAATTAAAAGGGATGCAAGTTGGAAAAGAAGAGGTAAAAGTGTCACTATATGCTGACGACATGTTACTATATGTAGAAAACCCTAAAAGGTCTACACAAAAACTACTAGAGTTGATTGAAGAATTCAGCAAGGTAGCAGGTTACAAAATTATCGTTCAAAAATCAGTTGCATTTCTTTATACTAACGATGAATCAACAGAAAAAGAAAGTAAAGAAACAATCTCCTTTAAAATAGCACCCAAAGTAATAAAATACCTAGGAATAAATCTAACCAAGGAGGTGAAACAATTATACACAGAAAACTATAAACCATTGATGAAGGAAATTATAGTTGACTTTAGAAAATGGAAGGATATCCCATGCTCTTGGATTGGAAGAATTAATATTGTTAAATGGTCACACTGCCCAAAGCAATCTGCACACTTATTGCAATTGCTATCAAATTACCCAGGACATGTTTCACAGAACTAGAACAAATCATAATAAAATTTATATGGAACCATCAAAGACCTAGAATTGCCAAAGCATTACTGAAGAGAAAGAAAGAGGCAGGAGGAATAACTCTCCCAGACTTCAGACAATACTTTAGAGGTACAGTCATCAAGACAGTATGGTATTGGTACCAAAACAGACATATAGACCTATGGAACAGAATAGAGAGCCCAGAAATGAACCCACAAACTTTTGGTCAACTAATCTTTGACAAAGGAGGCAAGAATATACAATGGAATAAAGACAGTCACTTCAGCAAATGGTGTTGGGAAAACAGGACAGCAGCATGTAAAACAATGAAGCTAAAACACTCTCTTACACCATATACAAAAATCAACTCAAAATGGATCAAAGAGTTAAACATAAGAAAAGGTACAATAAATCTCCTATAGGAAAACATAGGGAAAACATTATCTGACATACATTTCAAAAATTTTCTCCTAGAAGAAATAAAAGCAAGAATAAACAAATGGGACCTAATGAAACTTACAAGCTTCTGCACAACAATGGAAACCAGAAGTAAAACAAGAAGGCAACCTACGGAATGGGAGAATATTTTTGCAAGTGAAACCGACAAAGTCTTGATCTCCAGAATATATAAGCAGCTCATACGACTCAATAAGAAAAAAATAAACAACCCAATCCAAAAATGGGAAGAAGACCTAAACAGGCAATTTTCCAAGGCAGACATACAAGTGATCAAAAGGCACATGGAAAAATACTCAATATCACTAATTATCAGAGAAATGCAAATCAAAACTACAACGAGGTATCACCTCACACCAGTCCGAATGGCTGTCATTCAGAAATCCACAAATGACAAATGCTGGAGAGGCTGTGGAGAAAGGGGAACCCTCCTGCACTGCTGGTGGGAATGCAGTTTGGTGCAGCCACTATGGAAAACAGTGTGGAGATTCCTCAAAAGACTAGGAATAGACTTATCATATGACCCAGGAATCCCACTCCTGAGCTTGTATTCAGAAGGAACCCTACTTCCGAATGACACCTACACCCCAATGTTTATAGCAGCACTATTTACAATAGCCAAAACATGGAAACAGCCTAAATGTCTATTAACAGATGACTGGATAAAGAAGAAGTGGTATATTTATACAATGGAATACTACTCAGCCATAAAAACCAACAACATAATGCCATTTGCAGCAACATGGATACTCCTGGAGAATGTCATTCTAAGTGAAGTAAGCCAGAAAGAGAAAGTAAAATACCATATGAGATCGCTCATATGTGGAATCTAGAAAAGAAAAACAAAAACAAAGAAACAAACAAAAACAAAGTGTAAATACAGGAGAGAAATAGACTCATATACAGAGAATACAGACTTGTGGTTGCCAGGGTGCTGGAGGGTGGTAAGGGATAGACTGGGATTTTAAAGTTGTAGAATAGATAAACAAGATTACACTGTATAGCACAGGGAAATATACACAAAATATTATGATAACTCACAGAGAAGAAATTGTGACAATGAGTGTGTATATGTCCATGAATGACTGAAATGTGCTGAACACTGGAATTTGACACATTGTAAAATGATTATAAATCAATAAAAAATGTAAAAAAAAAGATTTTATCACTGTGATTTAAACCTATTAAACAAAATACATTTAAATTTTATTTTTAAAGAAAATATGATTTTACTGATTTATTCTTATTCAGGTCACTGTACATTTTCTTAACAGCTTTTTTGAGATATAATTTATGTAACATAAACTTCACTGTTTTAAGTTCACAATTCAATGTTTTTTTAGTGTGTGTACAGAGTTGTAGAACCATTATCATAATCTGTTTTAGAACGTTTCATGACCCCAAAAAGAAACACCATACCCATGAGCAGATACCACCCTCTCCACCCAAACTATAGTTAACCACTAATCTACATTTGTCTCTATATATTTGCCTATTCTGGACACTTCAAGTCTGATTTATAGTTGGGTTGGCTACAGTATATAATATGTTGGTTTCCTGGGCTGATTATTGAAGGTTGTAGGTCTGAGTTATATTTTCATGTGTGAGTTGGCCTTGTCTGTTTGCATATTCAGTCTCTCATTTCTGTGTTTTTCAAAACTATAAATGAACCAAAAATGATATCAGCTATGAATCAACTGAAAAAGTTACAAAATGGAATAATAAAATATATGGCCTTTTGTGACTGGCTTCTTTCACATAGCATAATATTTCTAAGTTCATCCATGTTGTAGCATGTATCAATATTTCATTCCTTTTTATGGCTCAATAATATTCTGTCACACAAATAAACATGAATAAAGACTTGTTTATCCATTACCCAGTTGATGGACATTTGGGTTGTTTTTATTGTTTGGCTGTTATGAATAATCCTTCTGTGAACTTTTGTGTAAAACTTTTTGAGTGGACATACGTTTTCAATTCTCTCAGGTATATGTACCTCAGAGTGGAGTTGATAGAATATGCTAACTCAATGTTTTAGTTTTTGAGGAACTGCCAAAGTGTTTTACAAAACAGCTGTGCAATTTTACATTCTCACCAGCAATGTATGAGGGTTTTAATTACTCCATATCCTGACCAATATTTATCATTGTCTGTCCTTTTATTATTAGTAATAGCACTATTATTATTATAGCCTTCCTAGTAGATGGTAGATGGCAAGTGGTGTCTCCTTGTGGTTTTGATTTGAATTTCCCTAAAGACTAATGATGTTAATTGACTTCTGTGCTTATTGGCCATTTGTTTATGTTCTTTAGAGAAATATTTATTCAAATCCTTTGCCCATTTTTAAATTGGGTTGCTTATCTTTTTGTTGCTGAGATGAGAGTTCTATATATATTCTGGATACTAGACCCTTATCATATGTATGACTTGCAACTATTTTCTCTCTTTCTATGGGTTATCTTTTCTTTCTTGATAATATTCTTTGAAGCACAAAAATGGTTAATTTTGATTAAGTCCAGTTTATTGTTCTTCCTTTCTTGTTTGTACTTTAGTTGTCATATCTATAAAACTATTGCCTAATCTAAGGTAACAGATATTTACATCTAGGTTTTCTTTAACAAGTTTTATAATTTTAGTTTTTACCTTTAGGCCTTTTATTCATTTTGAGTTAATTTTTGTATGTAGTGTGATACAGTGGTCTAACTTCAGTCTTTTGCACGTACATATCAAACTGACTCAGCACTATTTGTTGAAAGGACTACACTTACTCTCATTGAACTGTCTTGGCACCATTGTAAAAATCAGTTGATCTTAGATGTATGGTTTATTTCTGGACACTGAATTCTATTCCATTGATTTATATGTATATCTTTATATCAATTCAAGTCTTAATTACAGTATTTTTTAGAATGGTTTGAAATTGGGGTGTGTGAATCCTCCAACTTTGTTCTTTTCAGGATCATTTTGGCTATTCTGGGCCCCTTGCGTTTCCATATGAATTTCTGAAGTTTCTGCACAAAAGCCAGTTGGGATTTGGTAGAGATTGTGTTGAATCTGTAGATCAATTTGGGAGTATTGCCACTTTAATATTAAGTCTTTGAAACCATAAACACAGGATATATTTCCATTGACTTAGGTCTTGTATAATCTCATTCAATAATATTTTGTAGTTTTCAATGTATAGGTTCTGTACCTTTGTGAAGCTATTCTTAAGTATTTTATTATTTTGATGCTATTGTAAATGGGACTGCTTTCTCAATTTTATTTTTGGATTCTTCACTGACAGTGTATAGAAATATAACTGGATTTTTGCATATTGATCATGTCATACAAATATTCTGTACTCATTCATTTGTTACATACCTTTTACATGCATTCTTTAAGATTTTCTGTTTTTTCTTTTTTTAACATTTTTTATTGAGTTATAATCATTTTATAATGTTATGTCAATTTCCACTGTAGAGCACAATTTTTCAGTTATACATGAACATATATATATTAATTATCACATTTTTTCTCTGTGAGCTACAATGAGACACTGTATATATTTCCCTGTGCTATAAAATATAACCTTGTTTATCTATTCTACATTTTGAAATCCCAGTCTGTCCCTTCACACCCGCAGTGCCCTTGGTAACCACAAGTTTGTATTCTATGTCTATGAGTCTGTTCCTGATACGTATGTATGTATGTATGTATGTATGTATGTATGTATGTATTTATTTATTTATTTATTCCACATATGAGTGATCTCATATGGTATTTTACTTTCTTTTTCTGGCTTACTTCACTTAGAAGGACATTCTCCAGGGACATCCATGTTGCTGCAAATGGCATTATGTTGTCGGTTTTTATGACTGAATAGTATTCCATTGTATAAATATACCACCTCTTCTTTATCCAGTCATCTGTTCATGGACATTTAGGCTGTTTCCATGTCTTGGCTACTGTAAATAGTGCTGCTATGAACATTGGAGTGTAGGTGTCATTTTGAAGTAGGGTTCCTTCTGGATATATGCCCAGGAGTGGGATTCCTGGGTCATATGGTAAGTCTATTCCTAATCTTCTGAGGAAACTCCATGTTGTTTTCCACAGTGGCTGTACCAAACTGCATTCCCACCAGTAGTGTAGGAGGGTTTTCCTTTCTCCACAGCCTATCCAGCAATTGCCATTTGTGGATTGATGAATGATGGTCATTCTGACTTGTGTGAGATGATAACTCGTTGTAGTTTTGATTTGTATTTCTCTGATAATTAGTGATATTGACCATTTTTTCATGTGCCTAATGAACATTTTTATGTCTTCCTTGGACAATTGCTTGTTTAAGTCTTCTTCCCATTTTTGGATTGGATTGTTGTTTTTTTTTCCTTATTAAGTTGTATGATCTGCTTATAAATTCTGGAGGTCAAGCCTTTGTTGGTTTCATTTGGAAAAATTTTCTCCCATTGTGTAGGTTGTCTTTTTTTTTTGCTTATGGTTTCCTTTGCTGTGCAGAAGCTTCTAAGTTTCATTAGGTCCCATTTGTTTATACTTGCTTTTTTTTCTATTGCTTGAGAAGACTGTTTTATGAGAACATTTTTGAGACATATGTCAGGTAACTTTTTCTCTGTTTTTTCTACTAGGTTTATTGTATAGTGTCTTATGTTTAAGTCTTTGATCCATTTTGAGTTTATTTTTGTGTATGGTGTAAGGGTGTGTTCTAGCTTCATTGATTTACATGCTGCTGTCCAGTTTTCTAAACATCATTTGCTGAAGAGATTGTCTTTATTCCATTGTATATTCTTGCCTCCTTTGTCGAAGATTAGTTGACCAAATGTTTGTGGGTTCATTTCTGGGCTCTCTATTCTGTTCCATAGGTCTATATGTCTGTTTTTGTACCAATACCATGCTGTCTTGGTGATTGTAGCTTTATAGTATTGTCCAAAGTCTGGGAGAGTTATTCCTCCTGCCTCTTTCTTTCTCTTCAGTAATGCTTTGGCAATTCTAGGTCTTTGATGGTTCCATATAAATTTTATTATGATTTGTTCTAGTTCTGTGAAACATGTCCTGGGTAATTTGATAACAATTGCATTAAATCTGTAGGTTGCTTTGGGCAGTGTGACCATTTAACAATATTGATTCTTCCAATCCAAGAGCATGGGATATCTTTCCATTTTCTAAAGTCAACTATAATTTCCTTCATCAATGGTTTATAGTTTTCTGTGTATAATTGTTTCACCTCCTTGGTTAGATTTATTCCTAGGTATTTTATTACTTTGGGTGCTATTTTAAAGGAGATTGTTTCTTTACTTTCTTTTTCTGTTGATTCATCATTAGTGTAAAGAAATGCAACTGATTTTTGAACGTTAATTTTGTAACCTGCTACCTTGCTGAATTCTTCAATCAGCTCTAGTAGTTTTTGTGTGGACCTTTTAGGGTTTTCTACATATAGTAACATGTCGTCAGCATATAGTGACACTTTTACCTCTTCTTTTCCTATTTGGATCCCTTTTAATTCTCTCTCTTGCCTGATTCCTGTGGCTAGGACTTCCAAGGCTATGTTGAACAGGAGTGGTGATAGTGAGCAGCCTTGTCTTGTCCCAGATTTTAGTGGGAAGCTTTTGAGTTTTTCACCATTGAGTACTAGGCTGGCTGTACGTTTGTCATATATAGCTTTTATTATGTTGAGATATATTCCCTGTATACACACTTTGGTGAGAGTTTTTATCATAAATGGGTGTTGAATTTTATCAAATGTTTTCTGCATCTGTTGAGATGATCATGTGGTTTTTGTCCTTTCTCTTGTTGATGTGATGTATTACATTGATTGATTTGCATATGTTGAACCCCCCTTGTGTCCCTGGGATGAACCCCACTTGGTCATGATGTATAATGTTTTTTATGTGCTGTTGGATTCTATTTGCTCTTATTTTGGTGAGGATTTTGGCATTTATGTTCATCAGTGTTATTGGCCTATAATTCTCTTTTTTTTGTAGTGTCTTTGTCTGGTTTTGGTATCAGGGTGATGGTGGCTTCATAGAATGAGTTTGGGAGTATTCCCTCCTTTTCAATCGTCTGGAAGAGTGAGAATTACAGGTATGTGTTCTTCTTTGTATGTTTGGTAGAATTCCCCAGTGAAGCCGTCCAGTCCTGGACTTTTATTTGTAGGGAGGTTTTTTTAATTGGTAATTCCATTTCATATTAGTGATTGGTTTGTTCAAGTGGTCAGTTTTGTGTTGTTTAATTCTTCATGGACTCTATGTTTCCAGAAATTTGTCCATCTCCTCTAGGTTATCCATTTTGGTTCCATATAGCTTTTCATAATCTCGTATGGTATTAGGTATTTGTATGTTATTTGTTGTAATTTATCCATTTTCCTTTCTTATTTTGCTTGTTTGTGCTCTCTTTTTTTTTTTCTTCTGTTTGAGTTTGGCCAGAGGTTTGTTGATTTCATTTACTTTTTTCAAAAAACCGGCTTTTTGTTTGATTTATTTTTTCTATGGTTTTTTAAATTTCTATTTTGTTTATTTCCTCCCTGATGTTTATTATTGCCTTCCTTCTCCTGCCTTTTGGGGGTTTTTGGTCTTCTTTTTCTAATTCATTCAGGTGGTGGGTTAAATTGTTTGAGATTGTTCTTCTTTTTTGAGGAAGGCCTGTATCACTATAAAGTTCCATCTTAGCACTGCCTTTGCTGTGTCCCATAAATTTTGTGTGGTTGTGTTTTCATTTTCATTTGTCTGAAGGTATTTTAATTTCAACTTTGATTTCCTCATTGACCCATTGGTGTTTTAATAGCATGTTGTTTAATCTCCATGCTTTCCTTTTTTCTCCTTTGTTTCTCTGTAGTTGGTTTCTAGTTTCATGGTTTTGTGGTCAGTAAAGATGGTTGAGATAATTTATATTTTCTTAAAATTGTTGGGGCTTCTTTCGTGTCCAAGTCCATGCTCAATCCTAGAAAATGTTCCATGTGCATTTGAAAAGAATGTATATCCTATTTTTGGGAGGGGTATAATTCTCTGAAAATATCCACCAAATCTAATTTTTCTAATGTATTATTTAATTTCTCTGTTGCCTTATTATTTTCTGTGTGGAAGAGCTGTCTAGTTATGTTAATGTGGTATTAAAATCTCTGAGAATTATTGTATTTTCATCAATATCCCCCTTTACCTCTGCTAGTAATTGTTTTATGTACTTAGGTGCTCCTATATTGGGTGCATATATATGAACGAGTGTAATATCCTCATCTTGTGTTACTCTTTTAACCATTATAAAATGTCCTTCTTTATATTTCTTTATGGCCTTTGTTTTAAAGTCTAGTTTGTCTGAGATCATTACTGCTACACCTGCTTTTTTGGCTTTTCTGTTTGCATGGCATATCCTTTTCCATCCTTTCACTCTGAATCTATATGTGTCCTTCTCCCTAAAGTGGGTCTCTTGTATGTGGCATATGGAAGGTCTTGCTTTATTATCCAGTCTGCCACTCTATGTCTTTTGATTGGAGCATTTAATCCATTAACATTTACAATAATTAATGATAGATGTGTATTTATTACCATTTTGGATTTTTCTTTGCAGTTGATTTGGTATTTCCTCTTTGTTCCTTTTTTCTTCCTTTTGTAGTTTGGTCATTTTCATTAGTATTATCATTGATTTTTTAGTTTTTGTGACTCACTTGTAAGTTTTTGGCTTGTGGTTACCCTTTTTTGCAAGTTTGTAGGTCCATTACTAGAACTGTTTGTATTAAACAGATAGCAATATAATCTGAGTACCATCCTATGGAGGGCAAAAATGTTAAAAATGAAAGAAAAAAGATACTCTATATTTTCTTGCTTCACTCTCCCACTCAATGATTTAAATGTCTTCTCTTGCAATTTCATGTTTATTCTATTTGCAATTCATTGTAATTATCACCTTCCAGTTGTAAGTTTCTCATTTCTATAACATCCTGCTTCTTTTCTATTTAGAGTAGACCTGCCAATATTTCTTTTAGTATGGGTTTAGTGTTGCTAAACTCTTATTTTTTGCTTCTCTGTGAAATTCTTTATCTCTCTTTCTATTCTAAAAGATAGCCTTGGTGGATAAAATATCCTGGTCTGCATCTTTTTTTTCATTCAGAGCTTTGAATATATCTTGCCACTCCCTTCTGGCCTGTAGTGTTTGTGTAGAGAAATCAGCTGAGAGCCTTATGGGGGTTCCCTTGTAACTTACTCTTTGTTTTTCACTTGCTGCCTTTAGGATCATTTCTTTATCCTTGACTCTGGCCATCTTGATTATGATATGTCTTGGTGTGGGTCAGTTTGGGTTCTTCCTGTTTGGGACCCCCTGAGCTTCCTGTACTTTGATATCTGATTCCTTCTTTAAGTTTGGGAAGTTTTCAGTCATAATTTTTACAAATACCTTTTCAATCCCCTTTGTTCTTTCTTCCCCTTCTGGGACCCCTATTATGCATAAATTGGTATGCATTATACTATCCCATAGGTCCCTTATACTGTTTTCATTGGTATATATTTGTTTTTCTCTCAGCTATTCTGATTGGGTTCTTTCTGTTGTCCTTTCTTCTGTGTCACTTATTCGTTCCTCTGCATTATCTAGTCTGCATTGTACAGCCTTTAGATCAGCTCTTATCTCAGCCAATGAGTTTACCAGTTCTATTTGGCTCTTCTTTATAGCTTCAATTTCATTTTTGACATATTTTATATCTCTAAATACTATCTCTTTTAGTTCCTTCAGTACTTTGATTGCTCCTTTTTTGAAATCTTGATCTAGCAGGACATCCATGTCTATTTCATTGATCATTCTTTCAGGGGATTTCTCTTGCTCTTTTAATTGGGAGTGGTTCTTCTGCTTCTTCATATTGCTCATATCTCCCTGGCACTGTGGCTTATGAAGCATTAGTTATGTTGTGCTACTTAAAGAGTTTATTTATATATCTACCTAACACCTATGCAGGAATAAAACTTTAATAAATAGAGAAAGAGAATTTTAAAAGAAGGGAGTAAAAAATGTTTGAAAACAGTATATAGTAAATAATGGAAAAGCAATTTGTATGAAAATAGCAATTGAGTTGTGATGTCTTTTTAAAAACTTTAAAAAAAGGAAAAAAGTGCAAAAATATATATATTTGAAAACTCTGTATAATCAATAACAGAAGAACAAAACCAAGAGAAATAAACATGAAATCAGGTGAATTTTTTAAATCAATTATAATTAAAATATTTTAAAGAAAAAATTTAAAAGGGATTAAAACTAGAAGCATATACAATTGTTTAGAAAGTCGAAATTAAAAAGGTAATAGAAAATAGAGCAGATAAAATAAGAGAAAATAAAGAGAGAATTTTAAAAGAAGGGAGAAAAAAGGTTTGAAAACAGTGTATAGGCAATAATAGAAGAGCAACTTAAAGCAATTGGGTTGACACGTCTTTTAAAAACCTTTCAAAAAGGAGAAAAGAGGAAAAAAAATTGAAATCTGTGTGTAATCAATAACAGGAGATGAAATCCAAGACAAATAAAAATAAAGTGAGGTGGATCTTTTAAATAATAATAATAAAAATATATTTTTTAAATTAAAAGGGATTAAAACTGGAAGCATATATAACTGTTTAAAAAGTAAAAAAAAAAAAAAAAGGTAATAGAAAATAGAACAGGTTAAAACAGATTAAAAAAAAAAAAAAGGTGGGCTGTGTTCTCATGGAGACTGTTCACTCTTAATGAGAAGTCTGTCTTTGCCCTGTTTCTCAAACTCAGCATGCTGTTTCCAGAGGCCCTTCCATTGGCACCCTCTTCTGTGCTGCTCCCAGTGCCTGTTGGCAAGCAGATCGTGCCCTCTCCCAACACTGGGTCAGGTGCTGCTCTCCTTTGCTGTGGATGGACGGGTTACTCCCCTTCCAGATGCCGCAGTCAGATTTTGCAGACTGGCCTGGAAGGCGGCAGATCACACCCGCTCCTAGCACCTGCCAGGAAGGTGTGGCCGACTGCCCTCTTCCAGGGCTGGTCGCTCTGCTGCTCTGTGCCGCTGCCCTCTCTGCCTCGGGTCTGCGCTCCGTAGGTGGGCTCGAGGAAGACCGCAGAACAGCCCGCCCGTGCTCCATGTCAGAATTCAGCTCCTTGTTTGTCTTGGCGGTGTGAGTTCTCTGAGGTACTAGGGCAGAAGGATTCTATCTTCCTTGGGCTGTAAACAAGTCTCCGTCTGGCCTTTGATGCTGCTAAGCCCTTAGGTATGGATTCAGATTTGGCCCCCACCCCCGCCTGGGTGCCAAGCACTGGAATGTATGGCGGCTGCGCCTGAACCCCATCTCTCTTCAACCGAAAACCTTCCGTTGGTTTTCAGAGATGAGGGTTTGGCACTCTTCCCCCAGGGAACATCATCCATGCTGTTCTATGGAGGGCCCATGTTGTTCTGCTCTGTGTACCCACTCAACCACAGCACACAGCACCCTGCAGTCCCCTAGGGCTGCCTCAGTGCAGCTGTCCCCGTCCTTTGCTGAGCTCAGGCAGCCTGTCCTGTCCCCCAGCTGCCAGCTCATGTCTCGTGCTGGGTGTTGCAGGGATCCTCTGTGCCCATTTAACTTAGTTCTGTTGGTCAAGGGGTGGTCTGTACAGATCTGAGCCTTGGAGGCTCCCCCTCTGTCCCGCTGGCCTCTCCGTTGGAGAGGGGGAGACCCAGCAAATGAGCGCTTGTCGTCCTTTGCCACTCCCTCACCACGGGACCAGTCCTGCACTGTTTTGCCTTTTCTTCTTCCTTTTCTCCTACTAGATTTTTGGCGTGTTTGTCTTTTGAAGAGGGCGATGTTCTGTCGGAGTTCCACAGGTGCTCTTGTTGGCTGAGTGGGTCTGTGGATATGAGTCTTGGTGTATTTGTGGGAGAGGGTGAGCTATGAGCGTCCTTCTACTCCTCCATCTTGGCCTTCTCTTCTAAGATTTTCAATATACAGAGTAATATAATTTGCAAATATAGATAGTTTTCCTTCTTCTTTTCAACTCTGGGTGGCTTTTATTTATTTTTATTACCTAAACATCGTTTTAGGGCCTCAAGGACAATGTTGAATAGATGTGGAGGGAGCAGAAATCCTGTCTTGTTCCTTATCTTAAGGTGAATATATTCAGTATTTCTCTATAACGTAAGATATTAACTGTGTGTTTTTTTTTAATAGATACCCTTTATAAAGTTGAGGAAGTTCCCTTCTAGTCCTAGCTGCACATTTTTATCAAGAATTGGTGTTGAATTTTGTCAAATGATTATCCTAATGACAAGATCATGTATTTTTGTTTTGTTTTGTTTTGTTTTATTCTATTAGTATGGTGCATAACATTAATTAATTTTCAGATTTTAAACCAAACTGCTTTCCTGGGATAAATCCCACTTGATCATGATGTATAAACTTTTTTTATGTTACTGGATTTGGATTGCTAGTATTTTTATACCTATGATAACTTATAAGGAATATCACTCTGTAGTTTTCTTGTGTTGTCTTTGTCAGATTTTGGTATCTGTGTAACACTAGGCTCATAGAATAAGTTGGAAAGTATTCCTTTCTCTTCTATTTTCTGTAACAGGTTTTGAAGGATAAGTGTCAATTATATTTGGTAGAATTCACCAGTGAACTCGTCTAGGACTGAGGTTTTCTTTGTGGGGTGTTTCAAAATTATGAATTCAATTTACTTGTCTTAGTTCAAGTTGCTATAACAAAAATATCATAGAGAGGGTAGCTTAAACAGCAAACATTCCTCACAGTTCTGTGGGCTGGAAAGTAAGATTAATGTGCTGGGAGATTGAATATTTGGTGAGGGCCCTCTTCCTGTCTTGCAACAGCCATCTTCTCATTGTATCCTTATGTGATGAATAGAGTAGAGTTCTAGTCTCTCTTTTTATAAGGACACTAATCTCATCATAGGGGCCCCACTCTCATCACCTCACCTAAACCTAAGTACCTCCTGAAGGCCCTACCTCCAAATACTATCCCACTGGGGGTTGTGGTTTCAACATATGAATTTCTGGGAGACAGAAACATGAAGTCCATAACACTTGTTATAGGTCTATCTGGATTTTCTATTTATTCTTAGTTTTGATAGTTTGTGTCTTTCTAGGAATTTGTCCATATCTCATATGTTATCTAATTTGTTGGCATGCAGTTTATTATGGACTGAATTATGTACCCCTTCCTCATATGTTGAGGTTCCAACCCTTAATATGACTGTATTTGAAGACAGAGTCTTTAAGGAAGCGATTAATGATAAATGAGGCCATAAGGGTGGGGGCCCTAATCCAATATGATTGGTGTCCTCATAAGAAGAAGAAGAGACATCAGGGATGCATGACTCTCCATGGAAGGAAACAGAAAGAAGGCTTCTGTCTGTAAGCCTAAGAGAGAAGCCTCAGAAGAAACCATCTCTTTCAGCACTTTGATCTTGTAGTCTCTAGAGCTGTGAAAAAAAACAAAACAAATAAACAAATTTCTGTTGTTTAAACCACCCAGTCTGTGGTATTTTGTTGACAGACCTAGAAGACGGATACACTAGTGTTCATAGTATTCCCTAATAATCCTTTTGATTCTTTTAAGGTAGGTAGTGATGTCTTGCCTTACATTCCTGATTTTAGTAATTTGAGTCTATCTTCATTTTTTTCTTAGTGTAGCTAAAGGTTTGTCAACTTTGTTGATCTCTTCATAGAGTCAATTTTTTGTTTAATATTCTCTATTGTTTTTCTATTCTCTATTTCATTGATTTCCACTATTTATCATGTCCTACCTTCTGCTTGCTTTGGGTTTAGTTTGATATTCTTTTTCTGATTACCTAAGGTGAAAGGTTAGGTTATTGATTTGAGAGCTTTCTTCCTTTTTGTATTAGGTACTTACAAATATAAATTTTCATTTGAATACTGCTTTGGCAGACCTCATATGATTTGGTATGCTGTGTTTCATTTTTATTCATCTCAGTATATTTTCTAATTTCCCTTATGATTTCTTCTTTGATCTATTGGTTATTTAAGAGAGCATTGTTTAACTTCCACATAATTTAAAATTTTCCAATTTCTTCCTCTTGTTGGTTTCCAATTTCATTCCATTATAGTGGGAGAACATATTTTGCAAAACTTAACCCTTTTAAATCTACCAAAGCTTGTTTTATGGCTTTGCATATAGTATATTCTGGAGAATATCCCATGTGTTCTTGAGAATAAGTTGTATTCTGCTGTTACTGGATAGAGTGTTCTATATATGTCTGTTAGGTCTAGCTGGGTTATAGTGTTCTTTGAGCCTTTTATATCTTTAATTTTGTTCCTAGTTATTCTATTGAAAGTGGGGTATTGAGTCCCCAAGCGTTATTGTTTTAACTATTTATCCTTCAATTCTGTCACTTTTTGCTGCATATGTTTGGGGCTGTTGTTAGATGCATATAGATTTATAATTATCTTCCTGAGGGACTGGACCTTTTATTATTATAAAATAAACCTTTTTATCTCTAATGTTTTCATCTTAAATTCTACTTTTGCTTATATTTGCTATATAAGCACCACCTCTCCACCTTTTGCCATCCTTTTACTCTCCATCTATTTGTATCTTTAAATTTGTCTCCTATAAATAGTGTATAGTATTTTTTCTTTATCCAGTATACCTTTTGACCGTATTGTTTAATCCATTCACATTTAATGTTATTTATATGGTTGGGTCTACTTTTGTCATTTTGTTTTCACTTTCTATGTCTCATGACTATTTTGTTGGAAACTGGACAGTTAAAATAATATACTATAGCAACTCTGGGCTTATTACTGTTATTTGCTTATTACTAGCTTATTTTAGTGAGGTCTACTTATGCTCCCACAGTGTTGAGTCTAATGCTGCTCCTCAGGGAGGTTCAGCTTCTGGTATACTCATAATCACCCTAGGATGACAGTGGTTGGGAAGGGGTCTCTTCCTCTTTCTCTGATTGCACCCAGCTGTTAAACCCCACTAATTACAGGCTGATTCTTCAATTGTTTTCAACAATGCCTTGGGGCATACAAGTTTGCTTTATAAACTCAAGTTTCTGAGCTCAGTGTTTGACATTTGTTCTGGCCTTAGAAGAAATTATCTCATTCCCTGGTTCTCTCCTGTAAACTAGCCTGCCTACAGTTTGGCCTGTTTCTTGAATCTCCTCTCACTTACTTTTCACCACATTCTCCACTCTTCTTGAGGGCAATTTTAAGTCTCCTGTAATAAATTCAGTTCCTTTGGGAAGAGCTCAGAAAGAGATTAGTTTTATGGCCTGCTTCTCCCTCTAAGGCAAAACTCTTGAGTCAGGGCTCTGGAGCTGGTAGTGAGAACAAAGGGAAGCTTCTGTCAGAGTGACATCCCCACTCTAGGAACTGAGCATTCAGCAGGGGCAGGGATAGCAGCTTGAGGTCTTTTTCTGGCATAGAGACACGTCATGAGCTGGGGCAAGGGTGATAAGTGACTCAGTCTTCTCAGCCCACACTACCAAAGTAGAGCTTCCATACCATGAGGGGGGACTAGGCAAAAGAAGGGAGCCCCCACCTGTCAACCTCACTGAGACTTAAGCCTCAGTAACACATAGCTGGGGGAAGGATGAGATATGCTGATGTCCTGCTCCTACCTGAAATAAAGCCCTTACCCTGGAATCTGGAGGAAGAGGGAGCGAGCCTGTGTTCTTGGCTGTAGTAGTCTAGAGTAGTCTCTGCTTCACTGACCTGGGATGGGGTAGGAACAGAACCACCTTGGTCTTGGTTCAGATACCAGATTTTCATCTTTCTTACAGAAGTTTCATAGATTTTCTTGATTTTCTATTTGCTGTTTGCCCTTATGACTATTTCCAGAGGTTTTCACCAGTTCCACTGAGAAGTGAGTCAGTGGTGCTCCTCCCACTGTCATGCTAGAACTTAGTCTTTCTAATTAATTTTTTACACTAAATTGCATTTTGTAAGCCTTCCTTTATGAAAACTGAAACATCCTAAAGCAGTTCAGATATTTGTCTTCAAATGAATAACTAATCCATAGGATATAGAGCTTATCAAGATTCTAAGAAAATCAAGCCTCTGATGAAAGTTAAGTTTTGGAGATTAGGAAGATGTATAAAGAAAGGACACATTAGAAATTTGAGAATAAAATCATAAGGACCTTAGAAATCGTTTAGTGATCAATTCAGCCTTATATCTAAAGGCAACTGAAACCAAGGAAGAAAATGGAATTGGTCAAAAGCCACTCAGTAAGTTTGACACATCTAGGACTAAAACCAGCCCAATAGGAAGTGGCATACATAATAATGGCTTGGCATACAGGCTTTGGAACAGATCGGAGTATAAATCCTGCCACTTATTAGCAGTGTGATCTTAGGCTAGTTTCTTTGTTTTTCTATACATCAGTTTCCTCATCTGCAAAATGGGGCTGATAATGCCTTCCTAACAGTGTTGAGCTCTCAAGAAATAAAACTATTATTTCTAATACATCAATTCTGACATCAGAATCCCATCATCACCACCAACAATCCCTCTGCAATCCCCTCCCCTCAAAACAAACAAACAAACAAAACTCATGTGGGGCTTCCCCTAATCTGTTTCTGAGGCTGCTGTGCTTGAAGGCGTAGACACCCAAATCCTGAACACTAGAGGATTTCATTCCTCATTAACCTTCCAAACCCCATTCCTCTCTCTCTAGTTAAGATAGATCTTAGTAAGGTATCACCGTTTCCCTTTAGCTTTCCTTTCTCCTCTTACCCTCCACCATAACCATAGTACCTGACTCCAGGTCAAACTACTTCCATCTAAACACACACTGTCAAGCATACAGGACAGGCCACAGAATGGTGTCCAACCAGAGCACAAGGCTCTAACCCAGATTTCTAGGTTGCATTCTCCTAATACAGGCAAAGATTAGTGTAGGTATAATCAGTTAGCCAAATCTGACTTGCTCTTATTTAGCCAGAAAAGTCAAGTTTCCTTCTTTTAAGCCCCAAATAAAGCAGAATTGACTTACTAGAAATTAAGCAGCAAGCCCAGAGAAAATTAATATACTCTATTTTCCATTCTCTTTCTGTTTGATTTTTACAGAAATCTTTATTGACAGAAGAACTCTACAGTTTATCTGTTAGAAACCAGTAGTTCTGTTCCTTGGATGACAATGAATGGAAAGTGGTTAAAAAGAAAAGGTGGCATTGTGAAATATGAATGAGACCAATGTAAATTCCATAAACCAAATGCAACTTGGGTAGTCCTAATGGCTTTTCAAAATCCACTGCAAACCCCATTACTTAAGAATAAAGAGGGGAGATCTACCACTTATTAGCAGTGTGATCATGGGTTCATGCAAGTCCTGGGTTAAATTACTTGAAGTTTTTTTCCCTAATAACCACGTATACTATAACATTATTGTTATAAAGTTCAAATTACCAGGGGTTCAAATTCAGTTTTACTATATTTATAGGCCTACTCGAGCCCCACCAAATATGATCACTGCCTCAGCCCCAAAGTCTTAATTGGGAAAAAAAGTCCAACTCATTAAAATGATACCAAAGAAGGATTGGTATATGTAAGTTGGGTTAGTAAATGCTTTCTTTTTGAAATGGTCTTATTTTCCTTGGACATTTTGGATTTAGGGGAAAAAAATTAAATGAGGGTGCAAAGGAAGAGTGACAAATGAGTCAAAGTCAGAGGTAATTCAAAGAATGTTAAAAAAAAAAAACAACACACAAAACACACTCCAAAACAAAACCCCTAAGCTAAATTAAACTCGTGGCTTAAGTCAGGAGCTTTGCTACATTCTCTGTGAACTGACTTAAAACCCATTTAAACTCAGAAGGAAAAAGTGTTCTATGTTTTGCAGCCAGCAAGAGAGCATAGAGTATGTAAGGTAACAATAACTGATAAATTTTGTATCACACACTGTAAAGCACACTTGCATAAATTAGCAAAATTAATTGTCAAAATAATATATAAGTAAATTCTGTATATTTTCCTTGGATATTTACCTTTGTGTAAGTATGCATAAGATATGTACTTTAAGAGCTCCATTCATTTTTCCACTTCCAAATCTGATGTTTAAAAATTTTAGCTTCTAACTACACCTCCCCAAAGTGCTAAGAAGCATAAAGATCCACATATCAATGTCCTCTTTATTAAATTATCTTTGTCAGAAGCAAAAGGAAATGTGATCTTCACATTTATACATTATATGACTTTGGAGTCTTCATTTCATGGACAATGTAAAAAAAGGAAAATGAAACACCATTCCATTAATAATAAGATATAAAAGCTAAGACTAGAAACCTGGAAGTAGATATTCTGGATGAATCAAGGCTTTTCTATTTACTAGCCATGTGACCTTCGGCAAATTACTAGATTTCAATGAAACTAATTTTTCTGATCAGAAAAATGGAATTTACTGATAGTGTCATTCTAGTGCTCGAGAATGTATTTGAAGACGGAATTTATAAACAGGAAACCTCTTTAAAAAGTTACAGTGCTTTGCACATAGTAGGTATGCAGTAAATGTTGAATTAATAAATGTCGAATGAATTAACAAAATTAACAAATAAATAAGCCTGGGAAAGAACAGACTAGTTTTCCTTTAGCCACCTTTTATCACTGATATAAAGAATATAGGCCACAAATTCATGCTGGTAAATCTTCTAAGAAGGATATCCCCATATGTATTTGGAAAAAAGAATATAACTCATTATCTTATGTTGTTCTCTGATAATTTCTGCTTGAATACTTATAAGAAAAGCAATAAAAGATTAGTATTTTGATAGTGCTAGAAACTTGTCATTGTATTCGCCAGTCATATTTTTGAAGAAACTGGAGAGTAAAAATATATCTACCATAAACTTGAACAATTATTTTGCCTTAATAACCATTTTTCTACAACATAACTACTCAAAACAATTATAATAAAAATGAACAGCAACTTCCAAAACTGAAAGGAGTACTTAACACTTAAATTCTTATATACAAGGATTGTGCTAATTTATAAATTACAATTTCACAAATAGAAACAGTTCAGGACCACTGGCACTTCATTATTAATATTTTGGATTAACAATACCCAAGGTTAACAACAAAAAAAAAAAACCTAAAAATGAAGCTATTATATAATTTGGAATATAAATCTCACTTTAACATAGTATTCTAAACTTTTTAAAATAATAAAAAAAACCCTTCACACACCTTAAAAGTTTTACTGCCTTAAATTATTTGAAAGACTACATAAAATTTCTACTATAAATGAACATGTTACTATACAAATACTACTTAGAATTGTAACATGACAAAAATCAACCACAAAAACATTCCTAAAAATAAACAAATTTTACCAAATAACAGTAATAACCTAAATCAAGCAATTTAAAAAGTTCTTATTTCTTCATCTATCTACTACAAAACTTATTCTCTGAAGAGAATCATAAAGATGCTGAGCAGGCAAGTTGACAATACACAATTTCCAAGTTAATGAAAAGATACTAGCTAAGAAAGTTGTCTTTAAAAGTTCTCCAATGTCAAATTAAACTTTAATTTGTTAATAATAAGTTAGAATTATCTATTAGATGTTTATAATCTCCAGATGAGAGGTAACTTTATTAAGGCAACTGCCACAGCTGGCAAAGGAAAAACATACTAAAGTTACAAAGAAAGGAAAGGAAAAGAAAAAATGTTTCCTCAAAACTTTGGAAATCAACAAGTGGTGCTAGGAAAAGTGGACAGCTACCTGTAAAAGACTGAAATTAGAATATTCTATAACACCATATACAAAAATAAACTCAAAATGGATTAAAGATCTAAATGTAAGACCAAATACTATAAAAATCCTAGAGGAAAACATAGGCAGAACACTTTTTGACATAAATCACAGCAATATTTTTTTTTGAAACAGCTCCTAGAGTAATGGAAATAAAAGCAAAAATACACAAATGGGATCTAATTAAACTTAAAAGCTTTTGCACAGCTAAGGGTACCATCAACAAAACGAAAAGACAACCTAAAAATGGGAGAAAATATCTGCAAATGATGTGACAAACAAGGGACTTGTTTCCAAAATATACAAACAGTTCATACAGCTTAATATTAAAAAAAAACTCAATCAAAAAATAGGCAGAAGACCTAAATAGACATCTCTACAAAGATATTCAGATGGCCAACAAGCCAATGAAAAGATGCTCAACATCACTAATTGTTAGAGAAATGCAAATCAAAACTACAATGAGATATCACCTTACACCAGTCAGAATGGCCATCATTAAAAAGTCCACAAATGATAAATGCTGGAGAGGGTATGGAGAAAAAGTAACCCTCCTACACTGTTGGTGGGAATGTAAATTGGAGGACAGTATGGAGATTCTTCAAAAAACTAAAAATAGACTTAACATATGATCCAGCAATCCAACTCCTGGGCATATATCCAGAGGAAAATATAGTTTGAAAAGACACCTGCACCCCAATGTTTATAGCAGCACTACTTATGATAGCCGAGACATGGAAACAACCCAAATATCCATCAACAGATGACTGGATAAAGAAGATGTGGTGTGTGTGTATGTATGTACACACACACACACACACACACACACACACACAGGAATACTACTCAGTCATAAGGATAAAATAATGCCATTTTCAGAAACATGAATGGACCTGGAGATTGTCATTTTAAGTGAAGTCAGAAAGAGAAAAATACTGTATATCGCTTATATGTGTAATCTAAAAAAATGACACAAATGAACTTATCTACAAAACAGAAACAGACTCACAGACATAGAACAAACTTATGGCTACCGGGGGAAGAGGATGGGAAGGGATAAATTGAGAATTCAAAATTTGCACCTCTTGATGAGTGATGGAAATGTTAGGTATCTTGATTGTGGTGGTGGTTTCATTGGTGAATACATCTATCAAAATCCATCAAATTGTAACTCTGAAGTGTGTGTAGTTTACTGTACAGGAATCACACCACAATAAAGATGTTAAAAAAAAATCTTTGGGAAAACACTGACACCATAAATAGCTCATTTTATTTAATGTTGTATTTGGTTTACCAGCAATATGTAGCATAAAAAATCTTTAAAGTATTTATATAAGGGAAAGAAAGGAAGCAACTGTCAGTGTATGGGCTTAAATATACACAGAAAACTAACTCACAGGCTCAGTGTATTGGTTTCCATTTATTTTGTGCATTTTTGGAAAGTAGCTTTAAATTGTCAGGGGCATATAACTGAGAAAGAGGGTAGAGAGCACTCTATCCTTGACCTTCTAAACTAGGAAAAACAATGGCTCTTCTGAGTACTTCTGTAATATTTTGTTATAAAGATTCTTTACTTTTCCTAAAAAACCTGCAGGTGAAGTCAGAAAACATCAAAGCCTGCTAATAAATAATTTTTAATATACACTTTTATATCTTTAAAGAGGACTATCTTTAACCAATCAAGCAACTACACACAAATACCAAACATCTGTACTTCAACCTCCAAATATTGCAAAAATTTGGACTACTTTCATAGTCATAGAATACAATACCAGAAGGCAAAGGTGTTGTGTTTTTTTCTAAATAACTTATTTCTTAATTTTAAATACACAAAACAAGACAGTCCAGTCTTTGGTCTTACTTACCTTGAACCTAATGGAGTTCTTACCATTGGGAAGAAAATTCTGAGTAACCATTTAGTTGCATAAATGGGATGAATTGCTTTTGCTGGGGCTTTCAGTTCCTGGATCAAAAGTTACCTCTCACCTTACTTCACTCCCTCCTTCACTTACATTGAATTAAAGTACCATTTATAATATAGTTAGGCTTCTGTGAGCAATTTTACTATAAATAAAAATGTCAGAGATTCATAGTTCAGCTGCTAAAATGTATAAGCCATGAAGACATTAGAAACCTATTCATTTCAAACAGATTTCTCAACAAAACAAAATGTTGAATAAAACTTTGCAGGCTGTTATTTAACACACCAAGCAGCCCACATTTAAAACGTTAATATATTTATTACCTAAAAATGACTCAAAGGAATATATGCAACAACTAAGGCAAACACACACACACACACACGCACAAAACAATTTTCTTTGATAGAAAGCATTCTAGTTTCTCAGATTAAAATAATAACAATAATAAAATATTATATGACAGGAAAACAAGAAACGAAAGGCCCAAGAGTTACAGGTAACAATCTCTGAAGCTGGATAATGGAAAGTAACTCCACATTTCTTCCTTCTTGTTAATTTATCTCCAGTACCTGAGTTGAGGCATAAAGCAGCAAGAGTGCAACTGATTCCAAACAACTTGGAATTTTATTGTAAACATCCCATAAAGAATGGCAACAAATTAGTCCAGTTATTTTTTGTCTTTGAAGATAATTGCTTATAATGACTAATAAACTGCCAAATAAAACATCTTTTATAAACCAAGCCAGTTTAGTTTACCTTTCTTTACTGAATTTTAGTTTAATGGACATTTTGTCCATATACAACATCATATCAACTATTAACTGAATGATTTTCCATCTTAAAATTTGTGGATACTCAGAACAAACATAAGGTACAGTTTTGTTATTACTTTGTAAGGGATTACAAAAGACAAGGATGATAAGTTACAGGACAAAGAAATAAATTACTGATTGCCATCACCACAGTATTGTTTAAAGAATTAACATTTGTAGTACTGCCTAATGTGTATCTGGTGACATATGTAAAAACACATTTCCCAACTGGGTTTCTAAATAGTTTTGTATGTGATTTTAAAAGTCAATTACCAATGGCGATTTTAATAGTATCAATAGTTTTATTTTTTAGAAAATACTTACAATGCATTTATGTCAAAGTCTCATATTCTAGATTTAATTAAGATAGGTATAAGAATAACAAATGGGCATACATATAAATAAACACACCTTAACTCTAAACTGCAGGGCCTTTCTACTGTACTTCTCCCGTCAATGAATCATAAATTGCCAGTCTTGTTGAAATGTGCTAAATTAGGTGCAGTCTTCATTGCAGAAAGAGAAATGAAGATAATAAATGCAAGCAAGAGAGGAATGATGGAAGAGGAAATAAGCAAGGATAAGACAATGTAATAAACAAATGTTAAGAAACTTGAGAGTAATCCATATTCCACAAAATACAGCACCATGAAAAAATTTAACTTCATAATTAGAATTTAATCAAAATTTGGTAAAGAAACTTTACTGAGAGGTAAAAACCAAAAAACATGAAAATATTTTCACACTAATTTTTAAAACAAGCCTTCAAAATGATCTTAGAATATTCTATTTTCAAAAACTTTCATAAAGCCTCATGTAACACAAAAATGTTGGGGATGAAGTTAACATTTAAAACTATGATTTGTCAAAATAGTCAAAAATTCCACTCCTTCCCCCAGAAGTAAATCATTTATTTCAGACCTCAAAATGTTGGTAATTGTTTAAAAGGCTGGATGTCAAAGTATACTGAAAATTATACTGGATGGAGGTCTCCTTTTCGTGGATGTAAAAATTCCAACTTTAAAGATAAGTACCAGTTGGTAAATGTGCATAAAATAATTCCCAAGATATATAAGCAAGTAATAAGATGTTTAATTGTATCACTACCACAACATACAAATTTTGAAAAATGCTCAAAAAAGTTTTGATCAAAAAGTAAGAAGTGGCAGTCACATCTTTCTCTTTTAATCATTCTGTTATTGTCTGATGATAATCTAGGATTACAACAAAAACAACAGCAAAGATAAATCACTCAAATTTTCTTCAAAGTATTGGAAGGTTGAGTTAGATATCTGAGCACATAATTGTGCAGAATAAGATTTATGAACTTTACTCAGTTTCTTAGCCTCTGGTGAAACAAAGTGCTATATGAAAGAATTCTAGCAAAAGTCTGGGCTCTGGGAAGGGAAACAGAAAAACACACAAAAGAAGGGAAAACTGAATTTAAAAAATAGAGCAACACATGTACACAACAAAACCTAGATTGTTTATCTAGAAGGCATAATGATATGGAAGATCAAGCAGTATATATACAGGCTAAGCGCTTTACAACAGAAGCAATGAACTGGTAGACAGTGAATACGGCTGCCTTCCATACAAATTTCTTTTTTTTTTAAATATCTGAGATAAAGTGTGTCAAGTTGGAAAAAATCTACATACAGGCACACATATGTGTGCACGAACACACACACACACAAATTTAGTCATTACACTAATAGGCTAGTGAATGTTTTGGAGAGCATCCTATTGCTGGAAGAGATACACACAGCAAGCCATAGAAGAAACACACAATTCTGTTTTCATAAATAGATACACATGCTAAGATCTTAAAGCTGGGAATTAAAACATTATTAGCATTCATGAGAAATATTACAAGTTATTGACTATCAACATCTAGCATAGGAATAGGCTTGTACATGTATATGCTCTCAAGGACCTAAATTTAAGTGTTTTTTCTTAGCAATTCATTTAAGATTTAGACGTCACAATTCTTAGCTCATTTTCTACTTGCTTTTCTATGGCTAAACCCAGATCTTATTTAGGTTTAAAGGACCTCTAAAAAATTAAAGTGATAAAATATTCAATGTGATACAAATTACAACACATTCACAGGAGGTGGTGCTACAAAAAAGGCAAAGTATAAATTGGGGGGGGGGGAAGTCCAGATATAAAAGTAAAAATACTGTCTTCCAAACTTTTATTTTCACACTTATTAAAATAATTTGCATGCAAACAGAAAATGATCTGTTTGTTTTGTAATAAATGATAACTATGCCCATCTAACCTACCCTGATGACTAACTCTTTAAATCCTAATAACTGAAATCAACATTACAGCAAAATGCTGTTCACTAGTATTTTCACAGTATTTCACTACATATAAAATATGCTTAAAAATGTCTTCAGCCTTATTATTCTAATTATCTAACCCTAGAAAATCTTGACATTTGGGAAATAAATGTGCCATTTTTATTTTTCAAAATAAATTATAAATAAAGCTTGAGATAGCTAAATCACACAAATGGCAATTCTTCTACATTTCAAGAGGTCAGCTCTTCATAGAAGAATGTCAAACAAATTTCCACACTAAAATGATACACGTAATACACATTTGGGTAAATCCATGAAGGTGAGGAATATGTTACTTTGAATACGGTAGGCCAAAGTGTTACTGATTCCAGGAAAACACAGGCACAAACTTAGTCTAAATGTCCAAGAGATGAATAACTAAAATAGTACATTTTAGCAAAAATCAAAAGCAGAGTTTCAACATGAAGATTTTTGAATCTGTATTATGGTCAAAAGTGGCAGCTGAATTACAACCAGAAGTAGTTTTGGTTTACTGAAAAGAAGACTACAACAACAACAAAAATATCAGCTTGATCTGTCCAGTAACAGAAATTAGTTCATTAACAATTCACAAAACTTTCTTAAAGCCTGAACATCATTTCTACTGCAAGTGAAAATTGCTTAAAGATGTTAGTCCAAGAATAACCCTTACCCAACCCAACCAAAAAAGCAAAGTTATGTGTGTACTCCTTCCTCTGCACTTACAGATTTTCAGATGCATGAAATGACTGAAAGCATGAGACAAACATATTAGCTTAAGAAATATCCTGGGATTACTAAAGCATACACTAAGAAGTTTCTTTTATCCCACAAGTCTGATCTATGTGCAACAAATATGTTGTTACAAAAACAGAGATCGGTATCATCCTTCTCACCTCAAAAAACTAAGTATCTAACAAATTAGCAAATTTGCAATCTCTCAAATTTGAGGAGTAAAATTGATCTTGAAACTCAAACTTGCTTATGGAACCATGTGCACTCTACTGCTGTAAACAAGACCATAGGGTGGATTTTTTTCATCTATAAAATAATGACTGAAAATAGTGTGCAGTGCAATGAGGTTCTTTTCTGAAAGATTATAACAGAAGAACCCTTTGGAATGGTAATGAGCAGAACCTATTAAAGTTGATTCAAAATATTAGCTAGCCAAAACATTCCAACTCAGATTAGGTGCTGTGTTACATTTTAAAATTCAAAATCAGTCACTCACAGCTGTTAAATAAGTGGTAGCAGAGATACATAAGCAGTAGATCAAGTCTACTTACACAAATATGTTCTAAGAAAAGCCTAATAAGGTAGACTATACTATACTTAAGAAGTTTAATTACAACTATTAATTTGAGAGCCAATACAATTATTAACAACTTCTCAGCTTATAACTTATGAGAATTCATTCCTACCAAGCTTGTTCTATTTCTCCTTAGTCAGTAATGAATAACAGCATCTATTTTTTCTTAATGTTTCCAGTAGTTGTAGTTAATAGAGGTAGCTGAGCTACTATTCAGTTATTCTTTGTGGATGAGGATTTTTCAAATGTTTAAGTTATTCTTTAAGCTACACAAGTTCTATTAATGCAATAAAATATAATAGGAAAAAGAAAATGGATGCAAGCAACTTTTGCATTTGGCACCTTGTCTAGATTGATACCTCAAGTATTCTTTTTTAATAAAGTTAATGCACACATCAGGACACACCACAAAGATTTGCTACATATTTACAAGGCACCAACCCTTTCTCACCTTTAACATGAATTAAGCAGATCAATGAAAAGCATATTAAGAACCCCCCACCCCCCACAAAACTGTAGTATAAATATATACTTCAGTTCAGTACAATTCATGAAAGTTTGGCCTGGGAAAAGTAAAATAATCCAGATCGTTCTTACAATATAGAAACTGTAAACATTTAATAGCTGCCTTTAGGATTGGTGTATTGTGCAAAAGTCATTATTACTGGTACAGGAATCAAAATGGCAAAAACAAACTATATAAAACTCTGTAAGAAGGTGCTATACTTCTGTGATACAAAAGCAAAAGAGGGATATTCCATTGAGATAAAAATGTTATGCTACTCTTAAGAAGCTGAATGCTTCTTTAATGTAGTAAATCTGTAGTGTGTCTATGGTGTGTGTGTGTGTGTGTGTGTGTGTGTGTGTGTGTGTGTGTGTCTACAGAATTTTTTTAACTTTAAGGCCTAATGAGTAAGGCTTGTTTCAACAAATGAAGTGTGGAGATCAAAAGTCTTGAAACAAATGTATACTGGCATAATGGAAAAGCACCAATGTGAAAGGAAGCAGAAGTCCCCACACAACTTGCTTTGTAGATTTCCTGGTAAATTCCCTGCAGTAGAAGGCCATTGAATTTTTTAAATTATTCTAAATTTATTAACTGTTAATAATTCCATCCCATGAGATGGCTAACCCTGGCTTTTTCTGTCATTTTACGCACTCTGCCTGATCTGGATGTACCAAGATTCAGAGGATCTTCAGTGGACACAAAATTGTCATTATCAGAATCATCATTATATAAAACAGTCCTCCTGCCTTGGTTTCTTGTTTTAATTCGAGGCAGTCTACTAAAACGTCCTGAAAACATGGTATCAAATTCATCATCTGCAATACGTGCACGTTTGGCTCTGGAGGCTCCTCTAGAAGCACCTCTTCCTCCTCTCCCTCTCCCTCTCCCTCTCGTGCCACCTCCACCTCTTCCTCGACTGCCTCGTCCCCTGCCTCCTCTTCCTCTGCCTCCTCTACTCCATCTACCCCATCTGCCCCATCTGCCTCTTCCTCCTGTGCCTCTTGTCTTCCAGTTTCTTTTTCCATTGGCATATTGCTTTCTGAGTTTTCTTTTAGGCCTAGTTTGTATAAATTTGCTATAGTCATGGTCTCCATCTACGTAATCTTGATCAGTTCTGGAAGTTGATTCAGAGTCAGAATCAGAACCACAGGTACTTTCAGAACTTAAACTGGATCCTAACTCTCCACTCTCTGAGGAAGATAAATGTGATTTCTCTTTTGTTTCTTTTTTCTCTTTCTCTTCTCTTCCCATGCTTTCATCTTCTTCTGATGCACTAAGTAGCTTTCTCTTGATGCCTGTCCGGGGCTCTCTGCCATCACCATTTGTAAGGGGTCCATCAAGGGAGTGATCTAAATCAAGACGAATGATTTTTTAAAGCTTTGACACTGATTAAGATAGTTATTTAAGTTCAAAAGTAAAATAAACAGTCTGTCAAAAAGTATTCGGTGCCCAAAGATAGATGTGATAAAATCATGGAGAGTGCTGGAGTATGAATTTAAATAAGTTGGAAACGGAAAATATTAAAGTTTTAATTTTTGTCTGCTTTTTGCAGGGGATGGGGGGCAGTATGGAGGGATGATGGGTGGTGAGGTAGCTATACAGAAATTTTAAGGGCTAGAGCTCTAGAAGTAATTATCTGGGAACATGTATTAGAATAATTTTATTCATTCATTCAATGAACAGATTGCCTACTATGGGCCAGGCATAGTTTGAAGCTTGGAAAATGGCAATGAGACAAAGTCATTCCTCTTTGAATTTATATTTCAGTAGGAAAAGCTTGATAGACAATGAAATGAACAAATAAACAATATAATTTGAAGTAATAATATGGGCTATAAAGAAAAAGAAAAGTGAGTAAAAAAGAGCGCAAATGTATGTATGTTTGGGGGTGCTATTTAGATAGGGAAGACTTCTGCTGAGCTAGTATTTGAGTAAAGAACTGAATGAAATGAGATCTGGGGAAAGGACATTTCACTGGAGAAAACAGAAAATCAGTGTAACTAGAGTGGAAGAGAAAAACCATACTTTTTCAGGAGTAGTAGTAGATGACTGTCAGTGGAGGGTTTTAAAGTTGGAGAATGAATAACAGGATCTAATTTAAATTTATACAAGAGTGGTATGGTTGCTGTATAGAGAACAGAATACAGACAGGGAAAGATAGGAAGCAATGATCAGTTGGGAGTACAATGCAATAGCTTAGGTAAGATATGATGAGGGATGTACTAAAAGAGGTGATAAGAAGTGATTAGATTTAGAATATTTCCTTCTAGAGGATCCACCAGAACCAACCTTTAAAGTTCAAACTGACAGGAACTGCTGACAGATTGGATGTCAAGTACAAAGCACAAAATGAAGGTCAACTCCTACATTTTATGGCCTGAGCAACTGGGTGAATGGTAGAGACATTTTGCTAGGTTAGAGAACAATAAAGAAGGAATAGGTTTGTCAAGCTGGTAGAAAAAAAAAATCAACATTGCAGTTTTAAATGCTATTAGAAATCCAAGTAAAGACATTAAAAAAAAAAAAGCAGGTAGATATACCAGTCTAGAAACCAAAGGAGCCTCTATATAGAGCTGGAGATATAATTTTGGAAATGTTCAGTAAACAGATAATATTTAGGGCAAAAAAAAAACTGAGAGAGTTCATTGAGAGAGTAAGTAAAGAAAAAGAAGGTAGCCAAGGACTGAGACTTGGGATATTCCAACATTTAAAGGTAAAGAAAAACTGGCAAAGATAAGTGAGGTAGGAGGAAAACAGGAGAGAGAACTGCAAAGATTGGAGAGAGCAAAGAGGAGGGTTTTGTGGTAACTGCAATTACAAGATTAGTCTAATAGTCTAGGTGTTATGGACTGAATTGTGCCCCCCACCCAGAAATACATATGTTGAAGTCCTAACCCCCAATATGACTGTATTTGGAGACAAAGCCTTTAAAAAAAAAAAGTGGGAAACTGCAAATAAGAGGCACAAAAGGCAGAAGAAAAGAAAAAAATATAGAAATATAAGAGAAACAGAGATATAGGAGAATCAGTAGAGTATAGAAGCCAGGCAGGGAGTAGAGTTCCTAGGGGGGTAGTCAGTAGCATGGAATGATATGGAGGGATTGAGGAGATGGGGACTAACAAAAGAACACTTGCTGGTCACTGAAGATTACCAGTGATTCTGGGTAAAATAGCTTCTGGAGAGTGTTGAGGGCAGAGGCCAGACTACAAAGGGTGAAGAAATGTTTAGATGGAAAGAAAACAGAGGTAGGAAGTATAAGCTACTCTTTCTAAAAGCTTGACAGTGAAGGGAAGGGCAAAAAGAGATGGAAGTGAAGCAGGATCAGAGGAGAGGGTAAAGATATAGATTGGGAAGAATAAAGGCACTAATTCTTTTAAAGTAATCACATGTTTCAATATTTCACAAATAATCAGTAAAATGTATCTTTATAGTGTCTATTTTTAAGTTATTTGAAACTTCAATAATAATGGATAAGTTACTTAATCTTTCACTAAACATTTATATAAAATAAAAATGTATTTCAATAAAGATACTTGTAAAAGCATATTAACTACTATTCTTCACAAACTTCAAATAGATGAACAAATTAGAACTTTCTTTGAACATGTTCAGGGCCCAAAATATAGGACTAGGTATAAGAAGAAAGTTTATATAACAATAATAACCTTAAAATATTTATAACTGATTCCCCTAGACATGATTCAAAACGGATGTACCTGATAATGAATGATTAGATCAGTTATTTCTTTTTAAGCAGTGAAAACTGTCCTCCAAATAAGTTATATGGAAGCTCATCAAATGAAATAAAAAACAGAGTTGTACAGGTTGAATGGGAAAGCTCTTCTGAGAATTCCTGAAGTACTTAGTGGATTACCCAGAAACACGTAGGGCAGTCTGAAAACCCCTAAATGACTGAGACAGTAGGCTCCAAAGGAAGAGAATATCTGAGTTATATAACTGGAAAACCAAAGGAAGATGGTAGGTGGGTGTTGACTGAAAGAAGGCTCATTTTCAACACAAATCCTCTTGTAATGGGGCAGCCCTTAAAAATATGAATCCTATTTAAAGATGATTTTGGAAAAATGTTTTTCCTTTCTTATTAATACAATTTAATAATACAAAGAATCCTGTGTCTAACTGTCTGGTTTTTATGTGTTGGGGGAAAGATCTCTTTATTTTTTCCTCCCTATTCATTTTACATTTTATTTTTAAAAGACTAAGATATGTTTAAAAGACTAAGATATGTTTGGAAATCCACCCATTCCTATTTGTGGATATGAAATCCTATCTGACTCAAATTTGACAATATTAAAATCCTCATAAACTATAAGGACATGCTAACTTTATGACCTAAACACATCAGCTTTTAAATGAGCTGTCTGCCATCAAAAAGGAACAAAGAATAAATGCTCTGGCCATATTTATTTCTTACCTTGTTTAACAGGCAAAACTCTATTTCGAAATGATTTGGCTTTTCCTGGGTCATGGCTATTTCCACTTCGGCTATATCCACTGAAGCTCGATGAAGAAAATGGCCCATCTGGTTCATCATCTAGTAAATACAGTGAAAGCCCTTCAGCAGCATCTGAAACTTACATTTAAAAAGACTGTAAGGTTAACATAATTATGTTTTCAGAAAAGTTAAACAGGTTGTTTTTAAAACTATATCTCACTCAGTTATTTAACTCTAACATCAAAATTACAAGTTGTCTGAAGGAGGAAATACGAATATTTTGAGAAGAAATGTTTTATCACATCATTAAACTTTCAAGCATAGAATATGAGAAAAACTTGTCCAAGGAAACCATCTCCCCACATAATGAATCTTCAATTCAATTGTAGATGAGTGGTCTGAGACACTATAGATGTTAAAAAATTACAGAATTTAAAAATTACGTGACTTTAAAATTCACCTAGTCTTAACACCGTCATTTTAAAAATGAAGAAACTAAATCCTATGACTTAATGTCATACCTAGGGCCACACAGATAGAAGAACTGGAGATAAAATGCAACTTTTCTACATCTAAATCCATTGTTCTTTGTACTATAAACCACACTGCCTCTTCGATATCCTTAGTACCATTATTAAACTAAAATACAGAACATCATAAACAAAAGACATACTTACCAGGAGATGAGAAAGGAGAGCTAGTCCTGGCATAAGACACTGAGGTATTCTGGTCATTTTTAGGCTGCAACTTCATTTGTTTCTGTTTCCCTTTTGGACTACAAGTGAAAATAAATAAAATAATGAACATTTTCTATTAGCAACATAATATGCTAGAGACAATACGATACAAAATGCTTAAGTTGACCAAAGGAGAAATAAAATATAATTTAAGTGAAATGCTTCAAACTGGTAATAGGACAAAGTTAAATTTCAATCATTAATTTTTTAGAAAAAAAGTTTTGGTATAGTAAAATCCACATAAACAAAGCTTTGAGTTACCAGCTCCATCTTTACACAGATGTAAGAGTTCTTAAAAAAAAATCTCTTGAGTCTTGGGATCCCTTCAAAGTAGCCAATAAACTTTAAAAAATGAGTAATACACATAAAATGCTTTGAAAACACAAACTGTGACATCAATGTAATGTACCTAGGAGCTCTGCTACTAGATAATGAACTGCTGCTGCTTCTTAGACGTTTTCTGTACCGTGGCCTTCTCCTCTTCTGACTCTGGATTGCTGACTTATATTCAGAGATGATATTTTTAATATGACTTTCAAATAAGGCAGATAATCGCAGTGTCATGCTATAGATCTGAAAAGGTAGAAATTAGTCATTTTATCAACTACTCTAATTATATCAAAATAAAAAGTATAAACCTGCCTGGACCAATATCAGCATCATCCTTTCAGACAAAATATATGTGCTATATCATACACTAGAAAAATTCTTCCTGAAGAAGTAAAACAAGGTACCATTTTCACCTATATATTAATCAAGATTTCTATAAGATAATATCCATTGTTGGGAAGGATAGGAAAAAACATTCTCATACACGGCCAATGGGTATTTTAACTGGAACAATATTCTAAAGACAATTTGCAGTACATGCCAAAACTTTAAAAATATACATATCCTTTGGCAAACAATTTTACTTCTAGAAATTTATCCTAAGGAGATATCAGAGAATTACACATACAAAATAATTATGTTCAAGGGTCAAAGATGTTAGCCACAGCATTATTCATTTAAAGTGAGAAACAAAAAACAACCTAAACCTCTAGCATCAGGATACTGGTTAAATAACAAACCCGCCTATACAGTAGAATACAATGGAAACATTAAAACTTCTGTTTTTAAAGAGTAATAATAAAATGGGAAAATGTTCATAATACATAAGTTAAATAAATACTGTCAATCACTTTTACTTATCAAATTATTTACTGGACATAGTAAAGAGTACTCAAATTTCTACCACTCCTTTCTTTGATTTCTTTTTGGTAAATACAAGTATTGCTTAAGAATAAAGAAAAAGCAGGTAGAAGAAAGGAAGAGGGGCTTAATTTCAGAATGATCTTGCTAAATGTATCATTAATGCATGCCTAATAAACAGTTTCAGAGAAAGTACTGAGAATCAAACTTCAATAACTATGTCAAAATAGTAGTACATATTTGTTTTGCAATTTTAAAACTAGTGAAAGAAAACTGCCTGACATATATAACTAAATGCTTAGGTAATTAATCCACCTAATATTTGTTTTTCATACCCTTGACTTTTTATTAGAGGTATAAGCTTTGGAGTTGCTGAATATTTGGCGAACATCCTTATAAAATTCCAGAGGACTACCATAGTTTCCTGCTTCCAAAGTTTCTTTCACAGTGCTGAAGTCCATAGGAGTATCTATAACATCTTGATTATCCTACAAAGAAGAATGTGTTATTAAACACGCAGTCTGAGTAACAACACTACATAATACAATGGTACTGAGATTTGCACCACCAATCCACCATGAAATAAACACACCGCTCTTCAATCTGCCAACTACCTCCCCCTAGCTTCAAACCATCCATTTAATAGAGCTCTTCTGGTGGCTCAGGAAAATAGCAGGGGTCTGTGTGAGGGCCTTGGCTCTCACCCTGCAATGGATAACGAGATGACTCTTTCAAGGAACAGAATACAAAATGCACAGCCACTGGCTTCATCTCTACAAAGCTAGGAGTATCTTGTAAATATGTAGCTAATTTGTGACATGGAACCATTTAATTCTATGTCAATAATCCCATCTTCAGCCTTTGTTGAGCAATTTGCCAGAGACTTGGCATGCGGGGATTCTACCCAAACTGTCATTAGTTGAAGGTCAAAGTCAAAGTGGCCATGTCTGTGCCTTTCTCCTTTTTGTTTTTTAATAAATGTGATACTTTTGCTTGCTCCATCTCATAGATTCACATTAGTTTCATTTTGATTAATTAGGAGAGGGAAAAGACTCTTTTAACCCAGATCTTTCAAGTCTACTTAAGATAGTCGTAGGGTTAGCATATGGAATTTCATAAGATATTTGTGAGGTTATCATATGAAATTACATCTGAAATTTATACTTATATATACCACAACTACCAATAACAATACCAATTTTGAAAAAAATACCTTTATTTCATTCTTAACCACAGTTCCTCATTCATGGGAATTTTGTACATGCTAGGCACTGCACAACTTCTTAAATCTTGGCTTAAGATTGGACAATAATACTTAAGATTGGGCAATAAGATTTCATGACCTAACAGAGATCTGTGTGAAAGACACAGCAGAGTTATAAAAAGTATTAAACATTTAAAAAGCAATGATATTTTGTGTTTTAAGTTAACAAAATCAAGGTGCATTTTTATTTAATCCTCAGAACCATTTTGAGAGGCAGGTATACCCTGAGGTTTAAAACAGCTAACTCAACTAATGTTGTATGTTTAAAAAGTGGCAATGTAAATTTTTTGAATACATTTTAAAGAGAGTTTACAGGAATTATTTCTGAAAGAGAACTTTCAACAATTAAATTAAAAGAATAGTAGATTTTGGGGATGTAAGTAACTAGGTATAAGTCTGTGGAGTTGGTAATTACCATGTACCTATAATGACAGAGGAATAGAAAGAGATCCTTAATGCAAAAAAAAAAATGACAGTAGAAATTATATTCTCAATACATACATTCTTCAATCTCCTACCCAGTCCATTCTTAACAGTTCTGGATAAAAATGATGCACTTTTTGCTAGTTAACCTGTCATCTGATGACTTTATATTGTACTGAGCTAAAAATTGTTCACCTATTTCTTCTCATCTGTCCCTTTTCAACTAAATAGAAAAAAATACATACTTTCATGGCAGCCCTTCAAAAATGTGAGGAATGTTACCATATCTTTATTCTTCTCTTCTTTGAGTTAAATATTCCAATTCCTTCAAAAGTATATGACAAGGTTTCCTCATCTGTCACTGGCTTGACTACAATACCACCTAACATCTGCATGATATTTTACAGTGTCTAAAGCTGTAATAAATGTATTTTAGAGTGAAAACCACAGTCAGTATTAGAGCCTTTATCATATTTAGAATCATTAAGAAGTAAAAGCACAACATTTCTCTCAAAGGAGGAGCCAAAGGGGCAGAAGAGAGGTATTATAAAAAGAGAGAAAATATTTTTGCAATTATGAGAAACCGTAATTGATTTTAATGTATCTTTTAAAATTTTTTTTGCTTAAATCATAAAAAAACAAAAGTGTATTCTCACATAGTATGGCTTATGAACCAAAGATTTTCACAGAGGAAAAATATTGGAACTTTGTGTATTATGATGACCAAAACTCAGAAGACCTAGTCACTCTGCTGAATGAAGTCCCAGTGGGAATAATCAATTGCAATTACAGATATAATTATGTAGTGTAATTGATGTTTTTGACTCTGCTACAGTGGGTTTATATCTATAGAAACAAACATCTATGCAAATATTATAAAGAACACTCTTGAGCACATGTTGATTTAAATCAGCTCATGTTGATTTAAAAAACAAAAAAACAACCAAAAAATCAAACAAAGGTAAAAAGAGAGTGAGCAGAGTTGGAAAATAGCTTTATAAAATATAAAAGGTTCATTTCATTATGGAGATTTTAAAAAGTAAAACAATACAAAACAACCAGGATATATATAGCTTTTTAGAGACTACTAGGCCTACCTCACAAAAAGATGGGTCTTGTTGTTCTAGAATAACTGACTCAGAGGATTCACCCTCTTGTTCTTGATGGCCCTATTAGGGTAAAGAAAATATATTGTGTTTCCAGACTGCCAAAACAAATTCTCAAGACTTGCAATGCAATTATGATTTAATGCTCAAAGATCCATAAATAGGAATTATGCTTTCACTGACTGTAATTTAAGATGAAGGAATTCTACATTCACCATTCTCCTCTGCTATGAAAAAATAAGACTAGTTTATTCTACCCAAACTCTCTACAAATAAAACAAACAAAACAAAACAAAACAAAACAAAGACAAGCTTTGTTGAACATAATTTTATTCCTTATTTGAATGACAATTTTTCCCAACTGAAACTTGTGTATGCAGAGAATACTGATGCTTACTAATTTCTGAGGATGGTCTGATGTATTTCTGAAATATTGCTGTACCATTTCTCTGAAAAAGTTAAAACAGATTTGCTAGTCAACATATAAATATATATACTCCTAGAAAAGGAATCCTATAATCTAAGTTCTCATGCTTTTATCTTTGATGAAAAGTAATATAGTGTATTATTTACTCTAAGTGTTCATATTGGATAACATATTTAGTATAAATTAAACAGGTCTGACATATGTTACCAAGAGTCTCCAGTGTGTAGAAGTGTATTAGAACTTAGTAAAATGCATTAACAAATATCTAAAGTAAAAGCAGGAAGGAATTACAAGGATATGTAGATTGAAATTTGGTTTACAACTGCATAATTTACACACAAAGTACATGTCAGGCATTTTTCAAAGTCATAAGTAATCAAACTACCCATTTTCACAATTCAAAGATACACCAACAAGGAAGGAAGAGGAAGGAAGGAACAAGGAAGGAAGGATGAAAGAGGAAAAGAGGATCTTAACTAGATCTTACCATGGACAGTGATGGGAAATTACATATTGGCAATTACTGAAATAACTGTATGCTTACTGGGTAGGAAAGATGATCGGATGGCTGTCGAAATGGCTCTGAGTCTTCACGTTCATAAATGAGGCCCAACAGCTCTTTGCACTGTTTTCTCCAAGCATCAGGATTACACTTTAACGACTGTCTTCTGCCTCGGCATTTGACCTGCAGATTTAACAGAATTATACCTAAAAGCTCTTTCCTTAAATATTCATTGATTTTCTCTTATCCTCTTGATGTTAACATATCTATATAAGATGGAGTAGCTGCTATTTAAAAGTTTCTTAGTTTAATTTAGACATCATTTCCCCTCACACAAAATAAACAAATTAAAAACTAGATATTATATTCATGAAATAGCAAGATATCTAGTATTCTGAATTCTCATTTTAAGAAAATCTAAACCTCAAATATGAAATTTTTTTTGCAGGGGAGAAGAAATTAGGTTTATTTATTTACTTGGTTTTCCAGTAGAGATACTGGGGATTGAACCCACAACCTCATGCATGCTAAGTATGCGCTCTACCACTTGAGCTATACCTTCCCCCTAAACCTCAAATAAAACACAGATGAACAAACTTTTATTTTCTATACAAGGCTAATAATTTTAATGCCTTAATTTTTGCTTGTAGTTAAGAATATTTGACAATGGCACCATAATTTTCTCAAAATAACACTTGACCTATATGTGTATAAATATATGTGTGTGTGTGTGTGTGTGTGTGTGTGTGTATTTATTTATTTAAGCAAATCCTTTGTGGTCAAAATACATTCTGGCCTTTACAATTTGATTCCTTTGTTATATGATCTCTTTCAGTATTTGAAAGGAAACTTTTCCTTATATACAACAAATGTTTGTCTATTATCATAGAGGGGAAGTGTGCAGAACAGAGTTAACATAACAGACCTGAGGCTATCTTTAGCAGGGCTTGCTTGTAAGGTTGACCCTTAACTGGCATCTGGGAACGTGGCACTTGAACTCCTTCCTAAATAAGAAAGGTGGTTTACTGTGCCCACATTGTTTATACAAACAATGTGATTTGTGCTGAACACCCACTTTCCTATATATTTCCTGTGCTTTCCTGCATTCTGAGAGTCTGTAATCCTGGCATGTGCTGCTAGTCAGATGGTTGTCTACATAAAAAACTCCCAATAAATTCAATACATTTCTTGGAAACTGAGTCTAATCACATACATGTAGCTACATTTTCATTGTGGAGGAAGTGTGTACTCTGTGTGGTCCCTCAGAGGAGACAGAGTATAAAGAAATGTGCATATGGATTTCTCCAAACGCTGCCTGTATCTTTTTCCCTGTGATCCAGCTATATATCTTTACTATGTCACTTAGCAATGAGTTAACAACTATATATACTGAGTTCTGTAAGTCTTTCTAGCAACTCTCCAAATATTCGGAGCTGTACTTAGGGATCCCTGACATAGGAAGTCTGAAATTGTTTCTTATCAGCAGTTCATTTATTCACTCACCCTTCTTCCAGATGAAGTACCAGGACCATCTGAATCTAAATCAACCATTTCTGTATCCTAAAATTGAAAGGGAAGAGCCAAAGAAGATATTAAGTTACAATCAAAGTCTTACAAGTTAGATAAACATTTACAAAGAAATGGCAATTAACTCCCTCATTGGAGCAGGCAGCAGAACCAAGTTGAGAGGGGAAACTCATTCCAAACTTTACCTACATGCTGTGCACAAGTTGGAAAGTGTACTGCAAGAAGAGTAAACAAAGTTTCTCTTTAAATAAGAACAGGGAATGAGGCGGAAAGTATTTAGTGATTGGTACCTAAAGTTGCACCTAAATGCTAGTATTTCTTTTAAAAAAAACTTATTTTATATGAACTGCTAATTTAGTATGATAATCATGAATTACTCATGATTTATCTTTTGCTATTTCAAGAAGTACATCTGTTTTCTATGTGTATTAAAATGAGAGATTTAATTAATATCCCTACGAAGGATAGTTTTCTTTTTTTTAATACAAACAGGCAAGGCCCACACACCACTATTTAACCTGGTGATGGTGAAGCATAGAGGTAATGCCCAGGAGAAAAGAAAAGTAGCTTATGAGCCATTGGTGTCCCTTTCTAATAAAATAAAGTTGCTGAATTATGTTTTACTCTAATTTTCCATTCTGACCCAAAGAGTGCTACTCTGAGTAGAGTAACATTTATCCATGATAAGAACTCTCAACAAGATAGGTATAGAGGGACTGTATCTCAACATAATAAAGACCATATATGACAAGCCCACAGCTAACTTCAAGATCAATGGTAAAAAGCTAAAAGCTTTTCCTCTAAGATCAGGAATAAGACAAGTATGCCCACTCTAGTTAATTTTATTTAACATAGTATTAGAATTCCTAGTTAGAACAATTAGGCTGGCAAGAGAAACAAAACACATTCAAATTGAAAAAGGAGGAAGTAATACAGTCTCTGTTAGTAGATGACATGACATACATATAGGAAATCCTAAATACTCTACCAAAAACTTGTTAGGACTAATAAACAAATTCAGTAAAGTTGCAGTGTACATAATCAATATACAGAAATAAATTGTGTTTCTATATACCAACAAAGGAATATCAGAAAGTGAAATTCAGAAAACGATACCATTTATAATTACATCAGAAAGAGTAAACTATATTGGAAAAATTTTAACCAAAGAGGTGAAAGATCTGCACACTGAAAACCATAAGGCATTGATGACAGAGATTGAAGAATATACAAATAAATGGAAAGATAGTCCATGCTCATAGATTAGAAAAAATAATATTATTAAAATGTCCATACTACCTAAAGCAATATACAGATTCAATGCAATCCCTATCAAAATTCTAAGAGTATTTATTTTGCAGGAATGGAAAAAAATCCTAAAATTTATATGAAACCACAAGAAAGAATCCTAATAGCAATCTTGAGAAAGAAGAAAAAAGCTAAAGGCATCACTTCCTAATCTCAAACTATATTACAAAATTATAGTAATCAAAAGAGTATGGTATTAACATAAAACACATAGATCAGTGGAACAGAATAGAACACAGAAATAAACCCATAAATATTGGTCAATTAATTTACAACTAAAGAGCCAAGAATCTACAGTAGGGAAACAATAGTGTCTTCAATAAATTGTGCTGGGAAAACTGGATATCCACCTGCAAAAGAGTGAAACTGGACCCCTATCTTACATTATACATAAAACTCAACTCAAAATGGATTAAAGACTTGGATGTAAGACATGAAACCATAAAACTCCTAAAAGAAAACACAGGGGTTAAGCTCCTTAACATCTATCTTGGCAATGATGTTTTTAGATTTGAGAAAATCCAAAGGCAACAAAAAGTAACAATTGCAAAAATAAACAAGTGGGGCTATATCAAACTAAAAAGCTTTTGCACAACAAAGGAAACCATCAACAAAATGAAAAGGCAACATAGTGAATGGGAGAAAATATTTGCAAATCATATATTTGATAAGGGGTTGATATCCAAAATATATAAACAACTTGATAGCAAAAGAACAAATAATCTGATTAAAAAATGGGCAGAGAAACTGAATAGACATTTTTTTCCAAAGGAGACATCTAAATGAAAATATGCTCAACATCATCAATTATCAGTGGAAAGCAAATGAAAACCACAATGAGATATCACTTCACATCTGTTAGAATGGTTATTATCAAAAAGACAAAGAAATAAAAATTATTGTATACTCTTGATGGAAAAATTGGTACAATCACTATGTTAAACAGTATGGACATTTCTCAAAAAATTAAAAATAGAACTACCATATGTTCCAGCAATCCCACATCTAGGTATACATTCAAAGGAAATAAAAACAAGAGATCAAAGATATAAAGTTACACTTCCAAGTTCACTGCAGCATAATTCACAACAGCCAAGACATGGAAACAATCTAAGTGTCTGTCAGTAGATGAATGGATAAAGATGATGTGGTATACATATACACAATGGAGTATTATTCAGCCTTGAGAAAGAAGGTAATTCTGTCATTTGTGACAACACAGATGGACCCTGAGGGCATTATGCTAAGTTAAATAAGCCAGACAAAGAAATAGAAAAATTGTATGGTATCACTTATATGTAGAATCTTAAAAAAAAAAAAGTCAAACTCATAGAAACAAGACAGAAAAGTGGTTGGGTGGTGAACTGGATGGTGGGAGAAAACACAGAAAGGATGGCAAAAGGGTACAAACTTTCAGCTATAAGATGAATAAGGTCTGAGGATTTAAGGATCTAATGTAAAACATGGTGACTATAGTTGATAACACTGTATTATATAACTGAACTTTGCTAAAAGAGTAGAACTTAAATGTTCTCAGAGACAGAGAGAGAGACAGAGAGAAAGAGAAAAAGAAAATAAAGTTGTCAAATTACATTTTATTTTAATTTTCTATTCTAATTCATGTAGTAGTACTCTGAGGAGAAATTCTTACTATATAAAATCCTGAGTCAAAAGGCATTTATATGAAATGTCAGAGAAAATATCAGAAATAAGAATGATAATTTTTTCATTAATATCAGGAGGAGAATATCTAATTGGCATATAAGAGTTTTCCTTAATATATAAATAACATTTAACTTCAATAATGTAACATTTTATAGTCAAAAACATTTTCATGAAAGTAAAAAGCAACACTGGAGATTTATCATTCTGTGAATTAACAGTGCAGAAAATACAAACATGCAAAATACCACTGTACAATAGCCACTGCAATAAAATCTAGCATAGCTGAATCACTCATCCATGGGATGAATTTTTTCCCATTAAAGATTTTTGAATTATTATTTTCCATTATTGTTTCAGCCTCTTGGTTTCTGCTTCTATCATAGCCTCTAGTTAAAAATAGCTTAATGTAAATTAGGGACATGACTGGGTGGGGAAATCAGGTATGTCAGAGGGTAAGCTGACAATACTAATTCCATTTTAATCAAGAAAAATTGGTTTAGGGGGAGGGTATAACTCAGTGGTAGAGTGTGTGCTTAGCACATATGAGGTCCAGGGTTCAGTCCACAGTACCTCTGCTAAAAGTAAATAAATAAACCTAATTACCTACTTCCCGCACACACACACAAAAAAGAAAAACTGGTTAATGTTTGCAAATTTCCATAAAGGAAATCAAATAGCAATTCCATGAAACTACTAAAACTGAAGACTTTAAAACCTGAAATTTGAAAACACTTTTATATTTTATATATACTGTGTAGAAAATAAATCCCTACTAAAATTTCCTTCAATGAACCATTCTTTTAAAATACTATTTAGTGCTTTGTCCTGTTTTCAAGGGCTAGAAAATTAAGTGTTGATTTCTCATCACTGAAATCCACTGTGTAAAAAGAATGACTGGTCACCTCTCTCTGACTAAACACTACAGCACTACTACATTTTTGGTATATACTATCTAATTACAGGTTAAGGAGTTTAATACAAAAAGATGCAGGTATTCAGCCAGCTTTTTTTAAAATTGAAGTATAGTCAGTTTACAATTAAACAGTATTTTTTGGGAGGGAGGTAATTTGGTAATTAATTAGGTTGTTTGTTTGTTTATTTATTAAATGGAGGTTCCAGGGATTGAATCCAGGAACTCATGCATGCTAAGAACGTACTCTACTACTGAACTATTACCCGCCCCCCCAGCCAGCTTTTAGAAAGCAGTTTCACTGTTCATAACCAGTTATAACACTTACATACTTACTTTATTTTAAATAACAGAAAAGGAATTCATTCTTACTACTCATGCTGTAATTCTTACCTCCTCTGCATCAGTACTATTTAGTTCTTCTGCTTTAATTTTATTGTAAGTATCCAGTATATCAGTACAGCTCTGATCCCTAAGAAACAAGATAAGTTGAAATACATTTCAATACATTTAAAAAAAATCAGAAGTCAGCCTTTTCGGAAGACAAAACTGCTTCTTACCCAATAAATCGAAGTAAGACATCAGTTACAGTTTTGGCTGCTTTAACTATAGGACTGTCTGGCTCATTGAAAGTCCTAGCATTATGCTCAATGTAGCGTACTTCCCACATTAATGCTGATATTCTCCTATGAACAAAAAAAATGCCCTGTTATTCTTGATTGATATATTTACAGTCTATTCTATGATTAGACAACATAGAACAAGTAGATATTTAATCATGATATGTCAAAGGTGTTCGAATATATGTATGTGACTCAATATATGTGTGTGACTAATATCTACTAATAAAGGTATATAGTTACAGTATCTGAAGCACAGGCAAGAGTTTAAAACCACTCGGCTATAAACTTGGGTATTAAAACTTGGAAAAGAACTGACCCACAACATTATGGGTAAACAATGATTTGACCAAGTACAAAGAAACAAAAGCATTCAGTGCTTTGATAAAGTCAAAAGAATGTTTAGTTTCAGAGAAGAGGAAAAAGAGAACCAGACTTAGAAAAGGAAAGATTTTTATCTAGTTACTTTTATGACATATATTACTGAATTACATTAAAAGTAATGTTATAACATACACCCAAACAGTTATATTTACAACCAATTCATGGAATAACTGTAATTAGACACAGTAGACTCTGGGGTGAGAAAGGTATCAAAATTTGCCCTCCACTACCCTCCCATAATCACCCCACTCACGACCAACACCAAAGAAAAAATAACTTGGCTTTTTCTACACAAATTTCTTTCAGGGCTAGTAATTAAATGTAAGTAACTGCTGCCTAATTCCCCAACAGGGGATTTAAACATGCTCCAAGTCTCTGGAGTACTGTAATCATGATGAATCCACAAACCACTTAATCTGCATTTAATAAAACAAAATTAACTGTCGGTTTTGTTTCATATGTGATTGGGCTACTCATAATTTCCTCTCTGTCCATACTCTTTCTTACCCTAGAAGATTGAGAATTTATTGAATTAAGAGGAATTAGTGTTCCAAATTTTCAGAAGAAATTTTGGAGTGGGTCGTTTGAATGGTTATTTTAAATGGAAACACAGATCTCAGTGTATCATTATGCAAAAAGGAAAGCAAAAGACACAAAGCTGTAAGCTTTATAGTAAATGATAAAACTAAACAGACCTGTAAAAGCGATTTTCAAGTCTCCGCCTGATGGTGTTGAGGTCAGTTGGATAAGCAACTACAGTACAGTACAAGGGATAGGCACTGAGATCCACTGGAACAGCAAAAGGACTGGCAAAATCTATAATATTTCCAAAATCAAAAAAGGTAGTTATAAAAAAAAGTAGTTATAAAGAACAGTAATATTTCATGTTAACAGATAAAAACACATATAAACAAGCAGGGTAGGCAATATAATACTACATTTCTAAAATTATAATATTCAATTATGCAAATATGAGACCAATACTATTATAATATTTTTATTTGGACATAATATCTATGAATCATGCATTATACACTGGCCCTAATCAGATAAAATGAGGCAAAATTAAAGGAAAATTGTGTTTAACTTCAAATTTTTGTCTTTTCTGGATAAATGCCAAATGTCTCAAGTGATATGTTTCAGAAAATATAACTTGTCACAGAGTAAAATATATTACTCTACCCACTGTCTTTGTCAAACAACCCATCCAAAGTCAGGCTCAAGGAATAGCTAGAGAGCCAAAATGACCCAGGAAAGTAAAAGACATCTATAGCCCAGAACTGAAAAGGTTTGCCAGGCATTACTTTGGCCAAGCATAAAAAAATGTTAGTATTAAAACTAGAATCAATGTGTCTCTTTAGTTAAAAATATACAGTAAAAAAATGCATTTCCTTTTATAGAACTTAAAATTCTGCTGGTTTTCATTATTCCTTTCCATCTTCTTTCTCATTCACCATACCCAGGGAAAGAAGGTGGTTGATGCCCTGAATAACCCGTTCACACTCCTCATCTCTGGAATGAGCCCCCCATTCTCCTTCCTGGGGTTTGTAGAGCAAAGCAGTCAGTTCCTCCTGGGACACAGGAACACCTGCACCAACTTCATCTGGAAATGCAGCTATGCATAAGATGAAAAATCATAAATGATTAGTTTCCAATATCAAGCTACTGCCATTTTTCTTTTAGAGAAATAGTTAATTTTTAAAAGCATTAAAAAAAAAAGCATATTTACTTCCTTCTGGAATTGGCTCCATATCCCAGGGGCTCATCTTTTCTCTCTCGTTATTGTCCCAGCTATTAAAAATAATGATACAAATGAAATTCACGTAACACTTTTACATACTAGCATAATTTGCATGACTTCTTGGGGGTGAAATCTGGAAAGGGGCAACACAGTTTCCTTGAAGTACAACTTTGCTTATATAAAGATATTAATAAATCTCTAATAGAGAAAACATGGTTCACCAATATGAAACTTAGCTGTAAGTTGACTCTTAGCTCTGTTTGGCTTTAAAAAAAAATTCCAAACAAGCTTACATTCAATGTTAAGCCAAGGTACAGAATAAAAAGATCTCTTTGGAAAAAGGTCAAATTAATAGATCACTTTCTGTTAGATAATCTACTTCATTCTAACTGGTTAAGTATTATAGCATCTCCAAAATTTTATTATTCCATGTTGATCTGCAATATGGAGACTAAGTCAATCTACACAGAATAAACATTTCTTCTATCATTCTTTTTTTTAATTTTTAAACATTTTTTATTGATTTATAATCATTTTACAATGTTGTATCAAATTCCAGCATAGAGCACAATTTTTCAGTTATACATGAACATATATATATTCATTGTCACATTTTTTTCTCTGTGAGCTACCATAAGTCTTGTATATATTTCCCTGTGCTATACAGTATAGTCTTGTTTATCTTCTACATTTTGAAATCCCAGTCTATCCCTTCCCACCCTTCACCCCCTTGGCAACCACAAGTTTGTATTCTATGAGTCTGTTTCTGTTTTGTATTTATGTTTTGTTTTCCACATATGAAGATGTGGTATATTTACACAATGGAATACTATTCAGCCATAAAAACCGATAACATAACGCCATTTGCATCAACATGGATGTTCCTGGAGAATGTCATTCTAAGTGAAGTAAGCGAGAAAGAGAAAGAAAAATACCATATGAGATCTTCTATCATTCTTGAGTAGAAAGCTTCGTTTACTAGGGATCTTACAACTCTGATATTTCATGAAGAAGAAAGTCAATGTAGACAAATAGTATGTCCAAACATAATGCAGTCACCTCTGCCTAGAATTCATACCATTAAATAAAAGACTATTATAACAATTACTTTAAACATTGAATTAATTTGCATTCTTCATGAAATAACAGTTGTAATTCTTTTTTTTAAATTGAAGTATAGTGGTTGACAATATCTTGGGTATACAGCAAAATGATTTAGTTTTATATATATATGTCTATATATACATAGACATACATATTCTTTTTCACATTCTTTTCCATTATAGGTTATTACAAGATACTGAATATAGTTCCCTGTGCTATACAGTAGGTTCTTGTCATTTATCTATTTTATATATAGTAGTGTATATCTGGTAATCCGAAATTCCTAATTTATCCCTCCCCCACCTTTCCCCTTTGGTAACCATAAGTTTGTTTTCTATGTCTATGAGTAATAGCTGCCAATCTTGTCTAAAATAGAAACATTTAAGAGAAAATACAGGAATAAAGTAGGCAGAAATTAAGTCTTCAGTTGCTGCTTTGTTTTAGAATGCATATTGGATCAAAAGTTTTATCACCAAATTCCTTCCTTAGAGAAACTATGATTACTTCCTTACAGGTATAGGTCTTGTAAGACTAAGTAAGTTAGTAAAAAAGTATTACTTCTGGTAGAGTTTATACAGTCTGTATAGTTCTAAAGTATTATATCAGGTATAAAAGACCATAATAGTACTTACTGAACACTGTAACATTGGAAAGAACTATCAGGATACTCTGGTTGAAAAGGCTGCTGACTCTCCACAGTCCCAAACCACCAGGCGTCATCTATTATACTGCGGAATCTATCACCTACAATGTTTTTAGAAACCTTTTTAAAAGAGAGCTCTTGAGAGTAATAGCTCTGTTCCCACTCTAAACTACCCTTTGTTGAATACAGAAGTAGCACTGTATCTAGCATTATTAGAAGTTTCAATCTGAGTTTTCCAAATAAGTGAACTTTACATTTCACCCTCTTTAAAGATTTTGATTCCCAAGTGCTAGCAATCATTTTGAAATAAATCACATATGTATAGATATATCTTCTTAAATAAATGTTACCACATATAAATTTTATCAAGTACTTGGGATCACCATTAGGCGTACTGCTTTTTGTACTGCACATATGATACTATAGTTGTTTCTTATATTTTGTTTCACCTTTTTGTTGTTAAAAATCTCTTCATACTAGTTTTCTGCCTCTGATGGCTAAGAAATACAAAACTAACTATTGTGGACAATAATGATTCTTCCATGTAAGAAAGAAGAATTTAAAAGTAATTATAGTAGACAATAACAGGATTTACTCTATGTTAGGTACCACTTTAAGTGCTTTCTATAGATTAACTCATTTATTGCTCACATCAACCTTATAGGTATGTTCTGATGTGATTCCCATTTTACAGATAATCAAATTGAGGGGCAGAGACGTTAAACTCTTGCTCAAGATTATACAGGTAGTAAAAGGGGAAGTAATAGAAAGGGAGAGAAAGAGAGGGGTAGAGAACAAAAGGAAGAAATGAGGAGAGAGGGAGAGAAGAGGGTAGACGGGTAGGTAAAAAGAAGCAGAAGGAGACAGAGAAAGAGAGGGAGGGAGGGAGGAGGAGGGAGAGAGAGAGAGACAGAGAGAGAGAAAGAGAGAGAGAGAAAAGAGAGAGAAAACCACAAACAGTAAAGGTCGATTAAGAGCCCAAGTACTCAATTTTAGGGCAATTGACAATTGAAGATTTTCTTTTAAATTCAGTTTTGTATTCTAATAGAGTAGGCATTGACAGAAAAGGTTTTATGTCCACACACAATGTGCATAAAACCACCTAAACATAACTGAAAAGAAAATTTTAATTTTTCTAATTTTGGCTAGTTTATTCAGGCTACATGTTAAACTGGTTTCTTTCTGTTAAATCAGAGTTAAAAAGTTACTTACTCTACTTCAATAGTAATTATTAAGTGGGAATTCTATACTTACCAATCTGCCAGTTCCTTTCTTTGGCTTCATTATAAAACTGATGTAGCACAAGGAAGTCAATGACATCTGGCATGTCATGATACCTGTAGACAAAACAAAGCACACGTGAATCAGTATAGAGACATAAAAGTATGTATTACTTTCTAAATATCCAGGAATATATGTTTAATGGGAAGCCACTAAGCAAAATGTTGCAAATCTCAAGGTCCCAACAAATGCCTTTACTTAATTAAACTCCACCTGTTTTGATGTCTTTGGCAGTGACCTGCCTACTGCTGTATCACTTTATAATATAAAGATGCCAATGGAGGTACTTAAAGCTAAAGATAAGGTATTTTATACTAAGGATTTTCAAAGAAAATTAGGAATTGAGGTTCTTTCACCTTCTTAGACTTCAAGCTCAACTTTAAGAAATGTGGCATTGACTATATTAACAGAAATAAATGCAACTTACACATTTCAAATACACTTATAAAGGTTTTTCTTTTATAACTCACAACAACCCTGAAGAACATATAAACACTTCTGTTTTACAGATGAAGGTATAAACTGAAAGAGGTTAAGTAAAGCTCATAGAGATATATACACACATAAAACCATACACACTAACAGCTATATATAAATGCAAACAAAAAAAAATGTTGTCTGCTATTCCAGTTCTATAAGGATCAAGTCATTAGCCACTGTAGTTGCTGACCTATAGCACACCCTGAAAAGAATTCAGGGTGAAGCATTCTGTGTTTTGTATATATGGGCCCTTAGATAGTTAAGATGCATACCTAAGGAAGAATTTCAATGACCCCAGATTCTTGCATCTTCCCATACACACACACACACAAACACATACACACACACACACACAACCAGAGATAGATACTCACTTAATGGAAAAAGATTCTCCAGTCATTTTGCCTGAAATGGGGTCCAGAAATGCAAGCTTCAAGCAGCATAGTGTAGGTGGTCCAACCTCATATTTGATTCCTACAATCTTAACAAACTCTTGTTCCTAATCATGGGGATACCAATAAATTATTAATTTCAATATAAATAACTGCTTAACATTTGCATATTATTTCATTATTATTTAAACAATTTAAAAATTATCTGAATACCCACCAAATTCAAGGCACTCCACTAAGTGTTAAAGGTAGTAAGACATGGCTCTTGACCACTTAATAGCAGTTTGTAATTTAGTGCAAGGCTCCAAACCAAGCATAAGCAGCAGATCCCCTTGGGAACCTTTTTTAAAGTCACGTTCCTAAACCCTATTACCATAGAATTAAGTTCACTATGTCTTCAGTAAAGCTCAGTCATATATTTTTTGAAAAAACTCCACAGCTTTTTATCTGGGGAGTTAAGAATCACTCTGCTGGTTAAGAATCACTCCTTTAGAAGAAATACAGTTTGTAAGTAAGCAGATGGACATGTATGTATATGCCTGGGGAAAGGACATATATTTGAATGCCTACAATAATATTTTATAATACCATCCTTATGTACTGTTAATTTTTTTCTTTTTTTTCTATACACTGTTATTAGTTACACTTAATAGATGACAAAACTGAGCCTCATGGGTACAGTGATCTGCTTAAAGTTATACACTAGTATATAGCAGAGATGGGATTGAAATTCAGGTTTTATTCCAAAGTCCAGGCTCTTATACCACACATTTGCTGCCTCCTACAATTTCCTAGAACCACAGGGTTAGAATTTAAAATACAAAATCATATGGTTTATTCATTCCTCTGATTCTTAAAAACAACAACAATAAAAGCAATTTTCAGCTGATTCAGAATAGATGGTAGCATCCTTTATTTCCCAAGAAATGACTATGTAAAGCTCTCTTGATAAGATTATTTTAACATCTTACAACCTTAATATCATTTTATGTGTCTAAATCTTTATTTCAGTAAATATACACATTCTCTCTTATATACTTCCTGCTAAGCATCATTATACAAGACCATTCATTTACCTGGAAAACCATCATAAAATTGTCCTTTAGTCTCTTATTCTCCAAGTCAAAAAAAAAAAAAAAAAAAACCCAAAAGAACAAAACACATGTAAACCTAAATAAAATGTAACCCTGTTTCCTTGTATTCATATATGTATATATGAGTGAATGAATATGTGTTTATAGTAAGGAAATCCTTCTCTAAAAATATACACTTCTATTTTACTCAAAACATGTAGCTACATAGGTACTATATCAAAAAGATGAGACATAAAGCACCACAAAGTCATGAGTTTCTTAGGATTTGTATTTACTACATCCTAAAGCTGCCAGAATCTTGTGGGTGTGTGTGGTCCACACACGTAGTCACAGTTTATGGAGCTTGCAAAATGTATAAAGCTGCTGAAGAAAATATCCACACCATGGAACTATTTCTTTGTTTCAATTATAGTGATATACACTAGAGGACTTGAAACTTGAAGGAAATCAGGTCAAATAATCAAGACAATAGCCATACAAATTTCAGGAAACATAAAGTGTGATCCATAACACTCAGCTATACAAGAGTATGGTACATCACCTTATCTCGGACAATCAACAATGAAATATGGACGAAACTGAGAACAAGCCTATAGGCAAATAAGTTAATTCCCATGATACTTCACTTGCATGGCTTGTTAATTTGGCAAACTTACCCTGAGATCCATTTTATTCCATGGCTGTTTTTGTAAATTAACACTGTATATTTTTGATTTTCTTACAGCCCGTACATAAGCTTCATGTCCTTGCCTAAAATAAATAAGCTAAAAAAAAACACATGAGGTATTAAACAGCAGCATTCTATTTGACAACTCTCTACATCCCAAAATATTCCTACAAATGTCTTCTTCTGTTTATAAAAAACAGTTATAATTATGAAAAAATGTATACAACAAAGGTACTTGTCATCATCAGATAATGTTCATTCAGTACTCATGCCTATGTAGTCCTGCACTAAGCACTGTATAATAAAAGCACACACAGTCCGTTTTGTCCCTAGCACCTTCACAAATTTCTCAAGACCCAGACTAATTACAAATGTACACAAAATGGTCATATTTTAAAGTAATATATTTCAAACTGTAATTGACATTCTGAAATATCAACATTTTAATAGCCTATGCATTATATACAATGTATATATATGTATATGTATATATATTTCTAACCACAGGCTACAAAATACAGTAACTTCCAGTCAAATTAAAATTTTTTTGCGACAATTAACATCAGAACTGGCATGGTGTGGATGGAAAATGAATCCTAGTGCTTGGTAAAATCCTTTACCTCCTTAAGACAACATTCACCACTATATTCTGATTCATTAAAAAAAAGTTTCTCTCCCACAATATTTTTTTTTCATCTTCACACCATACTGATAGGTTTAAATCACCTACCAACCACAAAAATCTTAGTTTCCCCTAAAGCTCAGAATACATTTCCAGGTTAGTGCCAACCCTGGATATGGCTGATTGTCCCAAACATGTACCCACTAGGGTGGAACAATGCCAGTGTGAATGTCCTTGCAGTAATGTTCCCTAAATATCCCTGGGGGCACTCTGTGCCTGGGAAGCTAAAGATAAGCTTGCCAGTAGAATATGTTAAGTAATTCTGCCCTTCTTGTACATGTAGGTACTTCCAAACAGCAGGCCTACTTTGTAGGAGTTCTTTCTCTCTGCTTCCTTGATTTATTATTAATCCAAATGCCCCACAGACAGTACACAAAGAAAACTTTGGGGACAAGGAGGAAGTCAGGAGACCTGACTGCTGTTGGTGCTACCCTTATAGGCCATGTGACTCTGGTTTTCCACATGCTCACCTGTAAAATGAAGAGGAAACTCTGCTGGCAGAGGTGTTTTAAAGATTAACAACAGTAAGGAGGGACAGAGAAACTAGCATGCATCTAAGTGCCCTACAAATATCCATTGATTTAACCCTTTCCAGAACACTATAGAGGTCAATACCTCTATCCTCACTTTACAGTTGAGGAAACTAGGGCACAGAGAAGTTAAGTAATTTGTCAAAATCTTATGTTCTCCACAATAATTTTAAAGTGGTAGTAGAGATAAATAAATGGAAGAGTGTAACATAAAAATACCATACTATGAGATTTTAAAAATACACTGACATATTCTACCTATCAACACTGTCTAAGGCAGAATTTCTAATAGCTAAAAAATAAGAAAAAATAATAAGCTTTAAATATTAGTATATAAATATAACTATAGGGATAAAAAATAAGTATTCTATTCAGATATCTTTATTATATATTTATTCCTATAATCAACAAATGTTGATCAAGTATGTATGTATAAGGTATTGGATGCTGTGCTAACACGTCAAAATAAAATCCTTTCCCTCAAGGATATGGACAGAAATGTAGATATATGAGCATAATACAAGGCAGAATGTAATATGTATCATAAGAGAAAAATGATTTAGATGGGGAAGCTCATGAAGGAATGGCAGGCAAATGGGAAATAGAAATAACATGCAGGTAAAGTTGGCATTGAAGTTAAACCTTGAAGAATGAACACTGCAAGAGGCAATGACCTATGCGCAGGGGTATTCCAAGCAAAATAACAGGGACTTAACACTTTGAGTAAAAAGTAATATAGTCATTAAGATATTGATTATACAAAAAGTATATTTCTGCCTTTGAGTTCTTTAAAAACATTCTTTAATTCATGTATTTCACTGTCTGATTCACTTAATATACCTTTTCCATTATCTGAACAACTGTCATTACCTAACACACATTAGTCTTAAAGCATATAAGCATGCACTGTGTTTAACAAAATAGAGGAAAAGGTAAATATGGTCCTATAGAATAGAAGAGTCTCATCAGATCATAGAGTATACAGATCCTTATTCTGTTCTAAGATTAATTCAAAATTATTTCTCCTAAGCCTCCATTAAAACAGGCAATAAATATAAGAAATAGTGATTTTGGATGTGTCCCCAAAAAAGCTCTTTTAAAAAAGTTTCTTTATACTGCATTCATTCAGAACATGTTTTATTAAAATAACCACACAAACAAGCATTGCTCAAAAGTCCAATACTTATACAACACATTTAGGGAAGGAAACATTTTAATATTAAAAGATAATCACTGGGACATTGTGCTGTTCACCAAAGATTGACACATTGTAATTGACTGTACTTCAATTAAAAAAAAGATAATCAGCAAATAGTAGCTTATTCATAAGGTTACTTGGTAGCTATCTCTGGTACAAAGCATATATAAAAGGAAATTATAGAAAAGTTTGGTGAAAACTTTATTGATCCCAAGACTTTTAGAACCATTTCCAAGGTTTTGTTCCTTCTTTTATTATAATGATAATATTATATTTCTATTATCAGTCTTAAGTTGAAAATTGTGCATAAGCATTTAATCACTCAAAAATGAATGATTAATCAATGTATCAGAGACTATACAAGCCAACTAGGGCTCAAATACTACAATACTGCCATAATTTTCATAAGGAAATAAAATAAAAATTTTTCACTGTATAGAATTTAAATCAATTTTTGACTGACCAATCATAAATATGGCTATGTTACTCAATCATACATTCAGTAGATAGGCCTTGTTTGTGAAATGACATTCCCTTAAGCACTGAAAGAGGTAATCATTCTCGAGAATATTTTCTATCAGGTTGAGCGTAGGCTGCTTCTTTTTTCTTTTTTTTTTTTTCTTAAACAGTATTAGGACTTGAATTAGGACTCAAACTAGTACTCAGTTCTACTAAGTGGCAATTAAGATAAAAATAAAGATAATTATTTCATGACTTTACAAGCCAATAATCTCAGTGTTTATTGATCATCTACTATACTGAAGACTATGTCAGGCCCTACAAATGACACAAAATTAATAAGATTCAGTCACTGTCTATAAGAAATATATAATTGAACAGCATAGTTAAAATAGTATACATATAACTATACAAAAATTGAGAATATAAATGCCCTAAAACTGGTTAAAGTGAGAGCTTTTGAGGTTCCAACAGAAAAACATTATAACAGGTAACAATTACCTCATCTCCCATCTGTGGGACAAATGGGGAACGTCGTGGTATGGTATCCAAGATCCACTGAGGGGCAAACCATTCTTCATTGGGCTCACCTGCCATAGAAACCAGTCCTCCTTTCTAAAATATAGTTCACAAATATATAAACTATAAATATATGAACAGTAGTATGAAACATAGCAGGCAGAGAATATTTAAAACATCAGGTTATAATAAGACTTAAAATATACAAATTTTAGACATTTGCTTTTACCAATTAATCACGTACAATTTTTGTACCAATAGAACAATCAAGTGAATTCTTTAACATGTTGCTCAATTTTGGCTTACAATATGACACTTTATACTATCTAAAAGCCACAAATTTTACTCTTCATGTCCCTAGAATATCACATAAATTCAAAAAAAGTAACACAATAACTTCTTGCCAATAAAATGATGACAATCAAGAAGATAATTCAGTCTACTAACACAAGAAGCTACAGAATATATACATAATACATATTTAAATTACTATTCAAAGAACTATGTGGATTAAATCTTGACATCGTTCAAATGAAATTATAGTGGGGAAAACATACATCATTTGGGTGAAATAAAAACATAAATAGAAGACCCCTATTCAATTTTTCATATCCTTCCATTTTTTTAAGTCAAAAATGTATAGAAATTTATGACTGGTGACAAGAATAACACTTTTATCCTATAGTGGCTTATTTAAAACTCTACTGCATTTTAACAAATAACTGTTAATATGTTTTAATTTAATAACAATTAATATAATAATGAAAATATCCAGCGTCTACTTTTGATGAAAGAAAAATTTCAAAGACTCATAACATTTTAAAGTCATTTTATACAATTTTACTTAGTTTCTCATATGGAATATTATTTTTAAAAAAAAGTTAAGTACTGCTACTAAATAGTTAAGTACCAAAGGCAAAAACAAAAAAACAACAAAAACATCCTGTAAACTTACAAACCTTCTTTCTAGTCTGTTTAGGTTTCTTTTGCCTCTCGTCTAGTGACTTCAAATTCTCCTCCTCAGAGCTGCTGCATATTTTCCGTGTTGCCTGTCTGGTTTGTCTTTTTGGAGGCTGCAAATTTATTCCAGCATCTGCTGTCCAATCAGAATATTCACTTGATGAATCACTGTAAATAAAGCAAAATTATGAATATGTACATTTAGAAGAGGAAGAGTTTTGCCTCATAATTGAAAGATGATCTTTTGTAATCAGCCAGCATTATAAATGACATGGTTTGATTTTGTTCTAAAAATATTGATAAAAATATCAATATAGAATTTTTATCGTTACCTAAGTGATTTCAGTGAAACACTTCTTGGATAAAGTATAATGCTTAGTTTCCCATAGCAGGATTTAAAATTCAAAATTCCTGTCCAAATCACAAAAGCTTCTTTAAATAAAGATGTTCCTTATCCCTGGAAATGGTTAAATATAGTTGTTTTAAACCTGAAATAAATACAGATAGCCTGCCAAGATGTAGAATCTTGGATTTACAAAGAATCTTATTTTACAGATGAGGGGAACTAAAAGCCCATGGTGACATGCCCAAAAAGATACTGGTAGAGCCAGGATAAAACAACAGGTCTCTGGGCTTCCAACCCAATATTCTTTCTACTATAAAATATTACAGCTTTACCAAATTCCTACAAGAACATAATTTCACATTAAAACTGACAAATAATTTTGACCAAATCAAAACCATTAAAACTACCTGGAGGAACTTTCACTTTGCCATTCAATAACAGGATCCTCTACAGAAGCATCACTCGTGCCAACTGTTTCATCTTCCTGCAACAGAGTCAACAATTGAGATATATGGTTATTATTAACTAGCATATATTACCTGTTTTATAAAACTTTTTATATTCGTCCCTCTAAAAAAGTTCTAGTTAAAATGTATAGAATCATTTTTCTACACATACTTGTAACTCACAGCTAAGTCTATCAAGTATTTAAAAATTTCTAGCATCTACTATCTTATTGATCAGGCATCTTTTATTATTTCAAAGACTCAATAGACTCCTTAAGACTCACAAATATAACCATCTTAAATTTTTTTAAAATCATTGTTTTAAAAATATCTATATGCCTTTAAATAAGTTAATATAATTACTCTCCATAAAAGTTAATAATCTTTTTATTCTGTAAGTTGTCAAATATACCAAAGTAGAGGAAATAGATAACCCTTGCGTACACAACCTCCAGTTTAGACAATGACTCAGTGACTATCTTGTTTTATATGTCCCCTCACAACTGCCTCATGCTCCAGGGATTATTCTGAAGTAAATCCTGAGGGAAAAATTTTTCACTATAAATATTTAAGATTAGGATTCTTTTTAAAATTATAACCACAACACTATTATTACATTAAAACGGTAACATCAATTCTTGATGATGTGATCATTCTTTTCAGATCAAGATTATCATGGGTGGGGGAGAGAAGAAGCGATATCATTGATAAGAGTTAAAGAATTGTGAATGATTGGAGAATAGGTGTACCATACATTGTCAATACATAATTAAACCTTCATTATTCACTTAACAACTACAGCTGTTAAGAGAACAAAAGTAAAGGACTGGAGAAGAGAGGAACATTAAGAAAAGAACTGCTATAGTCTTTATTCCATTACCATGAAAGAAGTAGGTCTGAGAAAAAATAATTACTCAGTAAAATCTCCAAGACTGGTAAAATCAACAATTACAGAAAACATGTATATTTTGATAATTACATAGTCAACAAGTTCTGGACTGCATAGCTAGTTACCACTGTTTATATTCTACTTCTTTCCATTTCTAGGCAGATTTGCTCTCACTGTCTTTGTGATTTGCTCTCACACTCTCAGTATCCCAAAGCCAAACTTTTCCTGGCATATTTGATACTCTCAACCAAGATAATATCTTAGGTATAAATAAGAAAAGATATCCAAAGGAATTCAATATAGTGCTCAGATTTGCTGATTAAATGTCTTATTAATGAATAATCATCTCATAAGAAAGTTATTAAAATAATTTTCTATTAAAGTAACCCTTAAAAGTAAACCCAAAATTTTGTCAATTTAAAAAGAAGTAAAACTAAAGTTTATCAAATTGCTACTTCTTTTTGCAATGTGCAAACTTTCAGCCTTTCATAGAAAAAAAGAACTTTGAAAAGGAATCTAGATACCAAATATGCCTTAACTTCTTTTTGATTTTACAAGGTCTTGGATACTGATTCACTGACAGCCTCATTTTACTAAAATCTAACTGAGTAATCAAAAGAAAAAAAGTAAATCCAAAGTGATGATACTAACTAGAAACAAAAATTACATTGATTAAATAATAGCAGATATCTAACCTCTGAGGAGCTATCTGAGTCTTCCTGTACACCTGAATTTTGACATGATGCTTGGGAAGTATGCTCTATATTGGACCGTGTTTGGTAAGTATGCTGACGCTTGCGCTGTGTCCTTCGTAAAGACCGCCCACAGCTTGGCTGATAATCATTCTGTAAAACAGAAGGAAAATGGACTTAAAAAAATGAAAGGCTCAATGAATATACACAAAAGCACATATATAAGCAAATCAATTTGGCAGGGGTGGGATGAGGGCAGAGGTAAGGGATAGAAATAGATCCCCAAAAAGAAAACCCAAAATACATTTTTATACATTTTTATATTAAAAAGATACTACATTTTATATATTTAACCCACTTTCATTAGTATTGATTACTTTCCTATTTTGAGAACTTTGTGATCAAATTAAAGACAGTGCTGAAAGTCTAAGTTGCCAACAATTTGCCCACTGGGAATTTACATTTACCACATTATCTATAATTTATTACAGGATGAAGCAAAATATCTATATCATATCTATCTACATATAATTATTAATATAACATGTGTTTCTTTAGCACTACAAAAACTGCATTTAGTAAACAGGTCAAAATAAAGATTTATTTTTTAACAACTAAAATGTAAAGTAAAAACTGTTTTATTCTAACCTTTACTAGTATAAAATATTATTACTGATATACCATGTCAAAACTACAATCCTAATATGTCATAGGGAGTAAACAAGTTTAAAGGTCTTATAAATCAGTATCAAGGGCAAGTTTCCTATACATAAATGTTTCTCATTTTCAATATAAATAAAAATGTGTACAGATCTAACCATCCTATTTATTAGTCTCATACAAGTTTGATATTTTATAAATTAGCTTAGCAGGAAAAAGGAATATAAATCATGGATCTTAGTCATTCAAAATCTTGAAGAAAATAATTTTACCAGTGAACATTAAATAAGCTAATAAAACCTGAATAGAAATTAAGAAAGTGGGTATCAAAATAATCTAAGTATATTTAGAGATAGTCATGTGATAATTAACTAAAATTGTGTTTATTAATATTGAAAAAACATTTAAAATTCAGTATTCATTGCCTAGATTTCCTTCATAAAATTAAAATCAACTTAGACTTTCCAATGTACCATACTCTTCAGGAACAGAACTATACATTCAGGACCTGGAAACAAAATTATACATTCTTATGCTACTAGTTTGTTCAACCTCAGAGTACTAGTAAGGGGCTTACCACACACCTACTGGAGTATAGGAAACTTACTCCCTGCTTAGCAGTTTCTACTGGGAATATGCATCTTCCTAATATACAGATCAGGTTTTGTTCCTGTCTAAGCAGGCCAGGAGTAAGCCGAGGGCAGGGGTTAGCAAACTTTTTCTGTAAAGGGTCAAAGTATAAACATATCAGCTTTGCAGGCCATATGATCTCTGTTGTATCTATTCAACTCCATATAGCATGAAAATTGCTATAGATAAATATATAAATGAATTGGTGTGGCTGTGTTCCAATAAAACTTTATTAACAGGAATAGGCAGTAGACCAGATTTAGCCCACGAGCAGTAGTTTGCCAACCTCTGGCCTCGGCTATCTGAGCATTTGTTTTATATTGTGATTAGTGATCAGGCAATAATTTTAAGGTTCTACTTAAACTATATGAAAATGGTATTCTAATACAAATATCCTATATCTACAATGATCACATATCCTAGATTTTGGGGGACAGTCCTAACATTATTTAATGTTATCCTTAATAATAACCATGTATCTCAATTTGGGGTTTTAAAAAAATAGGTTCCCTATATACAGACACCTATCAAAATAATCCCTTAATATGTTAACTACCACCTTTAAAAAATCTGGTATCTGCAAATATTTGCAAATAGTGTATCCCAAAGTACCATAAAGCTAAACTTACCCTTTGGGTAGTATAAGATGGCTTTTTCTTCTTTTCAACTGTATAAAGACTGATTTCTATGTCACCTTTTGCAGTTCGACATTCTTCCTGAACCCTAATAACAAATTAAAGGTCAAAGTAACAGAAAATAATAATAAGCAAACCAATGGTTTAAGAGTCAGATAATTAAAACCCTTTTAAATGTAAAATTGATCAATGTAACCATTTTTAGGTGTGTAATTCAATAATGCATGTACCTTTTCAAATTAGAGTTTCCTCTGGATATATGTCCAGGAGTGGGATTGCTGGATCACATGGTAAGTCTGTTTCTAGTTTTTTTAGGAATCTCCATACTGTTTTCCATAATGGCTGCACCAAACTACACTCCCACCAGCAGTGTAGGAGGGTTCCTTCCTCCACACCCTCTTCAGCATTTATCATTTGTGGACTTTTGAATGATGGCCATTCTGACGGGTGTGAGGTGATACCTCATTGTAGTTTTTATTTGCATTTCTCTGATAATTAGCAATATTGAGCATTTTTTCATGTGCCTATTGCCCATTTGTATGTCTTCATTGGAGAATTGCTTGTTTAGGTCTTTTGTCCATTTTTGGATTGGGTTGTTTGTTTTTTTCTTATTAAGTTGTATTAGTAGTTTATATATTCTGGAAATTAAACCTTTGTCAGTCACATCATTTGCAAATATTTTCTCCCATTCTGTAGGTTGTTGTTTTGCTTATGGTTTCCTTTGTGGTGCAAAAGCTTGTAAGTTTAATTAGGTCCCATTTGTTAATGACATATTAGTTGTGTAACCATCATCACTATTTTCAAAACTTTTTCATCACTCAAACATAAATTTTGAAATCATTAAGCAGTAACTCTTTATTTCTCCTTCCACTAGCCCCTGTTAACTTCCTAATGTACTCTATGTCTCTGAATTTTCCCGTACTAGATATTTCATAAAAGTGGAATCATACACTATTTGTCCTTTTGTGTCTGGCTTAACTCACTTAGCATAATGTTTTCAATGTTTATCCATGCTGTCTGTAGCAAGTATCAGAGCTTTTAATAGCTGAATAATATTCTACTGTATGTATATATCACATTTGGTTCATCCATTCATATGCTGACAGATACTTGAGTTGTTTCTACCATTCAGCTATTATGAATAATGCTGCAATGAACATTGGCATACAAGTATCTCAGTCTCTGCCTTCAATTCTACTTTTAACATTTTGAGCAGAGAATTATTTCAAATTGCCCTACTGCCAGGGGGTAGCATTCACTTTACAAATTAGCTATGTCTCCTTTTTTCTTATTGCTGCTAAAGAAGGAGAGGGAGAAACCAAATCAATTTTTCTACTTGTTGGCTGAGCTGGTAACAAGTTTTGTTAGGGAGATATTATGGTTGAAATGGATTTTATACGTTCTCTGTCAATGTCCTTTCTCTTTTTTAAAATCTATTTCTAGTTGCTATGCATTATCTGGAGTTAGTATTACAGCAAATGTTAAGGTTTACAAATAAGGATAGGGATTCTAAGTTTGAAATTCATCCTAATGAAATCCTTCCATCCAAAGAAGTCTACTTAAATGACATTTCTAAATACACCCTAAGCACTGGGGTCTACTAGATATCTATGGTGCACCCCCAAACTGCTCCAATATTGAGTTGATGGCCTTCTCCTCAGAACCACTGTTGAATTTTGGGTCCATTTACCACTGACATATTTAATTACATATGGCTTCATGTTATTACTTAATAGCATTTGTATTCTTATCTTCTTATCTTTTAACCTAGACTATAAATTTGTGGAAGACAAAGATCATGCTTTTCATTTTTTAGTATTCTTCAAACCATTCAGCACAAAGCCAAGCAATTTTAAGATAATCTTTAGTTATCAAATGAATTAATGGAATAATGTGGAAAAACTAATACATGACTCAGCTAAATAAAAAAAGCCTTAGTTATTAGACTAACATACTACATTTTAATGTACTTTCTAAGTTCTTACTTTTCTTATGGCTGTTACTATATTGACTCACCGACTAACCCCATTATTTAGTTCATTGACCACCACTCTTCTGCTCCATGCCATGAGATCTCGTTCAGTGGCCATCTGGCTCCGGGGAGCATTGTAATGCATTTGTCGGACACCTTCAATTTGACCACTACGTCGGAGCCCAATATTTGGGGAAGAGGATATATCCATATTTGGATTTCTCAGAGCTAAAACAAAAACAAAGAAAGGTACCAGTTTCTGAGCAAAGGCATCAAACTTTTTCAGATGAGAGCTCTAAATAAAATAGGAGATTTAAAGGTAGTACTGCTGGACAATACTGCTTGCTATCCCTTTGTTACACATTTTCTGTACCCTCTTTATGCTTTTTATAGTGCTATAAATAAAGCAGGCACTCAATAAATATTTAATGTCTCTATAACTTTTAATTTTTTTCAAGACACTTTCTGTCACCTCCTAAATGTAAATACAAAGTGTATTTAACATATTTGGTAGATTATAAATATTTATTAGTACTTAAATTCTATCTTTATTTAGCCCATTAAAAGATTTCCGAATAAAACTCCAATTAGGCTTTCAAAATAGTAAGAGAAAATTTGTAAAAAAAATTTTTTTATGTATCAAAATTTCATTTTCAAAATTAATAAGGGAAAATAAGCAATAGAAATTTTACTTTTCTGTTTTAATCCTATAGTAAGGTCCCTGTTTATTTTTATTATATTTGCAAATAAAACAAAGATGGAAATGGAAACAATAGCTGTTAAAATAAGCACCATAAAAAAAAAAAACTCAAAACAAATGAACATTGCAAAGAGAAGTCAGTGGGGTCCCTTTGACTAACAGCATTTCAAATCTATGCACAGGAACATAGTATTAAAGGTAGTGATCTCTAAATCAGGGTTCTAAGAAAGTTTTATGTCTTAGGAACAGAAGGTCTGGACATATGATCATCAATCCACTTTTTATCTTGTTCCAGGTTAAGGAAAGCTTAGCTGAGTCAGGTACTCTAAATGACCTGAACAAAGAATGTTTTTATTTTAATTTTATGGAATACTAAAGACATCAGGAAATGAGTAAAATTCCCTGTGCATCACCTCAAATTTAAATCACCTTATTCATTTCTGTAGACTCCAAAATGTCACAATACCCAAATAAATGACCCCAATAATATGTGACAAGAAAGACATTTACCAAAATACCATAAGAGGACTTCATTTTAAAGTAAAACTAAGAGTTCTTGAAAAAAGTAAAACAAGCCAAGATTTATATAAAACTCAGAAGCATTGGCACATTTCATGTAAAGTGAAGGAAGAGATAAAATAGATTAGAATAATACTTGTAATTAAGATTCAACTTGTGAGAGTCAACTAAGAAGTTACATCTATATTCCCTAAGAGGTCTTCTTATCTTCCAGTGTATTTTTGTAAATTCAAGAGAGAAAGATGATACGTTGCTCCCTTTTCAACAAAGGGAGATAAATTTTTTTTGGTAGTAATCTTTAAACTTAGAGTGGTTTTAATTTTGATAACTTTATAGGTTGGTTTCCCTACAAAGGGGTTGGACTTATTATAGCACTTTACTTATTAGAACAAAGGTAAAGACTGCAAATACATTACTGAGTTAAAAGAAAATAGTATATGAAAATACACCATCTATATTTCTAGGTGATGCCAAGTCACTTTAGGCACAAATGATAATGAGATTATGGCACTTTGGTGTATCTGTTATCACAAAATGTAAATTACCAGAAACATTGTTTTTATTTAAAAACCTAAAATGTTACTCATATGCAATTACTTGGTAGAATTAAAGTACACTCATCGTACCTTTTACAAATATATACATACTTACCACCATTAGCAGAATATGATCTATTAATTGGAAAATGTGGAACATCTCCTTCATTAATTAGCCTCAGATCTTGTTCTCTTTGTAACTCCCTGATTATTCCATCAAGAATGCTCTCATCTTGGTCATTGGTTTGCTGCCCAATTACCTGCTCTACCACTTCACCATCACCTTAATGAGATCAAAGGTACAAAGCCACAAAATTATTTACATTTCAGTATAACAAAAATGTAGTAAATCAAGCCTAATCTATAAATTTCTAGACAAATACTTTAAAAAGAATTCAAGTGAAAATAAAGCATATATCAAACAAAATGTTTTTTACAGAACTGTTAAATTTTTTGACATGTCAGACTTTGTATTTGACTTAATCAATGTCCTCAAATTATACATTACTATTGAGGGTCTTCCCATCTTAAATAAAAATTATTCAATTATTAATTTTAAAATGAATTTTCTCTATGGAATATTCCAAGCTAAGTTGGGAGTAGAGATCTTATTAAATTTTAACAAATTCAACCAGATACCTAAAATGTTTTGCATCTTTCTTTCATGAGAATTTCCTTTCTGAAAGAAATAAAAATTACGGTCTTTCAAATACTCTCTTTTGATAATACTTCAGTATATTGATGAGTATAAAAATTATTTCTTATACTGAAATTCAATGATTACATTTGAATAAAATATGAAATACACACTATATATATACACATATACATATATATATATATATCACTATCCTGTATACCAGAAACTAACACAACATTGTAAATCAACTATACTTCAATTAAAAAAAAAACTTTTCACATAAGTTCCGGTCAAGATGGCAGAGTGGTAGGACCACAAGCTTGCCTCTCCTCACAACTACAATGAAACCACAACTTAGTGTAAAACAACCACCGAAAAAAGACTGGAGCCTAGCAAAAAAGATTTTCTGCAACTGGAAACATAAAGAGGGAACCACAGCAGGATGGTAGGAGGGGCGTGCTCAAGATATAATTAGGCCCAATACCTGCTGGGTGGTTGACCCATAAGCTAAAGATTTGTTAAGTCACAGAGGCCCTACCACAGGAGTGAGAGCTCAAAGCCCCATGTCAGGCTCCCCAGCTCGGGTACCGGCATTGGGAAGAGAAGCAGACCCCAAGACATCTGGTTTTGAAGGCCAGGGGGGGCTTTGCTCTGGGAGCCTCACGTGACTGGGGGAAATGGAGACTCCATTCACTTGAGAAGCGTACATGGAAACTTGCATGCACCAGACACAAGGGCTGAGGCAGTGATTTCATAGGAACCTGGGCCAGACCTGCCTGCTGGATTTGGAGGGTCTCCTGGGGAGGTACGGGATGGCTGCGGCTCACTCAGGGGATATAAAAGCTGGTGGTGGGCATTCTGGGAGTATTCATTTCCATGAGCTTCCCTGGAGGCTGACATCTTGATTGGATCATCAGCACCAAGACCCAGCCCCACCCAACGGGCTGTAGGGAAGCCTCAGGCCAAACAACGTACAGGGTGGGAGCACAGCCCTACCCAGCAACAGCCTTCCTAAGCCACAAAGGCCTCTAGACATGGCCCTACCCACCAAAGGTCCAGGACCAAGCTTCACCCAGCAGTGGGCAGGCACTGGCTCCTCCTGCCAGGAAACCTGCATAAGCCTCTAGTCCAGCCTCATCCACCAGGGGCACATACTAGAAATAAGAAAACAATAATCCCAAAGCCTGTGGAAGGAATCCACAAACACATAGAAAGATAGATGATATGAGGCGGCAAAGAAATATCTCCCAGGCCAAGGCATAAGATAAAATCCCAGAAGAAGAAATAAGTGATAAGGGGATAGGCAATTTATCTGAGAAAGAGTTTAAAGTAATGATGGCCAGGATGTTCAGAGAACTCAAGAGGAGTATACATGCACAGAGTGAAGTTTTTAGCAGAGTTGGAAAATACAAAGAAAACCTAAACAGAGTTGAAGGATAAAATCACTGAAATGAACAATACACTAGAAGGAACCAAGAATAGACTAAATGAGGTAGAAGAACAGATCAGTGAGCCGGAAGACAGATTAGTAGAAATCACTACTGCAGAACAGAAAAGAGAAAAAGAATAAAAAATAATGAGGATAGTTTAAGAGAACTCTGGGACAACATGAAGTACTCTAATGTTCACATTATAGGGGTCCCAGAAAGAGAAGAGAGAGAGAAAGGACCTGAGAAAAAATTTGGAGCGATAATAACCAAAAACTTCCCCAACTTGGGAAAGGAAACAATCACTCAAGTGTTGGATGCACAGAGAGTACCACACAGGATCAATCCAAAGAGGAACACACAAAGGAACATAGACATCAAATTGACAAAAATTAAAGATAAAGAGAAAATATTAAAATTAGCAAGAGAAAAGCAACAAATAACATACAAGGGAATTCCCATAAGGTTATCAGCTGATTTTTCAGCAGAAACTCTAGAGGCCAGAAGGGAGTGACATGATATATTTAAAGTGACACAAGGGGGAAACTTACAACCAAGAATACTCTATCCAGCAAGGCTCTCATTCAGACTTGAGGGAGAAATCAAAAGCTTCACAGATAAACAATAGCTAAAAGATTTCAGCACCACCAAATTAGCTTTACAACAAATGTTAAAGGACCTTCTCTAGTCATCAAACCGTAAGAAAAGAGAAGAAGAAGAAAGAGAGAAAAAGAGAGAGACCTACAAAAGATTGCTTTGGCTGTTTGAGGTCTTTTGTGGTTACTTATAAATTTTGGGATTGTTTGTTCTAGTTCTGTGAGGAATGTTGTCAGTAATTTGATGGGGGTTGTGTTGGATCTGTGGATTGCTTTGGGTAGTGTGGCCATTTTGATAGTGTTGATTCTTCTAATCCAAGAGCACAAGAAATCTTTCAATTTCTTTGTGTCATTTCGTTTTTCAGAGTTTAGGTAACCTCCTTGGTTCAGTTTATTTCTAGGTATTTTGTTGTTTTTGATGTAATGGAAATGTCTTTGCCTGTTACAAAATTCTGGTTTTTGAAGAGAAAAACAAAAGTGAATGAAGGGCTGCAAATGGCAAAATATCCTTCTTTTTTGTAGGTGAGTTGTATCTATCTATCTATCTATCTATCTATCTATCTATCTATAAAATATATATGTTGCATCTCCATTTTCTATTCAACTGCTTATGTGCACTTAGGATGCTTCCATATCTTGGCAATTATAAGTAATGTTGCTTTTAATAGCAGGGTATATGTATCTTTTTTAGTTAACTCTTATCTTGCGGTTGGCTTTATTCCTTTGATAACTATGTAAGTTAAAAAAGCTAAAGCTCTAAACATTCTTAGAAACAATGAACAGTACATATATGTAAATTAAAAAAATATGTGCAGTAAAAAAAAAAAAAAAAAAGATCTATCAAGCCATGAAAGAAACAGAAGAAACTTAAAACACATATTACTAAATGAAAGAAGCCAGTCTGAAAAGGTTACAAACTGTACGATTCCAACCAGATGACTTTCTGGAAAAGGCACAGCTACAGAAACAATAAAAAGATTGTGGTTTCCAGGGGTTTGGTGAGAGGGAGGGAGGGAGGAATGAATAGATGGAGCACAGAGGATTTTTAGGGCAATGAAATTACTCTGTATGATACTATAGTGGTGGCTACATGTCATTATGCTATTTGTCAAAGCCCATAGAATGTACAACATCAAGAGTGAACCCTGATGTAAACTATGGACTTTGGTTGATAATAATGTGCCCATGTTGGTTCATCAATTATACCAAATATGGCACACTGATGAGGGATGTTGAGGGTAGGGGAGTATATATGTGTGGGTGGGGAGGGCTATGTGGGAACCCTGTATTTTCTGCTCAATTCTGTTGTGAACCTGAAACTGCTCTAAAAGAATATAAAGTCTATTAAGTTAAAAAATACATATATAAGAATAAAAAAATTTAAAAAAAACTTTATTTACTTCTATGATCTTTTTCTTTCTTAAATACATTTTAGATCTGTTTTTCATCTTGTCCTCTAGTCAGATTAAATGGTATCTAATAGAGTAGTTAAGTGATCAAGGCTTACAGGAAGTAAAGTATGATAAAAAAAGAATATGAAAACGAATATATGTATGTTCATGTATGATTGAAGCATTATGCTGTACACCAAAAATTGACACAACATAGTAAACTGCCTATACTTCAATAAATATATATATACTGAAAAAAATAAAATATAATGAATTACAGATTTTTAACTCAATGTTTTCAGTTTTATCTCCTATTTAATATTAATGGTTCCTCCCTTGTTTAATAAATATGACATCAACAAAGTAACTATTAGCATATGTGTAATACCATTTCATTGCTCTACAAATCTTTAGGAGAGAGAACATAAAAGTATGTGCAACATTTCTTTCTATAAAGGTCAATTCAAGACTTAATTCCTTAGTCAGGATATAAATTCCATTTGCAAATAAACAAGTCACTACTTCATACCTGAAAGAAAACCTACAAGTAACAAACTAAGATATGAAGATATTTTGGTGTGTTGGGGGGTTGGGGAGGGGTGGTGGAGGCAGTATACCTAAGGGAAATATGCCAACCAGAGGAGTTCTTTTGATAGAGAATAGCTTATTTCAATGTCTTATTCTACCACCCTCCCATACAGCATCACACTCATCACTGCTTCTTCAACATCCTCTAAGATTGAGTGTTGGTTAAATAAATACTCACAGTCTCCCTCCCCAACACTCAATAATTCTTCAACATTTCAAACATGAGGATGGGTAAACAGCACTTTTCAGTTCATAGCTTTTGAAATTTCCTCTTCTTCAGTCCATTAACTACAGACTCTCAAATTAAAATACCAGTACTATGAAGAGTGGAATTTCATCAATTATAAAAGCTTGACACATTAAAGTTAGTATATTTAATCATCCTAGCGGTCAATACTGTAAACAACAAGATCATACGTATGTTCAGGGTTCTAAGGAAACAAGTCAACACATTCTCTGCATCAGTGTACTCTTGTTTTTCCTAACCCATTTATCTGTATCCAGGTGAGATGTAAAAGTACACTGGTGTGGTAAAATGTTCTATGTAACTGAAAATTAATAGAAGTATTAGGAAAAATATATTATAACCTACTACAGAGTTTGGCAGGGGGATATATTATAGAAAGAACAGCAGCATCAAGATAAACATTTTACAAAATGTTTTCAATTTAATTTTGTAAATAACATACCATTTGCCACATATCCCAGCTGTGGTATAAGTTGTTCATCTTTACAATTTTCCCGTCCTGGTACTAGCCTTTGGAATTTTGTGGGATGAGGATTTCCATCAACATCCACCAAGAATGGGGGAGGCATGAGATGAGGAGCTTGTTGGGTTTGTTCATCCAGTACATAGTTGTTGGCATCACGGATAAGAGGTCGATAATCCGTATGGAAGAACATCTGATCTGGAATCTTTATGACAGATTTTTAGTATTTAACGTGCACAGAAAATTTACAGATAAGCATTTATTTTCATTCCTAGAGCACATGGGTTTTTCAAATCAGACAATTTTTGTGTCACTTTTTAGTCTTCTATTGCCAAATGTTCACTCAAGGTAGAAGTGAATCACCTAGATTATAATCCTATCTTTTCTCCACAAAACCCTACAATCTGTATTACTTTCTGGTCCTATATCATGTTTCTCCAATTAGGATAGTAAGAAGCAAAGCAATAACACAGTAAAGTTAGTTATTTTTAAGTTGCAAAAAACACACAAACTTCTACAACTATTTTTCTTGCTTATTTGTATTCAAATAAGAATAGATGGAGTATAATATAAATGGTGAGGCAAGTAAATATCAACTGTGTGAAAGACACTCAAAGGTGATGAAGTATTGAGTTGAACTAAAAGATCTGAGTTCTTTTCCAACTCCAAGATTCCATAATCTATCCCCAAATTCACAGCTAATAAAATATAAGGAACCAGTTAAGTTAGGTTCCAAAGTATTTTAACAAGATCAGTAATAGGTAAAGTAGCCAAGCAAGAAAATAAACATTCAGTCACCAGCTGTTTATTCCCAGTTTGTGAGAAGTAGAAGATGTAATCTGGTGAAGTTTTTCTCTTAGTATACCTGAAAGGCAGTACAGAGGATATGTTCTAAGGAAAAAGATTTCCTAATGAATTTTTTATATCTACATCACCTTATATCTTAATAGTAATTTGAACTGCCAAGCCTTATGTTCTGGCAGTGATGAAAATTTTACCAAAAAAGATGACTTCGTTACCTATTGACATATAGGGAATCTTATTAACTGGAATATTTCCAGTAAGATTTATGAATAAAACAATCCAAAATTACAATTTACAAGAAAAATTAAATGTACCAACCTTTTCATAGTATTTACTGCATCCAAAACCAAAAAGCAGCAAATGCCCATGAGAATCAGTGCAGGCAAAATGGTTTCCATCTGGTGAAAATTTACAGTCAAACACTGCACCATGGCCTTGGCCTTCAATCTGAAATTTAGAGGAATCACTTTAAGACATCCTAAGAGATAATTTTCAAATAGTAAGTAGGCAATAGCTTCTGCTTGCTTGGATTCTGTGTTGCACCAACATCCCAATGTACTCTCTGACTTCTGTAGTCAGAACCCTACTGTAACAGTAAAGCTCTGAAAGACATTAGGGAGAATCAAAATGCAATGGATGGTATCAAATATTGCTAGCAATGTCAAATCTCAAGAAGTACTAAATACATAACTGAGGAGAATTTTAAAAAAGACCTAAACACAACCAAACTGACAAAAATGCTATTTCAGCAAAGTCAAGATATTATCTTCATATTTAAATTGTAATGAAAGCAAGCTTTAAAATAACCATTTTAAAATTAAAGCACACAAATCAATTTCACTAGCAAAAGACAGAGCTTTATTAATGCTCTGGATCTATATAGAGACAGTAAAAAGGAGCTCAAAGGCCAACGATTTAGAAATTGTTAGAACTATTCTTCAGAAAGGAACACTAAATATGGAGAAAATGAATATTCCCATCACTATAGGAGGGTGTTCTACTGGGAGACCAGATAGCTCACCAGATTTCCATAGTTTGTATGAAATATATCTTAGGAGTATCCATATATCCAATTCCATGTGTGCCAAACAACTTCCTGATTGCTAACTAAGCTATATGGGGTTTACCAGAGGCAGCTATAATACAATCACTGTTGTGATTCAATAATTAGGAATAAAGTTTAAACATTAATTTTTTTGTAATTTTGGTTAGTGTTAGCTCCAAAAGATTATTAAATTTAGGTTTCTACAATTTAGAGCTGGGAACCAGAATTTGGAAAATGCTATAACCACAATGAGTCACCCTAAAGGCATAATTCTCGACTGGCCTTACTCTCAGTTCTTCAGTCAAATTCTAAGTTATTATATGGATTTAAACAGAGGTGACAAGAGGTTATTTGGCACTAAGTATACTTTAATTACCAATTTGTCATAGAAAAGTCTGTTTTAATATGCACTAAGCATAGATTTTTCTTACCATGTTAAAATAATTTCGAATTTTGGTCCCCCGGTCAAGGTCCCAAATAAAAACGTTCCCATCATGACCTGCCGAAAGTATGATCCTTTGATCAAATGGATGTGCTTCCAAAACAAATACTTCATCATCATGTCCCTGTGATAAAATCAATAATAAAAATGAAAAGCAATACCAAATATCTGGTTATTTGGTTAAAAGATCTCAGGAGTATGTTATCAATCTGGTTAAGATGAATTCATGCACACAAATTTAATAGCATTTACTAAATGGACACTATAAGAAATAGTTCAGTTAGAGTTCCTTATATGTTTAAATGCTGATTTCATAGAGTATTCAGTAAAGAAGAGACTCAAAAAGGTGTTTAAAATCAAGATAGTCTGAAACAGTTACATTTTAACCAGGTCCCTGATGTAAAATTTGTATTTCTAGGACTCTGCTATTTAAAAGGACATAGAATATGTAACAAACAAAATTTTTTATTAACACCAATTCTGTCAGTGATAAGAGACAAACCTTCATTGTTCTTTATCCAGAACACTCTATCACTGGTATTCATAGTGTACTTTGGGAGGCCCTATCATACATTCAAACAACAAAGTATAGTGGCTCTGCCCCTAATCTACTTCATAGCTAAAGGTTTCATCTAATATGCTATCTGAAAAATGGGTCTGCTCTTAAAAAAACTAAATTTGAAAACCAATGTCCTATGTATATGTTTCCCTTTCAATAAAACAAGGAATATCACTATCTTTATAGACCTTAGATCAGGAGTCTGCAAACTATAGTCTTCAGGCCAAATTCAGCTCCCCATTGCTTATGGACTCACAGTATTTGAGCTAAGAATGTTTTTTACATTTTTAAAAGGTTGTAAAAAAAAAAGAATATACAACAGAGACCATATGTGGCCTACAAGGCCTAAAATATTTACTCTCTGGCCTCTCAAAAAAAAAGTTTGCCAACACCTGATTTTGATCATTGTTGATTTTTCTTAACTCCTGGCTAGAGAATACATGATTAACAACAGGCTCCAAGTCTTGGAAAAGAATGCAGAACATCCTGAAGTTACATTTCCCTCAGGAACACATCAGCATATTACACATAAGAAGCTTCTACAAATAATCATATATACTAACAGAAAACTCCCCTAACTTGGGAAAGGAAACAGTCACCCAAGTCCAGGAAGCTCAGTGAGTCCCACACAGGGTCAACCCAAAGAGGAATATACTAAGGCACATAGTAATTAAATTCACACAAATTAAGGATAAGGAGAGAATATTAAAATCAGCAAGACAAAAGCAACAAATAACATACAAGGGAACTCCCATAAGGTTATCTGCTAATTCTCAGGCCAGAAGGGAGTGGCACAATATATTTAAAGTGCTGAAAGGGAAAAACTTACATCCAAGAATACTCTATCCAGCAAGGCTCTCATTCAGACTTGATGGAGATATCAAAAGCTTCAGAGATAAACGAAGGCTAAAAGAATTCAGGACCACAAAACCAGCTTTATAACAAATGTTAAAGGAACTTCTCTAGTCAACAAAGCACAAGAAAAGAGAATAAAAAGAAGAGGGAAAAAAAAAAACCTACAAAAACAAACTCAAAACAATTAACAAAAATGGCAGTAAGAACACACCTAACAATAATTACCTTAAATGTAAATGGATTAAATGCTCCAACCAAAATACATAGACTGGCTGAATGGATACAAAGCAAGACCCATATATATGCTGTCTACAAGAAACCCACTTCAGAGCTAGAGACACATGCAGGTCGAAAGTAAGGGGATGGAAAAAGATATTCCATGCAAATGGAAACCAGAAGAAAGCTGGAGTAGCAATACTTCTATCAGACAAAATAGATTTTAAAATAAAGACTGTTACAAGAGACAAAGAAGGGCACTACATAATGCTTAAGGAATCAATCCAAGCAGAGAATATAACAATTATAAATATATATGCACCCAAGGTAGGATATATACAGCAACTTTTAACAGACATAAAAGAAGAAATTGACAATAACACAATAATAGTAGGGGATCTTAACACCCCACTTACACCAAGAGACAGATCATCCAGAGAGAAAATCAATAAGGAAATACAGGCCTTAAATAACACATTAGACCAGATGGACCTAATTGATATCTATGGAGAATTCCACCCCAAACCAACAGAATACACATTCTTCTAAGGTGCACATGTAACATTCTCCAGAATTGATCACATTCTGGCCAACAAAGCTAGCCTCAGCAAATTTAAGAAAATTGAAATCATACCAAGCACCTTTTCAGACCACAATGCTATTGGGATAGTAATCAACTACAAGAAAAAAACTGCAAAAACTGCAAACATATGGAGGGTAAACAATATGCTACTACACACCAGTGGATCATGGAAGAAATCGATGAGGAAATCAAAAAGTACTTTGAGACCAAAGAAAACGAAAACACAACAATCCAAAACCTCTGGGATGCAGCAAAAGCAGTTCTCAAAGGGAGGTTTATAGCGACACAAGCATACCTCAGGAAGCAAGAAAAATCTCAAGTAAACAACCTAACCTTACACCTCAAGCAGCTGGAGAAAGAAGAACACATCCCAAAGTTACAGGAAGAAAATAAATCATAAAGGTTACAGCAGAAATAAATGAAATAGAGACTTAAAAAAACAGTAGAAAAGATTAACGAAACTAAAAGCTGTTTCTTTGAAAAGATAAACAAAATTGATAAGCCTTTAGTCAGATTCATCAAGCAAAATAGGAAGAGGGCTCAAATTAATAAAATCAGAAATGAAAAAGGAGAAGTTACAACTGACACCACAGAAATATAAGGAATCATAAGAGCTACTATGAGAAGCTATATGCCAACAAAAATGGCAACACAGAAGAGATAGACAATTTCTTAGAAAGGTACAATTTGCCAAGATTTAACCAGGAAGAAATAGACAATATGAATAGACCAATTACCAGTACTGAAATTGAATCAGTAATTAAAAACCTCCGAAGAAAACAAAAGTTGACGACCAGATGGCTTCACAGGTGAATTCTACCAAACATTTAGAGAAGAGTTAACACCTGTCCTGAAACTATTCCAAAAATTGCAGAGGAAGGAACACTTCCAAACTCATTCTATGAGGCCTAATCAGCCTCATACCAAAACCAGACAAGGATATCACAAAAAAAGAAAATTATAGGCCAATATCACTTATGAATATAGATGCAAAAATTCTCAACAAAATACTAGCAAATCTACTCCAACAATGCATAAAAAGGATCATACACCATAATCAAGTCAGATTTATCCTAGGGATGCAGGGATCTTTCAATATATGCAAATCAATCAACGTGATAACACCACTTTAACAAACTGAAGAATAAAAACCATATGATAATCTCAGTAGACACAGAAAAAGCTTTTGATAAAATTCAACACCCATTTATGATCAAAACTCTCCAGAACGTGGACACAGATGGAACACACCTCAACATAATAAAGGCCATATATGACAAGCCTAGAGCTAACATCATACTTAATGGGTTCCCTCTAAGATCAGGAACAAGACAAGGATGCCCAATATCACCACTTGTATTCAACACAGTTTTGGAAGTCTTAGCCATAGCACTCAGAGAAGAAAAAGAAATAAAAGGAGTCCAAATTGGAAATGAAGAAATAAAACTGTCAATGTTTGCAGATGACATGATACTATACATAGAAAACCCTAAAGAAGTGACCAGAAAACTATGAGAACTCATCAATGAATTTGGTAAAGTTGCAGGACACAAAATTAATATACAGAAATCAGTTGTATTTCTATACACTAACAATGAAATAGCAGAAAGGGAAATTAAGGAAATGATACCATTTACCACCACGACAGAAAGAATAAAATACACTGGAATAAACCTACCCAAGGAGGCAAAAGACCTGTATGCTGAAAACTATAGGACACAGATGAAGGAAACTGCAGATGACATAAACAAATGGAAAGATATACCATGTTCTTGGATTGGAAGAATCAATATTGTTAAAGTGGCCATATTGCCCAAGGCAATTTACAGATTCAAAGCATTCCCTATCAAATTACCAATGACATCCTTCACAGATCTGGAACAAAAAAATGTTAAAATTTGTATGGGAACACAAAAGACCCTGAATAGCCAAAACAATCTTGAAAAAGAAGAATGAAACTGGGGGAATCATGCTTCCTGACTTCAGACTATATTACAAAGCTACAGTAATCAATAGAGTATGGTACTGGCACAAAAACAGACACATAGATCAATGGAACAGGATAGAAAGTCCAGAAATAAACCCACGCATGTATGACAAAGGAGGCAAGAATATACAATGGAGCCAAGACAGTCTCTTCAATAAGTGGTGCTGGGAAAACTGGACAGCTACCTGTAAAAGACTGAAATTAGAACATTCTCTAATACCATGTACAGAAATAAACTCAAAATGAGTTAAAGACCTAAATGTAAGACCAGATACTATAAAACTCCTAGAAGAAAACATAGGCAGAACACTCACAGACATACATCACGACAATCTATTTTCTGAACCAGCTCCTGCAATAATGGAAATGAAAGCAAAAATAAACAAATGGGATTTAATTAAACTTAAAAGCTTTTACACAGCTAAGGATACCATCAACAAATGAAAAGACAACCTACAGAATGGGAGAAAATATTTCCAAATGATGGGATTGACAAGGGACTAATTTCCAAAATATACAAACAGCTCATACACCTTAATGTCAAAGAAACAAGCAACCCAACCCAAAAATGGGCAGAAGACCTAAACAAGCAATTCTCCAATGAAGTCATACAAATGGGCAATAGGCACATGAAAAAATGCTCAATATCACTAATCATCAGAGAAATGCAGATCAAAGCTACAATGAGATATCACCTCACACCAGCCAGAATGGCCATCATTGAAAAGTCTACAAAGGACAGATGCTGGAGAGGGTGTGGAGAAAAGGGAACCCTCCTGCACTGTTGGTGGCAGTGTAGATTGGTGCAGCCACTATGGAGGACAGTATGGAGGTTCCTTAAAAAACTGAAAATAGACTTACCATGTGATACAGCAATCCCATTCCTGGGCATATATCCAGAGAAAAATAAAATTCAAAAAGATACATGCGCCCCAATGTTCATAGCAGCACTATTTACAATACCCAAGACATGAAAACAACCCAAATATCCATCAACAGATGACTGGATAAAGAAGATGTAGTAACATACATACAATGGAACCCTACTCAGCCATAAAAAAGAATAAAATAATGCCTTTTGTAGCAATATGGATGGACCTGAAGATTATCTTTCTAAGTGAACTGGGCCAGAAAGAGAAAGAAAAATGCCATATGACAGCTCTTAGATGTGGTATCTAAGTAATAATAATAGTAGTAGTAGTAGTAATAATAATAATAATAATGGCACAAATGAATTACTTATTATTTATAACTTAGATGATTGATTTCTTGAATATGTCTAAGCACATTTGACTGTCCTTTATGATTAGATTATCGCATTCTGTTGATTCTTATTTTGTTTTTGGCTTTATTCCTTTGATAATTATGTAAATTTAAAAAGCTAAAGCTCTAATCTGTTCTTAGAAACAATGATCAGTACATATATGTAAACTAAAAAAAATGTGCAGCATATTGTACATATTGTATTTACATGCAATGTAATGTATGTGTGCAGTCAAACTGTAATAATTCTACCTAATAAAACTGAAAAAGGAAAAAAAATGATCATATATTGTGAACCTAAAAAGTGTATTTTATCTCAAATCATACAAAAATAGAATAATATTCTACCATATTACCATTATGGACAAAAATATAGTTTACTGAAAAATAACTGCAGACTGGCTCAAAACATAAAGCATAAGATGAGGAGGTAAAATCCCATTACAATAAATACCGTCACAAAACTCTTTTCCCAATGACTAACAAAAAATATTTCTTTGTCATAACAAAATCTCTTGTTGAATAATCAGTTTGATATAGTAAATACTTTCTCAGTTTCCTAAGCAGTAAACAATAAAATTACCCTACTAAACTCAAATGATAATGATACAACTATATCAGTGTACATTAAGAAACAGAAACTTATTAAATAGGGGGGTTTATTTTTGGTTACAAGGACACAGTCACTGGGTTACAGGAAACAAAACCTAGTCAAATTCAGTAATGTCTTAAGATTTATCGTCTGCTCAATTTTTATTTATTAAACAAACACACCTCTATTTCTACCACTGCCACAAAAATCCAAATTATCACCATGCCCGATCCTAGCGAGAATCCTACAGCACACCCAGAGTCATTCTTATATCCATTCCAAACTATTCTTTACTCTGTTGCTAGAAGTGCAAGGTATTTTTTAAAAGAAAATTTACATATTATCCCTTTGCTTTTAAACATTTTAAGGTTGTTCTTTTAGTCTTAGGACAGATTCTACAAGACCTTGAATGGTCTGGCCCCTGTCCATTTATCCAGTCCTATCTGGTGACACTCTTTCTACTATCTGTGCTCTAGCCAAAAATTGGCTTTCTTTCAACTCCTCTCTAAGTCAAGATCTTTGCACAAGTTTTTCCTTCTTCCTGGAGAGATCCTTCAACCTCTTTACATATGTAATTTACCAAATATTTATTGATCCCTTACCATGTTGAGACAGAAAATAAACAAAGAAATTTAATAAGAAAGCATCAAGCAGTAATAAACACTGTGAAGAAAATAAATAAAGACAAAAACTGGGAGGCTACTCTAGATTATTTGGTCAGGGAAGGCCTTGTCAAGGAGGTGATATTTAGGCTGAGAGATGGGTAATTTTTACCTATCTTATAAATCTTAACATAAACTTCACTTCCTCAGAAACTTTGTCTGACCCTTCCACATCAGGTTTAGCCATCTTGTTAGTAATTTGCATTGTGCTTTGATTAAATGTTTGTTTCTTTGTTTTACTTAATAGGCTATAAACTCCAGGAGGACAGGGACTCTTTAATTTACCATTTACACCTAACTCAGTGGCTGGCATAGTGCACAGTCAGTAAGTATTTGCTGAATGGAAGAACTTTACACCCTTCTAAGATCCTGACACACAAATTGTTAACAAATAAAATATAAATTCTATACCAAAACTAAGTAGATTTGACAGTTACAAGGACTAAAAATAGTCTGTTCTAAAATTTCTTCAGTAAAATTCACTGAAAACAGAAGACCCATGAGTCAGTCCATAGGAAGTGTACCACTAAACAGAACTCTAAATTTAGGTACTTACTAAGGCAGAATTTTACCTGAATTTATAAAACCAATGTCTACAACATGGCCTTTGAAATTGTGATTTTTAGAGATAAAGACTTGTAGCCACTGGCCATATGTGTGGCTGAATAAGCTACAAATATGTGGCTAGTAAGCGTCTGAAACAAAAATACACAGCTAGTACAAACTGAGATGTTCTATAAGAATAAAATACATACTGATTTCAAAGATTTAGTATGAAAAAATAATGTCAAATATTTCATTAATATTTCTTATATTAACTACATGTTGTTGTAAAATGATTAAAAAAAACTACATGTTGAAATGCTACTATTTTAGATATATCAAGTTAAATAAAATATATTATTAAAATTAATTTCACCTGCTACTTTTTACTTTTTTATTGTGGCTACTAGGAATATCAGTATTTCATATATATGGCTTGTAGTATATTTTTATTGGCAAGTGCCAACATAGACAAATATTTCCTAATAAGTAATCAAGCAAACAGTATAGGTTTTTCCACTCATATTAATAGAAACTTATATCAGGGAATAAGGAAAGCCAGAAATAAGATAAGCATTGGTTTAACAGATAAAAGGAAGAATCTAAAACTCCACTAACACAGTGTTAGGGTTTTACTTAGGAAGGCGGACTTAGTAAGTATATAAAATTCAACTGCAAATCCTCCTGAAATTAAACCAAACTTTAGAAACCTCAGAGGCCTTAGAAATGATTATTTCACACGGGAGTCAAGTAAGCATGATACTATGGTATACAATAAAGAGAACTGAGCCACAAGAATTGGTTTCTGGTCCCTATTACTACCGTGTACACCATATGGCAGTCACTTGGTCCTTAAAGCACTTATGAATCAATATCGAAGCAGACAGGAAATAAGGCTTTTAAGTGGAATTTAACTTGAAGTCAGCCTTTAACCATGATAAACACAAACATTAATCCCACCCATGTGAGCTCTGCTATAATCCTATCAATTTTTCACACCACAAGTATTGCAGCCTTTTACTATAACAAATTCCTTCTTTTAAAAGAAAGAGGTAGGGGAGGGTATAGCTCAGTGGTAGAGTGCTTACCTAGCAATCACGAGGTTCAAGGTTTGGGGTTCAACCCCCAGTACCTCCATTTAAATAAATAAATAAATGCAACCTACTTACCTCCCCCACCCCCCAAAAAAGTATACGGTGCTGTATGTCAATTATATATAAAAAAGCTGGAAGGAAATTTTTTTCTAAAAAATAAAAATAAAAGAGGAAAAGGCACCATTTTCTCCTACTTCCTCTTTCCTCTACTTCTTGCATAAACTAATATCTGAAGATACAATATATAGGATACACTTGTCAAAATAAAGTCAGCTCTATCCTTAAAACATTAACAGAAAAAAAATCCCAACTCATGCTAAAAGCAAAATAACTTATGCACCTTTGACTGCATATGCTAACAGAATAGATAAATAAATATCAGACCTTGAAAGGATCTTAAAAAGTTTTCATACTTACTTTTAGCAGCTACACCATGCGCCATGCCTATTTTGTAGATATGTCCAAAGAGGTACCCTGAATAACTATTTCACGAAGGGATAGTAAGTCATATAAAGTAAACTAGAGTACTTAAATATCCTGTCTTCTAGAATAATGCCCTTTTTGACTATTTTAATTATTCTAAAAATAAGATACTTACAGATAAAGTATGAAGAAGTTGGCCTGTGATAGAATTCCACACTTTCAAAAGGAAATTGTTCACTGCAGTAATAACTGTGGTGTCATAGCGATCCCAGGCCACCATAGTCACCTTAAGTTTAGTGACCTTGTCTTCTCCAGATGGCAAATTATTCCTAAACAAAATAATTCAGGACTCATACATTGTAAATTTTGAACAAAGGTGCATCTAACATAACAAATTACGACAAAAATCTCTCTAGGAGCATGCAATTTTTCAGATTAAAAAAATCCTAAATGATACTTTTATGTACTTGTAAAATAAAATAATAAAAGTAATTATATAGAGTAATACATAAGATTATTTTAAAGAGGAAAAATAGATGAAATGGCAAAAATTTTGTAGTTATATGAGAACAACAACAATAAAGTGAAACTAGAAAGAAATCTACAAATATCTTAAAAAAATAAAGTACAAGGTTATGTTGGCTACCAGAAAATATGAAGAAAAAATACAATGGACCATCTATTTCTTTAAATACTAATTCTTTTAAACTAATAGGTCTTGTAAAAAAATGCAGTAACAAACTCAGTAACTTTTTATTTAATTGAATATGACATTATCAGTAGCTATGACTACAAAGTCAGTTCCATATTGTTATTAGTGGGAAGATAATTAATTTCAGGATCCTACTCTAAACAAAATGTAGTATCCTAAAGAGGAATTTAAGTATCTTCCAATCAACAGTGAAGATGATGAAACAGAATTCTGATTAAGTGTACTTATAATGTTGAGTAGTAATGCTAACAATATGAAATATTATAAAGGTACCCTCAGTAAGTTAGAGAAATATTTAAACATATGATGACATTTAATAAAGATAACCCTGAAAGTACAAAGTAGTATAGATAGATATTAAAAATGACCTATAGAAAATTAAGGCAGGGAATGGCTCTGTGGCTATTAGTAAAGCACAGAGATCCTTGCATCACAAGTGACCGGAATTTTGAATGAGTCAGCTATGTTCCTATCATCCAATCTGTCAATCAATGGCAAAATTGTGTTTAAAAGACTAAATACAGATGCAAACTTCATATCTACCAATTAACTCCAAACTATTTACTAATCTAAAAAGATATTTATTTTCATTATTAAATATAATTCAATAATGTAAAAGAGACTATATCATATAAGAACCACTAAAATATCTAACATCCAATCTTACCCAGTCATTTTAGTAGCCATATCTAGCACTATACTCTTCCATTCTTGTTGCTGATATTGCCAAATTCTTGCTGTTCCATCTCTACTTCCACTAACAAATCTTAAACTGTAAAGAAACAGTTAAAATATCCTTATTACCTTCCTCTAAAATGGAAATAATTATTTTTCTAACTATAAAAGTAGTATGTTCATCTGCAAACATTACTGGGGAGAATAAAAATGGTGCATTTTGGAAAACAGTTTGGCAGTTCTTCAAAATGATAAACAGTACCATATGACTCAGCAATTCTACTACCCGGTAAATACACAAGATAAATGAAAACATAAGTTCACACAAACACTTGTATATGAATATTCATGGCATTATTCATTACATGCCCAAAGGTGGTAACAACCCAAATGTCAACCAACTGATAAATGGATAGGCAAATTGTGGTATATCCATATAACTGAATGCTTGATGGTTCAAAAAAGGAATCAAATTCTTATACATGTTCCAACATGAATAATATGCTAAGTAAAAAGAAGTCAGTCACAAAAGACCACATATTGTATGGTTCCATTTATATGAACTGTCCAGAACAGGCAAATCTATAAAAACAAAAAGCAGATTAATGATCATTTGGAGCTGAGGGCTGGGGTATAAAAAGACTGGGGATTGAGAGCTTACTGGTATGTTATGCTGTTTCTTTTTGGGGTAATGACAATATTCTAGGGATATGGGATTAAGAGATAAAAACTATTATGTATGAAATAGATAAGCAACAAGGATATACTATACAGCACAGAGAAATATAGCTATTATTTTGTAATAACTTTAAATAGAGTATAATCTATAAAAATATTGAATCACTATGCTCTATATTTGAAATTAATATAATATTGTAAATCAACTATGCATCGATTAAAAATAAAAATAAAATAAAATTGATCATAGTCAAGGCTGCACAACCCTATGAATATACTAAAAACACTGAATTTTATGTGGACTGTATCTAAATAAAATTGGTATAAAAACATTAATTCACCTATCATTCTGTCACTGTTAATAATTTAGTTTCTATTTTTTCAGACTTTATTACAGACATACATATATAATTATATGTTTCCTTCTACAGGAAATAAAATTACACTACATACAATGTTTTACAATGTTTTCCCATAACTTGAATGCACACTTTGAACCCTAAACAATGCAGGGATTAGAGGCACCAACCTGCCCAGTGCCAAACAATTGAAAATTTGCATATAATTTTTTACTCCCCAAAAGTTAACTAATAGCCTACTGTTAACCAGAATTACCAATAACATAAACAGTTGACTAACATATATTTTGTATATGTATAGCTACATATATTTTATATATTCATGACATAACTTTGTCTTAATTTTTTTGATATTTCTAAGCTATGCAGTTTGTGAGTTTTTTCAAATTGTCACAAATCTTCAAAAATTTTCCAATGTATTTATTTAAAAAAATCTGCATGTAATTGTTCAGAGCTGAGGGTTGGGGAATAAAAAGACTGGGGATCGAGAGCTAAATGGTATGGTATGCTGTTTCAAATCTACGTTTTTCAAGGGTCAACTGTATTTGCAGATGTATTTCTATGTTTACAAATATAAAAACTACCATCACTTTTAATAAATGTTCAATAATATGGCTGTATCAAAATTTAATCAAGCCCCTAATGATGAATATTTATACTATTTCCAGTCTTTACTATTACGAGAATATCTCTATAAACGTCTTTGCACAACTTTATACATATGTTTCCTGAGTCAAAGGGTAGGCACATTTTTAAAGCTTTTAACATACTGACAAATTATTTCCCTGAAAAGATTAAAAAAAAAAGTTTACAATCTCATCAAAGTTGTGGGAGAGTGCCTATTTTCCCTAAACCTTTTGGAATATTGGGTATCATAATTCTTTATTATCTTGTCATTCTGAAAGAAAAAGATGTTAATTGTGAAAGAAAAAATGGTTATTGTTATTCTAAATTGCATTTAGTAAAACTGGACATCTTTTGACGTGTTTATTGGCCACATAATTAATTAAGATAAAATAATGTTTCTCATTTAAGGAAAAAGGCAAGGATTTTAAAAATTCAGATATTTTTAGCATGAAAGAATAGTAGCGATACAAATCTTCAAATGTATAACTCAGTATAGTGCAATAAACCAATCTGAAAAGTTATTTGAAGGTTTTTTCACTCCTAATAGAAACATCATTCTTTGTGGATCATCATTATTTACTCTCTCATTTAATAAAGATAAACATATTCATCATAGTAATCACCCACTGTCCAAAAAGTATTTAATAATAAAACAGGTCACCCACATAAAATCTTTATAGACATATAAGGGTACAAATTTACACTAAGCAGTTAAATTTTTAAATCTATTCTAGGTGAATTTGTAGGCCAGGACAGAAGATTATCACCTTTTGGGGACCCAACATTTGATAGGGCACATGAATACCTGTATATAATTTCTGAGTTTGCAGACATAGAAAATGTGTACCATACGAGTCGTAGAGACAGTAAGTGATACACGTGTTCAGAGGAAGCCAAGAAAGCTAAACTCTTGAGCAGTCAGGAAAGGCTTCAAGTAGGGCATAATCTTAGAAGAAAGACAGAACTTAGAGAAGATGAAAAAGAGAAGGGAGAAGGAAAATAAAGGGAAGGAGAGCATAAGGGAGGAGGAGGACATAAAAGGTATAGAGAAGGAGTGAAAGGGAGGTAGGATATGGTATTTCTGGGTAAGAATTGTGTGAGGAAAAGTATAAGCAAAAGAGTGGATGAGAGAATGTATATGAGATAAAACAGTAATAATTACTAAATCAATTGAGCTGGATCTAAGTATTTATATGGGGAATAGTAGATAAGCAAAGTAAACAAAAAAAGAAATAACTCAGAAAGGAATGGCTACTATTTGGATGGGACCTTAGAAGAGCTGGAGTAAGATGTCATCAAAGATAGACAAGGGCTTTTAGCCTAAGTGACTAGACAGAAATAAAATATCAATAGAAGTAGTGTTTTCTGAGGGAATAGAGGTAAAATACGTCAAATATCTGTTTATACCGATATGTACTGCATAGTTACCTGTCTCCATTGTTACAGAACTGAACAGCAACAACTTTGTCCTAAGACAAAACAAGAGATTTTTGGTTAGAATTAATTTTTAAAATGAATAAAGTACTCTTCTCCTCAAATTCACATGCAAAAGCATCATGCAGTAGATTTTTTAATGCTATAATTTTCTTTTTTAAAAAAACTCTAATTTTCTTAAAAAAATTAATGAAAATTGAAACAATACATTAACTAAGGTGGAATACTTATCAGAAGTAATCTGAGACAAACCAGACATAAGCAAACCTGTTTCTAAACCATAATCAAGAAACAGTTCTGAGTAGGTATTAGTTTATTATATCCTCCATAATAAGACAGCAGACTACTCTAAAGCAACCTTAAAATAATTCATCAAATAGTAGCTGAAATAAATTTCCCACTTAACTTTTTTTTTTTTAAATTTCAGAAAACACATCAATCATTTCCTGTTTCTCACATGGTCTATTTAACTATTTTACAATGGATTCATTTGACAGTCTATAGGTACTATAGTTTAGATACTGCTGTTTGAATCTTCCCTTATAATGATTAAATCATACTTTTACAAATATAATCTGTATTGTAGTGATGATAAAATTAAAGTACATTTTCCTTCTTTATTCCTGGATAATAAAGCTAAAATGTACCCTCAAATGTTGTCAACATTTTCATAAAACAATAATTGAACTTAATTTTTAATAAAAAGCTCAGATATTAAATGTCTTTATATTTAATTATTTTTACATTTTAAAAAAGTATTAAACTGTCATCCTATGTTCAGTGGTATCTGTGATTCATACTGTTCTATGATCACTGAGTATTTATCTGACAGATTCGGGATTCTCACTGCCAGTTGCAATAATTGGTTTTAGTTGTTCTGGAAGAACACCTTACTTTCAATGACTAATAGCCACCACTGATTTCAACAGGGAATGTTTAAGTTTTCTGACTTTTTTTCTTAGCTGGGCCCCTGACAAAAAAACTCTACTAATCAATTTATCTTTCACCTCATCAATTCTTTCCCATTCATTTACTACCTCCTTCTCTCTCTGCTCTCAATAAATTTGACTGCACTGTATACACATCTTGCTTGGGTGGTAACAGTAAAGATACCACCATTATGTGCTCTACCACAAGTCAATTTTTTCCACTGGATAGTCTCAGGTTGAGATCTTTATATATTTCCTAAGTTTTTTTCTTTCACAATTTAAGTAATATTCCAGGATTTTAGTATGTAATAATAAGTACTAGCAAGGTGAGAGCTCAGCTTGGTTCAGTAATTCTTCATAAAGAGAATGTCCAATTATCTTTATACGATAAGACAAAAATCAGGACACTGTTCCTAAAAGCTTAAGGAGAAGGATTCTACCAGGGATCTCTTTTACTACAAATTTCAGGAACATGATTGATTCTGCAACTCACAAAGTATCTTTTTTAAAGAGTCATCTTTCAGAGAAATTGTGTGTTTTATTGATATGTACTAATGTGATTTCAAATAAGATGTCAACAGTAGTAGGAATAGTTAACAGTAAGACTTGCAATGCTAAGTATTTTCAAATGCTGACTATACAGGTTTGACAATGAGGCACATGAGATATACAATGAGCTGAAACAGAAATACTCCCATATTCTACAGTAAACAATTATCTGGAGAAGAATTTTCGGAAACAAAGAGGAGGAAGAAATGAAAGGTACACAGGGATATGAATAAACAATAATAGCTCCAAGATTCCTGAAAAAGTCACAGGAGAGTGAAGATAGCTTGAGAGGAAAAGTGCCAGTTATCAATGGCTGTCGCCCTAGGCATTAAACTGTTCCCTGGATGGAAGGTTGTTATTGATAACTAAGTGGTATTAGATTTCAGGAGTCTGATGACACACTGAAAACAAACAAAGATCAACAAACTAAATTCAGTAAAAAGAAATTTTTTCCTAAGATATACCTTAATGTGTCTTCTAATAAGTATGTACATTTTAAAGTAACAAACAGCTTATATAATTATTAAAATAAAGCAGGCTAAAAGAGGCTTTTAATTAACTATTACTGTAATATATATTTTTTCTTTTTCCATAGTCAGATAGAACTTGTCTTAAATTTCACACTTGTCTTCATTACTAAAGAGACATCTTACCATGTAGGTTTCCATACCAATCTATATTCAATTAAGGTTAGAGATCAGAAAAGTAGAAATAAAACCAACTTTACAGACGTGTTAAAAAAAGAAAGTAACATGTTTAAGTTTCTCATTTTGTTCTTACCGTATGTGACTCTAATTCAGCAATTTTCTCAGGGATCTCAGACCCTAAATAATATATTCTAATCACATGGTCAGTGCTGCCTGTTGTAATGAACATACCACCTAGAGGATTAAAAAACAAACATTGTACCAAGGAACTTCAAAAACTCTGATTGCTTCCTTAGTTATAGGCTACCTTATATTAATAAAAAGGCATCAAGAAACACAAGGTTATCTTCTAATCAATAAAGACATTTTAACATTTCAGAGAAAAACAAGTAAAACTTGAGAAAAGCAAGAGAAATATTTAAAAGACAAATATACAGTTCACCCAACAAAAATCCACCAACTATGCAGTAAATATAGGGTTTTGGATCATAAACATTAATGGTTAGAGGTTTGAGGAATTCATTTCTTTATAATTTATGTGAAAAAATAATGTTCCAAAATTATTTATAAAATGACCTATATCTACAATTCTTTTTATAGTAGCTATAGTGGTTGAGTGTGAAAACTCAACAGTTTTTAGGATGATGAAAAAATTCTACTGATATATGGTGGTAATATATGCAGAATAATGTGAATATACTTAATGCCACAGAACTGTACACTTAAAATGGTTCTTAAAATGGTAAATTTTATGCCATATTTTACTACAATAAAAAATAAAAAGTTAACTAGCATAAAATTCTTAGCAATAGAAAAACACTGTTTACATACTGTGAACGTGTCTTCTATATGGAACCACAGTACATGTTTTCTGAAAAGTCAGGGCACAATTTTAGTGTTGAATTGTGTATGTGTGAGTGTAGCATGGAGGCTGTACATTTTACCAACGAAATTCTGCATTATATAAAAACATATTAATTGTAAATAAGGATGGAAAACTCAAAATCTATTACATGTTAGAGCCTGTCTACTACAACATATGGTTCACATTTTTAGCATGCTTCCATTGATAATCAAACATACACATTTTTTCCACAAAAGTGAAAAATATTTTACAATTGAAAAATCTTTCACAACTGGATCACTTAGTATTTTAGTTACTCAAAACTTCCCATTTTTACACATACCAGAACTGAAAGATGAACAAGATATCTGAACTCCAGGTCTGGATCTCTCAGTAAATTTTACTGGGCGATCTCTAAGAAAAAATAAGATGTTTTTATTTTTCATCATGTTTATTTAATGTGCAAGAATTTTGGAACACTGTTACATACTGATAGATTTATCATCAATTATAGAAACTACAAAACTGAAGTAGTCAATAAGTACTATTCCCATTATGGAAGTTAAAAATGCATTTAAACTTATAAATGTACTTTATGATATCAGTATTATTATTTTTGCTTTACAAACAAATTACTTGCTAATATCATTAAGAGAAGTTCAAAGTGTTCTTACCACAGTAAGAAATGAAACAAATAAAATACTCCTTATCAAAATCTTATATATATAAAATATTCACTTCAATACTGGTTTCATAAAAAATTTATTCTAAAATTTCTAACATCCAATTGAAGTAGATACAGATGTGTACATATATATCCATGTGTACATATATTTATATACTTAAATACATGGACTATTAAGAATCTCTCAAGGTGATAAATAAAAATGAGCATGCTTGACTTTTCACAAAATTTCTAAACTTACCTGAACTTCATTGTTTTTACATGCCATTGCCAGAAACAGATTGTTCCATCAGCACCAGTAGAAGTGAGGTATCTGGTTGTGCCTTTAGTTGATGGACAGAACTGAAAAAAAATTCTAATTAAAATAGAAATCTTTGATGTTCAAACTAATTTCAGTTTCAAGAAATTAGTTATTTAAATTCCCTGGATTACTGACTACCTTACAAAAATTTTAAATACCAAAAAATTAGTCCCTCATTGAATTTAGGATAAAATATTTTAGTCCTAAATAATAATAATTTTAAAATCTTTCAACATTACACTCTAAGATTATTATTTCACTACTTTTAATGGAGGAAAAAACTCAGTCATTACTAGTTAAACCATTATAAATCTGCTGAATACATGCTTATATAACAACAATATAAAATTTTTTAAGTTCATATGAATAAGGCATCAGAAGTAAATCTAAAATCAGTGATTAGGAAGTTAATGTCTAAGTATTTGGGTTTTAATACTTTAATTCCAACTTCAATGAAATATGATACAAATTCTGTCATTTTAAAATTTAAATCATTTTCATATTTCAAAAGATAACACAAAATAGATCAAATCTCTATATATATCATTGTGGGGAAAGGAGATTAAAAATATACTTAAATTGCCCATTTAAAATATGGCTATTATCCTAGATGGATCATGGATGGTCTTTATCATGTAGGAATCTCAGCCTCTAACACTTAGTATTTTACACGTTCATAGAAGAGAATCACATAGAAAGAAAAAGACACTGGGCTCCTGATGCCTGAGACACAGGGAAAGGTTGAAAATAAAACCAGGGTCTCTAGAATGCCCATGAATTTTTAAAATACCAAATAAACACAATGAACACTTTCCACTGAGATGAAGATTAAGGATTAAGATGAATAGGATTTGAATAAACTTTAAACTCAAATAAAAAAAAAAGATCATTATAGATATTAGAAATCATGTATTTAGTTTTCGTACTTAGAAGCACAGAACTTCTAAAGACTACAGAGTTTAAATCAAACAAAAAGTATCAATTAATACTATCCATTAATAGTTGATGTACAGTAAAGAAACCATTACTCAGGTAACATACTTGTATTTTCTTTTCTGAGGTAGAGAAGCTTGTATTAGAAAGCTTAATCCATAATTGATAACAGGAACATGCAAATTATGGCCTACACACCAAATCCAGCTTCCTGCCTGTTTCTGTAAATAAAGTTTTATTGGAATACAGTCACCTTACACTGTCTATACTTGCTTTTGCATTGCAACAGCAAAGTTAAGTAGTTGTAACAGAGATCATATGGCTTGCAAAGCCTAAAATATTTACTATCTGGTCTGCAAATTTGCTGATCTCAGATCTTATAGGAATGAGACAAATATGAAGTAGTATGATTTCATTAAGTTTGAAGAAACACTAAAACCTTTTTTATTTTCATTGTATTAAACTGTTTCAATCACAAGAGGAATCCAGTCCATTAATATACTTTAATTGGACTGTTTTTAAGTGAGAAATTGTGTTAAAGATTATAAAAATGAAGACACTTTACATGTGCATTTCTGAATACAAATTAATACATAGTTATTGAAAATTTAGGAAATACAGAAAAACAGAATAAAAGCTATTTATAATCCCACCACCCAGAGGCAACCACTATTAACATCATACCATTTTACATCAATCTTATTTAAAAAAATAAACTGAAAAAATAATAATACAACAAAATGTTAACAGAGACAGTCATTTAGCAAAGAATAAAGCATATACAATGCATGCTAAATGGTGACCATTACTACGGACAAAAATGAAAGTATGCTGGTGGGGGTAACAATTTACAATTTTAAAGTGGTAAGTTTGTTAGAGAAGGTCTCCCTGAGAAAGTGACAGACATTTCCATCACTTAGAAAGTTAAGGGAACGGTAACAACAACAACAAAAAGTAAGGGAACATCCACATAAATATCCAAGGAGGACCATTTCAGAGACATGAAACAGCAAGAGCAAAGGCTGGAGTGTAGCTACAGTAGTCTAAAAAAGAGGGTAGCAGCTAAAGCAGAACAAGAAAAGGAAACAAGTAGTAGGAGATAAGGTCAAAGAGAGCAAGGGGCTGACAAAGTAAGGCATTGTGGATCACTGTAAAATCTTCAGCTTTATATGATGGTTTGATTTACATATATTGTGAAAGGATTATCACAATAGGTTTACTTAACATCCATCATCTCCTATAGATAAAATAAAAAGAAAAAAAATTTCTTTGTCATGCGAGCTCTTGGGATCTATTCTTTGAACAACTTTCATATATATCACATAGCAGTGTTAACTGTGGTCATCATGTTGTACATTACATCCCTAGTACTTATTTATCTTATAACTGGCAGTTTGTAATTTTTAACCACCTTCTCCCTTCCCTCTCTAAGAACCCCCCACATTTGATAATCAAAAATCTCATCTTTTTCTATGAGAAACAAAGAGTACAGTGGTGAATGGTGGTTGCCGGGGGCTGAGGGCTGGTGGAACTTGGGAGGTGTTGATCAAATGGTAACAAACTTGAAGCTAGAATATGAATGAGTTCTGAGGATCTGATGTACTGCATGGTGATTATAGTTAATGATATGGTATTGTATACTTGAAATTTGCTAAAAGAGTAGATTCTAAGAATTCTAATCACATACACAAAAATGGGAACTATGAGGTAGTGTACATGTTAATTTGCTTGAATGAGGTAAATATGTCACAAGATCTATATATATCAAATCATATTGTACACTTTAAATACATACTATTTTTTATCAATTATGCCTCAATAAAATTGAAAAATTAAAAAAAAAAAACTCCAGCCTTAACTGAGTTTGGAGGCTACTGAAGGTTCTGAGCACCAGTGACATGAGTTAATTTCCATTTTAAAACTATTCAGGCAAGTGGGGGCCAAGATGGCAGAGTAGAAAGACGCTGGTAGCTCACCCTCTCCCACAAATACACCAAAACTCAAATCCAGGGACCCACTCTGCCAACCACAGCACCTGCCGAACTCCAAAAGAACATCGCACTCTTCAAAAGACAAAGATGCCAAGAATCTGGTAGGAGAAAAGGAAAAAAGAAAGAAGAAAAAGCAAAACAGTGTGGGACTGGTCCCACGGGGAAGGAGTGGCAGAGGAGGAATAGCACTCATTCACTGAATTTCCTCCTCTCCAACGGAGAGATAGTGGGATGGAGGGGGAGCCTCCGAGGCTCGGTTACATATGGAGCAGTCCTTGACCGACAAAACTAAGTTAAACGGGCATAGAAGGTCTCCGCAACTCCCAGCCCTAGAGGCAAAGCAGCAGGTGGGGAACGGGGCAGGCTGCCCGAGCCAGGGAGAGGACTGGGGCACCTGCACAGAGGCAACCCTGAGGGACTGCAGGGGGCTGAGTGCCGTGGATGAGTGGGTACACAGGGCAAAACAACCTGGGCCTTCCATAAAACAACACAGCTGATGTACCCTGGGGTGAAGGGTGCCATACTCCCATCTACGAAAACTCGCCGAAGGTTTTCAGGAGAAGACAGGTGGGGCTCAGCCACAGCCCCCATATCCTCCTGCGCTTAGCACCCAGGCGGGGGTGGGGTTGAAACCTGCATCTGTACCAAAGAGCTTAGCAGCCTCAAAGGCCAGATGGAGACTTGTTCACAGCCTGAGGCACATAGGATCCTTCTGTCCTGGTACTTCAGACAACTCACACAGCCAAGACAAACAAGGAGCAGAGGCAGAGCTGTTCCGGCGTCTTCCTCAAGCCCACCTATGGAGTGCGGACCTGGGGTGGAGCGGGAAGCTGCACAGAGCAGGGGAGTGACCAGCGCCAGAAGAGAGAGGGCGGCCACTCGCCTTCCTGGCAGGAGCAAAGCACTTGACTACAGTGCTGGGAGGAGGCGCAATCCACCCACCTACCTCACCCAAGCATAGCATCAGACTGCGGCATCCAGAGGGGGAGTGACCTGCCTGCCCATCTTGAAGGAGCGCTGCACCTGACCAGTGTTGGGAGGGGAGCGATCTGCGTGCCTATAGGCACTGGGAGCAGCACAGACAAGGGGAACCAACAGAGGGCCTCTGGAAGCAGCAAGCTGAGTTCGTGAAACAGGGGGAAGACAGAAAGACTTTTCAATAAAATCATTAAGACTGCAAACTCTCCACAAGAACACACCACTTTTTTTTTAATCTTTTTTATATCTGTTCAATTTTATATTACCTTTTTAATTTTTATTTTTTAAACAGATGTATATGCTCCTACTTTTAATCCCTCTAAAATTTTTCTTTTAAAACATTTTTATCATTATTATTTTTAAAAATCCACTTCACTTCATTTATATTTCACTTGGTTTTGATCTCCTGTTAATGATTATACACAGATTACAAATATTTATTTTTCACTTTTCTCCTTTTTAAAGGTTTTTAAAAGATGTCTCAACCCCAATGCTCTTCTGCATCAACTTGCCTTCTATTATTGATTATGAACTGTTTTGAAATCTTTTTTTCTCCATTCATTTAAAATTCTTTTTATTTTAGCTTTTTTATCTGTTCTATTTTCTATTACCTTTTTAATTTTTACTTTTTAAAAAATTGTATATGCTTCCAGTTTTAATCCCTTTTAAATTTTTCTTTAAAATATTTTTATTTTTTTTTAAATATACCTGATTTCATTTTCATTTCTCATGGTTTTGATCAACTGTTATTGATTATACACAGATTTGAAATATTGTTTTTAGTATATTCTTCCTCTTTTTAAACATTTAAAAGACATCTCAACTCGATTGCTATCTGATTCAACTTGCTCTTCTATTACTGATTATACATGGTTTTCAAATCTTTTTTTTCTCCCTTCTTTTCAAATTCTCTCTCTCTCTCTTTTTTTTTAAGATTTATTCCTGGATAGGCAATAGATAGGTAAATAATCTCGTTAAGGACCACAATAGATAACTGATACTCCAAAAGCCACAATGACACTGAGATATGAGCAAGATGAAGAAGTAGAGGAACCACTTCCAATTAAAAGATCAAGAGAAATCCCCTGAAAGGATGATCAATGAAATAGACACTGATGGCCTACTAAACCAAGATTTCAAAAAAGGAGTGATCAAAGTACTGAAGGAACTAAAAGAGATAGTGTTTGGAGATATAAAATATGTCAAAAATGAACCTGAAGCTATAAAGATGAGCCAAAAAGAATTGGTAAACACATTTGATGAGATAAGAGCTGATCTAAAGGATGTACAAAGCAGACTAGATACTGGAGAGGAACTAATAAGTGACCTAGATGACAGGACATCAGAAAGCACCCAATCAGAACAGCTGAGAGAAAAACAAATAAAAAACAATGAAAACAACATAAGGGACCTATGGGATAATACAAAGCATGCCAATCTACACATAAATAGGGGTTACAGAAGGGAAGAAAGAACAAAGGGGATTAAAAAATATTTGTAGAAATCATGACTGAAAACTTCCCAAACCTAAGGAAGGAATCAGATATCCAAGTACAGGAGGCTCAGAGGATCTCAAACGGGAAGAACCCAAATAGACCCACACCAAGATCTATCATAATCAAGATGGCCAGAGTCAAGGATAAAGAAATGATCCTAAAAGCAGCAAGAGAAAAACAAGGAGTGAGTTACAAGGGAACCCCCATAAGGTTCTCAGCTAATTTCTCTACAAAACACTACAGACCAGAAGGGAGTTGCAAGATACATTCAAAGTCCTGAATGAAAAAAAAGATGCAGCTTAAGATATTTTATCCAGCAAGTCTATCCTTAAGACTAGAAATAAAAATAAAGAATTTCACAGACAAGCAAAAACTAGAACAGTTTAGCAACAGTAAACCCATACTAAAAGAAGTATTGAAAGGTCTACTCTAAATACAAAAGAAGGAGGATGCTATAGAAATGAGAAACTCATAACTATAAGATGATAACTACCAAATTACAAATAAACAAAAAATTGTCAAAGAAGACATCTAAACCATTAAGAGTGGGAGAGAGAAACAAGAAAATACAGAGTATCTTTTTTCCTTACTTTTAAAAATTTTTTTTTGTTCTTGGTAGGATGGGCTTGAGCTTATATTACTATCTGTTTAATACAAACAGTATAGTCATGGGTTAATAGACTTACAAAAAAGGGTAACCACAAGCCAAAAACTTACAAGTGAGTCATAAAAACTAAATAAAATCCATAATAATACAAAGGAAAATTACCAAACAACAAAAGACAAAGAAACGAACAAAGAGGAAATACCAAATCAACAGCAAAAATAAGTTCAAAATGGAAATAAACACAAATCTATCATTAATTACTGTAAAAACTAAAGGGCTAAATGCTCCAATCAAAAGACATAGAGTGGCAGACTGGATAATAAACCAAGTACCTTGAATATGCTGCATACAAGAGACCCACTTTAGGGAGAAGGACACATAGAGTTGGAGAGTGAAAGAATGGAAAAGGATATTCCATGCAAATGGAAAAGACAAAAAACACATGTAGCAGTACTAATTTCAGACAAATTAGACTTTAAAACAAAGGCCATAAAGAAAGATAAAGAAGGACATTTTATAATGATTAAAGGAGTAATACAAGATGAGGATATTACGCTCGTTAAAATATATTGACCCAACATGGGAACACCTAAATACAAAAAGCAATTACTAACAGAGATAATGGGAATATTGATGGGAATACAATCATTGTCAGAGATTTCAACACTGCATTAACATCACTAGACAGCTCTTCCACACAGAAAATAAATAAGGCAACAGAGAAATTAAATAATACACTAGAAAAGCTAGATTTGGTGAATATTTTCAGAGCATTACACCCCCCAAAAATAGGATACATTCTTTTCAAGTGCACATGGAACATTTTCTAGGATTGATCATGTACTTGGGCACAAAATAAACCTCAAAAATTTTAAGAAGATAGAAATTATCTCAAGCATCTTTACTGACCACAATGCCATGAAACTAGAAGTCAACAACAGAGAAACCAAGGGGAAAAAAGGAAAGTATGGAGATTAAACAATATGCTATTAAAAAAACAATGGGTCAATGAGGAAATCAAAGTTGAAATTAAAAAAATACCTTCAGACAAATGAAAATGAAAACACAACCACACAAAATTTATGGGACACAGCAAAGGCAGTACTAAGAGGGAAGTTTATAGCGATACAGGCCTTCCTCAAAAAAGAAAACACTCTCAAATAAACAATCTTACACACCAGCTAAAAGAATAGAAAAGGAAGAGCAAAACCCCCCAAAAGGCAGCAGAAGGAAGGAAATAATAAAGATCAGGGAGGACATAAATAAAATAGAGATTGAAAAAAAAACAGAAAAAAATCAATCAAACCAAAAGCTGGTTTTTTGAAAAACTAAATTATATCGACAAACTTCTGGCAAAACTCACAAAGAAGAAAAAAGAGACAGCACAAATTAGCAAAATAAGAAAGGAAAATGGAGAAATTACAACAAATAACATAGAAATACAGACTATCATACGAAAATATTATGAAAAACGATATGGGAACAAAATGGATAACCTAGAGGAGACAGACAAGTTTCTGAAAACATACAGTCCACCAAGACTGAATCAAGAAGAAGCTGACCACTCGAACAAACCGATCACTAGAAATGAAATTCAATTACCAATTAAAAAAACCTCCCTACAGATAAAAGTCCAGGACCGGACGGCTTCACCAGGGAATTCTACCAAACATACAAAGAAGAACTAATACCAGTCCTTCTCAAACTCTTCCAGAAGACTGAAAAGGAGGGAGTACTCTGAAACCCATTCTGTGAAGCCACCATCACCCTGATACCAAAACCAGGCAAAGATGCTACCAAAAAAGAGAATTACAGACCAATATAACTGATGAACATAGATGCCAAAATCCTCACCAAACTATTAGCAAATAGAATCCAACAGCACATTAAAAAGATTATACATCATGACCAAGTGGGGTTCATCCCAGGAACACAAGGGTGGTTAAACATACACAAATCAACCAATCCAGTACATCACATCAAGAAGAGAAAGGACAAAAACCGCATGATCATCTCAATAGATGCAGAAAAAGCATTTGATAAAATTTAACACCCATTTATCATAAAGGCTCTCACCAAAATGTGTATAGAGGGAACATATCTCAACATAATAAAAGCTATATAGGACAAACCTACAGCCAGCATAGTACTCAACAGTGAAAAACTCAAAAGCTTCCCACTAAAATCTGGGACAAGACAAGGATGCCCACTATCACCACTCCTATTCAACATAGTCTTGGAAGTCCTAGCCATAGCAATCAGGCAAGAGAGAGAAATAAAAGGGATCCAAATTGGAAAACAAGAGGTGAAAGTGTCACTATATGTTGATGACACGTTACTATATATACAAGACCCTAGAAGGTCCACACAAAAACAGCTAGAGCTGATTGAAGAATTCAGTAAGGTAGCAGGTTACAAGATCAACGATCAAAAATCAGTTGCATTTCTGTACACTAACGATGAATCAACAGAAAAAGAAAGTAAAGAAATGATCTACTTTAAAATAGCACCCAAAGTAATAAAATACCTAGGAATAAATCTAAACAAGGAGGTTAAAGACTTATACACAGAAAAGTATAAACCATTGATGAAGGAAATTAAAGAAGAATTTAAAAAATGGAAAGATATCCCATGCTCCTAGATTGGAAGAAACAATATTGTTAAAATGGTCGCACTGCCCAAGGCAATCTACAGATTTAATGCAATCACTATCAAATTACACAGGACATATTTCACAGAACTAGAACAAATCATAATAACATTCATATGGAACTACAAAAGACCTAGCATTGCCAAAGCATTACTGAAGAAAAAGAAAGAGACTGGAGGAATAACTCTCCCAGACTTCAGACAATACTATAGAGCTACAGCCATCAAGACAGCATGGTATTGGTACAAAAACAGACATATGGACCAATGGAACAGAATAGAGAGCCCAGAAATCAACCCACAAACTTTTGGTAAACTCATCTTCGACAAAGGAGGCAAGAATATACAATGGAATAAAGACAATCTCTTCAGCAAATGGGTTTCGGAAAACTGACAGCAGCATGTAAATTAATGAAGCTTGAACACTCCCTTACACCATACACAAAAATAAACTCAAAATGGATCAAAGACTTAAACATAAGACAAGGTAAAATAAACCTAGAAGAAAATAGAGCCAAAACATGATTTGATATACATCTCAAAAAGTTCTCCTAGGGCAGTCTACACCCAAGCAATAGAAATAAAAGCAAGAATAAACAAATGTGACATAATTAAATTTACAAGCTTCTGCACAGCAAAGGAAACCATAAGTGAAACAAAAAGACAACCTACGGATTGGGAAAAAATTTTTGCAAATGACGAAACCAACAAAAGCTTGACCTCCAGAATATATAATCAGCTCACACGAGTAATAAGAAACAAACAAACAACCCAATCCAAAAATGGGCAAAAGACCTAAACAAGCAATTCTCCCAGGAAGAAATACAAATGATCACTAGGCACATGAAAAAATGGTCAATATCACTAATTATCAGAGAAATGCAAATCAAAACTACAATGAGGTATCACCTCACACCAGCCAGAATGGCCATCATTCAAAAGCCCACAAATGATAAATGCTGGAGAGGCTGTGGAGAAAAGGGAACCCTCCTACACTGCTGTTGGGAATGCAGTTTGGTGCAGCCACTGTGGAAAACAGTATGGAGATTCCTCAAAAGACTAGGAATAGACTTACCATATGACCCAGGAATCCCACTCCTGGGCATGTATACAGAAGGAACCCTACTTCAAAGTGACACCTGCACTCCAATGTTCATAGCAGCATGATTTACAATAGTTAAGATATGGAAACAGCCTAAATGTCCATCCACAGATGACTGGATAAAGAAGAGGTGGTATATTTATACCATGGAATACTATTCAGCCATAAAAACTGTCAACATAATGCCATTTGCAGCAATATGCATATTCCTGGGGAATGTCATTTTAAGTGAAGTAAGCCAGAAAGAGAAAGAAAAATACCATATGAGATCGCTCATATGTGGAATTAAAAAAAAGAAATAACATAAATACAAAACTGAAACAGACTCATAGACATAGAATATAAACTTGTGGTTGACAAGAGGGTGGGGGGTGGGAAGGGATAGACTGGGATTTCAAAATGTAGAATAGATAAACAAGATTGTATTGTGTAGCACAGGGAAATATATACAAGATTTTGTGGTAGCTCACAGTGAAAAAAAATGTGATGATGAATATATGCATGTTCATTTATAACTGAAAAATTGTGCTCTACACTGGAATTTGACACAGCATTGTAAAATGACTACAACTCAATAAAAAATGTTAAAAAAGAATATATTGAAACATACATAGGCAATATTCAATGGGTTCTAAGAAATGGTTACTTAAACCACTATGCTTAGTATTATCACATGAATTTTTTGTGTTTTTTATCTTAACTTCTGTATGAATACATGAATATAGTAGTCTGTTCTTAAGAAGACACAGAATTGTTTAATTTAACAATAATTAGAAGTCAAGAACCAAGTCACGGGGTTCTGTCTGTCTGGTTTAATAGTTTTATTCCAACAAATATAACAGTGCTTGGCACAGTAAGTCCTCAAAAATCTTTGCAAAAAAAAAAAAAAACATTCAGGCAAGGGGGGAGGGTAGCTCAAAGCAGTAGAGCACATGCTTAACATGCACAAAGTCCTGGGTTCAATTCCTAGTACTTCATTTAAAAAAGTAAATAAATAAATAAACTTAATTACGTACCCCCCAAAAAAACTTAAAAAAAAGAATTAAAAAAATAACAAATAAAAATAATTTAAAAATCATTCAGACAGGCTAGACTGAGGTAAGAAAGAGGGGAGGTAAGAAGCAGGAAGATCAGTTAGAAGTCTGTTTCAGTAATCTAGGTTACAGATGATAGTGGTTTGCAATAGGGTAGTAATTATGAAGGCCACAAGAATTTGTCAGATTCTGGATATATTCTGAGGGTAGAGTCAACATGAATTGCTAACAACTTAGATATGGGATATGAGAAAATGAAGTCAGGGATGACTACTCTGATCAATTGGAAGGATGAAATTTGTTTAGATGGGGAAAGCTTTGAGAGAGCAGATCTCAGGAAGGAAGACAAGGGTTCAATTTTGAAGTTGAGTTTGAGATACCTCACAGACATTCATGTGATGATGCCAAGTGGGTTGCTGAATATAGAAGGATGGAGCTAAAAGATAGGCCCCGAGATGGAAATTTGGATTCATTACCCTACAGATGAAATTTAAAGCCATGAGACTTGATGGAATCACTTAGGGAAAGAATGTTATAGAAAAGAAGTCCATGGATATCAAGGGCACTTACACATGTAAATGAAATGAGACAGAAACTAGCAAATGAAACTATGAAGGAGTCAAAAGTATCATAAACATTTTCAGTCTAAATAAATGGTCATACTTTTTTATGTTGTATGGGAGTATCTCTAAAATCTAGAAATAATGTGTCAGATAGGATGGCAGGAACACAAGTAACTGGTAATGTCCCAAAACAAAATCCAAAAAATAACTTCAACTAATCAAAAATTTGACATAAAATTTTTCAAATCCAATATATGTTGAACCCAATTCTTGTCAGCACCTCATAAACCGATGACTTATTATTTAAATAACAAAAAATTGACCAGCATACTTATTAGAGACAAATAGGAGTGATTATCTCATCCACAAAAGCGGTCTCTTTGACCAAAATAAAAGACAGTTTCAGTAGGGTTTCTCAGTTTTGCTATCAACACAAAAAAGAGGACAAAGTTCTTTAGGAAGTCCAGGACTTTCACTACCAACATCTGGTAAAAACACTACATGGACAAGTATTTAAAAGAAGTCAACGTAGTGTATATCAAACATCAAGTTGAAATAGGAAGTCAATGAAACTAAGAATAAAAATTTCCATAACATTAAATTACACACACAGACAAATACAATAAATCTGACTGGAAAATGTTTTGCAGTAAATATTAACACAAGTATGCCAATATTCAAGTTAGAACCTGTCTATATCCTGCCTTAAAAGTATTAGTATTATTCCTTAAGACAATTATAAGTCTCCCTTCTTCACAAATATGAATGAGATAAAAAGATGTGTCACGTTGTACTTGAAAAAATTTTTCAACGAACTTTTTGCTTATATCTAAAGGGAATATATTTATATGAAAAAGGAGCTTTAAAAAAATACCTGTCTGGATGGGAGAGTATAGCTCAGTGGTAGAGTGTGTGCTTTGCATGCACAAGGTCCTGGGTTCAATCCCCAGTGCCTCCGTTAAAATAAAGAAATAAGTAAATAAATAAACCTAATTACTTCCTACTTCAAAAAAAAAAAAACACAAAAAAACCTGTCTATAAGGTAGGAACAAAGCCCTTAAAAGATCAACATTTTTCTGTTGCCATTCTTTATATTATCCACACAGTGTAACTAAAAACAAGAGAATTCTCATCCTTATTACTTATATTAGAGGTATCTTTTTATTTTTCTTACCTGTATGGAAGTAATAGAAGCTGAATGTCCCTGAAGGACTGCAACTGGTGCACAAGTTCGAAGACACCACACTCTTACAACCTTATCACAGCTGCCTGCGGCAATGAGGGTGTTTTCGTAGTTAACAGCCATGTCAGAAATTTCAGCAGAGTGCCCTCTAAGTGTAGCAAGGAGGCGTCCATCGTCTGTTGCCCAAATTTTCACCAAACAGTCATCTGAACCCTATAATAACAACAGAAGGACAGAAGAATTTAATGAAGTAGAAATTTGCCCCCTTTCCCCCTCACTCGGAAAAAAAACCCCAAAAAGACAAAGGGGGAATTTGATTAAGTTACTTCTAAGCCTTTACATTTTAGTCTCTTTTCTTCATATAATATGGATCTAGTAGCAAATACAAAAATGTCCAAAAGATAGCACTCACAAAGCACTGTCCAAACTGATAATGGTATATGTGAAGAACTCCTCAAAACTACTAGCAATTCTGACAACTCAAAATATTTTAACTTACTTCTAAGTGATTTGGCATTAAGTGTCTCTGCCATTATTTTGATCCTTACACCTGATAGCATTTTTTTCTTAATTGCTTTAATATTTTTTCTCTACAAATACTTAAAACTTTAACCTAAAGTCCACATGCATTTCTCAGTAAATGAGGCTTTGTTAATAATCTTTGGTGAGAATATGTTGAATTTCCTATTGAGAATTTCAAAAGAGAGCTTTAAAATAGTAAAAAATCAATTCAATATGTGGTAGATGAACTATTTAATAATTATCTGTTTATTGAAAAAAAGAAAATCATCATCATCATCAACATCCAAATACTTACGTGATGCATTTGGAGTCATGAAAATGTCAATGGAAGAGTCTACAATGAACTCCAAAAGAAAATTATGCCATTACCTATACTTCTATGTTAACTTAGTACTGAAGCAATAAGATTAAGCCTTTACTTGGTAATATTAGTGTATTATAATTTTGTACTCAAAAGCACATAATATCCAGTTAATAAAACTCCAATTTTAAAAATAATTAGTATTGAATTCAAAGAAAACTATATACAATAACTATAATCTTCATTACTAACTGTGTGTAGTTCAACTATTTAACCATAAAGATGATGTAATTATTAATTAAGCAGAACTGACACCAATTATGCTGTGACAAATGAAAATGCATTTGAATAAATGTTCACTGAAATAGAATGAAATGAAATTGAGTAGATAAACTTGTTTCACATAAATTAATCACCTCAAGAATATAAGGCCTTCTCCAGATTTACTCTTTAAAAATTAGATTTCCCAAATGATAGAGCTTATTATAGTTAATCTGTTTAGTTATACAGAAAGAGAAAAGATTTTCAATTCCGACTCATCTTTTTTTACATTCATGTGTCTAAAAAGGATAAATTGCTCACAAAGCATAATTCAATGCCATAAAGCCTCACTTCAATTGTTGTAAATCTCTAATATGCTACAGTATCATAAATTTTAAACTCACTGTAAAAATTCTTCTCCCACTTCGGTCAAATGCTACACAGTAGACAGATGACAAGTGGCCTAGAATTCTCTTATGCATCTTAATGTGCTGGTAAGCAGATGAAGGGAAAATATGGCTGAAGCGACTACATCCGGTTAGTTGCCTGGCAGAGGTGATATTCACTGGAAAACATAAAACAGGAGATTCACTTCTTAAAATCTAAAAATGAAACCTACTTCATAAAGTTAAATCATGAATACTAAGATGAAACAAAACAGGGTACACAGACCACAGCAGTTCTACGCTGTGATAAGTCTAAATTCCATTATACATTTCACTAGTTTATGAACTCAAGTTCACTACCACAAAGCACTAAGAATACTCATCTTTTAAATCCCAGAAGTCTAATTTTCTGTTTGCCTTACTAGGGTTTCTCAAGTACATTCCCATTTCTTGGTACATTATAGTCAAAGACACTGTCACTTTAAACACACAGGTAAATCTTACTATAACATGAAGGAATTTTATAATAAAGACTACATTTGGTTAAGTACAATACATCTTAAAACTTATATACTTATATAGGGAATTTTATGAACTCCTATCCTACCTCCTCACACCCATCAACCCCATATATAACTGCCCTTAAAATTTCAAGAGTAATACAAGTGCTTTATACAGAAAAAGAGAAAGCAGCCCATGATACCACACAGGTTTTCAGTAATAAACAACCCTTTCTAGGCTTGTCTATAGGTTCTCCCTCGTTTTGATTTCAAAAACTAGACTTGCACTCTAGCTATCAATGAACTTTTGAGGCTTTATCTTCTATGAAGTTGGCTTAGATTCTGCCTTCTTGTTTGTTTTGTATTCTTAATTTTCTAAAAAAAAAAAAAGGAAGAATAAAGCACATATCTGTACAATTCTTATCCAAATACCACCTGGATTCTACTCACCTCCCTAAAATGAAGATGCTGTGACCTATGTAAAGATAAACAAGTACCCACCTGCTCTGTGAAATTACTCTAGTCTTCCGTTATACACTGAAAATATTTAACATCCCATCTACTACATTTTAATCAAAATATAGGAGACTTATAAATTCAAAGTGACCTTAAAGCAAGGCAAAATTTTATCATATTGCCTAAATAATATAGCATAAACAATAACAGCTTTATGTTGAAGCAAGGCAAACTTAAGGCAAGAATTCAGTTGTAGCTAGATTAGTACAATTAGAACCATGTCACAATAAAAAAAATGAAACCTATTAACACCTCAATCTTAAGAGCAATGAAGTCTTTTTCAAGCAAAGGTCAATACACTGGCCATTTTTAACTTACAAAGTGACAAAAATGAATGATCAATAGCAAAATCCAATTTTGAATGCAAGTCATAAGAACGTATTAGAGATCTGAGTATGTTGAGATGTTGAGTAAATAATGGTGGAAAATCCATAAGCATCAGTACTAGGTAAGAGGAATTCTTTCTGGCAGTTGCTTCCCATTCCAACCTCTAAAAATGTCCACAACTCTAAGATGGGAAAAGTAGGCACCATAACTTTCATACTTTAGTAATCTTCCTTCTCCAGTCAAACATTTCTTACTGCACTGAGTTCCTTAAAACAATCCACCATTACTTCTACTTTGCTTTCTTATGTTCATACTTTGTAAGTAAATAGAGGAAAAGGTGTTTAAAGAAGAATTTCTCAACCTTGGAACTACTGGCCTCTGGAACTTGGACCCTGAATAGCCAAAACAATCTTAAGAAAGAAGAACAGAACTCAAGGAATCACACTCCCTAAATTCAGACTATTCTACAAAGCTACAGTCATCAAAACAGTATGGTACTGGCAAATAGATCAACAGAACAAGAAAACAAGCCAAGAAATAAACCCACACACATAGTCAATTACTCTATGACAAAGGAGGCAAGAGTATACAATGGAGAAAAGACAGTCCTTCAATAAGTGGTGTTGGGAAAACTGGACAACTACTTGTAAAATAAAATTAGAACATTATCTAACACCATATACAAAAATAAATTCAAATGGATTAAAGACCTAAATGTAAGACCAGACACTATAAAACTCCTAGAGGAAAACATGAGCAGAGCACTTGAAAATAAATTGCAGCCAATATTTTTTTGGATCCATCTCCTAGAGTAAAGGAATAAAAGCAAAAATAAACAAATGTGGAACCTAAACAAACTAAAAAGGTTTGCACAGCAAAGGAAACCATCAACAAAATGAAATGACAACCGACTCAATGGGAGAAAATAGTTGCAAATGATATTACCAACACGGGATTAATATCCAACATATATAAACAGCTCATACAACCCACATCAATAAAATAAACCACCCAACTGAAAAATGGGCAGAAGACCTAAAGAGACATTTCTTCGAAGACATACAGATGGCCAACAGGTACATTAAAAGATGCTCAATACTGCTAATCATCAGGGGAAATGCAAATCAAAACCACAATGAAATACCACTTCACATCTGTCAGAATGGCTATCATCAAAAAGAACACAAATAAAAAATGTTGGCAAGGATGTGGAAAAAAAAAAGTACCCCTGTACACTGTTGGTGGAAATGTAAATTGGTCCAGCCAATAAGTTCCAGATATCTAATGCACAGTATAGTGAAAATAGACAACAATATTGTTTTATAATCATCAAACTTGCTAAGAGACTAGAACTTAATTATTCCAACCACTAAAATGAAATTATAATTATGTAATGTGATACAGGTGCTAATTATCACTACAATGGAAATCGTATTACAATATGTAAATGTTATCAAATTAACAAGTTGTATAGCCTTAAATTTATACAATATTATATGTAAAATATATTTCAATTAAAATGTACACTAAAAAGGCTCTTTTTTTGTAAAAAGCATAGGCTCAAACAAGCATTTGATTCAACCACATGAAGAGACATTTGTCTACAGGTACAATTAGAAATTTAATATTTCTACTAATTTTCTGTCATGTGAAATTTTTCATTGAAATTTACATTTAAAAGGTAACTGATCTTTGTGCTGTTTAATCCTAGACATAGGAAATGCAGAAAAGCTACCTTTGGGTGTAAGAAAATGCAAACCTGCCATCTGTGACAATATGGCTGAACTTGGCGGACAGTATGCTAAGGGAAATAAACCAGACAGAGCAGGACAAATACCGCATGATTTCACTTATATGCAGAATCTTAAAAAAAAAATATTAGTTGAATTCATAGTAACAATAAGTAGAATGGCGATTGCGAGAGACTGGGGTGTAGGGGGTGGGAGAAGATACTGTCAAAAAGTACATTCAGTTTTAAGATGAAAACATTCTGTAGACTTAATATACAGCTTAGCTACTATAGTTAATAATAATCTATTATATACTTGAAATTTGTTAAGAAAGTAGATCTTACGTGTTCTTATTGTACATACACACAAAAAAATGGTAACATGATAGGTAATGGACATGTTAATATTTTATTGTGGTAATCTTTTACATCGTAGACATATATCAAAACATCACATTGTACGACTTAAATGTACATAATTTGTATTTGTCAAAAATAAATAAATAAAAAGGAAAAAATGCAAACCAACACCAGTGAAGATTCTGAGAGGCTAATCACCATTTCTGAGGCCCTAGAAAGTAGTCTACAAGAAACAATGTTTTGCCTTTCTCTTTGAACTAGTGTCTGTTACAGAATCATGCTAGAGCCTGAAGGGACTTTAAAGATTAATTTTTAGTTCAACCACTCATTATACATATAAATAAACTACAATCCAGGTTGGTGAAGCAAGTTTTCTAAAGTAATACAGGTGATAACTAATAGAGAAGGAAGGTGCTTGAACTTGGGTACAGTGTCCTTTTTCTTACACCACAGCTGCCTCTCAGTTAGTGCTTTATGTTTAAATATATCAGCAATGTTTACTTCCCACCAAATAAAAGATACTGAGCTCAACTCCTTGTTTTTTTGGGTATCAAGTCACTAATCAATACAAAGAGGTAAATCATGAGGACATGTGTTTGAGGGGCAAGGAGGGCAGGGCAAAGGACATATACAATAGTAATCCTGTGGGAAAGTAGCTCAACAGGTGCTGGGAGAGTTGGTTCTTTCTTTACCAATTCCTTCTATTTTGGCAGAGTGATGTACGTAAAAAGGCAACATAGTATCGAGAAAAGAACAAGTGGTTTAGCTTCTTCCTTATCTATGAAATCTATAAAACAGGCATAATACTACCTATCTTGAAAATTAAGTGAGATGAATTTTGAAAAATGTCCAGCACAGTAGGTTTAGATTCTATGAGGTTTGGTTCCTATTTCTCTTCCCTTTCTTTTCCTCTCTGCAATCTCAGTGCTCTCACATTCCAAAATGGATGGGGTGGAGGGAAGGGGAAAAGGTTTGGTTGGTATTAGATCAGTTAATCTAATGATAGTGATCTCTATGCTAAAGAAAGTAATAAAATATATAAAAAAAAATCATACTTTGCTGATCAGAGTTGACAAATAAATCCCTTATTATATAATAAAACTAAACACTTTTTAATACTTTTTATGTGCCAGGTACTATGTGAAGTACTTTATGTGTTTAACTTATTTAACCCTATGAAGTGAGTACTATTAATATCTACTTTTTAAATACATGGAAACTGAGGCATAAAGGGGTTAAATAATTTATCCAAGACCCCAAGCTTATTTAGTAAGCAGCAGAGCCAGGATCAAACCTAGGTAATCTGGCTTCAGAGGATGATCTCTTAACCAATATTATATAACAGCTTTTCTGAAAATGAGAGAAAAACAAATTTTAATTATCATTTGCCCCAATAGGTAAACTATGCTCTACTGACGACAATAGGTTTCACCCCAAACCTTAACTTCTAGCTCAAACCATCCCAGAACATAATTAGATCTGCCAAATCATCCAATCCCAAAACTACAATATAAAAAACCAAGATGGAGGATGTTTAAAAAGATTGAAAACTCTTAGAAATAATAGAGTTCAGTAAGGTAAAGGGAAATAAGATCAATGCACACAAATCAACTGTATTTCTATACACTAACAAATATGCAGAAACCAAAATTAAAAACACAATACCACTGATGGGGTAGGGCATTAAGAGGTATAAACTAGTATGTATGTATAAAACAAATAAGCTACAAAGATATATTGTACAGTACAGGAAATACAGCCAATATTTTATAGTAACTATAAATGGAGTATAATCTTTAAAAATTGTGAATCACTATGTTGTACACCTGAAATATATAATATTGTAAATCAACTACACCTTGATAAAAATAAATAAAGCATGAAAAAAACCACACAGAATACCATTTACAATCACTCCAAAAATTAAATACTTGTATATATTTTTAACAAAACATGTACAACATCTGTATGCTGTAATTATAAAATGCTGATGAAAGAAATCAAAGGAGACCTCAATATATGGAGACATACCAGGTTCATGGACTGGAAATCTCAACACAGTAAACATGTAAATTCTCCCAAACTGATTTATGGGCTTAATGCAATTCCTTTGAAAAGGTTTTACAGACATTGACAAGGTTATTCAAAAATTTACATGGAATGGCACTGACCCTAGAATGTTCAAAACAATCTTGACAAAGAATAAAGTGGGAGCGATTACGCTTTCCAATGTTAAGGCTTACTATGTAACTAAAGTAATCCAAACAATGCAGTACTGTAGAAGAGAAAAACACAGAGATCAACAGAACAGAACAGAGGACCAAGAAGTAGATCCACACAAATATTCTTAACTAATGTTTAGAAAAAGTGCAACTTAAATTCAATGGAGGAAGGATATCCTTTGAAACAAATGGTACTGGAGCAACTAGACACCCATACATAAAAAATAATGAACCTCCCCCTAAACTTCAAATTTTATAATTTAACTCAAAATGGATCAAAAATTAAATGTAAAAATGTAATACTATCAAGACAGGCAGAAAAAAGACACAAAAGAAAATCTTCAGGATCTGAGGCTAGGCAAAGAATTTTTAGGCTTAACAACAAATTCTGATATTTAAAAGGTAGAAAAGATATAGTAGATGTCATCAAAATTGAAAACTTTTGGTCTGTGAAAGCCTATGTGAAGAAGATGAAAAGGCAAGAAACAGAGAATGAGAAAATATTTGCAAATGACAGACATAGCCAAAAAAGGACTAGTATCTAGAATATATAAAGAACTCTTAAAGCTCAACAATAAAGAAGAATCCAATCAGAAAGTGAGTGAAAGAAACGAACAGACATTTCATCAAAGAGGATATATATACAGTAAATAAGCACAAGGGAAAGATGTTGAATTATCAGTAGCTATCAGGGAAATGCAAATTAAAACTACAATGATACATCACACTACATACCGATGAAAACAGTTAAAATATCATGACAATACTAAATGCTAAAGATATAGAAAAACTGGATAACTCATATATTGCTGGTGGAAACATAAGGTTCTACAGGCACTCTGGAAAACAGTTTATTTAGCATTTTCCAAAAAAACTAAACAGGCAGTTATCATATGATCCACAATTGTTTTCTTGGGCTTTTATCCCAGATAAATGAAAGCTTATGTTCACACACACACACACACCCCCCAAAACAAAAACTAAAAAACAAAAAACAAAAACTTCTCCATGAATGTTCATAGCAGCTTAATTTGTAATATTCAAAAGCTGAAAACAACTCAGATGTCCTTCAATTGGTGAATGGTCAAACTGTGGTATAACCATACCACAGAATACCACCCAGCAATAAAAAGGAATGAATATTGACATATTCAACAACTTAGTTGACAAGACTGGGACTGGAGTCAGGCAGGAATTGGGTAGTTGTGGTTATATAAATCTTGTATGTCCCATATCTAACCAAACTGTACTAGTAATCTCACCTCCAAAATTTTACTTTAATCAATCTAGTTATCTCCGTTTCTATTGCTAGTGCCCCCACACTCATCATCTCCTGTCTAGATCTGCAGTAACAGCCTTCCCTCTGGTTTTCCTGCCTGCCTCCTCCAGTCTCTTATCTTCTCCAATTTACCCTATACTCTGCCACCTGAGATATTTTTTTAAAGTAAAAATCCAATAACAAAATTTTCCTATTCAAAAGTACCCAATGATTCTTCAGTAACTATAGGATAAACTCTAAATTCATTAGTGTAGAACAGGAGTTGGCAAACTAGGTTCCATGGACCAAATTCAGCCTATCACCTGTTTTTTGCAAATACAGTTTTATTAGAAAACAACCATGCTCATTCATTTATATATTATCTAGGGCTGTTTTTACACTACCACAGAGTTGAGTAATTGCAACAGAGAGCAAATGATCCAGAAAGCCAAAAAATTTTACTATCTCACCCTTTATCCAAAAGTTGTGCTGACTCCTGGCACGGACAGCTCAGAATAATTGGGCCCCAACTTCCCTTTCTAGTCTCATCTCATCACAAACTCTAGGCTCTTGTTATAGCAAACAAGCAATTATCTTCTTAACAAAACCACTACTCATTTTTTAAGGGACTGTACTTGATAATAGTTGGACCTCCAAGTATATTGAATAAAATGATATCATTTACCAATTCCCACCATATTCTCTTATGTCTTATTTAAAACACACATAACAATGTGAAAACTATGATTCTAAACATAAATCAGAGGCTGGAAACTATCTGGGAAAGTGATAACAAATATGAGTAGTATACATAGAGCACCTACCTTTGTTTACAAGAGGTTCCATTATGGCAACTAGGAAATATATATTACTTATTTGCTGAGAATTTTGTGGAAAGGGGACTGGATTTGAAGACAAAGAACAGGTCCTGAGACTTAAGTTTAGATACTAAAATAGCATCCCACTACAGTTTCATGTGAGCTAGATAATCTTTTCATTATGATAACTTGAATAATAGATCTTTCATCTTCGAGTCATCATTATCACTATCAACATTATTATCAGCATATGTGACCCAATATCATACTTACAAGTTACATTTGCACAACATCTTAAGCTTATAAAGTAATTTCATAGACATCTCATTTGAGTTCACAGTAATCCTATAAGATTTGAAGGCAAGCATTTTCTTCTATTTGTAAATAAGGAAATTAAAGACCAAAGAAACCAAGTGTCTTGCCTAACATCACAGAGCCAATAAATGGCAGAGCCTTGGTTCCATCCAGGTCTCTTGACTCTAGTTCAGTAGTCTTCCTACTTTTCAATGCTGTCTATTTAATGCCATTATAGAAAATACAATCTACTATGAGCCTGAAATAAGAAATAATGTTAACATCAAAAATTCTACAATATATTCCTCAATCTTCCCTCTGACCACAAAAGACACTGAACAAAGTCAGCAAGGACTCTGGTGTCTAATAAACTAGGTTTTATTGGAACGTTTATCAGGATCTAAAGAGTATTCTGAGATGGTCACATCAGAGTTGTTAGACCACTCTTCTATTCTATTCATTGTCTATTTACAGTGAAGAAAAATCTGTTTGTTTTAAAATTATTTTACACAGGCATGGAATTTTGAACTGGTGTCAGAAAATGTTTCTAGACTAAAACAATGGATTTTCAATTTAACAGACTAAGAACATCCAGAAAAACCCTTAAACACAATAACAAATTGTTCTATGTTGACCATGTGCTTTTAAAAGATTTATAAGAACACATGCTGAAAGAATCAAAACCTATCCTGGACTGAAAGAGTAAATATCAGCTAGGATTGAAAAAGAAAAAAGAAGCCCTGCAATTAATCAGGCTGGGAGGACAGACACAGATAAAGCCAGCTGCTAAGTTAACAGGAAACACTGTTTTTCCCAAGGTCATGAAGCAGTTGTAAAATATCATTAACATCCCCTTCTTTGGGTGATTACTGCTTTCTTACCAATGATGCCCCCATCCTCACTTTGCTATTTTCATTTATTACTGGAGAGAGATGCCCAATTCCTAAATCAGCTGCTTCATGACAGCACCCAATCCCAAGGTAATTCCCACTTCTCTCAATCTGCCTCAGAAGCAGCCAACAATCCAGAACTAATTCTGGCTTCCATCAGACCATTCTGAGAATTCTTCGGTGGTAAGCCAAAACTTAAAAAAGACACTTTCCTCCTCCCTGTTATCCAGAGGCCTTCCATGGTCCTTAGGAGTACAGTCCCTCACTATGAGTCAATAAATCTTATTTTGTCACACTATAGGCTTGTTCCTGGTGGTCTCTACTTGATGAGGCTTTAACAAGGTAAATTATTTTCAATAACCCTACATATTCTGCAGTTTAGTACAGACAATTGTCCTCCTCCCTCCAAAAAAAAAAAAAAAAAAAACGCCTTGAACCTAAACCAGAAAATCACTAACCACAAGAAACTTTAACTGTCAATAAAGATGAATAACTCACTGAATTCTACTGCTTATGTCACAATAAATATCTGATCAATGATGCTATGAGATAATAGTACTTAACGAAAGCCAGGTAACTACCACATCTGCTGGGAAAAAGAGTATACCATCAACTTGGCATCAAGCTCCAGATAAAAACCAGAAGTGTACTAGTTGGTGATATTATTTGATTTTTAGTACAAATGAGTCATACAACTCTTGAGCAATTTTATCTGTCACCTATAATCTAATAATATGCTATATAAAGTGTTCATGAAACCCATGTATAATTTGCTAACTTCTAGTTTTTAAACTTTAATACAGATTATATTAAAAATAGAATACTTCTAATTCTTCTGTGAATGGCATTGAAAGACAAATTGAATTAATTGTTTTAAATATAGATCAAGGTAACTTCCTATCTATAGAAGCCATAAACAACCCAGAGTTTAAAGGTGCCTCTTTCCCAATAACACTTTGGAAATAGCAGTTCTAGCTATTTTAAAGAATAATCTCAACCCAACTTTGCTAGGCCAGCCTTACAATTGGAATGAGGGACAAAGGACATTATTACCAAAAGTATGTTCTAATATGATGTCTATAACATCTAGAAGAAATGTTTTAAAATCCACTAAAACAAATTCATAACAATAAAGCAAAGTTTTGACTAAGAAATAGTAGCTACACAGGTACTGCAAAGACAAACCTCAGGAATGTGGGGTTGAGGTAGAGGATGAAACAGGGAGAGGAGTGTTTCAGAAAAAGCTTAAGACAATCAAAAACAGTACCAGGCTCAACCAATAACTGCTAACCAAATAAAAGTCTTCAGGCTGTATACACACAAAGCAGAAAAGACTATTGTTCACAGATCAGGCTTCTTACACCATACTCATTACCATCAATATCATCTTTAAAAACAAATGTTTTTTCAGGAAATAAGCTGTATTTAAAGAGGGCTAAAATATTCTTGGACTAGTCTTTTCTCTTCTACAAAAAGTCAATTGATCAACACCTGTAGTTTTATTTTTTTTATTTTAATCAGAAAGCAGAGTAGTAGCATATGTACAATTTTCTAATTGGTTAAAATGCAGTTGAACATATCAATCAGCTCTATGAGTAGAGAGGACAATAGCAGACCAAGAAAATACTGTACCAAGAACACTGGAAATTCACCCATGAAATTCAGTGTCAATTCTAGATTTATAATGACTAGTAGTGCCTTCTGTGTGAAGCTTGGTTTGGAATTTCCCCAAAAGGCTCTAGCAACAAATTAATATAAAGTCTTGAAAGAAGCCAGGAAAAGAGCAAAATTAATTTTAGTAAAACCTGAAAACTGTAGTAAAAGCACAACAGAATTATTTCTTTCATAGATTTGATGCTACTATGAATCAAATTATGTCTCTGAAAACTTAACCACACAGAGTAACAACTTTACAGTGTTTAAGGCTGATGCCATTCCCACCCCATAACACCCATCCACAGTATAATTTAAACAAAACTAGTAAGTCCTACAGGCTATTGATATTCATGGTCACTGAATGTCCTATTGCTAGGATAATATCAAGTAAGATATGGCAAAAAAACAGTATTTCTAATTCCGTTCAGCCTGTCTAAAGCTCACTTAATATAATTTAGGAATAAAGATTCTAAATTTTTATTTTACTATCTTCTTCTAAACCATTTAACTCAATTTGGTTATTACACACAGACATTTTAGACTGCTTTTTCCTCCAACTAAACAAATCTGGAACTGTTTTACAGCTTCCTTTTGGAAACTATAAATATAAAGTTCTCTTTCTATAAGGTATTGAGTAAAATGTATAGAACAAATACTAAAAGTTCCTTTTAAAATACGTTGCTGCATATTTAAAGAAAAAACTAAAGAAATAACAAAGAGTAATGAGGGAAGAAAAAATGTTCATAATAGTTATGTTCATATAATAATGTTCATAATTAAACAGAAAAATTTTTTCTCATTACATTTTACATCATGATACTAAGACATATAATACAATCTGTTTTCTTTCAAATAAAGAAACTAAAATTATTAATCCTAATATGAATACAATAATGATTCCAAAAATGGATACAAGGGGCTAGAAACTCATATGAACTATATAAAACCATATAAATGACTTTAAAAGGGATGCTTCCGTTTCCATGTGGCAGTAATTATAGCACTTCCATTCATTTAATATTTAGTGAGCACTCACAATTTAGCACATACAAAAGACGCTGAGTTTATATTTCAGTTCTAATTACTTGCAGGTGTGACAAGAATCCTTTGCTCCTCTCCAGATACAAAAAAAAGTAACAACTTTAGAAGTAACTTGCTTCATGCACAATTATCAAGTACAAAAAGGAGGAAAGTAGAGGGATGTAGAGAACAAAAAGCAAGGCCTGCCTGGCAAAAGTGTGATCCATGGGCAAGGGATGAGTATTACATAAAATTAGAGAGATGATGACAAATAGTTCTGGCGGAAACCCAGTCACTTCAGCCAAATAAAAAGTTTAAAAATTAGAGTACTTTCTTTCAATTTACATTTACAGATTAACAAGAGGCAGATTTTCCACCTCCCAGTGAATCCTGGCTTTAAGTGTGACATATAACAATACAATGGCCAGTAAGTCAAGAGCCAGTCAATGCTAAATGGAAGCTTATGGCAACATATACATATTAATTTGGCTGCAGTGTTAATGAAAGCCTCCTGAGCTTTATAAGGTATAAATTACAGGCCTACTATGTAAATTATAGGACACTGGTTATAGGACATTGCTATATGTCAATTGTACTAAAGATAAAAGGGGAAAAAAGGTTTAGAAAGTCTTATCGCAGCATATACTTAACTCAGTTTAGAAATACAAGCATGTACATTTGTTCCTTGCGTATAAGTTAGTCTCAAGCTAAAATGAACAAGCCATCATGCTGCCATTTCTACAGATAATTTTATGAAAACTGTTTAAAATGTGATAATTAGGACAATTTCTGAAACTTCTACCATGATAGGTAATAACTATAATACTAGTTCTTCCAAATATTCATTTCAAACAGACATGACACAAATTTTAAAAATTACTTCTGTACTGACAAACTAGCTCATAGCAGAGTTGTGTTTGTGTGAAATTTTAGTTTCAAATTTTACTGTAACTACTACAAAGTTTCCAAAACAACTACTAATTTTTAAAAGGATAAAGAATTAATATGTAGTGATTATAATGCAAGATCTCAAACAATATTACAAATATTAATTACATAGACCCCAGGATTTCTTTGAGTGGCATTAGGTATTAATATTGTTTTTAATTTAGTTCAATTTTATTCCTCTGAATTAATTTTAGCACAACATAAAACCAACTTGATCAGTCACGTATACAGCTAATGAAGTGACATGACTGGAGCTTAGACCTGTAATAATGTAAATATAGGCATCTTTGCTCCTGCCCTACAGGAATTTGGAAATTCACTCTTGGTAAACTTAAGTAAACATATATTTGAAGTATTACAGTTGTTGGTCTGGAGAATGGAATAGGGGAATTAACTCCCAAATTCCATCCCCATGCTCCCTTCCCTCCATTTCATTAAATTACTAAATATCATTGTTGATTAACTGCACAAAAGATGGGAACATTTGAATAAATAATCCAATATAGTGGAGAGTCGAAATAAGGCCAGAATTTTATTGGTTTTGGCCAAAAACAACTGTAAAATTTTCAATGGAAAGAAGTGGTACAATATGATCTTTAAAATGAGTTACTAAGATCACAATAGGAAAAGCTAAAGGTAGTTTCTAAGTACAAAAACAAGAAACATTCCAGGTTAAGTATATAAAGTGAATCATTAGTCAATATATTACTACCAAATTATGCACCTATCCAGAGGGCTGCTTACTGGTTCCCACATTGGTCTAAATCTGCACTGTATATTAGCCATATGTGGTTACTGAATGTCAAATTACTTAAAATTCTATAAAGTTAAAAATTTTATTCCTCAGATACAACAGCCACACGTGACTAGTAGCTACTGTTTTGGATAAATCCATTATCGCTGAAAGGTCTACTGAGTAGCACTATTCTACATAAAATACCAGTTAAATGAGCCCCAAGAAATAACTGGTACAATTTCATCATACTGAATAAAATTTCATATGTGGGATATATCTATTTATGATAAAAGCTCTACACAAAGTATGAACAAAAGGGAACATCTTCAACCTGATAAAGGGCACCTACAATCATACTTAATCATGAAAGATTGCCTGGTTTCCCTCTAACACCAGAAACAATGCAAGGATGTCCAGTCTGACCACATCAATTCATCACTGTACTTGAGGTATTAGCAGGACAATGCAAGAAAAAGCACCATAAGGCAGACAAGAACAGAAAGGAAAAAGTGAACCTGTCTTTATTTGCAGATAACATGACCATCTACATAGAGAATCCCAAAGAATCTCAAAAAAAAAAAAGCTATTATATCTAGTGAATTTAGCAATGTCAATATGCAAAAAAAGAAAAATCCTGTTTCTATTTACTATTAACAGCAACTGGAAACTGAAATTTTAAAATACACAATTTAAAATAGAATCAAGAATCTGTAAAATTCTTTGGGAAAAATTTCACAATAGATGTTCAAGACTTGTACACTGAAAACTAAAAAACACTCCTATAAGAAATTTAAAAAGACATAAATAAATGAAGGATTATACTATGTTCCTGGATTGGAAGGCCTAATGTTAAGATATACATTTTCCCCAAATTGATCTATAGAGTCAATGTAATCCCAAGCAAAATCCCAGTCGCTTTTTTTATTATCAAAATTGAGAACCTAATTCTAAAATTATACATTGCTGGTGGGAATACACAATGGGATAGCCACTTTTGAAATAATTTGGCACTATCTTAAAAAGTTAAACTTGCACTTATCATATGATTCAATAATCCACTACCTAGGTATTTACCCAAGAGAAAGGAAAACAGATGTTCATGCAACAATCTGTACAAGAATACTTATAGGCCTTTATTTATAATAGCCCAAATCTGAAACAACCCAAAGGTCCATCAACTGATGAATGGACAAACAGACTATAGTATATCCATACAACAGATTACTACTTGGTAATAAAAAGGCATAAACTCCTGATATGTGAAATGACACACATGAATCAAAAAAGAATTAGGTCTAAGTGGAATCAGACACACACAAAAGGCTACATACTGTATGATTTCATTTAGATGACATTTCTAAGTAAGTCTGAAGTACAGTGACAGAGAGACAGTAGTTTCCAGGGATAGAGGAATAGGGGATTGACTGCAATGAGGCATGAAATTTAGACGTTGATAAAAATGTCCCATACTTTTATTGTGCTAGTGGTTATACAAATGGATACATTTGTCAAAACTCATTGAACTGCACACTTTATAAATGGAAGAACTTTATTTTGTATGAATCACACACCATAATAAACTTGATTTAAAAAATAAAAGTAATGTGGCTAATCCTTTATCTTTGGAGTTCTGTAAGTATAGATCAATTATACCAAAGAACTATTGGTAACACCTGATGATGAAATGGTTTAGAAACAGACTGTTTGGAAGGCAAGCAGTACAAAGTACTCCAGTCACATACTTCTCTGGGCTTTGGGATTTTCTGCTGTAAACGAGTTTACAACCCAGTTTCCCAAATTTGTTCCTAGGAAACTTTCAGAATGTTACAGGTATTCTGGGAAAAGGGTTTCCACTGTCAAATTACTTAAAAAATACTCCCCATAAGGTGATTCACAGTGCATTTTAGCATATGAAAGCATCTGAGCAGTCCTACATGCATTTATTTCTTTCTATATTTTTTTGAACTCAGTGTTTCCCACATTTACTTGACAAAAGAACATTTTTATCAAGAAATAATGTTGCTGAAGTTCTTTCAAGTGCTAAAAATCTTTGACAAAACTTTAAAGAGTTACCTTCACGATTAAGTTTTATTTATACTGGGAAACTATAAAACTGATGGATTTTAAAGTAGCTACAGAGAGCTGTACCCCACAATGAAAAAACTGCCTCATATAACAAATTTTAAAAGACTTCCTGGGGGAAGGGTATAGTTCAGTGGTAGAGTGTGTGCTTTGCATGAATAAGGTCCTGGGTTCAATCCCCAGTACCTCCATTAAAAATAATAATAAAATATAAATGAACCTAATTCCCCCCCAAAAAATGCTTAAAAACAAGTAAATAATTTAAAAAAGATTTCCTATGCATCATATTTACTCTCCTAGTCAATTCCTCTGAGTTTTTATCAGCTTCTGAATTCTAAATATTTAAGTAAATCTTGACTAGTACATACTACATGAAAATATATCATGACTGAACTATCTCTATTCTAATAGCTCCTCCCCAAATAACATGTAAGATTTAAGAATGTGAAAGCATCGATGCCAGGGACACTGAAATTCCTAAACAATTACTATCATGTATAACAAAGTGATTGATTTTCTGGTCAAGATGGCAGAGTGGTAGGACTACGAGCTCGCCTCTCCTCTCGACTACAACAAAATCACAACTCATGGCTAAACAACCATCAAGAAAAAGACTGGAACTTAACAAAAAAGATCTTCTGCAATTGGAAACATAAACAGGGAACCACAGTAGGACCGTAGGAGGAACGTGCTCATGATATAATTGGGCTCCATACCCAATAGGTGGGCGGCCCACAAGCTGAAGAACAGTTAAGTCTCAGAGGCCCTCCCACAGGAGTGAGAGCTCTAAGCCCCACATCAGGATCCCCAGCCTGGAATTCCAGTACTTGGAGGAGGAGGAGACCCGAGGACATTTGGTTTTGAAGGCCAGTGGGGCCTAGCTCCAGGAGCCCCATGGGACTGGGAGAAACAGAGACTTCATTCTCTTAGGAAGCATACACAGAATCTCAAGGGCACCAGGTCCAAAGGCAGAGGCAGTGATTTCATAGGAACCTGGGCCAGAACTGACTGCTGGATTTGGAGGGTCTCCTGGGGATGTGGGGGACAGCAGTGGCTCACCCAGGGGACACAAATGATGGTGTTGGACATGCTGGGAGTATTCATCTACATGAGCTTCTCTGGAGGCTGACATCTTGATTGGATCATTAGCACCAAGACCCAGCCCCACCCAACAGCCTATAGGGAAGCCTCAGGCCAAACAACATACAGGGTGGGAACACAGCCACACCCATCAGCAGACTGCCTAAGCCACAAAGGCCTCTAGACAAGGCCCTACCCACCAGAGGTCCAGGATCAAGCTTCACCCAGCAGTAGGCAGGCACCAACTCCTCCTACCAGGAAATCTGCATAAGCCTCTAGTCCAGCCTCACCCACCAGGGGGAGATACTAGAAATAAGAAAACAACAATCCCAAAGCCTGTGGAAGAAATCCACAAACACATAAAAATATAGACAATATGAGGCAGCAAAGGAATATCTCTTAAGCCAAGGCACAAGAAAAAATCCCAGAATAAGAAATAAGTGATAAGGAGATAGGTACTTTAACTGAGAAAGAGTTTAAAGTAATGATGGCCAAGATGTTCAGAGAACTCAGGAGGAGTATAGATGCACAAAGTGAAGTTTTTAGCAAAGAGTTGGAAAATATAAAGAATACCCAGAGTTGAAAAGTAAAATCACTGAAATGAATAACACACTAGAAGGAAACAGGAATAGACTAAATGAGGCAGAAGAATGGATCAGTGAGCTAGAAGACAGATTAGTGGAAATCACTACTGCAGAACAGAAAAAAGAAAAAAGAATAAAAAGAAATGAGGATAGTTTAAGTGAACTCTGGGACAACATGAAACACTTATATTTGCATTATAGGGGTCCCAGAAGGGATGAGAGAGAGAAAGGACCTGAGAAAATTTTTGGAGAGATCATCAATGAAAACGTCCCCAACTTGGGAAAGAAAACAGTCACCCAAGTCCAAGAAGTGCAGACAGTACCACACAGGATCAACCCAAAGAGGAACACAGAAAGGCACATAGTCATAAAATTGACAACAATTAAGGATAAGGAGAAAATATTAAAATTAGCAAGAGAAAAGTAACAAATCACATACAAGGGAACTCCCATAAAGTTACCAGCTGATTTTTCAGCAGAAACTCTAGAAGCAAGAAGGGAGTGGCACGATATATGTATAGTGATGAAAGGGGAAAACTTAAAACCAAGAATACTCTATCCAGCAAGGCTCTTGTTCAGACCTGATGTAGAAACCAAAAGCTTCACAGATAAACAAAAGCTAAAAGATTTCAGCACTGTCAAACCAGCTTTACAACAAATGTTAAAAGACCTTCTCTAGTCATCAAGCCATAACAAAAGAGAACAAAAAGAAGAAAGAGGGAAAAAACAGACCTACAAAAGATTGCTTTGGCTGTTCAACATCTTATGTGGTTCCTTATAAATTTTGGAATACAATTTTGTTCTAGTTCTGTGAGGAATCTCATATTTTGACAGAGGTTGCACTGGATCTGTGGATTGCTTTGGGTAGTGTGGCCATTTTGATAGTGTTGATTCTTCCAATCCAAGAGCACAAGAAATCTTTCTATTTCTTTGTGTCATTTTGGTTTTCAGAGTATAGGTAACCTCCTTGGTTAAGTTTATTTCTAGGTATTTTAATGCTTTTGATATAATGGAAATGTTTCTGCCGGTTATAATATTCTGGTTTTTAAAGTGACAAAAAAAAGTGAAGGGCCACAAATGGCAAAATATCCTTCTTTCTTATGGGTGAGTTGTACTACATTTTATATATATATATATATACTGTATGTATATATATATATATATATATATATATATACACACACACACACACACACATACACACACACTGCATCTTCATTATCTATTCAAATATTGATGTACACTTAGGATGCTTCCATATTTTATCAATTATAAATAATGCTGCTATTAATAATAGGGTGTATGTATGTTTTTGAAATAAATGTTATTTTCTGGTTGGCTTTATTCCTTTGATAACAATGTAAGTTTACAAAGCTAAAGTTCTAAACATTCTTCAAAACAATGAACAGTACATATATGTAAATTAAAATATATATGTGCAGCAAAAAAAAAAATGAGCTATCAAGCCATGAAAGACATGGAAGAAATTTAAAAGACATATTACTAAATGAAAGAAGGCAGTCTGAAAAGGCTACAAACTGTATGATCCCAAACAAATGACATTCTGGAAAAGGCAAAGCTATAAAAACCATAAAAAGATTGTGGTTTCCAGGAGTTTGGGGAGAGGGAGGGAGGGAGAAATAAATCGATGGAGCATAAGGGATTTTCAGGGCAATGAAATTACTCTGTATGATACTATAGTTGTAGCTACATGTCATTATGCATTTGTCAAAACCCAGAGAATGTACAACATCAAGAGTGAACCCCAATGCAAACTATGAGTTCGGTTGATAATAATGTTTCCATGTTGGTTCATCGACTGTACCAAATATGGCACACTGATGAGGGATGTTGAGGGTAGGGGAGTATATATATGTGGATGGGGAGGGCTATGTACAAACTCTGTATTTTCTGCTCTATTCTGCTGAATCTGAAACTGCTCTAAAAAATAGCCTATTAATAAAAAAAATTGATTAAGTCAGAATGTAAAGCATTTACTGTACAAAACCAGTAGAGTTTGAATGTATATGCATAGTAGAAAGAATTTTTGAAAAGAAAAGGAAAGAGTAAAGAAAGATTGAAAACCTAATACTGTAAAGGCTGCTCTTTAGCACTTCACATGTGACCCCTGAAGGAGTATAAAGCATTACAAGTAATGTTGAAGGATGCCAAGACGGTGGAGTAGAAGGATGCTCATAGCTTACCCTCTCCCAAAAATACACCAAAACTCACATCCACAGACTCACTCAGCCAACCAGAGCACCTGCCTAACTCCAATAGAACATCGCCCTCTTAAAAAGATAAACACGCCAAAAATCTGGTAAAAGAAAAGGAAAAAAGAAAGAAGAAAAGGCAAAACAGTGTGGGACAGGTCCCACGGGAAGGGAGCGGCAAAGGAGGAATAGCGCTCATTCACTGGGTCTCTCCCTGTCGAACGGAGAGGCCAGTGAGACAGAGGGGGAGCCTCTGAGGCTCAGATCTGTACAGAGCACCCCTTGACCAACAGAACTAAGTTAAATGGGCACAGAGGTTCCCTGCAACACCCAGCCCGAGACGCAAGCCAGCAGCTGGGGAAATGGGACAGGCTGCCCGAGCCGGGCAGAGGACTGGGGCTGCTGCACTGTTGCAGCCCCAGGGTACTGCAGGGTGCTGCGCGCTGTGGATGAGTGAGTACACAGGGCAAAACAATCTGGGCCCTCCATAAAACAACACGGCTGATGTGCCCTGGGGGAAAGGGTGACATACCCCCATCTCTAGAAACACACTGAAAATTTTCGGGAGAAGAGAGGCAGGGCTCAGGCACAGCTGCCATATCCTTCAGCACTTAGAACCCAAGCAGGGTCGGGGTCGAAACCTGAATCCATCCCTTAGGGCTTAGCAGTCTCAAAGGCCAAATGAAGACTTGTTTACAGCAAGAGGCAGATAGGATCTTTCTGCCATGGTACCTCAGAGAACTCACGCAACCAAGACAAACAAGGAGCTGAGTTTTGGCACAGAGCAGGGGTGGGGCTGTTCCGTGGTCTTCCCTGAGCCCACCTACGGAACACTGATCATTGGCAGAGTGGGCAGCTGCACAGAGCAGGGGAGCAACCTGAGCCGGGAGAGGGTAGGTGGACACCCGCCTTCCTGGCAGGAATGCAGCACCTGACCTCGGTGCTAGGAGGCGGGCACCTTCCCCGAGCTCATTATCTGCCTGCAACATTGAGAGGGGGAATGACCTGCCTGCCCACCACGAAGGAAAGCAGCACCTGACCACAGTGTTGGGAGGGGTTGTGATCTGCTTCCCGACAGGCACTGGGAGCAGTACAGATGAGGGATACCAACAGAGGACCTCTGGAAACAGCAAGCTGAGTTAGCAAAACAGGGCGAAAACAGAAAGACTTCTCGATAAAATCATTAAGAGCACACAGTCTCCATGAAACATCTCACCATTTTTTTTAATCTTTTTTTATCTGTTCTATTTTCTATTACCTTTTTAATTTTTACTTTTTAAACACTTATATATGCTTCCAGTTTTAATCCCTTTAAAATTTTTCTTTTCAAATATTTTTATTATTGTTGTTTTTTAAAAACCACCTCATTACATTTTTATTACTCTTGGTTTTGATGTCCTCTTATTGATTATACACAGGATTCAAAATTTTTTTTGCTCTTTTCTCCTTTTCTAAATGGTTTAAAAGACGTCTCAACTCGAATGCTATTCTGCTTCAACTTGCTCTTCTATTTTTGATTATATACTGTTTTCAAACCTTTTTTCCCCTCTCTTCTTTTAAAATTATCCTTTCATTTTATCTTTTCTACTTTCTAGTACCTCTTTGTTACTTTTTGAACAATTGTATATACTCCTAGTTTTAATCACTTTAATATTTTTCTTTTAAAGTATTATTATTATTATTCTTAAAAATCCACCTGATTTCATTTTCATTTCTTTTGGTTTTGATCTCCTGTTATTGATTATACACAGGATTCAAATACTGTTTTGGGCTTTTTCCTTTTTTAAAAGTTTTTACAAAGACATCTCAACTCGACTGCTAGTTTGATTCAAATTGCTCCTCTATTATTGATTATAAACTGTTTTCAAACCTTTTTACTCCCTTCTATTAAAATTCTCTTTCTCTTTTTTTTAAGTTTTATTCCCGCATAAGCGATAGATACATAAATAAATAAACTCCTTAAGGACCAAAATAGATAACTGATACTCCAAAAGCCAAAGTGCCAGAGAGATATGAGCAATATGAAGAAGCAGAGGAACCACTCCCAATTAGAAGAGCAAGAGAAATCCCCAGAAAGAACAATCAAAGAAATAGACACTGATGGCCTACTAGATCAAGATTTCAAAAAAGGACTGATCAAAGTACAGATGGAACTAAAACAGATAGTATTTAGAGATATAAAATATGTCAAAAATGAAATTGAAGATATAAAGAAGACCCAAGTAGAATTGGTAAACTCATTGGCTGAGTTAGAGCTGATCTAAAGGCTGTACAAAGCAGACTAGAAATGCAGAGGAATGAATAAGTGACACAGAAGAAAGGACAACATAAAGCACTCAATCAGAACAGCTGAGAGAAAAACAAATATAAACCAATGAAAACAGTATAAAGGACCTATGGGATAATATAAAGCATGCCAATTTACGCATAATAGGGGTTCCAGAAGGGGAAGAAAACTCAAAGGGGATTGAAAAGGTATTTGAAGAAATCACAACTGAAAACCTGCCAAACTTAAAGAAGGAATCAGATATCCAAGTACAGGAAGCTCAGAGGGTCCCAAACAGAAGGAATCCAAACAGACCCACACCAAGACATATCATAATCAAGATGGCCATAGTCAAGAATAAAGAAATGATCCTAAAGGCAGCAAGAGACAAACAAAGAGTGAGTTACAAGGGAACCCCCATAAGGCTCTCAGCTGATTACTCTACACAAACACTACAGGCCAGAAGGGAGTGGCAAGATATATTCAAACTCCTGAATGAAAAGAAGATGCAGCCTAGGATACTTTATCCAGCAAGGCTATCTTTTAGAATAGGAGAGATAAAGAATTTCACAAACAAGTAAAAACTAAAAGAGTTTAGCAACACCAAACCCATGCTAAAAGAAATATTGAAAGATCTACTCTAAATAGAAAAGAAGCAGGATGCTATACATCGGAAAAACTTATAACTGGAAAGGTGATAACTACAATGAATTACAAATAGAATAAACATGATATTGTAAACAAAGATATCTAAATCATTAAGGGCGGGAGGGGAAGCAAGAAAAAATACAGTAACTTTTTTTCCTTCTTTTTAAAATTTTTTTGTTCTCAATAGGATGGGTCTGAGATTATACTACTATCTAATAAAAAACTTCTAGTAACGGGCCAATAGATTTACAAAAAAGGGTAACCACAAGCAAAAACTTAAAGTCACTCACAAATACTAAAAAAAAATTAATGATAATACTAAGGAAAATGACCAAACCACAAAAAGGAAGAAAGAATAAAGAAGAAATACCAAACAAACTGCAAAAGTAAGTTCAAAATGGCAATAAACACACATCTATCATTAATTACTATAAATATTAATGGACTAAATGCTCCAATCAAAAGACAGAGTGGCAGACTGGATAATAAAACAAGGATATCCAATATGCTGCATACAAGAGACCCACTTTAGGGAGGAGGACACATAGAGATTGAGTGAAAGGATAGAAAAGGATATTCCATACAAATGGAAATGCCAAAAAAGCAGGTGTTCCAGTACTGATTTCAGACAAAATAGACTTTAAAACAAAGGCCATGAGGAAAGATAAAGAAGGGCATTTAATAATGATTAAAGGCGTGATACAAGATGAGGATATTACACTCGTTAAAATATATGCACCCAATATAGGAGCACCTAAGTACATAAAACAATTACTAACAGAGATAAAGGGGGATATTGATGGGAATACAATCAATGCTAGAGATCTTAACACTGCATTAACATCACCAGGCAGATCTTCCATACAGAAAATAAATAAGGCAATGGAAAAATTAAATGATACAATAGAAAACTTAGATTTGGTGGATATTTTCAGAGCATTACACCCCCCAAAAACAGTTTATACATTCTTTTCAACTGCACATGGAACATTTTCTAGGATTGATCATGTACTTGGGCACAAAAGAAGCCTCAAAAATTTTAAGAAGACAGAAATAATCTCAAAAATGTTTACTAACCACAATGCCATGAAACTAGAAAACAACTACAGAGAAAAAAAGGAGAAAAAAAGGAAAGCATGGAGATTAAACAACATGGTATTAAAAACCAATGGGTCAGTGATTAAATCAAATTTGAAATTAAAAAATACCTTGAGACAAATGAAAATGAAAACACAACCACACAAAATTTATGGGACACAGCAGAGGCAGTGCTAAGAGGGAAGTTTATAGCGATACAGGCCTTCCACAGAACAGAAGAACAATCTCAAAGAAACAATGTAACCCACCAGCTAAAAGAACTAGAAAAAGAAAAGGAAAACATCCCAAATGACAGCAGAAGGAAGGAAATAATAAGATCAGAGAGGAAATAAATAAAATAGAGATTAAAAAAAAATAGAAAAAAAAACAATCAAACCAAAAGCTGGTTTTTTGAAAAAGTAAATAAAATTGACAAACCTGTGTACAAACTTACAAAGAAGAAAAACAGAGTGTGCAAATAAGCAAAACAAGAAAGGAAAATGGAGAAATTACAACAAATAACACAGAAATACAGAATATCATATGATAATATTATGAAAAACTATATGGGAACAAAATGGATAACCTAGAGGAGACAGACAAGTTTCTGGAAACATACAGTCCACCAAGACTGAATCAAGAAGAAGCTGACCACTCGAACAAACCGATCACTAGAAATGAAATTCAATTACCAATTAAAAAAACCTCCCTACACATAAAAGTCCAGGACCAGACGGCTTCACCGGGGAATTCTACCAAACATATGAAGAAGAACTCATACCAGTCTTTCTCAAACTCTTTCAGAAGATTGAAAAGGAGGGAATCCTCCCAAATTCATTCTATGAAGCCACCATCACCCTGACACCAAAACCAGGCAAAGACACTACCAAAAAAGAGAATTACTGACCAATATAACTGATGAACATAGATGCCAAAATCCTCACCAAAATATTAGCAAATAGAATCCAACAGCACATAAAAAAGATTATACATCATGATCAAGTGGGGTTCATCGCAGGGACACAAGGGTGGTTCAACATATGCAAATCAATCAATGGAATACATCACATCAACAAGAGAAAGGACAAAAACCACATGATCATCTCAATCGATGCAGAAAAAGCATTTGATAAAATTCAACACCCATTTATGATAAAAACTCTCGCCAAAGTGGGTATAGAGGAAATATATCTCAACATAATAAAAGCTATATATGACAAACCTACAGCCATCATAGTACTCAACGGTGAAAAACTCAAACGCTTCCCACTAAAATCTGGGACAAGATAAGGATGCCCACTATCACCACTCCTATTCAACATAGTCTTGGAAGTCCTAGCCACAGCAATCAGGCAAGAGAGAGAAATAAAAGGGATCCAAATTGGAAAAGAAGAGGTAAAAGTGTCACTATATGTTGACGACATGTTACTATATATACAAGACCCTAAAAGGTCCACACAAAAACAGCTACAGCTGATTGAAGAATTCAGCAAGGTAGCAGGTTACAAGATTAATGTTCAAAATCAGTTGCATTTCTTTACACTAAAGATGAATCAACAGAAAAAGAAAGTAAAGAAACAATCCCCTTTAAAATAGCACCCAAAGTAATAAAATACCTAAGAATAAATCTAACCAAGGAGGTGAAAGAATTATACACAGAAAACTATAAACCACTGATGAAGGAAATTAAAGAAGACTTCAAAACATGGAAAGATACCCCATGCTCTTGGATTGGAAGAATCAACATTGTTAAAATAGTCACACTGCCCAAGGCAATCTACAGATTTAATGCAATTGCTATCAACTTACCCAGGACATATTTCACAGAACTAGAACAAATCATAGCAAAATGTATATGCAACCATCAAAGACCTAGAATTGCCAAAGCATTACTGAAGAAAAAGATAGAGGCTGGAGGAATAACTCTCCCAGACTTCAGACAATACTATAGAGCTACAGTCATCAAGACAACGTGGTATTGGTACAAAAATAGACATATAGACCAATGGAACAGAATAGAGAGTCCAGAAATGAACCCACAAACTTTTGGTCAATTAATCTTCGACAAAGGAGGCAAGAATATACAATGGAATAAAGACAGTCCCTTCAGGAAATGGTGCTGGGAAAACTGGACAGCAGCATGTACATCAATGAAACTAGAACACTCCCTTACATCATACACAAAAATAAACTCAAAATGGATCAAAGACTTAAATATAAGACAAGATACAATAAACCTCCTAGAAGAAAATATAGGCAAAACATTACGTGACATACATCTTACAAATGTTCTCCTAGAACAGTCTACTCAAGCAATAGAAATAAAAGCAAGAATAAACCAATGGGACCTAGTGAAACTTACAAGCTTCTGCACAGCAAAGGAAACCATAAGTAAAAGAAAACAACAACCTACGGAATGGGAGAACATTTTTGCAAATGATACCAACAAAGGTTTGATCTCCAGAATGGATAAGCAGCACATAGGACATAGTAAGAATAAAGCAAACAACCCAATCCAAAAATGGGCAGAAGACCTAAACAAGCAATTCTCCAAGGAAGAAATAGAAATGATCACTAGGCACATGAAAAAATGTTCAATATCACTAATTATCAGAGAAAAATCAAATCAAAACCAGCCAGAATGGCTATCATTCAAAAGTCCAGAAATGACAAATGCGGGAGACACTGTGGAGAATAGGGAATCCTCCTACACTGCTCCTGGGAATGCAGTTTGGTGTAGCCACTGTGGAAAACAGTATGGAGATTCCCTAAGACTAGGAAGAGCTTTACCATATGACCCAGGAATCCCGCTTCTGGGCATATATCCAGAAGGAACCCTACTTCAAAATGACATCCGCACCCCAATGTTCCTAGCAGCGCTATTTACAATAGCCAAGACATGGAAACAGCCTAAACGTCTATTAACAGATGACTGGATAAAGAAGAAGTGGTATATTTATACAATGGAATACTACTCAGCCATAAAAACTGTCAACATAATGCCATTTGCAGCAACATGGATGTTCCTGGAGAATGTCATTCTAAGTGAAGTATGCCAGAAAGAAAAAGAAAAATACCATATGAGATCATTCTTATGTGAAATCCAAAACAAACAAAACATAATTACAAAACAGAAACAGACTCATAGACATAGAATACAAACTTGTGGTTGCCAAGGGGGGGTGGGAAGGGACAGACAGTGATTTCACAATGTAGAATAGATAAACAAGATTATACTGTACAGCACAGGGAAATATATACAAGATTTTATGGTAGCTCACAGCGAAAAAAAATGTGACAATGAATATATACATGTTCATGTATAACTGAAAATTGTGCTCTACTGGAATTTGACACAACATTGTAAAATGACTACAACTCAAAAAAAAATGTAATGTTGATAGTGTAGCTAAAACTATTGTATCTTTTGAATGTAAATTAATGAATGAATAATAAAAACTATCTGAATTCAATTCAATAAATTATGAATAAAGCTTAAGGGAAAGTGAACGCCAGGAAATCCTGGATGGTAAACATACTACCTTGTAAATGAAAATAAAAGTTAAAAACACCATGTCCAATTAGAATTAACCTAGTAGTCTACATTTTCCAGTAATATCTATGCTATAGAAGAGTATTATTAGTAATATGTATCAAAGTAGCCAATTTTTCTTAATAACACTTATGAATATCAAAGATTTTATCTAAATATCATTTTAAATTATTTCTTGTCTAAATTTATTTAACCCCTTGGATAAATAAGTTCTATAAACTAATTATGTTAAATAGTAGCCCTTTAAAAATGTATTCTTATTTTTCAATTTGAATTTAAGGCATATTCTCTAGACAGTAGGCATTTATAATATAATTTTTTTAGAAAAATGAAAAATTAGGTAAACAGAGTGGCAGTTACTCATCTAGCTGCTTGGTTTTATGCATTGTTCATGGGAGTTAACGTTGGTATAAATGGTTTTGTTAGTTAGATCTCCTTGGGAACCACTAATAGTATTTCTTCATAATGGTCTGGCTAGAAATACCCCAGGTATAATACAAATAGGACATGTGAATTTCAGTAAACTACAAGTGGAAGGGTGATTTTTTTTGTTTTAAGAAATTTATTAAACATTTATTACATTATTATAAATTTGACAAGCAGATATAAGCAGAGTGTACTTTTGTTTCCTTCTGAAATCTATCTTTACATGGTTCCCTGTAAAATCTTTGAGCTCAGAACAGAAATATGTAAATAGACATCCATATGGTTAGAAACACCTAAAGTATATAAAAAAGTAAATGCTCTTGCTAAAAAGAAAGAAATAAAGAAAGAGTAAGGAAGGAAGGAGGGAGGGGGAGAGAGGAAAAAGGGAAGGGAGAGGAAGGAAAGGGAAAGGAAGAAAATGATTTTTTAAAAAAACAAGATCACCTTTTAAAAAATCATGATTATATTTGCTTTAAATAAAAATGCTTTAAAAAATCTGGACCAACCATGAAACACCTCAAGAATCTAAGCAGTTCGTTTATACTTCAAATTTAATTCTGGTACCTATTTTTGGCTTTATAATGAGTTCAGGATGAAACAAATCAAGAATATGTTTATAACTCACATGGACATTACTCACCCACATTGGGAGGTTTCACATAATTTACAGGTAGTTCTGGAGGTCTCCCTCTATGTAGAGCTGCAAAAGCAGACCCATTCCATAGTGTACTCTTACAGTCTATACAAAAAGATTCAAAAGTTAATCAAGGCATAGAACAATGCTTTTTCTTTTTTAACTGTACCTCAGAGGCAAATGTCTGTTTTCAATTCCATTTGTTAAAATATATTTTACCTATTAAAACCACAATAAACATAACATGCATATGTTTAAACATGTTATAATCTATATTATGATTGGTAAACATCAAAGCCTTAATATTATCATCAAGATATTTTATTTCTGTGCTGACCAAAACTAAAACTTTTATTATGCATATACTTGAATCTTATGTAACTATGTCATGGATTAATAAGGCTTTAAGTTTACATTAGTTCCCCATTTGAGCTTTAGATTTATACATGTCTGCTCATATAAAAGTATGTAAGCAAGGAAACAACTTCAGCACAAATATGTCAGGTAAAATTCAGAAACATTTATGTTTGGTGCATGCTCATGTTCTGGAGCGCCTGCCAGCTGTGCCATAACAGGTAACAACACTGCATATCAGATGATAACTGAGTATAAATAGTTGTATTTTTGTCTTTTGCATTTATGTCAAAAAATTCAAGCAAATATGAAATATTCCTAATAATTCAATTTTGAAATAAAAATACTCTACTACTCCCTTGAAAGGTTCCAAATTAACTGAACTGAAGAATGTCCTTAAATTTTAAAATGAGATATTTAAAAACTGATATTATTTAAGCACCTATTTATCTTTGTGAATTAGGAGTTAAAAAACATTATGCTAATAAAACATGGAAATAAACTGGTTGTTAAACCTGAAGTATTAAATTCACTAAGGGACATCCTTAGTGTCTAATTTCACATTTTTATGTTCATAAAACTCTTTCTATGTAATTTACATATTGGAGTTCCATCTAAAACTTTGGGGAAAATCTGTAAAAGACTGAAATATAGTGGAGTAGAGCAAGTGTTATTCAACACTGGATTGATACTTTTGTTTAAATATTTTCAATTATAAATATCTTTACATATCACAATTTTCATTTACCTGTTATGAAATATGCAATATAACTAGGATGATATCAAGACTCAAAGATTAGGGACATCAAAATGTAATGAAAGAATATTTTAGGCATTTATACTGAACTAATCAGAGCAGCGATCTGTTGAGATCTCTGTTCCACAGGATTACAATGAGATTTTATATTCTTTACCTCTACAGTATTCATTGTTTTACAGAAAAGGGCTCCATTTAGGACTCTAAAATATTTACTTGTACACTAGGAAAATAAAAACAAGATTGGCAAGGTGAGAAAAACCAGAAGAAAATTATTAGAAAAGCATGGGAACATTTATCTGACATAAAAATATAATGCTTTCTACTCCTTCCTCTAAAAACTGTAAAAATCTTACCTTTGGCGTCTCGTAACAGAGATTGCCGACCAACACCTAGTAATGTCTGTACCCCAGGAACACTCTGAGGGATCTCCTTATCTAGTAAAGGACCAATCCGCTCACAAATTTTAAGGAGGTAGTCTGGAGGAATGTGTGCATTGGCTGCCACCTAAAAAGCATAAATAAAATACAAGAAAACAAATTTGGTTTAAAACCATCAATCTAGTCCATTACCCAACTGTTCCATCATGTAACAAAGTACAATTTTAAAAATGCTATAAGAAAAATAACATTTTAAATATTTACTACTTCAATCACATTTAAGAAACAACTACAAAAATTAAGCACACTTAAACAAATAACATTTAAATGATATGACAGTTTAACTTACTTCTACATGTCTTGATTAAATCATTTATTTTGCTGTTAATCTTACGCAATAAGCATTATAAAACAGCAAAAATGAGCATGTCTAAAAACAAAGTACAAAGATGATGGGTAAATTCTACTCGTACTTGATCCATAGTGATGAACTGATCAATAATCAGAGAATCTAGATTCTATATAAATGATAAGAATGCAAACAAAAGGTATTACTTGCACCTAGGTCCCTGATTAACAGGACACATTTTCTTAATAAAGCAGAACTGTTTTTCCTAAAAAAGTTAACGGGCTACAAAAACGGTATCAGATTAATGATTATTTTAAAACACCATGTTTTAAACAACTAAACTATGTACTCAAATTCACTGCAACATTAACTCATTTTTAAAGCACACAAGTAAATTTCAGAAGATGGTTAACAAATACAGAAATGGATGAGACAATTATAAAACAAATCTGTTTTTCATTTTTTATCTAAGAGTTCAAGTTACTAATGTGTTTCATAAAACCTAATTATTAAAACAGTAAACAGAGTAAACGAGAATATTAAAAATCCTTAGATAAAAAGAGCATCCACAATCATCTTAACATAAGGTCCTGAAATTACTCACAGCTACATTTCCAATTTTTATAAGTACTATAGTAAATATATATACAGAGAGAGAAATACATATATGTGTGTGTGTGTATATATATAGATATATATCTACCATCACATAGGACAAGCATCAACATATTACCATCAAGTCAAGAACAAGATAACACAAAATAATTTTGTAAATCATCCTCAATGATCACCATGAGAAGAGACTTTTCTGTGTTCTCAATAAATATTTGTTCATTGAATCAATGAATAAATAAAAGCCAAAGTAAAGTCTATCTGTAAATAATATTATATGAATTCATACAGGAAAAATTTTAGATTTTCCTATCAGGGTGCCTTTTTTGTTTTCTTGGGAAACATGAAGAACTACAATCCAACATGTATTTAGCATTATGGGAATAAATGATTCTATTCTGATTTTTAAAAGTTATTTCCTGCCAATTAACTTTACAAGTCTCTGCAAAAAACAACTTTAATCTACCAAAATAATTGGGGCCTGAGCAACTGTTGTGATGCTCAGAAAGAATGGCAACTTAATCTGATTATTTTATATTTGCATCTACAAGGTTTAGCTTCTGGATTGGTATAAAGGATCAAGCAAATTCTTTCAGTTATTTCACACATATCTAGGTGTGTTTTCCAAGCAATTAACTACATAGACTATCTTTAAGTAAAATATACAGGTAATATTAAAGTCAAAGTAGCTGATGAGTCAATCTAAAAATGATTTTTTGCTGTCTACAGACATTGATATCCTAAAATCCTAGTGTGTAACTCATTCTCTCCACATTAGGGCATTTCCTAAATATACCTACATGCAAATATAGTTAGTACTCCTAAAAATATGTTACCTCAAAGAAAAAAGCCTTAAAATACTGCATATTAACATCTATAATAGCTTGTGCCATTTTTTCCCCCAACACTGTCTTGTATGAACTGGGCTTCTAATATCAGGCATTACTTTTCATCAAGTAAATGTTAATATGAAGGCTTCAACGCACAATGATAGTTGATGTCTTTAGTGGCGTTTTCTTTTTTATCAAGTTTCTTTTCTTTGTCTCATTACCATCTCAAGAGTTATTCACTTGTTACAAAACTCTAACTACCCTAGACATTGCAATATACCCACCAGTGTATAATCTAGAAAATGGGAGTTATCTAATGAATTTTTAGAATTACCCTCTTATAGAAAACCTGTCAGAACTATATCTTAAACTGACAACTTAAGCTACCCCCCACTCCGGCTACTTCATTTTATAAAAACAAGGATGTTTGATTTTCACCTAATTATATAGATTTTTTTATCAATGCCTCAGTAATAATTTAAAAACATAGAATCATTAATTAAGCAATTAAAACAAGGCTTATCTACTCTCAAATTCTCCCCCCTTGAAGGTCTATTAAAATTTGACTACAAAATAGTACTAGAGAAATAGATTCTAACACCACAATGGCAATAACAATACTTGTGAATTTGAACATGCCATTCTCTTTTAAACAACATTAACAAGTTTCCAGACTATATCAGCATGGTTCTTGCAGTAACAGTTTCTTCTAAATCAAACTTCAGGACTCATAGTGGTAGTTAATATTTACTTCAATCCATTTGTTTTGATTTAAGCTGGAATTTTTTACAGGTGATATTTTTAGGCATAAGAACTCTTATGTACCCTCAGTAGTTATATTTCTAAGTTTTTTTTTAAATTCTGTGTTAGAATTACATATGAATATAATGTAATATATAATAAAATGTAATATTCAATGTATTAAAAATATTCTACAAAATTCATGGCTCATTATAAGCTACTCTTATATAAGCTGTTCTTATTAAAACTCAAAATATTCTAATTTCAGTTATTTAACCAAATTTCTCTTTCTGGAATATGATGGCCAACAAGTAACATAAGTTCTTTGAGAGCTGCAAAAAAGCATTCTCTGAAAACAAAGTTCAGGTTTAATATAAACTTCTGTATTCTGTAAAACAGCTCTAAGGAGTTAAATTATAGAATCTTTGAACCAGAAGTATCCTTTACATATAATCAATTTAATTCCACATCTTACAGTAGGAAAAACAGATGCAGAGAAGTGAAGTCCAATGGTCTTCTGGGTCTCCCTGTCCACCGCTACTTCTATTAGGGCAGTTGAAAAATCATGAAGGTAATTAACACAAAGACTGCAAAAAAAAAAACTATAAATTTGAATAAACAGATAGAAATTAAATGAAACATAGATTATAAACCTTCTTAATAGGAAGACTGGCTGACCTAAAGAGCAAATCTAACAACTGAAATTATCACACTTCAGAATCATTATGACAACTGAGAAGACCAGAGAGCTGAGAGATGATCCTACTCATAATAATTAGTTAAAAGGAATCCAGCTGGGCACTGAATAAAATGCAAAAAGTACCTAATCTCAGGGGGCCAGGAGGCCTCTACCAAGAGATACATTTGAAATACTAATTTTCAGATAGCAATGACAGCATTTTTACCTAGGCCTTCTGAAATAATAGTATCAGACAAGTAACTGAAAAACAAAGAAAACAGAAATGTTTGCGTGTTTTGCTTTCTAATTAAAATCATAACTACACAGGTAAAATGAAGAATCAAACTGAGACCATATGCTGAAGAAGTAAAATGCAACATTTTATTCGAAATTTAAAATTTTTGCAGGGAGTGGGGTGGAATAGAAGCAGCATATACAAAAAGTTAGTCACATGACATTTTGATTTAGGGACAGAAAACAAAACAGATTTTGAAAAATAAAGCAAGGCTTTAAATACATCAAAATAAGTATAGTAGAAAAATAAGCTTGGTATTTTGAAGTCTAAAAGCCTGGATTACTCAGGCTCTAAAATTTACTAGCTGTTACTCCTTCTGGCAATGTGATACAGTAGAAAGGTCTTAGATTTGAATTTTTCCAGCATCCCCAGTTCCTACTTATGTGACCTGCAAAGTTAGTCTCTGAGCCTGTGCTTCCTCATCTATAAAATGGGGAGTAATGATAACCACCTCATATTATTTATAAAACAGAAACACAAGTCATTCACTGATGCATTCAGACATTTAAAATACAGGGATACAATGGAAAGATTAAACTGCTGTCTGGAAAACCCATAATCCCAGTGGGTTAAACAAACTTGTAGATAGAAACAAATCAAAGCTACAAGTGACCATAGATAAACAAGTTTCTTCTGTATAGCACAGGGAACTATATTCAGTATCTCATAGTAACCTATAATGAAAAAGAATATGAAAACGAATGTATGTATGTGTATGTATGACTGAAATATTATGCTGTACACCAGAAATTGAGACAACATTGTAAACTGACTATACCACAGTAATTTTTTTAATGCCACAATAATTAGAAGTCATTTCACATGCCTGGGAGTATAACAATAAAAGTTGGACATATTTAAACAAACAAACAAACAAAAGCTACCAGTGCCCAGAGGTTTAGTACAGAGAGCTAAGGAAGCAAAGTAGTACAGGGCCTAATTTATCCTGGGGGTAGAGGTTCATGTCCAGTTTCACACCTGAAGGCTAAGTGAAAGTTAACAAAACAGAGAAAAGGAAGGGAAGGCATTCCAGGCAGAGAGAAAGGCACCCCCACCCAGTAAACATATTTTGCACAGTGACTAGCACATAGTATCTCCTCAGTGTTTAAGATGCTCCTCTACAACATGAAAAAAATAATAAAAGTTTAAAAAAATAAAAAAAAAACTTTATCCAGAGTTTCATGATTTTGAAGAAAAATGCATATACTTGTACAAAAAAGAAAACAAAAAATAGTTTATTTTCTTTTTGACACTTTGCCATAAAATATAAATATCTGCAATAATCCAATAGTATATCTTTACAATTTGTGTTGAGTTTTTTTAATGTTCTAAATTTGAAGGAGAAAGGAAAAAAGAACTGGCAACAAAGGAAAAAAGGGGCCTTTCTACTGCAGTAATACCACTGATTAACAGGGTAGACTACAAAGTATTAAGACTTCCTATCACTTCTTTTGAAAATATAAATCATTGTTCATAGCATTTCTTTCTCTTTTTCTTAGTTTTAAGACTTCTTCAGGAATTAGACAGCCAGAGCAATCCACCCAGGGCTCAAGTATTCTCTGGGTTACATTGCCACAAGAAAGCACTACAAATACTATCCTTGAGGTTAGATGATATCAAGGCAAGAACAAGGGACCCACCCACATTCTAGAAGTTTCCCAGTAGAGAAAGGTCCAAAAAAAGAACTCCATACCAGCTAGCAGATTAGTAAACCTAAAAATATATATATATCATGAAATGATTCTAACAAAAGTTAAGAAAATTGAACAAATAATAACTAAGAGCCAGTTAATTATAAAGCACCATGGTAGACACTAAATGGTATAAGAAAACATCTTCAATAGGGTAATTTAAAATACCATAAATAAATTATCAATAATGTATAGAAATTAAGTTTAGGACAAGAGATCAATCAGAAGGGTTGAGAAACATTCACCTAATCCAAAGTCGTACTCTTTAACAGCTCTTTCTGAGATACCAATTTTCCTAAGACTAATGATAAATCTCCAAAAGGATTTTAATCATTGAAAGTATTTTCCTAGACCCAATGTGTGAAAAAAAAAAAAAAGCCAAGGATCAATCCAGATGAATAGCTAAAACTAACATATTACAGAAAGCAAGAGTGTACATGTGGCTCAAGCAATCCACAGTGAGAAATACGAGTTTTTAGACATTGATTGCTGTCTGCCATGATACCTATCAGCATTATATCCACACTGGGTCAAGCAGCATATGCTTTTTGGTTTCCCATGATGCACTGTGTTCTTCCTAACTATGGCTGTGTGTCCATGTAACAGTTAATAAATCACACATGCTTAAATTGCTTCCACACTTAGAGATGCAATAACCATGCTACCAGTACTCAAAGATCATTCTACAGTTTTAATAGACAATTTAAAGCTATTACTAGTAATTAGAGAACAAGAGCTGGGTAAGGTAAGAAAAAATACAGGTATGTCTGGAATTCAGTATTTTAAAGTAGCTGATGAGAAAAAAAAATAAAGTAGTTGGTAAGGATCAAATAAGATAATGTGACAACACTTTTAAACTCAAATATGTTATATGTAAATGTAAATTCTTATAATGACATATATCATCATAGATGTATTACTTTTAAGGATAGTAGTAAACGTACAATTTTGATAAAAATTTTTTTGAATAGCATAAAATTGCATCAAGTCTTTTGTATATGAAATGAAAGTAATACAATCTGTCACTCCAAATGTAAGCACTAATTGGTACTTTCAATTCTCTAGATGAAAACTGCTGAATAAATGTAAAAATATATACCATACCTAAAGATAATTATGTCTTTGATTGCATTTTAAGTTAGGATTCTCCATAAAATGATTCTAAAATCTTAAAACATCTTAATTTTTTCCAAGACACCATTTCAATATATAAAATGTGTACATTAACAAAAACTGTTCATTTAAACACAAACACACACACACACACACACACACACACACACACACACACACACACTCATTGCTCTGTTATCCCCAATAAAGCTCCAAGGAGGAAGCAAAAAGCCAAAAATTCAACAGGGTCACCACTAAATGAAAGGATACCTGTAATTATTTAAGTTATCTACCTTAAAGATGTATTGTAAGAAGCAAATCTAATTATTATGTTGTAAATAATAGTCAAGCAGAAATAAAGAAAAATGTTCAAAAGATCAAACTTCAAAAAAAATCACCCTGACTTCAAGTCTCTCCCTGTATCATTACTTAAAATTCTGAAAATTTAAATTTTTTTCTGAATGGCATAATCAAAAATATTACAGTTCAACATAAACTGACAAATATTTCTTGTACAGACTCATGTTTTTTTAAAAGGCACTTCAGATCTGGATATGTCAATACTTGGTTGCCAGTAGCTTTAACAAAAAAGCACCTACCCCTATGTTCCAAATTATAAGTAAAACATTACATCAGAATTAAATAAGGAAAAAGAGGGATTCCTAGACTAAGTAACAGTAGTAATGAAGTACTGAAGAAATCCAACTTACTACCTTTAATAGGCTTCTTAATAAATCAAGTTAAGCAGTATAGATGATTCAAGTGAAAGTTACATATATATGGACAGAAAAGCAGGATTTTTGTTTCAAATATGTGGTACACATGATTATGAAACTTCAGTATTTTGATATCCTTGTTTATACTCCTTCACCTCTTCATTATGCATTTGTATTCTTTCCTTTTTATACCTCAAGACATATTAAGTTTGAAGCGTTGCTATATAATTTAACATATAAGATTATACTACTTAAGTTTCAATCCTAAATGTGTAGCTAAAGCCAAGATCACACTGCATAAAGCCATTTTTATAACAGCACTTTAAAAAATACTTACTTCAAGAAAAAAACAACACCTCTCCCACAGGGAAGCCACTCAAAATCGGAAGTCAGATTTCAAATGATTTTTATCAACAATACAACTGATGAATCTAGCAATCAATCAAACACCCACACTCAGTTCTCAGCCACTACACTTCTTTGCCTTCTATTCAAATTCTCACTCAGTCCTGTCTCATCATCCCTTACAAAGAAATCTATATGTAGAGACTAGGTATATGACTTAAAATAATACCATATTATCAAAATGTAATATCCCTAGAAAAACTGGATCCCAGTGTGGAAAAATAAAAACCTAAGTGTACAATATAAAAATTAAACTAAAAACAAAAAGATACACTATCTATAGATTAACGTTCAAACAATAGAAGAAATTCTGTGTATATAAAAATTAAAAATATATAAGGAATTACAGAAACAATAAATTCAGTAGATAAAGATGAAAATCAAGTATATGTAGGGATGGGGAAGGGTATAGTTCAAGTGGTAGAGTGTATGCTTAGCATGCATGGGGTCCTGGGTTCAATCCCCAGTACTTCCTCTAAAAATAAATAATAAAACCTAAATACCTCCCTCCTGCAAAAAAAAAAAAAAACATATATGTAGAGATACACAAATGGATTAAGAACAATTAAAAAATAACTAGTAAAAGTTTAAGCCTCACTAATAATGGGGAAAAGAGCTAATTAAATCAACTAAGAACTATTTTCACCTATTAAAGCCACCAAAATATTTTTAAACAACTTTATTGTGGTATAATTCCTGCACAGTAAACTACACATATTTCAGATGTACAATTTGACGAATTTTGATAGATATCTACACCTATGAAACCACTACCACAATCAAGAGATAACTAAAATCAACTAAGAGCTAATTAAATCAACTAAGGACTACTTTCACTACTAAAGCCACCAAAAAATTTTAAAATATTTTAAAAATTAACTCTAAGTACCCAGACGGTGACATTATAAATTAGTACAATCTTCTGGAGAGCAATCTTACAATATAAAACAAAAGCTATAAAATGGATGGGACCCTTGACCTGATAACTCCACTTTAGAAATATAGTCCAGGAAAACAACTCAAAAAAAAAAAAAAAAAAGACAGAGAGAAAGCAGAAAGACTTAACTACGCAAAGATAGTAGTGAAAAACTGGAAGTAACTCAAATACTCAACTGGTAATAGAGTTCAACACACAGCAACTTAAATCTTTCCTTACCATTAAAATAACAATGACTATTTAAATACAGGTAAGTATATGTAAAAGTGTTAATACGAAAATATAAAGCTAAAGTGGATATTGATTATAATTACATGAAAATATGCCTTTACAATATAAGGAAAGGAAGTCTAATTAAACTGGGTTTTGTTTTGTTTCTTGTTTTTGTTTGTGTGTGTGTGGTTAGGAGACTATTTTTAATTATTTTCATGTTGATTTACTTTTTATCATTGTCAAGTTAATTTTTAAAAAGCTTTTTCCTTTTAAGTTTCCTTTCGCTACTTGCTTAAAATGGTCCACTCAGAGACAAAGAAATGTAAACAAAAACATTTTCAGTACACCTCTGTATAAAACTCTATCTTCAAAACCACATTACTCATAGTGTTAAAACATTGGTAGGCACTGTTGTTTTTGCCTTTTGGCAGAACTTCAGTGCAACAAAAAGTCTGACTAAAAATTAAATAAACTGGTAATACATGCAGTTTTTCAAAAATAATTTTTATCTGAGAACTTTTTACCATTAATAGTATAGATGGTGGAGTTCATCCTTATCACAATTATTATAGCATTTTCTGTGATTTACAGATATAAAATTTACTCAGATTTGGTAATAATTAGCCTGGCCTCATTATTGGAATTTAATACAAAGAGAAATATCAAGTGAACACCAAAGCAATTTAAATACTGTTTTGTTGAAAGCAAAATTTAAATCACTTTATTTGTATTTAGAGTCTACCATTCCCCTCCAACTTTCTTTAACTTCGTCTGATTTTTCTCCATTTGGAGCTTATTTGAAGGAAGGATAGCTGAATTTAGATTTTAGTAACATCAATCCTTTCTCCTTTTATTTCCTTCCAGTTCGCTGTGCCAATGGCTAACACAAGGGAACATCCTCCCAAAAATAAAAAGGATCACCTTTTTGTGTGTGTTAATGCTGAGCCAAAAGTGCGTTTACACTATAAATTATATTTGTAGGAGGAACAACACAGTCAATCCAATGCTTTTTGGTCCTCTACTAAAGTAGATCCTATTTTAAAATATGACCATCATTGTCTCCTTGTAAACCCAAAATCGTGTTTCATCAATTCTCAAAAAGGTCATAATCCATAGTTATTTTTTAGTGAAACTGTACCTGCACAAATGTGATTTGATAATAATTTGATGAGCTATTTCCTAGAATCTGAGATACACAACGATTATGCCTTTATTCCGTGGCGATTACCTAAACCCGGCAAATTTTGGAATTAGCTTGATGCTCCCTACTATTTTTAATTGTGTCGTTTTTCCCAGTCCTGGATCCGTCAACTCCCTTCCCGAACCCCCTCCGCCGTGCCGCACCCCCCACCCCCCGAAAAAAAAAAAAAAAAGACTAAGCCTGGCCTCAGTTCCCGTATTTCAAGCCAGGACCAACCAGAAACCAGTTTTCTTCCACTAATCCGGAACTCCGGGCTGTTACCAACGCTGTCATTGGCCAGCGTCAGTCCTTGGTACGTGCCCCAAGATAACCCCCTGGTTTCTCTCCCTTTTCCCCCTACAATGGGCCTTTCCCGATGTTTGTAACAAATTCATAATCCACAGTACGGCATCTCTGATAACCAACTCACATTCTTCAAAGTTTTCGGGTGGAAACAAACAAGGACGAGGGGAGGGCAAGGTACCCTTTCACCGACTCGCTGGGAGGGGGGAAGGGGCAGTTCTTTGCCTCAGCATCGAGCTCTAGAGCCGGGTAGGTTGAGGGGTAGGGGGCGGGTTGGGGGAACAAGGTGGGGAGGGAGTGGAGAAAGAGTTGGGTCAAGTTGAAATGAAAACTTTACTCACCAGATCCTCGAAGCTTCTTCGGTGCTCTCTCCCCTCCCAGTCTAAGCGGCGCGGAATAAGCTGGGGGCCGGAGAAAAGAAAGGGGGGGAAGCAAACGATAAAGGCCAAGCCTCTGCTCCCCATCAACCCGACCCAGCTTGTGTCCCTGTCCTCGACCCTTTGGCGTCTTTATTTCTCTTGGCCTGATAGCTGTTGTCTCAGAGCTAGACGAGTATGGGGGGAAGGAGGCCGAGGAGGAGGAAATCCTGAAAAACCACCTCCCACAGGCATAAAGAGGGGGCGAGTTAAGACCCCAGCGATATCCGCCCCTTTTGAGGAAAGAAGCCGGTTCACCCCTGTGACAACAGTTATGAGTGCCCAGATCCAAGCCTCTCTCCTGGCCCCTGCCCTCCGCCCCTGACTTACCCTCCCCTTCCTCCAGACTCACCCCAACCCTCCCCACCTCTTCCCGAAGGGACTCCGTACCTGATGCTCCTCCAGCTCCTGCACTAGCACCTGAGCAAAAGGGAAACACGGATATGAGGAGCTGCTCAGGCCATCAACCCATTCCTCCCTCCACAATTCGAACCCAGCCGCTGACGGTAGGTCTAGTCAAGGCCGGCCTTTCCCTCACCCTCAGCGGAACCGCACACCCCGCTGCCTCGATTTCCCCATTGGGACCATTCCCCAAGATTTCCAGATCTCCTTCTCCCTCTCACCTGAGCGGATTTGTTGCAGGGTCCGGATTGCAAGAATCTAGCGATCAGGTAATACAGCTCTAAGGAAGAAGGGGAAAAGGAGGTTGAGATGGAGGCAAAGAAGAGAAATAGAAGCTTTTTCAAAAGAAACTGACAGCCGTCGCGCTAAGCCCCCATCCCCTTAGCCCCCGGACACAGCTACCCACCGGCTTCGATCTGGGTAGGTGCCGCCGCCATCCTTTTCCCGAGGGGGTTTGGGGGCTTCGCTCCGGAGGGGCTGGCGGGCGCGGGTGGGGGCGCTGCCTCTATTGTGGTGAAGCCCCCATGCCCAGGAGTCCCGCCGCTTCCGCCGCACTTCTCGTCCCAGTTTCGGTCTCTCTCGGATTCATCGCATCACGTTTCGACCCATAGATATTCTAGCCCAAGAGCTGAGGAGGCGGAGGAGGAAGGAGAGGGAGAGAGAGAAGAGGAGGGAGGAGCCGAAGTGGCGGAGGGGTGGGCGGGGGCAAAGGAGGTGGAGAGAGGGGAGGGTAAAAACTGTAAGAGAAGCCTGCACCGCTCGTCGTTTGCCGCCAGAGGCACTAACGCAGCTGCCAGTTCGCAGCTCTCCTAGACGGCCGACGGTTGCCTAGCTACCGCTCCCGGAAGGAGGGGGAGGTGCTAACTGACGGCCGACGCTCTGGCAGCCGCCGTTGAACTCGGTGGTGAAGTTCCCTACTGTGAGCACCAGAGTCGGTTGCCCTTCCTGTGAGGGTAGTCGGGACCTTTCCTGTTGGGGACCTTCCTTTTCTGGAGTTATAGTGAGGAACATTTGAGGAGCCGACCTGATTCTGCTGCTTTCTTCGATTTCCTACCGACACCGAAGGGGGTTTGTTTCTTCGATCTCTTCCACCGAAAGGAGGCTAGCCGCTAGAGGATCTTGTGACTCAGGAAGAAAAAGAAGCCTTTACTTCGTTGTCACTAGCTTCTCTTTAAAATGATTTTGTACCAGATGAAAATACTGTGTACTTAGCGGTCCAGGGTGCAGGGCTCACGTTATTATAGAGAAAAACCAGTTCTAAAAACGTCCCCTGATTCTGATAAATATCTCAGGCGGAATTTGCTGTCAGACATGAAGCATTTTGTTTTTCCCCCTTCTGAAAGTTTAACACATGCCATAGCTGTCCCATTCCTGTAGGATAATTTTCAATTGTGTCTTCAAATACTGCCAAAGTGTTTTATGTTAGCCATGAATTTTTATGTATTACTGCATATCTGTATGCAAGGTAGTTTTCTACAGGTTGGGGCACCATTTGTTGTTTAATGTATAACCCCATACTCAGTACAGTACGGACTTTTAATATTTGGTAACTGAAATCTTAAGTGCTCAAAGGATTTTTAGAGTAGTTAACAGACGTATTGTAAATTTGGTCTCCTTTCCTACTTTCCCTTGCTTAGTAGCCTGTTCCCACCTCCAGCCTTGACCAAAAGAAGTAATTAATAGAAGCTGAACCTGATGAGACCAGAAATGCTGTTTAAGCTGTATGTTGAAATATTAAAATTTGAAGGTTCACCTTTTAAGGTTAGGGTTGGATTCTTAGAGATTTGATTTCTTCACTCAGAGCTCAGCCATTGACCACAGTGGGCCTAGAATTGCATTATGCTGTCATAAGTTTGGCCTAGGTTGGTTAGCTCTCACTGTAGGCATTATTTTCCCCTCAGAAAGAAATAACTACACAAGTTATGTGACTTGATAAGTCTATCTTTGGTCATTAGGCTGTAGTACTTGATAAAACAAATGACATTAACTGAAAAATATTAAATATTGAAAAGATCTATAAGCCCTGGATAACTCATTGCAAGTAGCTTAGCAAAACACACACTGAATATATTTTACAGATCGAGTATAATATGTACAGCAGTTAACATTAAACAATTACCATGCACTAATAAGCACTTTGCAACCGTTACCTCATTTAATCTTCATAAGACCCTAAGAGGTAGTTTGTATTGTTATCTGCATTTTACAAATGTTGAAAATGACTATATGACTTTGGACAACTCACTTAAACTCTGTAAACCTTATTCCTTATCTATAAAATATGAGTAATAGTACTTGCCATGCCCACTTCACAGGAATTGCTATAAAAGTCATGTGAATATATTTGTGTCATATTTCAAAAACTTTATAGGGCATTGTTATTCCAGTGATTGCTGCAGTATCAGTCTGGTGCAATCAGGAGAGAAAAGGTATACAGTAATTGAAATAAAGTTTAAGTTATAGAGTTATTAACAATAGCAGGAGATTGGCGTAATGAGGAACTACCTAGTAAGGCATAAAAAGAATTCAAAAGAATATAGGAATAAAAGACAATATATAATAGAATAGCAGATATAACAGCCACTACCCCCTGAGCTGAGACAGAGTAATCCCAATCCCTACTGCCCACTCAGGGCTAAGATCCATATCTTGTTGGAGAGGAAACAGCCAGCCGAGGCTCATTCAGTGACAGGAAAGGTGCTGTGGTACCTTGCAGGCAGAACTTGCTGAAACTCCAACCTCTGGAAGTTGCTGGAATTTTGCCCTTTGGAACTTTCTAGAAGCCTATCCTCTGGAATCAACCCTCTCGGGTACCTGGGAAATAGTTCACAGGGAAGTGTCTCACCAGAGGCACTTTACTACGGAACTGCCAGAGAGAGGGTACCAGGGGAAGCTGCTGGGTGCTACGCAAACCACGCACCACAGGAGCCAGGCAGTAGAGAAAGCCGCACAAGCAGCAGGAGCAGCCTACTCAGTAAGCACACCAGAAGCAGGAAGCAAAACCCTTTCTTCCTATACTGTATTTCAAGTTCCCTCTACTGACAAAGCTTCACTTCTTCCTGACCAAAGAAAAATATTTAAATGGCCCAGATCCATTTTCACAGAGCAGTCAATAAGGGAGAATTTAAAGATGATAAGCAACAAATCAATAACCTAGCACAACTTCCCTCCTGTTTTCTTGACTGTAATGACTATGATGATAAAAAGAAACTTATTAAAATGTGTATGTAAACATAAAAAAAAGTGTTCATTTGTTTCTCAGGATAAGCCTAATCTGAATTATTTTGTTGCATTTAAAATCTCCAGTTTTAACCCTGAGGCCAAGGGCTTAATTGGGAGGGGAAATAAATGTTTATAAACTAAAGCAAATATGAATTTACATAGAAAAAAAGCAGGGATGTTTACCTGATAGGTGTATAACAAATTACCACAAACTTGGTGACTTAAAATTTTTTAACAGAAATTTGTTTTGTTACAGTTCTGGAAGTCAGAAGTCTGAAGTCAGAATATCACCAGGCCAGAATCCCTCCAAAATCTCTGGTGGAGAATCCTTATTCCAGCTTTTGATGACTCCTGGCATGCCTGGAAATTACTAGAAATTGTGGTAGCCTAACTCAAATCTCTATCTCCATCTTCACATGGCCTTCTTCCTTATGTCCCTGTGTTAAATCTCCCTCTCCTTTTTCTTACAAGGACACCAGTCATTGGATTTTGGCCTTACCCCAAATCCAGAATGATCTCCTCTTGAGAACCTTAACTTAGTTACATCTACAAAGACTCTATTTTTAAATAGGGTCATATTCACAGGTACTGGGGGATAAGGCATGGACATATTTTTTTGGAAGAAGCATACTTAAACCCACTAAATCATTGTTTTATTTTGACTCATTTAAAGTCATATTTCAGTGGAGAATCAAGGTTGAAAATTTAACAGTTCTCTGTAGTACGGCCAAAAAAAGAAAAAAAGTAGGAAATTCTGAGATAAAGGGACAAAAATGGTAAATAAGATTAATATAACAAATTGTGTAAATAGTTTGTCTTTTTCTGTCTAGGTTCTTAAAATTTTTAAAAATTATATAATAAAATAATGTATTCCTGGATTCAAAATATATCACATTCATTATAATATGTTAATGTATTTTTTGAGGAGAAATTCATTTTTAATTCAATTAAAGAACTTTTTTCATCCTCACCTCATCAAATGCCCTTCTTTTTTTCCCCCATTTTTCAGTTTTATTAGGTAGAATTATTGCAGTTTGATTGCACATATACATTATATTTCATGTAAATACATACATACAATATACTGCATATTTCTTTTAGTTTACATATGTGTACTGATCATTATTTCTAAGAAAAGATTAGAGCTTTAGCTTTTTAAATTTATAGTTATCAAAGGAATAAAGCCAACTACAAAATAAGAATCCACAGAATGCAGTAATCCAATCATAAAGGGTAGTCAAATGTGCTTACACATATTCAAGAAATCAATCATCTAGGTTATAAATAATAAGTAGTTCATTTGTATCCTTATTTAAATTTTTTTTTTAGATTCCACATATAAGTGATATCATATGGTGTTTTTCTTTCTCTTTCTGGCCCACTTCACATAGAATGACAATCTTCAGGTCCATGCATGGTACTTCAAATGGAACTATTTTATTCTTTTTTAGAGCTGAGTAGTGTTCCATCAGATACGTGTACCACATGTTGTCTATCCAGTCATCTTTTGATGGACATTTGGGCTGTTTCCATGTATTGGCTATTGTAAACAGTGCTGCCATGAACATTGGGGTGCATATGTCTTTTTGATTTTTATTTTTCTCTGGGTATGTGACCAGGAGTGGAACTGCCAAATCACATGGTAAGTCTATTTTTGGCTTTTTGAGGAACCTCCATACCATCCTTCATAGTGGCTTAACAAATCCATGCTCCCAACAACAGTATAGAAGAGTTCCCTTTTCCCCACACCCTCTCCAGCATCTATAATTTGTAGACTTTTGAATGATGGCCAATCTGACTGGTGTGAGGTGATATCTCATTATAGTTTTTATCTGCATTTCTCTGACAATTAGCAATGCTGAGCATTTTCTCATGTGCCAAATGGTCATTTGTATGTCTTCATTGGAGAATTGCTTGTTTAGGTCTTCTGCCCATTTTTGGATTGGGTTGCTTGTTTCTTTGATATTAAGGTATATGAGCGGTTTGTATATTTTGAAAATTAGTCCCTTGTCAGTTGATCATTTGCAAATATTTTCTCTCATTCTGTAGGTTGTCTTTTCGTTTTGTTGATGGTATCCTTAGCTGTGCAAAAGCTTTTAAGTTTAATTAGATCCCATTTGTTTATTTTTGCTTTCATTTCCAACACTCCAGGATCTGGTTCAAAAAATATATTGCCATGATATATGTCTACGAGTGTTCTGCCTATGTTTTCTTCTAGAAGTTTTATAGTATCTGGTCTTACATTTAGATCTTTAATTCATTTTGAGTTTATTTTTGTACGTGGTATTAGGGAATGTTCTAATTTCAGTTTTTTACAGGTAGCTGTCCAGTTTTCCCACCACCACTTATTGAAGAGACTGTCTTTTCTCCATTTTATAGTATTACCTCCTTTGTCATAGATTAATTGACCATAAGTGCATGAGTGTATTTCTGGACTTTCTATCCTGCTCCATTGATCTGTGTGTCTGTTTTTGTGCCAGTACCATACTGTTTTGATTACTGTAGCTTTGTAATATAGTCTGAAGTCAGGACGCATAATTCCTCGAGTTCCATTCTTCTTTTTCAAGGTTGTTTTAGCTATTCAGGGTCCTTTCTGTTTCCATACAAACTTTAACATTTTTTTGTTCCAGCTCTACGAAGGATGTCATTGGTAATCTGATAGGGACTGCATTGAAACTGTAAATTGCCTTGGGCAGTATGGCCACTTTAACAATATTGATTCTTCCAATCCATGAACACGGTATATCCCTCCATTTGTTTATGTTGTCTTCAATTTCCTTCATCAGTATCTTACAGTTTTCGGCATAGTTTTGCCTCCATGGGTAGGTTTATCCCAAAGTATTTTATTCTTTTTGATGTGATGGTAAATGGTGTTGTTTCCTTAATTTCCCTTTCTGCTATTTCATTGTTAGTGTATAGAAATGCAACTGATTTCTGTATTTTAATTTTGTATCCTACAACCTTGCCAAATTTATTGATGAGTTCTTGTAGTTTTCTGGTCACTTCTTAGGGTTTTCTATGAATTATATCATGTCATCTACAAACATTGACAGTTTTACAATTCTTCAATTCCAATTTGGATTCCTTTTATTTCTTTTTCTTCTCTGGTTGCTATGGCTAAACTTCCAAAACTATGTTGACTAAAGTGGTGATAGTGAGCATCCTTGTCTTGTTCCTGATCTTAGAGAAAATACTTTCAGCTTTTCCCCATTAAGTGTGATGTTAGCTATGGGCTTTTCATATATGGCTTTTATTATGTTGAGGTGTGTTCCATCTATGCCCCCTTTCTGGAGAGTTTTTATCATAAATGGATGTTGAATTTTATCAAAAGCTTTTTCTGCATCTATTGAGAGTATCATATGATTTTTATTATTCAGTTTGTTAATGTGGTGTATCACGTTGATTGATTTGTGCATATTGAAAAATTCCTGCATCCAAAGGGTAACTAGTTGATTATAGTGTATAATCCTTTCAATGCATTGTTGGAGTTGATTTGCTAGTATTTTGATGAGGAATTTTGCATCTATATTCATAAGTGATATTGGCCTATAATTTTCTCTTTTTTTTTTTTGTAATATCCTTGTTTGGTTTTGATATCAGGGTGATTATGGCCTCATAGAATGAGTTTGGAAGTGTTCCTTCCTCTGCTTTTTTTTTTTTTAATAGTTTCAGGACAGGTGTTAACTCTTCTCTAAATGTTTGGTAGAATTCACCCATGAAGCCATCTGGTCCTTGACTTTTGCTTTTTGGGAGGTTTTTAATTACTGATTCAATTTCACTACTGGTAATTGGTCTATTCATATTGTCAATTTCTTCCTGGTTTAGTCTTGGCAGATTGTACCTTTCTAAGAAATTGTCCATTTCTTCTGTGTTGTCATTTTTGTTGGTGTATAGTTGCTCATAGTAGCTCTTATGATCCCTTGCATTTCTGTGGTGTCTGTTGTAACTTCTCCTTTTTCATTTCTGATTTTATTAATTTGGGCACTTTCCCTTTTTTTCTCAATGAGCCCGACTAAAGGTTTATCAATTTTGTTTATCTTTTCAAAGAACCAGCTTTTAGTTTCATTGATCTTTTCTATTTTTTTTAGTCTCTATTTCATTTATTTCTGTTCTAATCTTTATGATTTATTTTCTTCTAGTAACTTTGGGGTGTGTTTGTTCTTCTTTCTCCTGCTGCTTTAGTTGTAAGGTTAGGTTGTTTACTTGAAATTTTTCTTGTTTCCTTAGGTAGACTATTATCACTATAAACTTCCCTCTGAGAACTGCTTTTGCTGTGTCCCAGAGGTTTTGGACTGTTTTGTTTTCATTTTCATTTTTCCCAAAGTATTTTTTTTAATTTACTCTTTGATTTCTTCAGTGATGTATTGGTTGCTTAGTAGCGTATTGTTTAGCCTCCACCTGTTTGCAGTTTTTGCAGGGTTTTTTTTTTTTATTGTATTTGATTTCTAACCTTACAGCATTATGGTCAGAAAAGATGCTTGGTACGATTTCAGTTTTCTTAAATTTGCTGAATCCAGCTTTGTGGATCAGCATGTGGTCAATTCTGGAGAATGTTCCATGTGCACCTGAGAAGAATGCTTGTTCTATTGTTTTGGATAAAATGCTTTATAGATATAAATTAGGTCCATCTGATCTAATGTGTTATTTAGGGCTTATATTTCCTTATTGATTTTCTGTCTGGATGATCTGTCCCTTGGTGTAAGTGGAGTGTTAAGGTCCCCCACTATTATTGTGTTATTGTCAATTTCTCCTTTCATGAGGTCTGTTAGAAGTTGCCATATATATCGAGGTGCTCCTACCTTGGGTGCATATATATTTACAATTGTTATATCCTCTTCTTGGATTGATTCCTTAAGCATTATGTAGTGCCTTTCTTTGTCTCTTCTAACAGTCTTTATTTTAAAATCTAGTTTGTCGGATATAACTGTTAGTACTCCAGCTTTATTTTGGTTTCCATTTGCATGGAATATCCTTCAATCTGCATGTGTCTCTAGCTCTGAAGTGGGTCTCTTGTAGATAGCATATATATGGGTCTTATTTTTGTATCCATTCAGCCAGTCTTTTGGTTGGAGTGTTTAATCTATTTACATTTAAGGTAATTATTGTTAGGTATGTTCTTACTGCCATTTTGTTAATTGCTTTGAGTTTGTTTTTATGGGTCTTTTTTCCCCCCTCTTTCTTCTTGTTCTCTTTTCTTGTGCTTTGATGACTAGAGAAGTTCTTTTAACATTTGTTGTAAAGCTGGTTTGGTGGTGCTGAAATCTTTTAGCTTTTGTTTATCTGTGAAACTTTTGATTTCTTTATCAAATCAGAAAGGGAGCCTTGCTGGATAGAGTATTCATGGCTGTAAGTTTTACCCTTTCATCACTTTAAATATATCATGCCACTCCCTTCTGACCTGAAGTATTTCTGCTGAACCATCAATGGATAACCTTATGGGAGTTCCCTTTTATTTTATTTGTTGCTTTTCTCTTGCTGATTTTAATATTCTCTCCTTATCCTTAATTTATTTTCAATTTGATTACTATGTGCCTTGGTGAATTCCTCTTTGGGTTGATCCTGTGTGGGACTCTCTGAGCTTCCTGGACTTGGGTGACTGTTTCCTTTCCCAAGTTAGGGAAGTTTTCAGTTACTATCTCTTCAAAAATTTTCTCAGGTCCTTTCTCTCTTTCTTCACTTTTTGTGACCACTGTAATGCAAATATTAGTGTGCTTCACGTTGTCCCACAGTTCTCTTAAATTATGCTCATTTCTTTTCATTCTTTTTTTCTTTTTTCTGTTCTGCAGTACTGATTTCCACTAATCTGTCTTCTAGCTGACTGATCCCTTTTCCTGCCTCATTTAGTCTATTCTTGGTTCCTTCTACTGTGTTATTCATTTCAATAATTTTGTTCTTCAACTCAGTTTGGGTATTCTTTATATTTTCCAGCTTTTTGCTAAAAACTTCACTCTGTGCATCTATACTCCTCTTGAGTTCTCTGAACGTCTTCATCATCATCATTCTAACCTCTTTCTTGGATAAATTGCCTATCTCCTCATCACTTATTTCTTCATCTGGGATTTTATCTTGTGCCTTGGCCTGGGAGATATTCCTCTGTTGCCTCATCTTGACTGTCTTTCTCTTTGTATTTTTTATGTAGGTTAGTTATTTTTTTCTCAACCTGTGAGAGGTGGCCCTCTGTGGGAGACATCCTATGCATCCCAGTAGCACACTCATCTCTTGTCACCCAAGGTCCAGTGTTGAGCTGGTCCCAGTGTAGAGTATGGCTTGTGTTTGTGGATTCCTCCCATGGGCTTTGGGACTGTTGTTTTCTTATTTCTGGTATCTGCCCCTGGTGGATGAGGCTTTACTAGAGGCTTATGCAGGTTTCCTGGCAGGAGGAGTTGATGTTGCCCTCTGGTGGGTAGGGCCCTGTCTAGAGGTGTTTACAGCTCAGGAACTTTGTGATGGGAAGGGCTGTATTCCCACAGACCTGAGGTTTCTCAGCCCTTAAGCCTACAGGCTATTGGGTAGTGCTGGGTCTTGGTGCTAATGATCCAATCAAGATGTCAGCCTCCAGGAAAGCTCATGTAGATGAGCACTCCTAAAATGTCCACCACCATCTTTTATGTCCCCTGGGTGAGCTGCAACTGTCCCCTATCTCCCCAGCAGAACTTCGAAATCCAGCAGGCAGGTCTGGCCTAGGTTCCTATGCAATCACTGTCTGCCCCTGGACCCAGTGCACATGAGAGTCCATGCATGCTTCCCTAGAGAATTAAGTCTCTGTCTCCCCCAGTCCTGTGGCACTCCCAAATTTAAGCCCCACTGGCCTTCAAAACCAGGTGTCCTGGAGTATCCTCCTCCCAATGGCAGGAGCCTGCACTGGGGAGGCTGATGTGGGGCTCAGAACTCTCACTCCTGTTGGAGACCCTCGGTGACTGAGTTGTTCTTCAGCTTATGGGTGACTTCCCCCAGGGGTATGGGGTCCGATTATATCCCAAGCATGGCCCTCCTACTTTCCTGCTGTAGTTCCCTGTTTTCAGTTGAAGCATATCTCTTCTTCTAGGCTCTATTTTCTTTTCTCAATGGCTATTTAGCATTCAGTTGTGGTTTTGTTGTAGTCTTGAGGAGAGGCGAGCTTGTGGTCCTACTACTCTGCCATCTTGATAGGAAATTGCCATAATATGTTAATATATTTTAACACATTGTATAGGTATAATATGCATAACAAAAATGGGAAAAAAGAAGGAAGTGGGAATAGAACTCTATAGGAGTAACATTTGTATATCTCAAAAGAACTAAATTAGTATAAAGGTGAACTATATTCTATTGGCATATATAGTCAGTGCTAGACGAACCACTAAGAAAATAAGTTTTAAAAAGAAAAAATTTTAAAATTAAAAAGATCAAACAAATGAAAAAAAAAAGTTTAAGTTCCACTAGGAACTATTTATTTAATGTAAAAAAGAAAAAAGCAAAATAGGAAGAATATGATAAAAAAGACATGAGACATATAGAAAACAAAATTAAAATTATGTACATAAATCCAATGACATCAATAATAACATTACATGTAAATGGATAAGTTTCACTTCTGACATGGCAGCATGAAAAGCTTTGTAGACCAGCTCCCCAGTTAAACTAGTAAAAATGATAAAATATGAACAGTCATTTAAAGTCTCTGGAAATGGTCCTAATGGCATAAAACAAATTCAAAAATTCAAGAAAATCTATCAAAACTTTAAAAACAGTGAAAGTCTATGGTATTTGAACCAAGACCCACACCCTTCCTCCCCTTACCCAAGCTTATCAAGACAGAAACTCTACTGCAGAGTAGAACAGCCAAGAATACAGGGCTCCCTCTCCCCCTACTTATCTGTTGAAGGGTTATATTCTTGGGTGGGACAGGACATAAATGTTTCTCATACTTCCCCCCACTATCTTTTGCTTAGGCTAATCTCTGAGCAGCCATGAGGTGGGGGCTTCCTTCTTTCACCCAGCCCCCACTCATGGGTCAAGACTAGATCTGGGACATGGTGGCACTGAGAATACTGGGGCCTTGATCACCCTAGCAACCAGACTGAAGCACAGGAGATACATGTTAAGAGAGACAAGACAAAGAGTCCTAGCCCTGCTACCTCCTCCTACACTGAGCACTCATCTCCAAAAGCAGAGATGTCGGAAGTGTGCCACTATCCTGGCCCTCAGTACCAGAGCTGTAGCTTAGAAATTTTGCCCTAGGTGAGAAGCAGGGTTTAGGAGAGAGCGAGCTCTGAATCTTCCCCAAGAGGAACTGACTTTATGTGCAACAGAATGTAGATAAATTCAAGACTAAGGGCACTGTAAAAAACAGTGAAGGTGTGATAAAAGGAAATTGGAAGTAAATTGGTAGATTTATTGGAATTATAGGCTAAACTGTAGGCTGGTTGATTTACGGAAGAGAATCAAATGAAATAGACAACAGATAAGAGCTCTCCTGAGATCAGAGCAAATCTCAAGCACTGGCTTAAGGAAATATCTCTTCAAGGAGCCCAAATTTGACTGGATCAGACTATAAAGCATTAATATCTCAGGGAATTGTTAAAAACAGTAGAACAAACAGCAGGCAATTTAAGAACTGGGAGTGGTCAAGGAAAGAGACAAAGAGAGCCCTGCCAAAATAAGTGTCATCCCAGGGTAATTGTGTGCATGCTCAAGGCTGAAACCTCCTCTGAGGGGCAACATTTGGAGCTTCACACAGTGAAGTAAACAAGCACATAACAATAACAAGACCTAGAGGTGGGGGAGAAACCTGTAGCCAGGGTTGCTACAATATATTCTCTCAAATGTCCAGTTTCCAACAAAAAAATAGGAGATGGGCAAAGAAATAGGAAAGTATGAACCATACGCTAGAAAAAAAGTGGGCAACAGAAACTGCTTGTGAAAATGACCAGATGTTAGATTTAATAGACAAAGCCTTCAAAGTAACCGTTATAAAGATGTTCAAAGAACTAAAGAAAACTGTGATTAAAGAAGTAAAGGAAAGTATGGCATCAATGTCACATCAAATAGAAATAAATTATGTTTAAAAAAGAACAAAATGGAGATTTTGGGGTTCAAAAGAAGCATAGCTAAAATTTAAAAGTCATTAGAGGGAATAAGAGTAGATTTAAACTGGCAGAATAAAAAATTAACAAAGTAAAAATAAACAAATATGACTACGTTAAACTAAAAAGCCTCTGCACAGCAAAGGAAACCATCGACAAAATGAAAAGTCAACATACTAAATGGGAGAAAATATTTGCAAATCATATATCTGATAAGGGGTTAATATCCAAAATATATAAAGAACTCATATAATTCAAAAACAACAACAACAACAAAAACCCAAACAATTTGATTTGAAACTGTGCAGAGAATCTGAATAGACATTTTTCCAAAAAAGACACACAGATTGCTAACTGGTACCTGAAAATGTGCTCAACATTACTAATCATCAGGGAACTGCAAATCAAAATCAGAATGAGATATCACTTCACACCTGTTAGAATGGCTATTATCAAAAAGATAAGAAATAAGTGTTGGCAAGGATGTAGAGCAGAGGGAGCCCTTGTGCATTTTTGGTGGGAATGTGAGTTGGTGCAGATACTTTGGAAAATAATATGGGGGTTCCTAAAAAAGTTGAAAATAGAACTACTATATGACGCAGAAATTCCACTTCTGGGTAGTTATCTGAAGAAAATAAAAACACTAATCTGAGAAGAAATATGTACCTCCATGTTCATTGCAGCATTATATACAATAGCTGACACATGGAAACAACCTAAGTCTCCACAGACAGATGAATGGATAAAGAAAATTTGGTGTGTGTATATATATATATATATATATATATATATATATATGTAAAATGGGATATTTAGCCGTAGAGAAGAATTAAATCTTGCCATTTGTGACCACATGTCTGAACTTTGAGGTCATTATGCTAAGTAAAATGAGACAGAGAAAAGTAAATGCTGTATGATCTCACATGTGGAATCAATAAAAAAAAACCTCATAGATACAGAGAACAGATTGGTGGGATTGCCACAGGCGGGGTGAGTGAAGAGGTAGGTGAAATGGGTTTATGGGGTCAAAAGGTACAAATTTCCAGTTACACAATAAATAAATAAGCACAGGAATGTAATATACAGCATGATGACTATATTTAATAATACTGTATTGCATATTCGAAAATTGCTAAGAGAGTAGATCTTAAACATTCTCATGGCAGGAAAAAAATGTGTAACTATGTATGATGACAGATGTTAACGAGACTTACTGTGGTGTTCATTTCACAATATATACAAATATCAAATAACTACATTGTATACCTGAAACTAATATAATGTTGTATGTCAATTATACCTCAATCAAAATTGAACAAATGATGAAAAATTGATAGAAATTATAAACTCTGAAGAATAGAGAGAAAAAGAATGAAGAAAATCAAGAAATCTTTAAAGATATATGGGTCAATATTAAAGGTACTAACATGTGGAATGGGAGTATTAGAAAGAAGAGTGAGAAAGAGAGTAGAAAAAATATTAGAAGAAATGATGGCTGAAACCTTTCCAAATTTATTAAAACACATTAAACATGCAGGAATCTCAGTGAAGTGCAAGTATGAAAAAAATTCAAAGAGATCCAAGTCATATTACAGTAAAAATTCTGAAGGATAGTTTTTTCCCCTTTTTTTTCTGTGTGTATATATATATGTAATTGAAGTATAGTCAGTTTACAATGTTGTGTCAAATTCTGGTGTACAGCATAATACTTCAGTCATACATGAACATGCATATATTTGTTTTCATATTTTTTTCACCATAAGTTATTACAAGATACTGAATATAGTTCCCCACGCTATAGGCATGAACTTGTTGCTTATCTATTTGAAAGACAAAGTCTTGAAAGCAGCAAAAGAAAAATAATTGCTACCTTACAAAGGAAGATTAAAAGCTGATTTATCATTAGGAACAATGGAAGCCAGAAAGCACTAGGACAAAATATTCAATGTGCTCAAAGGGAAAAAAAAATCAAAGGAGGATACTGTATCCAAGAAATCTCTTTTAAAATGAAGGTGAAATAAGGACATTTCCAGATAAACAAAAAGTGAGAGAATTTGTTGCTAGCAAACCCACATTACAAGAAATGTCAAAGAAAGTTATTCAGGTGGAAAGCAATTGGATCCAGACAAAAACTCAAATTATTCAAGTCCACATGAAAAACAAAATGCAATGGTAAAGATAACTATGTAATTATAAAAGACAGTAAAAATACATAGTTCTCCTATATTCTTAAATTATTTTTAATTATATAAAATAAAATAATGTGTATAAAATCTATTGTTTGGTGTACAACATATAGAAATATGATATATTTGCCAATAACTGCAAAAAGAAGATGAGTGGAAACAAAGCTGTATTGGGCCAAGGATATGATACCATATAGTAACTCAAATCTGTAGGAACAAATGCAGAGAAAGAAATGACAAATAGTCAGGTTAATATTGTAAAAGCTATAAATATATGCTAGTTCTTCTCTCTTCTCTTAGCTTATTTAAAATATATTAAATTATATAAAGTAATGATTATAACAATATATAGTTTAGATTGAAACATTTATAAATTTACTCTATTTAACATTAACACCACAAAGGGGGGAGGGCAGAGTGGAGTAGAGTTATATAGGAGTAACATTCTATATCTCAGCAGAATTAATTTAGTATAAATCTAAAGCTGATTCTGATGAGTTATGATGTACATAGTAAGCTCCAGAACAATCACTATGGAAATAACTTTTAAAATATAGTGAAAATATCGTTAAAGAAATGTAAATGCTGCATTAGAAAATATTCACTTTAATGCAAAAGCAGTAAAGAAGGAATAGAGGAACAAAAAGGGCAACATACATCTAGGAAACAAAAAGTAAAATGATACAACTGTTGGTGGGAATGTAAATTGTGCAATCATCATGGAAAACAGTATCGAGGTTCCTCAAAAAATTAAAAATTAGAACTACCATATGATCCAGCAATCCAACTTCTGGGTATATATCTGAAAGAAATGAAATATGCAGAATAGATAAACAAGATTATACTTTATAGCACAGGGAAATATATACAAGATCTTGTGGTAGCTCACAACGAAAAAAACGTGACAATGAATGTTCATGTATAACTGAAAAATTGTGCTCTACACTGGAATTTGACACAACATTGTAAAATGACTATAACTCAATAAAAAATGTTAAAAAAAAGAAATTACTATATTGTACAGATACCTGCACTCCCATTTTATAGCAGCATTATCCCCAATAGCCAAGACATGGAAACATCCTAAGAGTTCATCAACAGATGAATGGATAAAGAAAATGTTGTGTATATATATACACAATGGAATATTATTCGTCCATACAAAAGGAAATCCTGCCATTTGCAACCACATGGATGAAAGGAGGGCATTTTGCTAAATGAAATATGTAAGACAGAGAAACAAAAAATACTGTATAATCTCATTTATATGTGTGATCTAAAAAGCCAAACTCATAAAAACAGAGAGTAGAATGGTGGTTGCCAGGAGCAGGGGAGTGGGGGATATAAGAAGATATTGGTTAAAGGGTACAAACTTCTAGTTATAAGATAAAGAAGTGTTGGGAATTGAGTTGTTGTTACTTCCTTAATTTATCTTTTTTTAAGTTATCATTTTTAAGTAGAGCCCCAGAGTGTTGGATGGTGAGCCTCAGTTCAACAAAAGACCACAAGGAAATTGAAATAGAGAAGTTTATTACTCACAGATCCTGGAAGAGGTATGCAGCATGTCTCAAGGCAGGATTCAGGCTGAGAGACAACAACAAGACCTAATATACATGCATTTATTAAGGTCTGAGGGTGGAATACTTTGAAATTCCCAGGCTAGAGCCATATTAATCAATTCAAACCAGAAAGAATGGGTGTCTAGTAAACTTTGCAGGGGTTTATCTAAGGGGCACACAAAGGGAAGGCTCTGAGAGGTGGTTGGGACTTTATCACAAGGACCTTTTGGGGAGTCATATCAGGAACATATATTTATTTGTGAATTTGCAAGTTGTTTTCAGTGCACGTCTCAGGAGGAGCTAGCTTCAGTTCAAGGGCCCCACAGGCCACTTGGCCATACAAAATGAGTACCAAGGCAGCAATATGGTGGAGCAGTTTAGCTAAACTCTAAACACTAATGTACAACATGGTGATTGTAGTTAGCAATACTGTCTTATAGACTTGAAAGTTGCTGAGAGTAAATCTTAAATGTTCTTTCCAGTTATGAGTTTCTCATTTTTGTAGCATCCTGCTTCTTTTCTATTTAGAGTAGACCTGCCAATATTTCTTTTATCATGGGTTTAGTGTTGCTAAACTCTTTTAGTTTTGGCTTACCTGTGAAGTTCTTTAATCTCTCCTTCTTTTCTGAAGGATAGCCTTGCTGGATAGAGTATCCTAGGCTGCATATTTTTTTCGTGTATGACTTTGAATATATCTTGCCACTCCCTTCTGGCCTGTAAGTGTTTGTGTAGAGAAATCAGCTGAGAGCCTTATGGGGGTTCCCTTGTAACTCACTCTTTGTTTTTCTCTTGCTGCCTTTAGGATCATTTCTTTATCCTTGACTATGGCCATCTTGATTATGATATGTCTTGGTGTGTGTCTGTTTGGGTTCTTCCTGGTTGGGACCCTCTGAGCCTCCTGTACTTGGATATCTGATTCCTTCTTTAGGTTTGGGAAGTTTTCAGTCATGATGTCTTCAAATACCTTTTCAATCCCCTTTGTTCTTTCTTCCCCTTCTGGAACCCCTATTATGTGTAGATTGGCACGCTTTATATTATCCCATAGGTCCCTTATATTGTTTTCATTGTTTTTTATTTGTTTTTCTCTCAGCTGTTCTGCTTGGGTGCTTTTTGTTGTCCTGTCTTCTAGGTTGCTTATTTGTTCCTCTGCATTATCTAGCCTGCTTTGTACAGCCTTTAGGTCAGCTCTCATCTCAGCAAATGGATTTACTAATTCTACTTGGTTCTTCTTTATAGCTTCTATTTCATTTTTGACCTATTTTATATCTATAAACACTGTTTCCTTTAGTTCCTTCAGTACTTGGATCACTACTTTTTTGAAATCTTGATCTAGTAGGTCATCAATGTCTATTTCCTTTATCGTGCTTTCAGGGAATTTCTCTTGCTCTTTTAATTGGGAGTGGTTCCTCTGCTTCTTCATATTGCTCACATCTCTCTGGCACTGTGGCTTAAGGAGTATCAGTTATCTAATTCTTCCGGAGATGGTGTGCTCTTCATGATTTTATCGAGAGGTCTTTGTGTCTTTTCCCTGTTTCGTGAACTCAGCTTGCTGTTTCCAGAGGCCCTTGTTGTGCCCTCGTCTGTGCTGCTCCCAGTGGCTGTTGGCTAGCAGATCAGGCTCCCTCCTAACACTGCGTCAGGAGCTGAGCTCTTACCCGGTGAGCAGGCGGGTCACTCCCCCTCCCGATGCCGCAGTCAGATGCTGTACTGGGGGGAGGCAGGTGGGCGGATGGCGCCCCCTCCCAGCACCGTGGTCAGGTACTGCGTTCCTGCCAGGAATGGGGGTGGCCGCCCGCCCTCTCCTGGCTCCAGTCGCTCCACTGCTCTGTGCAGCTGCCCTCTCCACCTCGGGTCGAGGATCCAAAGGCGGGCTTGGGGAATACCGCGGAATGGCCCCACCCCTGCTCCATGCCAAATCTCAGCTCCTTATTTGTCTTGGCGGTGCAAGCTCTGTGAGGTGCCAGGGCAGAAAGATACTACCTGCCTCCAGCTGTTAACAAGTCTCAGCCCTGCCTAGGAAGTTTTGGAGCCCCCGGGTGCGGATTCAAGTCTCGGCCCTACCCCCGCCCGGGTGCTGCACACAGGAGGAGATGGCAGCTGTGGCTGTGCCCCACCTCTCTTCTTGTGAGAAGCGCCAGTAATGGTGGCACAGGTCTGAGGAGACAAAGGCTACATCGCCCCTCCACCCAGGGCACACCAGCCATGTTGCTTTGCTTTTTTCGCAATTTATGGGGGACCGAGGTTGTTCTGCTCCGTATCCCCTCCCAGCCACGGTGCGCAGCCCCCTGTAGTCCCCCAGGGCCGCCTCAGTGCAGCCGTCCCCATCCTCCACTCGGCTCGGGTGCCCTTTCCTGGCCCCAGCTGCCGGCTCACGTCTCAGGCTGGGTGTCGTGGGGACCCTTTGTGCCCCTTTAACTCAGTTCTGTTGGTCAAGGGGTTCTTGGGGCAGATCTGAGCCTCAGAGGCTCCCCCTCCGTGCTGCTGGCCTCTCTGTTGGAGAGAGGAGACCTAGCGAACGAGTGCCAGTCCTCCTATGCCGCTCCCTCCCTGTGGGACATGTGCCGCAATGTTTTGCTTTTTCTTCTTTCTTTTTTCCTTTTCTTCTGCCAGATTTTTGGCGTCTTTGTCTTTCGAAGAGGGCAATGTTCTGTCGGAGTTCGGCAGGTGCTCTGGTTAGCTGAGTGGGTCCGTAGATTTGAGTTTTGGTGTATCTGTGGGAGTGGGTGAGCTACAATTGTCCTTCTACTCTGCTATCTTGCTTCTCCCCACTGAACAGCACACTCTTGAATTGAAAAATGATTTTAGACGAATGACAATGAAGACAAAATGTATGAAATGTATCTAAAACAGTGCTTAGAGGGAAATTTAAAGTTATAAATGCCTCTATTAAAAAAGAAAAAAGATCCGAAATTAATAACCTAAACTTCCACCTTAATACACTGGAAAAAGAAAAGCAAATGAAATGCAAAACACACATAAGGAAAGAAATAATGATAATTAAAGAAAAAATAATGAAATAGAGAATGGAATGATGGTAGAAAAAAATCAGGGAAAACAAAAGTTGGTGATACGAAACAGTCAACAAAACTGACAAACTAGATGGGCTGACCAAGAAAAAAAATTAGGACTCACATTACTAAAATCAGAAATGAAAGATGAGATATTATTGCCACATTCACAGAAAGAAAAAGTAGTCAAAATACTTTCAACAAATAAAGCCCAGATCCAGGTAACTTCACTCATGTATTCTAGCAAACATTTAAAGAAGAATTAATGGCAATTTTTCACAGACTCCTCCAAAAAATAGAAAAGGAAACAATGCTTTTTTAACTCATTCTATGAGTATTACTCTGATAGCAAAAGCAAGTAAACACATCATAAGAAAACTGTAGGCAATATCTTTTATGAATATCATGACAGTTAATTTAATGTGTCAACTTGACTGTTACGTGTGTCCAGATTAAACACTATTTCTACCTTCAAAAGGCAGCCCTTCTGAAAATTTCTCCCAAGAAAGCACTTGCTGCTACGGGTGCAGCTGCAGCAGCTGACACAAAATTTCCAGTGAAAAAGACAACTGCTACAGGCAAGAAGGCTCCAGCCCAGAAGGTTTCTGCCCAGAAAGCTGCAGGTCAGAAGGCAGCACCTCATCCAAAATCTCAGAAGGGTCTGAAAGCTCCAGTCCAGAAAGCACCTCTCCAAAGGCATCTGGCAAGAAAGCATGAGACTATAAAATGCTAGTGTAAATGTAATTAAGGTTAAAAAAAAAAAACACTGTTTATAGATGTGTTTTATAGTGTTTCTGGATGAGATTAACATTTGAATTGATGGATTCAGTAAAGTAGATTGCTCTTCCCAATGTGAGTAGGCATCATCTAATCCATTCAGGGCCTGAAAAGAAAAAAGACAGAGGGAAGAGGAAATTGCCCATTGTTTTCCACTTTACTCCTTGATTTGTGGGGACATCTCATCTCATCTCATCTCTTGCTTTCAGACTGCAATTTACACCTTTGGCTCCCCTGGTTCTCAGGTCTTCAGACTTAGAGTGAATTACACCACTGTCTCCAAGCTGGACACAACAGATGATGAGGCTTATTGAGCCTTTGTAATCATGTGAGCCAATTCCTAGAGGAACAGAATTATATGGATGTCTGTTCTGAAGTGGTTCTGGAGTTTGGGGAATTAACTCTTTAATAGATTAGAGTTAAAGGTGCTAATGAACAAGAAGTTAGGTAACACTGTATAAGATACTTTCTACTATTTTTTGAAAATCAGTAAGTATAATGATGTTGGTTGATTGCTCCTAAAGTCTCTTGACAACATGGTGAAACAAAAGGATGAGTTCAGGGATTCAACAAGTTCACAAATTCAAGAGGCACAAAAATTACCTAAGAACATCTATGTGTGCCAGCAAGGAGTCCTTATCTCTTATAGCTGCAGAGCTGAAATTGCTGAAAGTGAAATGCAAAACCTCATCCTGTGACTGACTGAATTACAGTGCAAGTTGAACTCCCAGCCTTGCAGGGTATCTACTGTTAAAACGAGGGCATGGATTGTGAAAGAATGAAATCCTATAAACTGGGATGGTGATATGTGGAAAGACCTGATAAATCTGAGGACACTGGTCCCCTAAATTCTGATTAATCTTCTTTACCATCTGAAGAGATTCCCTCCACCACCAGTGGAAAGTGTCCTTCTCAACCCCAGCAGTACTGACTTTCCAACCCCCAGAAAAGCCACCTTTCACCTCCAGTGGCAGCAGCATCTCCACTCTGATGGGTATCAGCTTGTCCACTCACAGCTGTATCAGACTTTCCACCTCCACCTCAGGGGATTAACCATGCATTTCCCAAGAAAACTGTAAAGACCTCAATCCAAGGTAGTTACCATGCAAAACAGTGGTGATTGTCCTCAAGACCCACCCCCACCAGTGGTCTGCTTCTAAACCTATAACTAGACTCAAGTCCTTGCAGACCCCTAAAGAAGAGGTACAATGTGTGACCCATGAGGAGGTGTATGTATTCCATAGAACGACTTGAGTTTTCTAATTTATACAAACAAAAATCCTGGGAACATGAGTGGGAACGGATATGAAGAATGTGGATAATGGTGGAAGGAACATAACATGTCAGGTCAAACTTATTTATATGGGTTCACTAAACAGAAATCCTGTGTTAATGTTGCAGCTCAGAGAGTTAGAAAGGGCTCTGATTTGTTGTCTGGTAAGACTAAAACATAGCCATCATGAGCAAATTGGAAATGCTGGACAAGCCTTGGTTTAACATAAAGGAAAGTCTACAAAGGTTTAGGGCTCAGGGAGATTGGATTGGTGGAGTGGATTTGTCATTTAAGACCAACTCACCCAAACTGGGAGGGTCCAAAGACACTTTTCACCAATAGTGTAAAGCATAAATTTTGGGGGTTTTTTGTTTGTTTTTGTTTTGTTTGTTTGTTTGTTTGTTTGTTTAGGTTGAGGTAATTGGGTTTGTTGGTTTGTTTATTTTAATAGAGGTACTGGGGGTTGAACCCAGGAGCTCATGCATGCTAACCCAGGACTTCATGCATGATCTACCACTGAGCTATACCCTCCCCCGAGAAGCATAAATTTGTGATGAGAGCCACAGCATCCTTGAAGAGCTCTGTGATCACTCTGTAGGCCATACCTCACAGTGGGAACTATGGTCACTGAAACCTAAATGCAATGGGAATAATTGGATCCCCAGGTGACAGAAGCCAAGTGGCTGCACTCAACCATAAAGACAATGTGGGCATGGTTACTATAATGAACAGCAGAGTTAAAGCTGTAATTACAAAAGTATGACTTGCCCAGATCTATGGTATTGGCTAACTGATCATGGTGTTCTTAGAAGTGAAAGAGATAGGAAGCCTACTAAAACCTTATTTGATCTATATGAGCTGAAAAGTTCTAAGTAAACCAAAGTCTAACCTAAATCATAAAAACAGAGAATCACAAAAGAAAACAAAACATACAAAACAACAGAGAGTCACAGTCACTCAATCAATTCCCAAACTGGAGCCAGTTTACAGACCCTTAAGCTCTTGAATAAAGGGGAGGGCACATTCCTTCAAGGAAGGGCCTGGTACACTATTGAAAACTTTACTATTAATATTTCTTTCAGCCTTCCTCAAAGGGACCTGTGGCCTTTTACCAAGGTAACTGTATATTGAGGAAAAGGAAGTAATCAGAAATTTTGGGGATGGCTGAACTCTGGCTTTGAACTGGCATTGATTCCAAGAAATCCAAAATGTCACTCTGGCCCTCTAGTCAAGGTAGGGGCTTATGGAGGTCAGGTGATCAATGGAGTTTTAGCTCATATCCATCTCACAGAGGGTCCCCAAAGCCATCCTGTGGTTATTTCCCCAGTTACAGAATGCATAATTGGAATGGATATATTTAGCAGCTGTAAGAATCCCTACAGTGGTCCTCTGATCTGTGGAGTGAGGAATATTATGATGTGAAAGTCCAAATGGGAGCCATTATAACTGCTTCTACCTAGGAAAATAGTAAATCTAAAGCAGTACTGCATTCCTGGAAGTATGGCAGAGATTTGTGCTACCATCAAGGAATTGAAAGCTGTAGGGGTGGTAATTCTCACCATATCCCCATTCAGCTCTTCTATTTGGCTTATGCAGATGACAAATGGACTTTGGAGAATGGCAACGCATTATTGTAAGCTTAATTAGGTGGTGACTCTAATTCCAGCTGCTATACCAAATGCAGTTTTATTGCTTGAGTAAGTTAGAACATCCCCTGGTCCCTGATATGCAGCTATTGATCTGGCAAATGTCATTTTCTACATCTCATCCATAAAATCTACCAAAAGCAGTTTGCTTTTAGCCGACAAGGCCAGCAATACACTTTCACTGTCCTACCTCAGAGGTATATGGACTCTCTGGCCCTATGTCATAATTAACTTCTCAAAGATATCTCAAGATATCACACTATTCCATTACATTGGTGACATTATATTGATTAAGCCTAGTGAGTAAGAGGAAACAACTACTCTAGACTTGTTGGTAAGACATTTATGTGTCAGAGGATGGGCAAAAAAGTTCAAGTGATTCTACCTCAGTGAAATTTCTAGGGGTCCTGTGATGTGGGGCATATTAAGAAATCCTTTCTAAAGTGAAGGGCAAATTGTAGAATCTGGCCCCTCCTACAATCAAGAAAGAGATGCAGCACCTAGTGGGCCTCTTTGGATTATGGAGGCAATATATTCCTATTTGGGTGTGTTTCTCTGGCCCATTTACCAAGTAACCTAAAAAGCTGCTACTTTCAGTGGGGCCAAGATCAAGAGAAGACTCTGCAACAGGTCCTGGTTGCTGTCAAAACTGCTCCACCACTTGGACCATATGATCCTGCATTTTCTGTGGTACTTAAAGCAGGTAGGGATACTTTTTTCTTCTTATCCTTTATTCCTTTTTCTTTTTGTTTTTTTTTTCTTTGTTTGTTTTTTTAATTTTTCTTTTGTATTTAGGGATACCTTTTAAAGCCCTTTTGGAGGCCTGTCTAGGTGAATTGCAGCTTTAAGATTTGGGAATAAGACCCTGCCATCATCTGCAGATATCTACTCTCCTTTTGAGAAATAGTTCTTGGTCTGCTACTGGGCCTTAGCAGAGACTAAATGCTTCACCATGGGCCACCAAGTTATCATGTGCCCTGAGCTGGCCATCATGAACTGGGTGTTATCTGATCCACTAAGCCATAAAGTTAGGCATGCACAACAACACACCATTATCAAGACAAAGTGGTATGCATAAGATTGGGCCAAAGCAGTCTTTGAAGGCACACATAAGTGACATGAAGAAATGGCCAAAATGCCCATGGTCTCCACTCCTCTTACACTACCTTCTCTCCTCAAGCCTGGTGCTTATGGCCTCTTGGGGAGTTCTATAGGATCAGCTGGCAGAAAAAGAGAAGACTCCAACCTGGTTTACAGATGGTTCTGCACAACATAAAGGCACCACCCAAAGTGGACAAATGCAGCACTATAGGCCCTTTCTGAGATATCTGAAAGACAGGGAGTGAAACTCTCCCAGTGTGCAGAATTTTGAGCAGTACACCTGGTTATTCACTTGACTTGGAAGGAGTAATGGTCAAATGTGTTATTATGTACCAATTGATGAGCCAGTGATTTTTCTGGATGGTCTGAAACTTGAAAGGAACATGATTGGGAAATTGGTGATGAAGGCATTTAGGGAAGAAGGTATGTGGATAGATCTCTCTGAATGAGCAAAAAAACATGAAGATATTTGTGTCTCATGTGAATGCTCATTAAAGGGTAACCTCGGCACAGCGGGATTTTAGTAATCTAGTGGACAGGGTAGTGTATTCCCTGGGTACCAGTCAGCCCTTTCATTGCTCATGAACAAAATGGCCATGGCTGCAGGGATGGAAGGTAAACGTGTGTTCAGTAGCCTAGATTTCTACTCACCAAAGCCAATCTGACTATGGGCACCACTGAGTTGTCCAATCTGCCAGCAACAGAGCCCAACATTAAGCCCCTGATATGAAACTATTCCCACCCCTAGGGTGATCAGCCAGCTACTGGGTAGTAGGGCGATTACATTAAAACACTTCTATCATGGGAAGGAAAGCATTTTGTTCTTACTGGAATAGCTTACTCTGGATATGGACTTGCCACTCCTGCATGCAATGTTTCTGTCAATACTACCATCCCTAAACTTAAAGAAGGCTTTATCCACATCATAGTATACTGCACAGCATTGCTTCTGTTAAAGAAACTCACTTCACAGCAAAATAAGTGTGGCAGTAAGCCCATGTTCATGGAATTCACTGATCTTATTGTGTTCCCTGATATCCTGAAGCAGTTGGCTTGCTAGAACTGTGGAATGGCTTAAGACTCAGTTACCATGCCAGTTAGATGGCAATATCTTTCAGAGTTAGAGTAATATTCTCCAGAAGCCTGTATGTGATCTGAATCAACATCTAATATGTGGTGCTATTCCTCCCATAGGCAGGATTCATGGATCCAGGAATCAAGGGGTAAAAATGGGAGTGACACTACTCACTATTACCCCTAGTGATCCATTAGCAAGATTTTTTATTCTTGTTACCATGATATTTATGCTCTGTTGGCCTAGAGGTCTTAGTTCCAGATGGAAGAATGCTTCCACCAGTAAACACAATGATAGCATTGAACAGAAAGTTAAGACTGTCATTGAGCCACCTTGGACTCCTTTTGCCTCTAAATCAACAAGCAAAAAAGGGAATTGACTTGGGCATCTGATCCAGAATACCAAAGGGAAATTAGACTGCAACTCCACAATGCAGGTAAAAAGGAGTTTGTCTGGAACACAGGAAATCCCTTAGGGCCTCTCTGGTTTACCATGCTCTGTGACTGAGATCAATGGAAAACTACAACAGCTCATTCCAGGCAAGATTAGTTAATGGCCTAGACCTTTCAGGAATGAAGGTCTGACTCACCCTATCAGGTAAAGAACCATGATCAGCTGAGGTACTTACTAAAGACAAATGGAGTATAGAATGGATAGTAGCAGAAGGTAGTTATAAATATCAGCTATGACCACTGACCAGTGACAGGAACAAGGATTGTAATTGTCATGACTTTCTCCTTACTTTGCTATGAATGCGGGAGTGTGAGTGTGTGTGTGTGTGTGTGCGTGTGTATGTGTGCGTGTGTATGTGTGTGTGTGTGTGTATTGATTTTCTATCGCAGTATTTAAGTATTGTTAATTTTACATTATAGTATTTAAATTATGGGGTTATCAAGAAGAGTGAATCACTCAAGGATTTTACCTCTTCTTCAGGGAGAGGTCAGTGTGTTTTTGGTTACATGCAGCATAGTTTTGTCACACTATAAACTCATGACCTTGTTATTGTTTTTATTTGGTGAATAAATATGATTTAAAGAGGTGGGTATGAGTGCCAGATTGACAAGGGGTGGACTTCTGATAGTTAATTTTATGTGTCAACTTGAGTGGGTCAAAGGGAACCCAGATTAAACACTATATCTGAGTGTGTCTATGAGGATATTTCTGGATGAGTTTCACATTTGAGTGAACTCAGTAAAGTAGATTGCTCTCCCAGATATGAATGGGAATTATCTAATCCCTTGAGGGCCTAAATAGAACAAAAGACAGAGGAAAGAGGAATTTGTCCTTCTTAATCCAATCTTTTAGCATTTAAGCTGGGACATCTTATCTCTTCTTCTCCTGCCCTTGGACTGGAATTTACAGTATTGATAAGGATGTGGAGAAATCGGAACCCTCATACACTGCTGATGAGAATGTAAAATGTTGCATCTGTTTTGGAACTGATTTAACAGTTCCTCAATAATCTAAACATAGAGTTACCCAACAATTCCATTCCTAGATATGTACTCCAGAGAATTGAAAATGTATATCTACTCAAAAAATTGTATTTCAATGTTTATATCAGCATTAATCATAATAGCCTCAAAGTGGAAACAACCCAAATGTCCATCACCTGATGAATGGATAAAAATGTGGTATATTCACACAGTGAAATATTATTCCACAATTAAAAAGAGAAGTACAGATACTACAACATGGGTAAAACTTGAAAACACTATGCTAAGTGGAAGAATCCATTCACAAAATACTACATGTATGATTCCATTGATATGAGACAGAAAGTAGATTAGTGGTTGCCTAGGACTAGGGGACTTGAGAGAAACTAATGAGTGACCAATAATGAGTGCAGAGTTTTGGAGGAATTATGAAATGCTTTAAAATTGATTGTGGTTATGATTGCATAACTCTGTGAATATACTGAAAAACACTGACTTGTATATTTTAAATAGGTGAAATGTATGGTATTGAATTATATCTTAATAAAAATTAAAAATATATATTTGAATAAATATTTATATAAGGAATATATTTGCTGCAGTATATGAGGGAAAGTGGCTAATAAAGTAAATAGGCTATGACAAACCCTTGGAAAGGGAAAGATATTTTTACTAGCTTTAACATACAAAATAATGACTAACTTGGGAACTAATAATACCCTCTTTACAGAAATAGCAAAATTATGTTTAAAGAGATATTGATATCACCCTGTTATTCCCTGTTCTCTAGAGCCCATTTTCTTGTAATTCTTTTCTAGTTTGTTCCAACAGTACAAACATATTTGATCAGATCATTCATAATTGTAGATTATATAATGCAAGAAGGGAACTAGATGCAAGTGTTTTAAGTAAGGAGATAATAGCATTTAAAAATTGGTTAACTTGGATATTGCTTTTTGTATTGTAGCATCAATTATCTTAACCCTGTAAAATCATAAGCAAGTCTTAAATAAAGTAGCCACAGCAGTATTTTATAATCCCAATCTTGTACCAGGAGTTGCTCAAACGGTAAATTATTATAGTTATCTCCTCAAAAATTATTTGTGTGAAACAGTTACTGACACCTTTTATAGATAATCCAGCTGATCAATTGTAGGGAGAAAACTAAATCTCTAATTTAAAAGCAGAAGACTTTCACCTCCTTGGTCAGATTATTCCTAGGTATTTTATTGCTTTGGGTGCAATTTTAAAAAAGTTTGTTTTTTTTTACTTTCTTTTCCTATTGACTTATAGTTAGCATAAATAAATGCAACTGATTTTTGTACATTAATCTTGTATCCTGCTACCATGCCAAATTCTTTTATTAGCTCTAGTAGTTTTTGTATGGGGCTTTTAGGGTTTTCTACATATATTATCATGTTGTCTGCATATAGTGACAATTTTACTTCTTCTTTTCCAATTTGGATCCCTTTTATTTCTTTTTCTTGCCTTATTTCTGTGGCTAGGACTTTCAAGACTATGTTGAATAGAAGTGGTGAAAGTGGACAACCTTGTCTTGTCCCAGATTTTAGTGGGAAGGATTTCAGTTTTTCACTGTTGAATACTATGCTAGCTATAGGTTTGTTAGAAATACCTTTTATTATGTTCAGATATGTTCCCTCTATACCCACTTTGGTAAGGGTTTTTATCATAAATCGGTGTTGAATTTTATCAAATGTCTTTTCTGCATCTATTGAGATGATCATGTAGTTTTTTGGCCTGTAAATTTCTCTTTTAGTAACGTCTCTGTCTGGTTTTGGTATCAGGGTGATGGTGGATTCATAGAAGTACTCCCTCCTTTTAAATCTTTTGGAAGAGTTTGAGAGGAATGGTATGTGTTCTTCCTTGTACGTTTTGTAGAATTCCCCAGTGAAGCCATCTGGCCCTGGACTTTCGTTTGCAGGGAGGTGTTTTATTGTTAATTTGATTTCATTTCTAGTGATCGGTTTATTCAAGTGGTCAATTTCTTCTCGATTCAGTATTAGTGGACTGTATGTTTCTAGAAACTTGCCCATTTCTTCTAGGTTATCTGGTTTGTTTCCATATAGTTGTTCATAGTATTCTCGCATGATATTTTGTATTTCTGTGATATTGGTTATAATTTCTCCATTTTCCTTTCTTACTTTGTTTATTTGTTCTTTCTCCTTTCTCTTCTTGCTGAGCCTGGCCCGAGGGTTGTCAATTTTGTTTACTATTTCAAAAAACCAGCTCTTGGCTTGATGGATTTTTTAATTGTTTTTTAATCTCTATTTTATTTATTTCCTCCCTGATCTTTATTATTTCCTTCCTTCTGCTGACTTTTGATTTTTGTTTCTCCTTCTTTTTCTAATTCTTTTAGATGGTAGGTTAGATTGTTTGAGATTGTTCTTTTTTCAATAAGGCATATATCACTGTGAACTTCTCACTTAGGACTGCTTTTGCTGCATCCCATAGATTTTGTGTGGTTGTGTTTTCATTGTCATTTGTCTCAAAGTATTTTTTAATTTCTAAACAGCTCATGTGACTTAATAAGAAAAAAAACAAACAACCCAATCAAAAATGGGCAGAAGACCTAAACAAGCATTTCTCCAGTGAAGACATGAATCACCAATAGACACATGAAAATTGCTCAATAGGGCTAATTATCAGAGAAATGCAAATCAAACCTACAATGAGGTATCACCTCACATCAGTCAAAATGGCCATCATTCAAAAGTCCATGAATGATAAATGCTGGAGAGGCTGTGGAGAAAAGGGAACCCTCTTACACTGTTGGGAATGCAGTTTGGTGCAACCATTGTGAAAAATAGTATAGAGATTCCTCAAAAGACTAAAAATAGACTTACCATATGATCCAGCAATCCTATTCTTGGGCATATATCCAAAAGGAACCCTACTTCCAAAAGACACTTGCACCCCAATGTTCATAGCAACACTATTTACAATAGCCAAGACATGGAAACAACCTAAATGTCCATCAACAGATGCCTGGATAAAGAAGATGTGGTATATTTCTACCATGGAATACTATTCAGCCATAGAAATGACAACATGCCATTTGCAGCAACACAGATGGCCCTAGAGAATGCCAGAGTAAGCCAGAAAGAGAAAGAAAAATACCATATGATATCACTCATATGTCGAATCAAAAAAAAAAAAAGACATGAATTTATTTATAAAACAGAAACAGACTCACAGACATAGAAAACAAATTTAGGCTTACCAGTGGAGAAGGGGATGCAAAGGGATAAATTGGGAGTTCAAGATTTGCAGATACTGACTGGCATATATAAAATAGATAAACAAGTTTATACTGTATAGCACAGGGACCTATATTCAATATCTTGTAGTAGCTTAAGATGAAAAAGAATATGAAAATAAATGTGTATATTCACATATTACTGAAGCATTGTGCTCTACACCAGAAATTGACACAACATCATAAACTGACTATACTTCAATTAAAAAAAAAAGAAAAAAAAGAAAAAAGGAAAAAAATTTAAAAAAGGAAATATGACAAAAATTTAAAAAAATAAAAGCACAAGATTTATCAGTTTGTATGGTAATTGGTGTTTGTTCATGGGTGCTGGTTTCTCAACAAACCTATGAAGATTTGCCAAGAATTTCTGTGGACTTAGAATAAATTGAAGGGGATACAGTTAATTATATGAATTCAATGCAATAAAAACAAGAAAAAAGTAACTGACTGTTGGGTAGGGAATTATATAAAGAGAAATAATATAAATTAAATATATTATATTTGTTAGCTGATGTACTGAATAGATTAAATTCACCTAATATATACTGCCAGTAAATTTATTTTAATGGGCAAGCAGGAGGTATGTTTGTTGATCTTCAAAAATAGGTAAGCTATTGTACAGAGTCTAAAGACAAAATTATTCCCAAAGTCATAAACTAATCTTATTTTTATCATATGTTGAATGTTTCCAATTTTGATCTGTTTTACTGGTTGCATTTCAGGGTGTCTACAGCAGTCTCCAAATTCATGTACACAATAGAAAGCATGCAAGTTATATGGGAAAATTTTAAATTCCAGCTGTTTCTTATCAGTGCAGCACATAGTTAATGTAATGTTCTCTATCAACAACTTAAAAAAAAAAAAGCACATTTCACATTACATCTGATTGTCTGTAATTACTATAATTCATAATACAGCACAAATTAACTTCAAGGGAATCATTTCCAAAATAAATTGCCTTTTTAATAGCTTAATCTTTAAATCAGTTTACTTTTAATGGTATTTGGCTTTGCTTTTTCATTTACTTTCTTGTAAAAGGACAATTTTTTTAATACAAACTACATTTTGCAAACTTTATTAGTGACTGTATTCCATCTTTATACTTTTGCTCTAACATACAACCTTTGTTTATATCAGAAATTGGAAGAATTTTTAAAGATACTTTTTTGATATTTTTGTTTGCCATATTGTTTCTCTTCTTTTGATATGGTATATACATTCAATCTATGATGTACTCTGTTTCTACATAATTTTCCACAATGTAGAAGAGTAGTCAAACTAAACTAGTAGGCATGTAAAGGAAGAAGGTATTTAAATTCTCAGTTAATTGAATAGGTACTTCGGTTCAAAACCCTCTAGCTAATGTGGAGATAGGAACATCGCCCATTTATATTTCTAAAAAATAGAATATTAGTAAACTAGTGCCATAAACTATATTTTCTGGAACAAGTTGGAGAATGAATTTATAAATGAATAAATGTGTAATGCAAGTTTTAGAATTAGATGATATTAAAAGGTAATATTAAATTTACATTCAGTTTGAAAGTAGATTACTGATATTTCAGACTTGAATGATAGTGATTATAAAAATGCAAGTTTAAACATGGGAAGTAATTGTAAATTTTGTGATAAGAGGGCAATTTGTGAATCAATCTTAAAAGGAAGACCCAAATTTAGGAGTAAATTACTGTATATTAAGCCAGGCCTAGCTTAACGAAAATGCCCTTTAAAACTAACAAAGTGAAAAAACCTATTGTACTCTTTATGCTCCCATACATTGTCATTAATAGGTATCACTCAGAAGTCTAAAATACTAGGGAGAATCTAAGTTTCAAAATTGAATGTAATACAGAAATTATTTATTTTGGGTTTTGTGATTCAGTCATAGACAGTTAGCTAATGTATGTATATGCTCACAGCGACATATATTTTCTCTGTGACCTTTATTCTCTCTCACTTTTGCCCTGTCCTACTAATGTTGCTTTGTGCAGCAAATGTATAATGAAAGATATAAGGCAAGAAGAAAAACACAGTGTGGATAAGCAATGCAAAGTTAACCACAATTGGATTATTTTTAAAGATTAATGTACTGAATCTCCATGTTCAAGGAAAACAGACAAACTATTGCTAACTTGTGATTCATTAAGTCAAGGAAATATAAAGCTAGAAGTAACAGTAGAAATCATATAACTGAAACCTCTTACAGTTTTATAGAAAACTGGCTCCAAATTCTTAAGTGCTCCAAATCACACATATAATTATTAATAGTAACAGAACCTAGACAAAACAAGTCTTCTGGCTATGTAAATTTTTTCTTTTTTTTTTTTCTCTCTTTGAATTATAGTTAGTTCACAATGTTCTGTCAATTTCTGGTGTAAAGCACAATTTTTCAGTCATACATGAATATACATATATTCATCTTCATGTACTTTTTTTACCATGAGCTACTACAAGATCTTGAATATATTTTCCTGTGCTATACAGTGTAAACTTGTTTATCTATTCTATATATACCTATCAGTATCTATAAGTCTAAAACTCCCAGTCTGTCCCTATCCATCCCTGTCCCCCCTGGCAACCACAAGTTTGTGTTCTATGTTTGTGAGTCAGTTTCTGTTTTATATTTAAGTACATTTGTCTTCTTCTTTTTTATTTTTAAGATTCCATAAAAGAGTGATATCATATGGTATTTTTCTTTCTCTTTCTGGCTTCCTTCACTTAGAATGACATTTTCAGGGACATCCATGTGGCTACAAATGGCATTATGTTGTCATTTTTATGGCTGAATAATATTCCATGGTATAAATATACCATTCTTCTTTATCCAATCATCTGTTGATGGACATTTAAGATTTTTCCATGACTTGGCTATTGTAAACAATGCTGCTATGAACATTGGGGTGCAAGTGTCTTTTTGAAGTAGGGTTCCTTTTGGATATATGCCCAAGAGTGAGATTGCTGGGTCATATGGTAAGTCTATTTGAGGAATATCCATACCGTTTTCCACAGTGGCTGCACCAAACTGCATTCCCACCAGCAGTGTAGGAGGGTTCCCTTTTCTCCACAGCCTCTCCAGCATTTATCATTTGTGGACTTTGAATGATGGCCATTTTGACTGATGTGAGGTGATGCCTCATTGTAGTTTTGATTTACATTTCTCTGATAATTAGTAATATTGAGCATTTTTCATGTGCCTATTGGTGATTTGTATGTCTTCACTGGAGAATTGCTTGTTTAGGTCTTCTGCCCATTTTTGGATTGGGTTGTGTTGGTTTTTTTTTTTTTTTTGTATTAAGTCATATGAGCTGTTTATATATTCTGGAGATCAAGCTTCTGACAGTTTCATCTTTTGCAAATATTTTCTCCCATTCCGCAGGTTTTCATTTTGTTTGGCTTATGGTTCCCTTTGCTGTGAAAAAGCTTGCAAGTTTAACTAGGTCCTAATTTTTAATTTTTGCCTTTATTTCTATTTCTTGTGTAGACTGCCCTAGGAGAACATTGCTGAGGTATAAGTGAGAAAATGTTTTACCTATGTTTTCTTCTAGGAGTTTTATTGTGTCTTATCTTACGTTTAAGTCTTTGATCCATTTTGAGTTTATTTTTGTGTATGGTGTGAGGGAGTATTCTAGCTTCATTGATTTACAAGCTGCTGCCCAGTTTTCCCAACACCATTTGCTGAAGAGTGTGTCTTTTCTCCATTGTATGTTCTTGCCTCCTTTGGCAAAGATGGCTTCTCCAGTGCTTAGGTCCCACAGCTTCCCTTGATCCCTTCCCCCTTGGCTATTTTTCTAGCTGATACTGCCACATGATCAGCTTTCCTAGGTACTCTAGAGCTTGGGGGAGGGTCTCTGGTAAGCCTTGGAGGGAAAATTGCCAGCAAGCTCCACCATCATGACACCACATAACTTCTCTCTCATGGTAATTCTGACTCCAGAAAGGTCTGGATCTCAGCCTTTGGCAGGGGATTGGGTGGAGATGCTCTACTTTGTGTGGTCTATATCAGCCCTAAGAGTAGTAGTTATTCCTCATTTATGCCATTCTTTCATCCTTTAAAGTTCTTCTTACTAGCCAATCCCTTGTTTTCCCATCCAATGTTATAGTTAATTTTTTACCTTAAACTTTCCTTATTCAAATTACTGTGTGTTTTCTCTCTCCCCACTTGGCCCAGACTGATACAGATAATTCTATTTATTTGTATGTTAATTCACTCTATTTCTTTGCAATCAGGCTTCTATTCCTAGTGCTACTGAAAAATTGTAAAATCCAATCACCTTTCTCTATCCTGCCTTTTTGCTGCTTGTGGCAGAAACCTCTTGAAATTCCTACTTAGACTTCCATGGTATATTATTACAATTGTCTTTCCAAATTTCCAATTTTTCCTTCTGTGTTTTCTTTGTTAACTCTAATTTCTCCTCCCACTTCTTAACCGTCACTACCAAAATCTGACAATTTAGCCTTTGGTTACTTTCTGTTTATTTTTCTTCTTTAGATAACTCATATTATCATGGTTTCAGCTACCGTCTCTGATCTAATTACTTCCAATCTATGTTTGTAGTCCTCTTAATTCTCCTAACTTCAATTCTATATCATTCATTCTTTTATTCAACAAGTATTTACTACGTGCTTACTGTGTGCTAGACAGTGGTAGAACTGGACATACAAAAGTGAACAAGGCACATTTCTTGCATGCAACAGGTTTATTGACTGATGGTGAACACTAACAGTAAATAGAATATTACTATACAGTGTGATATGTGCTGCAGTTGAAGTACAGAGTACTATGGGAGCATAAAAGGACACCTAATCTAATATTGGAGGACATTAGAGAAGACTTCCCAGAGAAAAGATGTAATCAGAGACCTGAGGGATGAGTAGCAGTTAACCAAGTGAAGGAGCTTCAAAGGGAGTAAGAGGTTGGAAAGACGGTTCCAGGCACATCAAACAACATATGCAACAGTCTGTTATAGAGAGCGTAGTGTTTTGGAGGGTCTTCAATTAGTTCAGATCATAGAATTGCAGATTGAGGTGGGAAGCCCCATAAAAAGACCAGCAGGACCCCCAGGCAGGGCAACTTCTCTCCTGCCAGCACCATCCGTTTCCCTGGCCCAGAGGCTCTATCTCACTTTTTGCCTCTGAAATGGCTTACTTACCCCTAAAATTCTATTGGTTCTCTGAGCTCACTCCTGATTGGTTATTTCCCTCCCTCCTGATTGGTCCATTTCTACAAAGCTTGTTCCTAATTAGTCAACTTTTGTTATACCTTATTTACATATGATATTGCAAAGTGTAAACTGGCAGCCTATAAAAGCCTGTGTAAACCAACAGACGGGGTCCAGAGCTTGGAGTGTTAACTCCTCTGGGCCCGCTGGCATAATAAACCTGAGTTCTCCAACTCTCTGAGTGCTGCTTGTTCTCTCGCCTGGATCCAGGTTGCTGTCACAACTGAGCTGTAACACCGAGCTGTAACACTGAGCTATAACACTGAGCTGTAACACATTTTTCCTGCAACAAGATCAATTAGAGTTTAAGGGATGAGTGGCTAAAATTAAGCAGAAGTCAGATATTCAAATTGTCTACTTCTTAGTCTTCTGTGATATTTTGCCAACATCAAACTTGCTATGTACAGGGTGGAGGGTATAGCTCAAGTGGTAGAGTGCATGCTTAGCATGCATAAGGTCCTAGGTTCAATCCCTAACACCTCCTCTAAAAATAAATGAATAAATAAATAAACCTAATTACCTCCCCACTCCTAAAAAAAAAAAAAAGGGAACAAAAAACTTGCTATGTACAAGTGGTAAAAAAAAAAGCCACATTTCAACATCTTATTTTTCCTTAGAAGTTCATCTTCTTAACTTCTAACCTCTAATTTTTCTATTTTTCTACAGATATCATACACTTTATGCCGATTTTTCTACTATCATGATCATTACTATTCCTTTGCCTTTGACTATATTGCCTCCACTCTGAAACATTCACTTTCATCCTCTCTAGCAACTCAATTTTATCTTTATTTAATATCTATCTCTTTAAAGGAAATCCTCCTGATCTATTTTCAGTACTAAATTATACTGATATACTGATTTTTCCTTTCTCTCAGTCCTGTATCATTAATTATTTGTTCCATGTGACCATGAACTGTTGTGCCTTGTTCACTGATATATTTACATATTACCAAGTGCTGTGCTGGGCACAAGAGACCCAGGAGTAAACAAGATAGACAGGACTCTTGCCCCCATGGAGCTTATAATATAATGGAGCTTTCTGAATACATGTCTTACCTCTTTGGCTATACTGTCAGTTCCTTGAAGTCAGGGGTTATGATCTAAACTTTGTGATAAATGTGAGCACAGAATAATAGAAATTGAAAAAATAATCAAGATGAACAGAAGAAAAGCTTAAACCTAATAGCATTCTTAAAAATATCCATAGGTGGTGTGGACACATTTTCTAGAAAATGGGACATTTGTATAGGACATAATATATTCTGATTTTTTAATACTTTACAAAGGAACACTCATTTTTTTCAAGTGCTTCTCACAGCAAATACTTTAAACATTTATAATGTAAACACATATTCACCTATTAATTTCTGACAAACCATAATTTCATTACATTAATCCAGGGTTTCTACAAACAACCTTATTACTATTGACATTTTGCACCAGATAAAACTTTGTTTTGTGTATGATGTTGGGTGGGGACTGCCTGTGTGTTGTAGAATGTTTGACAGCATCTCTGGCCTCTTCCCACTAGATGTATGTACCGTCCTCCCTACTTCAGTTGTGACAATCAAAACTGTCTCCCAATATTGTCAAATGTCCCCTGGGGAGCAAAATCATCCTGGTTCAGAGACATTGCAACCTTATTCTGAGATTCATGGTAAACAATTGTATGATGACCTTTACTACAATATTCGAAATAAGACCCTTACATTTGTATTTTAAAAGAGGCCTAAGGATTTCCCACGCAAAAGTCAAAGTTGCTTTTTATACAGAGTATATTATGCTCAAGAAATCTTTATATTTTTATAAATAAAGGTGGAATTTACTCTTCCTTTGGCATTACTTATCTTTCATTTAAAAACTATTAGCTATGCATTGTGTAAGTGCTCTACATGCATTATCTCACTTTAATTCCTGTAACAACTCTGAGAAGTTGGTATTATATCTGCAGATGAGATAACTGAGGTTCAGGACACTGAAATAATTTGTCTACATTTATGCAGCTCATGGTGTAAATGGGTTTCAAATCCAGAACTCTGACAACAAAACCAGTTTACTTTCACACTGACTGTGACCTTTCTTTCATCTGAGTAATTCACCAGTAAGAAGGAATTATAGAGTAAATTTTACTATCAGCAGAGGGTGGTGGATCAAAATGTTCCCACTCTTACTTTGGGGAAGCAGTTATTAACTTTCTTAGTTTATGCCCCACCATCTCAGTTTTCATAATATTTAATGATATAACCTACCAAAACCTCATCAGTTTCTCATAACAAATAGGTTTCTAAACTAGAAGGGAAAGAGATTGATCTGCATTACATATAAATAAGTCAATGGTGTTAGAAGGATAAAGATATAGTCACTCTGTGTACACCAGAAACTAATACAATTTTGTAAATCAAATATACTTCAATAAAAAATAAAACAAGCAAAAACATAAAAAAAGATATAGTCACTCATGGTAAACAATTCAGTAGGACTACAGAGGTTTCAGTGGTTTTGTTGATCTTTTTTTGTCTACTTAAAAGTAGCATAGGTTTACTTATAATTTAAAGGATATTGTGCTAGAATGAGAAAGTACTATTCTGGGAATCAGTAGATTTCAGAGATTTTAGTCCTGGTCCTATTATTAATGTATTTAAGAACTTGTGTAAGTTATTTTTCTACTCTGGACCTCAAGTTCCTCACTTGTAAAAGGAGGGGGAGTAGTCCAAAGGGTTTCTAAGGTTCTTTTCCACTCTGACATTCTAAAAATACGTGTGTTGTAGAAAATTCCTCTGAAAGAAATAGAAATCATAAATATCATATATAACACTATTAAGGCTTCACTGTTTAAGTAAAAAGTAATTGGTATTTGGATGATAACAGAACTTCAAAATTATATACAATCCTAAAGTTGTCAGTTCCTTAGGGTTTTTTTTTTTTTTTTTTAATTGGATTGCTTTAGATTTGAATGTCATTGAACTCAATTCTTGATTAAGGACTTTTTTTCTCACGTTTCCTCTAGATGGTGCTCCATAGCCAAAAATCACTCTTTTTAGCTGAAGTTATTAAGAAATATTCTTAGTCAAGAAGACACTCCCCTTTGTCTCCAAATTCTCTGCTATATTTTTATCAATGTCACAATTTATAGGATACTAGCCCTATAAAGTATAAGTATATTTTTCTAAGTTTTACAAATGTATTTAATATAGCACAAAGCACCATCTGTATGGAATAATACCATCTGTTACACGGTGTACTGTTCTCATTTCTCATATCTGTGTCATAGCAGCCAGCCATTAATTGGTGTTAGATGTTCAGTATTCTGTTGATCTGCTAGGCAATATATATATCATTTGTAAAATGAACGTTTAAAAACAGGACACCTTGAGGTAAATTTTCCTTAAACATATTCTACAGATACATAAAAACATTTTAAAGACAATGTTTTACTTATATGTTATACATTTTCTTATTATAAAATTTATAATTTCACAAAACTATTAAAACTTTATACATAGGAAAGATCTGAGGCCAAACATTTATGGCTTGTATTTTTAAAAATGTCATAAAAGTCTTTAAATTTTTAAAAATTTACTGTCACATTTACTTTCTTTATTCCTAAGTATTCTACTGTTCTTTAGTTCACTAGTCTTTTTAAGGAACTAATTATCTCTGTAACTCTAATCCCTTACTATCACTTTGCTTCTCACTTTAACCCTGTCAGTGATGCCAGTTCCTTGGCATATTGAGAGTTCCAACTTGAAAGATGAGCTGTCTCTGAAAATTTTGTGTGTGATTTTTAGGAGATAGGATTTTTTATTACTTGCCATTTTAAAAGAATTACTCACTCAGTTTGAAAGTAACCAACATTTAATATTTTATTTTTTGTGTGTACTGATTGCTAGGACTGAGAATTTTAAATATTAATTACTTTCTTAAAAGTAAACCATATAATATCTATTTTAAAGCATTTTAATTTTTTAATTTTTATTTTTTAATTAAAGTATAGTAGATCAAGTGTACAACTTAGTAATTCAATATTTTTATATTTTATACAATACTCCATTTAAAGTTATTGCAAAATAATGGGTATATTTCCCTGTTCTGTACAATATATCCTTGTTATTTATATATTTTACACATAGTAGTTTGTATTTCTTAATCCCATACCTCTATCTTGCCACTGCACCCTTCCCTCTTTTTCTGGTAACCACTAGTTTGTTCTTATACCTGTAAGTCTGTTTCTGTTATGTTAGACAAATTTGTTTATTTTAATATTTAGATTCCACATATAACTGATAACAGAGTATTTGCATTTCTCTGTCTCACTTATTTCACTTAGCATAATACTTTTTAGATCTATCCATCTTGTTGGAAATGGCAGAATTTCATTATTTTTAATGGCTCAGTAATATTATGCTGTATATAGAAATATCACAACTTCTTTATCTATTCATCTGTTGATGGATACTTAGGTAGCTTACATATCTTAGCAATCGTAAGTAATGCTCCTATAAACATTGGGGTCCATGTATTTTTTAACATTTTTTATTGATTTATAATCATTTTACAATGTTGTGTCAAATTCCAGTGTAGAGCACAATTTTTCAGTTATACATGAACATATATATATTCATTGTCACATTTTTTTATCTGTGAGCTACCATAAGAACTTGTATATATTTCCCTGTGCTATAAAGTATAATCTTGTTTATCTATACTAAAATTTTGAAACCCCAGTCTATTACTTCCCACCCCCCGCCCCCTTGGCAACCACAAGATTGTATTCTATGTCTATGAGTTTATTTCTGTTTTGTATTTATGCTTTGTTTTTTGTTTTTTGTTTTTTTTACATTCCACATATGAGCGATCTCATATGGTATTTTACTTTCTCTTTCTGGCTTACTTCACTTAGAATGACATTCCTCAGGAACAACCATGTTGCTGCAAATGGTGTTATGTTTGGTTTTTATGCCTGAGTAGTATTCCATTGTATTAATATACCACCTCTTCTTTATCCAGTCATCTGTTGATAGATGTTTATGCTGTTTCCATGTCTTGCCTATTGTATATAATGCTGCTATGAAAATTGGGGTCCAGGTGTCATATTGAAGTAGGGTTACTTCTGGATATATGCCCAGGAGTGAGATTCCTGGGTCATATGGTAAGTCTATTCCTACTCTTTTGAGGAATATCCATACCATTTTCCACAGTGGCTTTACCAAACTGCATTCCCACCAGCAGTGAAGGAGGGTTCACTTTTTCCCACAGCCTCTCCAGCAATTGTCATTTGTGGATTTTTGAATGATGGCCATTCTGACTGGTGTGAGGTGATACCTCATTGTAGTTTTGAATTGCATTTCTCTGATAATTAGTGATATTGAGCATTTTTTCATGTGCCTAGTGATCATTTGTATGTCTTCCTTGGAGAATTGCTTGTTTAGGTTTTCTGCCCATTTTTGGATTGGGTTGTTTATTTTTTTCATATTAAGTCGTATGAGCTGCTTATATATTTTGGAGATCAAGATTTGTCGGTTTCATTTGCAAAAATTTTTTCCCATTCCATAGACTTTTTGTTTTACTTATTGTTTCCTTTGCTGTGCAGAAGCTTGTAAGTTTCATTAGGTCCCATTGGTTTATTCTTGCTTTTATTTCTATTGCTTGAGTAGAAAGTTCTAGGAGAACATTTTTGAGATACATGTCAGATAATGTTTTGCATACATTTTCTTCAAGGAGGTTTATTGTATCTTGTCTTATGTTTAAGTGTTTGAACCATTTTGAGTTGATATTTGTGTATGGTGTAAGGGAGTGTTCTAGCTTCATTGCTTTACATGCTGCTGTCCAGTTTTCCCAATCCCGTTTTCTGAAAGAGACTCTCTTTATTCCATTGTATATTCTTGCTTCCTTTGTCGAAGATTAGTTAACCAAAAGTTTGTGGGTTCATTTCTGGACTCTCTATTCTTTTCCCCTGGTCTATGTGTCTGTTTTTGTACCAATACCATGCTGTCTTGATGACTATAGCTCTATAGTATTGTCTGAAGTTTGGGAGAGTTATTCCTCCAGCCTCTTTCTTTCTCTTCAGTAATGCTTTGGCAATTCTAGGTCTTTGATGGTTCCATATAAATTTTATTATGAATTGTTCTAGTACACTGAAATATGTCCTAGGTAATTTGATAGGGATTGCATTAAATCTGTAGCTTGCTTTGGGCAGTATGATCATTTTAACAATATTGATTCTTCCAATCCAAGAGCATGGGATATCTTTCCATTTTTTAAAGTATTTTTTAATTTCCTTCATCAATGATTTATAGTTTTCTGTGTATAATTCTTTCACCTCCTTGGTTAGATTTATTCCAAGGTATTTTATTACTTTGGGTGCTATTTTAAAGGGGATTGTTTCTTTACTTTCTTTTTCTGTTGATTCATCATTAGTGTAAAAAAATGCAACTGATTTTTTGAACGTTAATCTTGTAACCTGCTACCTTGCTGAATTCTTCAATTAGATCTAGTAGTTTTTGTGAGGACCTTTTAGGGTCTTCTATGTATAGTATCATGTCGTTGGCATATAGTGACTCTTTAACCTCTTCTTTTCCAATTTGGATCCCTTTTATTTCTCTCTCTTGCCTGATTGCTGTGGCTAGAACTTCCAGGACTATGTTGAATAGAAGTGGTGATAGTGGGCATCCTTGTCTTGTCCCAGATTTTAGTGGGAAGATTTTGAGTTTTTCACCATTGAGTACCATGCTGGCTGTATGTTTATCATATATTGCTTAGATTATGTTGAGATATGTTCCCTCCATACCCACTCTGGCGAGAGTTTTTATCATAAATGGGTGTTGAATTTTATCAAATGCTTTTTCTGCATTGATTGAGATGATCATGTGGTTTTTGTCCTTTCTCTTGTTGATGTGATGTATTACATTGATTGATTTGCATATGTTGAACCACTCTTGTGTCCCTGGGATGAATCCCACTTGGTCATGATGTATAATCTTTTTTATGTGTTGTGGATTCTATTTGCTAATATTTTGCTGAGGATTTTGGCGTCAATGTTCATCAGTGATATTGGCCTATAATTCTCTTTTTTGGTAGCGTCTTTGCCTGGTTTTGGTATCAGGGTGATGGTGGCTTCATAGAATGAATTTGGGAGTACTCCCTCTTTCTCAAACTTCTGGAAGAGTTTTAGAAGGACTGGTATGAGTTCTTTGTACGTTTGGTAGAATTCCCCGGTGAAGCCCTCTGGTCCTGGACTTTTATTTGTAGGGAGGTTTTTTATTGCTATTTCGATTTCATTCCTAGTGATCAGTTTGTTCAAGTGGTCAGCTTCTTCTTGATTCAGTCTTGATGTACAGTATGTTTCCAGAAACTTGTCCATATCCTCTAGGTTATCAAGTCTGGTTCCATATAGTTTTTCATAATATTCTCGTATGATATTCTGTATTTCTGTGTTATTTGTTGTAATTTTTCCATTTTCCTTTCTTATTTTGCTAATGTGTGCTCTCTCCTTTTACTTCTTTGTGAGTTTGGCCAGCAGTTTGTCAACTTTATTTACTTTTTCAAAAAACCAACTTTTGGTTTGATTGAATTTTTCTATGGTTTCTTTAATCTGTATTTTATTTATTTCCTCCCAAATCTTTATAATTTCCTTCCTTCTGCTGCCTTTTGAGGTTTTTTGTTCTTCTTTTTCTAGTTCTCTCAGCTGGTGGGTTAAATTATCTATTTGAGTTTGTTCTTCTTTTTTGAGGAAGGCCTGTATCGCTATAAACTTCGCTCTTAGCACTGCCTCTGCTGTGTCCCATAAATTTTGTGTGGTTGTGTTTTCATTTTCATTTGTCTGAAGGTATTTTTTAATTTCAGCTTTGGTATCCTTAATGACCCATTGGTTTTTTAATAGCATATTATTTAATCTCCATACTTTCCTTATTTTTCTCCTTTGTTTCTCTGTTGTTGATTTCTAGTTTCATGGCATTGTGGTCAGTAGAGACGCTTGAGATAAATTCTATCTTCTTAAAATTGTTGAGGCTCCTTTTGTGCCCAAGTACATGATCAATCCCAGAAAATGTTCCATGTGCACTTGGAAAGAATGTATATCCCATTTTTGGGGGTGTAGCTTAGAAAAAAAAAAAAGAGAAAGAGAAAGAATTTTAAGAGAAGGGAGAAAAAAGATTTGAAAACAGTGTATAATGTATAATAGAAGAGCAAGTTGAAGCAGAATAGCAATCAGGTTGAGACGTCCTATAAAAGTCTTTAAAAGAGGAAAACATGTACTTGTAACCTTTGTATAATCAATAACAGGACAGCAAAAAAAAAGAGAAATAAAAATGAAACGGTATGGATTTTTAAAAATTATAATAATGAAAACATTTTTAAAAAATTTAAAAGGGATTAAAACTGGGGGTATATATAATTATTTAAGAAGTAAAAATTAAATGTGTAGTAGAAAATAGAACAGGTAAAATCAGATTAAAAAATGTGGGGTGTCGGTGTTCTTCTGGAGATTTTGCGCTTTTAATGCAAAGTCTTTCTGTCTTCATCCTGTTTTGGAAGCTCAGCTTGTTGTTTCCAGAGGCCCTCCACTGGAGCCCTCGTCTGTGCTGCTCCCATTGCCTCTTGGCAAGCAGATCGCTCCCCCTCCCAACACTGGTTCAGGTGCAGCTCTCCTTTGCTGTGAGGGGGCGGGTCACTGACCCTCCCGATGCCGCAGTCAGATGTTGCAGACTGGCCAGGTAGGAGGGCGGATCGTGCCCCCTCCCAGCACCTCGGTCAGGGGCTGTATTCCTTCCCGAAAGGCAGGGGGCCGCTCTCCCTCTACCTGCACTACCGGTAGCTCCGCTGCTCTGTGTGGCTGCGCGCTCTGCCCTGGTTGGCGCTCAGCCCTGGTCGGTGCTCCGCAGGTGGGCTTGGGGAAGACCCAGGGACAGCCTTGTGCCTGCTCTGAGCCAAAACCCAGCTCCTTGTTTGTCTTTGTGGAGCAAGTTTTCTGAGGGACCAGAATGGAAGGATCCTATCTGTCTTGGGCTGTAGGCAAGTCTCTGTCTGGCCTTTGAGGCTGCTAAGCCCTTAGGTATGGATTCAAGTTTTGCCCCCACCCCTGCCTGGGTGCTAAGCACAGGAGGATATGGCAGCTGTGCCTGAGCCCCGCATCTCTTCACCTGAAAACTTTCCGAGGGTTTTCAAAGATTAGGGTATGTACCCTTCCCCCCAGGGCACATCACCCATTTTGTTTTATGGAGGGCCCAAGTTGTTCTCCCCTGTGCACCCACAGCCATGGCACGCAGCCCCCTGCAGTCTCCTGGGGCTGCCTCAGTTCAGCCGTCCCCATCCTCTGCCTGGCTTGGGCAGCCTGGCCCAGGCCCCAGCTGCCAGCCTGCGTCTCGGGCTGTGTGTCGCAGGGACCTTCTGTGCCCATTTAACTTAGTTCTGTCTGTCAAGGGCTGCTCCGTAAATATCCAAGTCTCGGAGGCTCCCCCTTCGTCCCGCTGGCCTCTCAGTTGGAGAGGGGAGACCCAGAGAATGAGCCCTTGTCCTCCTTTGCCTCTCCCTCCCTGCAGGACCGGTCCCACACTGTTTTGCTTTTTCTTCTTTCTTTTTTCCTTTTCTCCTACCAGATTTTCTGCGTCTCTATCTTTTGAAGAGGATGATGTTCTTTCGAGTTCCGCAGGTGCTCTGGTTGGCTGAGTGGGTCTGTGGATGTGAGTCCTGGTGTATTTGTGGGAGAGGGTGAGCTACAAGCGTCCTTCTACTCTGCCATCTTGGACTCTTCCGGGCTACATGTATCTTTCTGGAATAGTGTTTTCATTTTCTTTGGATATATACCCAAAAGGTGGATTGAAGGATCGAATGGTAGGTCTATTTTTATATTTTTGAGGGACCTCCATATTGTTTTTCATACTGGCTGCACCAATTTACATTCCCACCAACAGTGCACAAGTCTTCCCTTTTCTCCACATCCTCACCAACATTGATTATTTGGTTTCTTTTTGATGCTAGCTATTCTGAAAAGTGTGATGTGATATTTCATTGATTTGCATTTCTCTGATGATTAGTGATGTTGAGCATTTATCTCATTTGCCTGGTGGTCTTCAGTATGTATTCTTTGGAAAAATGTCTATTCAGGTATTCTTCCCAATTTTTTAACCTAGTTTTTGTTGTTGTTGTTGTTTGTTTGCTTTGTTTCTTTTTTGTTTTTGGTTTTGAGTTGTATGGGTTGTTCATATTTTGAATATTAAACACTAATCCATCATATCATTTGCAAGTATTTTCTCCCATTCAGTAGGTTGTCCTTTCATTTTGTTGATGGTTTACTTTCCTATGCAAAAACTTTTAAGGTTAATTAAGACCCATTTGTTCACTTTCACTTTCATTTCCTTTGATTTTAGGAAACAGATCCAAAAAAATATTGCTATGATTTATGTCAAAGACTGTTCTGCTTTTGTTCTCTTTTAGGAATTGTATGGTTTCAGGTCTTATATTTAGGTCTTGAGTTCATTTTGAGTTTATTTTTCTGTGTGGTATGAGAAAATGTTCTAATCCCATTCTTTTACATGGAGCTGTTCAGTTTTCACAACATCACTTATTGAAGAGATTGTCTTTTCTCCATTGTATATTCTTGCATTCTTTGTCATAGATTAATTGACCATAAGTATGTCAGTTTATTTCTGGGCTCTGAATTTTATTCCATTGATCTATGTGTCCATTTTTGTGGCAGCACCATGCTGTTTTGATTACTATAGCTTTGTAGTATAGTTTAATGTCAGAGAGTGTGATACTTTCAGATTTTTTATTTTTTCTCAAGATTACTTTGTCATTTTGGGGTCTTTTGTGGTTCCATATACATTTTAGGATTGTTTTTTCTACTTCTGTGAAAAATGTAATGGCTATTTTGATAGGGATTGCACTAAAATTGTAGATTCTTTTGGATAGTATGGATATTTTAACAATATAAGTACTTCCAATCTGAGAACACAGGATATCTTTCCATTTCTTTGAACATTTTCAAATTCTTTCATCACTGTTTTATAGCTTTCAGGCTATAGAACTTTCACCTCTCTTGTTAAGTTTATTCCTAGGTATTTTATACTTTTTGATGTGATTTTATTCAGGACTGTACTCTTGCTTTCTCTTTCTGATATTTCATTATTAGAGTATAGAAAAGCAACAGATTTATGTATATCAATCTTGTATCCTGAAACATTATGGGTCTTATTAAATAAGAGTTTTTATTTGGCTGCCACTTAAGAATAATTACTCATTCAGCAAATGTTTAAATGTAAAGAACATTAGAAGAGCAAAAAAAAAGCATTGTATATCCTTACACCATACACAAAAATAAACTCAAAATGGATCAAAAACTTAAACATAAGACAAGATACAATAAAACTCCTAGAAGAAAATATAGGCAAAACATTATCTGACATGCATCTCAAAAATGTTCTCTTAGAACAGTCCACTCAATCAATAGAAATAAAAGCAAGAATAAACAAATAGGACCTAATGAAACTTACAAGCTTCTGCACAGCAAAAGAAACAATAAGTAAAACAAAACGACAACCTATGGAATGCGAAAAAAAATTTTGCAAATGAAACTGACAAAGGCTTGAGCTCCAGAATATATAAGCAGCACATATGACTTAATAAGAAAAAAACATACCCAATCCAAAATGGGCAGAAGACCTAAACACGCAATTCTCCAAGGAAGACATATAAATGATCACTAGGCACATGAAAAAATGCTCAATATCACTAATTATCAGAGAAATGCAGTTCAAAACTACAATGAGGTATCACCTCACACCAGTCAGAATGGCCATCATTCAAAAATCCACAAATGACAAATGCTGGAGAGGCTGTGGAAAAAAGGGATCTCTCCTACACTGTTGGTGGGAATGTAGTCTGGTACAGCCACTGTGGAAAACAGTATGAATATTCCTCAAAAGACTAGGAATAGGCTTACCATATGAACCAGGAATCCTGCTCCTGGGCATATATCCAGAAGGAACCCTACTTCAAAATGACACCTGCAATCTAATCTTTATAGCAGCACTATTTACAATAGTCAAGACATGGAAATAGCATAAATGTCCATCAATAGATGATTGGATAAAGAAGAGGTGATATATTTATACAATGGAATACTATTCAGCCATAAAAACCAACAACATAATGGCATTTGCAGCAACATGGATGTTCCTGGAGAATGTCATTCTAAGTGAAGTAAGCCAGAAAGAGAAAGAAAAATACCATATGAGATCGCTCATATGTGGAATCTAAAAAAAAAAAAAAAGAAAAGAAAACCAACAAAACATAAATACAAATCAGAAACAGACTCATAGATAAAGAATACAAATTTGTGGTTGCCAAGGGGGCAGCAGGTGGGAAACGACACACTGGGATTTCAAAATGTAGTATAGATAAACAAGATTGTACTGTATAGCACAGGGAAATATATACAAGATTTTATGGTAGCTCATGGAGAAGAAAATGTGACAATGAACATACAGATGTTCATGTATAATTGAAAAAGTGTGCTCTTCACTGGAATTTGACACAACATTGTAAAATGATTATAAATCAATAAAAAATATTTTAATAAAAGTCATCTTGTGTAATCACTCTTTATTTTACACTAGTTCTTCTGGACCTAAGGAGACTTCCCCTCACATTTTATAAATTGCATGTAAACACAAAAGAAAGCCTATGTATGTTTAGTTATCAGTGCAAAAAATACTATGTATGGGCTTCCTAAGATGTATAGTCATATCATAAATTAAAGCTAGAAGTTTAAAATATAAATGGCGTTATAGTTCATGAAACAAAAGGGTAAATATAGAAGTTGATGAGGAAAATGAAATAAACTTTGCACCCCAAGGAATCACATCAGTTACTGTATTCTTGACTTTAGTAGCTATATTATTATCTATAGCTTTGTAATAAACACCCTGAAATTTAGAGGCTTAAACAACAAACACTTGTCTCACAGTTTTTGTGGTTATGGATTCTGGGCACAGTTTAGCTGGGTACTTCTGGCTCAGGGATTTTTACAGAACTGCATTCAAAATCTTGGCTGTGGAGGCTGTTATCTTAAGACTCAGTTAGAGGAGGATTTGCTTCCAGTCTCACTCACATGATTCTTGGCAGGCCTCGGGTTCTCACTGGCTGTTGGCTAGAGATATCAGTTTTTTGTCATGTGAGTCTCTTCATAGGGCTGCTCACAATTTTGTGATACTTCTCTCAAGAGCAATTAAGCTAGATTGGAGAGAGAGTACACAAGATAGAAACCACAATTTCTTCTTAACCTAGTTTTGGAAGTGGTATCCCGTCACTTTTTCTGTATCCTGTTTGTTTGAAGCTAGTCATTAATTCCAGCCCACACCTAAGTGGAGGAGATTACACATAAAGCTATCCCTATCAGAAAATGGAGATCACTGAGGGTCTTTTTGAAGCCTACCTATCATAGTAGCTTTTTTAATTGTATCATTTTTAAAGGAGAAAGACATTTTGAAATGTTTTACTATAACTAATTCAATATAGTAAATTCCAGTATATCCTGAATGGTTGGATTGGAAGTAAGCATATCCTAATTAATTAACTGAATATCCATATGTTTGCTATTCTCATATAGTCCATATGACTATGGACATTAAGTCCAGTTCTAGCCAAGATGGCATAGATCAACTTCTAACAAGATCTCCTTTTTACAATAAAAATTAACTCTGGACATAACATAAAAAATATGTAAGGTGAAAGAGATCAGACTGGCTAGGGACCTTGGCACTTTGGGAAAAATAGATGTTGAATTAATTAGTTGGTACAAGGCAGTGCTAGTGGGTACCCTGTTCCCCTACCTCCTGTGTAACCAGGACTGTGTGAAGCTGAATTTCCAACTCCCACCCAACAGCTACAAGGTGGTACAAATCATTGCTCTGTTTTTGTCAGATAGGAATCAGCATAGCTAAATGGGAAACTGAATTTACACCCCCAGCTGGACCTGCACATCACATTCAGAGTGACTGCCTGCAAAACAGAAGATGAACAGAATCCAGAGTCTTACAACATAATCCCAAATGAACAGTCAGGACAACTATAACCTGAATAAGAAAAAAAATCAACAGACACCAATACCAAGGTCACACGTGGAATTATCTGACAAGAATTTTAAAGCTACTGAAAATTACTTCAATGGGAAATTACAAACACACTTGAAACAAATAAAAAATTGAAAGCCTCACCAAAGAAAAAGAAGATATAAATAAGAACCAAATGGAAAGTTTGAAATGAAAAATTCAATCAGTGAACTAAAAAACTGAATGGCTTCAATAACAGAAAAAATATGACAGAGGAAGGTATCACTCAACTTGTAGGTAGAGCAATATAATTTACCTAATCTGAACAACAGAGGGAAAATAGACAAAAAAAAATCAATGAACATAGCTTTAAGGACATGTGGGACAAACACACAAAATACATTAGTATCATTGGAGTCCCAAAAAGAGAAGCAAAGTGAATGCAATTGAAATATATGTATATGAATGACTGGGACATTGTGCTGTACACCAGAGATTGGCACAATGTAATTGATTGTACTTCAGTAAAAAACAAATAAATTAAAAAAAGGGAAAAAACAACTGCAAAGAAGAAAATTACTAGAGGAATTATAGAAACAAAAAACATATTAGTGGTTGTCAGTGATTCAGGGATTAGGGATGATGGGAAGAAGAAAGTGATGTTGGTGTGATTATAAAAGGACAGCAAGAAATATCTTAGTAGTGATAGAATAGTTCTGTATCTTGATTGTGGTGTTGGCTATACACATCTATACATGGTAAAATTCTACACGTACACACACACACAAATAAGTACATATAAAATTGGCTAAATCTAGATAAGATTTGTGGATTCCACCAATGTCAATGTCCTGGTTTTGAATGTAGTATAGTTACCCTGGGGGAAACTGGTTGAAAGGTGTATTGGATGTCTCTCTATTAATTTTGGAACTTCCTGTGAATCTAGAATTATTTAGAAGTTTAAAAGTTAAGAACAGTTCACTTCATATATGAGGACCAACTTGTGATTAGAACAGTAAAAAGATAAACCACAAAATTATAGAGAAATTTTTTGGGGGGGAGGAAACCCACACAAGACTTTATCACAACAAAATGTGTGAGCCTGAACAACTAATAATTTATGACTTTATTATAAACTTGGTTCTTAAATTCCTGTTTTGATTTTTCTTCATTCTTTAATTCTTTGTGTCCATGTATCATAGAGGATGTTTTTGCCACACACTATGTATATGACATTGGGCATGATGCTGAAACTCAACATCTCCACATCTTAGCATTTTTATAAAATGACAATGGTGCAATAGTATCTATTTAGTAGTTATTATGGGGATTATATAATATAATTCAATGTAATGCTTTCAGAGAACCACAATCAGGGAAAACAGTCAATAAAGTTAAGCAAAATTAAAAATAAATATTAAACCAGCAGTCTGTTTTTCCTTTTCCCTTGCTTTGGTTGCTAAAAATTTTGGAGTGAAATTTAATACAAATTTTCAAGAATTAAATACAATAAAACACACAGTGCTAAAACATTAATAAACATGACTGAAGCTATTCTATTGTTTTCGGATGAATATGTGAACATCAAAGCTCGTTATAGAGTATAGAAATTTAGAAGTTTTCTCTCCATGGACCCAAATGGCATTCCTTAGAAAATGAATTTTAGTTTGAAAAGTATAATTTTGATATGATATTAAATAATAGTTATCTTTCTCTTATGTAAATAGTAAATGAAGCATTTTCTATTTAATTCAGTCTATCAGTTATTTGATTTGAGTAAATAAGAATTTATTCTATCAGGGTAACATCTCTTTTATTCTTTCCCCTATACAGTAAACATTTAATTGGTGATATTGAAAAGCCAACTTATCATAATTTGAGACATGAAATTTCATGCTGTTTTGAGTCTCCATTACCCAACACAGGGAGATGCTATCTTCATAAATATTTTCTTTCAGATAAATGTTCTTTCAAGAATGAGTGGAAAATGGTATCTTATATACAAATTTTTAAAGGATACAGTCAATTCTTACTATTTTAGTAGGTGTATATATATTTACTGCTGTTGTTGCAAAAGGTTTTGTTTGGAACAAAAATGATGTCTGTGATTTATCAAAAATATATTTATCCATTGCCCTATGACTCATTTATAGATCCATAAGTTTATTGTGAAAGAATGTGTAGAATAATCCATGTGTAAAAATAGGCATACTAGCTGTTTTTGAATTAAAATTTTATTTAAAATTTGTCACTTTTTAAAACTACCATATATCAAGTGCTTATCATGCATCAAACACTAATAAGGTTTTAAATGCATTATCTCATTAGGTCTTCATGTTGCCTTATGAGTGTAGACCAATTTTGATCACCATTTACTGCTGAAGACATTGAAGTTAATAAAGAAGGCTGAGCCAGAATCCAAATCTAGGTCATCGTGATTCCAAAATGCCTGTTCTTAACCATCATATAATACTGATTTTCACATAATATAAATGACTTTCTATGTTGTAGAGTAGTCCAATTTGACTTGGGTTGTTTCTTTACTTTTTTTAAATTGAATTATAGTCAGTTTACAATGTTGCATCAATTTCCAGTGTAAGGCACATTTTTCAGTTACACATAAACTTACATATATTCATTGTCACATTTTTTTTCACTGTGAGCAACAAGATCTTGTATATATTTCCCTGTGCTATACAGCATAATATTGTTTATTATTCTACATAGGCTGTCAGCATCTATAAATATTTTACTCCCAGTCTGTCCCTTACCACCCCCTGTGCCCTTGAAAACCACAAGTTTATATTCCATGTCTGAGCCTGTTTCTGTTTTCTACCTTTTTTTTTTTTTTAGATTCCTCATATGAGTGATCCAATATGATATTTTTCTTTCTCTTTCTGGCTTACTTCACTTAGAATTACATTCTCCAGGAACAGCATGGTATTGGTACAAAAAACAGACATATAGACCAATGGAATAGAATAGAGTCCAGAAATGAACCCATGTTGCTGCAAATGGTGTTATGTTGTCATTTTATATGGCTGAATAGTATACCATTGTATACATATACCACCTCTTCTTTATCCAGTCACCTGTTGATGGACATTTAGGCTGTTTCCATGTCTTGGCTATTGTAAATAGTGCTGCTATGAACATTGGGGTGCAGGTGTCATTTTGAAGTAGGGTTCCTTCTGGATATATGCCCAGGAGTGGGATTCTTGGGATATATGGGAAGTCAATTCCTACTCTTTTGAGGAATATCCATGTTGTTTTCCACAGTGGCTGTACCAAACTGCATTCCCACCAGCAGCGTAGGAGGGTTTCCTTTTCTCCACAGCCTCTCCAGCATTTGTCATTTGTGGATTTTTGAATGATGGCCATTCTGACTGGTGTGAGGTGATACCTCATTGTAGTTTTGAATTGCATTTATCTGATAATTAGTGATATTGAGCATTTTTTCATGTGCCTAGTGATCATTTCTATTTCTTCCTTGGAGGATTGCTTGTTTAGCTCTTCTGCCCATTTTTGGATTGGGTTCTTTGTTTTTTTCTTATTAAGTTATATGAGCTGCTTCCATATTCCGGAGATCAAGCCTTTGTCGGTTTCATCTTCTGCAAAAATTTTCTCCCATTCCATAGGTTGTCGTTTTGTTTTGCTTATGGTTTCCTTTGCTGTGCAGAAGCTTGCAAGTTTCATTAGGTCCCATTTGTTTATTCTTGCTTTTATTTCTATTGCTTGTGTAGACTACCCTAGGAGAACATTTTTGTGATGTATGTCAGATAACGTTTTGCTTATATTTTCTTCTAGGAGTTTTATTGTATCTTGTCTTATGTTTAAGTGTTTGATCCATTTTGAGTATATTTTTGTGTATGGTGTAAGGAAGTGTTGTAGCTTCACTCATTTACATGCTGCTGTCCAGTTTTCCTAATGCCATTTGCTGAAGAGACTGTCTTTATTCCATTGTATATTCTTGGTGTCTTGATGACTGTAGCTCTATAGTATTGTCTGAAGTCTGGGAGAGTTATTCCTCCAGCCTCTTTCTTTCTCTTCAGTAATGCTTTGGCAATTCTAGGTCTTTCATGGTTCCATATAAATTGCATTATGATTTGTTCTAGTTCTGTGAAATATGTCCTGGATAATTTGATAGGGATTGCATTAAATCTGTAGATTGCCTTGGGCAGTGTGACCATTTTAACAATATTGATTCTTCCAATCAAGGACCAAGGAATATCTTTCCATTTTTTAAAGTCTTCTTTCATTTCCTTCATCAATGGTTTATAGTTTTCTGTGTATAATTCTTTCACCTCCTTGGTTAGATTTATTCTTAGATATTTTATTAATTTGGGTGCTATTTTAAAGGGGATTGTTTCTTTGCTTTCTTTATCTGTTGATTCATCATTACTGTAAGGAAATGCAACTGATTTTTGAATGTTAATCTTGTAACGTGCTACCTTACTGAATTCTTCGATCAGATCTAGTAGTTTATGTGTGGACCTTTTAGGGGTTTCTGTATATTGTAACATGTCATCAGAATTTAGTGACACTTTTACCTTTTTTTTTCCAATTTGGATCCCTTTTATTTCTCTCTCTTGCCTGATTGCTGTGGCTAGGACTTCAAAGACTATGTTGAATAGGAGTGGTGATAGTGGGGAGCTTTTTCTTGTCCCAGATTTTAGTGGGAAGCTTTTGAGTTATTCACCTTGAGTACTATGCTGGCTGTAGGTTTGTCATATATAGCTTTTATTATGTTGAGATATATTCCCTCCATACTCACTTTGATGAGAGTTTTGATCATAAATGGGTGTTGAATTTTATCAAATGCTTCTTCTGCATCTATTGAGATGATCATGTGGTTTTTGTCTTTTCTCTTGTTGATGTGATGTATCACATTGATTGATTCGTGTATGTTGAACCGCCCTTGTGTCCCTAGGATTAACCCCACTTGGTCATGATGTATAATCTATTTTATGTGCTGTTGGATTCTATTTACTAATATTTTGGTAAGGATTTTTGCATCTATGTTTATCAATGGTTTTGGACTATAAGTCTCTTTTTTTGGTATTGTCTTTGACTGGTTTTGGTATCAGGGTGATGGTGGCTTCATAGAATGAGTTTGGGAGTATTCCCTCCTTTTTAATCTTCTGGAAGAGTTGAGAAGGACTGGTATGAGTTCTTCTTTGTATGTTTGGTAGAATTTGTTGTTGAAGCCCTCCGGTCCTGGACTTTTATTTGGAGGGAAGTATTTTATTGCTAATTCAATTTCATTTCTAGTGATTGGTTTGTTGAAGTGGTCAGTTTCTTCCTGATTCAGTCTTGTTGGACTGTATGTTTCCAGAAACTTGGCCATCTCCTCCAGGTTATCCATTTTGGTTCCATAATTTTTTTTGTAATATTCTCAAATGATATTCTGTATTTCTATATTATTTGTTGTAATTTCTCCATTTTCCTTTTTTATTTTGCTTATTTGTGCTCTCTGCTTCTTTGTGAGTTTGGCCAGAGGTTTGTCGATTTTTTTTACTTTTTCAAAAAACCAGCTTTTGGTTTGATTGATATTTTTCTATGGTTTTTTAATCTGTATTTTATTTATTTCCTCCTTAATCTTTATTATTTCCTGCATTCTGCTGCCTTTTGGGGTTTCTTATTCTTCTTTTTCTAATTTTTTTAGCTGGTGTGGTAAATTGTTTATTTGAGATTGTTCTTCTGTTTTGAGGAAGGCGTTTATCGCTATAAACTTCCCTCTTAGCGCTGCCTCTGCTGTGTCCCATAAATTTTGTGTGGTTGTGTTTTCATTTTCATTTGTCTCAAGGTATTTTTTATTTTCAACTTTGTTTTCATCATTAACCCACTGGTTTTTAAAAGCATGTTGTTTAATCTCTTGCTTTCATTCATTATTCATTATTCATTATACACTGTTTTCAAACCATTTTTTCCTCCTTGTTTTAAAGTTTCTCTCTTCATTATATCTTTTTTATTTGTTCTATTTTCGATTACCTTTTTAATTTCTACTTTCTAAGCATTTGTATAATTTTAATTTTTATATTGATTTCAACATTGACCCATTGCTTTTTATAAAGTATGTGGTTTAATCTCCATGCTTTCCTATTTTTGTCCTTTGTTTCTCTGTACTCGGTTTCTAGTCATGGCATTGTGGTCAGTAAAGATGCTGGAGGTAATTTCTATCTTCTTAAATTTCTTGAGGCTTCTTTTGTGCCAAGGTATATGATCAATCATAGAAAATGTTCCATGTGCACTTGAAAAGAATGTATATGCTATTTGGGGGTTGTAATGCTCTGAAAATATCCACCAAATCTCATTTTTATATTGTATCATTTAATTTCTCTGTTGCCTTATTTATTTAATGTCTGGAAGATCTGTCTAGTGATGTAAATGCAGTGTTAAAATCCCCGACAATGATTGTATTCCCACAAACTTCCCCATTTATCTCTGTTAGTAATGTTTTATGTACTTAGGTGCTCCTATATTTTGTGCATATATATTAATGTGTGTAATATCTTCATATTGTATTACTCCTTAATCATTATAAAATTTCCTTTTTTGTCTTTCTTTATGGCCTTTGTTTTAAAGTCTATTTTGTCTGAAATCAGTACTGTAACACCTACTTTTTTGGCTTTTCCATTTGCATAGAATATTCTTTTGCATCATTTCAGTATCAACTTATATATGTCCTTCTCCCTAAAGTGGGTCTCTTGTAAGCAGCATATTGATGGTTCTTGTTTCATTATCTAGTCTGCCACTCTATGTCTTTTGATTGGAGCATTTAGTCCATTATCACTTACAGTAAATAATGATTGATGTGTATTTATTGCCATTTTGTAATTATTTTTGCAGTTGATTTGGTATTTCCTCTTTGTTCCTTTCTTCTTCCTTTTGTATTTTGGTAATTTTCCTTTGTATTATCATGGATTTTATTTAGTTTTTGTGAACCCCTTGTAAGTTTTTGGCTTGTGATTACCCTTTTTTGTAAGTCTTTTAACCCATTACTATAACTGTTTATATTAAACTGATAGCAATGTAACCTCAAACCCTTCCTGAGAACAAATATTAAAAAAAAAAAAAAAGAAAAAAGATACTCTATATTTTCTTGCTTCCCTCTCCCACGCTTAATGATTTAAATATTATCTTTTACAATATTGTGTTAATTTTATTTGTAATTCATGGTAGTTATCACCTTTCCAATTATGAGTTTCTTATATATGTATCATCTTGCTTCTTTTCTATTTAGAGTAGACCTCTCAATATTTCTTTTAGCATGGGTTTATTGTTGCTAAACTCTTCGTTTTTGCTTGCCTGTGAAATTCTTTATGTCTCCTTCTATCCTAAAGGATAACCTTGTTGTGTAAAGTACTCTAGTCTGCATCTTTTTTTCATCTAAGACTTTGAATATATCTTGCCCCTTCCTTCTGTTCTGTAGTGTTTGTGTAGAGAAATCAGCTGAGATCCTTATGGGCGTTCCCTTATAACTCACTCTTTGCTTTTCTCTTGCTGCCTTTAGGATCATTTCTTTATCCTTGACTCTGGCCATCTTGATTATGATATGTCTTGGTGTGGGTCTATTTGGGTTCTTCCTGTTTGGGAACCTCTGAGCTTCCTGTACTTAGATACCTGATTCCTTCTTTAAATTTGGGAAATTTTCAGTCATGATTTCTTCAAATACTTTTTCAATTCCCTTTGATCTTTCTTCCCCTTCTGGAACCTCTTTTATACATAAACTGGCATGCTTTATATTATTCCGTAGGTCCTTTATGTTGTTTTCATTGTTTTTTTGTTTGTTTTTCTCCCAGGTGTTCTGATTGGGTGCTTTCTGTTGTCCTGTCTTCGAGGTCACTTATTCTTTCCTCTGCATCATCTTGTCTGCTTTGTACAGTCTTTAGATCAGCTGTCATCTCAACAAATGAGTTTACCATTTCTACTTGGCTCTTCTTTAAAGCTTCAATTTCATTTTTGACATATTTTATATCTCTAAACACTATGTCTTTTTGTTCCTTCAGTACTTTGATCACTCCTTTTTTGAAATCTTGATCTAGTAGGCCATCAATGTCTGCTTCATTGATCTTTCTTTCAGGTGATTTCTCTTGCTTTTTTAATTGAGATTGGTTCCTCTGCTCCTTCATCTTGCTTATATCTCTCTGGCACTGTGGCTTATGGAGTATCAGTTATCTAATGTGGTCCTTAATGATTTTATGTATTTATCTATCTAAAGCTTATGCAGGAATCAAACCAAAAGAAAAAGAGAGTGAGAATTTTAAAAGAATAGAGAAAAAATTTTTGAAAGCAATATATAATCAATAATAGAAGAGCAAGTTGAAGCAGAATAGCAATTGGATTCAGATGTCTTTTAAAAACCTTAAAAAAGGAGAATCTAACAGAAAAAAAAAATTGAAACCTGTGCATAATGAATAACAGGAGATCAAAACCAAAAGAAAAAATAAAATTGAAATGAGGTGGGTTTTTATAAATATTAACAATCAAAATATTTTAAAAGAAAAATTTTAAAGGGATTAAAACTGGAACCATATACAATTGTTTAAAAATTAAAAAATAAAAGGTAATTTAAAAATAGAATAGATTAAAAAAAAAGTGGGGGATGTGTTCTCATGGAGACTGTGCTCTCTTAATGATTTTATCAAGTGGATCTGTCTTCACCATGTTTCGTGAACTCAGCTTGCTGCTTCCAGTGGACCTCCATTGGCTCCCCTTGTCTGTGCTGCTCCCAGTGCCTGTTGGCAAGCCAATCGCGCCCCCTCCCAACACTGCCGTCAGGTGCTGTGCTCTTACACGTTGTCAGGCAGGTCACTCCCCCTCTTGATGCCATGGTCAGTTGCTATGTTTGCACAATTTAGGTGGGCAGTGCTGCACTCCTGTCAGGAAGGAAGGTGGCCACCTGCCCTTTCCCAGTGCTGGTCGCTCCCCTGCTCTCTGCAGCTGTCTGCTCCACCTTGCGTCTGTGCTCCATAGGGGGGCTCGGACAAGACAGCGGAGCAGCCCTGCAACTTCTCTATGCTAAAACAGCTCCTTGTTTGTCTTGGCAGCCCCAGTTCTCTGAGGTACCAGGGCAGAGAGATTCTATCTGCCTTGGGCTGTAAACAAGTCTCCGTCTGGGCTTTGAGGCTGCTAAGCCCTTAGGTATGAATTCAGGTTTTGACCCTGCCCCCACCTGGTAGCTAAGCGCTGGAGTTTATGGCAGCTTTGACTGAGCCCCGCCTCTCTTCTCCCAAAAGCCTTCGGTGGGTTTTCAGAGATGGGTGTATGGCATCCTTCCCCCCAGGGTACATCAGCCGTGTTGTTTTATGGAGGACCCAGGTTGTTTTGCCCTATGTACCCACTCATCCACAGCATGCAGCACCCTGCAGTCTCCTGGGGTTGCCTCAGTGCAGCTACCCCAGTACTCTGCCCGGCTCTACCTGTCCCATCCCCTACCTGCCACTTTGCCTCCAGGGCTGGGAGTTGCAGAGACCGTCTGTGCCTCATTGAACTTAGTTCTGTCGGTTTAGGGCTTCTCTACAGATCTGAGCCTTGGAGGTTCCCCCTCCTTCCCACTGATCTCTGCTGGAGAAGGGGAGATTCAGTGAATGAGTACTATTCCTCCTTTGCTGCTCCCTCCCCACTGGACCGGTCTGCACTGTTTTGCTTTTTCAGCTTTCTTTTTTCCTTTTCTCCTAGCAGATTCGAGGTGTCTTTGTCTTTTGAAAAGGACAATATTCTGTCAGAATTCAGCAGTTGCTCTTGTTGGCTGGGTGGGTCCGAGGATGTGAGTTTTGGTGTATTTGTGGGAGAGGGTGAACTATGAGTGTCCTTCTACTCCACCATCTTGGCTACCTGTTTTTTTTTTTTTTATTCTCTAGTTTGTTGTATTTTTTAGATTCAACATATAAGTGATATTATACAGTGTTTCTCTTTTACTATTTGACTTGTTTCACTTAGCATAATCTCTAAATTTTCTTCATGATGTTACAAATGGCAAAATTTCATTCTTTTTTATGGCTGAGTAGCATTCTGTTGTATAGTTACCACAACATTTTTTTCTTGACCACATAAATCTTTAATGAAATATGATTATGTTAACAGTTGATGTAGCAACTTGCATAAGTATTTAATAAGTGAATTACTTTAAAATTTAGTCATTTATTATTCATGTTGTATTTTTGGTATGAATGATTTGTCTGTTCAGGATAAATTCTCATTGCACTTCATGATCTGCTGTCCAAGATAACTTGTTCTCTATAATTTAAGGAAATTTTGCTAATAGATGTCCTTTTCAAGATTATACTTATAAGTGATCACTAGCAGAAGACAGCATTCTACAGGATATTATCTTTCATTAAGATTTCAATATGCAAGCAAAGTCACTTGAGAAAAAAGAGATAAGTGATCTCCCAGTAGTTAACACGGAGCTAAGATCTTATATAGCTCATTTACAAAGGTTAGTGGATTCTCTTTCTGAATAAAATTAAGTTAGTGCAGCAGGAATTTAAATAGATCTAATAAGATTATTAGGGAAGAACAAAGAATATTTCAAACTATATATTTTTGGAGGGGGAGTGGTAATTAGGTTTATTTATGTATTTATTTAAACAGAGGTACTAGGTATTGAACCCTGGACCTCGTGCATGCTAAGCATGCACTCTAACACTTAGCTATACCCTCCCCCTTCAAACTATATTTTTAATAATATGCAAATTTAATTTTTAATTTAAAAATTCAGGGCCCAGTGTTTGAGTATCTGAGGGGTGCTTACTATTCGCATAATCCTAGCAAGAATAATTAATCCAGGCTTTAGTTATTTAGAAAAATGTGATGCTGAACATTTTGCTCAGTTGCCAATTTTGAAAAAGTATGTTCTCAGTCTTATGCAATTTTTTCTTTCAAGACTAGTTTTTATACCTTTAAACTAAAAACCTCAAAATAAGATATGGTACAAGGCTTTAAGAGATCTAATGTTAAATATATAAAATAAATGCATATCCAAGTTGAGCTGCACTTGTATTACATCATAATATACTATTTGCTAAATTCAATTTTTTAAATATATGACTGCTTTATTAGAATCTTGATAAACCTGTTTGTTGCCAGACAAATCATCATTACAAGTCTCAACCATCATTTTCATGTTCATAGTACTGAAGTCATTTAAACATGCTGTTTATAAAGCTGTCATTTTCATTTGTATACAGTTTGACTATGCCAAATAAAGAACAATTACTAAAACTTAATACATTTCTGAAAAAAATGAAGTTCCATTAACCAAAGTAATGTCTATTCTGAGCCCTGTAACACAGAAAACCTCAGGAATATTAATGAGTGTGATTGATGAGTATTTAGGTGATACATTGCTATTTTACTTTGTAGTAGTTTAACTCCCTTCAGGGGGTAAACATGATTTCAACATACAAAATTCCTGAAAGAAATGCTTTTTATTTATTTATTAATTTTTTGGTACGACTATTATTGAATAAATTCTAATTTTCCATCTGATAAGAATTTATATAGAAAGCAGCTACAAAAGATAAATATGAATGTATAAAATGATGCCATCTGAACTTCTTCAGTAGAAGATTGCACAAATTCATAATCTAAATTAATTAAGACATCAAAATATAAAAGAGGTAACACTAGTTTGAGGTAAATGCTAAAAGTTTAAAACTGTCTACTACTTGAAAAAAGTTTAGTTACTTGCTGTCACTGGTGTGTATATATATATATATATATATAAGAACTTTGTCTCTGTAAAAAAGCGATTTGTTGTAGTTAGATACAAAATGTGTAAACAAAATATGCACTGATTAATAAGTAAAAATAAAAACAATGAAGCTCATAAATGTTAAGTCAAACCTTTTTAAAAGATATATATATATATATATACACACACACACACACACAAATTATAAGAAGAAAGCCCCATTGTCTTTGGATCAACTAGGGATTTCATTAAAAGTGGGATCAGCTTCTTCATTGGAATGCTAGCTACACATATGAGTAATGGAGGCAAGAGTTTAGAACGTCCATCCCCAGTAACTTGCTGAGTATAAGACAAGATATAAGCTTGGGCCTTGCATACTTCATCCCCAGCGTACATGTTTAGCTTGGAATCATTGCATTATACCCAGAACCCTCCTTTAGAATTATAACAGCAAGCAGTGTAGTGTCCTGAGACAAATTCTTTCCCATGGTGCATTACTACTGCAGATAAGTCATAGATAAAACATTCTGGTCTGAGGAATTCTCAGGGACTCCCTGCAGCAATAGGGCTCCATGCTTAAGATTTCTTCAAAGCCAATATGAAAACTAATCTTCTCTCAGTTATTACATCCTGACCACCATAATTGTTTGAGATGTAGTCTGAGAACCTGAGGTAGGTAGCAAACGGTAAGCTGGTTGGGGGCTTCTGTGAGTACAACTGGTTTTCTGGAAAATGTTCTACATTTTGAATTATACTGGTTACATTCATAGATTTTTTTCCCTCCTAAGCTTCAGTTTCTGTGAATTTGGCCAACATTTCAGTAACCAGACATGGCTGGGAATCAGTATCTTTTCCACTGCATTGGTGTCTTTCTGGAAATTCTTAATTTTTTTTCTAGTTAAACAATGATTTTATTGCTTGAGTACATACAAATTTATACAACCAGGGCAGAAGCTGTGGATGATTCATATCTCTAAGTGGGAGGAGGGGGACTCATTTTCCACTGCATTTGTATCTTTCTGGAAATTCTAGTGGCAAGTCCCAGAAAGGTTCTATGGTATTTGATTTGTTGTCACATGCAAGACATGTAACTTGACTAAGAAGTTGTCCATAAAAATGTTATTCACAACATTCAGAACCTATTTGATAAGTTTCCTTTGAGAAGTGGGATAAGAGCTAGTAATCTGTTACCATTTGTCTCTAGTTCATGTTATATTTTATCCAAAAGTTCACAAAGAAATTTCTGAGCATCTTGTTGGGCATAACCACAAAAAGCAGGAATTAGTCTCCATACTGAGTGTAGCATAGCAAATGGTGAGACCAAGGTCCACTTTGCAGACCACATGACTTGGAACAAAGTATGCAGTTCATGACAGAGAAATGTACTGTGAACTTGGCTCCCTTGGCTAAATAAGTTCCATCTTTATACTCTTTGATGCTCCACCACTTCATACTGATGGTAAACTTGGATGTCTGGAGTGAACAGAGCCTGTTTCTTTTTCTTGGTATTCATTCATTTGATATACTGTATCTGTGACTGGAGGATGCTTATAAGTTGAGCTTGTTTTATCGTTAGCTATCACAGCCAGCCATTGGCTCAGATCATGTTTTTTAAAAAGTTGTCAAAAATAAGTAAATGACTCAACACTTGAAGAACAGAATTCATATAGTATTTCCCAAATTTCTCAATCCTGTTACACCGGAAGTTACTATTGGCCTTTGTTTAATGGAGAAGTCACTGGTTTTTTTTAAAATCTTACATATTCTGAGGTAGATACTACTTTATCTTTTGCTGATGGTGCTGAGATTTATACTGGTACTTGAATAGGAACTATTTCTATTGTGGTGGACTGAGCTACACCTTGCAAACGTAAACTCTTTCTAGGAGGCATATTTTTCAATTCTGCTTTAACTTAATGCTCTAATACTTGCCATTTTTTCTTCACTTCTCTTTTTGCTGCTTTTTTTTTCCTTCCTGAAATTGTTCTTCTTGCCCTTTTCTTCCAACAGGTGACTGTTCAAACCAAGTTCAAAAGATTTTTACCCATCAGTATCCTTCTCCTGTGACAGAGCAGTATACATTTGCCTCTTATTTTGGAACAGAGATAGAGTGCCATCATGTAAGAAATATGAATCATCACATGTACCCATAGACCATAAAACCCTTCAACTATGAGTGGTGCAGTGATAATTTTGACTTTTGATTACACTTACTGCAGATACATTATCATTAGAAAATAATCATCACAATGGTAACAAAAAACATACATCTCATTCACCTCCAATGCAACAGGATGAATATTCTTGAAAATGCTTCAGTGCTTGTTCATCAATATATCTTCCACATGAGAACAGCTAAGGCAAGCCCAAATTGATTCAGTTGTATTACAGTCCACACAATGCCATTTCTGAGGGTTGAAGATGGAACGGTCTGGAGCAAGCCTCAACTGCTCAATGTGTTTGCACTTATCCATTGTTAGTATTTATTTAGTCTAGCTGAGAAACACATAATCCAAACAAGTCTCTGTCCACAACACTTGAAACATCTGAAAACTACTGCATCCTCAAAATTAGTCCTTCCCTAAATCGGCCTTTTGACTGATAAGAAGTCAGTCTCCTTACATTCTCCCAAAATTCAGTCACATCTCACCTCTAAATCAGGACAGATGTTTATCCCTAAATAGAAAGCCTTCCAATTTTCACTCTTGCAAATCACTAAAATCCACAAATTCTTTATCCGTTCATCTATTGATGGACACTTACATTGCTTTCATATCTTGGCAATTGTAAAAAGTAATTGCTATGAACATTGGGGTGCATGTATCTTTTCAAATTAGTGTTTTTATTTTCTTCAGATATACCCAGGAGGGGAATTTCTGGGTCATATGGTAGTTCTATTTTGTTTTTTGAGAAACCCTCATACTGATTTCCACAGTGGCTGCACCAATTTACATTCCCATCCACAATATGCAAGAGTTCCATCCTCTTCAACATTTGTTATTTGTGTTGTTTTTGATGATACCCATTCTGACAGATATGAGGTGGTATCTCATTGTGGTTTTGACTTACATTCCCCTGATGATTAGTGATGATGAGCATCTTTTCATGTGCCTGTTGGCGATCTGCAAGCCTTCTATGGAAAAATGTCTATTCAAGTCTTCTTCCCATTTTTAAATATATTTGTTTATTTTTTTATGTCGAGTTGTATGAGCTGTTTATATATTTTGGATACTAACTCCTTACCAGTAATATCATTTGCAAATATTTTCTCCCACTCAGTAGGTTGTCTTTTCATCTTGTGAATGGTTTACTTTGTTGTGCAAAATCTGTTAACTTTAATTAGGCCCTGTTTGTTTACCTTTGCTTTTATTTCATTTTAGGAGACAGATCAAAAAATATTTCTATTATTTATATCATAGAATGTTCTGCCTATATTTTCCTCTAAGAATGAGTTTTATGGTTTCTGATTGTGTCTCAATTCTTAAGACTGTGATGTAATTTTTAAGTTAGATTGTAACCAAACTGTTTAAAGAAAGGTTATTTTTAAAAGAAGAGTAGTGGTCTGCACAGATTCTAGAAAAAATGGAGAACTTTATCTTGAAGTTAATTGTTTATCTTTGTAGAAAGAGGGTACCCTGAGCAGCTGACAAAGTGTGTCAAAAATAAACATAAGTGAATCAGGCTATTATAGGATTATAAAGCCATTTTAGGATCCTTTATCCCTTACAGACTCTGTGTTAGCAAGCAAACTTTTGAAGGTAATATAGTTTCTAATGAAGCCTTTTCAAAATGAAATTAAATTATCTAGGCCTTCTTGGAAGGTATTTTCTCATTATAAATGAAAAAGTTAGCTTCCTGATTTATAATGCAATCTCTTGTTAGTTAGTGTACATGACATGCTCTAACTCTTATCTACTGTGTGTCAATAGATCTAACCAAGTCTGAAACCACAAAATCTAGCTCTTTATGATCTTACCACAAGAATACATTTTAAACACCTTAGCATGTCATATAAAATTCTTTATAATTTGGTTCTAACCAATCTTTTTAGCTTCATTTCCTGCTATTACCTGGGACTGCTAACTCTACATAAGTGGAATTATTCATAATTCTTCAAATTACATGTATTACCACACTTACATATTGTTTAAGTTACCTCTTGTGTGCCACTTCAAATCCTCTCAAATTTCTTCCTTCAGCCTCTGCTGCAGTGATCATTTCCACTCAGGCTTCAACAAGCTTTTTTCAGGTGTATCCTGATAGTGCACACCTTGGCCCATACCATGTACTTCTCATTTGAAAGGCTTCTTTGACATAGTGCAAGATGGCTTTGGGAAACTGCTTGGTAATCATAGATGTGTAATCTAGAAATGAGGATGAGTTAACTTATAAAGTCACCCTTGACAAATGAGAGGCAGAACAATGGATAAATGCTTCTTACTTTTGAATCCAGAATGGAAATTTTTACAAGACTCATTTCATAAGGATCCTCAGATGTACTATGGGATCAAGCATTTGGTTACCAATAGTGATAGCCAGTAAATCCTTTATTAACTCTTCCTTCTTTTCTATGTCACATCCCCTGTCCCTCATTCTTACACCCTGAGATCATTTCCCAAATAAACTAACCAAATAAAAACTTCATACTCTGTTTGAGGTTGGGGGACACAGGTTAAGGCAAATGCTTTTTCATTTCTTTATCTCTTCTCTGGACTATCTTCCGTCTTCTCACTTCTCTGCCTGGAAAACACTCATTCATCATTTAGGAATTACACAAAATTTCTCTCCCCTCTAAGATTTTCCTAGAATTTCTAGACAGATTTAGTGGCTGTTTATTGTGCCATGAAGTTTTGTTCAAATATCTATTATGAGGCTTTTCACATTGCATTTTAATGATTAAATTATCTTTCTCCCCCACTAAATCATGACATCTTTAAAGACAAGGACCATGTAGTCTTCATCTCTGATCATTGACTCATTTATTTATTGCTTCCTCAATTTCAAGGGCAATATATATAACAGGCAAAGTGTTAAGCATTAGTGATATAATTTTTAAATTTTTTTTATTGATTTATAATCATTTTACAATGTTGCATCAAATTCCAGTGTAGAGCACAGTTTTTCAATTGTACATGAACATATATATATTCATTGTCACATTCCTTTCTCTGTGAGCTACCATAAGTACTTGGATATTATTCCCCATGCTATACAGTATAATCTTGTTTATCTATACTACAATTTTGAAATCCAAGTCTATCTCTTCCCACCCCCAGCCCCCTTGGTAACCACAAGTCTCTATTCTATGTCTATGAGTCAATTTCTGTTTTGTATTTATGCTTTTTTTATATATATATTCCACATATGAGTGATCTCATATGGTATTTTTCTTTCTCTTTCTGGCTTACTTCACTTAGAATGACATTCTCCAGGAGCATCCATGTTGCTGCAAATGGTGTTATGTTGTTGGTTTTTATGGCTGAGTAGTATTCCATTGTGTAAATATACCAGTTCTTCTTTATCCCGTCATCCATTCATGGATATTTAGGCTGTCTCCATGTCTTAGCTATTGTAAATAGTGCTACTATGAACATTGGGATGCAGGTGTCATCCTAAAGTAGGGTTCTTCTGGATATATGCCCAGAAGCGGGATTCCTGAGTCATAAGGTAAGTCTATTCCTAGTCATTTGAGGAATATCCATACTGTTTTCCACAGTGGCTGCACCAAACTGCATTCCCACCAGCAGTGTAGGAGGGTTCCCCTTTCTCCACAGCCTCTCCAGCATTTGTCATTTGTGGATTTTTGAATGATGGGCATTCTGGCTGGTGTGACGTGATACCTGATTGCAGTTTTGATTTGCATTTCTCTGATAATTAGTGATACTGAGCATTTTTTCATGTGTGCCTATTGATCATTTGTATTTCTTCCTTGGAGAATTGCTTGTTTAGGTCTTTTGCCCATTTTTGGGTTGGGTTGTTTGGTTGTTACTTATTAAGTCGTATGAGCTGCTTATATATTCTGGAGATCAAGCCTTTGTCGGTTTCATTTGCAAAAATTTTCTCCCATTCCATAGCTTTTCTTTTTGTTTTATTTATGGTTTCCTTTGCTGTGCAGAAGCTTGTAAGTTTCATTAGGTCCCATTTCTTTATTCTAGCTTTTATTTCTATTGCTTGAGCAGAGTGTTCTAGGAGAACATTTTTGAGATGTATGTAAGATAATGTTTTGCCTATATTTTCTTCTAGGAGATTTATTGTATCTTGTCTTATATTTAAGTCTTTGATCCATTTTGAGTTAATTTTTGTGTATAGTGTAAGGGAGTGTTCAAGCTTCACTAATTTACATGCTGCTGTCAGTTTTTCCAGCACCATTTTCTGAAGAGACTGTCTTTATTCCATTGTATATTCTTGCCTCCTTTATCGAAGATTAGTTGACCAAAAGTTTGTAGGTTCATTTCTGGGCTCTCTATTCTGTTCCATTGTTCTATATGTCTGTTTCTGTACCAATACCATGCTGTCTTGATGACTGTAGCTCTATATTATTGTCTGAAGTTTGGGAGAGTTATTTCTCCAGCCTTTTTCTTTCTTTTCAGAAATGCTTTGGCAATTCTAGGTCTTTGATGGTTCCATATAAATTTTATTATGATTTGTTCTAGTTCTGTGAAATATGTCCTGGGTAATTTGATAGGGATTGTATTAAATCTGTAGATTGCCTTGGGCAGAGTGACTGTTTTTAACAATCTTGATTCTTCCAATCCAAGAGCATGGGATATCTTTCCATTTTTTAAAGTCTTCTTTAATTTCCTTCATCAATGGTTTATAGTTTTCTGTGTATAATTTTTTCACCTCCTTGGTTAGATTTATTCCTAGGTATTTTATTACTTTGGGTGCTATTTTAAAGGGGATTGTTTCTTTACTTTCATTTTATGTTGATTCATCATTAGTGTAAGGAAATGCAACTGATTTTTGAACGTCAATCTTGTAACCTGCTACCTTGCTGAATTCTTCAATCAGCTCTAGTAGTTTTTGTGTGGACCTTTTAGGGTTTTCTACATATAGTATCATGTCATTGGCATATAGTGACACTTTCACCTCTTTTTTTCCAATTTGGATCCCTTTTATTTCTCTCTGTTGCCTGATTGCTGTGGCTAGGACTTCCAAGACTATGTTGAATAGGAGTGGTGACAGTGGGCAGCCTCGTCTTGTCCCAGATTTTAGTAAGAATCTTTTGAGTTTTTCACCATTGAGTACTATGCTGGCTCTAAGGTTGTCCTATATAGCTTTTATCATGTTGAGATATGTCACCTCTATTTGCACTTTGGTAAGTTTTTATCTTAAATGGGTGTTGAATTTTATCAAATGCTTTTTCTGCATCAATTGAGATGATCATGTGGTTTTTGTCCTTTCTCTTGTTGATGTGATATATTACATTGATTGATTTGCATATGTTGAACCACCCTTGTATCCCTGCAATGAACCCCACTTGATCATGATGTATAATCTTTTTTATGTGTTATTGGATTCTATTTGCTAATATTTTGGTGAGGATTTTGGCATCTATGTTCATCAGTGATATTGATCTGTAATTGTGTTTTTTGGTATTGTCTTTGACTGGTTTTGGTATCAGGGTGATGGTGGCTTCATAGATTGCGTTTGGGAGTATTCCCTCCTTTTCAATCTTCTGGAAGAGTTTGAGAAGGACTGGTATGAGTTCTTCTTTGTATGTTTGCTAGAATTGCCCCGTGGAGCCGTCTGGTCCTAGACTTTTATTTGTAGGGAGGTTTTTTATTGCTATTTCGATTTCATTTCTATTGATTGGTTTGTTCAAGTGGCCAGTTTCTTCTTGATTCAGTCTTGGTGGACAGTATGTTTCCAGAAACTTGTTCATATCCTCTAGGTTAACCAGTTTGTTTCCACATAGTTTTTCATAATATTCTTATATGATCTGTATTTCTATTTTATTTGTTGTAATTTCTCCATTTTCCTTTCTTATTTTGCTAATTTGTGCTCTCTCTTTTTACTTCTTTTTGAGTTTGGCCAGAGGTTTGTGGATTTTATTTACTTTTTCAAAATGCCAGCTTTTGGTTTGAGTTGAATTTTTCTATGGTCTTTTTAAATCTCTATTTTATTTATTTCCTCCCAAATCTTTATAATTTCCTTCCTTCTGCTGCCTTTTTTTGATTTCTTATGCTTCTTTTTCTAGTTCTTTTAGTTGGTGGGTTAAATTGTTTCTTTGAGATTGTTCTTCTTTTTTGAGGAAGGCGTGTATCACTCTAAACTTCCCTCTTAGCACTGCCTTTGCTGTGTCCCATAAATTTTGTGTGGTTGTGCTTTCATTTTCATTTGTCTCAAGGTACTTTTTAATTTCAGCTTTGATTTCCTCATTGAGCCATTTTTCTTAAATAGCATATTTTTTAATCTCCATGCTTTCCTTTTTTTCTCCTTTGTTTCTATGTTGTTGATTTCTAGTTTCATGGCATTGTGGTCAGTAAGACATTTGAGATAATTTCTATCTTCTTAAAATTATTGAGCTATCTTTTGTGCCCAAGTTCACGATCAAGCCTAGAAAATAATCAATGTGCAGTTGAAAAAAATGTATACCCTATTTTTGTGGTGTGTACTGCTCTGATAATATCCACCAAATCTAATTTTTCTATTGTATTATTGAATTTCTCTGTTGCTTTATTTATTTTCTGTCTGGAAGATCTGTCTAGTGATGTTAATGAGGTGTCAAAATCTCCAAGTATGATTATATTCCCATCAATATCCCCCTTTATCTGTGTTAGTAACTGTTTTATGTACTTCGATGCTCCTATATTGGGTGCATATGTATTAACGTGTGTAATATCCTCATCTTGTATCACTTCTTTAGTCATTATAAAATGTCCTTCTTTATCTTTCTCTATGGCCTTTGTTTTAAAGTCTATTTTGTCTGAAATCAGTACTGGAACACCTGCTATTTTGACTTTTCCATTTGCATTGAATATCCTTTTGTATCCTTTCACTCTCAATCTATGTGTCCTTCTCCCTAAAGTGGGTCTCTTGTATGCAGCATATTGAAGGTTCTTGGTTTATTATCTAGTCTGCCACTCTATGTCTTTTGACTGGTGCATTTAGTCCATTAACCATTACAGTAATTACCATTTTTTTACTTTTTTATACCTTAACCTATTCTGTCCCTTTTTTTCTCTCTTACTGCTTTCCTTTATTTATTTTTTTAATTTTCTTGTAGTTGTATGCTTTAATTTCCTTCTCATTTCCTTTTGTGTGTATTCTACAGGTATTTTCTTTGTGGTTACTATTGAGATTGAAGAAAATATCTTGTATCAACATTGTCTTTTAAACTGGTAATAACTTAAATCTCATAAGAATCTTTATTCCTTTATGGTTCTACCCCCAACATTTTGTTATTAATTCCCAAATTATATCTTTACATATTGAACACACATTAACAAAGATTTATAGTTTCTAAATGTTCTTTGTCATTTAAATTATGTCTACCAAAATTTTAATGGTAAAGGTTAGTATATTTGTTCATGTATTTACCTTTTCTGAAGAAACTTACATTTTGTATGCCTTTGAATTGCTGTGACTGTATTTTTGTTAACTTGAGGATGCCCTAAAACATTTCTTATAGAGTGAGTATAGTGGTAATGAACTCCTTTAGATTTTACTTGCCTGGTAAAGTCTTATTTCTTCATTTCTGAAGAACAGTTTTGCTGAATTCTCCATTGGCAGTTTTTTCTTTCATTATTTCAAATATATTATTTTATTACATTTTGTCCTGGAATTTTATGCATAGAAACATGCCAATTATCTTACAGAAGCATCTTTGTATATGATGAATAGTTTTTCTTTTGCTGCTTTCAAGATTCTATTTGTCTTTGAATTTTTATAACTTGTTTATCATTTGTATCAGTGCATTTCTTTTTGGATTTATTCTAGTTGGTGTTTTTTAAGCTTCTTGAAACTATATGTTTATTTATTTCCTCAGATTTCAGAAGCTTTCCACCATTATTCCTTCAAATAAATTCTCTTCCCCTGTATCCTTTCTTTTTCTGGGATACCAATAATGTATATATTGTTGTGTTTCATAATATACTTAATATCCATAGGGCTGCTTTGATTTTAACTATTATTTTCTTTCTCTTGGTTTTTGACTTTGTTTTTTTTTTGCTTCTCTGATTTGAAAATTTCACAGCTTGTATTCATGTTTGCTCAGTCTTCCTTCTGCCTGATCAAGTCTACTGTTGAGCAATTCTAATGTAATTTTAACCTCAGTTTTTGTATTTTTCAGCTCCAGAAATTCTGCTTCATTCTTTTTTTTTTATTTTTCAGTTTTATTAGGCAGGATTGTTATAATTTGATTGCACATATACAATATATTGCATGTAAATACATATATGTATATAATATAATGCACATTTTAACAAATTTACATATATATATGTAAATATATATATATATATACGGCTCATTGTTTCTAAGAACATTTAGAGCTTTAGCTTTTTAAACTTACATAGTTATCAAGGGAATAAAGTCAATCACAAAATAAGAGTTAATTTAAAAAGATACATACTATCTGCTATTAACAGCAACATTATTTATAATTGCCAAGTTATGGAAGTATCCTAAGTACACATCAATAGATGAATGGGTAAAGAAGATACAGTATATATGTGCAATAGAATACAACTCATCCATAAGAAAGAAGGATATTTTGCCATTTGTGGCTCTTCATGTACTTTTCTTTTTCACTTCAAAAATCAGAATTTTATAACTGGCATAAAAATTTCCATTGCATCAAAAACAACAAAATACCTAGAAATAAACTTAACAAAGCAAGTTACCTATACTCTGAAAACTAAAACATTGATGAAGGAAATTGAAGATGATACAAAGGATTGGAAAGATATCTTGTGCTACTGAATTGGAAGAATCCACATTATCAAAATGGCCATACTAGCCAAAGCAATCTATAGATCCAATGCAATCCCTGTCAAAATACAACATTTCTCACAGAACTAGAACAAACAATACCAAAATTTATGGAGCCATAAAAGACCCCAAACTGCCAAAGCAATCTTCTGTAGATCTTTTCTTGCTTTCTTTTTGTTCTCTTTTGTTATGGTTTGATGACTAGAGAAGGTCCTTTAACATTTGTCGTAAAGGTAGTTTGGTGGTGCTGAATTCTTTTAGCTTTTGTTTACCTATGAAGCTTTTGATTTCTCCATCAAATCTTAATGAGAGCCTTGCTCAATAGATTATTCTTGGATGTAAGTTTTTTCCTTTTTGTCACTTTAAATATATCATGCCTCTCCCTTCTGACCAGTAGAGTTTCTGCTTAAAAATCCGCTGATAACCTTATGGGAGTTCCCTTGTATGTTATTTGTTGCTTTTCTCTTGCTAATTTTAATATTTTCACCTTATCCTTAACTGTTGTCAATTTGATGACTATGTGCCTTGGTATGGTCCTCTTTGGGTTGATCCTGTGTGGAACTCTCTACACTTCCTGGACTTGGGTGATTGTTTCCTTTTCCAAGTTGGGGAAGTTTTTGGTTATTATCTCTCCAAAAATTTTCTCAGGTCCCTTCTCTCTCTTCCCTTTCTGGGACCTCTATAATGCAAATATTATTGTGCTTCATGTTGCCCCAGAGTTCTCTTATCCTCATTTCTTTCCATTCTTTTTTCTTTTTTCTCTTCTACAGTAGTGATTTCCACTAATCTGTCTTCTAGCTCACTAACCCATTCTTCTGCCTCATTTATTCTATTGCTGGTTCCTACTAGTGTGTTATTCATTTCACTGATTTTATTCTTCAACTCTGTTTGGGTATTCTTTATATTTCCCAACTCTTTGCTAAAAACTTTGCTTTGTGCATCTATACTCCACTTGAGGTCTCTGAACATCTTTGCCATAATTACTTTAAATTTTTTCTCAGATAAATTTCCTATGTCTTCATCACTTATTTCTTCTGGGATTTTTATCTCATTCCTTGGCCTGGGAGATATTCCTCTGCTGCCTTATATTGTCTATCTTTCTATTTGTATTTTTTGATAGGTTATTACTTTCTGGACCTTGGAGAAGCAGCCCTCTGTGGAAGATGTCCTATGCATCCCAGCAGTACACTCTTGTCATCCAAGGGCCAGGGTCCATCTGGTCCCAGTATAGAGTCTGGCCTATGTTTGTGGATTCCTTCCACAGGTTTTGGGATTGCTGTTTACTTATTTCTGGTATCTGCCCTCTGGTGGATGAGGCTGGACTAGAGGCTTATGCAGGTTTCCTGGCAGGAGGAGGTGGTGCCTGCCCACTGCTGGATGAAACTTGGTCCTGGGCCTCTCATGGGTAGGGCTGTGTCTAGAGGCCTTTGTGTCTTAGGAAGTCTGCTGATGTATGGGGCTGTGTTCCCACCCTGTATGTTGTTTAGCCTGAGGCTAATCAAGATCCAATGAAGATGCCAGCCACCAGGAAAGCTCATGTAGATGAGCACTTTTGGAATGTCTGGCACCAGCTATTATGTCCCCTGAGTAAGCTACTGTCATCCCCCACATCCCCAGGAGACTCTCCAAAACCAGGGGGCAGGTCTGGCCCAAGTTCCTAGGAAATCACTGCCTCTGCCCTTGGACCTAGAACACATGCGATTCTGTGTATACTTCCCAAGAAAGTGAAGTCTGTGTTTCCCCTAGTCCCATGGGGCTCCTGGAGCTAAGCCCTACTGGTTTTCAAAACCAGATGTCCTTGGGTCTCTTCCTTCTCCCAATGCCAGAACCTCAGGCTGAGGAGTTTGATATGGGGCTTAGAGCTCTCACTCCTATGGGAGGGCATCTGTGACTTAATTATTCTTCAGCTTGTGAGTCGCCCATCTGGGGAGTATGGGGCCCAATTATATTGTGAGCTTGCCCCTCCTATTTTTCGACTGTGGTTCTCTATGCTTCCAGCTGAAAATATTTTTTGCTATGTTCCAGTCTTTTTTTCAATGGTTGTTTAGCAGTCAGTTGTGGTTTTGTTGTAGTCATGAAGAGAGATGAGCTTGTGGTCCTACTACTCCACCATCTTGCCCAGAAATCCTCCTGTTTCACCTTTTTTATAGTTTTTTAAATTTATATTTTCATTTTATTTATGAGTCATTTCCCTAAATTAATTTAGTTGTCTAGCTGTGTTATCTTTTAGTTAATTTATCATTTTTGGGATAGTTATCTTAAATACTTTGCCAGGCAGCTAATAGATCTATATTTCTTCAGGCCAATTTCTGGAATTTTACATCATTCCTTTGGGCTGTGTTTCTGCATTTCTTTATATATCCTGTAATTTTTTTCACCCTGTAATAGTTTTGTAGGGATGTAGGTATTTGTAAAACAACCACTTCTCCTAGCCTTTGAGTACTGGCTTTGTTTGGGAAAAGATATTTGCCAATCAGGTTGGGTGGCACTTGTAGGACCTCTTAAACCTTTTCTAATGTCTTGCTTCTCCTGGCATCTGCCTATAGAAATGCAGTTCTAATGTGCTTGTTATTAATGGCTTCCAAACTCTGGCACTGTCCCTTCAGTACTCTGAATCAGATGAGACAGAAACCAAACCCTTAGACAACCTCCAGACAAGACTGAGTGTTGTACACATGGTCTACTCTTTTTTATTTCTTCTGAAGGAATGATCCCCAGTATGAGAGATTTCTTTGTTCTGTGCTCTATTGCATAGGTGGATGGAAACAATTGGGCATGTCACATGCTGTGAATTTTTCTACCTCTTTTGCTGGAATGCCTTCTTGGTTTTACAATGGTCTGGGTGGTGTAGTTTCTCAACTGGCCTCTGGAGTTTGCACAGAGATATTATGGTTTGTTAGATGTTAACTCAGTGTCTCTGTAGGGAAGGAGGGCCTGTAGCTTTCTGGTAGTTCTTCTTGCTGATGTCTCCCAATTATTTTTAAGTGTCACAAGCCAGCTTGCCAATACCTTAATCTGATTTTGGGTATATACTTCCAGGCTTAGTTACTTATTAAAATGTGGTGGTGGTTATATCCAGAATGACTCATTAAGATTTGATATCATTATCTGGCTCTTAAAGTTAGAAAAAGTTTGTGGGTCAGATTTAGGTGGACAGAAGAAAGTTTTGGATTAACACATCTTGCATTTAAGGATACCATCAAGATGTCTAGGAGTCAAGTAAAAATATGGCACAGGTGCTCATGGGTTAGATTGGGAGGATGATACATTTTTGAGCTTTATTAAGAATTTACTGAATACTATACTATACTATTGGCATACTATATTCCTTTGAAGTAGGCCCCAAAAGGTTATGCTCAAAGTCATAGCCAATAAGTGATAGAGTTGGTGATAAACCTTAGGTTATATTGATGCCCCAAACTCTGATTTTTTAAAAAGGTAACATACAGTAAATTACACATATGATAAATGCACATTTTGCTAATTTTCAATACGTGTATACATCCTTGAAGCCATCACCACAATTATGGTAATGAACATATCATTTACCCTCAGAGATTCCTTATACCCTTTGTAATTCTTTTTTTTTCTTGCCCTTCTCTGCCTCCCCATTCCTAGTCAACCAATGTTCTGTTTTGTTCTCCATAATTTAGTTTGTATTTTATAGAGTTTTATATAAAATAAATAATATGGAATTTTATAGCTTATTTAAACATAATTATTTTGAGACCCATCCTTGTGGTAGTGTATATCCATAGCTTATTTCTTTTTACTGCTAGATATACCACAATTTTTAAAATACATTCACATATTGGTGAACATTTGGATTGTTCCCAATGTCTACCTTTTACAATTAAAACTTTTAAAAACATTCTTGTACAAGTCTTTGTAGAAACGTATGCTTTCACAGCCCTTGAGTAAATACCTAGGAGTGGAAAGGTTGGATTATGTGGTAGAAATATATTTCACTTTTTAAGAAACTGTCAAACAATATTAAAACTGATTTTAATATTTTACATTCTCATCATCAGTGTGTGAAGGTTCCAGGTCCTCCACATCTTTGCCAACACTTGGTATGGCTAGTATTTTAAATTTTAGACATTTGAATTTATGTGTAGTGGTATCTTATTGTGATTTTAATTTATATTTTCCTAATGCCTAATAATGTTGAACATTTTTATATGCTTATTTGCCATTCATATAGTTTCACTTGTGAAGTATTTGTTTAAATATTATGCTGATTTTAAGTTGTTTCCTTATCAATCATTTTGGAGAATTCTGTATATGTTCTGGATACAATCTATCATCAAGTACATGATTTGCAAGGATTTTCTTCTGGTTTGTGACTAGTTATTTCATTATCTTAACTTTGTCTGCTGAAGATTAGAAGTTTTCAATATTGATGAAGTCTAGTTTATCATCTTGATTAATTATGTGTAGTATCTATGATGTCATGTTTAGGAAGTTTTTGCTTAAACAATGTGACAAAAATTTTCTCCTGTTTTCTTCTAAAAATTTGATAGATCTCAGTCTTACATTTAGGTTTATGATTCATTTTGAGTTTCTTTAATTGATTTAAAGGCTGGATTTTTTTTTTTATTTTGTATATGAATGGTTTGTTATTTCAACCCAATTTGTTGAAAAGCCTACCCTTTCTCCACTGCAGTACTTTTGCACCTTGTCAAAAAGCAGTTGTTCATATACTTGGAAATTCATTTCTAGGCTTTTATTCTGCTTCAACAATCTACTTATCTATCTTTTGTCAATATTACACTTGTTTGATCATCAAGTTTACATTCCCACCAAAAATGCACAAGGGTACTTACTTCTTTACAATCTCTCCAACACATTATTTTGTATATTTTTGATATTAATTCCTTATAGGATACACATTTTACAAATATCTTCTCATTCAGTAGATTGCCTTTTCACTTTAATTATAGTTTTCTTTGCTGTGTATAAGCTTTCCTGTATGACATAGTCCCATTTATTTATTTTTCCTTTTGGTCCCCATGCCTTAGAAGTCAGATTCACAAAAACATTTCTAATATCAATGTCAGGGATGTTCCTGTCTATGTTTTTGTCAAAGGTTTTTAGGGTTTCAGGTCTTACATTCAAGTCTTTAATCCATTTTGAATTAATTTTTGTGTGTGGTGTAAGATACTGGTATAGTTTCTTTCCTTTACATGTGGCTGTTCAGTTTTTCCAACGCTATTTATTGAAGAGATTGTTTATTCTCCATTGTATGGTCTTGGCTCCTGTGTCATAAATTAATTGTACATATGTGTGGTTTTATTTACGGATTCTCAATTCTGTTCCCTCAATCTGTGTTTCTGTTTTGTATACCAATACCATACTGTCTTGGTTACTACAATTTTGTCATATAGTTTGAAAATAGGGAATGTGATATCTCCAGCTTATTTGTGTCTTCTTCAATTTATTTATTCAGTGCCTTATAGTTGCAGTGTAGAGGGTTTTTTTTTATCTCTATGGTTAAATTTATTCTGAGATATTTAATTCTTTTTAATGCAATTGAAAATGGGATTATTTTCTTAACTACTCTTTCTGATAGTTCATTATTAGCGTATAGCAATGGCACAGAATGCTGTGTATTGAGATTGTGTCCTGTGAATTTCTCAATTTGTTTATAATTTCTAACATTTTTTTGTAGTTTTTAGGGTTTTCTATCTATAGTATTGTGTTATCTGCAAGTAATGACAGTTTTATATCTTTCTTTTTGATTTGGCTGCATTTTATTTCTCTTTCTTGCCTATTTGTTGTGAATAGTATTTATAATACTACATTGATGAAAGTAGTGAGAGTGGGCTTCCTTGTCTTATTACTGATCTTAAAGGAAAAGCTTTCAAATTTCACAATTTAGTATGATGTTAGCTGCCATTTTGCTTTATGTGGCCTTTAATATGTTAAAATATGTCGTATCTACACCCAATTTGTTGAGAGTTTTTATCTTAAGTAGATCTTGAGTTATGTCAAATGATTTCTCTTCAGGGAGTTCTGGTCAAGATGGTAGAGTGGCAGGACCACAAGCTTGCCTTTCCTTGCGACTACAAGAAAACCACAACTGAATGCTAAACAACCATCAAAAAAACGGCTGGAACCTAGCAAAAAAGATCTTCTGCAACTGGAAACATAAAGAGGGAACCACAGCAGGATGTTAGGAGGGCCGTGCTCATGATATAATTGGGCTCCATAAGCCTTGAGTGGGTGACCCACAAGCTGAAGATTTGTTAAGTTGCAGAGGTCCTCCCACAGAAGTGAGAGCTCTAAGCCCCATGTAGGTGTCACCAGCTCAGGTCCCAGCATTGGGAAGAGAAAGAGACCCCAGAACATCCGGTTTTGAAGGCCAGAGGGTCTTGGCTCTGGGAGCCTGATTGGAATAGGGGAATCGGAGGCTCCATTTGCTTCAGAAATGTACATGGAAACTCACGTGCACCACATCAAAGGACAGAGGAATTGACTTCATAGGAACCTGGGCCAGACCTGCCTTCTGGACTTGGAGGGTCTCATGGAGATGTGGAGGATGGCTGTGGCTCACCCAGGAGACATCAATGCCGGTGGTGGACATTCCAGGAATGTTCATCTACATGAGCTTTCCTGGAAGGTGACATCTTGATTGGATCACTAGCACCAAGACCTAACCCCACCCAAGACCCTGTAGGGAAACCTTGTCAAAACAACATACTGGGTGGGAACACAGCCACACCCATCAGCAGACTTCCTAAGCCACAAAAGTGTCTAGACACAGCCCTACCCACCAGAGGTCCAGGACTAAGCTTCACCCAAGCAGTGGGAAGGCACTGACTCCTCCTGCCAGGAAACCTGCATAAACCTCTAGTCCAGCCTCATCCACCAGGGGCACATACTAGAAATAATAATAATAATAAACAATAGTCCCAAAGCCTGTGGAAGGAATCCACAGTCACATAGAAAGACAGACGATATGAGATGAAAAAGGAATATCTCCCAGGCCAAGGCACAAGATAAAATCCCAGAAGAAGAAATAAATGATAAGGAGATGGTTAATTTATCTGAGAAAGAGTCTAAAGTAACGGTGACCAAGATGTTCAGAAAACTCAGGGGGAGTATAGATGCACAGAGTGAAGTTTTTTGCAGAGTTGGAATATATAAAGAATACCCAAACAGAGTAGAAGAATAAAATCACTGAAATGAACAATACACTAGAAGAAACCAGGAATAGACTAAATGAAGCAGAAGAATGGATTAGTGAGCTAGAAGACAGATTAGTGGAAATCACTACTGTAGAACAGAAAAAAGAAAAAAAAAAGAATAAAAAGGGGTGAGGATAGTTTAAGAGAACTCTGGGACAACATGAAGCACTCTAATATTCACATTATAGGGGTCTCAGAGAGAGGAGAGAGAGAGAAAGGACCAGAGAAAATTTTTGGAGAGATAATAACCAAAAACTTCCCCAACTTGGGAAGAGAAACAGTCACCCAAGTCCTGGAAGCACAGAGAGTACCACACAGAATCAACCCAAAGAGGAACACACCAAGGCATATACTCATCAAATTGACAACTATTAAGGATAAGTAGAAAATATTAGCAAGAGAAATTAGCAAGAGAAAAGCAATAAATAACATCCAAGGAAACTCCATAAACTTCTCAGCTGATTTTTCAGCAGAAACTCTCCAGGCCAGAAGGGATTGACATGATAAATTTAAAGTGATGCAAGGGGAAAACTTACAATCAAGAACACTCTATCCAGAAAGGCTCTCATTGAGACTTGTCAGAGAAATCAAAAGCTTCACAGATAAACAAAAGCTAAAAGATTTCAGCACCACCAAACCAGCTTTTCAAGAAACATTAAAGGACCTTCTCTAGTCATCACACAGTAAGAAAAGAGAACAAAAAGAAGAAAGAGAGAGAGAGAAAAAAAAAGAGACCTACAAAAAATTTCTTAGGTTGTTTGGGGTCTCTTGTGGTTCCTTATAAATTTTGGAATTGTTTATTCTAGTTGTGAGGAATGCCATGAGCATTTTGATGGGGGTTGTGTTGGATCTGTGGATTGCTTTGGGTAATGTGGTCATTTTGATAGTGTTGATTCTTCCAATACAAGAACACAAGAAATCTTTTCATTTCTTTGTGTCATTTCTGTTTTCAGAGTATAGGTAACCTCCTTGGTAAGTTTATTTCTAGGTATTTTGCTGGTTTTGATGTAATGGAAATGTCTCTGCCAATTATAATTTTCTGGTGCTTTAAGTGAAAAAAAAAAAGGGGGGGTTGATGGGCCACAAATGGCAAATAGCCTTCTTTTATATGGGTGAGTTGTATTACTATATATATATATATATATAGGAATACAACATTATATATATATAATGCATCTGCATTATCTATTCAACTATTCATGTGCACTTAGGATGCTTCCATATCTTGGCTATTATAAATAATGTTGCTGTTCATAGTGGGGTGTATGTATCTTTTTGAGTTAATTCTTATTTTGTGGCTGGCTTTATTCATTTGATAACTATATAAGTTTAAAAGGCTAAAGCTCTAAAAGTTCTTAGAAACAATGAACAATACATATATGTAAATTAGAAAATATATGTACAGTAAAAAATGATCTATGAAGCCATGAAAGAAATAGAAGAAACTTAAAAGACATATTACTAAATGAAAGATGCAAGTCTTGAAAAGGCTACAAACTATATGATTCCAAAGAAATGACATTCTGGAAAAGTCACAGCTACAGAAATGATAAAAAGATCGTGGTTTCCAGGGGATTGGGGAGAGGGAGGGAGGGAGGCATGAATAGATGGAGCACAAGGGATTTTTAAAGCAATGAAATTATTCTGTATGATACTATAATGGTGGTTATATGTCATTATGCATTTGTCAATACCTATACAATGTACAACATCAAGAGTGAACTCTAATGTAAACTATGGACTTTGGTTGATAATACTGTGCCTATGTTGGTTCATCGATTGTACCAAATATGGCACACTGATGAGGTATGTTGAGGGTAGGGAAGTATATATGTGTGGATGGGGAGGTCTATGTGGGAACTCTGTATTTTCTGCTCAATTCTGTTGTGAACCTGAAATTCCTCTAAAAGAATAAAGTCTATTTAAAAAAATTATTTTTCTTCATCCATTGTGATTATCATGATTTTTGTCTTTAATTTTATTAATATATTGTGTCTTGCCAATTGATTGCATACATTACACCATTCTTGCATTCCCAGAATAAATACCACTTGATCATGGTGTGTGATCCTTTTAATTTAGCTGAATTTGGTGTCATAATATTTTGTTAAAGATTTTTCCATATATGTTCATTAGGTACATTAGCCTGTAACTTTCTTTTTTTGTGATACCATTTTTGCTTTTTGTATCAGGGTAATTTTGGCCTCATAATGTGACTTTGAAAGTGTCCCCTCCTCTTCAATTTTTTGAAGTTTAGAATGATATAAGTCTTGAAATTTTTTGGTAGAACTCATCTGTGAAGCTGTCTGATTTTGGAGATTTTTTTTGGAGGGAGGTATTTAATTGCTCATTCAATCTCCTTACTAGTAACCAGTCTAAGCATATTTTCTATTTCTTCATTGTTCAGTCTTGGAAGATTATTTGTTTCTAGAAATTTACCCATCTTTTTCTAGTAGTACAATTTGTTGATGTACAATTTTTTTTGTACTAGTCTCTCATTATCTTTTGTATTTCTGTGAATCAGTTGCAATTTATCCTCTTTATTTCCTGGTTTTATTCATTTGAGCCTTTCCTCTTTTTTTCTTAGTTAATCTAGCTCAAGGTTTGATCTTTTCTATTGACTTTTTAGTCTCTATTTCATTTATTTCTTCTATGATCTTCATTATTGCCTTCTTTTTACTAACTTTGGGATTTGATTTTGCTTCTATTTTTAGAATTTAAGGTGTGAAGATAATATTTTTAGTTTAATTTTTCTTTTTGTTTCTTGAGGTAGTCTTGTATTTCTATGAACTTCCCTCTTAGAACTTCCTTTGCTGCATCCCATAGGCTTTGCATATTGTACTTCCATTTTCATTTCTCTCTAGGTATTTTAATTTATTTTTTTTGATTTCTTTGATGACTTGTTTAGTACAATGTTTTTTGATTTCCACATTACTGTGGTTTTCCCCATTTTTTTCTTGTGATCAATTTCTAGTATTATACCATTATGTTCAGAGAAGATGTTTGATACAATTTAAATCTTCTTGAGTTTATTAAGACTTGGTTTTTGGTCTAATATATGACCTATCCTGAAAAATGTTTCATGTGCAGTTGAGAAGAATGTGTAATTTGCTGTTTTGGATGAAATATTCTTTATGTATCTAACTAGGCCATCTCTTCTAATGTGTCATTTAAGTCTGCTGTTCCCTCATTAATTTTCTGTCTAGGTAATCTATCCCTTAATGTAAATGAGGTGTTAAAATCCCTCACTGTTATTGTACTGCTGTTAATTTCCATTACTATTTACTTTATATACTTTGGTTCTCTCCCCTGTTGGGTTTATATATATTTATAAATGTTAAATCTTCTTTCTCGGTTGATCCCTTAACCCTTATGTAATGCCCTTCTTTGTGTTTTGTTTCTGGGTTTTTGTTTGTTTGTTTTGTTTGTTTGGTACTGGGTAGGAAATTAGGTTTATTTATTTACTAATTTTTACAGGAGGCACTTGGAATTGAACCCAGGACCCTGTGCATTCTAATTATGTGCTCTACCACTTGAGCTATTCTCTCCCACCATGGTCTTTATTTTAAAGCCTTTTATTTGTTTTTTTTTCCTGACGTGAATTTCTTAGGATATATTTCTCCATCCCTTCACTTTCAGCCTGTGTGTGTCCTTCTGAAATGAGACTCTTCTGGATAGCATATATATCTTATTTTTTAATCCATTCACCCACTGTATTGATTTGATTGGATAATCTAATCCATTTACATTTAAAGTAATTATTGATAGGTATGTAATTACTGCCATTTTGTTAATTGCTTTTGCTTGTGTTTGTAGTTCTCTTTCTTCCTTTTTTCTCTTCCTTGTGGGTTGATGGCTTTCTTTAGTGTTACGATTAGGTTACTTTTTCATTTTCTTTTGTGTATTTACTATAAATTTTTGATTTGTGGTTCTGTGAGGTTCACATATAACTTCTTTTAATAAAATAATCTGTTTTTAATGTGGCAACAATTCAAATTTGAACACATTTCAGAACTTCACTTTTTTATTTTCCTCTTACTTTTATAGTTTTAATGTCCCACTTTATATCTTTATTTTATGCACCCCTAATTATTGTTGTTTTACTCAATTTTACCACTTTTATCTTTTAACCTTTGTAATTACTTTATTAGTGACCGATTCATTACCTTTTCTATGTATTTCCTTTTTTCATGGAAATTTTTACTGTAGTATGTTTTCTTGTTTTTAATTAGTCCCATCTATTTTCATTCTAAAGAAACCCCTTTAACATTTCTTTTGAGGCCACAATTTAGTGGTGATGAACTTCTTTAGCTGTTGCTTATCTAGAAAGCTCTTGATCTCTCTTTCAATTCTGAATGATAAGCTTCCCAAGTAGAGAATCTTAGTTGGAAGAGTTTTCCTTTCAGCCCTTTGAATATGTTATGCCACTCCTTTCTGACCTAGAAAGTTTCTGCTAAAAATCTGTTCATGGCCTTGTGGCATTTCCTTTGTATATAACAAGTTATTTTTCTCTGCTGCTTTTAAGATGTTTTAACTTTTATCATTTTAATTACAGTGTGTGTTGGTGTGAATCTCTTTGGGTTTGCTTATTCAGAACTCACTGGGCTTCCTGAACTCTTTGCATTTCTCTAATTGAGAACTACTTGGGCTTCCCAGATTGGGGAAGTTTACAGCCACTGTTAATTTAAATAAAATTTCTGACCCTTTCTGCCTCTCTTCCCCTCTAGGTCTCCTATAATGCAAACATTATTCTGTTTGCTGTCGACCCAAAAATCACTTAATTTGTTTTCACTTTTTTCTTTTTCCTGCTGTATCTGGGTGAGTATTATTGCTTTGTTTTCCAGCTCACTGATACATTCTACTTCAGCCAATGTGCTGTTTTATCCCTCTAGTGTATTTTTTAGTTCAGTTATTGTATTCTTCAGCAATAAAATTTCTGTTCTGTATGTTCTTATATTTTCTATCCCTTGGTTGAAGTTGTCTTTGTGTTCATCTGTTCTATGAAGTTCAGTGGCCATCTTTATGATCATTATTTGAACTTTTTATCAGTTTGATTGTATGTCTTCACTTCATTAAGGCTTTTTCTGAGGTTTTGTCCTGTTTTTTCATTTGGAATGTATTCCCTTGTTTCCTCAGTTTACCTGACTCTTTATTTCTATACATTGATCAAATTGGCGACCTCTTCCAGTCTTGAGAAAAATGGCCTTCTGTAAGAAATGTCCTGTGGGGTTCAGAAGCATTTAAAGCCAGTGATTCCTTATTGATTTTCTGTCTAAATGATCTGTCCATTGATGTAAGTGGGATATTAAAGTCCTTTACCATTACTGTATTACTGTCAATCTCTCCCTTTATGTATGTTAATATCTGCTCTACATATTTGAGTTTTCCTATATTGGGCGCATATATATACTTACAATTGTTATACCTTCTTCTTGGATTGATCACTTGATCATGATATAACATTCTCCCTTGTCTCTTGTAACTGTCAGTAAAGCCTATTTTGTCTGATATGAGTAGTGCTAGTCTTACTTTCATTGTATTTATGTGGAGGAGGTAATTAGGTTTATTTACTTATATATTTTTTAAATGAAAGTACTGGCAATCGAACCCAGGACCTCATGCATGCTAAGCACATACTCTACCACTGAGCTATACTCTCCCCTCTACTTTGAGTTTCTTTTGATTTCCATTCCCATGGAATACTTTTATTCCATTCCTTCACTTTCAGTATACATGTGTCTTTAGATCTGAAGTGAGTCTCTTGTAGGCAGCATATAAACAGGTCTTGTTTTTGTATCCATTCAACCACTCAGTGTCTTTTGAATGGACCATTTAGTCCTTTTACATTTATGGTAATTATTTATAGGTATGTTTTTGTTAATTTTTTTTAATTGTTTTGAGGTTGTTTTTGTATGTATTTTTTGTTCCTTTCTTCTTTTTTTATTTTTATTTTTTTAAACTTTTTTTTATTGTGTTACTTTCTTCTTTTGGTCTCTTCTCTTGTGACTTGATGATTGTCTTTAATGTTATGTTTAGATTCATTTTTCATTTTTGTCAGTATATCTATTATAGATTTTTAGTTTGTGGTTCCTATGAAGTTTTTATATAACAGTCTTTATATACATGTGATTGTTTTAAGCTGCTGATCTCTTAATTTCAAAAATAGATTTTAACAGCCCTCTGTTTATATTTTCCTTCCCTCACAATTACTGTTTTTGATATCATATTTTACATCTAATTGTTTTGTATATCACTTAACTACTCATTCTGTATATAGATGGCTTTACTACTTAAGACTTTTAGCCTTCCTACTAGGATTCTATTTGGATGATTTCCTAACTTTACTGTATGTTTGCCTTTACCAATGAGTTTTTCATTTTGTAATTTTTATGTTTCTAGTTGTGCCTTTTTCTTTTTCAGTTAGAGATGTTCCTTTTATATTTCTTGTAAAGCTGGTTCGGTGGTGCTCAATTCTTTTTTCCTTTTTGTTTATCTGTAAAGATTTTTATCTCTCCATCAAATTTGAATAAGAGCCTTGCTGACTGGAGTATTCCTGGTTGGAGGTATTTCCCTTTCATTATTTTAAATATATTATGCCATTCCCTTCTGGCCTACAGAGTTTCTTCTGAAGTCAGCTGATAACCTTATGGGAGTTCCCTTGTATATTATTTGTTGCTTTTTTCCTTACTGTTTTCTCAATTTTAATCTAAGTATTTAATATTTTATATTATTATAAATGCAAATTAAAATGTAAAATTTTATTCTTCAATTTTTATTGACAGTGTATATGATTAATATAAGATATACAAAAACAATTGACTTTGTATATTGATCTTTAATCCTGAAACCTTACTAATCTCACTTGTTAGTTCTAGTATCTTTTTTCTGGTAAATTTCATCAGATTATCTACATAGACAATCATGTCATTTGCAAAAAAGATAATTCTACTTTTACCTTTTCTTTTTTTGCAAAAAAACATAATTATATTGATACACAGATACATCAAAATGTTTTTTTTTTCCAGTTTGAGATAGAATAATACATCTTAGCACATTAAATAGCAAGATCTAGAAACTGTAGCTACCATAATTACATAGTTTTTTCTTTTTCAATCTGGCTGTCTTTTATTTCTCTTATTTCTTTTCCCTCTTCCTTCACTTATTTTTTTTTATTCTCCTTTTTTCCTCATTTCTTTTCCTTTCTTTCACCTATTTGCATGGACCATAGCCTTTAGTACAAAGTTGAATAGCAATAGTGAGAGAGAATATCATTGTCTCCTTTCTGATCTTAGGGAAAAAGCTTTCCGTGTTTCACCATTAAGTATGTTGTTAGGTATAGGTTAAAATCTTTATCATATTAAAGGAGTTATCCCATAACTCTTAGTTTATGATGAATTTTTGTCTGCTGAAGTGATATTGTACCTTTCCCTTTTCACTTCTTAATGTGGTAAATTATATTGCTTGATTTTCAAAATGTTAAACTCTGCATTTCTAGGATGAATTCAAACTGGCTGTAATGTATTATCCTCTTAATATGTTATTGGATTCAATTTTCTGACCTCATAGAATGAGTTGAGAAATATTACTTTCTTATTAAATCTGTGTAAGAATTTGTGTAGTATTAAAACTATTTTTTTCATAAAAGTTTGTTATAATTTACCTGTGAACATTAAGTTTTATATGTTGGAAGCTTTTAAAACTATAAATTAATTTTCTTTATAGATGTAGGGCTTGTTAGGATATGTACTTTTTAACATTTTTTATTGAGTTATAATCATTTTACAATGCTGTCAAGTTCCAGTGTAGAGCACAATTTTTGAATTACACATGAACATATATATATTCTTTTTAATTTTTTTAATTTTTAACATTTTTTATTTATTTATAATCATTTTACAATGTTGTGTCAAATTCCAGTGTAGAGCACAATTTTTCAGTTATACATGAACATATATATATTCATTGTCACATTTTTTTCTCTGCGAGCTACCATAAGATCTTGTGTATATTTCCCTGTGCTATACAGTATAATCTTGTTTATCTATTCTACAATTTTAAAATCCCATCTATCCCTTCCCACCCTCCACCCCTTGGCAACCAGAAGTTTGTATTCTATGTCTATGAGTCTATTTCTGTTTTGTATTTATGCCTTGTTTTTTTGGTTTTGTTTTTTAGATTCCACATATGAGCGATCTCATATGGTATTTTTCTTTCTCTTTCTGGCTTACTTCACTTACAATGACATTCTCCAGGAGCATTCATGTTGCTGCAAATGGCGTTATGTTCTCAGTATTTATGGCTGAATAGTTTTCCATTGTATAAATATACCACCTCTTTTTCATCCAGTCATCTGTTGATGGACATTTAGGCTGTTTCCATGTCTTGGCTATTGTAAATAGGGCTGCTATGAACATTGAGGTGTAGGTGTCTTTTTGAAGTAGGGTTTCTTCTGGATAAATGCCCAGGAGCGGGATTCCTGGGTCATATGGTAAGTCTATTCCTAGTCTTTTGAGGAGTGTCCATACTGTTTTCCACAGTGGCTGCACCAAACTGTATTCCCACCAGCAGTGTAGGAGGGTTTCCTTTTCTCTACAACCTCTCCAGCATTTGTCATTTGTGGATTTTTGAATGATGGTCATTCTGACTGGTGTGAGGTGATACCTCATTGTAGTTTTGATTTGCATTTCTCTGATAATTAGTGATAATGAGCATTTTTTCATATGCCTGTTGATCATTTGTATGCCTTCCTTGGATAATTGTTTGTTTAGGTCTTCTGCTCATTTTTCGATTGGGTTCTTTCTTTTATACTTATTAAGTCATATGAGTTGCTTATATATTCTGGAGATCAAGCCTTTGTCGGTTTCATTTGCAAAAAATTTTCTCCCATTCCATAGGTTGTCTTTTTGTTTTACTTATGGTTTCCTTTGCTGTGTAGAAGCTTGTAAGTTTCATTAGGTCCCATTTGTTTATTCTTGCTTTTAGTTCTGTTGCTTGGGTAGACTGTTCTAGGAGAACATTTGTAAGATGTATGTCAGATAATGTTTTGTGTCTATTTTCTCTAGGATGTTTATTATATTTTGTCTTATGTTTAAGTGTTTGATCCATTTTGAGTTTATTTTTGTGTATGGTGTAAGGGAGTGTTCTAGCTTCATTGATTTACATGCTGCTGTCCAGTTTTCTCAACACCATTTGCTGAAGAGACTGTCTTTATTCCATTGTATATTCTTGCCTCCTTTGTCGAAGATTAGTTGACCAAAAGTTTGTAGGTTCATTTCTGGGCTCTCTATTCTGTTCCATTGGTCTATATGTCTGTTTTTTTTTTTTTTTAACCAATACCATGCTGTCTTGATGACTGTAGCTCTATAGTATTGTCTGAAGCCTGGGAGAGTTATTCCTCCAGCCTCTTTCTTTCTCTTCAGTAATGCTTTGGCAATTCTAGGTCTTTTGTGGTTCCATATAGATTTTATTATGATTTGTTCTAGTTCTGTGAAATATGTCCTGGGTAATTTGATAAGGATTGCATTAAATCTGTAGATTGCCTTGGGCAGTGTGACCATTTTAACAATATTGATTCTTCCAATCCAAGAGTATGGGATATCTTTCCATTTTTTAAAGTCTTCTTAATTTTCCTCATCACTGGGATGAACCCCACTTGGTCATGATGTATAATCTTTTTATGTGCTGTTGGAATTTATTTGCTAATATTTTGGTGAGGATTTTTCCATCTATGTTCATTAGTGTTATGGACTGTAATTCTCTTTTATAGCAGTGTCTTTGCCTGGTTTTGGTTTCAGGGTGATGGTGGCTTCACAGAATGAGTATGGAATTATTCCCTCCTTTTCAATCTTCTGAAAGAGTTTGAGAAAGACTGGTTTGAGTTCTTCTTTGTATGTTTGGTAAAATTCCCTGGTGAAGCCGTCCAGTCCTGGACTTTTATTTGTAGGGAAGTTTTCTATTGCTAATTTGATTTCATTTCTAGTGATTGGTTTGTTCGAGTGGTCAGTTTCTTCTTGATTCATTCTTTGTGGACTGTTATTTCCAGAAACTTGGCCATCTCCTCTAGGTTATTCATTTTGGTTCCATATAGTTTTTCATAATATTCTCAAATGATAGTGTGTATTTCTATGTTATTTGTTGTAATTTCTCCATTTTCCTTTCTTATTTTGCTTATTTGTGCTGTCTCTTTTTTCTTCTTTGTGAGTTTGGCCAGAGGCTTGTCAATTTTATTTATTTATTCAAGAAGACACTTTTTGTTCGATTGATATTTTCTATTGTTTTTGTAATATCTATTTTATTTATTTTCTCCCTGATCTTTATTGTTTCCTTCCTTCTGCTTACTTTTGTTTTTGATTTTTTTTCTGTCTTCTTTTTCTATTTCTTTTGGCAAGTGGGTTAAGTTGTTTATTTGAGATTGTTCTTCTTTTTTGAGGAAAGCCCGTATTGCTATAAGTTCTCTTAGCACTACCTTTGCTATATCCCATAAATTTTATGTGGTTGTGATTTCATTATCATTTGTCTCAAGGTATTTTTTAATTTCAACTTTGATTTCATCATTGACCCATTGTTTTTTTTTTTTTTAATAACTTGTTGTTTAATCTCCATGCTTTCCTTTTTTCTCCTTTGTTTCTCTGTACTTGATTTCTAATTTCATGGCATTGTGGTCAGTAAAGATGCTTGAGATAACTTCTATGTTCTTAAATTTTTTGAGACTTATTTTGTGCCCAAGTACATGATCAGTCCTGGAAAATGTTCCATATGGACTTGAAAAGAAACTATATCCTATTTGGGGGGGGCAGTGTAATGCTCTGAAAATATCCACCAAATCTCCTATTTCTATTGTATTATTTAATTTCTCTTTTGCCTTGTTTATTTTCTGTCTGGAAGATCTGTCTAGTGATTTAATGTGGTGTTAAAATCTCCAACTATGATTGTATTCCCATCAATATCCCCCTTTATATGTTAGTAATTGTTTTATGTACTCAGGTGCTCCTGTATTGGGTACATATATACTAATGTGTATACTATCCTAATTTTGTATTACTCCTTTATTCATTATAAAATGTCCTTCTTTACCTTTCTTTATGGCCTTTGTTTTAAATTCTATTTTGTCTAAAATTAGTACTGCTACACTTGCTTTTTGGCTTTTTCATTTTCCATCCTTTCACTCTCAGTCTGTATGTGTCCTTCTCCCTAAAGTGGGTCTCTTGTATGCAGCATATTGAAGGTTCTTGCTTAATTATCCAGTCTGCCACTCTGTATCTTTTGATTGGAGCATTCAGTCCATTAACGTTTAAGTAATTAATGATAGATGTGTGTTTATTGCCATTTTGAACTTATTTTTGCAGTTGCTTTGATATTTCCTCTTTGTTCCTTTCTTCTTCCTTTTGTGGTTTTGTAATTTTCCTTTGCTTAATCATGGAGTTTATTTAGTTTTTGTGACTCCCTTGTAAGTTTTTGGCTTGTGGTTTCCCTTTATTATAAGTCTATTAGCCCATTAGTAGAACTTTTTATATTAAACTGTCCTATCAAGAACAAATATTTTAAAAAGAAAGAAAAAATACTTTCTATTTTCTTGCTTCCCTCTCCCACTCTTAATGACTTAGATGTCTTCTTTTACAATTTCGTGTTTTTTCTATTTGTAATTCATGAGTTAACACCTTTCCAGTTATGAGTTTCTCATTTCTGTAGCATTATGCTTCTTTTCTATTTAGAGTAGATCTTTCAATATTTCTTTTAGCATGGGTTTAGTGTTGCTAAACTCTTTTAGTTTTTGCTTGTCTGTGAAATTCTTTATGTCTCCTTCTATCCTAAACAATAGCTTTGCTGGAGAAAGTATCCTAGGCTGCATCTTTTTTTCATTCAGGACTTTGAGTGTATCTTGCCACTCCCTTCTGGCCTGTAGTGTTTGTGTAGAGAAATCAGCTGAAAGAGTTATAGGGATTCCCTTGTAACTCACTGCTTGCTTTTCTCACTGCCTTTAGGATCATTTCTTTATCCTTGCCTCTGGCCATCTTGATTATAGTATGTCTTGATGTGAACCTATTTTGGTTCTTCCTGTTTGGGACCCTCTGAACTTCCTGTACTTGGATATCTGATTCCTTCTTTAAGTTTGGGAAATTCTCAGTCATGATTTCTTCAAATACTTTTCAATCCCCTTTGATCTTTCTTCCCCTTCTGGAACCCCTATTATGTGTAGATTGGCATGATTTATATTATCGCATTTGTCCCTTATATTGTTTTCATTGTTTTTATTTGTTTTTCTCTCAGCTGTTCTGATTGGATGCTTTCTGTTGTCCTGTTTTTTAGGTCACTTATTTGTTCCTCTGCATCATCTAGTCTGCTTTGTGCAGCCTTTAGATCAGTTCCCATCTCAACAAATGTGTTTACCAATTCTACTTGATTTTTCTTTGTAGCTTCCATTTTGTTTTTGACATATTTTATATCTCTAAACACTATCTCTTTAGTTCCTTTAGTACTTTGATCAGTCCTTTTTTGAAATCTTGATCTAGTAGGCCATCAATGTCTATTTCATTGATTGTTCTTTCAGGGGATTTCTCTTGATCTTTTCATTGGGAATCGTTCCTCTGCTTTTTCATCTTGCTCATATCTCTCCGGCATTGTGGCTTATGGAATATCAGTTATCTATTGTGGTCCTTAAGGAGTTTATTTATTTATCTATCTAATGACTATGCAGGAATAATACTTAAAAAAAAGGGAGAGAAAGAGAATTTTAAAAGAAGGGAGGAAAACGATTTGAGAACAGTGTATAATCAATAATAGAAGACTAATTTGTATCACCCTAGCAATTGAGTTGGGACATATTTTTAAGAACACTTTAAAAAAGGATAAAAGATCAAATAACAGTGTTTGTAACCCATGTATAATCAATACCAGGAGATCAAGACCAAAAGAAATGAAAATGAAATCAGGTGGATTTTCAAAAATAATAATAATAAAAATATTTTAAAAGAAAAATTTTAAAGGGATTGAATCTAGAAGCATATACAATTGTTTAGAAAGTAAAAGTTAAAAAGGTAATAGAAAATAAAACAGATCAAAAAAGATAAAATAAAGAGAGAATTTTAAAAGAAAGGAGGAATAAAAGCTTTGAAAACTGTACAGTCAGTAATAGAAGAGCAAGTTGAAGCAGAATAGCAACCAGGTTTAGACGTCTTTTAAAATCCTTTGAAAAAGGAGAAAAGAAGAAAAAAATTTGAAATCTGTGTATAATCAATTACAGGAGATCAAAACCAAGATAAATAAAATGAAATGACATGGATTTTTAAAAATCATAATAATAAATATATTTTAGAAGAAAAATTTAAAAGGAATTAAAACTGGAAGCATATATAATTGTTTTAAAAGTAAAAATTAAAAAGATAATAGAAAATAGAACAGATAAAAAAAGATCAAAATAAAAAAGTAAAGGGGAGGTGTTATCCTGGAGACTGTGGGCTCTTACTGAGAAATCTTTCTTTCTTTGCCATGTTTCATGAACTCAGCTTGCTGTTTCCAGAGGCCTTCAGTTGGCGCCCTCCTCTGTGCTGCTCCCAGTGCCTGTCAGCAAGCAGATCAAACCCCCTTCCAACACTATGGTCAGGTGCTGCTCTCCCTCATGTTGGGTGGGCAGGTTACTTCCCCTCTCAATGCCGCAGTCAGATGTTCCAGTCTGCCTAGTTAAGTGGGCAGATCGTGCTCCATCCCAGAACCTTAGTCAGGTGCTGCATTCCTGCCAGGAAGGCTGGTGGCCACCTGCCCTCTCCCAGCGCCAGTCGCTCCCCTGCTCTGTGCAGCTGCCCGATCCGCCTCGGGTAGATGCTCTGTAGTGGGGCTTGGGGAAGACTGCGGACCAGCCCCACTCATGCTCCATGCCAAAACTCATCTCCTTGTTTGTCTTGGCCATGCGAGTTCTCTGAAGTACCAGGGAAGAAAGATCCTATCTGCCTTGGGTTGTAAACAAGTCTATGTCTTGTCTTTGAGGAGTCTAAGCCCTTAGGTAAGTATTCAGGTTTCAACTCCTCCCCAGTCTGGGTGCTGAGCACTGGAGAATGTGGCGGCTGTGGCTGAGCCCTGCCTCTCTTCTCCCAAAAACCGTTGCGGGTTTTTGGAGATGGCGTATGTAACCCTTCCCTCCAGGGTACATTAGTCATGTTGTTTTATGGGGGACCAAGGTTGTTTTGCCCTGTGTACCCACTTATCCATGGCATGCAGCCCCCTGTATTCCCCCAGGGCTGCCTCAGTGTAGCTGCCCCAGTCCTCCACTTGGCTCGGGGCAGTCCCATCCCCCAGCTGCCTGCTTGCGTCTCGGGCTGGGTGTCACAGGGACCCTCTGTGTCTGTTTAACTTAGTTCTGTTGGTTAAGGGGTGCTCCATACAGAACTGAGCCTCGGAGGCTCCCCCTCCAACCTGCTGACCTCTCTGTTGGAGTCGGGGAGACCCAGCAAACGAGCGCTATTCCTCCTTGGCCGCTCCCTCCCCGTGGGATGGGTCCTGCACTGTTTTGCCTTTTCTTATTTCTTTATTCCTTTTCTCCTACCAGATTTTTGGTGTGTTTGTCTTTTGAAGTGGGTGATGTTCTGTCGGAGTTCTGCAGGTGCTCTGGTTGGCTGAGTAGGTCCATGGATGTGAATTTTGGTGTATTTGTGAAAGAGGGTGAGCTTCTAGTGTCCTTGTACTCTGCCATCTTGGTCCCCCTTATGTACTTTTATCTTGAATGAGCTTTCATTATTTGTTTTTTCAAAAAAAATTCAGTTTTACATCAATTGTTAAATTTATTCATAATACACCCTTATTATCCTTTTAATCTCTGAAATGATGTCATTTCTCCTTTTTCTGATATTGACATTTTGTCATCTCTATTTCTCTCTTCATCCGTCTGACTATAATTGTGGATTTGCTAAATTCTTCTAGGTACGTTTAAAAATTATTTTATGGAGGTATAGTTGTTTTACAAAATTATATAAGCTTCAGGTGTACAACATAGTCATTCACAATTTTTAAAGGTTATACTCCATTTATAAAATACTGGCTATATTCTCTGGTGTGCAATATATACTTATAGCTTATTTATTTTATACACAGTAATTTGTACCTCTTAATCTCTACATCTAACTTGCTTCTACTCACTTCCTTCTCCCCATTGGTTACCACTAGTTTATTTTCTACATGTTTGTGTCTGTTTTGTTATATTAATTAATTTGGTTTATTTAGTTATTTTTTAGTTAAAAATTTTAAAATTCTTTTTGGGAGGGTGGTAATTAGGTTTATTTAATTAATTTATTTATTTAATGAAGATATTGGGGATTGAATCCAGGACCTCCTGCATGTTAGGTGTGCACTCTACCATTAGAGCTATACCCTACCTCCCCTGTTTGTTTTATTTTTATAGTTCACATATAAGTGATAACATACAGTATTTGTCTTTCTCTGTCAGACTTGTTTCACTAAACATAATACCCTCTAGTTCTATCCATTTTGTAAATGTCAAAATTTCATTTTTGTAAATGACTTAGTAGTACTCCATTATATATGATTTGTATCTGTCTATCTATCTATCTATCTATCTATCTATGCATACCACATCTTCTTTATCCACTTGTCTGTTGATGAATACTTAGGTTCCATTCATATCTTGGGTATTGTAAATAATGCTGCTATGTATATTAGAGTATATGTATTTTTTCACATTAATGTTTTATTTTTCTTCAGATATATACCCAGAGTGGAATTTATGGATTATATGGTTGTAATCTTATTTTTATGAGGAACCACCATATTGATTTTGATAATGGCTACACTAATTTACATTCCTACCAACAGTGTACAAGAGTTCTATTTTCTCCATATACTGGCCAACATTTGTTATTTGCAGTGTGTTGATAATAGTCATTATGACAGGTGTGAGGTGATATTTCATTTTCCTCTTGGCCATCAGTATGTCATCTTTGAAAAAATGCTTATTCAGATCTTCTGCTCATTTATTTAATCAAGTCTTTCTTTTATATTGATTTGTATGAGTTGTTTATATATTATCGATATTAGCCCCTTATCTGTCATATCATTTGCAAATATTTTCTCTCATTCAGTAGGTTGTCTCTTTTTTCAATGGTTTCCTTTGCTATGCAAAATCTTTTAAGTTTAATTAGCTCATGTTTGTTTATTTTTGCTTTTGTTTCCTTTGCCTTAGGAGATGTGTACTCAAGATTATTGTTGTGATTTATTTCAAAGGGTGTTCTGTTTGTGATTTTTTTTATTTTTCTTCTTTTGGGGGGAAGGTAATTAGGCTTATTTATTTATTTATTTATTTATTTATTTATAATAGAAGTACTGGAGATTGAACTCAGGACCTTGTGCATGCTAGGCATGTACTCTACCACTGAGCTATACCTTCCTTCCTCTGACTATGTTTTCTTCTAGGAGTTTTAAGATTTTCAGTCTTAAATTTAGATTTTTAATCCATTTTGAGTTTATTTTTGTGGATAGTGTGAGAAAACGTTCTAATTTCATTCTTATGTATGTAGTTGTCCAATTTTCCTAGTACTACTCACTGAAGAGACTATCTTCTCCCCATTGTATATTCCTGCCTGCTTTGTTGGAAATTAATTAACCAAAAGTGTGTGGGTTTATTTCTGGCCTCTCTATTCTGTTGCATTCATCTGTGTCTGTTTTTTATGCCAGTATTATACTGTTTTAATTTCTCAGGTTTTGTAGTTTAGTCTAAAGTCAAGGAGAGTGATTCCTCCAGCTCATCTCTTTCTCCAGATTGTTTTGGCTATTCAGGGTCTTTTGTTTTCCATGCAAATTTTAAAATTATGTGTTCTAGTTCTGTGAAAAATGCCATTGGTATTTTGATAGGGACTGTGTTGAATCTGTAGACAGGCACTATCAATTTTAATTTTTTGGTGCTGTATATTTTGTATTTCTAACAATATTTTTTACCTTTATTCTAGCATTCAGTTAACTTGGAGATAGTTTTATACTTTCAAATGTTTTTAAAAAATCACTTTTAGGCCAATCTGAAACCATTCCCAAGAATAATTATTTTCCACTGCTGAGGTAAGTCCTCCCTGAGTACTCTCCCCAGTGTCTTTTAATTAATAATTCTTGTTACTCTGGCTACAGGAGATATATTGTTACTATTTCTGGCTATTAGTGTAAGTTCTATTTCCTCTAATCCTTTTTTGGTGGTTCTTTCTGCAGCTTTAAGCAGTTTATCTGAAACACATGAGCTGATCAGGACTCTACTGAAAACTTAAAGAAGAATCTCTGCAGATCTCAGTGATTCTCTCTCTGTGTAATGCTCTCCTTTCCATTACTCTGTTCTTCAAACTCTAGCTCCCTTTGTTTCTCAGATTCTGAGTTCTATATTCTCAGCACAGGGAATCAGTCTGCCTGACTCCACTTTAATTTCTCCTTCTCACTAATTTGTCATGGAAACTCATAAGATAATAAGTGGGAACAATAGTAGGTCTCTTCTTTGTTACCTGTCTCTTAGTATCACTGTCCTTTGCCTCATGTCTAATGTCTTAAAAATTATTGTTTTACATAGTGTTTGACTTTTCGGTCATTTTAAACAATGGTGATTAAATCTAGCCTCTATATGTATATTATTATCAAAAGCATAAATCTCAAAGCCTAGATATTATCTCAACATCTGTATTATACTTCCACAGTGTTGAATAAGGTTACCCATCTGGAAAGAACTGAATGAGAAAAAAAAAGAGGAGCAGTAACAGAGTCCTCTGTAGGTCTAAACATTCTCAATATGAGCAGTGAAATAAATTAGCACTAAGGGTAATGAAAAGGAGATGTTGAAGAAAAAAAAACAGGAGGGCAACATTCCATTGAGATGAAGAGAATAAAGCATTACAAGCAAAAGTGGAAGGTAATGTTGAATACTATAGATATGTGATAGGAGAACACCATGAAAATGGATGAAATTTTCTAGGAAAATAATATAGGTTATTGGATTTGTTGATACATTGATGGTTTGAGGGAAGCTGGCTAAAAAGTTGCTTTTTCTGAGGATAGAATTTTTAAGAGTGAGTATTTTAAAATTAAGATATAATTGACATATTACATTATAGTAGTTTCCTGTATTCAATATAATGATTCAATATTTGTATATATTGCAAAATAATCACAACAAGACTAGTCATCCATTTCCATACATAGTTACACAATTTTTTTTCTTTTGATGAAAATGGAAAGTGTTTAAAGATTTCAGCATGGGGAAAGTAGCTGGTAGAGAAGAACAATGAAAATTATATAAATTTTTACTCTTCCTTACACTGCTGAACTTGTAGATCAATGACACAGAGTGTGCATATATTAGTACTATGCACTAAGTGAGATAAAAAATAGAAATTTACAAAATTGAATTATTTAAGGTAAGGCCTTGAAGACAGAGATGCCATTCAGACAAAATCAGTTAAACTTTTTTGGGATGTAGTACAGTACAGTACACATTACTATAAGAATAATTCATTTTTTTTCTATTTCTAACAAAGAAGATCTAACAGAAACAAGGAAGAATGTAATTTTATAGACATTTTATTAACATAACCTTATTTTTATTCAAATTTTATTTTAATTAAACCCACCTACCTCCACTTTTGATTAGAAAAATGCAGCAATTTGGCTTTTATTTGTAATATTAGATTTGAGTTACAGGGTTTGCAATAATGAGCTGACATGGATATTCAACTTTTCTCATTCCCTAATTCCACTGAAATAAGAGATGGAAAAAAAAGTCACAAAACTTTGGAAGCTAGAAAGTAGTCCTGAAGGTTGATAGAACTGAGAAAATTAAATCCCAAGACAGCAGTGGGGAGAGCTAAAACCAATCTGATTTATGCCATAGGGTCATGAAAAGGCATGGAAACTGATAGCACCAGTTACCTCAATACCTGGGGGTGGAACTGTGTAAACTAAGAAGGACTAGTTAAAAGATATTTAAGAATTTAGGCCCCAAGGTCCTCTACCCTACTCCACATTGACCCTTCCCTACTGCAACAAAAGTCTGAGTCCTGTTTTCTGGAAATGATAAAACAGATTGTTTGGGCTTGGAGGCATAAGGCTATTCAAGGCCAAAGATACTATACTGAAAACAAGGATTAAGGGACCAAATGTGAAACTGAATGCTAAATGAAGGGACATCCATTTTCTTCTCCCTGTGGATTCTTACAATACTGTTAACCAGATATTTACCTGAAGGCAGTCAATTGGAATACTCTTTCAGGGAAATCTACAAACCTCAAAGGAAATACCTTAATACTGACATAAGGAGGGGTCCCACCAAAAAAAATCTCACAGATCATCCTAAGTGAAGTTCAAAGTTAACAAGAGCAGCCCATAGCTTAGAACTTCCAGTGAGCTTTTTAGTCCCCCATTCCTAAAATAAGCACACAACCAAAGATTATAAGACATTTAAGGACATCCTATAATGGAAGACAGAGGGTAAAACAAACACACAGAAAAAACCATTCAAAGAAACAGACTATGCAGGGATGTGAAAAGTTAATAGAGGAACGATCATTAGTACAGGCATACCTCAGAGATATTGTGGGTTTAATTCCAGACTGCCACAATACAGCAAATATTTCAATAAAGCAAGTCATATAAATTTTTTTTTGGCTTCTTGGTGCATATAAAAGTTGTGTTTACATTACACTATAGCATATTAAGTGTGCAATAATATTATGTCTAAGAAAACAATGTACATACCTTAATTAAAAGATACTTTATTGCTCAGAGTGATGTCAGCATCTTGGCAGAGTGAGAAACTCTGTCTCTCCTCTTTAATCTTTAACCAGTAAAATATCCATAACAACAAAAGTGCCTCTGTCCAATACACCAGTATGCCAGAGAAGTCCACACATCTGCACATCTAAAGGTGAGTGGACCAGAATATGTAGAGGAGGCAGAACTGGGGGAATGGCAAAAATGGTGACTGTGATCCCTGACCTCCAGCTATAGTGGCTGAGCCTTCAGCCCTAGAGAATCTGATAGTATCAAGGGAAATAGCACATATGATTTCAGCCTCCTAGCTGCAGCAGCACTCATGGCCACAGGAATCTGGGCATCAGTTGGAGCGGGGCCTCCTGTAACCCCATCCTTCCAGTTGAGGAGGCATTCATGATTCCCCATTCCCCACTTCCAGAGAAGGTGCCTGCAAGCCTGGCAACCCTGGACATGGCAGTGGCACCTATGACCCTGTTTCCCACCAACATTCCACCTCCTTTATTGGCAGGAGATCCCAGAAGTGGCAGAAGCACCCACCATCCCAGAATCCCATGTAGTGACACCAGTGACACTGGAAGCAACAAGGTACTAAAGTCCCGAGCCACAAGCAATGACAGCCATGGCACAGGACAACACCTCTGAATGGGGTGGTAGAGGGTGGAAAGCGTGATTCTCAACTATAACCAGACTATGTTGCAGGTTAAATAAACCAAAAAATTGTGCTATCATGCCACCTACTGGAAAACAAATGAAAGGCTTCTAATTTTGAACCTATTGAATAATAATCATGTAAAGAAAAAAAAATTCTGTTAAAGAAAAGTGTTTGCTGTTTCAAATCTACTGACAGAAGAACAACTCCCAGGTTCCATAAAGAACTACATCAACACTGTATCACAAAAAAAAAAATGACAGTTCTCTAGACACCAAACTTAAAGTTATGGAATATTGTTATGTAACTGATAGGGAATTCAAAATATCTATCATGAAGAAACTCAATTAGCAAGAGGAAAACTCAGAAGGGGAATTCAATGAACTTAGGAATAAAATTAATGAACAGAAGGAATACTTTACCAAAAAGATTGAAACTCTAAAAAAAGAGCAAAACAGCTATTCTGTAGCTGAAGAAATCAATAAGTGAGATAAAGAATGCATTAGAAATCATTGGAAATAGAGAAGACTGTACAGAAGAGAGAATTATCAAGATCAAATATAAAAATCTAGCAATTATACAGGTGAGAGAGAATTAAGATCTAGAAACAATGAAGAAATTATATGAGAATTATCAAACTGTATTAGGAAGGGCAACATTAGGATAATGGGTATCTTAGAAGAAGAAGAGAAGGTGAAAAAATGAAAGAATTTTTTAAAAATAAATAATAGCTGAAAACTTCAGCTTGGGGAATGAATTGGATATACAAGTCCAGTAAGCTAAAAGAACACCTAAATACCTCAATGCAAAAAGACTTTCTCCTTGACATACTATATTAAAAGTGACAAAAGTCAATAACAAAAAAATTAGTTTTAAAGGCAGCCAAGGAATAAATGATGGCAACCTTCAAGGGAACCCCCGTTAGGTTATCGGTAGATTTCTCAGCAGAACTCTACAGGCCAAGAGAGAGTGGAATGACATACTCAAAGTAATAAAAGCTAAAAACTGTTAGCTAAAGTTACTCTAGTCAGCAAAGCTATTCTTCAGATTAGGAGAAATAAAAGCTTTCTCAAACAAAAGATGAAAGAGTTCAACACTAGATTTTCCTTACAAGAAATATTGAAATTAGCTCTTTTAACAGAAACAAAACACTGAATAGGGTGGCAGACAGACAGACTCAGACAATTACGACTCTGTATAAGAATAGATTTTTAAACACTTTATGATAGCATAAAGGTCAAAGGGAATAAAGCAGGAAATATCACTATAGCTACTTCATTTGGTAACAAACTCACAATATAAATAAGGATTACCTAAGATAAGAAAACCATAAAAGGGGAAGAGGAAAGGATGGAAATCACATAGGCAAATGAAGGTGAGATGATATCAGCAGAAAATGAAAAATTTTATATATGAGATGTCTTATACCAACAACAAAACATAAATCTAGAGGAAAGACACAAAACATTAAAAAAAAAAAAGGAAACTGAGAAAAACACCATAGAAATTTACCAAACTAAAATGTCAGACAGAAACACAAGGAAAAAGAAACAATGGAGATATAGAGCAATCAGAAAACAAAATATAAAACAGCAATACTAAGCCCTAATTTATCAATTATCACCCTAAATGTAAATGAATTGAATTCACCAATCAAAAGACACAAGACCCAACTATATTCTGCCACTAGGAGATTCACTTCAGCAATAAAGACAAACATTCTCAAAATGACAGGATAAAAGATGATAATCCAAGCAAATGGCAGCCAAATAAAGCAGGTGTAGGAATACTCATATCAGACAAAACAGACTTCAATCCAAAAAAAGGAAAAGAGGCAAAGATGGACATTATATAATGAGAAAGGAGACAACTCGTCAAGAAGATATAACAGTTATTTATATGCACCTAACATAGGAGCACCAAAATACACAAAGCAATTATTAACATATCAACATAAAATTAAAGGGAGAAATCAGCAACAATGTTTTATTAGGTTAATTTAACACCCCACTTATATCAGTGGATAGATTATCCAGATAGCAAGTTAACAAGCAGAGAAAAGGCAAGATGATGGAGTAGGAGGATATGGAACTCACCTCCTCCTGACAAACACATCAAAAATATATCTGCAAGAGGGACAATTTACACAGAAAACTAACTGTAAACTGGCAGAAGATCTAGACAACCAAATCCTCAAGAAAGATCTCCATGAAACCAGGTAGGACATAAAAAGGAAAAAGGTGTCAACATAGGCTCAGCATTCCTGGGAGGGATCTGTAAGGCAGAGGAGGTCCACTCAGATAGACATTTGCCCTGAGCAGCCTACTTGCCCACTGGGAAACCTTTAGACAGAAGGGCTGAAGAAGCCTAGACTCTACTTGTGAGGAGTGAGTACTTGCTGGTTTGATAACAATCATAGATGAGTGAGAATTGCATTAATGGTTGCTGCCTTGCCACACTTCACAATACAAAGGGGCAAATGCCCTGGCCTTCTCACTTCACATCCCAGCCTGGTGTGAGACGAGAAGAAATATTCAGTCTAGCTATGTAAAGACTGACTGGTGTACTTGGGGTGTGATCCAGATGGAACCAAGAAGACTATTGGCAGTACATGCACAAGGAGCACTGGGTGGGACCAGGCAGACATTGCCAGTGCTTGCACTGGGTGGTGCTGCAAGGATATGGAGCAACTAAGCACTGAATCTTAGGCAGATAGGCCCTGAGAAAGGACTTAATCTACTATGTAGAAATAGTCCAGAGGGCCTGGGGTGTGATTTGGGGGTGTGGGTGGTGGTGCCACAAACCCCACTGTCAGCATGTGCATGGTAATGGGGCGGCTCTAGCCACAGAGCCCATTGTGGGCATATACATGGCAGTGGTGGGTCCAGCCGTAGCAGTCATGGTCAACAAACACACTGGGTGACACTACAAGAACATGCAGTAGTTAAGTGCTAAATATTGGGCAAACAGGCCCTGGGCAGGAGTTGGCAGTGATTCCTTTCCCAGAAAGAGCACCCCAGATCTACCCACTCCACACCACAGATTAGCAACAGATCTGGGGCAGACAGGTCCTTGGAGACGTCTGCTTCAGCAATAGGCTAGATCTCAGGCAAAATTACAGCCACCTCAATTCCTGCAGCCACAACATCCTGACCTCCAGCCTCAGCCTATTCCACACAATAGCCTTGCACTAGATTTGGGACAAACACAACAGAGATAGGTATGCAACCTTGATCTGCTTCTGAACATAACCTCAGATGCCTACACAGGTGGTGCATAACTTTGCTCTGACTGTATGGGCTTCATTGGATTCAGCAATTTCCTCCTTTGGGGTGGGGCATACACCCAAGGGCAACAGAGCCTGATTGAACCTGACACTCAGGGCTTCTATATCTGCTCCAATAAATATGGAGCAGACCTCACTTTTGACAGGGTAATGACAGCCACTGAGCAGAGGGAAAGTGTTTCCTAACATCCTGCACAGACCTTATATCCCTTAGCACCAGTCACACCCCTTATCAAGGGAATAACAACCAACACTCTCTGAAGAAAGATGTGGCTAGCGTCCATACTGAAACCCCTGCATCAAAAATATTGGACACACACAGTCTACAGAGGGAGATTTGAACATGAAAACACCCCTTCACGAGCACAGTAGATAACTGTTTCACTTAAATTCAAAGACAGAGAAAATTAAGTAAAATGTTAAAAAACAGAGAAATTATTCCTAATTAAAAGAACAAGATAAATCTCTTGAAAGAACAAATAATAAAGATATTTCACCAGTCTCCCAGATTTCAAGTTCAAAAAGGAGGTAATGAAAATGCTAAAGGAATTAATAAAGATTGTCAATAGAAATGCAGCTCAGTGTTGCAGGGAACTAGAAACTATAAAGATGAACCAACCAAATTTACACAATTGCTTGCTAAGATAAAAACCAATCTGAAAGCAATGAATAGCAGACTAAATGACACAGAAGAGCAAATAAGTGATCTGAAAGATAGAATAAGGAAATCACCCAATCTGAATAGTGGACAGAAAAACAAATTTAAAAAAATGAAAGCACCATAGGAGATTTGTGGGTAAATATAAAACATGCCAATCTATGCAAAATAAGAGCTCGAGAAAGAAAAGAGAGAGAAAAAGGAATAGATAATATATTTGAAGAAATTATGGCTAAAACATTCTCAAACTTAAAAAAGAAAATAGATACCAGGTATAGGAAGCACAGAGGGTCCCAAGCAAGATAAGCCTAAAGAGACCCACACATATCATAATTAAAATGGCAAAAGTTAAAGATAAAAAGAAGATTTTAAAGTCATCAAAAGAAAAAGAATCATTTACAAGGGAAACACCAGAAGCTGATTTCTCTGCAGAATTTTGTAGGTCAGAAGGGAGTGCCATGATATATTCAAGTTCCTGAAATTAAGAACCTGCAACCTAGAATACTCTACCCAGCAAGATTATCATTTAGAATTGAAGGAGAGAAAATGAATTCCTTAGACAGGCAAAACTTAAAAGAATTCAGCAATGTTAAACGTACCCTAAAATAAATATTTAAAGGTCTTCTCTGAATAGAAAAAATGGAAGAATCTATAGGAAAGAAAAATCATAAGAAAGGCAAATATGTAATAAGAATTGAAGATCACTTAAATAGGCCAGTAAGCAGATTTAAAAACAATGAAACATTGTGAAAGCAATTAACTATAATAAAAAGTAAAAAGATAAGGATCAAGATGTAAAATAGGACATCAAAGCCACAAATTGTTGGGGAGGGGAGTACAAAAATGTAAATCTTTTAGAATATATCTGGACTTGAGTGACTATCAGTTTAAAGTAAGTAGATATAGACCACCATCTTGATTCTCTGAAGCTCTCATGTTTGTGACCTTGTGGCTGCAAGATGACTGTGCCCTTCTACATCTCTGTGTCCAAGCTGTCTATCTGGGCCCTCCTTGTAACTACAACAAAACCACAACTGACATCTGAACAGCCATCAATAAAAAAGACTGGAGTCTAGCAAAAAGGATCTGCTTCAACTGGAAACATTGAGAAAGAACCACAACAAGAAGGTAGAAGGGGTGCACTCAAGATATAGTCGGGCCCCATACCCTCTGGGTGGGCAACCCACAAGCTGAAGAACAATTAAGTCACAGAGACACTCCCACAGGAGAGAGTTCTGAGCCCCATGTCAAGTTCCCCAGACAAGGGTTCTGTCAGTGGGAGGAGAACCCAGGACACCTGGTTTTGAAGGCTGACTTAACTTCAGGAGCCTCACAGGACTGGGAGAGACAGAGACTTAACTCTCTTGAGAGGTGCACATGAGATCTTGAGTTTACCAGGTCCAGGGGCAGGGAGAGTGATTGCATAGGAACATAGGCCAGACCAGCCTACTGGTTTTTGAAGTTCTCCTGGGGAGTTAAGGGGCTGCTGCTGCTCACCCAGGGGAAAAATAACCTGGTGATTGACATTCTGGGTGTGTTCCTCTACATGAGCTTCTCTGGAAGCTGACATGTTGATTGGATTAATGACACCAAGACACAGTCCCATGCAACACCCTGTAGCCTTAAGAGCTGGTAACCCTCAGGCCAAAAAACATACTGGGTAAAAATACAGCCTTACCAATCAGCACACTTTTTGAGCCACAAATGCCTCTAGGCAGGGCCCTATCAACCAGAGGTGGAAGCTTCACCCATCAGTGGGCAGACACCACCCTCTCCTGCCAGGAAACTTACAAAAACCTGTAGCCCAGCCTCATCCACCAGGGGCAGATACCAGAAACAAGAAAACAACAGCCCCAAGCCTGTGGAAGGAATCCACCAACAAAGGCCAGACTCTACACTTGGACCAGCTTGACCCTGACACTTAAGTGACAAGAGAGGAGTGTACTGCTGGGGCTCATAGGACATCTCCCACAGAGGGCCACTTCTCCAAGGTCGAGAATCATAACTAGCCCATCTAAAAACACAAAGAGAAAGACAGACAAAATGAAGCAGTAGAATACTATGCTTCAGGACAAGACAGAGATAAAATCACAGAAGAAGAAATAAGTGATAAGAAATAAGCAATTTATTTGAGAAAGAGATTAAAATGATGATGGTGAAGATGTTCAGAGAACTCAAGAGAATTATAGATGCACAGAGTGAAGTTTTTTGCAAAGAGCTGGAAAATATGAAGAATACACAAACATAGTTGAACAAAATTATTGAAATGAATAACACATTAGAAGCAAACAAGTATAGGCTAAATGAGGCAGAAGAATGGATTAGTGAGCTAGAAGACAGAATAGTGGAAATCACACTTGTGGAACAGAAAAAAAAAAGAATGAAAACAAATGAGGATAATTTAAGAGAACTCTGGGACAATATGAAGTGCACCAATATTTGCATTATAGGGGTCCCAGAAAATGAAGAAAGGAAGAAAGGACCTGAGAAAATTTTTGAAGACTTACTAACTGAAAACTTCCCTAACTTGGGAAAGAAAACAGTCACCCAAGTCCAGGAAGCTCAGGCAGTCCCACACAGGATCAACCCAAAGGTGCATACTGATCATTTTCAGAAACCTTAAGGATAAAGACAGAATATTAAAATCAGCAAGACAAAAGCAACAAATAACTTACAAGGGAACTCACATAAAGATATCAGCTGGTTTTTCAGCAGAAACCTTTCAGGCCAGAATGGAGTGACACAACATATGTAAAGTGCTAAAAGGGGAAAACCTACAGCCATGAATACTTTATCCACCAAGGCTGTCATTCAGACTTGATGGAGAAATAAAAAGTTTCACATATAAACAAAACCTAAAATAACTCAGCACCTCCCAACCAGCTTTACAAGAAATATTAAAGGACTTTCTCTAGTCATCAAAGCACAAGAAAAGAGAACAAAAAGAAAAAAGAGAGAAAGAAAAAAAGACTTACCAAAAAAAACTCAAAACAATTAACAAAATGGCAGTAAGAACACACCTATCAATAATTAACTTAAATGTAAATGGATTAAATTCATAAATCTCCAACCAAAAGACATAGACTGGCTGAATGGATACAAAACAAGATCCATATATATGCCACCTAAAAGAGACCCACTTCAGAGCTAGAGACACAGGCAAGTTGAAAGTAAGGGGATGGAAAAAGATATTCCATGCAAATGGAAACCAGAAGAAAGCTGGAGTAGCAATAATTATATTAGACAAAATAGATTTTAAAATAAGGACTGTTACAAGAGACAAAGAAGGGCACTACATAATGCTTAAGGAATCATTCCAAGAAGAGGATACAACTGTAAATATATATGCACCCAAGGTAGGAGAACCTCAATATATATGGCAACATTTAACAGACATAAAGGGAGAAATTGACAATAACACAATAATAGTGGAAGACCTTAACACCCCACTTACACCAATGGTCAAATCATCCAGACAGAAAATCAATAAGGGAATACAAGCCCTAAAAAAACACATTAGACCAGATGGACCTAATTGATATCTATAGAGAATTCCACCCAAAACCAACAAAATAAACATTCTTCTAAGGTGTACATAGAACATACTCCAGAATCGACAACATGCTGGCCAACAAAGCTAGCCTCAGCAAATTTAAGAAAATTGAAATCATACCAAGCACCATTTCAGACCACGATGCTATTAGGTTAAAATCAACAACAAGGAAAAAACTGCAAAAACTGCAAACACATGGAGACTAAACAATATGCTACTATCCATTAAACAAGTGGATCATGGAAGAAACCAAAGAGGAAATCAAAAAATACTTTGAGACAAATGAAAACAAACACAACAATCCAAAACCTCTGAGATGCAGCAAAAGCAGTTCTCAGAGAGAAGTTTATAGCAACATAAGCATACCTCAGGAAGCAAGAAAAATCACAAGTAAACAACCTAACCTTACACCTTTAAGTACCTGGAGAAAGAAGAACAAAGACACCCCAAAGTTACTAGAAGAAAATAAATCATAAAGATTAGAGCAGAAATAAATGAAATAGAGATTAAAAAAATAGAAAATATCACTGGTTCTTTGAAAAGATAAACAAAATTGATAAGCCTTTAGTCAGATTCATCAAGAAAAATAGGAAGAGGGCACAAATTAACAAAATCAGAAATGAAAAAGGAGAAGGTACAGCTGACACCACAGAAATACAGTGGATCATAAGAATTATTATGAGCAACTATACACCAAAAAAAATGACAACATAGAAGAAATGGACAATTTCTTATAAAGGTACAATCTGCCAAGACTAAACCAGGAAGAAATAGACAATATGAATAGACCAATTACCAGTACTGAAATTGAATCAGTAAATAAAAACTTCCCAACAAACAAACGTCCAGGACCAAATATTTACAGAAGAGTTAACACCTATCCTTCTAAAACTATCCCAAAAACTTGCAGAAGAAGGAACACTCCCAAACTCATTCTATGAGGCCATAATCACCCTCATACCAAAACCAGGCAAGGATATCACAAAAAAAGAAAATTATAGGTCAATATCACTTATGAATATACATGCAAAAATCCTTAACAAAATACCAGCAAATTGACTCCAACAATGCATTAAAAGGATCATACACCATGCTCAAGTTGGATTTATCCCAGGGATACAGAGATTTTTCAATGTATGCAAATCAATCAACGTGATATACCACTTTAATAAACTGAAGAATAAAAACCATATGATACTCTAAATAGACATAGAAAAAGCTTGTGATAAAATTCAACTTCCATTTATGATCAAAACTCTCCAGAAAGTGGGCATAGATGGAACATATCTCAACATAATAAAGGCCATATATAACAAACCATGAGCTAACATCATACTTAAAGGGAAAAGCTGAGAGCATTCCCTCTAAGATAAGGAACAAGACAAGGATGCTACTCTCACCACTTCTATTCCATATGGTTTTGGAAGTCTTAGCCATAGCAATCAGAGAAGAAAGAGAAATAAAAGGAATCCAAATTGGAAATGAAGAAGTCAAACTGTCACTGTTTGCAGATGACATGATACTATACATAGAAAACCCTAAAGAAGCAACCAGAAAACTACTAGAACTCATAAATGAATATGGTTAATTTGCAGGATACAGAATTTATATTCAGAAAATGGTTGCATTTCTATACATTAACAATGAAATAGCAGAAAGGGAAATTAAGGAAATGATACCATTTACCATTATGCCAAAAAGAATAAAATACCCTGGAATAAACCTACCCAAGGAGGCAAAAGTTCTGTATGCCAAAAACTATGACACTGATGAAAGAAATTTAAGACCACATAAACAAATGGAAAGGTATACTGTGTTCTTGGATTGGAAGAATCAATATTGTTAAAATGGCCATACTGCTAAAGGCAATTTACAGATTCAGTGCAATCTCTATCAAGTTACCGGCAACATTCTTCACAGAGCTGGAACAAAATATTTCAAAATTTGTATGGAAACACAAAAGACCTTGAATAGCCAAAACAATCTTGAAAAAGAAGAATGGAGCTGCGGGATTCATGCTTCCTGAATTCAGACTATACTACAAAACTACAGTAATCAAAACAGTATGGTACTGTTACAAAAAGAGACACATACATCAATGGAACTGGATAGAAAGTCCAGAAATAAACCCACGCATTTATAGTCCATCTATGACAAAGGAGGCAAGAATATGCAATGGAGAAAAGACAGTCTCTTCAATAAGTGGTGCTGGGAAAACCAGACAGCTACCTGTAAAAGACTGAAATTAGAATATTCTCTAACACCATGTGCAAAAATAAACAAAAATAAACTCAAAATATATTAAAGACCTTAATGTAAGACCAGATAATATAAAACTCCTAGAGGGAAACATAGACAGAACACTCACAGACATATATTACAGCAATATATTTTTGAACCAGTTCCTGGAATATTGGAATTAAAAGCAAAAATAAACAAATGGGATCTAATTAAACTTAAAACCTCACAGCTAAAATAAATATGACAATGAATATATGTATGTTCATATACAACTGAAAAATTGTGCTCTACACTGGAATTTGACACAACATTGTAAAATGACAATAACTCAATAAAAAAAGTGAAAAAAGAAGGCTTCTGCACAGCTAATGATGCTATCAACAAAATGAAAAGACAACTTACTGAATGCGAGAAAATATTTGCTAATGATGTGACTGACAAGGGACTAATTTCCAAAATATACAAACAGCTCATACACCTTAATGTCAAAGAAACCAGCAACCCAATCCAAAAATGGGCAGAAGATCTAAACAAGCAATTCTCCAATTAAGACATCTAAAGGATTAATAGGCACATGAAAAAAGTGCTCAGCATCGCTAATAGTCAGAGAAATGCAGATCAAAAATAAAATGAGATATCTCTTCACACCAACCAGAATGGCCATCATTGAAAAGTCTACAAATGATAGATGCTGGAGAAGGTGTGGAGAAAAGGGAACTCTCCTTCACTGTTGGTGGGAATGTAGATTGGTGCAGCCACTATGGAGGACAGTGTGGAGATTCCTTAAAAAACTGAAAATAGACTTACTATATGATCCAGCAATCCCATTCCTGGGTATACATTCAGAAAAAAAATAAAATTCAAAAAGACACATGCACCTCAATATTCATATAAGCACTATTTACAATCGCCATGACATGGAAACAACCCAAATGTCCCTCAACAGATGACTGGATAAAGAAGATGTGGTACATATATACATTGGAACACTACTCAGACATAAAAAAGAATAAACTAATGCCACTTGCAGAAATATTGTTGGATCTGAAGACTGTCATTCAAAGTGAAATGGGATGGAAATATAAAGAAAAATGCCATATGATATCATTTATATGAGGAATCTAAAAAATAATAACAATAATAATATGGACACAAATGAACCAATTATTATTTTGATTTCTTGAATATATGTAAGCATATTTGACTGTCCTTTATGATCAGATTACCACATTCTGTTGTTTTTTATTTTGTAGTTGGCTTTATTCCTTTGATAACCATGTAAGTTTAAAAAGCTAAATATCTATTCTGCTTTTAGAAACAATAATTAGTACACATATGAAAACTAAAAAGATGTGCAGTATACAGTATATATGTATTTACAAGCAATAGAGTTTGTATGTGCAGTCAAACTTTAATAATTCTACATAATGAAATTGGAGAAAAAATTTTTTAAATAAAGTAAGTAGATATAATTATGGGTCAACATATTTGAATTCCATGCTAACCACAGATCAAAAACAAACAATAAATACACAAAAATAAGAAAGAAAATAACTGAAGCATACAACAAAAAATCATCAAACCGAAAAAAGGAAAAAAACTAAAAGGAAAAATGAGCAAAGTAGAAAAACAAAAACAACTGGAAAACAAGGTTTAACATGGAAATAAGTACATGTATACCTATCAATAATTACTTTAACTGTCAATAGACTAAATACTCTGATCAAAAGTCATACAGTGGCAGATTGGATTAAGACAAAAACAAGAATCTACAGTAAGCTTCCTAAAAGAGACTCACTTCAGGATAAAAGGCATGCACAAACTAACAGTGAGAGAATGAAAAATATATTTTATGCAAATGAAAGTGACAAGAAATTAATGGTAGCAATACTTACATCAGACAAAATGAACTTTCAGACAAAGGTTATAAATAAAGACAAAGAAAAGCATTATAAAATGATAAAGCAGTCATTACAAGAAAAGACTCTTATACTCATTAACATATATATGTCTAATAGAGCACTACCTAAATATATAAAGGTAATATTACAGACATAAAGAGAGAAATGGAAAATGACACAATAATAGTAGGATACTTTAAAACCCCACTGACATCAGTGGACAGAATATGAAGATACAAAATCAATAAAGCAACAGAGGTCCTAAATGACACAACAGATCAGGTGGACTTAATGGATATGTACATTTCACCACATCCAAAAAAACTAAAAAACAAAAAAACAGAACTCACATTATTTTCAAGTGTGCATGTTACATTCATTAATATAAACCACATACTAGGTCATAATACAAGCCTCAACCAATTTAAGGGGATAGAAATTATTTCAAGCATCTCATATGACTACAATGGTATGAAACTAGAAATCAACTACAGAGAGAGAAACTTGAAAAGAATAAACACATAGAGGTTAAAAATATATTACTGAAAACAGTATAAAAACAGCAGTAAGTGGGGATGGTATAGCTTAGTGGTAGAGTGTATACCTAGCATGCATGAGGTCCTGGGTTCGATCCCCAGTACCTCCATCAAAAATAAAGAAATAAGTAAATATAATTACCTCTCTCTGTAAAAACAAAAACAAAAAACAAACAAAAAATCAAAACAGCAGTAAAATTAGTTCTAAGAGGGAATTTTATAGTAATATAGGCCTTCCTCAAGAAACAAGAAAAATCTCAAATAAGCAACCTAGCCAATCACCTAAAAGAATTACAAGAAGAACAAGCAGAACCAAAAGTCAACAAAAGGAAGGAAATAAAGAAGATCAGGAGGAAATAAACAAAATAGAGATCAAATAACAAAATTCTCACCAGTGAAAAGTTGAAAACCTTCCTTCTAAATTCAGGAATAAGACAAGGATGTCCACTCTTATCACTTCTATTCAATATAATATTAGAAGTCCTAGTCACAGCAATCAGAGAAGGAAAAGAAATAAAATGTATCCAAATTGTAAGGGGAGAGGTAAAACTATCACTATTTGCAGATAACATAATTCTTGATATATAGAACTCTAAATTCCCCACATAAAAACTATTAGAACCAATAAATGAATTCAGCAAGATAGCAAGATATAAGATTAATATACAGAAATGTGTTGCATTTGTTTACAATAACAATTAAATGTCATTTTTAAAAATCCCTTTAAAATTACATTAAAAAATAAAATACCTAGGAATAAACTTAACCAAGGAGATGAAAGACCTATATACTGAAAACTATAAAACATTTATAAAGGTAATTGGAAAAATATTTGGTACTCTTGGACTGGAAGTATTGATATTGTTAAAATGTACATAAAACCCAAAGCAATCTACAGATTTGATCCAATTGCTATCAAAATACCAATGACATTTTTCACAGAAGTAAAACAAATAATCCTAGAGTTTATATAGAACCACAAAGGACCCAGAATTTCCAAAGCAATCCTGAGAACAAAGTACAAAGCTGGAGGCATAACCCTTTCAGATTTAAGATTACACTACTAAGCTACAGTAATCAAAGCAGCATGGTATTGGAACAAAAACAGATATATGGATCAGTGGAACAGAATAGAGAACCCAGAAATAAATTGAAACACCTATGGTCAGTTAATCTACAACATAGAAGGCAAGAATATTCAATGGAGAAAAGACAGTCTACAACAAGTGGTGTTGGGAAAGCTTGACAATTACATGTAAATCAATGAAGTCACTGAAATTCACCTCATATAAAAAAATAAACTCAAAATGGTTTAAAGACCTAAATGTAAGATATGACACCATAAAGCTCCTAGGAAGGAAAATAGGCAAAATATTCATAGACATAAATCGTAGAAATATTTCCTTAGATTACTCTCTAAACAAAAAACAAATTAAAGCAAAAATAAACAAATGAGACCTAATCAAATATAAAAACTTTTGCATAACAAAGGTGACCATCAACAAAATGAAAAGATAACCTATGGATTGAGAGAAAATATTCGCAAATGATATGACAGACAAGAGGTTAATATACAACATATACAAACTGATCATAGAACTCAATATAAAAAAATAAGGAACCCAATCAAAAAATGAGCAGAAAAATCTAAATATACATTTTTCCAAAGAAAACATACAGATGGTCAACAGGCACATGAAAGGATGCTGAGCTTTGGTTATTATTAGAGATATGCAGATCAAAACTTCAAAGAGGTACTACCTCACACAGGTCAGAATGACTATCATCAAATAGTCTACAAATAATAAATGTTGGAGAGGGTGTTGAGAAAAAGGAACCCTCCCACAGTGTTTCTGGGAATGTAAATTGGTGTAGCCACTATGGAAGTTTCCTTAAAAGGAATTCCCTTAAAAAAACAGAAATAGAGCTACAATATGATCCATCAGTCCCACTTCTGGGCATATATCCAAAAAAAAGCCCAAAACTCTTTAGAAGATACACGAACTCCCCAATGTTCAGAGCAGCACTATTTACAATAGCCAAGACATGGAAACAACTCAAGCACCCATCAATAGATGATTGGCTTGAGAAGATGTGGTATATATATATGCAACTGAATATTACTCAGTCATAAAAGAGAATGAAAAATATTGTCATTTGCAATATGGCTGAACCTAGAGAATATTATGCTTAATGAAATAAATCTGACAGTGAAAGACAAATAATGGATGATATCACTTATATATGGAATCTAAAAAATAATACAAATTACTATGCAAAGCAGAAACAGACTCAGTCATAGAAAACAAACTCATGGTTACTAAAGTGGAGAGGGAGGGGGAGGGACAAATTAGGAGTATGTGATTAATAGATACAAAATACTATACGTAAAATTGATAAGCAACAAAGATTTACTTTATAGCAAAGGGAATTATATTCAATGTCTTATAATAACCTATGATGTAATATAATCTGCAAAAACACACCCTGAATCACTATGCTGTACACCTGAAACTAATGCAGAATTGTATATCAACTATACTTCAATAAAAAAAAGAAAATATCAATCTCAATGAAGCAACATAAATCTGCCCCTCAAGGAACTAGTAAAAGAAGAACAAAGTCAGCCCAAATGTAGCAGAAAAAAGAAAATAATAAAGATTGGAGTGAAAATAAATAAAATACACATGAGAAAAACAATAAAAAGATCAACAAATCTAAGAGCTGGTTCTTTATAAAGGTAAAACAAATTGACAAACCTTTAGCTAGACTAACTAAGACAAAAACAGAGGAGATTCAAATAAATAAAATTAGAAATGAAAAAGGAGACATTACAACTCATAATATAGAAATACATAGAACCATAAGAAACTATATGAACCATTATATGACACAAATTATATAACCTGGAGGGCATGGATACATTTTGAGAAACACAGCATCTACTAAGACTGAATTAATAAGAAATAGATAATCTTGAATTTACCAAAAGCAAGTAAAGAGATGTAAATTGTAATCAATAATCTCCCAACACAGAAAACTTCAGGACCAAACAGATTTATTGGAGAATTCTCATAAATAGTTAAAGAAAAATTAACACTAATCCTCCTCAATCTCTTGCAATATACCAAGGAGAAGGAAACACTTCTAAATTCATTCTGAGAGAACGGAATTACTTTGAGAACCAGAAAAGGACATCACAAGAAAAAAATTATAGATCAATATTCCTGTTGAATATAGATGCAAAAATTATAAACAAAATAACAACAAATGAAATTCAAGAATACATTTAAAGGATTATACATATGACCAAGTGGGATTTTTCCTGGGATGCAAGGATGGTTTAACATATGCCAATTAATAAATACGATGGATAACATCAATAAAATGAAAGATAAAAATTACATGATGATCTTAATAAATGCAGAAAAAGCATCTGACAAAATACAACATCCTTTCATGATAAAAATGCTTAATACATTGGGTATAGAAGAAACATACCTCAACATAATAAAAGCCATATATGACAAATCCACAGCATTACAATCAATAGAGAAAAACTGAAATTGTTTCCTCTAAGATCAGGAACAAGACAAAAATACCTACTCTCACCATTCCTATTCAGTATACTGGCAGTCTTAGCTAGTGCAATTAGGCAAGACAAATAAATAAAATATACCCAAATCAGAAAGGAAGAAGGAAGCTTGTTGCTATTTGCTAAATATATGATCTTATATACAGGAAATCTCAATGAATCATTCAAAAAACTATTAGAATTAATAAACAATTTCAATAAACTGGCAAGATACAAAATCAACATGCAAAAATCAATTACAATCCTTTACACCAATGATAAAACATTTGAAAAGGAAACTTAAAAATCTATCTCATTCATAATAGCATCAAAAACAATAAAATACTTAGCAATATGTTTAATCAAGGAAGTGAAAGAACTGTACAATGAGAACAAAAAGACTTTGCTAAAAGAAACTGATGAAGACAGAAACAAATGGAAATATATTTCATGTTCATGAATTGGAAGAATTAATATTATTAAAGTGATCATACTAGCTAGAGACATCTACAGATTCAATGCATTTCCTATCAAAATAGCAAAGATAATCTTCACAGAAATAGAAGAAAATAGCCTAAGATTTGTATTAAACCACAAAAGACTCTGAGTAGTCAAAGCAATTCTAAAAAAAAAAAAAAGGCTGGAGGTATCATGCTTCCAGATTTCAAACTATACTACAAAGCCATATTAATAAAAATGATATCTTACTGGCAAAAGAGACACATCAAATCACAGCAATATATTTTTTGAACCAGTTCCTGAAGTAATGGAAATAAAAGCAAAAATAAACAAATGGGATCTAATTAAACTTAAAAGCTTTTGCACAGCTAAGGATACCATCAACAAAATGAAAAGGCAACCTACAGAATGAGAGAAAATATTTGCAAATGATGTGACTGACAAGGGACTAATTTCCAAAATATACATATAGCTCATACACCTTAATGTCAAAAAACAAGCAACCCAAACCAAAAATGGGCATAAGACCTAGACAAGCAATTCTCCAATGAAGACATAAAAATGTCCAAAAGGCACATGAGAAAGTGCTCAGCATCACTAATTGTCAGAGAAATGCAGATCAAATTTACAGTGAGCTATCACTTCACAACCAGACAGAATGGCCATTATTAAGAAGTCTACAAATAATAGATGCTGGAGAGGCTGTGGAGAAAAGGGAACCCACTTTCTCTATTGGTGGGAGTGTGGATTGGTGCAGTCACTATGGAGGACAGCATGGAGATTTCTTAAAAAATTAAAAATAGACTTACCATGTGAACCAGCAATCCCACTCCTGGACATATACCTGGAGAAAAATAAAATTCAAAAATACATATGTACCCCAGTGTTCATAGCAGCACTATTTACAATAGCCGAGGCATAGATACAACTCAAGTGTCCATCAACAGATAGCTGGATAAAGAAGATGTAGTACATACATACAATGGAACCCTTCTCAGCCATAAAAAAGAATAAAATAATGCCATTTGCAGCAACATGAATGGACCTGGAGATCATCATTCTAAGTGAAGTGGGCCGGAAGGAGAAGGAAAAATGCCATATGATATCACTTATATGTAGAATCTAAAAAAAAAAAAAAAAAACAAAAAAACAAAAAAAAGAGAGACACATCAAACAATGGAACAGAATAGAGAGCCCATAATTAAATTCTGGTATGTAAGATCAACTAATATTTGACAAGGGACTCAAGAATATTCTATGGGGAAATGATCATGTCTTTAATAAATTGTGTTATGAAAACTGGAGAAACACAGGCAGAATAATAAAATGAGATTAATATCTCACACCAATAATAAAATTAACTCAAAGAGGATCAAGTACTTAAATACATGACCTGATACTATAAAACTCTTAGGAGAAAAGGTAGAGAAGAAGCCCATTGATATTGGTCTTGACAATAATTTTTTGAACACGACAACAAAAGCATGAACAACAAAAGCAAAAACTTAATACATGAGACTACATCAAATTCAAAAGCATCATCATAGCAAAGGAAACAATTAGCAAAATTAAACAATTCTGTAGGTTTACAGAATTGGAGAAAAATTTTGCAAACCATAAATCAAGTAAAAGGTTAATATCCAAAATGCATAAAGAACTCAGTCAGTTGAGTTAAAAAAACCCAAACAATCCAATTAAAAATTAGCAATAGAAGTAAATATTTTTACAATGAAGACATTTAAATGGCCAACAGACATACAAAAAGATGTTCAAAATATCTAATTATTAGGGAATAACAAATCAAAACCATAATGAGATATCACTTCACACCTATTATACTGGCTATCATCAAGAAGGTAAGAGACACCAGGTTCTGGTGAGGATGTGGTAAAAAGGAACACTTATACATTGTTAGTGGCAATAAAAATCGGTTCAACCAATAGGGGGACAATATGGAGATACCCCCATCAATTAAAAAAATGATCTACTATATGATCCAGCAATTCCACTTCTGGGTATATACCCTCAAAAAAATGAAAAGAGGGTTTTGATGAGATATATGCACTCTCATGTTTATTGCAACATTATTTACAATATCCAAGTCATGGAAACAACTCAAATACCTGTCAAAGTATAAGTGGAAAAAAATGATATGGTACGTACACACAAGAGAATATTAATCTTCCACGTGAAAAGAGAATATTCTTTCTTTTCCAAAAACTTGAATGGATCTTGAGCCCATTATGCTAAGTGAGATAATTCAGACAGAGAAGCACAAGTACTGTATGATGTCACCTTTATGTGGAATCTAAAAAAATTAAGCCTGTTAAAAAACAGAGTAAAATGGTGGTTACCTGGAGATGAGGTAGAGGATAAGACTAATGGTGTGTATGGGTACAAATTTGTAACAAGTAGTAAATAAATCACAGGAATCTAATGCACAATATAATTAGTAGAGACAATAATGTTGTACTGTAACTATGTAATGTGATAAAGATTGTGCTACATTGGCAATTATAATATATAAAGGTATCAATGTAACATGCTGTACACCTTAAAATTACACAGTGTTACATGTCAAATTTATTTTCTTTTAAAGTTTCTGCCTGGTGTCTGGCTTACAATTGGCCTGAATCTAGGTGCTGACTGAGATCTTCCCTTTTGGGACATGACAGGTCTTGGCACATCCTCAACTAATAGGAATCATTGAGAATAAAGTAGGCCGCTTGTACAAGCACAAAGTTTTGAAAGACAACAAAGAGCTAGGGCAAGGTTGAACAATAAGTTTTACCTTCTACACAAGGCCACTTCTTCACAATTGGAAGAGATGAATGCTTATTAAATAAATAGAAAGCAATATAGAGAGTCAAGAAAATAAAGAAATAGAGGAATGTGCTCCAAACAAAAGAACAAGATACAACCTCAGTAAAAAGACCTTAATGAAATTGAGATAAGAGATTTACCTGGTAAAAAGTTCAAAATAATGACTATAAAGATGCTAAGCTCAGGAGAATAGATGAACAAAGTGAGAATTTCAAAAAAGAGCTACAAAATATAAGAAATTACCAAGTAGAAGTCACAAAACTGAAGAATGTATTATTAATTTGAAAAGTAATTCTCTTTTTTGGTAGTGTATTTGCCTGGTTTTGGTTTCAGGGTGATGATGGCTTCATAGAATGAGTTTGGGAGTATTCCCTCCTTTTCAATCTTCTGGAAGAGTTTGAGAAGGACTGGTATGAGTTCTTTGTATGTTTGGTAAAATTCCCCAGTGAAGCCATCCGGTCCTGGACTTTTATTTGTAGGGAAATTTTTTATTGCTAATTAGATTTCATTTCTAGTGATGGGTTTCTTCAAGTAGTCAATTTCTTCTTGAAAATATAGTAGAAAGATTCAACAGTAGACAGGTGAAGTGGAAGAAAACATCGGTGAACTGAAAGACAGAACAGAGGAACTCATTCAATAAGAGCAGCAGAAAGAAAAAAAGGAGCTTATGGGGCAAACATCAAGACAATTAGAATTGTAGGGGTCCCAGAATAAATGAGAAAAAAGGGAGAAACTATTAGAAGAAATAATGGCTAGTATCTCCTTTGGTTTGTGGAAGAAAGCAGACATCCATCCAGGAACTCAGAATATTACAAATAAGATGAACTCAAAGAAACCCAAACCAACATACATTATAATTAAAGTACCAAAATTTAGTTATGAAGAGAATTTTAAAAGTAGCAAAAGAAAACAACATGTTACATACAAGGAATGCCCCTACCCTCACATAAGACAATAAACATATTTCTCAGTAGAAATCTTGCAGGCCAGAAAAAGTTGCATGATATATTCAAAGTGCTGAAAGAAAAGCTGTCAACCCAGAATATTCTACCTGGCAAAGTTGTAATTCAGAACTGAAAGAGAGAGAAAGTTTTGCAGATAAGCAAACATAGAGTGATTCACCATCATGAAACTGGCCTTATAAGAAATACTAAAAGGACTTCTTGGCAGGAGGGAGGGTATAGCTCAATGGTAGACTTCATGCTTAAGATGCAGAAGGTCTTGTATTCAATCCCCAGTGTCTCCATTAAAATAAATAAATTAAATAAATAAATAAATAATAAATAAATAAAACTAATTACCTCCCCCCCAAACCCCAAAACAAACAGAGAACCCAAAAAGAAAAATAAAAAGAAATATTAAAGGGACTTCTTGAGGTGAAATAAAAGGATACTAATTAGTAACAAAACACATATGAAGGTATAAATCTCACTGGTAAAGCTAAATATGTAGCAAAATTCAGAATAATCTAATATTGTAAAGGCAGTGGTTTAAACACTTCTAAAGCTAGTATAAAGGTTAAAAAATCAGAAGTAGGAAAAATAAAATCACATTAATTTGTTAGTGGATACATAAGATAAAATGGTGTAAATTGTGACTTTAAAATATAAAATTTGGGGAGGGGAGTACAAATGTAAAGCTTTAGAATGCATTCAAACTTTAATTATTATCAACTTAAAATAGACTGCTATAAATATGTTGTTATATGTAAGCCTCGTGGTAATCATAAAACAAAAACCTATAGTAGATACATAAAGGCTAATGAGAAAATAATCTAAGCATTTCAATAAAGTCATCAAATCACAAAAAAAGAGTGCAAGAGGAGAAAAAAGAAACAGAGAGGAATTACAAAACAGCCAAAGCTATTAACAAAATGGAAATAAACACATACTTGTCAATAATTAATTTAAATTTAAATGGATTAAATTCCTCAATCAAAAGACACAAGGTGATTGAATTGATAAAACAATATGACCCATGTATATGTTGTCTAGAACAGATATAATGATATACACAGTCTGGAAGTGGAGGGATGGAAAAAAATACTCCATGCAAATGGAAACCAAAAGAAAGCTGGGGTAGCTATATTTATATCAAAAAAATAGACTTTAAGACAAGGACTGTTATAAGAAACTAGGAAGTTCATCATATATTGATAAAATTGCCAATTCTATGAAAGGTTATAACATATGTAGATATTTACGTACCCAACACAGGAAGATATATAGATATAGATATATATATAGATAGATATAGATATAGATATATAGATATATACATACACATATACATATATATATACACACACATACATATGCGTATGTATATATAAATAAATGTTAACAGACACAAAGGGAGAAACAAACAGTTATACAATAATAGTAAAGAAACTTAATACCCACTTTCATCAATGGATAAGTCATCCTGACAAAATCAATCAGAAAACATTGGCCTTAAATAACACTTTAGATCAGGTAGACTTAACAGTCATATACAGAACATTTCATCCAAAAGCAACATTCTTCTCAAGTGCACATGGATCATTCTCCAGGTTAGATCATATGTTAATCCACTAACCAAGTCTTAATAAATTTAAGAAGGTTAAAATCATATGAAACATCTTTTCTAACCTCAGTGGTTTGAAACAAGAAATCAATTACAAGAATAAAACTGGAAAAGTCACAAATATGTGGAGATTAACTAACATGTTACTGAGCAACCAATGGGCTATTGAAGATATCAAAAGAGAAATTAAAAAATATCTTGAGAGAAATGAAAATGGAAATGCAAAATAGCAAAACTTATAGAATGCAGCAAAATCAGTTCTATGAGCAAAGTTCACAGCAATAAATGCCCACATCAAGAAACAAGAAAGATCTCAAATAAAAAACTTAAATTTATACCCCAAGATACTAGAATAGGACAAATGAAGCCAAAAGTTAGTAGAAGGAAGGAAATATTAAAGGACATAAATGAAATAGAGACTGAAAGACAATAGGAAAAAAATCAATGAAACTAAGAGCTAGTTTTTTGAAAAGTTCAACAAAACTGACAAACTTTTTAATGAGATTCATCAAGAAAAAAGAGAGAGGATTTAAATAAAATTAGAAATGAAAGATCAGATGTTACAACTGATATCACAGAAATACAAAGGATCATAAGAAATTACTATAAAATTATATACTTACAAATGGGATAACCTACAAGAAATAGATAAATTTCTAGACACATACAACCAATCAAAACTGAATCATGGAGAGAGAGTATAGCTCACTGATAGAGTGCCAGCTTAGCATGCACGAGGTCCTGGGTTCAATCCCAGTACTGTCATTTATATAAATAAATAAATAAACCAAATTACCTCCCCCACCTGCAAAAATATTAAAAAATAAACTGAATCATAAAGAAATAGGAAATCTGAAGGGAACAGTTACTAGTAAAGAGATTGAAGCAGTAATCCAAAATCTCCTTGCAAACAAAAGTCTAGGATCATATGATTTCACTGGTAAATTCTACCAATCACTTAAAGAAGAATTAATATAAATCCTTCTCAAAATCTTCCAAAATAGAAGAGTAGGAAACACTTCCAAACTTATTTTGAAGCCAGCATTACCTTAATACCAAAACCAGAAAAAAAAAAAACAAAACAAAACAGCACAAGAAAACAAAATTACAGGCTAATGTCCCTGAGGAACCTAGATGCAAAAAGTTTCAAAAGGATATTAGCAAAGAAAATTAAACAATACATTGAAAGGATCATACACCATGATTGAATGGGATTTATTTTAGGGAAGCAAAGATGCTTTAATATCTGCAAATCAATCAGTGTGATACACCACCTTAAAAAGTGAAGAATAAAAATCATATGATCATACAAGTTGGTATAGAAAAAACACGACAAAATTCAACATCCGTTTATGATAAAATCTCTCAACAAATTGGGTATAGAGGGAATATACCTTAAAATAATAAAAGCCATATAGGAAAAATCCACAACTAACATACATTCAACAGTGAAAAGATGAAAATGTTTCCTATAAGATCAGGAACAAGACAAAAATACCCACTCTATTCAATTTTCTAGGCATAGTATTAGAACTCCTAGCCAGAATAATTAAACAAGACAAAGAAATAAAATGCATCAAACTTAGAGAATTAGAAGTAAAACTATCACTAGTTGTGGATGGCATGATATTTTATATAGAAAACACTAAAGATTTCAACAAAAACTGTTAGAAATAACAAACAAATTTGGTAAAGTTGCAGTATAGAAAATCAACATGCAAAAATATTTTGTTTTTATAGCCTAACAAAAACCATCGGAAAAAAGAAATTGAAAAAACATTACTACTTAAATTATATCAAAAAGAATAAAATACTTAGGAGTATATTTAACTGAGGTGAAAGACTTGTACACTGAAAACTAAGATGCTGATAAAAAAAATTAAACAAGACACAAATAAACAGAAAGATATTCCATACTCATAGATTGGAAGAATTAATATTGTTAAAATATTTATACTATCCAAAGGAATATAAAGATTCAGTGCAATATCTATCAAAATGCCAATGGAATTTTTCACAGAAATAGAACAAACAATCCTAAAATGTGTATGGAACCACAGAAGACTTCAAATAACCAAAGCAAACTTGAGAAAGAAGAACAAAGTTAGAGACATTACACTTCCTGACTTCAGACTATATTATAAAGTTATAGTAACCAAAATAGTATGGTATTGATATAAAAAACAGATATATAGATTAATGGAACAGACTAGAGAGACCATAAATAGCCACCCCCCCACACATATATATGGTCAAGGATATACAATGGAAAAGGACAGTCTTCATTAAATGGTGTTGAGAGAACTGGATTGTAACATGCAATAGAATGAAATTAAATTACTATCTTACACCATACACAAAAATTATCTCAAAGTAGACGAATGAGTTGAACATAAGATCTGAAACCATAACATTTCTAAAAGAAAACATAAGCAGTAAGTTCCTAGAAATCAGCCTTGGAAATGCTTTTTTTTTTTGGATTTGATTCCAAAAGAAAAGGCAACTAAAGCATAAATAAACAAGTTGGACTAAATCAAACTAAAAAGCTTCTGTACAACAAAAAACACCATCAACAAAATGAAAAGGCAACCTACTGAATGGTGAAAATATTTTCAAATCATATTTCTGATAGAAAAGTAAATATTCAAAATACATTAAGACCTCACACCACTCAATAGTAGAAAAAATAATCCAATTAAAAAATGTGCAGAGTAGAAAATTTTCCAAAGAAGACATTCAGATGGCCATCAGGTACATGAAGTGTACTCAACATCACTAATCCTTAGGGAAATGCAAATCAAAACCATAATGAGATATCACTTCACATCTCTTAGAAAGGCTATTATAAAAAAGACAAGAATTAACAAGTGTAGACAAGGATGTGGAGAAAAGGGAACACTTGAACAGTGTTGTGGGAGTATAAATTGGTATAGTCACTAATGAATACAATATAGAGGTTTCTCAAAAAAGTAAAAATAGAACTACCATAGGATCCATCAATTTCACTTCTGTATATTTATTCAAAGGAGATAAAAATTCTAACTCAAAAAGATAACACACCCTTATGTTCATTACAGCATTATTTATAACAGCCAAGATATGGAAGCAACCTAAGCGTCCATTAATGGATGAATGGATAAAGAAGTGTGTGTGTATATATGTATACATATATGTAATAGAATAGAATATTTTTTAGTCATAAAAAGGAATGAAATCTTGCCACTTGCAAGAACATGGATGGACCTCGAAGTCATTATGCTAGATGAAATAAGTCACATGAGAAAGACAAATACTCTATGTCACATATGTGGAATCTTAAAAAAACAAACAAACAAACAAACAAACAGAAAACAAAACTGAACTCCTAGATACAGAGAATAGATTGGTGATTGCAAGAAGCAGGATGAATCTGGTCAAAAGGTACAAACATCCAGGTACAGGATAAATAAGTAATGAGCATGTAATGTACAACATGATTACTATAGTTAATAATACTATATTCTGTATTTGAAAGTTGCTAAGAGAGTAAATCTTAAAAGTTCCCATCACAAGAAAAAAATTGTAAAGGAAAAAAGTTTGTGATACTGGTATCATACCTTATTGCTAATCTTTACTACACAATAAGATAATTTTTTCTAAGAAAGAAAAGCAAAGTTTTGGACCTGTTAGAGTATTTTTAAGGGGGTAAACATGTTACTTCCATAATTAAATATGAAAGGAACAGAGACAAAAGAATAATAATAAATTTTATTTTTATTATGCCATGAATTTTGCTTATTTAATATACTAGTCATTCCACTAATAAACTGAAACTAATTTACAATATGTATACAAAGGAACAAATCTAATAAAATTTGAATTTACAACATGAATGTGACTTATTTGCTATTTTGTTAAAATTAAATTGGATATTGAATTGATCACCTCAGCATAGGTTTGTTTGATTCCATTTGTTTATTCTGTTATATGCTTAAACATTCCAATTCTTTCACTACTTTTCTCTATTTAAACCACAGTAGAAACTGTTATCTGATGAAATCTGAGAAGAAATGAATCGATATTGGGTGAATTTGTTAAAAAATTGAGTTAGAATGGGAAATAATAAAAATAAAATGCCTTAAATATTTTATTTAAACTTTAAATATATAAATGCACATTGAGTCACCAATCTCTTGTTCTAGCACCAAGACCTTCCCTTGAGTGTAGGTATCTTGAAGGTGTTCCATGTTAACTTTCCCACATAAACTGGATCCTTTCCAGTTTCAATTTCCTTAAAGATAATCAAGAAATTAAAGATGTTTGCAAAGTAATCTGAGGTTAGGATCCTAGATTATAATGTTTCCTCCCCCAATCATTACATTTGTGTCAACCACACCTAATTTGTCAGAAAATTTATTTAATGTCATGAGATGAGTATTTCTTTTGACTTAGCTTTCATAAAACATTTCTTTTTTCACTGATTTCATTAGTTTACATAATATTTAAGTAAATTGTGTAATTATATATGTTATATATATATATATAACTGCCACAGATGTAACTGACACAAGCATGTTTAGAACAAGAATACTTGACTCTTGGTGAGCATTCAGCTCAACTGGTGAGAACAGAAGTACTCAAGCATTCTAGTGTTATTTTGTACAATACTGCAGTCATTAGCATTACATAACATTGTAAGTTTAAATTGATTTAAATAAAAAACTCAGCTCTTCAGTCAAACTAACCATAGTTCAAGTGTCCAAGAGCCACATGTGGCTAGTGGCTTCTGTACTGGACAGGACAGATACAGAACATTTTCATCACTGCAGAAAGTTCTACTGGATCTCCCTGCTCTGGTAACCCAGTAGCCATGTGCCTTCACTGTGCTCTGGACACCATTTTAATATATTATAGAGGGAATTAATCAGGCAACGTGGTTAAGTAAAAGTTATTTAAAACTTTTACTCTACTATGACTTTTCACTTGTCAAGAACTTAAATCTACTTTTGTCAGAAAGCATTGAAGCAGTACTACATGTGACAACTTGATAATCACAAATACAAATGTGGATGCTGAACTGTCTGAGTAGTGCTCAATCAAAAACACCTTTTAAGACTTTCATTTAAAAATTCTCAAAGAAAACTTGTAGAATCCATGAGACTGTCTGTAGAAATCCAGAAGCACACATTTAAAGAATTATCCAAGTGATGGAGAGCCATTGAAGAGTTTTTAATCTGGGGAATAACATGTTCATAGTTGCATCAGAAGGGATAAAGAAGCAAAGGAGGTGGGAAAGATAGGAAGCACTAAAAATGATACATGTAGGAATGAACAGAAGATACTTTTGAGAAATATTTTTCATGTGAAAGCAGCAGTTTCAGATGTAGAAAGTGACAAAGAGAAGAATTTCAAATGAGTTATAGGTTGGAAATTTGTGTGAGAGTGGATGATTTCTGAGAAATAATATAGAAGAAAGGAAACTACAACAGAATTGAAAAAGAATAGTTCACATAATAAATCATGGAGCCCAAGATTGCTTGGCAAAATACAGAAATCAGGATTGTGCTTATAATTGCAAAAATAATAGAGCAATTCAGAGATTCTTTGAGTTAAAAAAAGTTTTGAAGATAGTAAGTGCATGAGAGAACTGGTAGTATAGGCATTGTGCTCATAATGGAATATTAAAGCTTAACTTTTCTGAAATGGAGAAGTTATAAAATTCAGGATACAGTTATGTGAGTGGGATGTCTAAAATGCAATTGTAAAGGCCCAGTAATTAGAAGGCTAGGTTTTTAGGTAGGTTACCTGTATGGATATTTAAATAATAATAGTAACAACAATGATAATAAAATGGAAGCTGCCATGTATTGAGAATTTACCATGGGCCAGATACACTGTACATTGTCTTAATCTATTTTCCAGAAACCTTGTGAGATGCTATTACCCCATTTTACATATGAGAAAACAGAATCAGATTAATTCTCTTGCCAAAGGTCACAATGCTAAGTGTTTGAATCTGGATATAAACTCAGGTCTTTTAGGTCTAAAATTTATACTCTTTCCTGTATGTCACTGATGGGAAACAACTTATCAGACATATACAAACCTCTACCTTTCATTGTGTGACTGTGATGTTTTTCTACTTCCAGATGGTATTAATAAATTAGATTATGAAGTCTCAGAGCTTTGTTCTGGTTGGCTTATAGCGATAAATAGGCATTTATATAAATAGAATGCTCCTTAATTTACAGGAAATTAAAGAAATTGAATATTTAAGTAAAATAAAAACTATTCTTGAAGAAACCAACTCAGAAACATTATACAAATATAAGTTTATATAATTTATGTAAAACTTTGGCACATGTGTATAGTCTAATAATTTTGGCTTAATAAAAATTAGCCATGTCTTCTCTGATTTATCAGTTAAGTGTAATACAAGCATATGCTTTTATTCTACTATTATTCATACATGTTATTGGACTTTACAGGTTTTCTGATCAATTAAACTAGCATTACTTTTATTTGATGCTTAAGACTGTGAAAAAAATATATGTTTACATTGAATCAATTGGAATAATTATTCTAATTAACTTTATTTTGGTAGTATTTGTGGTTTGCCATATGTCAGCTTGAAGATAATTTTGGAGATCTTTAGGTAACTTAAAATCTTGGGCTGATAGTGAATTGAGTTAATTAACGGACTAATCATTTCTAAGTAAAATGAAACTGATTTCTAAGCATAAATTTATATTTATATGGTTTTTTCATATTTTAATATTCATAGTTACAACTTTGGATCATGGTAATATGTTCATTTTTGCCACTTTGAGAGATTGTATATGGAATTGTGTGGCTGTAAAAAGTTGTATTATGTGTCTTCATGAGCTCTGTTAGTATGCTAAATGCTGGTCTGTGATAGGCAATTCTCAATTACCCACCCCTCAGTTTTCTTTGTGAAATAGAAGTTACAGTGGTTAAAGTTATAATTAATATAAGTGGTTTGACTATATTTAAGAACACTATATTTGGAGAAATATAACTGTGTTCATGCTTTTGTTTTTCAAGGACAAGAGTGATTTTATCATGAAGAAGCAGTGGGTTTTCAGGGTGTTTTTGTTTCATTTTGTCTTATCTTTGTCTCCAAGCCTCTTTAAACACTTCAAATGTATTGAGGACTGACTCCAAAGAGCTTTTTTCAAAACAAAATTATTTATTTATTTTTAAAGTCTTTTTTAAACTTTTTTTTAACAGAGGTACTGGGGATTGAACCCAGGGCCTTGTACATGCTAAGCACACATCCTACCACTGAGCTATACCCACTCCAACCAAAGAGCTTTTGTTGGTTATATGTATCAATATTTATAATAATAGAAATTGAAACTGGGACTTTTTTAATGTTTCTTCATTGATTAATTTGAATATACCAATGATAAATGTACTGCATGTTAATAACATCTTAGTAATATTATGAAATTTGTCCTGAGCTCACAGAACTCCTGAGATAAAGTATCATCTTTTTCCACAATATAGACAAGCATAATGAAGGACAAAACTTGGAAATAAATTTTTTCCTTGATTTATAATACCAGAGTCTGAAAAGATATGAGATGTGTTAACATCTTAGCAAAGTTTACTTTGTTTTGATTAGCTTTTTTCCTTGGTTTACTGTTTATAGTCTTTGATCTATAATATGGAGGATTTCCCACTTCATCTCCTCTCCCTGCTCATGTACTCTCTCTAGATAGCAAAGCTTTTGTGTCTGGCTGGAAAAAATTTCTGATTTATTTTGACTCTGTGGCCTTGATTACTTAAGAAGACAAAGATTTCTCACTTAGCAATGAACTAAGGTTCTTTTTTTTTAATTGATTTATAATCATTTTACAATGTTGCATCAAATTCCAGTGTAGAGCACAATTTTTCAGTTATACATGAACATATATATATTCATTGTCACATTTTTTTCTCTGTGAGCTAAAATAAGATCTTGTGTATATTTCCCTGTGTTATACAGTATAATCTTGTTTATCTATTCTACAGTTTTGAAATCCCGTCTATCCCTTCCCACCCTCCACCACCTTGGCAACCACAAGTTTGTATTCTATGTCTGTGAGTCTGTTTCTGTTTGGTATTTATGCTTTGTTTGTTTGTTTTTTAGATTCCACATATGAGTGATCTCATATGGTATTTTTCTTTCTTTTTCTGGGTTACTTCACTTAGAATGACATTCTCTAAGAGCATCCACGTTGCTGCAAATGGCATTATGTTGTCAGTTTTTATGGCTGAGTAGTATTCCATTGTATAAATATACCACCACTTCTTTATCCAGTCACCTGTTGATGGACATTTAGGCTGTCTCCATGTCTTGGCTATTGTAAATAGTGCTGTTATGAACACTGGGGTACAGGTGTCATTTTGAAGTAGGGTTCCTTCTGGATATATGCCCAGGAGTGAGATTCCTGGGTCATATGGTAAGTCTATTCCTAGTCTTTTGAGGAATCTCCATACTGTTTTCCACAGTGGCTGCACCAAACTTAATTTCCACCAGTAGTGTAGGAGGGTTCCCCTTTCTCCACAGCCTCTCCAGCATTTGTCATTTGTGGATTTTTGAATGATGGCCATTCTGACTGGTGTGACATAATACCTCATTGTTATGTGACCTTCTATGCTTAGTTTAAAGTTTCTTATTGTCATTTTTAAATGGGGGAGACAAGTATCATTTCCTGGGCATTCATAACCCTATCTGAAATGTTCAACTTTCCTGACTTTTGATTTTTGTCTCTCAGAAATTGAGTCTTAAATGTAAAATAAATTAAAATGAAAATCTGATTTTTTTAAAAAATTCTACTATCCTAGCAAAATTCAATTATATAATACAGTGTCATCAACTATAGTCACCATGTTTTACATTAGATCCTCAGATCTTATTCATCTTATACTTGAAAGTTTATGCCCTTTTGCTAACCTCTCCCAATTTCCCAACCACCTAGCCCACAACTCACTTTCCCACTGTCTATTTCTATGGGTTTTTCTTTTTAGATTCCACATATAAGTGATACCATGCAGTATTTGTCTTTCTCTGTCTGGCTTATTTCTATTAGCATAATACCCTCAAGTCCCATCCATATTGTTGCAAATGGAAGGGTTTATTTATTTATTATGACTGAATAATATTTAATTGTATATATGTACCACATCTTCTTTATCCATTCATCTGTTGATGGACACAGTCTGTTTTCATATCTTGGTTATATGTTCAATGAACATGGGAGTAGAAATATCTCTTTAATACTCTGTTTTCATTTCCTTTATATAAATACCCAGAAGTGGGATTTCTGGAACATATGGTAGTTTTATTTTTAATTTTTAAAGGAAGTTGACTTCCACAGTGGCTGCACCAATTTATACAGTCTCACAACAGTGCAAAAGTATTTGCTTTTCTCCACATCCTCAACAAAACTTATTACCTCTTGTCTTTTTTTTAACAAAGTAAATCAAAATATTTCAACAGGTAACCCATACTAAAATATGAGTGATATCCTTTACATTATTATGATTTTTTAACATTTTTAATTGATTAATAATCATTTTACAATGTTGAGTTGCAAAACTAGAACAAATCATAATAAATTTATATGGAACCATCAAAGACCTAGAATTGCCAAAGCATTACTGAAGAAAAAGATAGAGGCTGGAGTAATAACTCTCCCAGACTTCAGACAATACTATAGAGCTACAGTCAAGACAGCATGGTATTGGTACAAAACCAGACATATAAACCAATTGAACAGAATAGAGAGCCCAGAAATGAACCCACAAACTTTTGGTCAACAAATCCTCGACAAAGGAGGCAAGAATATACAATGGAATAAAGACAGTCTCTTCAGCAAATGGTGTTGGGAAAACTGGACAGCAGCATGTAGATCAATGAAGCTAGAACACTCCCTTACACCATACAAAAAAATCAGCTCAAAATGGATCAAAGGGTTTAACATAAGACAAGATACAATAAACCTCCTAGAAGAAAATATAGGCAAAACGTTATCTGACAGACATCTCAAAAATATTCTAAAACAGTCTATCCAAGCAATAGAAATAGAAGCAAGAATAAACAACTGGGACCTTTTGAAACTTACAAGCTTCTGCACAGCAAAGGAAACCATAAGTAAAACAAAAAGACAACCTATGGAATGGGACAAAATTTTTGCAAATGAAACCGAAAAAAAGGCTTGATCTCCAGAATATATAAGCAGCTCATATGACTTAATAAGAATAAAAGAAAGAACCCAATCCAAAAATGGGCAGAAGACCTAAACAAGCAATTCTCCAAGGAAGACATAACAATAAACAGGCATACCCCTTGTCTTTTTATTGTTAGTCATTCCAACAGATGTGAGGTGAGATTGCACTGTGGTTTTGATTTGCATTTCCTTGAAGATTAGGATTTTGAACACCTTTTCATGTACCTGTTGGCTATTTGTATGTTTTCTTTGGAGAAATGTTTATTCAGTCCCTCTGTTCTTTTGTTTAAAATCAAATTGTTTTTTTCTATTGAGCTGTTTGGGTTCTTTACATATTTTGGATATTAATCCTTTATGATATATATGATTTATAAATATTTTCTCACATTCTGTGAGTTGCCTTTTCATTTTCTTGGTGGTTCCTTTTCTACAGAAGCTTTTGTAGTTTGATGTAGCCCCAGTTATTTATTTTGGATTTTGTTACCTTTGCTCTTTTTTTCCTCCCCATTGCCTCCTCCTCTCAACCCCTGGCAACTACCATTCTACTTTCTATGACTTTGACTAAGTTCCTCCCTGATCAGCTCTGTTCTTGCTTTCTTTCTCACTTTGCCTTTTCTAGGTCATCTCATCTATTCCTAAGGCTTTGTTTACTCTGCACTGCATGCATCTCAATATTTTTTCTTATCCCTTGACAATTTTATAATTATTGAAAGAGCTCTTTTAGCCTTAAAAATAGATTTTTTTTCAAAATCATGTACTGTTTTTGTGAATATAAACAAAATCAGTTGATCCAAGTTTTTCTAAAACTTCTTCACATTAGCATTGTGACTTTCCACTTAGAGTTGTCAGAAACAATAACAAAGAATATTAATCAGTTGATCTAAGAAAGAAATGGAAAATTTTATTCAAACCAAATTGAGAATTATAACTTGGGAAAAGCCTCTCAGAAAGCTCTGAGAACTGTTCCATCTGTTAGAGGTCAAACCACAGTTATATAAGTTGTTGAGAGAGGGCTGTACATTAGATGACATATTATTAACTAAGTTTACACAATCCAGATATATGCGTTCAAAGTGAGTAATGGATCATGGGTCATAGTGGCCTTTTACAAGCTTAAGAAGGAAGGTTATCTCCTAAGGAGTTGTGACCTTTGATGAGATTAAGAAGGAATGTTATCACCTGAGGAGGTCTAGTTAATGCAAATGCACAATACCCACTAAAAAGGAGGGAAGAGACCCAAACTGGAAAAGAACAAAATTAGGTTTAAATTTTCTTGTCTTGTCATACAATATGAATTTTATTTCATCAGAGTCAATGATGTCTGTACTTTCCACAGAAGATTGCCATAGATTCCAGCATTTCTTAGAAGAGTCCATAAAAGAACCAAAAGTCATTGACTTTGAGTTCTTAAGCTGCCCTTCAGCTCCTTGCTGCTCAAAAGCCAATACCCAAAAGCCAAGAGACAAGTTTTGGTTGGAAAAGAAAGATTGCTTCATTCATAAGATCAGCAACTTGGGGATAAGACATACCCGTATCCAAAAATCAACTCCCTGTTGTTTTTCTTTTGATGTCAAATCCAAAGAAAATATTGCCAAGATCAGTGTCAAAGAGCTTAATGCTGATGTTTTCTTCTACGAGTTTTATGGTTTCAGGTCTCATGTTCAAATATTTAATTCATTTTTAGTTGATTTTTGTGCATGGTGTAGGGCAGAGGTTCAAGATATGTTTTGTACCAAAAACTGTCTCAGATATTCTAAGTCAAACTCAGAAAAGATCTGTTTTGGTTTTTTTTTTTAATTTTATAAAAAGAGAAGGACTAGAAATAATTGTGGTTATTTGATATGTTACTGACAGAGATGTGCATGAGAATTGTCAAATCCAAAAATATGCTCAGCTTTCCCTAGATTAAGTTCCTATGGGTAAAACATTATTAACATTAGTATTTAAGGAATTATTTGTACCTAATGGAAAGTCCCTGGAGATTTGTCAGTGCCTTCCATTTCACTAATATGTTTTGCTACTTCACTAATACATTTTAATGCCTGGGAAAACACTGAAATCATATTTAAAATTATTTTGATTTTTCCTATATCTATCAGAGTCCTGAAAGTGATTTATTGTTGTTAGGCCATAATTAAAATGTTTACTTGTTCTCAATCTTATTTCTTCTTTTTTTTTTTTTTACAGTAACCATTTTTATTAGTCTGCTGTGAATCCTTTCAGTATGCATTTACACAGGTAAAAACAAATACAAATATATATTATTCCCTCCCTTTTTCACAAAAGATAGCATATATGTGTATATATATATATATATATATATAAAACTATGCACCAGTTTTTTTAACTAAATAAATATATCATAGAAATCCACCATATCAGTACATAATGAGCTTCCTCATTCTTTTCTACAACTGTATACTCATCCTCTGTATGTGATAGATTATTTAATCAATATCTCATATGGACATTTGGGTTCTTTTCAATGTTTTGCTCTTTCAAACAATGCTGCAATGTATAACCTTGCACTTATGTCATTCTGTGTGTCTGTAGATATATCTGCTGGATAAACACCCAGAAGTGGGATTGCTGGGTCAACGGTACCTGTGTCTGTTATTTTAAAAGATATTGCTCTCTATAGGACTTTTACCATATTGCATGCCCACCAGGAATACATAAAATGTACTATAGCTCCACTGTCTCACCAATGAGTGTCATTTGACTTTTGAATTTTGCCATTCTGATGGGAAGGAGAGAGTATCTGTGTTTTAATTAGCTTTTCTTATTATGAATGAAGTTGAACAACTTTTCATATACTTAAGAACTGTTTGTATCCCTTTTTTAGTGTGCTAGCTGTTCATGTCTTTCACCCAATTCTCTACTGGGCTATTTTTCTCTTTCTTTTTAATTTCTAGAAGCTCTTTATATTTGGGGAGATCAGCCCTTTCTTTACGATATGAGCTGCAAATAGATTTTCCCAGTTTGTCATTTGTCTTTTGACTTTTGTCATGCATATGTTTTCTATTGCAGCTGAATTTACCAATCTTTTCTTTTGTGACTTCTGGAATTGTTTTTTCTTCCTTTTAAAAAAATTTAAAAATTTATACAATTTCTAAAGTTTACTTTCCATTTAAAGTTATTACAAAATATTGGATATATTCCTCACGTTGTACAATACATCCTTGAGCCTGTCTTATACTCAATAGCTTGTACTACCAATTCCCCAACCCCTATATTGCCCCTCCCCCTTCTCACTACTGGTAACCACTGCTTTGTTATCTATATTTGTGAGTCTGCTTCTTTTTTATTATATTCACTAGTTTGTTGTATTTTTTAGAGTCCACATATAAATTCTATCATACAGTATTTGTCTTTATTTTTGCTTTTATTTCCTTTACTTTGGGAGAGGAATCCCCCAAAATGTTGCTGTGATTTATTTCCAAGAGTGTTGTGCCTACCTTTTCCTCTAGGAGTTTTATAGTGTCAGTCTTACATTTAGTTCTTTAATCCATTTTGGGTTTATTTTTGTATATTGTGTTAGAGACTGTTTTAATTTTATTCTTTTGCATGTAGCTGTCCAGCTTTCCCAGTACAACTAATAAGTTTTGCTGGGAAAGTTAAAGAGACTTTCTTTCTCTGTTGTATATTCTTGCCTCCTTTGTCGTAGATCAATTGACTATAAGTGCATGGGTTTATTTCTGGACTTTCTATCTTGTTGCTTTGATCTATGTGTCTGTTTTTGTGCCAGTACCATACTGTTTTTATGACTGTAGCTTTGTAGTGTAGTCTGAAGTCAGGGAGAGTGATTTCTCCAGCTCCGTTCTTCTTTCTGAAGATTGTTTTAGCTATATAGGGTTTTCTGTGTTTATATACAAATTGAAAAATATTTGTTCTAGTTCTGTGAAAAATACCATTGATATTTTGGTATGGTTATTTTAATAATATTGATTCTTCCAGTCCAAGAACATAGTATATGCTTCTATCTGTTTGTGTTGTCTTCATTCTCTTTCACCAGTGTCTTAGAATTTTCAGAGTACACGTTTTTTTGCCTCCTTAGGTAGGCTTATTCCTAGGTATTTTATTCTTTTTGATACAATGATAAATGGGATTATTTCCTTAATTTCTCTTTCTGATAGTTTATTGTTAGTGTATAGATATGCAGTAGATTTTTGATGTTGAGTTGTATGAGCTGTTTATATATGTTGGATATTAATCTCTTATTGGTCATATCATTTGCAAATATTTTATTTCATTCAGTAGGTTGTCTTTTAACTTTGTCAATGGTTTCCTTTGCTGTGCAAAAGTTGTTAAGTTTAATTAGGTTCCATTTGTTTATTTTTGACATGACACATAAACAACCAAATTTCCTTGTCAGTTTGATTATCCTTGTTATTAACTTTCATCAGGTCTTTCGCTTTTGAAAATTATGTGTAGTAAATTAGCCACAGCCATTTTAAGTCTCTGTCATCTACAGATATTTTTGTTTTACTCTGATGCATCAACTGTAGTCCAGAATTAATATCTTCAACTGAGGGAAAATGTCTCAGAGCTCTGTGGAAAAGAATTGTATTAGGTACTTCAAAGTGTTGATGTCTTAAAGAGAATGCTCACAGAGAAAAAAAATGTGACAATGAATATATATATGTTCATGTATAACTGAAAAATTGTGTTCTACACTGGAATTTGACAAAACATTGTAAAATGATTATAAATCAATAAAAATGTTAAAAAAAGAGAAAGGACTTATATATTTGTGATATCTCAGTTACTGGATTCTCATGACATCTCTTTTTTCCCCTCCCTTTTCAGTTTTATTAAGTAGAATAATTACAGTTCGACTGCACATACACACTGTATTGCTTGCAAATACATATAAACAGTATACTGTACATTTTTTAGTTTACATATTAAGTACTAATTATTGTTTCTAAGAATAGATTAGATCTTTAGCTTTTTAAACTTACATAGTTATCAAAGGAATAAAGCCAAACACAAAATAAGAATCAACAGAATGTTGTAATCCAATCACAAAGGACAGTCAAATGTGCTTACAGATATTCAAGAAATCAATCATCTTAGTTATAAATAATAAGTAGTTCATTTGTGTCCTTTTTATTATTGTTATTATTTTTTAGATTCCTCATATAAATAATATCATATGGCATTTTTCTTTATATTTCACTTTGAACGACAGTCTTCAGATCCAGCAATATTTCTGCAAGTGGCATTAGTTTATTCTTTTTTATGTCTGAGTAGTGTTCCAATGTATATATGTACCACATCTTCTTTATCCAGTCATCTGTTGGGGGACATTTGGGTTGTTTCCATATCTTGGCTGTTGTAAATAGTGCTGTTATGAACTTTGGGGAGCATGTGTCTTTTAGAATTTTATTTTTTTTCTGGATATATGCCCAGCAGTGGGACTGCTGGATCACATGGTAAGTCTATCTTCAATTTTTTAAGGGACCTCCTTACTGTCCTCCACAGTGGCTGCATCAATCTACATTCCCACCAACAGTGTAGGAGAGTTCCCTTTTCCCCACACCCTCTCCAGCATCTATCATTTGTAGACATTTCAATGATGGCCATTCTGGCTGGTGTGAGGTGATACCTCATTGCAGTTTTGATCTACATTTCTCTGATGATTAGCAATGCTGAGAACTTTTTCATGTGCCTTTTGGACATTTGTATGTCTTCATTGGAGAATAGCTTGTTTAGGTCTTCTGCCCACTTTTGGATTGGGTTGCTGGTTTCTTTGACATTAAGGTGTATGAGCTGTTTGTATATTTTGGAAATTAGTCCTTTGTCAGTCATTATTTGCAAATATTGTCTCCCATTCTGTAAGTTATCTTTTCATTTTGTTGATGGTATCCTTAGCTGTGCAAAAGCTTTTAAGTTTAATTAGATCCCATTTGTTTATTTTTGCTTTTATTTCCAATACTACAGGAGCTGGTTCAAAAAATATGTTGCTGTAATATATGTCTGTGAGTGCTCTGCCTATGTTTTCCTCTAGGAGTTTTATATTATCTGGTCTTACATTTAGGTCTTTAATTGATTTAGAGTTTATTTTTGTGCATGGTGTTAGAGAATGTTCTAATTTCAGTCTTTTACAGGTAGTTGTCCAGTTTTCCCAGCACCACTTACTGGAGAGACTGTCTTTTCCCCGTTGTAAATATAAAGGGATTGTTCCATTTTTTAAAATAATTTTTTTTAGGTGGGTAATTAAATTCATTTATTTATTTATTTTAATGAGGGTATTGGGGATTGAACCGAGGACCTTGTGCATGCTAAGCACACACTCTACCCCTGATTTATACCCTCCCCCAGGATTGTTCCATTTTAACTGTCATAAAAACACCTGGTGGTAGCACTAATTTTTCGAGTTTACCTAATTGATCTGTGTATCAGGCTGAGGAAGGAAGATAGTTGAATTGATCCTAGATTAGGTATTTTTTAATTTTAATTTTTTATGGAGGGATAATTAAGTTTTATTTATTTATTTATTTATTTATTTATTTATTTATTTATTTATTTATTTATTTATTTATTTATTTAATGGAGGTATTGCGGATTGAACCCAGGACCTTGCACATGCTAAACTTACATTCTACCACTGAGCTACGCCCCTCCACCCCCTATCCTAAATCAAGTTTTTATCATGGTAGCCTCAGGAAAAATATAAACAAGAAATGAAGTTGAAGGAGCTGATGAGAGTGGCTGACTTCATATACTGTGGGATCTAGTTTTATATATTCCCCATACCCACTTCTAATCATTTTGAAGCAAATCTCAGAATCATGTATCATCCATTATTTTTCTTTAAAAGATAAAAACTATATTTAACCTACCAAAATACCTTTATCACACATAAAATGAACAATTTCTTAATATGATGAAGTATCCAATGTCAAATTTCCAATTATTTCATAAATAATATAATGCTATTTTAGCAGCTGTTTATTTGAATCAGGATCCAAATAAGGTCCACATGTCGCAATTGCTTGATATATCTCTTGTCTCATTTAATTGGTAGAGTTCTGCCTTATTTCTTTTTTTTCCGCTTGCAATTTATTTATTGAAGAAACTAAGTCATTTGTCTCATAGAATTTCCCAAGGTCTGGATTTTAATGACTGCATCTCAGAGGTATCATTTAATATGCTCCTCTGCCCTCTGTGTTTTCAATAAATAAACAGCTGGATGTAAAGTCTTGAGCTGATTCAGGCTTAACTTTTTTCAGGAGGGGCAAGAAAACTTACTAGTTTCTTTTGCATTTTTCCATCAGGGTCATACATTATATGTCTGGCTGTCTCTTTTTGAGATGTTAGTAGCCATTGATGTTAAATGTCTAAATCCATTAATTAGAGTTGCAAAATAGTAGTATTCTAATTGTAACATTTTGTTTTTACTTTTTATCTGGAATACTTCTATAATGAGAAACGTCACTCCCACCTACTATTTGTTTACCCTTAGGCACACTTTATTTAAGAGAGGCAGGGAAAATATTGATTCTTTCTCTTTATTTACCAACTTTCAAAATGTCTGTTTACTAGCATCCTCCATCTGTGACCAATTCATTTTTTAAAAACTTTCAGTATGATCCAATTGATTAATGTATTTCATTCCATGACAGTTATCCTTATGGATGATCAAATTATCTCTCTTTGGCCTGTGGGAGTCTGTTCAAGTTGGCTCCTAAGTCCTTTTGACACAGTTCCCAGTAGTCTAATGATAGATTCTTCATTTCTGGTATGACAAGATGTTCCAGGGTCATCTTGTACACTTTTTTCCCCAAGCCTTGAATTTCTCCAGCTAATACTGCTGCATTTTAGAGAGAATTGTTTTTTCAAGACCACAATCTGCGCACTAGGAATGCTCCTTGTTCCTGGTTTTGTCATTATTTCTTGGTATTTTCAGTAGACAGAGCTAAGAATATATTTTAATGATCAAATACTTCATGAGTTCATGCTGATATTTAAAATGCAAATCCCAGACCACAGGTTTGAAATTAACCTCCTTGATCTTATAGTTGTATGTGTTTTCTCCAATATTGAGAATCCCAATTCTCAGTCACCAGAAATTATAAAATTAAGAATTGTTTGCATTTCTCTTTATGTGAACTGACTGTTCATTTCTCTAGTCCATTTTTAAAGAATGGTTGATCTCTTTCTTCTCTATTTTTAAAACATTTTATATATTAGAAATGTTAACCCTTTGTTGATGCTGTAAACTGAATTTCTTCTTTTTCCAGTTTTGCCATATGTCTTTTTTTCCTTTCCTTATGGAGTGTCATTTGTCATGCTAACTCTAAAAAAAAAAAAAACAAATAAATTCATATATCTTTTCCCTTATTGCTTCTGGATATCAAGTTATAGTTAAGAAAACTTTCCCCTACCCCAGATTAATATAATTTACCTATAAAATTCTTCTAGTACATGTATGACTTAGTTTTTTACACTTAAAATATCTGATCTTTATACAATTTGTCCTATTGTATTACCCTTACATCAAAAGTCCATCTTTTCTCTGCTGACTTGAGCTCTGCCTAAAGTAGAAGAAGTTGATGCCCTGTTGATATCCACTTGGCCTTATCACTTCAGTGCATACCAAGAGGATTTCCAATTATCATCAGCTACCTTTCTTTACCTGATGATTTGCTTTGGCCACCAGAACTATTTTTTGCCAACACACTGCAGGCTGGACGTACCTGGGAATTAACATCCCTTAGAGCAGCCTACAATCAATGACTAACCAAATTGCTGGCAAAATAATCTTCAAGGGGGATAACTATGAAGCACATCTTCTTTCCAGAGTTACTCAGCAGGAGTTAGTTGAAGATAGCCACAGAGGTAATTGCTCGATAACAAATGCTTTATTGGCTGCCTCCCTTTTCCTGTTTTATTTCCTCATCCCTTTCTGGTATTTCTTAGGATCACTTCACCAATAAATATTTGCCCTCTAATCTTTGTCTCAGGCTCTCCTTCTAGGGGAATCCAAGCTATTACACTTTCTTTATCACATGCTAAATTTGCATATTTTATTGGATTTTTCACTTTCATGAATCTAATTATTCATACTCAGACACTGTATTGTTTTAGTTATAGGGGCTTTACAGTTAGTGTTAAGATATGGCATGGACAGCTCCCCTTGCCCTTTTGTCTGAGTTGTCATAGTTATGCTTAAATGTTTAGTCTTCTATATGAGCTTTGTAACCATCTTGTCTACCTTTGGGGTGGAAAAAACCTATGGCATTTTTATTGAGATTGCATTAAATTACTGATTTAAAGTTAATTGAAATTATTTCCTTTTTCCTTATTCAGGAACATGCTCTGTTTTCCATTTACTCAAGTCTACTTTTGTGTTTTTAAAGAATATTTTATAGTTTTCTTCATAAAGGTTTTGGACATTTCTTGATAAGTTTATGCCTAATTATTTAATTTTCCTTTATCTTATCAAAAATAGGGTATTCTCTTCCATTATATCTTTTATAACTTTTGTATGTGTATATATATGTATATATATGAAATTATATATATATATGAAGTGTATATATATGAAATCTATTTTTTCCATATATGAATTCTATAACTTGTTAATTAAGTTCTCTCATCTTTCATAGTAGTTTTTTTACATTGGTTCTTTTGAGTTTTCCAGACATTAAAGTATACCTTCTATAAATATAAATCGTTTTACTTCTTTCCAATTCTTATGCACCTAAGGAATTTTTTTGTTTTATCATAATAAGGAAATAGCCATAGATTATTTTTTAAAAATTCTTCTTAGTATTTTTAGCATGATTGAGTGTTAGATTTTGTGAAAAGCCTTTTCTGCATATATGGATATTATCATATGACTTTTCTTTTTATTAATAATGTGAATAACATTCATGGACCTCCTAATATTGAACCACCCTTTCTTTCCTGAAATAAGCCTTACTCAGTTGTGATATATATCTTTATGTGGACTGTAGGATTCCTTTTCCCAATATTTTATTATATTTTAGTAAATATCTTTGCAGCAACATTCAGGAATGATACTGGTCTATGATTTTCACTTTTGGTATAATCTTTGTCAGATTTGGGGATCAATGTTACACTTTGTAAAATTAATTTGACAATTTTCTTTCTTTTTGGGTGCATTGTTTAACTTACATTGAGATAATCTTATCTTTAAAAGTTTACTAGGATTCTTAGAATTCCCCTGTAAAATATATGGGCTGGTTTGTTTTTTTGTTTGTTTGTTTTCAGAGGGTCTTTTTAACTATTTTATCTATTGTATAGTACTGGAACTGTTTAGACTTTCTCCACTAGTGTCAATTTTGGTAAGTTGCATTTTTTAAAATATAATTTTATCTCAGTTGTAATTATTCGCACAGAGTTATGCTAAGTAGTTTCATGATTTAAAAGGAATTCCTCTATGTTGGTAATTATTTTCCCTTCATCATTTTTAATTGTGTATACTTGAGTTTCTCCCTTTTTTCTTGATTAGGTTAATGATGGCTTGTATTAACATATTTTGTTATTTTTTTCAAAAAATTATATTTTAGACTTGTCTATTAATTCTTCTGTTTTTTATTCTAACTCATTGACTTCTTTTACCTTTTTGAATTCTTCCCTATTTCCTTTTATTTCACTTTGCTATTCTTTTCTAGGTTTCATGAAATATGTATTTAATTATTTTATTTTTATCTTTATTAATGTATGTGTTTGTTGATAGTATAAAATTGATCTAATGATTTAGCTGTATTTGATAAATTCTGATATTTTGTGTTTATCATTAAATTTAATAAATTATGTCATTTTATTTTCTGTTCCTCACTTAACTCAATAGTTGTATAATATCATATTTGTTTGTTTAATTTTGCAGGCTGAAGGACCTTTTTTGTGGGGTAGGGATGCTGTTAATTTATATTTTGTTGAATTATAGTCAGATAATGCAGTTTGCATAATTTCTTTTTTTTCCAGTTTTATTGAGATATATTTGATATATATGTATTATTTCTATTTGTTGAAATTTATTGAGATTTATTTGGAGATAAGATATGGGAAATTTTTGTGAATGTTCCATGGAAATTTGAAGAGAAACTGTATTCTCTATGAATGGGGTTCATAGTTCAATATCTACTTATTAGATATATGATATTAAGTTTTTAAATTCTATATTGTCACAATTTGTTTTCTCCACTAGATCTGTATTCAACAGAATGAGGTATGTTAATGCCTGCTATTATAAATGTGTTTATATATGTTACTCCTTGCATCACCAATACTTTCTGTTTTATTAGAATTGCTGCTCTTACTGGGTACACAAATATTGGTAATAACTATTATAACATTATTGCAACTTTTATGTTAGATATATTGAAATTATCCCACTTCTTCTCGATGCTCTATTCTTTCTAGTCTTTTTTTTTTCCCCTGTGCATTTCAGTTTTGTTATTTCTATAGCTGTATTTGGGAGTTTTGTTGTGTTTTCCCTCCCTGCATTACAGCTTGGAAACACTCTCAAGGCTGTACACTGGGGCAGTTGTAAGGATCACCTCATTTGTTCCCCTTCTTTCAAGGATTACTATTAATATATGCAAAATGCCTCACATATGATTCTCCTTCTCTCAGGGAATAGTATTACTATAGACATGATGGTCCAAATCTTGGAAACCATTTGTTCATATATTTTGATCAGTGTTTTAATTTTAGTTGTTTCATGCAGGAGGGTAAATCTAGTTTTTGAAACTTTATCTTAACCTAGAGGGGAAGTTCTCCATAAAAACTGTTTTATCAACTTATTGATGTCTACAATTCTAATTTTGATCAGGATTTTGATTAAATATAAGGATCAATTCCTCATAATTAATATCCTACCAATATTGAGCCTTCCAACTCAAAAACGTGGTCCACTCACCATTTATTTAGGTCTTCTTGGAGTTCTTTCAAGTATTTTGAAGTTTTCAGCATACACTTCCTGCACACATTTTAAAAAAGTTTATTCCCAAGTAGTTAATCTTTTTGGATAATTTTCTAACATATTGTGCTTAGTGAAAGAAGCTAGATTCAAAAGTCTAAATCCTTATGACCTTTTTTATTTGACAGTTTGGAAAGGGTACAACTATAGGGAGAGAACAGATCAGTAATTGGTAAGGGCGAAGGATGTGTGATGGAATTGTCCTGTATTTTGATTGTGGTAGTGGTTACATGACTCTCTACATTTGCCAAAACTAACAGAACTCTATACCAAAAATAATGAATTTTTTGGTAAGTAAAATAAAAAAAAATCCACCAGAGAACATTTATTTGTTTTACCAAGTGATCAACCCAGTTAGGGTCAGATTGTAATTTCTGTCTCACCTTCTGTGTCAGTAGATTTATAAAAGGCTCTGCTTTAGGTCTTTACCACAGTCATGTAGCTCAAGGATGACACCAGTTATTTGTGGGTTCATACACACTATTAGGGGATTCCCTTCTTTTAGTCTCTCCTTTATAAAAATTTCCCCCACTGTCTTCAGCCTATAGGGACTGCTTTTCCTGGTACTCTGGCCAGAAAGACAGTATTTCTCTCAGAGTTTTAGCTGCCTAAAGTATTCCTGGAATATTCTGCAAATGGGGTTCCCCTTTTGGGTCAAATTTACAAGAGAAAAGCAGAAAAAAATGGATAATTTCCCCTGCATGGATCACATCTCCAGGTTTTGACATACCCTAATCTACCTGCCTTTGTTTGCTTTTGAGAGTTTTCATGTAAATGCTTTTTGTTGTTGCCATTCAGAGGTTTTACTTATAATCAGTAGGAGAAATAAGCTGTATTGAGCTTACGCTTGAAAAATCTGACCATTTTATCTTTCACTTAAATGTAATTTAGTGTTTTTGCTTCTTATCCAAAGTTTTCTTCTTTTTCTTTAAAGCCTGTTAGGTTTACCAAAATATGGGTTAATGCTTATCTTTCTGGGACTTCTATCCCAAGTACATGGTGTGCCCTTAATGCATAGTATCTTTTTTTCAGGAAAATATTCTTAAAGTCTTTTTTTTCCATATAAAAACTTTATTGTGATATTGTTCACACACCATGAAGTCCACTAATTTAAATGGTACAGTTCAGTGGCTTTTAGTATGTTCACAATTGTCCAATCATTATTATTCCAGAACGCTTCCATCACTTAAAAAATAAACTCCATACCTGTTGGCAATCTCCCCTCCTGTAGCCCTTGGCAGCCACAAATTTAATTTCTGCATTTGCATATTTTGGGTATTTCATGTCAGTGGAATCATACAACATGTGGCCTTTTGTGTGTGGCTTCTTTCACTTCACATGACATTTTCAACTTCATCCTTCAAGGTTCACCCATGTCAAAGCAGTGTCAATACTTCATTCCTTTTCATGGTTGAGTAATATTTTATTGTATGGCTAGAACACATTTTGTTTATACATTTAGCAGGTAGTGGACATTCATGCTGTTTCCACTTGTTGGCTATTACCAGTAAGACTGCAAGGAACATTTGGTTACACGTTTTTGTGTGGGCATATGTTTTAAATCTCTTTGGTATCTACCTAGGAGTAGAATTGCTATTTACATGGTAACTGTATGTTTAACTTTTTGAGGAACTACCAAGTTGAAGAAATATATTCTTGATGTTTTAATCTTTGGATTTGGTTAGTCTCAGACACCAGAACTGCCTCAGTGCCAGGACTCATTTCATCAAATTTGCCCTTTTTTTTTTTTTTTTTTTTACTGAGTTATAGTCAGTCTACAATGTGTAAAATTCTGGTGTACAGCACAATTTTTCAGTCATACATGAGCAGACATATTTTCATTGTCATATTCTTTTTCACTGAGCTACTACAAGATCTTGTATATATTTCCCTGTGCTATACAGTATAAACTTGCTTATCTATTCAATATATAGATATCAGTTTCTACAAATCTTAAACTCACAGATTGTTCCTTCCCACTGCCACACCCAGGAAAGCACAAGTTTTTATTCTATGTCTGTGAGTCTGTTTCTGTTTTACGTTTAAGTTCTTTTGGTATATATATTTTTTTTAGATTCCATATATGAGTGGAATATTATTAAGTCATATGGGCTGCTTATATATTCTGGAGATCAAGCCTTTGTCAGTTTCATTTTTTGAAAAAAGTTTCTCCCATTCCATAGGTTGTCATTTTGTTATGTTTATGGTTTTCTTTGCTGTGCAGAAGCTTGTAAGTTTCATTATGTCCCATTTGTCTATTCTTGCTTTTATTTCTATTGCTTGGGAAGACTGCCCTAGGAGGACATTTTTGAGATGTATGTCAGATAATGCTTTGCCTATGTATTCTTCTAGGAAGTTTAATGTATCTTGTCTTAGGTTTAAGTGTTTGATCCATTTTGAGTTGATATTTGTGTATGGTGTAAGGGAGTGTTCTAGCTTCATTGATTTACATGTTGTGGTCAAGTTTTCTCAACACCATTTTCTGAGGAGACTGTCTTTATTTCATTGGATGTTCTTGCCTCCTTTGTAGAAGATTAGTTGACCAAAGGTTTGTGGGTTCATTTCTGAACTCTTGGTTCTGTTCCATTGGTCTATATGTCTGTTTTTGTACCAATACCATACTGTTTTGATTACTGTAGCTCTGTAGTATTGTCTGAAGTCTGGAAGGGTTATTCTTTTTCTTCAGGAATGCTTCGGCAATTCTAGGTCTTTTGTGACTCCATATAAATTTTATTAATATTTGTTCTATTTCTGTGAAATATGTCCTGGGTAATCTGATAGCAATTGCATTAAATCTGTAGATTGCTTTGGGCAGAAAGACCATTTTAACAATATTGATTCTTCCAATACAGGAGCATGGGTTATCTTTCCATTTTTCAAGTCTTCTTTAATTTCCTTAATCAATGTTTTATAGTTCTCCATGTAAAAGTCTTTCACCTCCTTGGTTAGAATTATTCCTAGATATTTTATTACTTTGGGTGCTATTTCAAAGGGGATTGTTGCCTTACTTTCTTTTCCTGTTGATTCATCATTATTGTAAAGAAATGCAACTGAATTTTGTACATTAATCTTGTAACATGCTACCTTGCTGAATTCTTTGATTAGTTCTAGTAGATTTTGTGTGGACCTTTTAGGGTTTTCTATTTATAGTATCATGCCATCTGCATATAGTTACACTTTTACCTCTTCTTTTCCAATTTGGATCCCTTTATTTCTCTCTCTTGCTTCATTGCTGTGGCTAGGACTTTGAAGATTATATTAATAGGAATGGTAAGAGTGGAGAGCCTTTTCTTATCCCAGATTTTAGTGGGAGGGTTTTGAGTTTTTCATCATTGAGTACTATGCTTGCTGTATGTTTGTCATATATAGCTTCTATTATGTTGAGATATGTTCCATCTATACCCAATTTGGTGAAAGTTTTTATCATAAATGGGTGCTGAATTTTATCAAATGATTTTTCTGCATCTATTGAGATGATCATGTGGTTTTGTCCTTTCTCTCGTTGATGTGATGTATTGCTTTGGTTGATTCTCATATGTTGGAAGATCCCTGTGTCCCTGGGATGAACCACACTTGTTTGTGGTGTTTAATATTTTTCATGTGTTGTTGGATTATATTTGCTAACAGTTTGGTAAGGATTTTTGCATCTATGTTCATCAGTGATGTTGGTTTGTAATTCTCTTTTTTGGTAGTGTCTTTGCCTGGTTTTGGTATCAGGGTGATGGTGGCTTCATAGAATGAGTTTGGGAGTAGTTCCTCCTTTTCAGTCTTCTAGAAGAGTTTGAGAAGGAGTTGTATGAGTACTTCTTGGTATGTTTGCTAGAATTACCAAGGGAAACTGTCTGGTCCTGGACTTTTATTTGTAAGTTTTTTATTCTTATGGCAAATTTGATTTCATTTCTAGTGATCAGTTTGTTCAAGTAGTCAGTTTCTTCTTGACTCAAGTTTGGTGAACTGTATGTTTCCAGAAACTTGTCCATCTCCTCTAGGTTATCCATTTTGTCTCCATACAGTTTTTCATAATATTCTCATATGATATTTTGTACTTTGATGTTATTTGTTGCAATTCACCATTTTCCTTTCTTATTTCACTTATTTGTACTCTCTTTTTTCTGTTCTTCATGAGCTTGGCAAGAGGTTTGTCAATTTTATTAACTCTTTCAAAAAACCAGCTCCTGGTTTGATTGACATTTTTCTTTTTTTTAAACTCTATTTTATTTATTTCCTCCCTGATCTTTATTACTTTTTTATTCTATTGATTTTTTTGTTTTTTTTGCTCATCAATTTCTAATTCTTTAACTGATGTGTAAGATTGTTTATTTGAGATTGATTTCTTTTTTGAGGAAGGCCTGTATTTCTATAAACTTCCCTCTTAACACTATCTTTGCTGTGTCCCATAAATTTTGTGTGGTTGTGTTTTCATTTTCATTTGTCTCAAGTTATTTTTTAAGTTCAACTTTTATTTCATCGTTGACCCATTGTTTTTCAGTAGCATGTTGTTTAATATCTGTGCTGTCATTTTATTCTCCTTTGCTTTTCTGTAGTTGATTTCTAGTTTCATGGCATTGTGTTCAGTAAAAATGTTTGAAATAATTCCTATCTTCTTAAAATTGTTGAGGCTTCTTTTGTGACCAAGTACATGATCAATCTTAGAAAATGTTCCATGTGCACTTAAAAAGAATGGATATTCTGTTTTGGGGGGTTGTAATGTTCTGAAAATATCCACCAAATCTAATTTTTCTATTGTATCATTTAATTTCTCTGTTGCCTTATTTATTTTCCATCTGGAAGATCTGTCTAGTGATGTAAATGTGGCGTTAAAGTCTCCAACTATGATTGTATTCCCATCAATTTCCCCCATTATCTGTGTTAGTATTTGCTTTATGTACTTAGGTGCTCCTATATTGTGTGCATATATATTAACGAGTGTAACATCCTCATCTTGTATCACTCCTTTAGTCATTATAAAATGTCCTTCTTTATCTTTCTTTATGGCCTTTGTTTTAAAGTCTATTTTGTCTGAAATCAGTACTGCTACTCCTGCTTTCTTGGCTTTTCCATTTACAATGAATATCCTTTTCCATCCTCTCACTCTAAATCTATATGTGTCCTTCTCCCTAAAGTGGGTCTCTTGTATGCAGGATATTGAAGGTTCTTGCTTTATTGTCCAGTTCGCCAATCTATGTCTTTTGATTGGAGCATTTAGTCCATTAACATTTACAGTAATCAATGATATATATGTGTTTATTGCCATTTTGAACTTATTTTTGCAGTTGATTTGATATTTCCTCTTTGTTCCTTTCTTCTTCCTTTTGTGATTTGGTCATTTTCCTTTGTATTATCTTAAATTTTATTTAGTTTTTATGACTCACTTGTAAGTTTTTGGCTAGTGGTTACCCTTTTTTGTAAGTCTATTAGCCCATTACTATTACTGTTTGTATGAAACAGATAGTAATATAAGCTCAAACCCATTCTACTAAGAAAAAAAATTTAAAAAAAAGAAAACTGTATTGTCTTGCTTCCCTCTCTTATTCTTAATGATTTAGATATCTTCTTTTACAATTTCATGTTTATTCTATTTGTAATTCATGGTAGTTATCACCTTTCCAGTTATAGTTTTCTCATTTATATAGCATCCTGCTTGTTTTGTACTTAGAGATACCTTTCAATATTTCTTTTAGCATGGGTTTAGTGTTGCTAAACTCTTCTAGTTTTTCTTGTCTGTGATTTTCTTTATCTCTCCTTCTATTCTGAAGGCTAACCTTGATGATTAAAGTATCCTAGGCTGCATCTTTTTTTCCTTCAGGACTTTGAATATATCTTGCCACTCCCTTCTGGCCTGTAGTGTTTGTGTAGAGAAATCAGCTGAGAGCCTTATGGGGGTTCCCATGCAACTCACTCTTTGTTTTTCTCTTGCTGCCTTTAGGATCATTTCTTTATCATTAACCCTGGCCATCCTGATTATAATATGTCTTGGTGTGAGTCTGTTTGGGTTTTTCCTGTTTGTGACCCTTTGTGCTTCCTGTACTGGGATATCTGATTCCTTCTTTAGGTTTGTGAAGTTTTCAGTCATCATTTCTTCAAATACCTTTTCAGTCCCCTCTGTTCTTTCTTCCAATTCTGGAACCCTTGTTATGCATAGTTTGGCACACTTTATGTTATCCCATAAGTCCCTTATATACTTTTCATTCATTTTTGTTTGTTTTTCTCTCAGCTATTCTGATTGGGTGCTTTCTGTTGTCCTGTCTTCTAGGTCAGTTTTTCATTCCTCTGCATTATATAGCCTGCTTTGTACAGTCTTTCAGTCAGCTCTCATCTCAGCCAATGAGTTTTCCAGTTTTATTGGTTCCTCTTTATAGCTTCAGTTTCATTTTTGATGTATCCTGTGTCTCTAAACACTATTTATTTTAATTCTTCCAATACTTTTATCACTCCTTTTTTGAACTCTTGATCTAGTAGGCTATCCATGTCTAATTGATCATTCTTTCAGGAGATTTCTTTTGTTCTTTTAATTGGTTGTGGTTCCTCTGCTTCTTCATCTTGCTCATATCTCTCTGGCACTGTGGCTTATGGAGTATTAGCTATCTATTGTGGTCCTTAAGGAGTTTATTTATCTATCTAAAGCGTATGCAGGAATAAAACTTAAGAAAAAAAGAATTTTAAAAGAAGGGTGGAAAAAAATTTGAAAACTGTGTAAAATCAATAACAGAAGAAAAAGTTGAAGCACAATAGCAATCAACTTGAGACGTTTTAAAACCCTAAAGAAAAGGAGAAAAGAACAATAAAAATTGAAACTCGTGTATAATCAATAACAGGAGATCAAAATCAAGAGAAATAAAAATGAAATGAGGTGGCTTTTTCATAATAATAATAAAATTTTAAAAGAAAAAATTTAAAGGGATTAAAACTCGAGACATATACAATTGTTTAATACATAAAAATTAAAAAGGTAATAGAAAATATAACAAATTAAAGAATATAAAAAGAAAAAAGAAAGTGATATGTTCATACAGACTGTTCGCTCTTAATGATTTTATAGAGAGTTCTTTCTGTCCTCACCCTGCTTCGTGATCTCAGCTCGCTGCTTCCAGAGTGCTTCCATTGGTGCCCCTGGTCTGTGCTGCTCCCAGTGCCTGTTGGCAAGCAGATCACACTCCCTCCCAACACTGAGGTCATGTGCTGTGCTCTTACATGGTGGGCTGGCAGGTCACTCCCCATCCCAATGCCATGGTCAGATGCTGTGCTCCAGCAAGGTATATGGGCAGGTTGCACCCCTTCCCAGCACTGTGGTCAGGTGCTCTTCTCCTGCCGGGAAGTCAGGTAGTCACCCACCGTCTCCCAGCACTGGTTTCTCCCTGGCTCTGTGCAGCTATCCACTCTGCCTCAGGTCTGTGCTCTGTTGCAGGCTCAGGGAAGATGGCAGAATGGCTCAGCCCCTGCTCCATGCCAAAACTCAGCTCCTTGTTTGTCTTTGAGGTGTGTGTTCTCAAGGGTACCAGGGCAGGATGATCCTATCTGCCTCATGCTGTAAACAAGTCTCCATCTTGCCTTTGAGACCGCTAAGCCCTTAGGGATAGATTCAGGTTTTGCCCCTGGCCCTGCCTGGGTGCTAAGCACCAGAGGATATGTTAGCTGTGGCTGACCCTGCCTCTCTTCTCCTGAAAACCTTTGGCGGGTTTGTGGAGATAGTGGGTATGGCACCCTTCCCCCCAGGGCACATCAGCCTTGTTTTATGGTTTTTGATTTTTCTTATTTTATGGTGGGCGCAGTTTGTTTTGCCGTGTGTACCCACTCATCCATGGCACACAGCACCCTGCAGTCCCCAAAGGTTGCCTCTGTGCAGCCTGCCCCAGTCCTCTGTTCATCTCGGGCAGCCTGTCCCATCCCTCACTTGATGCTTTGCCTCTAGGCCTGGGGGTTGTGGAGACCCTCTGTGCCCCTTTAACTTAATTCTGTCAGTCAAGGGGGGCTCCATATAGATCTGAGCCTTGGATGTTCCCCCTCCGTTCAGCTGACCTCTGCATTGGAGAAGGGGAGATGCAGTGAATGAGCACTATTCCTCCTTTGCCACTCCCTCCTCACAGGACTGGTCCCACACTGTTTTGCCTTTTCTTCTTTCTTTTTTCCTCTTCTCCAACCAGATTTTTGGCATATTTGTCTTTTGAAGAGGGTGATGCTCTGTTGGAGTTTGGCAGGTGCTCTGGTTGGCTGAGTGGGTCCTTGGATTGAGTTTTGGTGTATTTGTGGGAGAGGGTGAGCTATGAGCATCCTTCTACTCCACCATCTTGGCCAGTTCAATGTCTGTGAAGTTCTTTATCTCTCCTTCTATTCTTAAAGGATAGCCTTGCTGGATAAGTATACTAGGTTGCATCTTTTTTTTTCATTCAGGACTTGGAATATTTCTTGCCACTCTCTTCTAGACTGTAGTGTTTGTGTAGAAAAATCAGCTAAAAGCCTTATGGGGGTTCCCTTGTAGCTCACTTTACTTTTCTCTTGCTGCATTTAAGATCATTTCTTTATTCTTGACCCTGGCCATCTTGATTATAATATATCTTGGTGTGGGTCTGTTTGGGTTCTTCCTGCTTGGGACCCTCTGAGTTTCCTGTATTTGGGTACCTGATTCCTTCTTTAGGTTTAGGAAGTTTTCAGTCATGATTTCTTCAAATATCTTTTCAATCCCCTTTGTCCTTTCTTCTCCTTCAGGGACCCCTATTATGTGTTTGTTGGCATGCTTTATATTATCCCATAGGTCCCTTGTATTGTTTTTGTTGTTTTTTTATTTGTTTTCCTCTCAGCTCTTCTGATTGAGTTATTTCTGTTGTCCTGTCTTCTAAGTCAGTTATTCATTCCTCTGCATTATCTAGCCTACTTTTACAGCCTTTAGCTGAGCTCTCATCTCAGCAAATGAGTTTATCAATTTTAATTTTCTCTTCTTTATAGTTTCAATTTCCTTTTTGACATATTCTCTGTCTCTAAACCCAAACTCTTTTAGTTTTTTTCAGTACTTTGATCACTCCTTTTTTGAAATCATGATCTAGTAGACTATCAAAGTCTATTTCATTGATTGTTTTTTCTGGTGATTTCTGTTGTTCTTTTTATCAGGAGTGGCTCCTCTGTTTCTCCATTTTGCCTATATCTCTGGTACTGTGGCTTATGGAGTATCAGTTATCTATTATGCACCTTAAGGAGTTTATTTATTTATTTAAAGCAGAAGCAGAAATAAAAGTAAAAAAGAAATGAAAAGAATATAAAAAGGTTTGAAAATAGAGTATAATCAATAGCAGAACAAGTCAAAGAAAAATAAAAATTGAGTTGAGATGTATTTTAAAAACCTTAAAAGTAGAAAAAATTTGAAAACTGAGTATTGTCAATAACAGAAGAGCAAAACAAAGAGATATTAAAATCAAATTGAGGGAAATTTAAAAATAAAAGAAGAAAAAAGATTTGAAAACAGAGTATAATCAATACCAGAAGAACAAAATGAACAGAAATAACAATGAAATTGAGGCAAATTAAAAAATAATAATAATAAATTTGAAAAAAAAGTTTTAAAAGGGATTGCAAAATAGAAACATAAAAAAAATTTAAAGTTTAAAATTTAAAAAGTAAAAGATAATTGAACAGAAAAAGTTAGTGAATTTGTTCCCGTCAAGTCTGTGTGCCACTTCCTGATGCCGTGATCAGGCTCTGCGCTTGTACATGGCCAGTGGGCAGGTCATGCACCCTCCTGAAGCTGCATCTTGGTGCTGCACTCATGCAAGGTAGGTTGGAGGGTCACTCCCCTGTCTTTGCAGCTCCCTTCTCCACCTCAGTTCCATGCTCCATAGGCGAGCTCAGAGAAAACGGCTGACCAGCACTCACCCCTGCTCTGTGCCAGAACTCCACTCCTTGTTCATTTGTCTCAGAGGAGCAAGTTCAGAGAGGCACCGAGGCAGAATGATCCTATCTTCCTGGGGCTGTAAACAAGTCTCAGCCCCGTCTATGAGGTTGCTGAGCCCCTAGGTAGGGATTCAGGTTTCAACCCCACCTCTGTCTGGGTGCTGTGCTCCAGAGGATATGGTGGCTATTGTTGAGCCCTGCTTCTCTTCTCCCAAGAATGCACCAGTAATGATTCTGTGGATCTTTGGAGACAAAGGCTTCAGCACCCCTCCCCTCAGGGCACACCAGCAGTGTTGCTTTGCTGTTTTTTTCATAGTTTATGGGGGACCCAGGTTGTTCTGCTCTGTATACCCTCCCAGCCACAGTGCACTGCTTTTTTGAAACAGTGTGTAAAAAATTACATGAGTAATAAAACACTGGAAAGTATAAATAGAAATGTTGTTTAATAATTATGTTATTTGATATGAGTCACATTGTGTACTGACTAAACTTTTCTTAAAGTCACATTGTGTATCCAAACCATATAAATGCTTAGTAAATCATGATAGTATTGAAATAAATATTCAAGATTCTTCTTCCTACTCAAGAATAGATAGTGATTTACAATTTTCTTTGAAAACTCAAAAAAAAAAAAAACAAATAAAAAGGAAAATTTCTCATCTTTGCCATTTATTTCCCAATATCACTCTTGGTTTTCTCCTAGTTTTGTATTTATTTCTAAAATAGTTTTTTTCTTCATTTCTAACTATTTCTTGAGTTCTATAATCTCATTTTCTGAGTTCTGGTTCTTATTTATGTTGTTATTTTATATTTTCTTTTTTTTCTTTATTTTGGCTTATTTTGAAATAATAGATTACAATTTTCATCTGCTTTGTGGGCATGTCTTTCTGGCATACTTTTTTATTTAGGTTCTTATTCTGTTCTTTATGTCTCTCTCTCTCTGTCTCTCCCTCTGTCTCTCTCTCTCTCGCACATACTCACACAATGTTGTATGGATTCAACCACAATAATTTTCTTCTCGTCATTATAAAATGCTGTCACTTCTCTAAGCTTTTGGTATCAAGGGTGGGTTATTTAGCTTAATGTCTTTAGTGCTACTTATGTTGTTTTCAAAAAGTGATTAATAATATATGGCCATCTTTCTGGTATCTTCTGTTTCTGTTCTCCAATTTTTCCAACGCATTTTTATTTATAGTATTTTCTTTCTTGCTCTATTTGAGGATTTCTCTTCTCAGCAGGTTTTTACTCAGTGTCAGGTTTTGAATGGAAGGAAGTTTCAGATATTTAGTTTCAAGAATTCATAGGTCATAGACTGTTCACACCCCTTCAGTTTTTCTTTGGACCCCTTTACTTATCTGTAAACTGTAAACACTTCTAATCTCAGCTGCTATTCTCAAATTGGTTGGATGCTATTTCCAGTAACTGTAGGCTATTTTACGATTTTCCTGTTCTCATATCTGTTGGAAGTTCTATATTCTCCCTCTTCACAAATGTTGATATTTTATGCATCTAGCTACTGGTTGGTGGTTTGTTATCCCAAGTTGAATTTTGTAATTTGTGGGAGACACCTTGTTCTCTAGTTTTATTTGAGATATTGCCCATATTTCTTTTTCTTTTTTTAACCATCTTAGTTGTTCTGTTTTTATAAGTTATTTTGGCAAGTGATAAAAACCTGCTACTGCCATTGTTTTCCCAGAATTACCTCAACATTTTTATTTTTATATAAGATTTCATGATAAGGCAATTATATTTAGGTAAAAATTAGGTTTAAAAAATGGGGGGATGAAACAAACAACTGAAATCAGGATAAAGTTATCTTTGAAGAAAAAATGGTCTTAACAAATAAATAGTAATTTAATGAGTAGCACAGATTATGAGAATGTACACAACTTTGCCTAGTGTGTACAGCTCAACAAGTAATTCTTCCTTTAGGTGTTTAATCTTGTGTTCATTGCTCTTTATCTAAGACACATTCCATTGTGTTCTTAAAAGTATTATTTCAATTGATATATTAATTTTGTAGCCAATTTTGATTGTCTTGACAAGTATTTATTCTATATATGCACATTCTAAGTTTTAATGTAGTTATCTCAATTTTATAGCTATTATTTTCCAAGACATTGTCTCCATATTTTCAATGCACAATAATACAAATACAGATTAAAATATATGTTTATCATATAATTTTTAATAGAGAATTTTAATAAATATATTAAAGATATCTGTTCTTAGTCACTGTGTTGAAGTCTTGACTCTAGTCATGTAACTGTGTAATACAGATTTTTTTCATTCTGGGTACTATCCTTTAGGAGATTCTGGACTTTTAATCTAGCTGTCACGATTTTGTTATGTGAAAAATAGGAAAAATAGTATTTATTTTATCTAATCTTAAGAAAAAGCAATCAAAATTAACTTTCATTAGCATAAACACTATAGAGAGTTTGTGATAAAACTAAAGAGAAAAGGGATTTTTGGTCAAGATGGTGGCATGGTAGGACCACAAGCTTGCCTTGCCTCACGACTACAATGAAACCACAACTGAATGCTAAACAACCATTAAAAAAAAAAAAAAACAACACTGGAACCTAGCAAAAAAGATCTTCTGCACCTGGAAACATAAAGAGAGAACCACAGCAGGAAAGTAGGAGAGGTATGCTCACAATATAATTGGGTCCCATGCCCTCCTGGTGGGTGACCAACAAGCTGAAGATTTGTTAAGTCACAGAGGCCTTCCCACAGGAGTGAGAGCTCTATGCCCCATGTCAGGCTCCCCAGCTTGGGTCCTGGCATTGGGAAGAGAAGGAGACCCCAGGACATCTAGTTTTGAAAGTCAGGGGTGCTTGGCTCTGGAAGCCTCATGGGAGTGGGGAAATGGAGACTCCATTCACTTGAGAAGTGTACATGGAAACTCACATGCACCAGGTCCAAGGGCAGAGGCAGTGATTTTATAGGAACCTGGGCCAGACCTGCCTTCTGGATTTGGATGGTCTCATGGGGATGTTGGGGGTGGCTGTGGCTCACCCAGGAGACAAATGCTGGTGGTGGACATTCTAGGAATGTTCATCTACATGAGATGTCCTGGAGGCTGACATCTTGATTGTATCACTAGCACCAAGACCTAGCCCCACCCAATAGCCTGTATGGAAGCCTTAGGCAAAACAACATACAAGGTTGGGACATAGCCACAACCATCAGCAGACTTCCTAAACCACGAAGGCCTCTATACACAGCCCTATGCACCAGAGGTCCAGGACCAAGCTTTACCCAGCAGTGGGCAGGCATTGGCTCCTCCTGCCAGGAAAGCTGCATAAGCCTCTAGTTCAGCCTCATCCACCAGATTCAGATACTAGAAATAAGAAAACAATAATCCCAAAGCCTGTGGAAAAGAATTCACAAACACATAGAAAGGTAGATGATATGAGGCAGCAAAGGAATATCTCCCAGGCCAAGGCACAAGATAAAATCCCAGAAGAAATAAGTGATGAGGAGATAGGTCATTTAACTGAGGAATAGTTTAAAGTAATGACGGTGAAGATGTTCAGAGAACTCAAGAGGAATATAGAAGCTCATAGTGAAGTTTTAGCAGAGTTGGAAAATATAGAGAATACCCAGAGTTGAAGAATAAAATCAAAATCACTGAAATTAACAATACACTAGAAGGAACTAAGGGTAGACTAAATGAGGCAGATCAGTGAGCTAGAAGACAGATTAGTGGAAATCACTACTGCAGAACAGAAAAAAAAAAGAATAAAAAGAAATGAGGATAGTTTAAAAGAACTCTGGGACAACATGAAGCACTCTAATATTCAAATTATAGGAGTCCCAGAAAGAGACGAGAGAGAGTAAGGACCTGAGAACATTTTTGGAGAGAGAATAACCAAAAACTACCCCAACTTCAGAAAGGAAACAGTGACCCTATTCCTGGAAACACAGAGAGTACCACACAGAATCAGCCCAAAGAGGAACACACCAAGGCATATAGTCATCAAATTGACAACAATTAAGGATAAGGAGAAAATATTAAAATTAGCAAGAGAAAAGCAATGAATAACATACAAGGAAATTCCCATAAGGTTATCAGCTGATTTTTCAGCAGAAACTACAGTCCAGAAGAGAATGTCATGATATATTTAAAATGATGCAAGGAGGAAACTTACAACCAAGAATACTCTATCCAGCAGGGCTCTCGTTCAGACTTGATGGAGAAACCCAAAATTTCACAGATATAAAAAGCTAAAAGATTTCAGCACCACCAAACCAGCTTTACAACAAATGTTAAAGGATCTTCCCTAGTCATCAAACCATAAGAAAAGAAAATAAAAAGAAGAAAGAGAGGAAAAAAAAAAGATTGCTTTGACTGTTTGGGGTCTTTTATGGTTCCTTATAAATTTTGGAATGTTTGTTTTAGTTCGGTGTGGAATGTTGTGAGTATTTTCATGGGAGTTGCATTGCATCTGTGGATTGCTTTGGGTCGTGTGGCCATTTTGATAGTGTTGATTCTTCCAATCCAAGAGCACAAGAAATCCTTCAATTTCTTTGCATCATTTTGGTTTCAGAGTATAAGTAACCTTCTTGGTTAGGTTTATTTCTAGGTATTTTGTTGTTTTTGATGTATGGAAAAGTTTCTGCCAGTTATAAAATTCTGGTTTTTGAAGTGGAAAAAAAAAAGTGATTAAGGGCCACAAATGGCAAAATATCCTTCTTTTTATGGGTGAGTAGTATTCCATTATATATATTGCATCTCCATTATCTATTCAACTATTGATGTGCACTTAGGATGCTTCCATATCTTGGAAGTTATAAATAATTTTGTTCTTAATAGCAGGGTTTATGTATCTTTTTGAGTTAATTCTTATTTTGTGGTGGCTTTATTCCTTTGATAAATATGTAAATTTTAAAAGCTAAAGCTCTAAATGTTCTTAGAAACAATGAACAGTACATATATGTAAATTAAAAATATATGTGCAGTTAAAAAGAGGAAATGAACTATCAAACCATGGAAGAAACTTAAAAGACATATTACTAAATGAAAGAAACCAGTCTGAAAAGGCTACAAACTATGATTCCAACCAAATGACATTCTGGAAAAGGCATAGCTACAGAAACAATAAAAAGATCGTGGTTTCCAGGGGCTTGGGGAGAAGGAAGGAGGGAGGAATGAATAGATGGAGCACAAGGGATTTTTAGGACAATGAAATTATTCTGTATGATACCATAGTGGTGACTACATGTCATTTATGCATTTGTCAAAGTCCATAGAATGTACAACATCAAGAGTGAACCCTAACATAAACTATGGACTTTGGTTGATAATACTGCACCCATGTTGGTTCATTGATTGTACCAAGTATGCCACACTGATGAGGGATGTTGAGGGTAAGGGAGTATATATGTGTGGGTGGGGAGGAATATGTGGGAACTCTGTATTTTCTGCTCAATTCTGTTGTGAACCTGAAACTGCTGTAAAAGAATAAAGTCTATTAAAAATAGTTTAAAAAAAAAGTAAAGAGAAAAGACTGAGTGATAATTTAATCAATTAGAAGAGGTCCAGGCTACTTTTTACAAGATGTTTTACTTTGATTAGACTCACCACTTCTTCTTTTGAGCCAGGATTTCATGGCTAAAATTGCAAGCATTTTTATAACTCCTAGATTCTTTGCTATAATAATATAACTAGTTTGCATCTTTTTCACTAAAAATTTAGTTTTCAATAAGTTGCTTTGATTTTTCGTGGTTTGTTCAATTATGTGATTTGATTTTACTTCCCAAGGAGAAAATAATATTTACTGAGATTCCATTTATGCTTAGAACTTGTGCGTTTACAGAAGGAGATCTTCACCAAGCATCACAATCCTGGACACAGATCAATTTTTCAGAGACCCTGAGAAGTTCTTCCTTATGTTTTTTCATCCCTTCAACTCCTTTAAACCTCTCTCACCCCATATTGGCTGATTTCTAAAAGTCAGAATACAAATGGTCTTATAAAAGTGAGTTCATTAACTTAAATTCACATTCAGTATCATATCAATAGGCCTTCCTGATTGTGGCCTAATTAATTGCAAGTGCCATAGTATCAGCTTAGAAAGAATAGGATCTGGAATTAGATCTTACCACTAGGCAGTGGTAGGTATTTGGGATCAGATCCAGCCTTAAGTATTGGAGGGAATTCGTATCTGGCAGTTAATTACCATATCTGATTGGCATGGCAACAGGCGGTCATTTACACAATTAGTTAACATGAGAGAATCAAATGGTAAGAAACAGTATGCTCCCTGAAGTAGGTCAGAGTACAAATCCATTGAATCAAAGAGAAGATGTCATTCAGGACACAGCCAAGAGGACTTAATTTAGCATCAGGAAATAGATCACCTGATAACAAAACAGCTTGAGATTTGAGGAAGATTACCAAGATTACCTAGATTCAAGCACAGGGAACAAGTTAGGCATTCAGCTACCAAATCTGGAGCAAAGTGGAAATGGGTCTTGAGAATAATGCAGAAGCCCAAATGGAAGATGCATTATAGAGCACGTAAACTCAAATGTCTACATTGACTAGGCAAACAGTACAAGTATGTAAATCGGGCCAAATCTATGATGCTAGATTAAAGGGGCCTGTGATGAATTAGAAACTGAATGTTTCAAAAGAAGATATTTAAATTCAAAAAATTAAAACAATGTTTTCCCTACCAACAAATATGTCTGCTGGCCACATTCAGCTTGCTGGCCATCAGTTCATGGATACTGATTAATATCAGAGGTATTCCTTAAAGAATAGAAGGAATGAGATAGGAATAAAAAGAGAACACAGGAGTGAGCACTGGATAGTCAAAAGGGCAGAACAAGAAGCTGAAACCATAAGACAGGTTTCATCTACTTCACAAATTTTGCCTTAGTCCAATCTTAGTCTTAAGGGTCTTAGTCTAGGTAATGAAAAAAATATACACGGAAGAAATGACTGCTTTAAAAAGCAGCTTATCAGCAAGTATAGATTAATTAGTGCTACAGGGATGCTGAATATATTTCTGATCAGGTTCATATGAGGTTAATCTAGAAAAATATGAATGGGGAAAATTTGAGGCCAGTTTTGAAATAAATAATGAGAAGACTGAAAGAAATGTTGAGAAAGCATAGGTAGTAAAAGAAATCACTTATTCAAAGATACAGAAAAAGAAACATCATGTAGTGGGAAAAACCCTTAAACTGGGAGTCAGAAGGGCCTGGGCTCTAGTCTTGGTTTTGCTACCAAACACTCTATGTGGTCTTAGGTAAGTCAATGTCCCTCTCTGTCTCCATTCCCCATCTGGAGTTCAACCAAACCATGCATCATAAGTGCAAATTTCTACAAGGGCCAAGTAGCTAAATGAATGAGTTATCTAACTAAAACATGTATGCCTCATTTAAACAGACAGAAATAACAACTTCAACTGTTTGTGAATAAGTGAAAATGCAGATTCAACATTCTAATTTTTCTAGAGAATCTAACAGTTCTGATTTTGATGTGAAATCTTTCAATTTTTTATTGTTGACAAAGGATTTACAGTAAAACAACATGAAGGCCAAATAAAATATTTACATAGGCCATATTCTACCTGTGGGATACTAGTTTGCAATCTCTGGACTAGATGGACTCCAAGATTCTTTCCAGCTATTTTTGTTTGTGATTTTATGACACTAAAAATCAGATACAGTAAAATGGAAGAAGAAACTAAGTTCTTAGATTATACCTTATAGTAGAATGGCTAAAAGTATGAAAGTTAGACACAGTCTAGCTTTGCTTAAGAAGTGTGTGACCTTGAACAAATTACATAACTTTTTCTGCACTTCAGTTTTATCTTCTGTAAAATAAGAATAATATCAGTAATTACATCATATTGTTATAAGGATTAACCAAGATGTTACAAGTAAATCACCTGAAACAGTACCTGGCTCATAGTAAGTACTTAGTGGTTAGCTATTACTAGCATGAAAATGGTGTTTGTGATAAACTACTTTGCCAAGTGAATGTAGGATGAATTAAATTCAGGGAGTTGAACTAGGAGGATTACCAATGAGATAAGTATAAATAAGTAGCTATAAAAAGGGAAGGAAAATGCCAAATATGAGAGACCTTATGAGGACAATTGTTAGGAATTAATGATAGATTGAATATAGAGATGTTATATAATGTTTTGCATATAATTTTAAAATTCTAAACAGTTTCACTTTTCATAGCTGATGCCTTTCTTGTTATTTGATGGAATTTTTTCTTATGTTTTTTCCAGTTATATTATGTAGAATTATTACAGTTTGACTGCATATACACATTATATTGCGTGTAAATACATATAAACAGTATACTGCACATTTTTCAGTTTTTACATCTGTACTAATTATTGTTTCTAAGAACAGATTAGATATTTAACTTTTTAAATTTACATAGTTATAAAAGGAATAAAGCCAACTACAAAATAAGAAATAACAGAATGTGGTAATCCAACCATAAAGGACAGTCAAATGTGCTTACACATATTAAAGAAACCAAAATAATAATTAATTCATTTGTGTACTTATTATTATTATTATTATTATTATTATTATTATTTAGATTATTCATATAAATGATGTCATATGGAATTTTTCTTTCTCTTTCTGGCCTGCTTAACTTCTTATGACAGTCTTCAGGTCCATACATAGTGCTGAAAGTGGCATTTTATTCTTTTTTATGGCTGAGTAGGGTTCCACTGTATATACATACCACATCTTCTTTATCCAGTCATCTGTTGAGGGACATTTGGGTTGTTTCCACTTCTTGGCTGTTGTAAATAGTGCTGCTATGAACATTGGGGTGTATGTGTCTTTTTGAATTTTATTTTTCTCTGGATATATACCCAGGAGTGGGATTACTTGATCACTTGGTAAGTCTAGTTTCAGTTTTTTTTAAGGAAACTCCGTACTGTCCTCCACAGTGGCTGCACCAATCTACAGTCTCACCAACAGTGCAGGAGGGTTCCCCTTTCTCTACACTCTCTCCAGCATCTATCATTTGTAGACATTTCAATGATGATCATTCTGGCTGGTGTGAGGTGATACCTCATTGTAGTTTTGATCTGCATTTCTCTGATGATTAACGATGCTGAGAATTTTTTCATGTGCCTATTGGAATTTGTATGTCTTCATTGGAGAATTGCTTGTTTAGGTCTTCTGCCCATTTTTGGATTGGGTTGCTTGTTTCTTTGATATTAAGGTGTATGATCTGCTTGTATATTTTGGAAATTAGTCCCTTCTCAGTCACATTATTTGCAAATATTTTCTCCCATTCTGTAAGTTATCTTTTCATTTTGTTGATGGTATCCTCAGCTGTGCAAAAGCTTTTACATTTAATTAGATCCCATTTGTTTATTTTTGCTTTTAATTCCTATACTCCAGTAGCTGGTTCAAAAAATATATTGCTGTAATATATGTCTGTGAGTGCTCTGCCTATGATTTCCTCTAGGAGTTTTATATTACCTGGTATTACATTAAGGTCTATAACCCATTTTGAGTTTATTTTTGTACATGGTGTTAGAGAATGTTCTAATTTCAGTCTTTTACAGGTAGCTGTTCAGTTTTCACAGCATCACTTATTGAAGACACTGTCTTTCCTCCATTGTTTATTCTTACCTCCTTTGTCATAAATTAATTGACCATACGTGCGTGGGTTTATTTCTGGATTTTCTATTCAGTCCATTGATGTATGTGTCTGTTTTTGTGCTGGTACCATACTGTTTTGATTACTGTAGATTTGTAGTATGGCCTGAATTCAGGGAGCATGATTCCCCCAGCTTAATTCTTCCTTTTCAAGATTGTTTTGGCTATTTGGGGACTTTTGTGTTTCCATAAAAATTTTAACATTTTTTTGTTCCAGCTCTGTGAAGAATGTTGCTGGTAACTTGATAGAGATTGCATTGAATCTGTAAATTGCCTTGGGCAGTCTGGTCATTTTGACAACATTGATTCTTTCAATCCATGAACACGGTATATCTTTCCATTTGTTTATGTCATCTTCAATTTCCTTCCTTCAATTTCCTTATAGTTTTCAGCATATAGGTCTTTTGCCTCCTTGGGTAGGTTTATTCCAGGGTATTTTATTCTTTTTGGCATGATGGTAAATGGAATCATTTCCTTAATTTCCCTTTCTGCTATTTCATTGTTAAGTGTATAGAAGTGCAACTGATTTCTGTATATTAATTTTGTATCCTGCAACTTAACCATATTCATTGATGAGTTCTAGTAGTTTTCTGGTTGCTTCTTTAGAGTTTTCTATGTATAGTATCATGTGATCTTCAGACAGTGACAGTTTGAATTCTTCATTCCCAATTTGGATTCCTTTTATTTCTTTTTCTCCTCTGATTGCTATGGCTAAGACTTCCAAAACTATGTTGAATAAAAGTGGTGAGAGGGGCATCTTTGTCTTGTTCCTTATCTTAGAGGGAATGTTTTCAGCTTTTCCTCACTAAGTATGATGTTACCTCTAGGTTTGTCATATATGGCCTTTATTATGTTGAGATATGTTCTATCTATGCCCACTTTCTGGAGAGTTTTGATCATAAATTGATGTTGAATTTTATCAAAAGCTTTTTCTATGTCTGTTTAGAGTATCATATGGTTTTTATTCTTCAAGTTGTTTAAGTGGTGTATCACATTGATTGATTTGCATATATTAGAAAATCCCTGCATCCCTGGGATAAATCTGACTTGATCATGGTGTATGATCCTTTTAATGCATTGTTGGAGTCAATTTGCTAGTATTTTGTTGAGGATTTTTGCATGTATATTCATAAGGGATATTGACCTACAATTTTCTTTTTTGTGAAGTCCTTACCTGATTTTGGTATGAGGGTGATTATGGCCTCATAGAATGAGTTTGGAAGTGTTCCTTCCTCTGCTTTTATTTGGAATAGTTTCAGAACGATAGGTGTTAACTCTTCTCTAAATGTTTGGTAGAATTCACCATGAAGCCTTCTGGTCCTGGACTTTTGTTTTTTGGGAAGTTTTTAATTACTGATTCAATTTCAGTACTGATATTTGGTCTATTCATATTGTCTATTTCTTCCTGGTTTAGGCTTGGCAGATTGTTCCTTTCTAAGAAATTGTCCATTTCTTCTGTGTTGTCATTTTTGTTGGCGTATAGCTGCTCATAGTATCCTCTTATAATTCTTTGTATTTCTGTGATGATGTTTGTAACTTCTCCTTTTTCATTTCTAATTTTGTTAATTTGGGCCCTCTCCTTATTTTTCTTGATGAATCTGACTGAAGGCTTCTCAATTTTGTTTATCTTTTCAAAGAACAAGCTTTTTGTTTCATTGATCTTTTCTATTGATTTTTTACTCTCTGTTTCATTTATTTCTGCTCTAATCTTTATGATTTCTTTTCTTCTACTAACTTTGTGGTATGTTTGTTCTTCTTTCTCCAGCTGCTTGAGGTGTAAGTTTAGGTTGTTCACTTGTGATTTTTCTTGCTTCCTGAGGTATGCTTATGTCACTATAAATTCCGCTCTGTGAACTACTTTTTCTGCATCCTAGAGGTTTTGGATTGTTGTGTTTTTGTTTTCATTTGTCTCAAAGTATTTTTTTAATTTCCTCTTTGGCTTCTTCCATGATCCACTGGTTGTGTAGTAGCATATTGTTTAGCCTCCACGTGTTTGCAGTTTGGTATGATTTCAATTTTCTTAAATTTGCTGAGGCAAGCTTTATGGGCCAGCATGTGGTCTTTTCTGAAGAATGTGTATTCTATTGTTTTTGAGTGGAATGCTCTATAAATATCATAGGCCCATCTGGTCTAATGAGTTATTTAGGGCTTGTACTTCCTCATTGATTTTCTCTCTTAATGATTTGTCCATTGGTGTAAGTGGGTGTTAAGGTCCTCCACTATTATTGTGGTATTGTCAATTTCTCCTTTTATGTCTGTTAACAATTGCTGTATATATTGAGGTGCTTCTTCGTTGGGTGCATATATATTTATAATTGTTATATTCTCTTCTTGGATTGATTCCTTAAGCATTATGTAGTGCCCTTCTTTGTCTCTTGTAACAGTCTTTATTTTAAATTCTATTTTGTCTGATATAAGTATTGCTACTTCAGCTTTCTTCTGGTTTCCATTTGCATGGAATATCATTTTCCATCCCCTTACTTTCAACCTGCATGTGTCTCTAGCTCTGAATTGGGTCTCTTGTAGACAGCATATATATGGGTCTCATTTTTGTATCCATTCAGCCAGTTAATGTCTTTTGGTTGGAATGTTTAATCTATTTATATTTAAGGTAATTATTGACAGGGGTGTTCTTACTGCCACTTTGTTAATTGTTTTGAGTTTGTTTTTGTAGGTCTTTTTTCTCTCTCTCTCTCTTTCTTCTTTTTGTTCTCTTTTCTTGTGCTTTGACCACTAGATAAGGTCCTTTAACTTTTCTTATAAAGCTGGCTTGGAGGTGCTGAATTCTTTCAGCTTTTGTTTATCTGTGACACTTGATTTCTCCGTCACATCTAAGTGATAGCCTTGCTGGATAAAGTATTCTTGGATGTAGTTTTTTCACTATTAGCACTTTAAATATATTGTGCCACTCCCTTTTGGCCTGAAGGGTTTCTGCTGAAAAATCAGCTGATAACCTTATGGGAGTTCCCTTGTATGTTATTTGTTGCTTTTGTCTTGCTGATTTTAATATTCCCTGTTTATCCTTAATTTTTGTGAATTTGGTTAGTATGTGCCTTGATGTATTCCCCTTTGGGTTGATCCTGTGTGGGACTCTCTGAACTTCCTGGACTTGAGTGAGTGTCTCCTTTCCCAAGTTAGGGAAGTTTTCAGTTAGTATCTTTTCAAAAATTTTCTCAGGTCCTTTCTCCTTTTCTTTGTTTTCTGGGACCCCTATAATGAAAATATTAGTGTGCTTCATATTTCCCAGAGTTCTCTTAAATTATCCACATTTGTTTTCACTCTTTTTTTTTTTTCTGTTCCACAATGGTGGTTTCCACTATTTTGTCTTCTAGCTTACTATTTCATTCTCCTTCCTCACTTATCCTTTTCTTGGTTCCTTCTAGTATGTTATTCATTTCAATAATTTTGTTCTTCAACTCTGTTTGGGTATTCTTTATATCTTCCAGCTCTTTGCTAAAAACTTGACTCTGTGCATCTAGAATTTTCTTGAGTTCTCTGAACATCTTCACCATCATCATTTTAAACTCTTTCTCAGATAAATTGCCTATCTCCTCATCACTTATTTCTTCTTCTGTGATTTTACCTTCTGTCTTGTCCTGGAGGGTATTCCTTTGCCACCTCATTTTGTCTGTCTTTCTCTTTGTGTTTTTAGATGGGCTATGATTCTTGAATTTGGAGAAGTGGCCCTCTGTGGGAGATGTCCTATGCACCCCAGCAGTACACTCCTCTCTTGTCACCCAAGGGACAGGGTTGAGCTTGTCCCAGTGTAGAGTCTGGCCTGTGTTGGTGGATTCCTTCCACAGGCTTGGGGCTATTGTTTTCTTATTTCTGGTATCTGCCCCTTGGTGGATGAGGCTGGGCTACAGGTTTATGTTAGTTTTCTGGCAGGAGGGACTTGTGTCTGACCACTGCTGGGTGAAGCTTGGCTGCACCTCTGGTTAGTAGAGCCCTGACTAGATGTGTTTGCAGCTCAGAAAGTGTGCTGATGAGTGAGGCTGTGTTTTCACCCAGTATGTTGTTTGGCCTGAGGGTTCCCAGCCCTTAAGCCTACAGGCCTTTTGGTGGTCCTGAGTCTTGGCCTGATTAATCCAAGCAAGATGTCAGTCTTCAGGAAAGATGAACACTCTCAGAATGTCTGTCACCAGCTTCTATGTCCCCTGGGTGAGCAGCAGCAGTCCCCTAACTCCTCAGGAGAACTTCCTAAACCAGTAGACTGGTCTGGCCCAGGTTCCTATGCAATCACTGTCTCTGCCCCTGGAGCTGGTATACTCAAGATCTTGTCCGTGCCTCCCAAGAGAGTTAAGTCTCTGTCTCTCCCAGTCCTGTGAGGCTCCTGAAGTTAAGCCCCACTGGCTTTCAAAACCAGATGACCATTGGGTCTGCTCCTCCCACTGCCAGAACACTGGTCTGGAGAGCCTGACATGGGGCTCAGAACTTTCCCCTCATGGGAGCGCCTCTGTGCCTTAATTGTTCTTCATCTTGTGGGTTGCCCACCCAGAGGGTATGGGGCCTGACTATATCATGAGCACACCCCTCCTACCTTCCTGTTTTGGTTATGTCTCAATGTTTCCATTTGAAGCAGATCCTTTTTGCTAGACTTCAGTCTTTTTTCTCAATTGCTGTTCAGAAGTTGGTCGTGGTTTTGTTGTAGTTGTGAAGAGAGTCGAGTTCATGGTCCTATTGCTCCACCATTTGGAGTCAATCTCTGATGGAATTTAATTATCTTGAAATTCTAGTCTCTTTTTTGTGTCTGATACATCTTTGCCTAATGAAAAAGTGCTTCTGGTATACAATGTCTTGTTAAAAAGTCCATTTTTTGTGAAAATAAAAATAAAATAAAACACCAGGATTAGGTCTGGTTATCATATTCTTATTATAAATTAGTCTTCATTTGTGGTTGTTAAATTTCAGGTGATTTTTAATGAATTAAAATTGTTTTATTTAGAATACTAAACATAAATGCAAGATAAAAATGTTAAATTTCATAACTGATGTAATAGATGTTATACTATCTGCAAGATGTTTCTATGTCTTTTCAATATTCAATAGAACTTCACTACCCACAACCCTACTCCATCTTCTTATTGATATAGATATTCTCCCTGCCCTTGGACCTTTTCTCCATGGGGAATAGATCTTCTGTCTACTCAAATACATGTCCCTGGCCTTCTCTTCTTTGCCAATTGCTCTTGTGGATCAGTTCTCCTGATTTATCTCTCTTAATGTTCTTTCCTTCCTCAGCTCATTTTTTGCACCTAAGTCCCTTAACTGCTGCCATGTATCAACTTGAACCTGTAACCTATAGAAGACAATTTTTATTTAAACTCAAGCTGACTATTAACACAAAAGCCAATGTACAAGAATAAGTGAGAATATATGATTTTGGAAACAGAGGTATTATGAAAAGGCAAGGAAGGAGGAAGAGAGCAAGGAAGCTATATTTAGCAAAAAAGAAAGATACTGAAGACAGAAGAACCCAAAGATTGAGATTTGAGAAGGATAAATAGAATTAGAAGGAAAGGGGGGTTATTGCTGACAAGAGAGCAATAGTAATTTATTGTCTCTTTTATGTATCTTGCTATATAATTTGTAAAGATGTTAAATTGAATGTTCCCTGAGAGGAAGAACTCTGTATTAGTTATCTTTGTGTCCTTAGAGTTCTTAGCAGTTTATAATGCAAAAAAATAAATGTATAATGAACATTTGGCAAATAAACAAAAAATTTAATATTTCTGCTGTCACATTTCTCCCTGTTACAAAACACCCAGAAGATGGAGATTTAGCCCAATTCCCTTTTAGTTTATTTTATGATAATTATTAACCTTTATTGAGTGCTTATTAGGTATCAAGCATGGGGTAAACACTTCACAATTATTATCTCATTTAATCTTACAATAGTTCTATGAGTTAGGGAACATTATTATTCCTGAGTTTAGAGAGATTAATTGACTTGCCCAAGGTCACACAACTAAATAAGTGATGAAATTATCAACCCATTTTGATCTGACTCCATAGCATTTACTCTTTGGTTTTCACTTGTTAAACTCTGTCCCTGAATATTCCTATTAGACTTTAGACCAAAAAAAAAAAAGGCACAAATATTTCCATAAAACTTTCTTTTTTCATCATAGACCTAAATATTACTAGTGATTCTCTAAAAATATATTAAGATTTTCACAATAAAACATCCTTTGTTCATTGGTTTTAATATAAACTCTTTATAATCAGTTATTCAAAGCAAAATCAAATTAAGAAGACATCAGAATATCCTGTTTGGGATGTGCTGGAGACACAGAAAGGGCAAAAAAGGAGAAAAAAGATGACAATAAAATGAAAAAATGAAAAAAAAGTAGAAAAGTTTTCTGAAATAATGAGGGGATTAGGTAGTCAGGAAGGGGATTAGTAAGAGAATGGTGAAAGGACAGGTGACTGACAAGTAAGCTAAATTACCACCAGATGTTAATTTTTCATTTATCATACAAGTGTAAGTGGGATGTGTCACTTGGCTTCTTTTGGCTGTATCATCTTACACAATGTACACATAGTTCTTTCTGAAAAGTACTCAGTATCAATGTTTCTCAATCTTATTTAGGTCATAACCCCTTTGAAAGTCTGAAGAAAGCTGTAGACCCTCTGTTCAAATGCACATATACTCCAAATGTTGTGTACAATTTTCAAAGACTTCCCAGATCCTCTGAATCCCATCTGTAGATCTTAGGCTAAGAATCTGTAACTTTACTAGTGTTATGATTCCCACTCCAGATGGCTAACAAGATAAAGGGAGCTAATTGAAGGAGTATGAGAGAGAAAAGATAGTAGTTTCACAGCTCAAACCACAGAAATGCCATTATACATAACGTACTTCTTAAAATTATTCCCCAGGGTCTAAAATGCCTAGTGGCAAAGGACCTCTAAAGATAAAACTGTTGATTGTTGTCTACTGATGCAATCAGAATTAGGGATCTACTCATTAAAAGGATATTGTACAGTATTAGCAGCAGTTATATGTTGATAAATGTTTAACAACTAGCTCTCAGTGAGATAGGGATTGCAGAGTGAGACGGAAGCTCTAATTCATAGTATTTGCTGATTTCCATAGTATAAATAATCCAACCAAAGCCAATTTTAAGCTACCAGTGAGCAGTCAACCAAACACAGAAGCACATACTTATTTATTTCCAACATACAGATAGATATAAATGACCTAAAGACATAGTAAAATGTAGTAAAATAAAGAGGAAGTTATGAATTTTGAGTATTAATTCACTTTGCTTTTAATATTATTTAATTACAAGTTTATAATTTATTTTTAAATAATGGTTGTGTTTAACAACCCTGACACTCATATTTTTAAAACATTTTTTATTTTGAAATAATTTTGGATTTACCGAAAAGTTGCAAAGATAGTACAAAGAAGTCCCATTTCCCCTTTTATTAACAGTTTCCAGTAATGTAAAATGGAGTATTTGTCAAAACTAAGAAACCAACTTTGGTACATTACTATTAACTGTACTTCAGACTTCATTTGGACTTCCTCAGGTTTTCCAGTAATGTCTTTTTTTTTTTTCTTTTCCAGGATACAGTCCTATATATCACATTGCATTTAACAATTATGCGTTTTTAGTCTCCTTTGGCCTGTGAAAATTTCCCAGTCTTTCTTTGTTTCTTTTGACCTTAAGAGTTTTGAAGAGTACTGGTCAGATATTTTGTAAAATGTAGCTCAATTTGGGTTTGTCTGATATTTTCCTCAGGCCTAGACAGATGTTATGGGGTTTGGAGAAAAATACCACAGAGATGAAGTGCCTCTTCATATTATATCTTATAACAGGGATATATTAATACCAACATGTCATCGTTGGTGATGTTGATCTTGATCACTTGCTTAAGGTGTTATCTGAGGTTCCTCCACTGTACAGTTATTACCAACTCAGGCTGCTATAACAAAATACTATAGACTAAGTGGCTTAAACAACAGACATTTATTTATCAGAATTCTGGAGGTTGGAAATTCTAAGACCAGGGTGCTGGGAGTTTCAGTTCTTGATGAAGGCCCACTTCCTGACTTGTAGATGGCCATCTTCTTGCTGTGTGCTGACATAAACTCTTCTTTGTGTATACACTGAGAGTGGGATCTCTGTTTTATTCTTCTTATAGCAGCACTAATCCTATCATGAGGGTCTAACCCTTTGACCTAATAGTCTGAATCTATTACTTCTTAAAAACCCCACCTCCAAATACCATGACATTGATGGATAAGGCTTCAATATATAAAATTTGAGTCAGACACAAACATTCACCCCATAACCCATATTTATTCTGTTTTTGGAGAGAGTCACTAAGTTCAGCTTATACCCAAGGGTGGGAGTAAGCTCTATATCCTTGAGAAGGGAAGGTATCTATATATATCACTTGGAATTCTTCTGTAGGGAAGAAGTGTCTCTGCTTCTCCATTATATTTATTTATTTAACTATTTATTTATTACTAGTAACTCATGGATATTTATTTTATGCTTTGGGTTATAATCTAATGCTATAATATCTATTTTGTTGTCCAAATTGTTTCAGATTTGGCCATTCTGAGTCTTTCATACTGGCTCTTATGTTGTTTTGACATTCCTTATTTTGTTTCTTGAGCACTTCTTTACTTTCTGGCACTATAAGATGCTCTAGGCTCATTGTGATGGTTAATTTGTGTGTCAACTTGACAGTGCAACAGGGTGCCCAGATATTTGATCAAACATTATTCTGGGTGTGTCTGTTAGGGTGTTTTGGTATGAGATTATTATTTGTATCAATAGACTACAATTACTTATAAAATATATTGCCCTCCCATATGTGTGTGGCCATCATCCAATCAGTTGAAGCCCTTACTAAATAAGACAAAAAGGCTGAGTAAGAGGGAACTCCTCGTACCTGACTGTCTTGTGTTGGAACATTGGTCTATTCCTACCTTCAGACTCAAGCTAAAACATCAGCTCTTCTTGGGTCTCAAGCTGCTGGCTTTCAGACTGGAACTTACATCACCAACTATCCTGCTTTTCAGGCCTTCAGAGTGGAACTGGAACTACACCATCAGCACACCTGGGTCTCCAGCTTGATGACTGTAGGTCTTGGGACTTCTTAGCTTCCATGATTGCATGAATCACTTCCTTATAATAAACCTCTATCTCTCTCTCCTCTCTCTCCACACACACACACACACACACACACACACACACACACACACACACACACACACACACATACACACACACACACACACACATACACACACACATACACACTAACTGTTCTGTTTCTCTGGAGAATCCTTATGATATACTTATATTTTTCCTGCCACATCCCTAGGATCCACCATTTCTCTAAGAAATCCTGGTTCCTGTAATTGGAGAATGACATTTAGAAATAAAGATCCGGGTATTGCTCCACTATTTTATCTGTACAAAATGCATAGTTTAGTTAAGCATTCCAAAAATTTTTGACGTATAAATTACCTCATTTTTTTGCAGCTTTTCAGTGCTGAAAAATATATTGCTGTAAATTAGTTAATAAACCTGTAAATTAACCTGTAGTTTCCAAATTTTGTGTAAAGTTGTAATAATGATTATTTCAGTTTTAAAAAATAAAACTTCCTGAGATTTTTCTTTTGTGACCTAAAGTGTTTACCTATGACCTGTTCCCTGGAGGAATCAGAAATGATATCCTGAAAGTTTAAGCCTATGGAAACTTTGATCACTGTGTGGACTGACACCTTGAAAAGAAATAGAAACAATCTTAAAAAGGTAGTGAAAATAAAAGATGTTCTTATTTAATTTCCATAGATCATAATTGATCTTATGGTGATTTCAATACATATATTGCTTTGTTAAATTAGTTTATCAAAGTATGAAGCATGAGGTAGATAGTAATAAAGGTACATGCAATAGCATGAATCCCAAAGCATCTCTCCTATTATATGAAGAAACATATGGCCCTAAATTTTATAGTTTTCTATTTATAGCAGAAGAAAAAAGTAGTGTTATAGATTATAAGAGGTGAAACTTTGAAGAGCATATAGTCCAGCCTTTACATTTCTCTGATGGAGAAACTGGAGTCAGGAACGAGGAAGTGAAATTTTAAATGTCTGAAATAAGACTAATAATTTTCCACAATATTCTCCTTATTCCTTATTATCAATCTCAGTAAATGGAATCACAGTTCACCTAGTCTTTCACTCTAGATATCTTACAGTTATTCTCACAATATATCAAATAATGGCAGCTCAACCCAAATCTGGGCCCTCTCTATCTAAGCTTTAAATTGAAACTTCACCATATTTATCTAGAACTATTCAACAAATTCCAAATTAGTCTTCATAATGGACTCTGGTCCATTCTCTATTCAGTCTACATTTTTAAAATACACTCTCTATGCAGTTTAAAACAGCTTTATTTGTAAAATATTTTTATCACACCATTCCTTTTTAAAAATATTTTATTTCATGTATGTAGGGTTTTTTGTTTTTGGGGTGATACATAATTAGGTTTATTTATTTGTTAAGTTACTTTTTAACAGAGGTTCCGGGGATTGAACCCAAGAGCTCATGCATGCTAAGCATGTACTGTAACCACTAAGCTATATCCTCCCCTCCTTTATCACATTATTCTTTCTAACAAAAGACTTAATCAACTTCCTATTATATACAAGGTGGACTCCAAATTCTTTATAAAGACAAACAGTCCAGGTCAAACTACTCCTTTATCTTTAATTTTTGCCACACTGCACAGAGGGAGTTGACTTTTAATAGTATATTACAATTCTGCCAAATAACATATAAAGTATGGGAATTCACATAAGATCACTGATTAGAAATGAAGATGAGGGGCAAGATATTTTGAAGATTAACATGATTTACACTTTCTAGAGCAAATTTTAATTTTTCAAAAAAAGCCATTGTAATTTTTAATTGTCATGATCTTGTTTCTAAGGTGGTGATAATAGTGGTGATGGTGATGTCAGAGGTGAATTCTAGATCTAATCTGAGAGGTGCTAGTAAAGAATCTAGGTGAATCCAAAGTCAATTATTATAATTCTCTGTGCTGTCAGGACATCCCACAGATATATCTAAACTGCATATAAATTCTTTCTGAACCCAAGGGCAGTAGCTAAATCCATGTTATCTTGCTGATGGTCTACTTAGACTTTTGAATATTAGCCTCCTGAATCCCTTTTTTCTCTACTCAGCTGGCCTGTTGGGAATTACCATTATCTTACAGCAGATAATCTCATATTCACCATTCTCAGACTTTAGTATGCATAGCAATTACTTGGGTATGCATTAGAATTGCAGATTACTGTATTTTATGATCTGAGATTTTGATTCATTGTGTTTGGGGTAAAGCCAAGCACTTTTAATTTTTAACAAGCTCTCTTGTTGATTCTGATGCCAGTGGTCAGGAGACCATACTTTGAGAAACATTGTAACTTACAATTATGGTTTGCCACGGAAATGTGTACTATTGTCAATTGTTATATTATTTGAATGCTACTTCACTTCTGAATTGAACTTCACAGAAATCTAAAGGGCTGGATCTTTATTCCCTGCCTGTCATACCTGATGGCTTCTACTTGTGAGGTATGCTGAGTCCTCAATGACTAGTTTCTGCATGAAGTAGTAAACTAAAGATGTACAGGACCAGGCTCAGATCCTAAAAGAAGGATGGCTTGAAGTTGAAATCACACTTTCCAAGGGTGCATAATGAATGAACTTGATTTGAGTGTGATCTGATGGGTGGTGCAAGGTAGCAGTAGTTTCAGAGTAGAGATAACATTTGTGTTTGAGCATGAGATGGCAACCTTAGGATTTTTGATCAGCTGTGCAGATTGGAGGAGACTCCCAGGCAATAGCTGAGGGTATAAAGAAAAAGGTCTAGCTTTTGGAAAGAAAAAAATGTCAAGAACTGGTAGGTATTCAAGGCCAAGGGAAATGCTCAAATGACAATGGGGAAGCTGGAAAACATTCAGCATAATAGAGATTTGTTGGTTTTGGTTGTCCAGTATAAACTTCCTTTTCCTAGTTAGTATTTTAATTTCATTATGAGGAGTTACCTCTTCTCTACTGCATCTGTCTGTAATCAGGTCCCACTTCCTCCCCTAAACACGAGATGAACAAGTGATCTTAATGAGGCCAACTAAATACTATTTTCTTGGAATTTAAAACTTGAAGAGAGTTGCAAAAAGACTGAAACAAGTTTGAGCATATTCTATTCCAGCAGAGAGTCTAGTGCATACTCTTTTTCTACAAGAGCATTCTTATTTCTATAGTTACATCTTCTTAGCTCTCCAAGAGCTGCCTTGGTTCTTGCCAATTTCTAAACCTGGTTCTTCTCCCTTCCAGTCATTTCTATGAAGAAACAATATATTTTCAATTAACTTTACTTTGCTTAAGTTAGCCAGATTTACTTTTTGTTGCTTGTAAACAAAGAATGCCAACTAATATATTCAGGAAGATAAGACAAAAACCACATCAGAAGGACTGGAAAACTATGATATGAGCTTGGGAGAAGAGGATTCTCTGAAGGGAGAGCAGAATTTGGGGAGACTTATTGGGCCCAGAATCTGGCTCAGTTGTAGGACTGAGATTAAAAGAATCAGTTCCAGATCCTACCTGTCAGTGATAATGTGTTACTAATGTATTGAACAGGGTTGAGCCTGAAATTTGAAGTTATTTTGTACTTATAGAGAGAAGTATTTGGAAAAGGCAGAGACTTACAGCATCTGACATACCCCAAAGATAGCTCCAGAGCTAAATCTAGGCCTTCCCAATCATCTTGATCCACTTCTGTAAACCAAGCTATTCCTGACTGTGTACTAAGATATGACTCTAAGAACAAGCAGAAGATTGTGTTGGTCAAGATAAATACTGGTTCAGATCCTTTAATTTATCCCTTTCCACATGTATATCACATATAATAATTTGTATTGGTGGGGATGGAAGTAAGGGTAAAGAAGAGACAGATGGTGAAAAGTATGTTTATATATCTATCTTGAAAATAAAATTAACATTTCTTTACATGCCATCTTGTTATGGTAGGAAAAGAAGGCAGAGCCAGAGATTGATGAGTCTTAAGCTGTGATTTGATTGTAGGTGGATAATTCCCACCTGGACAGATAAGAAATGTTCAAGAAAATTGTTAACTGATTCAGCATAGGGAAGTATAAAAATATTCTATATGTGATTCTAAAATTCATATACCACTCTTCTTTCTACTAAGACTTTACTTATAATATACTTTCTCAGTTTTAAGCTATTTTATTTTACAGGTATTTTACAGTAAACATGTATATGTATTTCAAGTGTTAATGTGAGTTTTATCCCTCATTGAATTATAAAAATGAAAAAAAGATTGTCCAGAAAACTTTTCCCACCTATAAGCATTGTGTGGTATTAAAGGTCGAAGCATTACTTATATTATAAATACAGCCTCTGCTCTAAGGACATCCTATCCAAGTGCACAAAGCCAGAGAGTCTGAAGCACAGGAAACAGGATATAGTTCTTGGGCACTTCAGAATCTGAGGGGTTTGATGTATAAAGTGGCTTGAATGGTGCTTGCTGCTCAGTGATAAGAAGTCAAATTTGCCTTACTATCAGCTTAATTTCACTGCTTCTGATCTAGTCAAGCCTGGAGTCAGACATTGAAAAATATAATGTTTCAGAGTCTCACCCTTGTCTTTGTGATATCTGCACTTCTATAGCTTTGGTTCCTAAGGCCTCCAGAAATTCATTGGATATACATGGCAATAGCACTAGGTCTACATTTCTCTCTCTCTCCATCTCTCTCCCTTTCTTCCAAAGAGAAAATGATAACCTAAATTCCTTTGGAAAAATGTTCCTTTCTAGAACCTTTAATCAGGTAACTGTGATTAAAGGGAACCTTTTCTGAACAAAAATAAAATAAAAAGGAAGTGGAATCTGGTCTTATTTAACACACACACACACACTATCATACAACATAGGCAGCTGCACAGAATTTTTGTTCTAAGTGGACAATGTAATGAGTTTTCTCAATAAATGCTATGATGAATAAAAGTCTAGATCCTAAAATAATCCAGGCTTTGGATAAAACTCAAATTTTAGCTTCAAGCAAGTACAAAATTGAGCCAGATTTGAAGTTTTACCTTGCAAGGCATGTCTTATTTAAGAGAAGGTTAACATAGCTTAGTTGGAAATTACTGTCTTCAAATGTCTCTCTGTTTAGTCATGTTCACTCAATTAAAAAAATGCAATAATATTGTTGACTGAAATAAAATCACACAACATGAGTTGTGGGTTAAGTTTTATTTGGGGCAAAATGAGGACCAGGAGACAGCATCTCAGAAAACTCTGAGAATGTGTTCCAGAGGCAGGGGTAAAACTTAGTATTATATATGATTTCAGTGTAAGGGGGATGTTCAGTCAAGCACAGGTTTAGGCAGAGGCTTGCTTGTAGTCACGAGGAGCAGATATCACTGTTAATGATTTTAGTGCTTTTCTAGACATGAGGAGATGTCTCAGAAAAGAATTGGGCTCATAAAATCTTCTCCTGAAAATATCTATCTAAAGGCCTGTTCAGCCAGTTTTTCCAGAGCACAGAGTGCCTCATTCCTGATCTCCTTTCTGAACTCCTTTTAGGGTATGTTTGAGGTCAGTGGCTGCAGCAGCTTGTGATTTAATCCAAGCAGAGGTAGATGGCAAGTGCCAAAGTGATCCAATCCTTGTAGAGGCAGATGGCAAGTGGCAATTTTTAGTTAGCAATATCTAGTCCTCCAAATCTTACTCTGCAGTTTCCTCTTGCCTTCTGCCATTTTTATTTGGTTTGGTTTGACAGGAAATATTTTCCAAAAGTTTTGGTGGAGATTGTGCAGTTTCATTAGCTTTTGGAATTATCACACAAAGATATGGCAGAATAGGTCAATGACTTATAGTTATAGATAATTTGATTTGGGTGATAAAAATTAAGTGATTTTAATCAGGGATTATTTGATGTTTAAGGCAATGCAGACAGCTTGATGGTGATCAGAAGGTATATACGGTGACATATATATGTCATATATACATACATATATATATACACATATATATATTTTATTTGAGAAATTTGGTTATTTCTAAAAAGCTATATATGTGTCGTTATTTTTGTTCACAAAATAAGGATAATTTTCTTGTCTATATTTTTCCTCTAAGAAATATAGTATTGAGAGAAAGCAATCAGATTAGTATGTTTGCTTTATTTAGTTTGATCCATTAATTATTTCATCCACAATTTATTTAATCTCTTAAACTTTTAATTTACATATAATAAAAATAGAGTCTGACTCCTAAGATCAAAGACTGATAGTGAACTCTCCTGGCTCTGTGCCAGGTTTTTCTGCATTACGATTGCCTTTCTTTTACTAAAATGAAGACAATCAGGTTCGGAAAGCTGGAGCTGGTATTTGGGCCAATATATGGCTTTATCATGAGAATGTTTGCTGAAGGCTCATATCCCACAAGGATGTGTAAAATCAGTCAGCAAGGAAATGGTTCAGATTAGCTTCTTTTGTATCTTGGGCAGGTTAGCCAAAAATCCCTCCCCAAAACCCAAAAAGAAAATTTCAAATATGAATGTCCCCTGGCCTTAAGTAGGGTACCTGAGAAAGGAACTAACCCAGTTAATAAAACACTACATCATTTTAATTGCCACATAATTGCTAGAGCAAGTGAACTTTATAAAAAGTATGCTTCATAGTTATATCACATTTTATATATTTCACTATACTCTCACTAACATTCTGCTTGCACATCTTGCTAGGGGACTTCACACCTCGGGTTTCAAAGGCAAAGTTGTAGTGATAAGAATATGGGAAAAGGTTAAAGTATGAGTTAGTGGAAGTAAAGACTATGTCTTATTCATATTCATATCCATGACATCTATTACAAAGTTGTCATATAACAGGCATCAAGTAAAAAATATGTAAATGAATGAATAAACTATCAGTGTGATCTTCAATAAATGCCTTCTACTTTCTGTGCTTCAGTTTCCTCATCTGTAAAATGAGAGAATTGGCTGACCTACCTTTTAAGTCTAACAATGCATTCTAAGCAGATGTAATATAACCTCTTCTCCAATTTTTTCTTCAAGCTTTTCAAAAATTTTCTTCTACCTGGTCAGAGCTATTAAAAAATTATCATGATCTGTAGTGTAATACTAAACGATGGAACAGAGTTCTCTAGAAGGAAACAATCTAGAGTGAGAGACTTGGATACTTTGGGGATAAAATTACTTTATCAAATTAAACATGAAGTCTTAAAAATACTTAGATACTACAAGGAATGGGGAGCACTCATGAGGCTCAATATAGTGGCTATTTACCAATTAATACAAAAGTGTTTCAACATTTTAAGAACTAGTATGGGCTGTACCGGTGCATAACTGTTGAAAGGCAGCCCTGGTAGTTCAAGTTTCAGGTATCAGGGAAATTTTAGCCAAAAAAATGTGAACATCGCTTCCATTGGCCCTCTCACCATGTGTAAATAGTTCCACCATAACCAACTCTTTATCCTTTGAAAAAATAATGTTTGTATCCTTTACCAAATATAAAATTCTGCTATATTCTTTATATTATATGATCCTTACTTTATACTCTGGTCTATAGGTCTACATTGAATGGCTCCTGCTTCCTAACAATTAGTTCTCTACTCAGCAGCCAGCCAAAGCTTTTAAAACATTACTAAAATCCTACTACTTTCCTGATGAAAATTCTTCAATAGCTTCTTATCCCACTTAAAATGTGATTCAAACTTTGTATTATCATCTCTTAAGGAAACAACCATGCAGCGACTGACAAAACCCAGTACCTGTTTATGTCTAAAATTATTTTGCTCATCTTTCTGTTTATTAACTTGTCATTAATAAGTTCATGGAAGCAGGAATCTTACTTATCTTGTTCATTACTGCAAATGCTTGGAATGTAATCGTCCAGTAAATGCTTATGGAGTTGATGACACAAATATTTTCCTCATTTTATGGATGAAAAACTGATTTTATAAAGAAGTTATTAGCTACTGAAAACTAGCCCTTTTCAGATATTCTCCTTTAAAATGGAATCAAACCTAAATAATAATAAATAATGATTTTTAAGCATATACTCTATGCCAGGCATTGTTCTAAGTAAGTGCTTTACATGTATAGCCCTATTTGATCCTCACATGAAAGGAGGAACAAAGGAAGAAAAGATACTCTGTCTTCAGAACCTACATTCTTAACTACTAAATATTACTGCCTCTCATAGTAGATTTGATAATGTAGTATGATAAAAAGTTGACTCTACAACAAAACAGACCTAGATTGAAATTTTAGTTCCAGTACTTGTTAGTTGTGTGACCTCAGGCAATTTAAAAAATTTATGCCTAAGTTCCCTCATCTGTCAAAAGAGGATAATAACCTGTTTTTCATGGTTGTTGTGAAGATTAAAGATAATGTATGCAGAGTATCTGGATAATAATAGTTGTTCAACAAAATAATAACTATTATAATAAATTAATAAAAAAAACTTTTATTTTTGACTGAAGGGGACAACACTGGTTCTTGAGGGAGCATATAGAGAAAGGAGAGGTTTGTAACAATTTTATTATGATTCAGACATGTCTGTGAGACCAAAAAGTGGTTGAGACTTGTAATGGAATAGTGGTTGTGCTTTACCACTATTGTTTGCTTTACAAGTTTTCCTAGTATGGGTGCTAGGTCCATATGGCTTTATGCTTTTTTGTTTGTTTTGTTGTTTTTGTTATTATTGTTGCTTTGACAGCAAAGAAAGATTTGACTAAAATATTTGCCTAAAGGCAAAGCTTTTCTAAATATGACACCAAAAGTACAAGTAACAAAAGAAAAAATAAATTGAACATCTTTAGAGTTTAAGTTTTTGTGCTTCAAAGGCCACACATCAAGGTAATGAAAATTCATAGAAGAGGAGAAAATATTTTCAAGTCATATATCTGATAAGAGAGTTGTATCTATAATATCTGAATTACTCTTACATCTCAACAATACAAAGACACTGACACATTTTAAAAATGGACAAAGAATTTGAATAGAAATTATTTCATGGAAAATATACAAATGGCCAACAAGCTCATGAAAAGATACTCAACATCATTAAGTAGAAAGAGACTATTTTCTCTACAACTCTAGCAGAAAGTCAACAACACTAAGAATTTGGTCTAGCTGCCTGGAGTTTGACTAGGCTGTCAAGTGCAAAGGACACTAACAACAGATTTGCAAATTAGTTTGCAGCAATATGTTCCCTAATGCAATTATCCCTACCCTTCCTAGTGGAAAGTTATGTGTGTTCATCTAGTTGTCTGCTGGCTCTTTTCTTCTTTCACCAGACCTTGTCCTATACTCTATCAATGGAACCACTAAAAGTGTAAACAAAGCAGTAGCCAAATTTCCACATCATCCATTGTAAAAATGGGTCACCAAATCTGGAAGCAGCTCCTGAATAGGGTTTCTGAAATGCTTTGAGCAGTGAAAAAATAGTTTTAGTAGTATATCATATCCCAAGGCAAAAATTTTGAAGGAAATAACACTCGTTTAGATATAAACCTGATTTTTTAAAAAATTTCGTGTTACTTTTCAGTCACAGCATGTACATTTCTCTGTCATTGTCATCCTATGTTCTCTGACATAATGTGAACTTCATATATGAGGCATTGCTTGAGCTGTTAAATGTTTACTTTGATGAAGCTTAATCAAAGACCCATGCTGAATTGGTCCATAGTGCCTGTAGGTGATAGTTTGAAAGTATAATTGCATTTTTAAAAGTTATAATTGTTCTAAGCTATTCAGTTATTTCTTTAATACATAGTAAGTAGTTATTTATTAAATTATCTTGCCTTATATGGAATAATACCTTTTAATTTAAAAAATAAATTTCAAAGTAAAATTCATATGGTTTTTACTGCAATTTTTTAGTTTCATTACTTTAAATATAAATTTGCTTATTGGTGATATTTTCTATGAACAGCATGAAAATTACTATTGGACTATCAATTCTATATTGATTTAGTTTTGTTGTGTGTTCAGTTTGGATATGAAAGGGTTATTTGTTTCCAGAGATATTTAAAACTATTGTTCAGGTTTGATTTGGTTCAATGGGAATATTACTCACCTTTCTGCATTGTATTTAATGATGTAGGTGTATATGTCACAGCCATTTCTTGGTTATTCATGCTAACAGAGGGAAACAGTGTCTTAGATAATCCAAAAACAATGTCTATATACCTTTGGGATGTGATTTTGAATTTCCATTCAATTATGAAAAGTTTGTGCTCTGGGACTATTTTTAAAAATAATTAGATCACATCTTCATATTTCATCCTGTACTGGCATTTCTTTGCCAGTTCATATATCATTATTGATAGAGAAAAGCCTTTTTATTCTAGCTTCTGCTATCATAAAAATAATTGATTTGGTAGAGTGACCTTTTTTTTCATTTTCAAGCAATTGTTGAGCTCTTATTTTGTATTAGGCACTCTGCTATGTACAATAAGGGATACAGAGATTAAGAAGACAGTACCTGCTTTGAGAGAATCGTAGTCAAATAAGAAAGACAAGACATTATACACAAATCTATAATGATTAGAGAAGTATAAAGTGCAGAAGATTTATTTCTAATTTGGATGAGCATGAAAGGGAGCTGAGAAAGACATTTAAGTGGGATTGTGAAGGACAGTAATATCCAAGTGTCTGAGTATGGGAGAAAGTATCTTTCCTGACTAGGGATATTTTGAAGCATGTTGGGGATGTGATTGAGTCATCACAAAAAGGAGTAGTGACAAATAAGTTTGGAAAAATAATTGAAAAGCACTTTGATTGTGTTAGAATATGATAAAATTATAGTGGCTAGTAACACGTGTATGTGAATAAGAGTTGAATATTCTAATGTTCCAACATTTATTGAGATGATCTCATCAGTAACTATATTAAGCAGATGCATTAATATTTTATTTCTGATCTTTTATGTTACATTTGAAATATAACAAAAATTTCATTTGAAAATGGGCAATAGAAAACCTAAGGAGGTTTGCTAACTCATACATTAAATTTTGTACAGTTACAACAATCTAGACAAACTAATAAGGATATGGAGTGGGAACATTTTTGTAATTGCATTAATTAAAAAGAAAGTCATTATTTTGTAGTTATTTTATTTATTGAAAAATTATTTTTAGCAACATTGATTTTTGCAAATTTATAATAAATTTAATAAACTCATTATTGAAATCAGGTCACAAAGGGAAACCTGCTCTTGTGAATGAATGGCTGGTCAAAAAATGATTTCTGCCACTGATGCTCAAGGGGCTCATTTTTCCCTGAGAAAAATTATTGATTTATTTGGCTTTCAGCCCTCAAGTCTGAATCCAAGAATCAGCACAGTCCAGTAGAAAAAGGGCTGAATGAACAAAGATTTAAGGTAGTATTTGGCTTAAGTTTCACTTCTTGTAGAATGTATTTCTTTAATGATTGTGTTTACATAAGGAATGGATCAAATTGGGATGATAAACTTTAATACACAGTAACACAATATCAAGTATACCAAGTTAAAACAAATATTCCCATACTTCACAAAATGAAAGCTAAAACAAGACAGAAGGGAGGAGCTAATGCACAAATGTAGCTCAGCTTTTATAATGGTTGTGTCAGCTATTTAATTAATCACTAACAAGCTTTGTTCCCCTAAGGGAAAAAAGAAACATTGTGACATAAAACATACCTCACATCTGATTTCAGAAATCTTTGCATGTATAAGTAAGTTAAATTATGTCTGCATAAGAAATGATGGCTCTTTTGAAGTACACGCTGATTGTGACTTAGAAGTTTGAATATAGCAAAGAAATGAACATTTTTTCTTGCTTGAATTTCCCACTCCCCTGGTCAAGTGGCAGTATTTACCCTATATTATATACTTGTTAAGCAAAAGCTTTAGTGAGAAAGAACATATTTCTCATTTAGAGTAGAAATGTCAGGAGACATCCAATTTTTGGAATCAGGTATTTCTTTTTTTTTTAATTCTTAAATACATATTTTTATTGAAGTATACAGTTTACAATGTTGTGTCAATTTCTAGTGTACACCACAATGCTAAAGTCATACATGAACATACATATATTCATTTTTATATTCTTTTTTACCGTAAGTTACTACAAGATATTGAATATAGTTCCTTGTGCTATACAGTATGAACTAGTTGTATCTCTTTTATGTATAGTAGTATCTGCAAATATAAAACTTCCAATTTATCCCTTCCCACCCCTTCCCACACCCCTAGTAACCATAAGTTTTTTTCTATGTTCATGTGTCTGTTTCTGTTTTATAAATAAGTTTGTTTGTCTTTTTTTTAGATCCCAGATATAAGTGATATCACATGGCATTTTTCTGGTTTAATAATTTTCTTTTGTATTAGCTTGGTTTCTTTTTGTTTTTTTGTAACTCTGTTGTATGCTTTTGAATTGTGGTTACCTTGTTTGTCAAGTATGTTAACCCCTTACTATACCTGTTTGCTTTAGACTGGTAGTAATGTAGGCTGAAACACATCCTAAAAAGAATGAAGGAAAAAAAAAAGAAAAGAAAGAAAACAGAGAGAAAAAATCTATATTTTCTTGCTCCCCTCTCCCCTTCTCCCACCTTTTGTTTATAATTTTGAAGTTTTGGGGTTTTTTTGTTTGTTTGTTTTTTGGGTTTTTTTTTGCATCTTCTTGTTTATTCTCTTGCAACTCATCATATTTATTGCTTTTCCACTTACGGTTTTCTTGCTTCTGTAGCTTCCTGCTTCTTTTCTATTTAGAGTAGACCTTTCAATATTTCTTTTAGCATAGGTTTAATATTACTTAACTCTTTTAGTTTTCACTTGTCTGTGAAATTCTTTATCTCTCCTTCTATTCTAAAGGATAATCTTGCTGGATAGAGTATCCTAAGTTGCAGTTTTTTCTCATTCAGGGCTTTGAATGTATCTTGCCACTCCCTTCTGGCCTGCAGTGTTTGTGTAGAAAAATCAGCTGAAAGCCTTATGGGAGTTTCCCTTGTAACTAACTGTTTTTCTCTTGGTGCCTTTAGAATAATTTCTCTTTAACTTTGGCCATCTTAATTATATTATATCTTGGTATAGGTCTGTTAGGGTTCTTCTTCTTTTGGACCCTTTGTGCTTGCCATACTTGGATATGTTTCCTTCTTTAGTTTTGGAAAGTTTTCAGTCATGATTTCTTCAAATACATTTTCAGTCCCTTTTTCCCTTTCTTCTCCTTCTGAGACCCCTATTTTACATAGGTTGGCATGCTTTATATTATCTCATAGGTCCCTTATATTGTTTTCTTTGTTTTTTACTTGCTGTTCTGATTGGGTGACTTCTGTTATCCTGTCTTCTAGATCACTTATTTGTTCCTCTGCCTTACCTATTTTTGACTGCCTTTATCTCAGTTCTTATCTCCACCATTGAGTTTTCTATTTTTAATTGGTTCCTGTTTATAGTTTCTATTCCTTTTCATAGTGTTCTCTGTTTCTATTCATAGGCTCTCTTATTTCCTTCAGTGCTTTTATCACCCCTTTTCTGAAGTCATAATCTAGTAGATTGTCAAGATCTATCTCATTGTTTGTTCTTTTGGGGGATTTTTCTTGTTCTTTTAATTGGGAATGGTTCCTCTGCTTCTTCATTTTGCTATATTTCTCTGACTCTATGGATTTAGGAGTATCAGTTATCTACTGTGATCTTGAAGGGTTGTTTTTTGTTTGTTTGTTTGTTTGTTTTTATTTAAAGTGGGAGCATTCCTGTGTTGACTGTGTGTATCTAATAGTTTTGTCATGAGGGATGTTCTTAATGTGGATGGTTGCCATGTCTTTCTTCTGTGTGTGTTGGTTATTAACTCTTTGATTGTGGGTGTGGTTGGTGTTGTGGTGATCAGAGCCTGCCCTGATTGTTGTTGTTGAGTGGGGCCTTGTTTTTTGTTCTGTGGTTGTCACAGCCTTGACAGGGGCCAGATCTGCTCCCCTGTTGCTGGAATAGAGGCTTCTAGACCCATTTCTGAGCTGTGGTGTGTGGTAGGCAGGGTTGGAGTGCTTCAGCTGGGAAGAAGAGTCACTGAATGTACCTCCACAGAGGATGTCCCCTAGGAATTGCTCTCTGTAGTTTTGCCTGTCACTTGTTATTGGGCTTAGAAAGTGCTCTTTGTTGATGCTGCCTTTGTGCTTGCCTAGCTGTAGGAATACTAGCCACCCACTCTGGTGTTTCCCAGGTTCTGAACTCTAGGAACCATCAGGGAAGATCCACCAATGTCAGATGCTAGGGCCTGTCATAGTGAGCATGCAGTCATACACCTCAATCCATGGTGCACCACAAGGTCAGCACAGACCTCAGCCCTGCCTCCATGTAATGTACTGTATGGTTCCCTGGCCTGTTGTAAATACCTGTATTTGCCCACACTAAGCACCAGAACTCCTCTCATTGTCTGCCCATCCCAGAGGTGTGAGTACACAAAGGGTCCAGAGAGAGCAAATCCATCTACTCTGTTTTGGGCTGTAAACAAATCTCAGTCCAGCCTGTGAAGTTGCAGGGCCACTGGGTATGGATTCAGCTGTCAGCCCCACCTCCATACAGCAGCAATGGCTATGACCAAGCCCCACCTCTCTTCTTGAGATAACACACCCACAATGGAGCCAAGAGGAGATAGGTGCTATGGCAGAGATGCATTGCAACCCTCCCCACATGTGTACCAGCAGTGGTGCTTATTTATGAGGGTCCCATGCAGTTCTGTTCCACACACACCCCCAACCAGAGCTCACAGTGCCCTGTAGTCCCCTGAGGCTGCCTCTGTGTAGTGGACCCCAGCCCTCTGCCTAGGATCCTCATTCATCTCCAGCAGCCAGTCCTGGCTTGTCCCTGTCAGTTCACATCTAGGGCTGGGGATCACAGGCAACCTCCATACCAGTTTACCTTAGTTCTGTCTGCCAAGTGACTGCCACTTTTCCTTCCAAGCCTTGGAAGATCTGCTTCTGTCCCTGCTGACCTTCCATTTGGAGAGGGGGCATCCCAGTGTGAGGGTGCCTTTTTTCCTTTGCTGCTTCCTCCCTGCAGGACCAGTCCCACACCATTTTTTTCTTTTTCCTTTTCTTTTTCTATCTTACCAGATTTTGTGAGAATCCTCCTGTATTTCAAAGTGAGAGACACTGCCAGAGTTTGGCACATGTTCTGTGTGATCCAATGGGTTTGTGGATGTAATTCTTATTGTATTTGTGGGAGAGGGTGAGCTATGTGTCTCTCTACTCTGCCATCTTGGCAACAAATCAGGTATTTCTATAAATGAATTAATCATTAGGGCATAAAAAGCACATTTGTATAAAACAACAGTTCAGAGTATCTTCATATCAATTTTATTCTCTATTGTTAATTATTTTTAACATCTTTGTTAGGTAGGAATCATAGATAAAATTATTTACATATTACTGTTGAGGAAACTTTAGTTCAGAGAGTTTGACGTTGAGAGCTCAGACATCATCTCCTGACACTCAGATCAGAAGATTTTTTTTTTATTCTTTTAATTTTGAAATAATTTTAGACTCATATAGAACTTGCAAAAATAGTATGGATAAATCCTGTGCACCCTTCACCCAGTTTCCCCCAATAAGATCTTACATAACTATGGTACAATGTCAAACCAATAGTATGATATCCTACCCTCTATTTCTTCCTTGATTTATTTTTGGTGTACAGTTCTATAAAACTTTATCACATGTAGAAATTTGTGTAATCACCACTACAATCAAGATACAGAACTGTTCTATCATCCCAAAGGAATTTTCTTTAAAGTTAAATTCTTTCCAAATATAATCCTTGGCAATCACCAATTTATGTAGATACAAGTCCTTTACAAGATATGTGATTTGAGAACATTTTTCCCGTTCTGCAGTCTGTCTTTTCATTCTTTTCTCAGAGTCTTTCACAGGGCAAAAGTTTCTAATTGATCGACTTTACCATTTAAGAATTATTCTTTTGTTATCAAGTTGACAGACTTTTTGCCTAGCCCTAGAAGCTGTTGATTTTTTTCTCTTTTTTTTTAAAAAATTGAAGTACAGTTGATTCACAACATTGTGTTAGTTTCAGGTGTACAGCAAAGAGATTCAGACATGTGTATATATTTCACATTATTTTCCATTATAGGTTATTAAAGGATATTGAATATAAGTACTTGTTCTATATAGTAAATCCTTGTTGCTTACCTATTTTATGTATAGTGGTTTGTATCTGTTAATCCCATACTATGAATTTATCCCTACACACCTCCTTTCCCTTTGGTAACCATAAGTTTGTTTTCTATGTCTGTGAGTCTGTTTCAACTTTGGATATAGATTTTTTTTGTGTTACTTTTTAGATTCCACATGTAAGTGATAAATATGTCTTTGACTTACTTCATCAAGTATAATATTCTCTAGGTCCATCCATGTTGCTGCTGGCAATATTTCACTTTTTAATGGCTGAGTAGTATTCCATTATATATATGTACCATTTATTTTTAAGCCAGCTGTCAGTTGAGGGGCATTTGGATAGTCTCCATGTCTTGGATATTATGCATATTACTGCTGTGAACATTGAGTGCATGAATCTATTCTATTTAGAGTTTTCATTTTCTCGAGATATATACCTAGAAATGTGATTGCTGTATCATACAGTAGCTCTATTTATAGTTTTTTTAAGGAATCTCCATACTGTTTTCCATAGTCGCTACAACAATTTACATTCACACCAATACTGTAGGAGGGTTCCTTGTTCTCCACATCATTTCAGTATTAATTATTTTAAGATTTTTAATGCTAGCCGTTCTGACCTATGTGAGGTGATACCTCATTGTGGTTTTGATTTACCTTTCTCCGATAAGTACCAATATTCAGCATCTTTTTATGTGCCCATTGGCCATCTGCATATCTTATTTGGAAAAATATCTATTTAGGTTTTCTGACTGTCTTTAGATTTGATTCTTTGTATTTTTGATATTGAGTTATATGAGCAGATTATATATTTTGGATCTTGATTCCCTTTGTCAGTCACATCATTTGCAAATATTTTCTCCTGGTCCATTGATTATCTTTTCATTTTGTTGATGGTTTGCTTTGCTGTGCAAAAGCTTCTAAGTTTGACTCGTTCTGATTTATTTATTTTTGCTTTTATTTATTTTGCCTCAGGAGACTGACCTAAGACAATATTGCTATGATTCATGTCTGAGAATGTTTTGCCTAGATTCTCTTCTAAGAATTTTATGGTGTCATGTTTTATATGTAGCTCTTTAAACGACTTTGAGTTTATTTTTGCATATGGGGTGAGGGAGTGTTCTAATTTCATTATTTACATGTAGTTGTACAACTTTCCCAGCACCACTTGTTGGAGAGATTATCTTTTCTCCATTGTATATCCATGCTTCCTTTGCTGTAGATTAATTGATGGTAGATGTGTTGGTTTATTTCTGGGCTCTGTATTCTGCTCCATTGATCTATATATCTGGTTTTGTGCCAGTACCACACTGTTTTGATTGCTGTAGCTTTGTAGGATAGTTTGAATTCCGGAAGGGTTATGCCTCCAGCTTTGTTCTTTTTACGCAGTATTCTTTGGCAATTCTTGGTCTCTTGTGAGTCTATATAAATTTTAAGATGTTTGTTTTATTTCTGCAAAAATATTACAGGTATTTTGATAGGGATTGTTATAATTCAGCAGATTGCTTTGGATAGTATGGCCATTTTAATCATATTAATTCTTCCAATACAAGAGCATGAGATATCTTTACATTTCTTTGAATCATCTTCCATTCCTTTTATTGATGCTTTATAGTTTTCAGTGTATATGTCTTTAACCTTCTTGGATATGTTTATTCCTATGTATTTTTTTATGTGATTTTAAGCAGGATTATTTTTTAACTTCTCTTTCTTATATTTCATTGCTAAGTGAAAAGAAATGCTGTATATTAATCCTGTATCCTGTAACCTTGCTGAATTCATTTATCAGTTATAATAGTTTTTGTGTGGAGATTTTAGGGTTTCCTATATAGAGTATCGTGCCATCTGCAAGTAGTGAGTTTTTCCACTTCCCTTCCAATTTGAATACCTTTTTTCTCCCTTTCTATTGTCTGATTGCTATGGCTAGGACCTCCAGTACCATGTTGAATAGAAGTGGTGAGAGTGAGCATCCTTGTCTCATTCCTGACTTTAATGGGAAGACTCTCAGTTTTTCACTGTTGAGTATTCTGCTGACTGTGGGCTTGTCTAAAATGGCTTTTATTATGTTGCCATTAAAAAAATTGTGCTGATATTTTCCCCCATACCCACTTTTGTGAGCATTTTTATCATGGATATGTGTTGAGTTTTGACAAATAATTTTTCTGTACTTATTGAGATGATCATATGGATTTTGTCTTTCCTTTTGTTAATGTAACATATCACTTTGATTGACTTGCTTATGTTGAACAATCCTTGTGATCCTGGAATGAATAAAACTTTATTATGGTGCATGATCTTTTAATGTATTTTTGGATTCAGTTTGCTAATATTTTGTTGAGGATTCTGGCATCTATATTCATCAAAGATATTGGCCTGCAATATTCCTCTTTTGTAGTGTCTTTGGTTGTAGTATCACAATGGTAGTGGGTTCATAGAATGATATTGGTAGTGTTCCCTCTTCTTCAATTTTGTTTAAACAGTTTGTTATTTGTGTATTTGATAGAATTCCCCAGTGAAGCTGTTCGGTACTGGATTTTTGTTTGGAGGGACCTTTTTCTTTTATTACAGATTCTATTGCACTTCTAGTGATCATTCTGTTCAGGTTATCTGTTTCTTCTTGTATCAGTTTTGGTGGATTGTATGAGTCTAGAAACTTGTACATTTCTTCTAGGTTGTCCAATTTTTTAAAGTATAACTGTTTATAGTATTCTCATGATTTTTTATACTTCTGTGGTATCAATTTGTATTTGTCCTCTTTCATTTCTTATTTCTTTTGGGTCCTCTCTCTTTTCTTCTTGGCCAGCCTGGGTAGAGGTGTATTGATTTTCTTTATCTTTTCAGAAAAGCAGCTCATTGATCCTTCATGTTTGTTTGTTTTTTTTTTTTGACTCATTTTAATTTATTTCTTTGATGATCTTTTTTATTCCCTTCTTTCTGCTAACTTTGGGTTTTGTTTTTCTTTTTCTAATTCTTTAAGTGTTTTGTTAGATTGCTCCTTTGAGATTTTTCTTGTTTCTTGAGAAAAGTCTGTCTCTATGAACTTCCCTTTTAGAACTGCTTTTACTGCATCCAACAGATTATGTACAGTTATGTTTTCATCTTCATTTGTCTTGATATATCTTCTGATTTCTTCTTTGATCTCATCATTGACCTATTTTTTTAGTGACATGTTGTTTAATTTCCATACATTTGTTCTTTTCCCATTTTGTTTTCCCTGTGGTTGATTTCTAGTTTCATGCTACTGTGGTCAGAAAAGACACTTGAATTAGTTTCTATTCACTTAAATATGTTGAGGCTTATTTTATGACCTAGTATGTGGTCCAGGTTAGAGAATGTTCTATGCACACTTAAAAGGAATGTGTATCCTGGTGTTTGGATATAATGTCCTGTAGGTATCTGTTATGCCCAACTGTTTCATTGTGTCATTTAGGATCTCTGTTGCCTTATTGATTTTTCTGTCTAGATGATCTCTCCATTGATGTCAGTGGGATGTTAAAATCTCCCACTATTATTGTGTTATTTTTCATGTCTCCATTTATGTCTATTAGTATCTGTTTTATATATTTAGGTCCTCCTATATTGGGTGAATATATGTTGAGTATAATATCCTCTTCTTGTATTGAACCCTTTAATGTTATATAATGTCCTTCTTGTCTTTCTTTATGGACCTTTATTTAAGTCAAATTCATCTGATATGAGTATTGCTACCCATACTTTCTTGTCATATCCGTTTACATGAAGTATCTTTTCCATCTCTTCACTTTCAATCTCTATATGTCTTTTGCATTGAAATGAATCTCTTGTAGGCAGAATATTATAGGTTCTTGCCTTTTTAACAAATCAGATCTGCCATTATTATTCATTTAATTGGAACATTTAGTCCAGTGGCATTTACAGTAATTATTGATAGGAGAAGGCCAAGATGGTGGAGTGGTAGGACACTCGTAGCTCACCCTCTCCCACAAATACACCAAGACTCACATCCATAACCCACTCAGCCAACCAGAGCACTTGTGGAACTCCAACAGAACATTGTCCTCTTCAAAAGATAGAGATGCCAAAAATCCGGTAGGAGAAAAGGAAAAAAGAAAGAAGAAAAGGCAAAACAGTGCAGGCCAGGTCCAGTGGGGAGGAAGTGGCAAAGGAGGACTACCACTCCTTCACTGGGTCTACCCTTCTCCAAAAGAGAGGCCAGCAGGATGGAGGGGGAGCCTCCGAGGCTCAGATCTGTACAAAGCAGCCCTTGACAACAGAACTAAGTTAAACGGGCACAGAGGGTCCCCACAACACCCAGCCCAAGACACAAGCTGGCAGCTGGGGGCCAGGCTGGGCCGGGCTGCCCAAGCCAGGCGGAGGACTAGGGCAGCTTCAATGCAGGAGCCCGGAGGATTGCAGGGTTCTGCGCGCCGTGGATGATTGGGTGCACAGGGCAGAACAAACTGGGCCCTCCATAAAACAGCATGACTGATGTACCCTGGGGGGAAGGATGCATACCCCCATCTCTGAAAACCTGCGGAAGGTTTTTGTGTGAAGAGAAGTGGGGCTAAGGCACAGCCACCATATCCTCCAGCACTTACCACCCTGGCAGTGGCGGGGGTGAAACTGGAGTCCGCACCTGGAGGCTTGGCAGCCTCAAAGGCCAGAAGGGACTTGTTTGCAGCCTGAGGCAGATGGGTTTCTTCCGCCCTGGTGCCTCAGAGAGCTCACGCCTCTGGGACAGACAAGGGGCTGGATTTTCACATGCAGCAGGGCCAGGGCTGTTCCGAGGTCTTCTTGGAACTCTCCTGTGGAGCACGGCCCAGGGCAGAGTGGGTGGCTGTACAGAGAGAGGTGCCTGGAGAGGGCAGGTGGCCCCCGCCTTCCCGCAGGAGTGCAGCAACTGACCTCGGTGCTGGGAGGGGGCGTGTTCCGCCCACCTACTTGACCAGCCTGCAACATCTGATTGCGGCATCCGGAAGGGCAGTGACCCGCCCACCCAAAGCTAAGGAGAGTTGCGACTGACCTAGTGTTAGGAAGGGGCACAATCTACACGCTGACAGGCACTGGGAGCAGCACAGATGAGGGCGCCAAAGGAGGGCCTCTGGAAACAGCAAACTGAGTTTGCAAAACAGCGCGAAGACATAAAGATATCTCATTAAGAGCACATAGTCTCCAGGAGAACCCCCCTTTTTTTTACAGTCTGTTTTTACTTTTTCTATTTTCTATTAACTTTTTCTAAATTTTTTTAACATTTTTTATTGATTTATAATCATTTTACAATGTTGTGTCAAATTCCAGTGTTCAGCACAATTTTTCAGTCATTCATGGACATATACACACTCATTGTCACATTTGTTTCTCAGTGAGTTATAACATTTGGTGTATATTTCCCTGTGCTATGCAGTGTAATCTTGATTATCTATTCTACAATTTTGAAATCACAGTCTATCCCTTCCCACCCTCCACCCCCCTGGCAACCACAAGTCTGTATTCTCTGTCTATGAGTCTATTTCTGTCCTGTATTTATGCTTTGTTTTTGTTTGATTGTTTGTTTGTTTGTTTTTGTTTTTTTAGATTCCACATATGAGCGATCTCATATGGTATTTTTCTTTCTCTTTCTGGCTTACTTCACTTAGAATGACATTGTCCAGGGACATCCATGTTGCTGCAAATGGCATTATGTTGTCGGTTTTTATGGCTGAGTAGTATTCCACTGTATAAATATACCACTTCTTCTTTATCCAGTCACCTGTTGATGGACATTTAGGCTGTTTCCATGTTTTGGCTATTGTAAATAATGCTGTTATGAACATTGGGGTGCAGGTATCATCCTGAAGTAGGGTTCCTTCTGGATACAAGCCCAGGAGTGGGATTCCTGGGTCATATGGTAAGTCTATTCCTAGTCTTTTGGGGAATCTCCATACTGTTTTCCATAGTGGCTGCAACAATCTGCATTCCCACCAGCAGTGTAGGAGGGTTCCCCTTTCTCCACAGCCTCTCCAGCATTTGTCATTTGTGGATTTATGAATGACGGCCATTCTGACTGGTGTGAGGTGATACCTCAATGTAGTTTTGATTTGTATTTCTCTGATAATTAGTGATATAGAGCATTTTTTCATGTGCCTTTTGATCATTTGTATGTCTTTCTGGAGAATTGCTTGTTTAGCTCTTCTTCCCATTTTTGGATTGGGTTGTTTATTTTTTCTTATTGAGTCATATGAGCTGCTTATATATTCTGGAGATCAAGGCTTTGTCGGTTTCATTTGCAAAAACTTCCCCCATTCCGTAGGTTATCTTCTTGTTTTATTTCTGGTTATCTTTGCTGTGCAGAAGCTTGTAAGTTTCATTAGGTCTCATTTGTTTATTCTTGCTTTTATTTCTTCTAGGAGAAAATTTTTGAAATGTATGTCAGATAATGTTTTGCCTATATTTTCCTCTAGGAGGTTTATTGTATCTTGTCTTATGTTTAAGTCTTTGATCCACTTTGAGTTGATTTTTGTATATGGTGTAAGGGAGTGTTCTAGCTTCATTGTTTTACATGCTGCTGTCCAGTTTTCATAACACCATTTACTGAAGAGACTGTCTTTATTCCATTGTATATTCTTGCATCCTTTGTCGAAGATTAATTGACCAAAAGTCTGTGGGTTCATTTCTGGCTCTCTATTCTGTTCCATTGGTCTATATGTCTGTTTTTGTACCAATACCATGCTGTCTTGATGACTGTAGCTCTATAGTATTGTCTGAAGTCTCGGAGAGTTATTCCTCCAGCCTATTTCTTTCTCTTCAGTAATGCTTTGGCAATTCTAGGTCTTTTGTGATTCCATATAAATTTTATTATGATTTGTTCTAGTTCTGTGAAATATGTCCTGGGTCACTTGATAGGGATAGCATTAAATCTGTAGTTTGCCATGGGCAGTGTGACCATTTTAACAATATTGATTCTTCCAATCAAAGAGCATGGAATATCTTTCCATTTTTTAAAGTCTTCTTTAATTTCCTTCATCAGTGGTTTATAGTTTTCTGTGTATAATTCTTTCACCTCCTTGGTTAGTTTTATTCCCAGATATTTTATTACTTTGGGTACTATTTTAAAGGGGATTGTTTCTTTACTTTCTTTTTCTGTTGATTCATCATTAGTGTAAAGAAATACAACTGATTATTGAACGTTCATTTTATAACCTGCTAACTTTCTGAATTCTTCAATTTGCTCTAGTAGCTTTTGTGTGGACCTTTTAGGGTTTTCTATATATAGTAACATGTCATCAGCATTTAGTGAAAATTTTAATACTTCTTTTCCAATTTGGATTCCTTTTGTTTCTTTCTCTTGCTTGATTGCTGTGGCTAGGACTTCCAGGACTATGTTGAATAAGAGTGGTGATAGTAGGCAGCCTTGTTTTGTCCCAGATTTTAGTGGGAAGCTTTTGAGTTTTTCACCATTGAGTACTATGCTGGCTGTAGATTTGTCATGTATAGCTTTTATTATGTTGAGATATGTTCCCTCTATACCCACTTTGGCAAGAGTTTTTATGATAAATGGGTGTTGAATTTTATCAAATGCTTTTTCTGCATCGATTGTGATGATCATGTGGTTTTTATCCTTTCATTTGTTGATGTGATGCATTACATTGATTGATTTGCGTAACTTGAACCAGCCTTGTGTCCCTGGGATGAATCCCACTTGGTCATGATGTATAATCTTTTTTATGTGTTGTTGGATTCTATTTGCTAAAATTTTGGTGAGGATTTTGGCGTCTATGTTCATCAGTGATATTGGCCTATAATTCTCTTTTTTGGTAGTGTCTTTGCCTGATTTTGGTATCAGGGTGATGGTGGCTTCATAGAATGCGTTTGGGAGCACTCCCTCCTTTTCAATCATCTGGAAGAGTTTGAGAAGGACTGGTATGTGTTCTTCTTTGTATGTTTGGTAGAATTCCCCGGTGAAGCCATCCGGTCCTGGACTTTTATTTCTAGGGAGGTTTTTAATTGCTATTTCTATTTCCTTTCTAGTGATCAGATTGTTCAAGTGTTCAGATTCTTCTTGAATCAGTCTTGGTAGACAGTATGTTTCCAGAAACTTGTCCATCTCCTCTAGGTTATCCAGTTTGGTTCCATATAGTTTTTCATAATATTCTCATATGATAGTCTGTATTTCTATTTTATTTGTTGTATTTTCTCCATTTTCCTTTCTTATTTTGCTAATTTGTGCTCTCTCTTTTTTCTTCTTTGTGAGTTTGGCAGGAGGTTTGTCAATTTCATTTACTTTTTCAAAAAACCAGCTTTTGGTTTGGTTGATTTTTTCTATGGTCTTGTTAATCGCTATTGTATTTAATTCCTCTCTGACCTTTATTATTTCCTTCCTTCTGCTGCTTTTTGGGGCTTTTTGTTCTTCTTTTTCTAATTCATTCAGGTGGTGGGTTAACTTGTTTATTTGAGATTTTTCTTCTTTTTTGAGGAAGGCCTGTATCACTATAAACTTCCCTCTTAGCACTTCCTTTGCTGTGTCCCATAGGTTTTGAGTGGTTGTGCTTTCATTATCATTTGTCTCAAGGTATTTTTTAATTTCAGCTTTGATTTCCTCTTTAACCCATTGTTTTTTCAATAACATATTGTTTAATCTCCATGCTTTCCTTTTTTTCTCTACTGTTTCTCTGTTGTTGATTTCCAGTTTCATGGCATTGTGGTCAGTAAAGATGCTTGAGATAATTTCTATCTTCTTAAAATTGCTGAGGTTTCTTTTGTGCCCAAGTACATGATCGATCCTGGAAAATGTTCCACATGCACTTGAAAAGAATGTATATCCTATTTTTGGGGGGTGTAATGCTCTGAAAATATCCACCAAATCTAGTTTTTCTATTGTAGTATTTAATTTCTCTGTTGCCTTGTTTATTTTCTGTCTGGAAGATCTGTCTAGTGATGATAATGCAGTGTTAAAATCTCCAACTATGATTGTATTCCCATCAATATCCCCCTTTATCTCTGTTAGTAATTGTTTTATGTACTTAGGTGCTCCTATATTCGGTGCCTATATATTAACGGGTGTATTATCCTCATCTTGTATCACTGCTTTAATCATTATAAAACGTCCTTCTTTATCTTTCTTTATGGCCTTTGTTTTAAAGTCTATTTTGTCTGAAATCAGTACTGCAACACCTGCTTTTTTGGCTTTTCCATTTGCATGGAATATCCTTTTCCATCCCTTCACTCTCAATCTCTATGTGTCCTTCTCCTTAAAGTGGGTCTCTTGTATGCAGCATATTGAAGGTTCTTTCTTTATTATCCATTCTGCCGCTCTATGTCTTTTGACTGGAGCATTTAGTCCATTATCATTTACAGTAATTAATTATAGATGTGTGTTTATCATTTAGTCCATTATCTTTTACAGTAATTAATGATAGATGGCAGTTTTGAACTTATCTTTGCAGTTGAATTGGTATATCCTCTTTGTTCCTTTCTTCTTCCTTTTGTGGTTTGGTAATTTTCCTTTGTATTATCATGGATTTTATTTAATTTTTGTGACTCCCTTGTAAGTTTTTGTCTTCTGGTTACCCTTTTTTGTAAATCTATTAGCCCATTACTATAACTGTTATATTAAACTGATAGTAACATGATCTCAAACCCATCCTACTGTTAAAAAAAATTTTAAAAAGAAAGAAAAAAGTACATTCTATATTTCCCTGCCTCCCTCTCCCACTCTCAGTGATTTGTATGTCTTCTTTTATAATTTCGTGTTTAGTTTATTTATAATTCATGATTTATCACCTTTCCAGTTGTGAGTTTCTCATTTCTGTAGCATCCTGCTGCTTTTCTATTTAGAGTAGATTTCTCAATATTTCTTTTAGCATGGGTTTAGTGTTGCTAAACTCCTGCGGCTTTTTTTTTTTTTTTTTTTTTTTGGTCTGTGAAATTATTTATTTCTCCTTTCATCCTAAGGATAACCTTGCTGGATAAAGTAGCCTAGGCTGCATCTTTTTTTCATTCAGGGCTTTGAATATATCTTGCCACTCCATTCTGGCCTGTAGTGTTTGTGTAGAGAAATCAGCTGAAAGCCTTATGGGGGTTCCCTTGTATCTTACTCTTTGCTTTTCTCTTGCTGCCTTTAGAATCATTTCTTTATCCTTGACTCTGGCCATCTTGATTATGATATGCCTTGGTGTGGGTCTATTTGGGTTCTTCCTGTTTGGGACCCTCTGAGCTTCCTGTACTTGGATATCTGATTCCTTCTTTAAGTTTGGAAGTTTTCAGTCATGATTTCTTCAAAAACCTTTACAATGCCCTTTGATCTTTCTTCCCCTTTTGGAACCCCTATTATGTGAAGCCTGGGACACTTTATTTTATCCCATAGGTCCCTTATGCTATTTTCATTATATTATTTATTTGCTTATCTTGTAGCTATTCTGAATGGGTTCTTTCTTTTGCCCTGTCTTCTAGGTCACTCATTCGTTCCTCTGCATTATCTGGTATGTTTTGTACAGCCTTTAGATCAGCTTCATCTCAGCAAACGAGTTTACCAATTCTACTTGGCTCTTCTTTATAGCTTCAATTTCATTTTTGACATATTTTATATCTCTAAACACTATCTCTTTTAATTCCTTCAGCACTCTGATCACTCCTTTTTTGAAATCTTGATCTAGTAGGCTATCAGTATCTATTTCATTGATCTTTCTTTCAGGGGATTTCTCTTGTTCTTTTAATTATGAAACTTTTCTCTGCTTCTTCATCTTGTTCATACCTCTCTGGCGCTGTGTTTTTTGGAGTATCAGTTGTCCATTTTGGTCTTTAAGGAGTTTATCTTTCTAATGCCTATTTAGGAATAGAGCTTAGGAAAAAAAGAAAAAAAAAGAGAGAGAGAGAATTTTAAAAGAAGGGAGAAAGAAGTTTTGAAAACAGTGTATAATGAATAATAGAAGAGCGAGTTGAAGCAGAGTATTAATCGGGTTGAGACGTCCTTTTAAAACTTTAAAAAAAAAAAAAGGGGTGGAAGATGAATAGATGTATTTGAAACCTGTGTCTAATCAATAACAGGACATAAAATCCAGAAGTAGAAATGAATTAAGAAGTAAAAATTAAGAGGGTAATAGAAAATAGAACAGGTAAAAATAGATTTAAAAAAAAGGGGGGGTTGTCGTTGTTCTCCTGGAGCCTGTGTGCTTTTAATGTGAAGTCTTTCTGTCTTCGTCTGTTTTGGAAGCTCAGCTTGCTGTTTTCAGAGGCCCTCCGTTGGCGCCCTCTTCTGTGCTTCTCCCAGCACCTGTTGGCAAGCAGATCTCGCCTCCTCCCAGCATTGGGTCAGGTGCAGCTCTCCTCTGCTGTGGGCGGGCGGGTCACTGCCCCTCCCGATGCCACAGTGAGATGATGCAGACTGGCCAGGTAGGAGGGCGGGTTGTGCCCCCTCCCAGCACCTTGGTCAGGGGCTGTGTTCCTGCCCGAAAGGCAGGGGGCCATTCTCCCTCTCCCTGCGCCGGTAGCTCCACTGCTCTGTGAGGCTGTGCACTCCGCCCTGGTTGGCGCTCCACAGGTGGGCTCGGGGAAGACCGAGGGATAGCCTTGTCCCTGCTCCGGCCAAAGCACAGCTCCGTGTTTGTCTTTGTGGAGCAGGTTCTCTGAGGGACCAGGATGGAAGGATCCTATCTGCCTCGGGCTGTAGGCAAGTCTCAGTCTGGCCTTTGAGGCTGCTAAGCCCTTATGTGCGGATGCAGGTTTTGCCCCCACCCCTGCCTGGATGCTAAGCACCGAAGAATATGGCAGCTGTGCCTGACCCCCGGCACTCTTCCCCTGAAAACTCCGCGGGTTTTCAGAGATGGGGGTATGAACTCTTCCCCCCAGAGCACATCAACCTTGCTGTTTTATGGAAGGCCCAAATTGTTCTGCCCTGTACACCCACAGCCACGTTGCACAGCCCCTTGTAGTCCCCCTGGGCTGCTTCAGTGCAGCCGCCCCCGTCCTCTGCCCTGCTTGGGCAGCCTGGCCCTGCCCACCGCTGCTGGCCCGCGTCTCAGGGGGGAACTTCTGTGCCCGTTTAACTTAGTTCTGTTAGTCAAGGGCTGCTCTGTACAGATCCGAGCCTTGGAGGCTCCCCCTCAGTCTCGCTGACCTCTCAGTTGGAGAGGGGAGACACAGCGAACGAGCACCAGTCCTCCTTTGCCATTCCCTCCCCTTGGGGCCCGTCCCGCTCTTCTTTGCCTTTTGTTCTTTCTTTTTTCCTTTTCTCCTACCAGATTTTTGGCATCTTTATCTTTTGAAGAGGGCGATCTTCTGTTGGAGTTCCGCAGGTGCTGAGTGGGTCTGTGGATGTGGGTCTTAGTGCATTTGTGGGAGAGGGTGAGCTGTGAGCGCCCTTCTACTCCGCCATCTTCTCCGAGTCTCTCTATTACCTTTTTAACTTTTACTTTTTAAACAATTATATAATACTCCCAGTTTTAATCCCTTTTAAATTTTCCTTTTAAAATATTTTTATTATTATTATTAAAAAAATCCACTTCATTTCATTTTTATTTCCCTTGGTTTTGAGCTCCTGTTATTGATTATACACAGGTTTCAAATATATTTTTCCCTCTTTTCCCCTTTTATAAAGGTTTTTAAAAGATGTCTCAACCCGATTGCTATTCTGCTTCAACTTGCTCTTCTATTATACATTATACACTGTTTTCAAAACTTTTCTCACCCTTCTTTTAAAATTATCTTTATTTTATCTTTTTTATCTATTCTATGTTCTATTACCTTTTTAATTACTACTTTCTAAACAATTGTATATGCTTCTAGTTTTAATTCTTTTTAAATTTTTTTATTTAAAGTAGTTATATTATTATTTTAAAAAATCCACCTGATTTAATTTTCATTTCTTTTGATTTTGATCTCCTGTTATTGATTATATGGAGTTTTCAAATTTTGTAAATATTTTTCCATTTTTTATAAGGGTTTTTTAAAAAGGTTTTCTAAAAAACTCTAAATTTGATTGCTAGTCTGTTGCAAGTTGCTCTTCTATAATTGATTGTACACTGTTTTCAAAACTTTTTTTCTCCTTTCTTTTAAAATTCTCTCTTTATTGTATTTTTTATCTTTTCTATTTTCTATTACCTTTTTAATTTCTACTTTCTAAACAATTGTATGTGCTCATAATTTTAATTCTTTTAAAATTTTATTTAAAGTATTTATATTATTCTTAATTTCAAAATCCACCTAATTTCATTTTCATTTCTTTTGGTTTTGATCTCCTCTTATTGATTTTACAGAGTTTTTAAATATTGTTTTTTGATATTTTTCCCCTTTTTAAGGGTTTTTTAAAAATACGTCTCAACTCTATTGCTAGTCTGATTCAAATTGCTCCTCTACAATTAATTATACACTGTTTTCAAACCTTTTTCCCCCTTTCTTTTAAAATTCTCTTTCTCTCTCTAACTCTCTCTCTCTCTTTTTTTTTTTTTTTTAGTTTTATTCCTACACAGGCATTAGATAGATAAATCAATAAACTCCTTTAAGGACCAAAATAGATAACTGATACTCCATAAGCCACAGTGCCAGAGAGATATGAGCAAGATGAAGAAGCACAGAAACCATTTCAACCTAAAAGAACAAGAGAGATACCTGAAAGAATGATCAATGAAATAGACATTGATGGCCTACAAGATCAAGATTTCAAAAAAGGAGTGATCAAAATACTGTAGGAAATAAAATAGATATTGTTTAGAGATATAAAATATGTCAAAAATGAAATTGAAGCTATAAAGAAGAACCAAGTAGAATAGGAAACTCATTGGTTTTAATGAGAAGAGATCTAAAGGCTGTGCATAGCAGACTAGATAATGTAGAGGAACGAATTAGTGACCTAGAAGACAGGACAACAGAAGCACCCAATCAGAGCAGTTGTGAGATAAAAAAATAAAAACAAATGAAAACAACATAAGGAAACTATGGGATAATATAAACAGTGCCAATCTTCGCATATTATGGGTCCCAGAAGGGGAAGAAAGATCAAAGGGGGTTGAAAAGGTATTTGAAGAAATCATGACTGAAAACTTCCCAAACTTAAAGATGGAATCAGGTATCCAAGTACAGGAAGCTCAGAGGGTCCCAAACAGGAAGAACCCAAATAGACCCACACCAAGACATATCATAATCAAAATGGCCAGAGTCAAGGATAAAGAAATGATCCTAAAGGCAGCAAGATAAAGCAAATTGTGAGTTACAAAGGAATGCCCATATGGCTGTCAGATGATTTCTCTAACCAAACGTTACAGGCCAGAAAGTAGTGGCAAGAAATATTCAAAGCCCTGAATGAAAAAAAAAAAAAAGATGCAGCCTCAGATACTTTATCCAGCAAGGCTATCCCTTAGGATAGAATGAGAGATAAAGAATTTCACAGACTAGTTAAATCTAAAGGAGTTCAGCAACACTAAACCAATACTAAAAGAAATATTGACATGTCTACTCTAAAAAGAAAAGAAGGAGGATGTTACAGACATGAGAAACTCACAACTGGAAAGGTGACAATTCATGAATTACAAATAAAATAACCACAACAATGTAAAATAAGTCATCTAAATCATTAAGATTGGTAGAGGGAAGCAAGAAAATATGGAGTATTTTTTTTCTTTCTTTTTCACATTTTTTTTATCTTGGCAGGATGGGTTTGAGATCATGTTACTATCAGTTTTATAAAAACAGTTATAGCAATGGGCTAATAGACTATACAGAAAAAGAGTAACCACAAGCAAAAAACTTAAATGTGAGTCACAAAAACTAAATAAAATCCATGATAATACAAAGGAAAATTACCAAACTACAAAAGGAAGAAGAAAGGAACTAAGAGGAAATACCAAATCAACTACAAATATAAGTTCATAATGGCAATAAGCACACACCTATCATTAATTATTGTAAATGTTAATGGACTAAATGCTCCAGTCAAAAGGCATAGAGTGACAGATTGGATAATAAAACAAGAACCTTCAAAATACTGCATACAAGAGACCCACTTTAGGGAGAAGGACACATAGAGATTGAGAGTGAAAGGGTGGAAAAGGATATTCCATGCAAACGGAAAAGCCAAAAAGCAGGTGTAGCAGTACTTATTTCAGACAAAATAGACTAAAACAAAAGCCAAAAAGAAAGATAAAAAAGGAGATATTATAATGATTAAAGGAGTAATAAAGATAAGCACATTATACTGGTTAAAATATATTGACCCAATATAGGAGCACCTAAATACATAAAAAAAATTACAAAAAGAGATAAAGGGGGATATTGATGGAAATACAAACAGTGTTGGAGATTTCAACACCACATTAACATCACTAGACAAATGTTCCACACGGAAAATAAATAAGGCAATACGGAAATTAAATGATACGATAGAAAAATTAGATTTGGTGAATATTTTCAGAGCATTTCACCCCCCCAAAATAGGATACACATCCTTTCCAAGTGCACATGGAACATTTTCTAGGATTGATTATGTACTTGGGCACAAAAGAAGCCTCAGAAATTTTAAGAGATACAAATTATCTCAAGCATCTTTACTGACCACAGTGCCATGAAACTAGAAATCAACTACAGAGAAAAAAAGGAGAATAAGGGGAAAGCATGGAGATTAAACAACATGCTAATAAAAAAACAATGGGTCAATGATGAAATCAAAGTTGAAATTAAAAAATACCTTGAGACAAATAAAAATGATAACAACCACACAAAATTTATTGGAAACAGCAAAGACAGTGCTAAGAGGGAAGTTTATAGCGATACAGGCCTTCTTCAAAAAAGAAGAACAATCTCAAATAAACAATCTAACCCGCCAGCTAAAAGAATTAGAAAAAGAAGAGCAAAAATCCCCAAAAGGCAATGGAAGGAAGGAAATAATAAAGATGAAGGAGGAAATAAAATAGAGATTTAAAAAAAAACATAAAAATAAACCAATCAAACCAAAAGCTGTTTTTTTAAAAAAGTAATTAAAATCAACAGACCTCTGGCCAAAATCACAAAGAAGAAATAAGACAGAACACAAATAAGCAAAATAAGAAAGGAAAATGGAGAAATTACAGCAAATAAAATACAAATACAGAATATCATATGAGAATATTGTGAAAAAATATATGGAACCAAAATGTATAACCTAGAAGAGATGGACACATTTCTGGAAACATACAGTCCACCAAGACTGAGCCAAGGAGAAACTGACCACTTGAACAAACCGATCACTAGAAATGAAATCGAATTAGCAATAAAAAACCTCCCTACAAATAAAAGTCCAGGACTGGACGGCGTCACCGGGGAGTTCTACCAAACATACAAAGAACTCATACCAGGCTTTCTCATACTCTTTCAGAAGATTGAAAAGGAGGGAATACTCCCAAACTCATTCTATGACGCCACCATCACCCTGATACCAAAACCAGGCAAAGACACTATCAAAAAAGAGAATTATAGGCCAGTATCACTCATGAACATAGATGCCAAAATCCTCACCAAAATATTAGCAAATAGAATCCAACAGCATATGAAAAAGATTATACATCATGACCAAGTGGGGTTCATCCCATGGACACAAGGGTCATTCAACATACGCAAATCAATCAATGTAGTACATCACATCAACAAATGAAAGGACAAAAACCACATGATCATCTCAATAGATGCAGAAAAAGCATTTGATAAAATTCAACACCCATTTATGATAAAAACTCTCAACAAAGTGAGTATAGAGGGAACATATCTCAGCATAATAGAAGCTATACATGACAAACCTACAGCCAGCATAGTACTCAATGAAGAAAAACTCAAAAGCTTCCCACTAAAATCTGGGAAAAACAAGGCTGCCCACTGTCACCACTCCTATTCAACATAGTCTTGGAAGTCCTAGCTATAGCAATCAGGCAAGAGAGAGAAATGAAAGGGATCCAAATTGGAAAAGAAGAGGTAAAAGTCTCACTATATTCTGATGACATGGTATTATACATAGAAAGCACTACAAGTTCCACACAAAAACTACTAGAGCTGATCGAAGAATTCAGCAAGGTAGCAGGTTACAAGATTAATTTGATTATAAATGATTATAAATCAATAAAAATGTTTTTAAAATAGTAATTTTTTTTACTTTTTTTAATTGAGTAATATTCATTTTACAATGTTGTGTCAAACTCTACTGTAGAACACAATTTTTCAGTTACATATGAACATATATATATTCTTCGTCACATTTTTTTTTGCTATGAGCTACCACAACATCTTGTATATATTCCCTGTGATATACAGTATAATCTTGTTTATACACTCTGCATTGTAAAATCCCAGTCTGTCCCTTCCCACCCCCTGTGCCCTTGGCAACCACAAGTTTGTATTCTATGTCTGAATCTGTTTCTGTTTTGAATTTATTTATTTATTTATTTATTTATTTATTTATTTATTTATTTATTTATTTATTTATTTATTTATTTATTAGATTACACATATGAGTGATCACATATGGTATTTTTTCTTTCTCTTTCTGGCTTACTTCACTTAGAGTCATATTCTTCAGGAACATCCATGTTGCTGCAAATGGCGTTATGTTGTCAGTTTTTGTGGCTGAATAGTTTTCCATTGTATAAATATACCACAGCGTCTTTATCCAGTCATCTGTTGATGGACATTTAGGCTGTTTCCATGTCTTAGCTTTTGTAAATAGTGTTGCTATGAACATTGGGGTTCAGGTGTCATTTTGAAGTAGGGTTCCTTCTGGATATATGCCCAGTAGTGGGATTCCTGGGTCACATGGTAAGTCTATTCATATTCTTTTGAGGAATCTCCATACTGTTTTCCACAATGGCTTTCCTTGATTCCCTCTCTGACTCTTAATGATTTAGATGTCTTCTTTTACAATTTTGGGTTTATTCTTTTTGTAATTCATGGCAGTTATCTCCTTTACAGTTATGAGTTTCTCATTTTTGTAGCATCCTGCTTCTTTTCTATTTAGAATAGATCTTCCATTATTTCTTTTAGCATGTGTTTAGTGTTGCTAAACTCTTTTAGTTTTTGCTTGTCTGTGAAGTTCTTTATCTCTCCTTCTATTCTAAAGGATAGCGTTGCTGGATAGAGTATCCTAGTCTGCATCTTTTTTTCATTCAGAACTTTGAATATATCTTGCCACTCCCTCCTGGCCTGTAGTGTTTGTGTAGACAAAGCAGCTGAAAGCCTTATGGGGGTTCCCTTGTAGCACACTCTTTGTTTTTCTCTTGCTGCCTTTAGAATCATTTCTTTATCCTTGACTCTGGCCATCTTGATTATGATATGTCTTGGTGTGGGTCTGTCTGGGTTCTTCCTGTTTGGGACCCTCTGAGCCTCCTGTACTTGCATATCTGATTCCTTCTTTAGGTTTGGGAAGTTTTCAGTCATGATTTCTTCAAGTACCTTTTCCATCCCCTTTGTTTTTTCTTCCCCCTCTTCAACCCCTATTATGCGAAGATTGGCACAATTTATATTATCTCACAGGTCCGTTATATTGTTTTCATTGTTTTTTATTTGTTTTTCTCTCAGCTGTTCTGATTGGGTGCTTTCTGTTGTCCTCTCTCCTAGGTCTCTTATTCGTCCCTCTGCATTATCTAGCCTGCTTTACACAGCCTGTAGGTCAGCTCTCATCTCAGCAAATGAGTTTCCTAGTTCTACTTGGTTCTTTTTATAGCTTCTATTTCATTTTTGATATATTTTATGTCTCTAAACAATATCTCTTTTATTTCCTTCAGTACTTTGATCACTCCTTTTTTGAAATCTTGATCTAATAGGCTATCGATGTCTATTTCCTTTATCATGCTTTCAGGGGTTTTCTCTTGATCTTTTAATTGGGAGTTGTTCCTCTGCTTCTTCATATTGCTCATACCTCTTTGGCACTGTGGCTTAAGAAGTATCAGTTATCTAGTTCTCCTGGAGATGGTGTGCTCTTAATTATTTTATCAAGAGGTCTTTGTGTCTTCGCCCTAGTCTGCAAACTCAGCTTGCTGTTTCCAAGGCCCTCTTTTGGGACCCTCTTCTCTCCTGCTCCCAGTGGCTTTTGGTTAGTGATCTGTTAGCAGATCACCCCCCTCCCAACACTGGTTCAGGTGCTGAGCTCTCATCTGGTGCACGGGCGGGTCACCCCCCCTCAGGATGACACAGTTAGATGCTGAGCCCGGAGGAGGCATATGGGTGGATCACACCCCCTCCCAGCACCATGGTCAGGTGCTGTGTTCCTGCCAGGAAGGTGGTTGGCTGCCCGCCCTCTCCCAGAGCTTGTTGCTCCACTGCTCTGTGCAGCTGCCTGCTCCGCCTCGGGTTGGCGCTTCAAAGGTGGGCTCGGTGAAGACAGCAGAACGGCCCTGCCCCTGCTCTGTGCCAAATCTGAGCTCCTTTTTTATCTTGGTGGAGCGAGTTCTCTGTGGTGCCAGTGCAGAAAGATCCTATCTGCCTTGGGGTATAAACAAGTCTCAGTCCTGCCTAGGAGGTTGTGGAACTCCCATGTCGAATTCAGGTCTCAGCCCCGCCCCCACCTGGGTGCTGAGCACAGGAGGCAATGGTGGCTACAGCTGCACCCCACCTCTCTTCTCACAAGAAGCACCAGTAATGGCGGCTCAGTTTTAAGTAGACAAAGGCAATGTGCCCCTCATCCCAGGGCACACCAAGCGTGTTGCTTTGATTTTTTCACATTTTATGGGGGACAGAGGTTGTTCTGCTCTGAATCCCCTCCCAGCCATGGCATGCAACACTCTGCAGTCCCCCAGGGCTGCCTTAGTGCAACCGCCCCAGTCCTACACCCAGCTTGGGCAGCCTGTCCTGGCCCCAGCTGCCAGCTCGTGTCTCGGGCTGGGTGTCGCAGGAACCCTTTGTGCCCATTTAACTCAGTTCTGTTGGTCAAGTGGTACTCTGGGGAAGATCTGAGACTTGGAGTCTCCCCCTCCGTCCTACTGGCCTCTCCATTGAAGAGAGGAGACCCAGCAAATGAGCGCGACTCCTCCATTGTCATTCCCTCCCCATGGGATCGGTCGTGCACTGTTTCACATTTTCTTCTTTCGTTTTTCCTTTTCTCCTACCAGATTTTTGGCGTCACTGCTTTTTGAAGAGGGCGATGTTCTGTCGGAGTTCAGCAGGTGGTCTGGTTGGCTAAGTAGTTCTGTAGATGTGAGCTTTGGTGTATTTGTGGGAGAGTGTGAGCTACAAGCATCCTTCTACTTTGCCATCTTGCTTCTCTCTCAATTAAAGTAATTATTGATAGGTAAGTACTTCTTGTCATTTTAAACTTTGTTTTCAAGTCGCTTTTCTTCTCTTCATGTTAGAAATGACCTTTTCTTAATTAAAAACTATTTTTATTATAGTATAGTCAGTTTACAATGCTATGTCAATTTCTGGTGTACAGCATAATGCTTCGCCATAAATATAACTACATATATTTGGTTTCATATACTTCTTCATTATAGGCTCCTGAAAGATACTGAATATAGTTCCCTGTGGTATACGGAATTATCTTGTTGTATATCTATCTATTTTACATATAGTAGTCATTATGTGCAAATCTCAAACTCCCAATTGTTCCCTTCTCCCTCCAGACCCCCTGGTATCCATAACTTTGATATCTAGTCTATGAGTCTGCTTCTGTTTTGTGAATAAGTTCATATGTGTCTTTTTATTTTTAGATTCCACATATGAGTGATAACATATGGTTTTATTTCTTTCTTTTTATAGTTTACATCACTTAGAATGATAATCTCCAGATCCATTTATGTTGCTGAAAAAGGAATTATTTAATTATTTTTTATGGCTGAGTACTAGTAAAATGTACAAATATACTGCAACCTCTTTACCAGTCATCTATCAATGGACATTTATGTTGCATCCATATCTTGACTGTTGTAAGTAGTGCTGCTGTGAACATTGGGGTGCATGTGTCTTTTGATTTATACTTTTCTCTGGCTGTATGGCCAGGAATGAGGTTGATAGATTGTATGGTAAGACTAATTTTAGTATTTTTTATTAACATTTTTTATTGAGTTAGTCATTTTACAATGTTGTGTCAAATTCCAGTGTAGAGCAAAATTTTTCAGTTATATATGAACATACATATATTCATTGTCACATTTTTTTCTGGCTGTGAGCTACCACAAGACCTTGTATATATTTCCCTGTGCTATATAGTATAATCTTTTTATCTATTCTATATATGCCTGTCAGTATCTACAAATTTCTAACTTCCAGTCTGTCCCTTCCCACCCCGTCTCCCTTCACAAACAGAAGTTTGTTTTCTATGTCTATGTGTCTGTTCCTATTTTGTATTTATGTTCTTTTTTTTTTTTTTAGATTCCACATATGAGCAATCTCATATGGTATTTTTCTTTCTATTTCTGACTGACTTCACTTATATTGACATTCTATAGGGAAATCCATGTTGCTGCAAATGGCATTATGTTGGCATTTTTATGGCTGAATAGTATTCCATTGTATAAATATACTACATCTTCTTTCTCCATTCATCTGTTGATGGTCAGTTAGGCTGTTTCCATGCCTTGGCTATTGTAAATAATGCTGCTATGAATATTGGAGTGCAGGTGTCATTTTGAAGTAGGGATCCTTCTGGATATATGCCAAGCAGCAGAATGACTGGGTCATATGGTAAGTCTATTCCTAGTCTTTTGGGGAATCTCCATACTGTTTTCCACAGTGGTTGTACCAAACTACATTCTCACCAGCAGTGTAAGAGGGCTCCCTTTTCTCCACAGCTTCTCCAGTATTTATCATTTGTGGATTTTTGCATAATGGCCATTCTGACTGGTGTGAGGTGATACCTCATTGTAGTTTTGAGTTCCATTTCTCTGATAATCAGTGATCGAGTGTTTTTTCATCTGCCTATTGATCATTGTATTTCTTCCTTTGAGAAATACTTGTTTAGGTCGTCTGCCTATTTTTCGATTGGGTTCCTTATTTTTTTTCTTATTAAGTCTTATGAGCTGCTTATATATTCTGGAGATCAAACTTTTGTCAGTTTCATCATTTGCAAAAATGTTCTCCCATTCCATAGGTTGTTGTTTTAATTTACTTATGGTTTCCTTTGCTGTGCAGAAGCTTGTAGGTTTCATTAGGTACCAGTTGTGTATTCTTGCTTTTATATCTATTGCTTGGGTAGACTGTCCTGGGAGAACATTTTTGAGATGTATATGAGATAATGTTTTGCCTATGTTCTCTTCTAGGAGGTTTATTGTATCTTGTCTTAGGTTTAAGTCTTTGATCCATTTTGAGTTAATTTTTGTGTATGGTGTAAGGGAGTGTTCTAGTCTCATTGCTTTACATGCTGCTGTCCAGTTTTCCAACACCATTTGCTGAAGAGACTGTCTATTCCATTGTATATTCTTGCCTCCTTTGTTGAAGATGAGTTGACCAAAAGTTTGTGGGTTGATTTCTTGGCTATTTTGTTTCATTGGTCCATATGTCAATTTTTGTACCAATACCATGCTGTCTTGATGACTGTAGCTCTATAATATTGTCTGACATTTGGGAGAGTTATTCCTTCGGCCTCTTTCATTTTCTTCAGTGATGCTTTGACAATTCTAGGTCTTTGATGGTTCCATATAAATTTTATTATGATTTGTTCTAGTTCTGTGAAATGTGTACTTGGTAGTTTGATAGGGATTGTATTATATTTGTAGATTGCCTTGGGCAGTGTGACCATTTTAACAATATTCATTCTTCTAATCCAGGATCATGGGATATCTTTCCATTTTTTTGAGACTTCTTTAATTTCCTTCATCAATGATTTATACTTTTCTGTGTGTAAGTTTTTCACCTACATGGTTTGATTTATTCCTAGGTATTTTTTTTTCAGTGCTATTTTAAAGGGGATTGTTTCTTTACTTTCTTTTCCTGTTGATTTATCATTAGTGTAAAGAAATACAGCTGATTTTTCTACATTAATCTTGTAACCTGATAACTTGCTGAAGTTTTCAATTTTTTCTACTAGTTTTTGTGTGCATCATTTAGGGTTTTCTATGTATAGTATCATGTCATCTGCATATACTGCGACTTTTACTTCTTCTTTTCCATTTTGGATCCCTTTTACTTCTCTCTTTTGTCTGATTGCTGTGGCTAGGACTTCCAAGATCATGTTGAATAGGAATGGTGATAGTAGGCAGCCTTGTTTTGTCCCAGATTTTAGTGGAAAGCTTTTGAGTTTTTCACTGTTGAGTACTATGATGGCTGTAGGTTTGTCATATATAGCTTTTATTATGTTGAGATATGTTCCCTCTGTACCCACTTTGTTGAGAGTTTTTATCATAAATGGGTGTTGAATTTTATCAAATGTTTTTTCTGCATCTATTGAGATGATCATGTGGTTTTTGTCCTTTCTCTTGTTGATGTGATGTATTACATTGGTTGATTTGCATATCTTGAACAACTCTTTTGTCCCTGGGATGAACCCTACTTGGTCATGATGTATAGTCTTTTTTATGTGCTGTTGGATTCTATTTGCAATATTTTTGTAATGAGTTTTGCATCTATGTTCATCAATGATATTGGTCCGTAATTCTCTTTTTTGGTAGTCTCTTTGCCTGGTTTTGGTGTCAGGGTGATGGTGGCTTCATAGAATGAGTTTGGGAGTATTCCCTCCTTTTCAATCTTCTGGAAGAGTTTGAGAAGGACTGGTATGAAATCTTCTTTGTATGTTTGGTAGAATTCCCTGGTGAAGCCATCCGGTCCTGGACTTTGATTTGTAGGGATTTTTTTTTTTATTACTATTTCAATTTCATTTCTACTGATCGATTTGTTCAAGTGGTCAGTTTCTACTTGATTCAGTCTTGGTGGACTGTATGTTTCCAGAAACTTGTGTGTCTCCTCTAGGTTATCCAGTTTGGTTCCATATATTTTTTTTATATTATTCTCTTATGATATACTTTATTTCTATTTTACTTCTTGTAATTTATCCATTTTCCTTTCTTATTTTGTTCCTTTGTGCTCTCTTATTTTTCTTCTTTGTGAGTTTGGCCTGGTTTATCTACTTTATTTAGTCATTCAAAAAACCAGCTTATGGTTTGATTGATTTTTTTCTATTTTTTAATCTCTATTTTATTTATTACCTCTCTAATCTTTATTGTTTCCTTCCTTCTGCTGCCTTTTGGGGATTTTTGCTCTTCTTTTTCTAATTCTTTTAGCTGGTAAGTTAGATTGTTTATTTGAGATTGTTCTTCTTTTTTGAGGAAGGTTTTATCGCTATAAACTTCCCTCTTAGCACTGCCTTTGCTGAGTCCCATAAATTTTGTGCAATTGTGTTTTCATTTTAATTTGTCTCAAGGTATTTTTTAATTTCAGCTTTGATTTCATCGTTGACCCAGTGGTTTTTAATAGCATGTTGTTTAATCTCCATGCTTTCCTTTTTTTTCTCCTTTGTTCCTCTGTAGTTGATTTCTAGTTTCATGGCATTGTGGTCAGTAAAGATGCTTGAGATAATTTCTATCATCTTAACACTCTTGTGGCTTCTTTTGTGCCCAAGTACATGATCAATCCTAGAAAATGTTCCTCGTGCACTTGAAAAGAATGTATATCCTATTTTGGGGGGGGGGTGTAATGCTCTGAAAATATTCACCAAATCTAATTTTTCTATTGTATTATTTAATTTCGTTGGTGCTTTATTTATTTTCTGTCTGGAAGATCTGTCTAGTGATGTAAATGTGGTGTTAAAATCTCCAACTAAGAATGTATTCCCATGAATATCCCCCTTTATCTCTGTTAGTAATTGTTTTATGTATTTAGGTTCTCCTATATTGGGTGCATATATATTAACTAGTGTAATATCCTCATCTTGTATCTCTCCTTTAATCATTATAAAATGTCCTTCTTTATCTTTCTTTATGGTCTTTGTTTTAAAGTATATTTTGTCTGAAATCTGTACTGCAACACCTGCTTTTTTGGCTTTTCCATTTGCATGGAGTATCCTTTTCCATCCTTTCACTCTCAATCTATATGTGTCCTTCTCCTTAAAGTGGGTCTCTTGTATGCAGCATATTGAAAGTTCTTCATTTATTATCCAGTCTGCCACTGTATGTCTTTTGACTGGAGCTTTTAGTCCATTATCACTTACGGTAATTAGTGAGAGATATGTGTTTATTGCTATTTTGAACTTATTTTTGCATTTGATTTGGTATTTCCTCTTTATTCCTTTCTTCTTCCTTTTGTGGTTTGCTAATTTTCTTTTCTATTATCTTGGATTTTATTTAGTTTTTGTGACTGACTTGTAAGTTTTTGGTTTGTGGTTACCCAATATTTTTAGTCTATTAACCCATTACTATACTGTTTGTATTAAACAGATAGTAATATAATCTCAAAAGAAGCCTACTGAGAACAAAATTTTTAAAAAGAAAAAAACCCTCTATATTTTCTTGCTTCCCTTTCCCATTCTTAATGATTTAGATGTCTTCTTTCACAATTTCATGTTTATTCTCTTTGTAGTTCATGGTAATTCATGTAATTCATATCTCCTTTCCAGTTATGAAATTTTCATTTCTGTAGCATCCTGCTTCTTTTCTATTTAGAATCGACCTTCCATTATTTCTTTTAGCATGGGTTCAGTATTGCAAAACTCTTCTGTTTTGGCTTGTTTGTAAAATTGTTTATCTTTCCTTCTATACTAAAACATTGCCTTAATGGATAAAGTTTCCTAGGCTGCATCTGTTTTTCATTTAAGAGTTTGAATATATTTTGCCGCTCCCTCTGGCCTGCAGTGTTTGTGGAGAGAAATCAGCTGAGAGCCTTATGTGGGTTACCTTGTAACTCTCTGTTTCTTTTCCTTTTGTGCCTTTAGGATCATTTCTTTACCCTTGACTCTGGCCATCTTGATTATGATATGTCTTGGTGTGGGTTTGTTGGGTTCTTTCTGTTTAGGACCCTCTGAACTTCCTGTACTTGGATATCTGATTCGTTCTTTAGATTCAGAAGTTTTCAGTCATGATTTCTTCAAATACCTTTTTGAACCCCTTTGTTCTTTATTCCCCTTCTGGAACCCCTATTATGCATAGATTGACATGCTTTATATTATCTGATAGGTCCCTTATATTGTTTTCATTAGTTTTTATTTGTTTTTCTCTCAGCTGTTCTGTCTGGGTGGTTTACATTTTCCTGTGTTCTAGGTTACTCATTCGTTCCTCTGCATTATCTGGTATGTTTTGTACAGCCTTTAGATCAGCTTCATCTCAGCAAATGAGTTTACCAATTCTACTTGGCTCTTCTTTATAGCTTCAATTTCATTTTTGACATAATTTATATCTCTAAAGACTATCTATTTTAGTTCCTTCCAGACTTTGATCACTCCTTTTTCTGAAATCCTGATCTAGTAGGCAGTCAATGTCTATTGCATTGATCATTCTTTCAGGGGATTTCTCTTGCTCTTTTCATTGGGAATGGTTCCTCTGCTTCTTCATCTTGCTCATATCTCTCTGGCACTGTGCCTTTCAGAGTATCAGTTATCTATTGTGGTTCTTAAGGAGTTTATTTATTTATCTATCTAATGTCTAAGCAGGAATAAAACTTAAGGAAAAAAGAGAGAAAGAGGTTTAGTAGAAGGGAAAAAATTTTGAATACAGTGCATAATCAATAGTAGAAGAGCAATTTGAATCAGAATAGCAATTGAGTTGAGATGTCTTTATTAAAACCCCTTAAAAATAGTAAAGAACAAAAAACAATATTTGAAACCTCTGTATAATAAATAACAGGTGATCAAAACCAAGAGAAATGAAAATGAAATCAGATGTATTTTTAAAAATAATAATGATGAAATATTTTAAAGGAAAATTTAAAAGGGATTAAAACTGGAGACATATACAATTGTTTAAAAAGTAAAAATTAAAAAGGTCATAGAAAATAGAACAGATATAAAAGATAAAACAAAAAGAGGGAATTTTAAAAGAAGGGGAAATAAAAAGTTTGAAAACTGTATAATCAATTATAGAAGAGCAAGTTGAAGTGGAATAACAGTCAGTTTGAGACATATTTTAAAAACATTAAAAAAAAAAGGAGAGAAAAGCAAAAAAATTTTTTGAAACCTGTGTATAATCAATAACAGGAGATCAGAACCAAGAAAAATAAAAATGAAATGAGATGTATTTTTAAAAATAATAATAATAAAATTATTTTAAAAGAAAAATTTTAAAGGGATTAAAACATAGCATATACAATTTTTTTTAAATGTAAAAATTAAAAAGGTAATTGAAAATTGAACAGATTAATAAAACATAAGAAAGGAGGGGTGGAATGTATTCTTGTGAAGCCTATGCATTCTTAATGATTTCATCGAGAATTCTTTAAGTCTTCACCCTGTTTCAAAAACTCAGCTTGCTGCTTCCAGCATCTTTGTGTTGGCACCTCTGGTCTGTGCTGCTCTCACTTCCTGTGGCAAGTAGGTTGCATCCCCTCCCAACAGTGCAGTCAGGTGCTATGCTGTTCCAGGTGGTCGGGTGGGTCACTCCACCTCCCTGTGCCACAGTCAGATACTGTGCTCGGGAGATAGGCCGGTGGATTGTGCCCCCTCCCAGCACTGTGGTCAGGTGCTGCGCTCTTGCCAGGAAGGCGGGTGGCTGTCAGCCCTCTTCTGGCGCTGGTCACTCCCCTGGTCTGTGCAGCTGCCTGCTCCAGCCTGTGTCCATGTTTGAGCTCTGTAGGCGGGCTCCAAGGAGACAGAAGTACAGCCCCGCCCCTTCTCCTATCTACCTCGGGATGTAAACAAGTCTCCATCTGGCCCTTGAGGCTGCTAAGCCCATAGGTATGGATTCAGGGTTCAACCCTGCCCTTCCTGGGTGCTAAGCACAGGAGGATATGATGGCTGTGGCTGAGCCTGCCTCACTTCTCCTGAAAATCTTAGGCTGGTTTTCAGAGATAGGGTTATGGCATCCTTACCCCCAAGGCACATGAGCTGTGTTGTTTTATGGAGGGCAGAGGTTGTTTTGCTCTGTGTACCCACTCATACATGGCATGCAGCAGCCTGCAGTCCCCCAGGGGTGCCTCTATGCAGCCTGCCCCAGTCCTCCGCCTTGCTCAGGCAGCCTGTCCCATCCCCCACCTGCCACTTTGCCTCTATGGCTGGGGGTTGCAGAGACCCTCTGTGTCCTTTTAACTTAATTTTGTTGGCCAAGGGGTGCTCCATACAGATCTGAGTCTTGGAGCTCCCTGTCCATCCCGCTGACCTCTCCTTTGTAGAAGGTGAGACCCAACGAACTACTGCTATTCCCCCTTTGCTGCTCCCTCCCCACAGGACCAGCCCCGTACTGTTTTGCTTTTTCTTCTTTCTTTTTTCCTTTTCTCCTACCAGATTTTTGGCGTGTTTGTCTTTTGAAGGTGACGATGTTCTGTCGGAGTTCAGCAGGTGCTCTGGTTGGCTGGATAGGTCTGTGGATGTTAGTTTTGGTGTATTTGTTGGAGAGGGTGAGCCTCAAGCATCCATCTACTCCACCATCTTGGCCAAAGTACTTATTAATTAGTATGTACTTACTGCCATTTTGTTAATTGTTTTGATAGTGTTTTGTTGTTGTTTTTGTTTCTTTTTTACTTTTTCTGGTCTCTTCATTTGTGACTTGATGACTCTTTTTAGTGTTACATTTGGATTCATTTCTCTTTTTCATGTGTGTATGTACTTGAGATTTTTGGTTTGTGGTTACCACGAGATTTATTTTAGGAATCTATATCTATTCACATGATTTTTTTTTCAGATCTCTCAAGTTCAAATACATTTAACAATATGCAGTGTTTCTCCTCTACCTCCATGTTTATTATTTTTAACATCATTCTTTACTTCTTTTTGTGTATTCCATGATTACTTATTGCAGATATAAATTAATTTATTTTTTGTCTTTAAACCTTCCTACTAGCTTTATACACTGTTGATTTACTATTGTACTGTAATTTGCCTTCCCTATGAGATGTTAATTTTTGTAATTTTCATATTTCTAGTTGCAGCCTTTTCTTTTTCACTTAGACAGGTCCTTTAACAATTCTTGTAAAGCTGGTTTTTTGGTGCTGAACTCTTAGCTTTTGCTCTATGTAAAACTTTTGATCTCTCCACAAATCTGAATGACTGCTGTGTTGGGTAGAGTGCTCTTGATTGTAGGCGTTTCCTTTTCATCACTTTAAATATATCATGCCACTCCCTTCTGGCATGCAGAGTTTCTGCTTAAAAGTCAGCTAATAGCTTTTGGGGAGTTTCTTTGTACATAACTTGTTGATTTCTCTTGCTGCTTTTAACATTCATTTTATCTTTAAATTTAGCCAGTTTAATTACAGTGTTTCTTGTTGTTGTCCTCTTTCAGTTGACAGTGTTTGAGACTCTGTGCTTCCTGGATCTTGACGTCTGTTTTTTCCCCCATGTTAAGGAAGTTTTCAGCTATTATATCTTCAAATATATCTCTGACCCACCTCTTTTTCTCTTTTTTCCCTCTAATATAATTCCTTTCTCCTATGATGTGAATGTTAGTAGGCTTGATATTGTCCCAGAGGTCTCTTGAACTGTTCTCATTTCTTTTTATTCTTTTGTCTTTTTTTCTGTTCAGCTTCAGTGATTTCCTCTACTCTGTCTTCCATCTCACTGATTCATTACTTTGTATCTGTTAATCTGCTGTTTATTCCTTCTGGTGTATTTTTTATTTTCCATTATTGTATTCTTCATATGTTTTGTTCTTTTTATATTTACTAACTGTTGTTAAAATTTCTAACTTAACTCTGTTCATCTATTATTTTCCTAGTTCTTCAAACATCTTTACAATCATTACTTTGAACTATTTATTGGGTTGAATGCTTATTTTCACTTCATTTATTTCTTCATCAGGTTTTTCTTTTCTCTTTTTTAACTTTCTTCATGTATTTATTTTACAATATCATATTTTTAATTGAAGTATAGTTGATGTACAATATTATATGTTATAGGTATACAAACTATGATTCACAATTTTTAAAGTTTATACTCCGTTTACAGTTATTATAAAATTTTGGCTATATCCCCCATGTTGTACAATACATCCTTATAGCTTATTTTATACCTGATAGTTTGTACCTCTTAATCCTCCACCTTCATCTTGCCTCTCCCCCTTCCCTCACCCCCCTGGTAGCCACTAGTTCCTTCTCTACATCTGTGACTCTGTTTCTTTTCTGTTATATTCTTTAGTTTGTTGTATTTTTGAGTCCACATATAAGTGCTATCATACAGTGTTTGTCTTTCTCTGTGTAACTTATTTCACTAATCATAATGCCCTCCAAGTCCATCCATGCTATATATCAAAAACTAATACAACATTTTAAAACAACTGTACTTCAATTAAAAAGTAAACAAACAACTCATTTAAAGTATGGACAGAACTGAATAGACATTTTTTCAAAAAAGAAATGCAGATGGCCAACAGGAACATGAAAAGCTGCTCAACAACACCAACATCAGGGAAATGCAAATCAAAACCACAATGAGACATCATCTTACATCTGTCACAATGGCCATCATCAAAAAGAACACAAGTAACAAATGTTGGCAAGGATGTGGAGAAAAGGGAAACTTTGTACACTGTTGGTGGTAATGTAAACTGGTGCAGCCACTATGGAAAACAATATGGAGGCCTCTCAAAAACCCAAAAAGAAAACCACCACGTGGCCCAGCGACTTCACTCCTGGGCATAAACCTGAGAAAAACAAAAATATCAATTCAAAAAGATACATGCACCCCGCTATTAACAGCAGCACCATGTATAATCACCACACCAAGACAAGGACGCATCCTAAGTGCACATCAATGGATGGATGAATAAAGAAGATGTAGCACATATATGCAACGGAATACAACTCACCCATAGAAAGAAGGATATTTTGCCATTTATGGCCCTTCATTCACTTCTTTTTTGTATTTCAAAAACCATAATTTTATAACTGTTATAAACATTTCCAATACATCAAAAACAACAAAATGCATAGAAATAAACCTAACCAAAGAGGCTAACTTACTCTGAAAGTTGAAAATCACTGATGAAGGAAATTGAAAATGATACAAAGAAATGGAAAAGTATCTTGTACTCTTGGATTGGAAGAATCAACTTTATCAAAATGGCCATACTACCCCAAGTAATGTATAGATCCAATGTAATCCCTGTCAAAATTTTTCACAAAAAAACAAACAATTCCAAAATTTATATGGAACCATAAAGGACTCTGAATTGCCAAATCAATCCTTTGTAGGTCTTTTATTCCCTTCTTTTTTTTTTTTTTTCTTGTGGTTTGGTGACAAGAGAAGTTCCTTTAACACTTATTGTAAAGCTGGTTTAGTGGTGCTATATTCTTTTAACTTTTGTTTATCTGTGAAGCTTTTGATTTCTCCATCAAATCTGAATTAGAACCTTGCTGGATAGAGTATTCTTGGTTGTAAGTTTTTTTTTTTTTTTTTCTTTTCATCACTAAATATATCATGCCACTCCCTTCTGGCCTGTAGAGTTTCAGCTGAAAAATCAGCTCATAACTTTATGGGAATTCCCTTGTGTGTTACTTGTTGCTTTTCTCTTGCTGATTTTAATATTTTATCCTCATATTTAAGTTTTGTCAATTTGATTACTATGTGCCTTGATGTGTTCCTCTTTCAGCTGATCCTCTGTGGAACTCTTTGAGATTCTTGAACTTGGGTGACTGCTTCCTTTCCCAAGTTGGGGAAGTTTTCAATTATTATCTCTTCAAAAATTTACAGGGATTTTCTCTCTCTCTTCTCTTTCTGGGACCTCTATAATGCAAATATTAGTATGTTTCTTGTTGTCCCAGAGGTCTCTTAAACTATCCTAATTTCTTTTCATCCTTTTTTTCTTCTTTTTTCTGTTCAGCAGTATTGATTTCCACTACTCTGTCTTCTAATACACTGACCCATTCTTCTGCCTCATTTAGTCTATTCCTGGTTCCTTCTAGTGTGTTACTCATTTCAGTGATTTTATTCTTCATCTCTGTTTGGGTATTCTTTATATTTTCCATCTCTGCTACAAACTTCACTCTGTGCATCTATATTCCTCTTGAGTTATCTGAGCATCTTCACCATCATCACTCTAAACTCTATCTCAGATAAATTGCTTATCTCCTCATCACTGATTCCTTCTGGGATTTTGTCTTTTGCCTTGGCCTGGAAGACATTCCTATACCACCTCATATTGTCTATCTTTCTATTTGTATTTTTAGGTAGGTTAGTTATGCTTCTTGACCTTGGAGAAGTGGCCCACTGTGGGAGACCTATGTGTCCCAGCAGTACACTCCTCTCTTGTCACCCAAGGCTCAGCCAGTCCCTGTGTAGAATCTGGCCTGTGTTTGTAGATTCCTTCCACAGGCTTTTGGAATTATTGTTTTCTTATTTCTGGTATTTGCCCCATGGTGTATGAGGCTAGACAAGATATTTAAGCAGGTTTACTGACAGGAGGAGTTGGTGCCTGCCCATTTCTGGGTAAGCTTGGTGCTGAAACTCTGGTGGGTAGAGCCATGTCCTAGAGGCATTTGTGACTCAGGAAGTCTGCTGATGGGTGGGGCTGTGTTCCTACCCAGTATGTTGTTTGCCCTGAGGCTTCACAGCCTTTAAATTTACAGGCTTTTGGGTGTGGCTAGGTCTTGGTGCTAAAGATCCAATCGAGATAGCCTCCAGGAAAGCTCATGTAGATGAACACTCTTGGAATGTCTGTCACCAACTTTTATGTCCCCTAGGTGAGCCTTAACTGTCTCCTACTTTCCCAGAAGAGCTTCCAAAACCAGCAGGCAGGTCTGGTCCAAGTTCCTATGAGGTCGCTGCCTCTGCCTTTGGATCTGGGACACATGAGATTCTGTGTATGCTTCCGAAGAGAATGACGTGTATGTTTCCCCCAGTCCCATGGGGCTCCTGGAGTTAAGCCCTGCTGGCCTTCGAAACCAGATGTCCTAGGGTCTCCTCCTTCCAATGCCAGAACTCTTGGCTGGGGAGCCTAACGTAGGGCTCAGAACTCTCACACCTATGGGAGGGTGTCTGCAACTTAATTCTTCTGCAGCTTGTGGTTCACCTAGCTAGAGGATAATGGGGCCTGTTTATATTGTGAGCACACCCGTCCTACAATCCTGCTGTGGTTTCCTCTTTATGCTTCCAGTTGAAGATCTTTTTTGCTAGGTTCTAGTCTTTTTAAATTGTTGTTTAGCAATCAGTTGTGGTTTTGTTGTAGTCACAAGAAGAGGTGAGCTAGTAGTCTTACTACTCCACCATCTTAACCTGAAATCACTTGGGTTTCTATCTTGTTCCTTCTTTGGGCACATAGACTTCTGTCCTTTTTTTTTGCCTAATTTATTTTTATTTCTATGTATTTAGTAGATTGGTTATGTTTCCCAACTTTCAAGAAGCAGCCTTTTGTAAGAGTAATCTTGTGCATTCCAGCAGCACACTCCCCTCTGGTCACCAGGTTGTATGTTCTTGGAGTGTCTGCTATGTAGACTTTGTAGGTTTTTCTGTTGTGATGTGCTTACTATGGGTGGTCTGGTAGGCATGACTTTTACCAGGTCTTGTTGGTTGCCAGGCCTTACCTTGTGCAGAGGCTGCTGGCCCCTGGTGGTACTGGTCACAATGTAGTTGGCTATGGATACCCAAGGGGTCCTAGGGCTAGTGTTGGCTTACTGGTGGGCAGAGCTATTCTCTGGGTTGGGTGGTTGTGGGGCTAAGGGTATTGGATCTACTGTTGGTCTGCTCATGGATGTTTCTAGGTCCTAACATGACCATCTGTGATGTCCAGAATGTCCCAAAGCTGATGTCTACCTGCTGGTGTGTGGGACCAGATCCAGGGTCTCCTGGATGAGGTCTCAAAGTGTCCCAGAACCAGTGTTGGCTTCCTAATGGGCAGGGCTGGGGCCCATGTTGTCATGGGTGCTGTCTCACTGGTATGTGTATCCAGATCCTGGGTTCTCTGGCTCCAGAACACTGGGGATCCCCCAGGGGATGTTTCCATATGGTAGTGGGTGGTGCCAAGGCCAAGAGGTCCAGTGGATGATGTCTGTCCACTGGTGGGTGAGACTGGTCCCAGGGCTAGTATTGGGGTATTGCCATGCAGAGACAAGTCTTAGGTGCTCTGGTGGGCAATTCTGAGTCCTGGAGTGGCTACAGACTCAGAAGGTCTTAAGGCAGCTGGCCTGCTTATGGGTAGGTAGGGCTGTGTCCCCACTCAGCTTGTAATTGGCCTGAGGCATCTCAGAACTGGTGCCAAAAGTTTGATGGATGGAGCCATGTACCTGTGCTAATAAACTAGAGGGAGGGTGATGGGGCTTGAAATCACCAGTATTTGTGTGGTAGAATGAGCTCCCATAAATGGCTGCTGCCAATGTCTATGTCACCAGGGTGAGTTCCAGTTGCCTCCCACCTCTTCAGAGGGCTCTCCAAGATAAGTAGGTTTGTCTGAACGAGGAGTCTTTCAAATTACTTCTTTTGTAATGGGTACTGGAGTATGTGAGATTTTGTGTGTGCCCTTTAAGTATGGCATGTCAATTTCCCACAGCCATTTGTCTCTGCTGAAAGTAAACCCTAATGGCTTTCAAAACCAAATATTCTGGGATCTCATCTTCCTCATGCAGGACCCCAGGGCTAGGGATCCTGATGCAAGGCCTGGATCCCTCACTCCTTGGTAAAAACCCCTGCAATTATAATCATCCTCCCCTTTGTGGGTTACCAACCCATGGGTATGAGTCTTGACTCTACCCCTCCTACCTGTCTCATTGTGATTTTTTCTTTATATCTTTAGTTGTAGAAGATCTTTTCTGCTAGCCTTACATTTTTATCATCAATAGTTTCTCTGTAAATAGTTGTAATTTTGGTGCATCCTGAGAGGAAGTGACCTTAGGGCCTTCCGACTCTGCCATCTTGGCCACTTTTTTTTTTCTTCTTGCTTGATATGGGCATTTATCTTAAAACTCCTTTTGCTGTGTCCCATAAGTTTTGCTGTGTTGTATTTCCATTTTCATTTTTCTCAAAGTATATTTAGATTTATTCTGTGAAGTCTTTGTTGATCCATTGGTTGTTTAGTAGCATGTTGCTTAATTACCCATATTTGTAAATTTCTCAGTTTTCTTCTTATAATTGATTTCTAGTTTCATACCACTGTGGTCAAAAATGATTAATATAATTTCAATCTTCTTAAATTTATTAAGACTTGCTCAGTAGCCTAACATATGTTCTATCCTGTGCATTAGAGAAAAATATGCATTCTGTTGCTTTTGAATAGAATGTTCCACATTTGTTGGTTAAGTCTATCTGGTCTAAAGTGTCATTTAAAGCCAAGATTTCTTTATTGATTTTTTGCCTGGATGATTTATCCATTGATGAAAATCGGGTATTAAATTATCCTACTCTTATTTTATTGCTGCCTATTTCTCCTTTTAGGTCTGATATTACTTATTTTATATATTTAGGTCCTCCTATGTTGAGTGCATAAATATTTTAATATGTTATATCTTCTCCTAGCATTAACTCCTTTATCATTATATAATGGCCTTTTTCTCATAATACAATCTTTGTCTTAAATCTGTTTTGTTTGATATAATTTTAGTTACCCCAGATTTCTTTTGATATTTAACCTGCATGGAATAAATTTTTTCATTCCTTCTCTTTTGGTCTGTGTATGTCCTTACATCTGAAGTGAGATTTTGCAGGCAGATTCTTATTTTTTTAAAATCCATTTAGTCACTCTTTGTCTTTTGTTTGAAGATTTAGTACTTTCTTTTTGTAATTATTGGTATGTATAGACTGATTGCCATTTTATTAATTGTTTTCTGGCTATTTTGTTGTTGTTGTTGTTGTTCCTTTCTATTTCCCTTGCTTTATTTGTGATGAGATGACTTATGGTACTGTTATTTATATTCCTTTCTCATTATCTTTTCTGTATCTACTATAGCTTTTTGCTTTGTGATTAGCATTAGGCTTACATAGTTATCACATTTACATTTATCACAGTTTATTTTAAGTTGATAACAACTTAAGCTTGAATATATTCTTAAAGTTCTACATGTTTACCCACCCTCCACATTTTGTATTTTTTATGTCACAATTTACATATATTGATCTTGTATATCCATTAACAAATTAATGTAGTTATTGTTATATTTACTTCTTGTGTCTTTTAACCTTTATACTAGTTTAATAAGTGATTAACTCACCAACTTTACAACAGCAGATTATTCTTAACTTTATTACATATTTGCCTTTACCAGTGTGATTTGTATTTTAATATGCTTTTCTATTACTAATTAGTGCCTTCACATGTCAGCTGAAAGTAACTCCTTTCACATTTACTGTATGACCTCTCTAGAGTTGATGAACTCCTTTATCTTTTGCTAGTCTGAAAAACCCTTAATCTTTTCTTCTCTGCTAAGAAACAACATTGCCAGGTAAAGTATTCTGAGTTGGCAGTTTTTTCTTTCACACTTTGACTATATTGTGCAACTCCTTTCTGGTCGCCAAAGTTTCCAATGAAAATTCTGTTTATGATCTTGTGGAGTTTCCCTTGTATGTAACAAATTGTTTTTGTCTTCCTGCTTTTAAGATTCTTTCCTTGATTTTACATTTTGTCACTTTAATTTTAATGTGTTTTGGTACGGCTCTCTTTAGGTTCATGTTATTTGGAATTCTCTGGGATTCCTGGATCTAGATTCCTGTTTCTTTTCCCTTGTTAGGGGAGTTTTCAGCCTTTATTTATACAAAGAATTTGTCTGCCTCTTTCTCTTTCTCTCTTTGCCTTCTGAGAATCCTAATATACAAATATTGGTCCACTTAGTATTTGCCCATAAGTCCTTTGAGTTATCATTACTCTTTTTCTTTCTTTTTGATTTTGTTGCTCTAATTAGATGATTTCCTGCCTTGTCTTTGAGTTCAGTGATCTTTCTTTTTTTCATTTAATCTGCTCCCAAACTCCTCTATTGTATTTTTCAGTTCAATTATTGTGTTCCTCAGCTCTGTGATTTTTACTTGGTACTTTCTTTTACTTTCTCTTTGTTAAAATTCTCACTTTGTTCATGCATTGTTCTCTTGATCTTGGTGAACACCTTTATGACCATTATTCTGAGCTTTTTATAAGGTAAATCCCTTATCTCCATTTCTTTAAGGTCTTTGTCTGAGATTTTACCTTGTTTTCTTTTGTTTGGAACATATCCCTTTGTTTCTTCATTTAGTTTCTATACATTAGATAAACAGCAATGTCTCCTAGTCTTGAAGGAGTGGCCTGTGTAGAAAGTAAAACTTATTGTTCAACCCTACCAGAATCCTTGGTTGTCTTGCAAACCTTTGTGATTTTCTCAGCAGTCTAATTTGTTCTTAGTGGCTCCCAGTAGCTGAGGGTGTGCCAAGACCTGTCAGTGTCCCAAAGGCACAGATCTCAGTCAGCAACTAGATTCAAGATGATTGAAAGCCAGACCCTTAAAGCAGTAGATTTTAAGTATGAAAATATACTTTGTTCTGGGGAAGACTAGTAGATGGGTATTTCTGTCCATTCCCTTTCCTTTAAACCCTGGGAGTAATAGTTAAGAATTATGTCTTTTGTTTCTTTATTTGCTTCCATTTTGTGAAACTGTAAACTTGTCACCAGAGCCAGGTTATCAAGGGATGTTTCTTCTGAGTGACAGTCACAAATGCCAGAGTGCTAGACATGTGCACAAGCTCCTTTTTAAAAATCAACAGCCTGGCTTGTGGCAGATACAGAGTACAGAGTGGCACCTGCCAGGCTCCCTTGTCTCTGGAGAAGATTGCAGTCAGCTCCTAAATATGTATTTAATTAGAAGTGTGCCCCTCAATCCACAGCTATAAAGATAAGCTAATAGGCCTCTTTCTTGGAAAGGCTGGGCTTTTCTGTTTACTGCCTATGGGCTGTACCCTGGAGGGAGGCTGGTTAAGAATTCTTTCCCTGTTATAGTTAATTGGAACCTGAGAACATAGTTCCCACTGGCCACCAGAGCCATGTTATCAAGGAATGTCCCCTGAGCAGCAGCCACAAAAAAACAGGGGTCCAGATATGTGAACAAGTTCATTACCAAGAGGTAATAGTGACCTAGAGCAAGACAGAGGGAAATTGTGAAAATGGTGCCTGCCTTCTTAGGTCCCTAGAGAGGCTTACAATCAGTTCTTGGGTGTGTGTTTAATTAGAAGTCTGCCCCTTAGATTGCAGCTATGAAGATAAACTTATAGGGCTTTTTTTATGGGAAAACCAGGCATTTCTGTCTGCTGCCTCTGTGCTGTGCCCTGAAGAGATAGCTGATTAAAAACTCATTCTTCATTTATTATGCCTCTATGGGACCCATGAACATAAGACCCTTTAGCCACTAGAGCCAAGTAATCAACAGGCATCTCCCAGGAACCTGCCACAAAACCTGGGCCCCCAGATATGTACACAAACTTCTTTCTGAGAAATATTTGTGACCTGGAGCAAGACAGAGGGAGAACACTAAGATGGCCCCTGCTTGCTTCTGTAGTCTTTGGAGAGTATCTCCCTAGATATGTGTTAAATAGCTACCCCTTAGGCTTAGGTTTTTAAGATAAGTTATAAGCCTCTTTTATAGAAAGAATGCTTTTCAGTTGGCTGCCTCTGTGTTGTGCCTTGCAAGGTAGCCAAGATGAGTCCATGCAAGCCTTTTAAGAACTATTTCTCAATTTACTATAAACTTATGGGTCCCATGGATGCAAGCCATATTGGCTTTCAAAATTATATGTTTTGGGGTCCTGTCTCTCAGATGCATGTCTTAAAAACTGGGGTGACTGATGTGGGATTCAAAGCCTTTGTTCCTCTGAGAGAAGCTTGGAGATGAACTTCTCCCCATTGGTGGTTCACCATGCCAGGGGTAGGTTTTATGATAAGACTGTTTCAGTTTCTATTCATTTCAATGTGTGTTTCTTTTTATTCACCTGATATGTAAGAGTCACTTTGCTAGTTTTGGGGTTTCTTTCAGAGGGAATATTTCCATATGTAGCTGTAGATTTGATGCATGTGTAGGAGGAAGTCAGATCAAGATCTTCTTATAACACCATCTTGAACTGGAACTCTTTCAGGCTGTCACTTCTGCCTGCAGTCCTTCCCTATTGTTTGATAATTGTTCTTGTGTCTTTTGTACCTTTTCCTTCTTTTCTGGAAATTTTTATTTTATGATTTCATTATCTCCTTTGTTGGCTAATTAGCTAGAGCTATTTGATTGCTTTAGAGTTTACTAATCACATCTTTAAATTATCACAGTGTATCTTTGAGTGTTGTACTACTTAATGATAGTATAGGAATGTCACAACTGTATAATTCAATTTATTTTCTCCCCAAAACTTGCTCTGGGTACTGTGGACAAAGAATATCACTTGCCATTTTAGTAAGCAAAATATGTTGTGGTCATCAAGCCATCAGCCACTGCAGTTACCCCTGATAGTGCTCGCTGAGGGGAATTCAAGATGGAGCAATAGAGGATACTGGCTTTAAATAATTAAGATGTATATCAAAGGAATAATTTCAATGAGCTCAAACTCTTGTATCTTCTCATAAAAAGAAAAAAAAAACTAAAACCCTTAACTTGAAATGTCTTTTTTATGATTAGTAGTCATCTTTTGATGTTCTACAACATTTTTTTTATCCAGAAAAAACTCCTTTATATTCTGACTTCTCCCTTACTTCTTTGGAACAGTTCCTCAGAGCTATCTGAGAAGCTGCATCCTGGGCTATAGTCTTCAGTAATGCCTCTAATAAAACACAATTCTTTTTTTATATAGACTTTATTTAAAAAAAATTTTATTGAAATATAGTCAGTTTATAATGTGTCAATTTCTGGTGTACAGAATAATGTTTCAGTCATACATATGCATATATATTTTAATTTTCATATTCTTTTTCATTACAGGTTACTACAAGATATCCAGCATAGTTGCTTGTGCTATATAGAAGAAACTTGTTAATATATATTTTATATATACTGGCTAATATTTGCAAATCTTGAACTCCCAATTTATCCCTTCTCACCCTCTTTCTCACCAGGTACCATAGATTGTTTATTACGTTTGTGAGTCTGTTTCTATTTTGTAGATAAGTTCATCAGTGTCTTTTTTCCTTTTTTCTTAAGATTCCGCATATAAGTGATATCATATGGGAATTTTCTTTCTTTCTGGCTTACTTCACTTATTATGACAATCTCTGGGTCCATTCATGTTGCTGCAAATGGTATTATTTTATTGTTTTTTATGACTGAGCAGTATTACATTGTATAAATATACCATTACTTCTTTACCCAGTCATCTGTCAGTGGGCATGTAGGTTGCTTCTATGTCTTGGCTATTGTACATAGTGCTGCTATGAACATTAAAGTGAGTGTATATTTTCAAATTTGAGTTCCCTCCAGTTATTTGCCCAGGAGTGGGATTGCTGGATCATACAGTAAGTCTATCTTTAGTTTTTTGAGGAATCTCCATACTGTTTTCCACAGTGGCTGCACCAAACTGCATTCCCACCAGCAGTGTAAGAAGGTTGCCTTTTCTCCACAGCCTCTCCAGCATTTGTCATTTGTGGACTTTTGAATGATGGCCATTCTGACTGGTGTGAGGTGATACCTCATTGTAGTTTTGATTTGCATTTCTCTGATAATTAGTGATATTGAGCATTTTTTCATGCACCTATTGATCATTTGTATGTCTTCCTTGGAGAATTGCTTGTTTAGGTCTTCTGCCCATTTTTGGATTGGGTTGTTTGGTTTTTTCTTATTATGTCATATGAGCTGCTTGACCACCCTTACAACTCTTATTTAAAATAGGTCTGGAAGTACTAACCAGAGCAATCAGGCAAGAAAAAGGAATAAAAGATATCTGAATTAGAGAGGAAGAAGTAAAATTGTTTCTGTTTGCAGATGACATGGTATTACATATAAAAAAGCTTAAAGACTCCCCTGAAAAAGACTAGAAACTAATAAATGAATTAAGTTGAGTTTCAGGATTCAAACAACATACAACAAAAGGGTTGCATTTCTATATACTAACAATGAATTATTTGAAAAAGAAATATGTATTCAATTGCTATAATGTCAGAAAAAATACTTAGGAATAAATTTATCCATGGAGATGAAGATCTATACACTGAAAACTATAAGATATTGATGAAAAATTCAAAGACAAAAATAAATGGAAAGCTATTCTGTGTTATTGTATTGGAAGAATAAATATTATTACACTGTCTATACTACCTAAAGTCATCTATAGATTTAATGAAATCCCTATCAAGATCTCAATGAAATATTTTGCAGAAATAGAAGTAACAATTCTAAAATTTCTTTGAAACCATGGAAGACCTAAATAACCAAAGCAATCCTGAGAAAGAATAAGGTTGTAGGCATCAGACTTCCTGATTTCAAACCATATTACACAGCCATAGTAACTGAAACAGTATGGTATTGACATAAAAACAGACACATAGGTCAATGAAACAGAATAGAAAGCCCAGAAATAAACCCATGCATATATGGTCAACTAATCATTTACAGTATTACTAAGAACATATCAGAAGAAAAGGATAGTCTCTTCTACAAATAGTGTTGGGAAAATTAGACATCTGTATGCAAAACAAGGGTATTAAATCCTCAACTTATGTAACCCCCCAAAATTTACTCAAAATTGATTAAAGACTTAAATGTAATATCTGAAACCACAAACACCTAGAAGAAAACAAGATAAAACTCTTTGACATTGATCTTGGCACTGATTTTTTTTGATATAACACTTAAAGCATAAGAAAAAATAAGCAAGACCTCATCAAACCAAAAAGCTTTTGCACAGCAAAAAAAAAAAATTATCAAGAAAATTAAAAGGCAATGTACAAAATGAGAGAAAATATTTACAGATTATATATCCAATAAGGGGTAATATCCAAAATAAGTAAGACACTCATGCAACTTAATAGGAAAGAAAACAAATGTTACAATTATAAATGAACAATCTCTAGAATACATATTTTTCCAAAGAAGATATTCAAATGAGTAACAGATACAAGAATAGGAGGTCAATATTCCTAATCATCAGGGAAATGTAAATCAAAACCATAATGTAATATCACCTCACATCTATTAGTATGACTATTATCAAAAAGACAAGTGATAAGTTCTGGTGAGGATGTGGAGAAAAGAGAACACTTATGTACTCTTGGTGGGAATGTAAATTGGTGCAGCCAGTATGTAAAATTGTATGGAGGTCCCTCTAAATATTAATAATAGAACTACCATATGATCTAGCAAATCCCACTTCTGGGTATGTATCTGAAGGAAATAAAATCACTATCTCTAAGATATCTGCATCCTCATGTCCACTGCAGCATTATTTACAGTGGTCAAGACATGAAAATAATCTAAGTGTCCACTGATGAATAAATAGATTAAGAAAAATGTAGTATATATGGAATATTACTCAGCCATAAAATATGAAAGGAAATTTGTCATTTGCAACAATATGGATAGATCTTGAGGATATTATGCTATAAGTGAAATAATTCAAACAAGGGAAGACTGCATGATCTCATTTATACATGGAATCTAAAAAAAAAAAAACTCATAGAAACAGAGAGTAGATTGATGGCTACCAGATGAGGGAGGTGGGAGATAGGGAAATGGTTGAAGGTGGTCAGAAGTTACAAACTTCCAGTTATAAGATAAATAATTTCCTGAGATGTAATGTACAGCATGTTGCCTATATTTAAAAATACAGTATTATATATTTGGCAGTTCCTAAGACAGTAAATGTTTTTATTTATTAGTATTATTATTTTTATGGGAATAGAAAGGGGTTTATTGAGTACACTGTCATAGACAACAGCAGGCCACACAGACCAGAGATTCCTGTGTGAGCACCAAGGGCAGGTTGTTGGGGTGTTTTATAAGGTCATGTCACATGCCTCATTGGCTTGTACACAAGTCTCTGATTGGCTGTAGGTGAGGTAAGAGTTTTGGAGTCTGTCAAGGGTGGTGGGATTTATGACTCTGATAAGGTGGGTTGAAACAAGCCAGCCTGATCTATTATCATAAGATCAGGCTTTACCTAGGGCTATTGGTTTGTTAGGGCAAACATGCCCAATAAAGAATGTACTTTATCTGCTGAGGGATAACAGGCAGACATCTGGGGCCCATAAATGGGAGTCATTGGACTTTGAAGGACATCAGTTGGCTCAACATTCCCCCCTGACAGATTGGCAGTGAGAAATTTTTGGAGCAGGAGCAAAGATCTCATATTCCATATCTACTTCCTGCTGAACTGTGGGTGTTGCACTGTCCCTGCCTATTGTGACAATCTGTCCAGGGTTATGGGGCACTGACATCCTTGCAGCCTTAAAGGTGGGAACAGAAGGAGATCCCAGAGATGTCCAAAGGCTGCATCACCAGGATGTTGGCTTGGTTCATGGAGGCAATCTTGGTAGGAGGAGTATATTTTTTCCTAAGTTCAAAAATCTTGGACCTCAAAGAGAGACAATCGTCTTTGTAAGAGACTAATACAACATAAAACAGGCAGATACTGAGATAAACAGCTAAACCCAGTAAAAACAAAAGATGTTTGAGAATTTCTGAAAAGAAAGAAGTTATCCCTTCAGGTATCTAGGAAAAAACATTGGAGAACCAGTCAGAGACCCGTTTAGTGACAAATTTGCTGTAAGCATTGACATACCCGACAGCACTCAGTATGTATTACTGCTAATGTGCCCACTTTGGAGGATATTAAGAATCATGTGGTTTTGTAAGACAGCTCTCCTTAATGGCTAAAGTAGATGTGACCATTTATGAACTTAATGCTTTTCTAAATATGAGGCAATGCAATAATTTGGGTTCATAAAATCTGTTCCTGAAAATATCTATCTGAAGGCCTATTTGCCAGTTTTACCAGAGCACAGAGTCCCTCATTCTTGATTTCCACCCTGATTGGCGGTAGATTGGTGGTTGCCAGATGAGGTGGGTAGGGGATAGGGAAATGCCTGAAGGTGGTCAGAAGTTACAAACTTCCAGTTATAAGATAAATAAGTTCCTGAGATGTAATGTACAGCCTGTTGCCTATATTTAAAAATACAGTATTGTATATTTGAGAGTTGCTAAGAGAGTAAAATTTTTAATTTTTAATTTTTAATTAAAACCTTCCTTTTGGTATGATTCTTATACAGTAAACTACACATATTTCAGATGTATGATTTGATGAATTTTGATAGATGTATACACCAATGAAACCACCACCACAATCAAGATAGCTAACATTTCCATCACTTCCCAAGAGGTACAAATTTCAAATTCCCAATTTATTTCTTCCCATCCCCTTTACCCTTTGGTAACCATAAGTTTGTTCTTTGTCTGTGAGTCTGTTTCTGTTTTGTAGATAAGGTCATTCGTGTCATTTTTTTTTAGATTCCACATATACATGATATCATATGGTATTTTTTCTTTTCCTTTCTGACTTACTTCACTTAGAATGACAATCTCCACGTCCATCCATGTTACTGCAAATGACATTATTTTATTATTTTCTTTATCACTGAGTAGTACTCCAGTGTATATATATACCACATCTTCTTTATCCAGTCATCTGTTGGTGGACATTTGGGTTGTTTCCATGTCTTGGCTATTGTAAATAGTGCTGCTGTGAATATTAGGGTGCTTGTTTTTTCAAATTCTATTTTCCTCTGGATTTATGCCCAGGAATTGGGTTGTTGGATCATATGGTAAGTCTATTTTTAGTTTTTTGAGGAATCTCCATACTGCTTTCCATAATGGCCACACCAAACTGCATTCCTACCAACAGTGTAGGAAAGTTCCCTTTTCTGTTGGGAGTTTTAAAATTACTGTTTTGATTTCAGAACTGGTAAGTGGTCTATTCATATTTTCTATTTATTCCTGGTTCAGTCTTGTCAAATAGTATGTTTCTAAGAAATTGTTCATTTCTTCTAGGTTGTCCTTTTTGTTGGCATATAGTTTTTCATGGTAGCTTCAGTTCTGACTTCTTTTTCATTTCTTATTTTATTAATTTGGCCCCTCTCCCTTTTTTTCTTGATGAGTCTGACTTAAGATTTATCAATTTTTTTATCTTTTCAAAGCACTAGCTTTTAGTCTCATTGATCTTTTCTTTTCTTTTCTTTTTTAGTCTCTATTTCATTTATTTCTTCTCTGATCTTTATGAATTCTTTTCTTCTACTATGGATTTTGTTTGTTCTTCTTTCTCTAGCTCCTTTAGGTGTAGGGTTAGGTTGTTCATTTGGGATTTTTCTTGTTTCCTGAGGTAGGCTTGTATCACTTTAAACTTCCCTCTTAAAATTCTTTTGCTGTGTCCCAGAAGTTTTGGATCATTGTGTTTTCATTTGCATTTGTCTCAATTTTGTTTATTTCCTATTTGATTTCTTCAGTGATCCATTGATTGTGTAGTAGCATATTGTTTAGCCTCCATGTGTTTGCATTTTTTGCATTTTTTTCTTGTAGTTGATTTCTAACTTCATATCATTGTGGTCAGAAAAGATGCTTGGTATAATTTTAATTTTCTTAAATTTACTGAAGCTTGCTTTGTGGGCCAACTTGTGATTGATTCTGGAGAATGTTCCATGTGCACTTGAGAAGAATGTGTATTCTGTAGTTTTTGGGTGGAATGATCTATGGAAATAAATTTAGTCCATCTGGTCTAATGTGTCATTTAAGGCTGTCATTTCCTTATTGATTGTCTGGATGATCTGTCTACTGGTATAAGTGGGGTTTTAAGGTCCTCAACTATTATTGTGTTATTGTTAATTTCTCCTTTTATGTCTGTTAAAAATTGCCTTATATATTGAGCTGCTCCTATGTTGGGTGCAAATATGTTTACAATTGTTATATTGTCTTCTTGGTTTGATTCCTTTAGCGTTATGTAGTGTCCTTCTTTGTATCTTGTAATCATCTTTATTTTAAAGTCTATTTTGTCTGATACAAGTATTGCTACTCCATCTTTCTTTTGGTTTCCATTTGCATGGAATAATTTTTCCATCCCCTCACTTTCAGCCTGCATGTATCTCTTGCTCTGAACTGGGTATCTTGTAGACAGCATATGTATGGGTCTTGTTTTTGTATCCATTCAGGCAGTCTATATCTTTAGGTTGGAGTATTTAATCCATTTACATTTAAAGTAATTATCAATATGCATGTTCTTATTGCCATTTTGTTAATTGTTTTGGGTTTGTTTTGTAAGTTTTTTTCTCCCATCCTTTTGTTTGCTAACAGAGTAAATCTTGAGTCCTCATCAAAAGAAGAAATTATAACAATGTGAGTTGATTAACATTAACTAAGTTTATCATGGTTATTAATTTGCAATATATACATGTATAGAATCATTATGTTGTACATCTTCAACCTATATGATGTTATATTACTATTATATCTAATGAAACTGAAAAAAGTAAAATATAAAATAATTGCAGCTGGCCAAACTTTTCCCAATGTGGTTGTATCATTTTATATTTCTACCAAGAATGTCAGTTTCTTTATACCCTTTACTATAATTTTTTTCTGTCAGTCTCTTTAGTATTAGCTATTTTAGTGAGTATGTAGTAGCATTATATTATGGTTTTATTTTTCATTTCTCTGATGACTAATGAAGTAGAGAATTTTTCATATGTTTATTAACCATTAATATATGTTTTTTGAGATGTATCTGCTTAAATATTTTCCCCATTTTAATCGTCTTTTTATGATTTTTAAGCATTTTTATTGATTTATAATCATTTTACAATGTTGTGTCAAATTCCAGTGTAGAGCGCAATTTTTCAGTTATAAATGAACATATATATGTTCATTGTCAAATTTTTTTCTCTGTGAGCTACCATAAGATTTTGTGTATATTTCCCAGTGCTATACAGTATAATCTTGTTTATCTATTCTGCAATTTTGAAATCCCATCTATCCCTTCCCAGCCTCCACCCCCTTGACAACCACAAGTTTGTATTTTATGTCTATGAGTCTATTTCTGTTTTGTATTTACACTTCGTTTTTTTGTTTCTGTTTTTGTTTTTTAGATTCCACATATGAGCAATCTCATATGGTATTTTTCTTTCTCTTTCTGGCTTACTTCACTTAGAATGACATTCTCCAGGAGCATCCATGTTGCTGCAAATGGTGTTATGTTGTCAGTTTTTATGGCTGAGTAGTATTCCATTGTATATATATACCACCTCTTCTTTATCCAGTCACCTGTTGATGGACATTTAGGCTGTTTCCATATTTTGGCTATTGTAAATAGTGCTTCTATGAACACTGGGGTGCAGGTGTCATCCTGAAGTAGGGTTCCTTCTGGCTATAAGCCCAAGAGTGGGATTCCTGGGTCATATGGTAAGTCTATTCCTAGTCTTTTGAGGAATCTCCACACTGTTTTCCATAGTGGCTGCACCAAACTGCATTTCGACCAGCAGTGTAGGAGGGTTCCCCTTTCTCCACAGCCTCTCCAGCATTTGTCATTTGTGGATTTTTGAATGACGGCCATTCTGACTGGTGTGAGGTGATACCTCACTGTAGTTTTGATTTGCATTTCTCTGATAATTAGTGATATTGAGCTTTTTTTTCATGTGCTTGAGTGGAGGTTATTTTTGGTATATATTCTGGATTCCAGTCCTTTTTTTGGGTATATGTTTTGCAAATATTTCTCCTAATCTGAAGTTTGATTATTTTCTTAATGATGTCTTTTAATGAGCAGTTTTAAAGTTAGAGAAAGTCTAATTTTTTTTCCAAAACAATGCCACTATAGGTTAAGAGGAAAGGACTAGGCATCAACCAGGAAGCAAAATGTTACCAACAAGGACAGGAAGCACCAAAAGTTATGAGACCATTTTGTTCCACTTTGAGGAATAGTATTGTTAAAATTACAAGTTTAAATATTCAGTCATAATTCTAGAAATAGAAGAACACAGAGTGTAGAGAAGAGAGTGTCATAGAGGCTCAAGTTCTTTAATGATCATATGGAAAAACTGGAAAAAAATTACATAATTATCTCCTTACAACTTAAGTTTTATCTAATGTAAATTATCCCTATACCATATAGAGATTCTCTACTTTTGCTTAGTAACTTTTCAGAGGTAGGCAGCCAACTTTAAGTACTAATTTTTGTCACATGTCAGCATGACAAACAGATTAAGGTAAGCCTTACTAGTAACTTGATGATAGCTAATGAGTTATGTTTTTCTGCTTGTTGAATGAAAAGCCAGTTGAGGTACACTTAATTTTACTTATTATAAACTGATGTCATAAAACAGAAGCAATGTATTAAGTCCATGAATACAGTAATAATACCCTATTACTCTGTTGTGTATTTATGTACACTGTGCTCAAAATACTGTATGGACATAAACTTGAAAAAGAAATTGTTTCCTCAGTTGTAGAAAGAACTTTAAGAATCCTGAAACACTTCCAAGTGAGCTGTGAATCAAATCTTTTTCTTAATCATTATCCAAAACTACTTGTCATTTCTATTCCCATTATCAATTTACACTGGTGTTTCCTAATTCCTAAAGGTTACAAAATGCATGTCACAACAGATTGCCTGCAAAAGCATATTGAGAATTCAACTATCATTTATTAAGCTAAATATAAAGGAAATTTGCATTATGTAAAATAATGCTACTTACCTCACTAATCTTTTTTTTTTCATTTTGTAGTTTGTCATTATTTTTCCTAAAAATGTAACTCATATTATATTACCATATGATGAATATATTATTGTTATTTTTAATGTATTAATGTATAATTTAAAAAATTCTCATCAGTTTTAAACAGAAACTTTTTAAGCTTCTCAATAATTTTTTAATGTAATGAGGTCATGAGACCAAAATTTGAGAACTGCTGGACTATATTATCTTATACATCTTTTTAAGGTAAAATACTCCTTGATGACAAATTGAAGAGAGCCCTGCATTAGGTCTATAAACATAATAATATTCCAATGATGGCTTTTGCTCCTTTGCCCACTAATTTTCAGAGTTCAGAAATGCTGTATGGAGAAGTTCTTGGTTTCTTCATTTGTAGGAAACTGACTACATTAATGCCTTTTAAAATCTCTTGTATTTACTCTATGTTTCCAATTCCTCCCAGCTAAAGTTTCTTTCTCCCTCTTCTTCTACCCTTTATATTTGGTTGATCCTTGTTTGATATTTAAGGGCTGCAAATCAAATCAATTAAAATGTAATGTCCTATAGGAAAATTCTCCCTAAAAAAGGCTGAGTCTGGAAAAAAGTCCCCTTCTGGACTTTGGTCATCTTTAAAACTGGTCAGAACTTTCAGATTTGTATTTGAATTAGCAGGTCTATATTCTCCAAGGAGAAAGTCACAATCTGGAAGAAATAGATTAAAGGAACACATTTCATTTCCTTTACAGTAAGTAAATAAAATAATTATGTATTATCTGTTAGTTTATGTGTATTAAGCATATAATATTGATTTTGGTTATTTATCTTACTTCAACAATTGAGAAATGTCCTGAGATGTGTCTCTAAATGCACAGTGATTTGAAACAGTGTCAAGTAAATATGCATGTATGCAAATTCTCAGAGACAGTTCTGGTTTCTTTAAACATGGTGGTTCTTCTCAAGGTTTATGTTATCCTACAATGCTGCCCTTTTGGCTAAAATTGTAACCTAATCAAAATAATAATTATTTGGGAATACAAACACACCACATATATGTTGAAGTTTTAGTTCCAGACCACCACAATAAAGCAAATATTGCAACAAAGTGAGGCACACAAAGTGTTTGATTTCCCAGGGCATATAATTTATATTTACACTATGCTGTAGTCTATTAAGTGTGCAACAGCATTATGTAAAAAAAAGTTCATACCTTAATTAAAACTTACTTCATTGTTAAAAACACTAACCATCATCTGAGCTTTTAGAAAATCAATCTTTTTGCTGGTGGAAAATCTTGCCTCAATGTTGTTGGCTGTTGACAGATCAGGATGGTGGCTGTTGAAGGCTGGGGTGGCTGTGGCAATTTCTTAAAATAAAATATAAACAAATAAGGTCTTACTGTGTAGTACAAGGAACTATATTCAATATCTTGTAATAATCTATAATGAAAAAGAATATATGTATAACCGAATTATTATGCTATATAGAAGAAGCTAATATAACCAATTATACTTCAATTAAAATTTTTAATGAAAAAAGAAAGTTTGATGCATTGAAGGACTCTTTCTTTCATTAACAATTTTTCTGTAGCACACAATGCTGTTTGATAGCATTTTACTCACAGAAAAACTTCATTCAAAATTTGAGTCAATCCTCTCAAACTCTGCCTCTGTTTTATCAACTAAATTTATGTTATATTCTAAATCCTTTGTCATCATTTCAACAATCTTCACAGCATCTTCACCAGGAGTAGATTCCATCTCAAGAAATCACTTTTTGTTTTTGTTCATGAAGCATCTCTTCATCCACTAAAGTTTTATTATGAGATTGCAGAAATTCAGTCACATTTCAGTCTACACTTTTAATTCTAGTTCTCTTGCGATTTCTACACATCAGCAGTTACTTCCTCCACTGAAGTCCTGAATTCCTCAAAGTCATGTGTGAGGGCTGACATCAGCTTCTTCCAAACTCCTGTTGGTGTTGATATTTTGACCTCTTCTCATGAATTACAAATGTTCTTAATGACATCTAGAATAATAAATCCTTACCAGAATATTTTCAATTTACTTTGCCCAGATCCATCAAAAGAATCATTGTCTATGGCAGCTGTAGCCTTACAAAGTGCATTTCTTAAATAAGACTTTAACATTGAAAGTACTGCTTGATCCATGGACTGAAGAATGGATATTTTGTTAACAGGTATAAAAACCTTAGTCTTGTATATCTCCATCAGAGCTCTTGGGTGACCAGGTGCATTGTCAATGAGCAATAATATTCTGAAAGGTTTTTTTTTTTTTTTTCCTGAGTAGTAGGTTTCAACAGTGGATTTTAAGAATTCAGTCAACCATGTTGTAAACAGATGTGCTGTCATCTAGGCTTTCTTGTTCCATTTATAGAGCACAGTCAGAGTAAGTTAGCATAATTCTTAAAGACCCTAGAATTTTTAGAATGGTCAATGAGCATTGGCTTCAGGTTAAAGTCACCACCTGCATTAGCCTTTAACAAGAGAGTCAGCCTTTGAAGATTTGAAACCAGACATTGACTTCTCTCTAGCTATGAAATTTCTATATGGTATCATCTTCCAAAATAAGGCTGTTTTTTCTACATTTAAAATCTATTATTTTGTGTAGCCAACTTTATTAATTATCTTATGTGGATCTTCTGGATAACTTGCTACCTCTTTTACACCAGTACTTGCTGCTTCACCTTCCATTTTTGTTTTAGAGATGGCTTATTTCCTTAAACTTCATGACCAAACTCTGCTATCTTCAAACTTTACTTCTGCAGCTTTCCCAACTCTGTCAACATTTCAAAACTTGTAAAGAATCATGGTCTTGCTCTGGATTAGGCTTCTGCTTAAGGGAATGTTGTAGCTGGTTTGACTTCCTATCCAGACTGCTAAAAGTTTCTGCATATCAATAATAAGTTTGTTTTGCTTTATTATCATTCAAATGTTTGCTGGAGTATCACTTTTAATTTCCTTCAAACACTTTTCCTTTGCATCCACAACTTGCATGTTTGGCACAAGGGGCCTAGTTTTGGCCTATCTTGACTTTTGACATGCCTTCCTCACTAAACTTAAATCATTGCTAAATTTTTTCTTACAGTGAGAGATGTGTAACTCTTCCTTTCACTTGAACCTCTAGAGGACATTGTAGGGTTCCTAATTGTCTAATTTCAATATTGTCGTGTCTCAGGGAATACAGAGGCTTGAGGAGAGGAAGATAAATTGGTGAACAACTGGTCAGTGGAGCAGTCAGAACACACAAAACATTTATTGATTGTTTGCTGTCTTATATGGGTGTGGTTTGAGGTGCCCTAAAGCAATTACAGTAGTAACATCACAGGTCACTGATCACAAATCACTATAACAAATATAGTAATAATGAAGCAGCTTGAAATATTATAAGAATTACCAAAATGTGACCGAGAGACACAAAGTGAACGAACATTGCTGGAAAAGAGATGAGGATAGACTTGCTGGATGGGGGGTTGCCAGGAACCTTCAATTTATAAAAAATGCAATATCTGTGAAACAAAAAGCAAAGCACAAGGCAGGAGGGTATAGCTCAGTCATAGAATGTGTGCTTAGCATGCACAAGGTCCTGGGTTCAATCCCCTGTACCTCCATATAAGTAAATAAACAAACAAATAAATAAACCTAATTACCTCCTTCCCCCACAAAATTTAAAAACATAGCAGAAAGCATTATCATGTATCAATGCTACTGTATACTGGCCCTGAATCTTAAGATACAAAAGAGCTAAGCAAAATTCCAAAGTTATACAAAAAGCAAAGCACAATGAAATGAGGTATGCCTATAATCAGACATGACCATCACCTAGAGGCAGCACATTAAACTATTAAATTTAGTTTTAAAAATGAATAAAATAATTTAAGATTTCTTTGGCTGTCTCTAGACCCAGAGATATAAAAAGAGTTTCAAATAACAGATGAAAGGTATTTTGTGACCTTTATGAAGTGCTATCATTCTATAATATATTATCAGAGAGACCAAATTTTAGAAAACCTCTAGTCTGATACTTAAATTAGTATGTGAATCCCTTTTACAATATCTACTTTCAACACTTACTACTAACTAAACATTATTAATTATATTTATTTATCTGTAGTCCTTTTACATCCAATAATATTCCATCTTATCTCTATTACCATGTGGCAGTTATCAAGAAAAAAACGTCCTGCTCTGTGGCAACTGAGTGCCAAAAGCACAAAGAACATTGGGAACAAAATTTTTGGTATGAATCATGTACATTCACATCAAATGACAATAATGATAGAAAAAAATGATCTATTGAGAGGAGTTTAATATTACCTTGGTGAAAAATCATTTCATCAGGTTTTGGCACATTCATCACCTATGCCTAGGTTTAAGAAACTGTCATTTAGTACATTTTTGCTAACATCCAGTTTGCAAAATTGTGCCCAGCACATCCTAGATACTCTTTATATGTTACCTAATTAAATTCTAACAACAATCCTAAGGGTCTGGTATTAGTGTCCCTATTTTATAGTTGATAGAACTATGATTCAGAGAGATTAAATGGCTTCTTCAGGGCCACTCAGCTAGTAAGTGATGGAACTAAGATTCAAACCCATTTTGCTTGACTAATAGGAGACAATAGTCTTCATGTCATTTATATTTAGATTTTGAACACATTATTATTTATACCAATGGGTCCCAATACCTTGCAAATCTCTGGCACACAGTAGAGGATTTGTTTCTTTTAGGAACTATAAAAATGGTTTCTATTATATAAGCACAATGGGGAATGGTGGCCTAAAATATAGAGATCTTCTTCAAATTATGATGGGGTTACATCCCAATAAACCCATCCTAAGTTGAAAATATGTCAAAAATGCATTTAATACAACTAACTTACTGAAAATCAGAGTTTAGCCTAGCCTATCTTAAATGTGCTCAAAATGCTTACATTAGCATACAGTTGGGAAAATAATTTAACACAAAACCTATTTTATAATAAAGTGTGAAATACCTCAGTTAATTAATTGAATATTACAATGTAAAGTGAAAACAGAATAATTGTAAGGGTACAGAATGGTTGTAAGGGATTAGTATCCTTATGATCCAATGGCCGACTGGGAGCTGCAGCTTGCTGTTGCTACCCAGCATCATGAGAGAGTATCCTACCATGTATCACTAGCTTAGGAAAATATCAAAATTTAAAATTTGAAGTATGGTTTTTACTGAATGCATATTGCTTTTGTACCACTGTAAAATAAAAAATATTATGAGCTGAAACTTCATAAATTGGGGATCATCTGCATTGGGGAAAGATTAATCCCGCTCAACATTTTGGGACAGGATTGATGTTCAATTTCACTTGCTCAGTGAAGCTAGGAATTGAGAGAATTAGCTTCCAATTCCATTTGCACCAATTTGGTATACGTTTTTATTTGTCTAATTGTAATGCAATTCGGAGCTTGAATGTGAACATAGCCACAGTAATCATACTTTACTTCTAATTGGCTGTAAACCAATAATAGCATGCTTTTATTGAATGATTCCCATAGAGCACACTTAGCATTCCAAAGCATTCCACTCCTCTTATCACAGTAACACCTGCAGCTCCCTTCCTACTCTTATCAGTGAAGTCAATGTTATTCTCATGTGCTTGACTTGCAGTTTCACTTTTAGATGCACCTGCTTCCATATCATATCCCTAAGACACTGTGTGAATTATATTATTTCCTTTCCCACCTGGATTACCAGACATGAAATTGTTAAGTGCATTCTTTTATTTTTCTCTTACCCAAGGATTTTTTTTCCTAAATGCTGTGTATTAAGTCAAATGGGGATAATTGAAATGTCTGTATATGCTTTATTAAAACTCCATCCATAGCTGGCTGAGTGAATATTAAGAAGTGTTAAGAGGACTCAGTAGTAGTCCAAAAGTACTAGACTTGGCATTGGAAATTCTGAATTCTAGTCCAGACTGAAGTCTATCAATTCTTTTAACTTGTACAAATCTAACCTCTCTGAGCCTTAGGTTACTTATTTAAAAAAAAAAAAAAAAAGAGTCTAAGAGACTACACATCCTTCACAGGACCTGTTGCCAATGCATATGTATAAATACATATATATTTATTTATTTAATAGCTGTTGATTTCCTCCTCTGCCCACTCCCCACATAAGACAGAACTTGTAACAAGTAGATTTGTAAGGAATTCACATATAGTTTGAGACAGAATTAAAGTAACAGTATCTAGGAAACCAACAAGAAACCTAAAATAAAAGTGAGATGTACCCTTGCATTTTCACTAATATCAGAGGTTGTGAAACAGTACTAGAATGCTACTAATCACATATTTTCTAGGAATGTGAGAAAAATTAATAAGGCAGTGCCCCTTAGGCATTTTGAATACCTGGTAACATGATCCTTGGAGATAAAGATGGTGCTTATTTTCATCAAGCTTTCTTTCTGATTTTTAGAAATTTGTAAGTTTGTAAAAATGTAATTTCCTTCTTTGGAAAATTATCTAAATCAATAAAAATGCACAGTATGTAGATAACAAGATGCTGTTTCAAATGCAAGAATCAGTCCTCTGTTATTTCAAATATAAAAGTTTTTCTATTTAAATCCGTTTTGTAATAGATTTTTTTCATAATGAAGCTCATTTTCTCATCTTCACAAAGCATTGTGTCACATTGGCTACTCAGCCTGATAAATAATTTAAAAATACTAAGTGAGAAACTCTAGGAAATGTCTTTATTAATGATATTGAATCTATATGACAAATTTCAAACTCAGGACTTAGGTAGATGGTATCTCATCTCCTTTGCTGACTGGAGAAAACCTATCATGTTATTATTGGAACAGATACTAGTCATCAGAGTCCAGACTTACATAAGTGACTGAAAGTGGGGAATTATAGCAACTGACCATTTAGGGCTGGAAGAAATGCTTGCCTTAATTATCTGGCTATTTCAGATAAAGATTTTCCCTCTGAATGGAGAGAAAATTACTTCATTTCTCCAATTCACTCTGAAGGAAGAAAATTACTCTGTCTGAAATTTCAATTTAGTTCAAATACTTGGTATATGATCGATTAAAATCTAATTTATTTATTTTATGAAAATACTAGATTGGAGGATAATCACTCTAGTGTCCTTGACCAGCTATTAAATCAAATGAATTGCATGATACATCCAATTTTGTGAGACATAATTGTTTAGGTGAAACAGCCCAAGATTTGACTGAACAATGTTAAATCATTTATTCATCACAATAGTCATTCATTGAGAGAACAAGGTACTGGGAATCAAGAAGTCTGGGTTCAAGTCCCTAGTGCTGCCATTTAAGAGCTTGGACAATCTACTGTCCAAGAATCTTGGACAATCTACTGAATTTCTGTGTACCTCAGTTACCTCATCTATAAAATAATATATTCAGCTAAATGCCTTCAGTCTTAGTCAGTCCAAGCTACTATAACAAAAATGCCACAGACTGGGAAACTTAACAACAGATTTTTTTTCTCAAAATTTTGGAGGCTGGGAAATCCAAAATCAAGGTGATAAAATCATGATTGCATTCTGGTAAGAGTCCTCTTCCTGGTTTATAGCCAACGTCTTCTTTCTGTGTTCTCACATGGTGGAAGATACAAAGGATCTCTCTGAAGCTTCTTTTATACAGGCTCTAATCCCATTCATGAGGACTGCCCTTATAATCTAATCACCTTACAAAGGCCCCCACCTCCTAATAACATCACATTGGGTATTATGATCGCAACATAATTAATTTTAGGGAGATGCAAGCATTCAGATCATAGCAGTCCATCCATAGCCCCCCAAAATTCATGTCCTTCTCATGTGTCATAAACTCAATAGTATAAGTCCAAAATTTCATCTAAATATGATCTGAATCAAATATGGGTGACATAATTCTTCTGAGGAAATTTGCTTTCCAGCTATAAACCTGTGAAATCAAACATGTTGTGTTCTTCTAAAATACAGTGATGTGATTGGTATAGGATGAACTCTCCTATTCTAAAAGAGAGAAATAGTATCCTCACCACAGAAAAGAAATGAAAATTATAAGATGTGATAGAGGTGCTAGCTAATTCTACAATGCCATTCATATTACAACATATAAATGTATAAAATCAACATGTTGTATACCTGAAACTTAGACAATGTTATATGTAAAATATATTTCAATAAATAAGAGAATGATTTTAAAAACACAAAAGAGAGAAATAGTAAAGTGTAAATGGGTTAATGGGTCCTAAGCAAGTACAAAACCTTAAGGCCCACTGGGGTTGTGGTCCTGTAAGCAGATAAGGTAGGGGGTCCCTGGAGGAAAAGAACTAGACATACCTTTCTTAACATAAGAGAAGAGAACACAACTTTCATAACTTAAGAGGCCTAAGCCATTTTTGTGTTCCAAGCCTGGTGACAGTGCTTGCCCTTAAAGAAGAAAAGGTCTCAGTAGTTAATAATTTTAGGGGAAAAAAGAAGGTAAAAACAAATAGCTATTATCAGGCCAGGGAGATAATTTGACCATATCAGAGACAATATATCAGTAGTAAAGACTCCCAGTTCTGTTTCAAAGGTAAAGATTAGCCTGAAGCACATTTTTTTTTGAAGTTGATACTCTATTTTTTTTTAATTGGAAGTACAGTCAGTTAAAATGTGTCAGTATCTGGTGTACAGCACAATGTCCCAGTCATGCATATACGTACATATATTGGGTTTTATATTCTATTTCATTGAAGATTATTACAAGATATTGAACATAGTTCCCTGTGCTATACAGAAGAACCTTTTAAAATCCACATTCTTGAGTTGTTTTACAGAATTCAAACCCCCTCAAGCACTCAACCACCAGATTAACTGGAACCTAAGGAATGATGATGTTGACCTCTTCTGACCCTCATGAGTTCAATCAACAAGAGCCTGAACTCGTCAACATTTGCTCCAATTCTTTGCTGAATTCTCTTTTGCTCAAGCCCATTCATGAATATTCATACACTTTCCAAGTCCCTTAATGAATATGCATGCACTCTTAACTTAAATTTTCCCCTATTTTGTGGTCCAAGGAGACAACTGCTTTGGAAAATATCCTCGGTGTTCTCTTTACTTGCTACAAGTAATAAATCCTTCTTTCTTCCACTCTGTGGCTTAGTTGGGTCTTTTAGCTCAACACCCACCAAGAGGCAAACCCAGTTTTTGGGTAACAGCCCCAACTACCAGATACACAGAAGTGGTGGTTGGGCCCCCAAGTTTTGTTGGGTTCACATGCCAGTCATGGGTTGTAGTTCTGTGCCTGTGGCTCTCCCAGGCTTCAATCACTCAGGTGACTTTACCATCTTGGTGTATCAGTGGTGGGCCTGCCTACTTAGCTCTGGATCATCTGGGCATTGTCCTAGTAGGAGTTCTCTACAGTAACCCTGTCCTCATAGTGGCCCTCTGCCAGGTTTGTATGACTGGAGCCCTCTATGCCTCCATCCTTTGAAATTTAGGTTGAGATGGCTACAACCATGGGCTTTGCTGGGCACAGTGAAAGCTGCACCTAGGATTATTTAGGAGCATGGAACTGGAATTTAGGGAGCAGAGGTCACAATGTGAGTTGAGGTGGCACCTGACAGAGACAGCTCATTCTTTGAAATCATTCTGACCTGAAGGCCCTTGCACTCTGGTCCTGTCTGTAGTAGAAAGGGTACCCCCAAAGATCTCAAATGCCCTGAGAGTCATTTTTCCATTGTCTTAGACAATAGGTCTTGGTTCTGTTTGGAAAGTCAATCAATTTCTGTATTGTTTTGATGAATATCTTCTAATTTCCATTGAAATAATCAATAATCAGTCCATACAATCTCCTCATCAAATTTGGCACACCATTTGTGGTCTCTCTGAACAACTTTCTTATTTCTTTCAGTATGAATAGCCTTAGAATTTTCCAAATTTTTAAAGTCTACTTCCTTTTTGATTAACAATTCCACCTTCAAAGCATTTCTCTCTTCTCAAATTATAAGCATTCAAGAGAAACCATATGCCATCTTCAACACTTTGCTTAGAAATTTCTTCAAATATTCAATTTTATTGATGACAATTTCTCCCTTCCACAAAACACTAGGACATGAACATGATTTAGCCAAACTCTTTGTCACTTTATAACAAGGATTACCTTTCCTCCAGTTTCCAACAACATATTGTTTATTTCTACCTAACACTTCATCAGAGTGGACTTTACTGTCCAGATTTCTACCAACATTTTTTCACCACCATTTAGATATTCTCTAAGATGATTGGAGATTTCTCTACATCTATCTTCCCCTCCATTTTAGCTCTCATGAGAATTGTCTTTAAAAATCCATTCAAGGCAATGCAGGCTTTTTCTAGCAAGTATCATCAACCCTCTGTATCTGCAGTTCATCATTTGCATATTCAGCCAACATAGTGTCAAAAATATTCCCCCAAATTCCAGAAATTTCCAAAAAGCAAAACTTGAATTTGCCATATACCAGAAACTATTTACATTTTATTAGGTATTATAAATAATATAGGGATGATTTAAATTATATAAGAGGATGTGCATAGGTTATATGCAAATATTATGCCATTTATGTATGGACTTGAGCATCTTTCAATTTTGGTATCTGCAAGGGTCCTATAACTAATCCCTGATATATATTAAGGAAAAATTGTATCTCAAAATTCTTCCAGCATCAGCCCATGACTTAGTTCCAAATCCTCTTCCACATCTTTAGGTATTTATTACAACAGCACCCCCACTCTGGGTACCAATTTGCTATCTGAGTCTTTTCAGGATGCTATAACAAGTACCACATGCTGAGTAGTTTACAAAAAACAAAAATTTATTTCTTACAGTTCTGGAGGCTAGGAAGTCCAAGATCAAGATATTAGCATAGTTGCATTCTGGTGAGAGCCATAAAAAAAATATTGACACCATTCCAATTTTACAAAGATCAAGTCAATTGTCATTACAGTTGCCCACTGAGTGTCCTGAGGGGAATTCAGGATGGAAAAAACAGGATAAAGCATTGTGTTCTTTTAGATATATGGAACACAAAATTGTTAAGATGCATATCTAGGGAAGAATTTCAATGACCCCAGATTCTTGCATCTTCCCATAAATATAAAAGCACTAAAATCATTAACTGATATCTGACCCTCATGACTAGCAGTAATACTTTACCAAGAAACATGCTTGACTATATATATTTCCCAGCCAAAAAAAAAAACTTTATATATATATACATATATATACATATATACATACATACACGTATATATATATACACTAGCTCCTTCCCTACTTCTTTGGAACAGTTCCTCAAAACTATCTGAGAGGCTTTCTCCTGCGCTATAGTTCTCAGTGAGTACCCAAGTAAAACTGAAACTTACAGCTCTCATGTTGTCCTTTTTTTTTTTCTTTAGTCAACAGTTTTGGAGACCACGAAGGGACCCAGAGCTGACTTTTCTTCTTCACATGAGCTCTACAAGGACTCAGAGTCTTGGTACCAGCAAAGACTCCTTGTACCTGTCCACCTTCTCAGTGAGTCTGGACGAATTTGGGTAAATTTCTCCTGTCTCAGATCTCCTGATTATTGGTTAATTATACTGAGTTTTATTTGGTGGTAGATAAAAAGGTACTGACTCCTCAGTTGAGAAACTAAGATTTACTCAGTCAAAAGACATTGAGTGGTTTTAGGCTGGGTGATTAGGTAGGAATCTTCCCTAGTGACTTTCTTCAATTCAACTACCTTAACAGAATTTGTTGGAATATAAATGAAGATACCATATGGGAGCTTACAGCTCTGAAGAAAAGAGATGCAAGTTCCCTGGCTGGTTAAAGAGTTCTCAGGCAACTGAGAAATTAATGGAAGTGGTGGAGATGAGTCCTCATACTGTACAGCAGTCCCATAGGGAAACCTACTCATTAATTTAAAATTTGCTCATCCAGAGATTCACAGTATAAAAGTAGGCCAATCAATGCTTCAAGCACTCATGGCAACTTCAGACTGCCAGAGAGAGTAGCCAAGATACTTAAAGAGCTGAAATGACTCTAGGATGACACCTAGAGGAGTTAAACTCACAAATAATACACCAGTCCTCATAATTTTATTAGCAATTTTATTCCAACAAGCCAACATCAAAATGGGGGAATAGAGTTTCTTAAACAGAGAAATGAGGGGTACTAGGTAACCTCTGACTAATACCCCTGTTAGGTTTATGTATGTACAGAATTTATACTTGCAAGTACTTACTTAATTGGGAATTAAAGGAAATCCTGCCCTCTCTTGTCATAATCTATATGGAAAAGAATCTGAAAAAGAATGTATATATTACATGCATAATATATATATATGTGTGTGTATACATATATATATGAATCACTTTGCTATACAACTGAAACATTGTAAACCAACCATACTTCAATTTAAAGAAACTGTTAAAAATAAAAAAATCAGCTCAAAAAAAAAATGAAATCTTGCCTGAAATGGCCAAGATGGGGCTCTTTTGACATTCCAAAACTGGTTCTTGTGTATGCAATTAGAGAAAGCCGGCAGGAGGGTAAGAATTCTTACCATGTCAATCAGTCTCCTGGATCTCCACCTGCAGGGTCTGTTGGAAACAAGAGTGGTAAGAGTTTTCCCTCCTTTCTAAAGTTAGATTAGTGGAAGAAAATGTTTTTAGGGCTAACTCCTTGAACTCAGTAACTGTTAGTTTGAAATTTGGTAGAGTACTCTGTTTGTTGATCTTCTTTTTCTCCAAGAAATGCTCACTGTTTTTCTTTGTATTTATCTTTTGTGTCCTTTGTTATAAGAAGGAAATTTATTCTAGAAAAAAGAAGTTACAGTTCTGGCCAGGCCACTATTGATATTACTAGGTGGGACCCCTTCACCTGGCAAGACAATCATGCTTTCTCTGACCATGGCCATAAATATAAATTTTCCTTAATGATTACTCAAGTTTAGTCAGAACAATGAGCTAAGGTTAAGTCAAAAAAAAAAAAAAAAGAACAAATACAAAATAGAAACAGACTCATAGAATATAATTTCTTGATTATTAGGTGGGATTCTCCCTCAGTTAAGGGATCTATTTATATGGCTAACACCAGGCTATGGTCATTTAAGTTTATGCCCCATCCCCCATTTATAGTGTTGTGTTAGTTTCAGGATTACAGCAAAGTGATTATATATATAAAAATCTTCTTAAACCAATCATCTGTTGATGAGCACTTGGGTGGTTTGCATGTCTTGGCTATTGTAAACAGTACTGCTATGAACACTGGGATGCATGTCTCTTTTTGAATTAGAGTTTTTGTCTTTTCTGGATATGTGTTCAGGAGTGGGATTTCTGGATCATATGGTACCACTATTTTTAGTTTTTAAGATACATCAATACTGTTTTTCATAGTAGCTGCACCAACTTACATTCCCACCAACAGTGTAGCGATCAACAGTCACTTTTCTCCACACTGGACACCCTCTCCAACATTTATTATTTGTAGACTTTTTGATGATAGCCATTCTGACCAGTGTGAAGTGACACCTCGTAGTTTTGATTTGCATTTCTCTGATAATTAGCAATGTTGAGCATTTTTTCATGTGTCTGTTGGCCACCTGTTTTTCTTCTTTGTAGAAATGTCTATTTAGTTCTTCTGCCCATTTTCTGATTGAGTTATTTGTTTTATTGATATTGAACTGTGCAAGATGTTTGTATATTCTGGCAATTAGTCCCTTGTTGGTCACATTGTTTGCAAATGTTTTCTCTTATTCCATAGGTTGCCTTTTCATTTTGTTTCTGGTCTCCTTTGCTGTTGAGTTTTATTAGGTCCCATTTTGTTTATTTTTTTTTTCTTTTTCCTTGGGAGACTGATCTAAGAAAATATTGGTATGATTTATGTCTGAGAATGTTTTTCCCATGTTCTCTTCTAGGAGTTTTATGGTGTCATGTCTTTAAACCATTTTGAGTTTATTTTTGTATATGGTGTGAAGGAGTGTTCTAATTTCATTGATTTACATATAGCTGTCCAGCTTTCCCAACACCACCTATTGAAGAGACTGCTTTTTCTTCTTTGTATATCATTACCTTTAAAGATAGGGCTTGGTATAGAACAGATTGGGTCAGATGACTGGGGATATACTGAGCCCCACTTAATGGAAGTTCTTGGCTTAAATATTTTCTTATGATCTTATTAGTGCTACTAGTTATATTACTAATATCCTGTTTATTTTATAAGATTGTTTCTTTTTATGTTACCCAATGTGTATAGGTTTCTGATAAAACTAATGATGGCTAAACATGTTGAGGCAATTGATCACACATGTAGTTCCACATAAAATTAATTGCAATAGTACAATTTTAGATGTGGAGGAAACAACAAGGGAATATATTTTCTGGATCATAATAGATTAGTAAGAGAGAAAATTCAGGGATTTTTTAAAGTTATTAATAGGGCTTAATCCAGAAATAGCACATTGAGTGATCTATCAAATGACTCCTAGCCTGACCTAGGAATGAGCTTTCCTAATGCCATGGGACAAACTGGTCATGAAATGCCTCCCAAACTTTTATCAAATTTATGACAAATGGGGGGCACTGTAAACAAAAATATTACTTGCCATTCCAGTTCTATAAAGGTCATGTCATTAGTCACTGCAGTCACCCACTGACAGTGTGTCCTAAGGGGAATTCAGGATGGAAAAAAACAGGATTAAGCATTCTGTGCTTTGCATATACAGATCCCTATATATTTAGGATGAACATCTAGGGAGCAATTCTGTGACCCTAGACTTTTGCATCTTCCTATGGAAAAGCACTAAAATCATTAACTGAGCTATCCAATCCTCATGACTAGCAGTAATATTTTACTAAGACGTATACTTGATCATATGTATTTCCCAGCCAAAAAATACTTCACATAACCTAATTACCTCTTCCACACCCCCCAAAAAACCAAAAAGAAAACAAAAAATACTTCATATATATATACTGGTTCCTCCCCTCCCTAGTTCCTCAGAGCTGCCTGAGAAGCTTTCTCCCAGGTTATAGTCTTCAATATTTCTCCAAATAAAACTGAGTGTGTATATGTCCATGAATGACTGAAAAATTGTGCTGAACACTGGAATTTGACACAACATTGTAAAATGATTATAAATCAATAAAAAATGTTAAAAAAAAAACTGAATCTTACAGCTCTCATGCTTTTTTTTTTTTTTTTTTTGTCAATAGTACTCTCTTTCTGGTTCTTAACCAGGGGCACACTTGCTATGTCCTCACATGGCGGAAGCGGAAGAGATCTTTCTGAAGCTTATTTTATAAAGACACTAATCTCCTTCATAAGGGCTCCTTATGACCTAATCACCTCCAAAGGCCCCATTGCCTAATATCATCACATTGGACATTAAGATTTCAACATAGGAAGTTTGGAAGAATGCAAATTTTTTTTTCTTTATAGCTCTAAAAATCTATCTCTAACTACTACAAAAATGAAATCAAATAAATGTTTTCCTGAATTCATGAAGCTTTAAACACCTTGTGTTGTGTATTTTCATACTTATTTTACTCTCAATGCTCTTTAAAATAGGCTGCCATATTCACTGAATTCAAAATTAACATGTAGAATAAATATGTAAGTACACAGAATTTAGCGACTATTTTGATGTTTCATACATCATAAAGGGTTTTTTTTCTTTTTGTTTGGATTCGTCAAAACCAATTGTTTCTATAAGCTATTATTTTTCCCAAGTTTTATTGAGAAATAATTTGCACACATTACTGTATAAGTATACCATGTATTAATTTTGAACTTACCAGTGAAAACTGACAAACCTATCCATAACTGCCTTGTCAAACAAATGATTGAAAAATTTTAATAATTGAATGCCAAACACCAGCAGAACATTAATTTTCTTTATGTACACTTAAGCAAATGTGTTGTATGTAACAGTTGCAAAGAGGTAAGAGTATTTGAAAATATTTAATCTTGTTAGCACGTATCTCAGGGAAAATCTGTGGACTTTAAGAATACTATTATACTATTAGTAAGTGTAATTTTTATCTTCATTTCTTTTCCATTTGTCTCCTTTGTAACAATTATGAAGTATCTAAGCAAATGATGTAAAAAGGCAAAATGACACTGTTGAAGTTTCATGGATGCACCCTCAGATGAATAAATTCTTGTGTTTATGTACATTATAATAAAGAGATATCACATGAATTTTTCAATGCACATGCTATATACTAGCATCAAACGTGGAAACTATAAAAAACAGAGTACCATTTACATTCACTCCAAAAAGTTACAAGTAGTTATTAATCTAATAAAACATGTACAAGATCTAGATGCTGAAAATTACAGAATGCTGATGAAAGAAATCAAAGAAGATACATGGAGAGGTATATTGTGTTCATAGACTAGATGGCTCAACATAGTAAAGATGTCAATTCTCCCCAGAGAATTGGGGTTTAATCTGTAGGTTTAACAGAAAGCCTATTGAAATCCCAGCAAATTTTTGTAGATGTTAAGAAGCTTATTCTAAAACTCATGCAGAAAAGCAAAGGAATTAGAATAGCTAAAATAATTTTGGAAAGTAGAGTAATTTGGACATAATCACTTTAATCATGTTAAGAACTATTATATTGCTATAGTAATCAATAGAGTGTGATATTGGTGGAGAGGTAGACACATTGATCAATGGAACAAAATAGAGAACCAAGGACCAGAACTAAAAAGATATTCCCAGTTGCTGTTTTCACAAAGTTGCAAAGCAATTTAATGTAGAAAGGATAGTCTTTTCAACAAATGATGCTGGAATAACTGGACATCCACAGGCAAAAAAAAAAAAACCCTCGACTTAAACGTCACATCTTATACAAAAATTAACCTAAATGGATGACATTTAATTATAAAACATAAAACTATAAAAACTTTTAGAAAAAATTGGACACATTTTTCAGGATCTAGGGCTATGAGGGGTTCTTAGACTTGACACCAGATGGATCATCTATAAAACAGTAAAATTGATAAGTTGGATTTCATCAAACTTTATAACTTGCTCTATGAAAATCTCTGTTAAGAGGATAAAATAAAAACTAAACATGAAAAAAAAGACAATGTATTTCCAACATTAAAAAAAGGCTAAAAGATAAGCTATAGACTGGGAGAAAATATTTGCAAATCATATATTCATAAAAGTCCTTGTATCTAGACCATATAAAGAACTCTATAAAGATTCATAGGTTAAAAAAATCTAATTAGAAATGGGCAAGAAATGAAGAAACATCTCATAGGAAGACATACACAGATGGCAAATGAGCACATGAAGAGAAGTTCAACATCATTAGCTAGAAGAGAATTGCAAATTAAAACTATAATGAAATCTCACTGAACACATATCAGTGTGTCTTAAAAAATAGTAAGCCACAACATTGTTGGAAATATGTGGAGAAAATGAATAACCCATTATTTGCTAGTGGGAATGTAAAATCGTATAGCCACTCTGAAAAACAGTTTGCAGTTTCTTAAAAAATTAAACATATAATCATTATACAACCCAACAATCACACCCTTGGATATTTGTCCTAGATAAATGAAAGCCTATGTTCACACAAAAATATGTATATGAATATCAATAGCAGCTTAATTTATAATATACAAAAGGTAGAAAAAAGTAAATGTCTTATTTTAAAATTTTTTATTCAATTTATTTCAACTAAATTTTTTAAAAGTTCATCCCTTTCTCTCATCTCCACCCTCCACCTCTTAAAACCACCAATCTGTTCTCTATATCTATGAGTTTTCTTTTTTCTTGGTTTGGGTTTTTATTTTTTTTAATTTCACATATAAGAGAGATTGTTTACTATTGTTTTTCTCTGACTTACTTCACTTAGTATAATGTCCTCCTGGTTTATCATGTTGTTACAAATGGCAGGATTTCCTTTTTTTCTATGGTTAAATAAAATTTCACTATATGTATGTGTGCATGTGTATATATAATTATATATATAATAATATTAGATGTATATGTCTCACATCTTTATCCATTCATCCATTGATGTACACTTTGTTTCCATATCTTGGCTATTATAAATAATGCTGCAGTAAACATGTAGGTGCATATATTTTTTTGATTTAGTGCTTTTGTTTTTTGTTTTGTTTTGTTTTGTTTTTTTGATAAATGTCCAGAAGTGGAATTGCTGGACCATATGGTGATTTTAATTTTTGGTGGAAGTTTCATACTGTTTTTCATAGTGATTGCACCAACTTATATTCCCACCAGGGTGTACTAGCATTTCCTTTTATCCATATCCTTCAAATACTTTTTTTTTTTTTTTTTGTCCTTTTGAAAGTAGTCATTCTGGCAAGTATGAGGTGTTATCACACGGTTTTCAAAAATTTTGTTATTGAAGTAGAGTCAATTTACAATGTTGTGTTGATTTCTGATGTACAGCATAGTGATTCAGTTATACATATATATATTCACTTTCATATTATTTTTCATTATAGGCTATTACAAGATATTGAAAATAGTTTCCTGTTCTATACAGTGGGACCTTGTTGTTTATTTATTTTACATATAGTAGTTAGTATCTGTAAATTCCAAACTCCCAATCTAACCCTCTATCCCCCTTCCCCTAACCCCTGATAACCACAAGTTTTTTTCAGTCTGGGAACTGTTCCTGTTTTGTAAATAAATACATTTATTTCATTTTTTTAGAGTCCACATGTAAGTGATATCATATGGTATTTTTCATTCTCTTTCTGGCTTTCTTCACTTAGTATGACAATCTCAGGTCCATACATGTTGCTGCAAATGGCATTATTAACTCTTCTTTATGACTGAGTACAATTCCATTATATATATATACACACACACATACACATAGATATACACACACCACAATACCACAACTTCTTCACCCAGTCATCTGTTGATGGACAATTAGGTTGTTTTTATGTCTTGGCTATTGTAAATAGTTCTATGAACATTGGGGTGCATGTATCTTTTTGACTTAGCATTTCCTCTAGATACATGTCTGAGATTGGGATTGCTGGATCATATGATAAGTCTATTTTTAGTTTTTTAAGGAATATCCATAGTGTTTTCCATAATGGCTGCACCAAACTACATTGCCACCAACAGTGTAGGAGGGTTCACTTTATTACACAGCCTCTCCAGCATTGATTGTAGACTTTTGAATGATAACCATTCTAACTGGTATGAGGTGATACTTCATTGCAGTGTTGATTTACATTTCTCTGATAATTAGCAATATTGAGCATTTTTTTCGTGTGCCTATTGGCCATCTGTATGTCTCCACTGGAGAAGTGTTTGTTTGTCTTCTGCCCATTTTTTGATTTTTGGAAATTAAGCCCTTGTCAGTTGCATCATTTGTAAACAGTTTCTCCCATTCTGTGGATTGACTTTTTGTTTTGTTTATAGTTTTCTTTGCTGTGCAAAAGTGTATAAGCTAATTAGGTCCCATTTGTTTATTTTTGGTTTCATTTCTATTGCCTGGGTAGACTGCCCTAGAAGAACATTTGTCATGTGCTAAGATTTGTCAGATAATGTTTTGCCTATGTTTTCTTCTAGGAGGTTTATAGTGTCTTGTTTCATGTTTAAGTCTTTCAGCCATTTTGAGTTTATTTTTGTATATGGTGTGAGGGAGTATTCTATCTTCATTGATTTACATGCTGTCCCATTTTCCCAACACTACTTGCTGAAGAGACTATCTTTTTTCCATTGTATATTCTTGCCTCCTTTGTCAAAGATTAATTGACCGTAAGTTTGTGAGTATATTTCTGGGCTCTCTATTCTGATCCATTAATCATTGTCTGTTTTTGTGTCAATACAACATTGTTTTCATTATTGTAGCTCTGTAGTATTGCCTGAAGTCTGGTAGGGTTATTCCTCCATATTTGTTCTTTTCCTTTGATGTTACTTTGGTGATTCTGGGTCTTTTGTGAGTCCATATAAATTTTAGAATTATTTGTCCCAGTTCCGTAGAAAATATCCTAGGTAATTTGATAGGGGTCACATTAAATCTGTAGGTTGCTTTGTGTAGAATAGTCATTTAAACAATATTGATTATTGCAATCCAAGAGCATAGGATATCTTTCCATTTCTTAAAGTCATCTTTAATTTTCTTAATCAATGTTTTATATTTCTCCATGTATAAGTCTTTCACATTCTTGGTCAGGTTTATTCCTAAGTACTTTATCTTTTTATGTGATTTTAAAAGTTTTTTTTTAAACTTTCATTTTCTGTTATTTTCTTCTTAGTGTAAAGAAATGAATCAGATTTCTGTATGTTAATATTGTATGCTGCTATCTTGCTGAATTCATTTATTAGATCTAGTAATTTTTGTGTGGAGTTTTTTGGGTTTTCGATACATAATATCATGTCATCTGCATACAGTGAAAATTTTACCTATTCTCTTCCAATTTGGATCCCTTTTATTTCTTTTTCTTATCTAATTGCTATGGCTAGGGCATCCAATACTATGTTGAATAGAAATGGTAAGAATGGGCATCCTTGTTCCAGATTTTAGCAGGAAGCCTTTAAAATTTTTACAGTTGAGTATTATGTTGGCTGTGAGTTTGTCACAAATGGCTTTTATTATGTTGGCTATCTCATGGTTCTGATTGCATTTCCCTGATGATTAAAAATGTTGAGAATTTTTTAATGTGTCTTTTGGCCATCTGTATGTCTTCTTTGGGAAAATGTCTATTCAGAGCTTGCATTCATATTTGAATTAGATTTTTTTCATATTGAGTTGAATGAATTCTTTATATATTTTATATATTAACCTCTTATTTGATATATTTTTTTGCAAATGTCTTTGCCCACTCAGTCGGTTGCTATTTTTTGTTTATAATTAATTTCCATTGATTTGCAAAAGCTTTTTAGTTTGATGTAATGCATTTATTTATTTTTGCTATTGTTACCCTTGTCAGAGTAGACAGATTAAAAAAATGTATTAAGACTGATGGTGAAGAGTGGACTACCTGTGTTTTGTTTCAAAAGTTTTATGGTTTTAGGCCTTACATTTCAGTCTTTATATTTAAGGATTATGATTATTAAAAATCATTTATGAGTTCTTTTGTGGTTCTATAAAAATTTTAGAATTACTTGTTCCTGATCTCTGAAATATGCAACTGGTATATTGATAGGGATTGCATTGAATCTGTATGTTGCTTTAGATAAAATGAATATTTTAGCAATACTAATTCTTCCAATCCATGAACACGGTATATATTTCCACTTATTTGTGTAGTCTTCAATTACTTTCATCAATATCTAATGGTTTTTTGAGTACAGGACTTTTATTTCCTTGGTTAGATGTACTATGAAATATTTTATTCTTTTTCATGCAATTGTAAGTGGGATTATTTTCTTAGTTTCTCTTATAGGTCACTGATAATGTATGAGAAAAAATAGATTTTTTTAAACTATTTTTGTATTGAGATCGTCATTTTACAATGTTGTATCAATTTCCAGTGTAGAGCAAAATTTTTCAGTTAAACATGAACGTACTTATATTAATTGTCACATTTTTTTCATTGTGAGCTACCACAAGATCTTGAATATATTCCCCTGTGCTATACAGAATAATTTTGCTTATCTATTCTATATAAGCCTATCAATATCTGTAAATTTTGAACTCCCAGGCTGCTCCTCCCCACACCCCTCCCCCTTGGCAACAACAAGTTTGTATTCTATGCCTATGAGTCTGTTTCTGTTTTGTATTTATTTATTTATTTATTTTTGATTCCACATGTGAGCAATCTCATATGGTATTTTTCTTTCTCTTTCTGGCTTACATCACTTAGAATGACATTCTCCAGGGACATCCATGTTGCTGTAAATGGCTTTATGTTGTCATTTTAATGGCTGAATAGTATTCCATTGTATAAATATACCACTTCTTCTTTATCCACTCATCTGTGATGTACATTTAGGCTGTTTCCATCTCTTGGCCATTGTAAATAGTGCTGCTATGAACATTGGGGTGCAGGTGTCTTTTTGAAGAAGGATTCTTTCTGGATATATACCCAGGTGTGAGATTCCTGGGTCATATGGTAAGTTTATTCCTAGTCTTTTGAGGCATCTCCATACTGTTTTCCACAGTGGCTGAACCAACCTCTTTTCCAACAAGTAGTGTAGGAGGGTTCCCCTTTCTCCACAGCCTACCCAGCATTTGTCATCTGTGGACTTTTGAATGATGGCCATTCTGACTGGTGTGCGGTGATACCTCATTGTAGTTTTGATTTGCATTTCTCTGATAATTAGTGATATTGAGTATTTTTTTCATGTATTTATTGATCATTTGTACGTCTTCCTTGGAGAATTGCTTGTTTAGGTATTCTGCCCATTTTTGGATTGGGTTGTTTATTTTTTTCTTATTGAGTCATATGAGCTGCTTATATATTCTGGAGATCAGGCCTTTGTCGGTTTCATTTACAAAAATTTTCTCCCATTCCTTAGGTTGTCTTTTTGTTTTGCTTCTGGTTTCCTTTGCTGTGCAGACGCTTGCAAGTTAAATTAGGTCCCATTGTTTATTCTTGCTTTTATTACTATTGCTTGGGTAGACTGCCCTAGAAGAATATTTTTGAGATGTATGTCAGATGTTTTGCCTGTATTTTCTTCTAGGAGGTTTATTGTATCTTGTTGTATGTTTAAGTCTTTGATCTATTTTGAGTTTATTTGTGAATGGTGTAAGGGAGTGTTCTAGCTTCATTGCTTTACATGCTGTTGTCCAGTTTTCCCAATACCATTTGCTGAAGAGACTGTCTTTATTCCACTGTATATTCTTGCCTCCTTTGTCAAAGATTAGTTGACCAAAAGTTTGTGGGTTCATTTAGGATTTCTCTATTCTATTCCATTGGTCCATATGTCTGTATTTGCACCAATACCATTCTGTCTTGATTACTGTAGCTCTATAGTATTGACTGAAGTCTGGGAGAGTTATTCCTCCTGCCTCTTTCTTCAGTATTGCTTTGGCAATACTAGGTCTCCGTGGTTCCATATAAATTTTATTATGATTTGTTCTAGTTCTGTGAAATATGTCCTGGGTAATTGGATAGGGATTGAATTAAATCTGTAGATTGCCTTGGGTAATGTGACCATTTTAACAATATTGATTCTTCCAATCAAGGAGCATGGGACAACTTTCCATTTTTTAAAGTCTTCTTTAATTTCCTTCATCAATGATTTATAGTTTTCTGTGTATAATTCTTTCACATCTTGGTTAGATTTATTCCTAGGTATTTTATTACTTTGGGTGCTATTTTAAAGGGGATTGTTTCTTTACTTTCTTTTCCTGTTGATTCATCATTAGTGTAAAGAAATGCAACTGATTTTTATGCAATAATCTTGTAACCTGCTACCTTGCTGAATTCTTCGATCAGCTCTAGTAGTTTTTGTGTGGACCTTGTAGCATTTTCTATATATAGTGTCATGTCATCTGTATATAGTGACACTTTTACCTCTTCTTTTCCAATTTGGATCCCTTTTATTTTTCTCCCTGCCTGATTGCTATGGCTAAGACTTCCAAGACTATGTTGAATAGCAGTGGTTATAGTGTGCATCTTTGTCTTGTCCCAGATTTTAGTGGGAAGCTTTTGAGTTTTTCACCATTGAGTACTATGCTGGCTGTATGTTTGTCATATATAGCTTATATTATGTTGAGATATGTTCCCTCTATACCCACTCTGGAGAGAGGTTTTATTATAAATGGGTGTTGAATTTTATCAAATGCTTTTTCTGCAACTGTTGAGATGATCATGTGGTTTATGTCCTTTCTCTTGTTGATGTGATATATTACATTGATTGATTTGCATATGTTGAACCACCATTGTGTCCCTGGGATGAATCCCACTTGGTCATGATGTGTAATCTTTTTAATGTGCTAAATATTTTGGTAAGGATTTTGGCTACTATGTTCATCAGTGATATTGGCCTATAATTCTCTTTTCTGGTAGAGTCTTTGCCTGGTTTTGGTATCAGGGTGATGGTGGCTTCATATGAGTTTGGGAGTGTTCCCTCCTTTTCAATCTTCTGGAAGATTGGGTTATTCTTTGTATGTTTGGTAGAATTCCGTGGTGAAGCCATCCGGTCCTGGACTTTTATTTGTAAGGATGTTTTTTATTGCTAATTCAATTTCACTTCTTGTGATAGGTTTGTTCAAGTGGTCAGTTTCTTCTTGATTCAGTCTTGGTGGACTGTATGTTTTCAGAAACTTGTCCATCTCCTCTAGGTTATCCATTTTGGTTTCATTTAGTTTTTCATAATTTTCTATGCTATTCTGTATTTCTATTTTATTTCTTGTAAATTCACCATTTTCCTTTATTATTTTGCTTATTTGTGCTCTCTCTTTTTTCTTCTTTCTGAGTTTGGCCAGAGATTTGTCGATTGTATTTACTTTTTGAAAAACATAAGCTTTTGGTTTGATAGATTTTTTTCTACTTTTTTTTAAATCTCCAGTTTAATTATTTCCTCCCTGATCTTTATTATTTCCTTCCTTCTCTTGACTTTGGGTGAGGGGTTTGCTCTTTTGTCTTGTAATTCTTTTAGCTGGTGCGTTAGATTGTTTATTCGAGGTTGTTCTTCCTTTTTGAGGAAGGCCTTTATCTCTATAACCTTCCCTCTTAGCACTGCTTTTTCTGCATCATATAATTTTTGTGTGGTTGTGCTTTCCTTTTAATTTGTCTCAAGGTATTTTTTAATTTCAACTTTCATTTCATCATTGACCTATTGGTTTTTAATAGCATGTTGTTTAATCTCCATGGTTTCCTTTTTTTCTTCTCTGTTTCTCTGTTGTTGTTTCTAGTTTCATGGCATTATGGTCAGTAAAGATGCTTGAGATAATTTCTATCTTCTTAAAATTGTTGAGGTTTCTTTTGTGCCCAAGTACATGATCGATCCTGGAAAATGTTCCATGTGCACTTGAAAAGAATGTATATCCTATTTTTGGGGGGTGTAATGCTCTGAAAATATCCACCAAATCTAGTTTTTCTATTGTATTATTTAATTTCTCTGTTGCCTTGTTTATTTTCTGTCTGGAAGATCTGTCTAGTGATGTTAATGCAGTCTTAAAATCTCCAACTATGATTTTATTCCCATCAATATCCCCCTTTATCTCTGTTAGTAATTCTTCTATGTACTTAGGTGCTCCAATATTGGGTGCATATATATTAACGAGTGTAATATCCTCATCTTGTATCACTGCTTTAATCATTATAAAATGTCCTTCTTTATCTTTCTTTATGGCCTTTGTTTTAAAGTCTATTTTGTCTGAAATCAGTACTGCAACACCTGCTTTTTTGGCTTTTCCATTTGTATGGAATATCCCTTTCCATCCTTTCACTCTCAACCTATATGTGTCCTTCTCCCTAAAGTGGATCTCTTGTATGCAGCATATTGAAGGTTCTTGCTTTATTATCCAGTCTGCCACTCTGTGTCTTTTGATTGGAGCATTTAGTCCATTATCATTTACAGTAATGAATGATAGATATGTGTTTATTGCCATTTTGAACTTATTTTTGCATTTGATTTGATATTTCCTCTTTGTTCCTTTCTTTTTCCTTTTGTGGTTTGGTCATTTTCCTTTATATTATCTTGGAATTAATTTAGTTTTTGCGACTCACTTGTAAGTTTTTGGCTTGTGGTTATCCTTTTTTGTAAGTCTATAAACCCACTACTATAACTATTTGTATTAAACAGATAGTAATGTAAGCTCAAAACCATCCTACTGAGAACAAAACATTTAAAAAAGAAAAAAAAATACTATATTTTCTTGCTTCCCTCTCCCACTCTTAATGATTTAGATGTCTTTTTTTATGATCTCATGTTTATTCTATTTGTAATTCATGGTAGTTACCACCTTTCCCATTATGAGTTTCTCATTTCTGTAGCATCCTGCTTCTTTTCTATTTTTAGTAGATCTTTCAATATTTCTTTTATCATGGGTTTAGTGTTGCTAAACTCTTCTAGTTTTTGCTTGTCTGTGAAGTTATTTATCTCTCCTTCTATTCTGAATGATATCATTGTAGGATAATGTATCCTAGGCTGCATGTTTTTTTCATTCAGAACTTTGAATATATCTTGCCACTCCCTTCTGACCTGTAGTGTTTGTATAGAAAAATCAGCTTAGAGTCTTATGGGGGTTCCCTTATAATTCACTCTTTGCTTTTCTTTTGCTGCCTTTAGGATCATTTCTTTATGCTTGACTCTGGTCATCTTGATTATGATGTGTCTTGGTGTGGATCTGTTTGGGTTCTTCCTCTTTGGGAACCTCTGAGCTTTCTGTACTTGGATATCTGATTCCTTCTTTAAGTTTGGGAAGGTTTCAGTCATGATTTCTTGAAATACCTTTTCAATCCCCTTTGTTCTTTCTTCCCCTTCTGGAAACAGTATTATGTTTAGATTGGCACACTTTATATTATCCCATAAGTCCCATATATTGTTTTCATTAGCTTTTATTCATTTTCTCTTATCTGTTTTGATTGGGTGCTTTTTGTTGTCCTGTCTTCTAGGTCACTTATTTGTTCCTCTGCAGTATCTAGCCTACTTTGTACAGCCTTTAGATCGGCTCTCATTTCAGCAAATGAGTTTACCAATTCTACTTGGCTCTTCTTTATAGCTTCAATTTCATTTTTGATATATTTTATATCTCTGAACACTATCTCTTAGTTCTTTCAGCACTTTGGTTACTCCTTTTTTGAAATCTTAATCTAGTAGGCCATCAATGTCTGCTTCATTGATCATTCTTTCAGGGGATTTCTCTTGCTCTTTTAATTGGGAGTGGTTCCTCTGTTTCTTTGTGTTGCTCATATCTCTCTGGCACTGTGACTTATGGAGTATCTGTTGTCTATTGTGGTCCTTAAGGAATTTATTTATTTATCTATCTAAAGCCTTTGCAGGAATAAAATTTTTTTAAAAAGAATTTTAACAGAAGGGAGGAAGAAAGTTTTGAAAATGATGTATAATCAATAATAGAATAGCATGTTGAAGCAGAATAATAATCGGGTTGAGACATCTTTTAAAAAACCTTAAAAATAGGAGAAAAGAACAAAAATATTTGAAACCTGTGTATAATCAATAAGAGATCAAAACTAATAGAAATAAAAATGAAATGAGTTGAATTTTTAAAAATAATAATAATACAATATTTTAAAAGAATAATTTAAAATGGATTAATACTAGAGACATATACAATTGTTTAAAAAGTAAAAATTAAAAAGGTGATAGAAAATAGAAAGGTACAAAAAAGATAAAAAGAAAACAAAAAGGGATGTGTTCTGGTGGAGACTGTGCATTCTTAATAATTTTATCAAGAGGTCTTTCTGTCTTCGCCCTGTTTCACGCACTCAGCTTGCTGCTTTCAGAGGCCCTCCATTAGTGCCTGCCCCTGGTCTGTGCTGATCCCAGTGCATGTTGGCAAGCAGATCCTGCCCCTTCCCAACACTGAGGTCAGGTTCTGAGCTCTTACATGGTGTGCAGGTGTGTTAACCCCTCTCCCTACACCGGTCAGATGCTGTGCTCCCGCAATGTAGGCGAGCAGGTCATGATCCCTCCCAACACCACGGTCAGATGCTGCACTCCTGCCAGGAAGTTGTGTGGCTGCCCGTCCTCTCCTGGCACCATCACTCCCCTGTTCTGTGCAGCTTCCTGCTCCACCCTGGCTTTGTGCTCCACAGGCAGGCTCGGGGAAGATGGTGGAGCAGCCCCTCCCCTGCTCCATGCCAAAACTCAGCTCTTTGTTTTTCTTGGCAGTGCGAGTTCTTAGAGGTGCCAGGGCAGAAGGATCCTATTCGCCTCAGGCTATAAACAAGTCTCTGACTTTTGAGGTTGCCCTTAGGTACAGATTCACGTTTTGACCCCGCCTCTGCCTGGGAGCTAAGCATTGGACGATATGGCAGCTGTGGCTGAGCCCCGCCTCTCTTCTCCCAAAAATCTTCAGCAGCTTTTCAGAGATGGGGTATGGCACCCTTCCCCTCAGGGCACATCAGCCATTTGCTTTTCTTTTTTCCATATTTTATGGAGGGTCCAGGTTGTTTTGCCCTGTGTACCCACTCATCCATGGCACTCAGCAGCCTGCAGTCCCTCCGGGGTGCCTCTGTGCAGCCTGCTCCAGTCCGCCACCCAGCTTGGGCAGCCTGTCCCATCCCCTACCTGCTGCTTTGCCTCTAAGGCTGGGAGTTACGGAGAACCCCTGTACCCATTTAACTTAGTTCTGTCAGTCATGGAATGCTCTGTACAGATCTGAACCTCGGTGGCTTCCCCTCCTTCCCACTGACCTCTCCATTGGAAAAGGGGAGACCCAGCGAATGAGTGCTATTCCTCCTTTGCTGCTCCCTCCCCACGGGACCAGTCCTACACTGTTTTGCTTTTTCTTCTTTCTTTTTTCCTTTTCTCCTACCAGATTCGTGGTGTCTTTGTCTTTTGAAGAGGGTGATGTTCTGTTGGAGTTTAGCAGGTGCTCTGGTTGGCTGGGTTTCCCCGTGGATGTGAGTTTTGGTGTGTTTGTGGGAGAGGGTGAGCTGTGAGCATCCTTCTACTTCAGCGCCTTGGACCTCAACCCAACAGATTTCTTAATATTAATTTTATATCCTTTGACTTTACTGAATTCATTAGTTAGTTCTAAAAGAGTTTTTGATGGAGTCTTTGGGATTTTCTATACCTAGTATCATGTCATTAGCTAAAAATGAGAGTTTGGCTTCTTTCTGTCCAATGTGGATGCATTTTATCTCTTTCTTTTGTCTGATTGCTGAGGCTACAACTCCCAATACTATGTTGCATACAAGTGGCATAAATGGGCATCTTTCTCTTGTTCCTAATCTTAAAGGAAATGTTTTTGGCTTTTAACCTTTGAGTATTATGTTAGCTGTAAGTTTGTCATATACGGCTTTTATTGTATTGTTTTACGTTCCCTCCCTATACATTTTGCTGAGTTATTTTAATCTTAAATTGTTGTTGAATTTTATCAAATGCTCTTCTACTTCAATCAAGAAAATTGCATTATTTGTATCTTTTGTTTTGTTAATGTGGTGTATTATGTTTGATTTGTGGATATTAATCCATTTTTGCATATCTGGAATGAATTCCACTTGAACATTGTGTATCATTCTTTTAATATATCATTGTATTTAATGTGCTAATATTTTGTTGAGGATATGTGCATCTATGTCGATCAGTGATGTTGGCCTGTAATTTTCTTTTTCTGTGATGTCTTTGTCTGGTTTTGCTATTAGGGTGATTCTGGCCTCATAGAATGAAATTAGAAGAGTTTCAATTTTTTGGAGTAGTTTAAGAAGGATAGATGTTAACAATATTTAAATATTTGGGAGAATTCACCAGTGAAGATATCTGGTTTTGCACTTCTGTTTGTTGGATTTTTTTTTAAAGTACTCATTCAATTTCATTACTGGTAATTTGTCTGTTCATATTTTCTCTTCCTGATTCAATCTTGGGAGATTTTACATTTCTAGGAATTCATCTATTTCTTCTAGGCTGTTTATTTTATTGGTGTATAATTTTTTGTAACAATCTTCTATGATCATTTGTATTTCTGTTGTGTCAGTTGTAACTTCTCTTTCATTTCTGATTTTATTAATTTGGGCCTGCTCTCTTTTTTTCTTAATCAGTCTGACTAAAGTGTTATCTCAACTTTGTTTATCTTTTGAAAGAACCAGCTCTTAGTTTTATTGATCTATTCCATTGCTTTTTAGTCTCTATTTCAATTATTTATGCTCTGATCTTTGTAATTTCTTTCCATTTATTAACTTTGGGTTTTTTGTGTTCTTTTTCTAGTTCCTTTAGGTATAAATTCAGATTGTTTATTTAGCTTTTTCTTATTTCCTGAGGTAGGCTTGTATCACTATAAACTTCCCTCTTTGAACTACTTTAACTGCATCTCATAGATTTTATATTAATATGTTTTTAGTTTCATTTGTCTCCAGGTATCTTTTGATTTCCTACTTGAGTTTTTCAGTAACCCATTGAGTTTTTAGTAGCATATTAATTAGCCTCAACATACTTGTTAATTTTCTAGCTTTTTTCTTGTAGTTGATTTCTAGTCTCATACCATTCTGTTTGGAAAAGTTGCTTGATATGATTTCAGTCTTCTTAAATTTATTGAGAATTGTTTGGTCACCTAGCATGTAATCTATCCTGGAGAATGTTCCATGTGTTCTTCAAATGACTATATTCTACTATTTTTGGATAGAAAGTTCTGTATAAATCTGTTAAGTCTATCTGGCTTAATGTGTTCTTTAAGGCTAGTATTTCCTTATTGATTTTCTGTCTGGATGATCTGATCTGTCCATTGATGTAAACGTTTATTAAAGTCCCCTACTGTTATTGTGCTACTGTCAAATTTTCTCTTTATATTTGTTAATATTTGCTTTATATATTTACGTGCACTTATATTGAATGTATTTACAATTGTTATATCTTCTTGTTGGAATGAACCTTTTATCATGTCTTTCTTTGTCTCTTATTACAGTCTTTGTTTTAAAGTCTATTTTGTCTGATATAAGTATTGCTTTCCCAGCTTTCTTTTTTTTCCATTTGCATGGAGTATATTTTTCCATCCCTTCAGTTTCAGTCTCTGTGTGTCTTCAGATCTGAAGTTTCTTGTAAGCAGCTTATATATGGGTCTTGGGTTTTTATCCAGCAAGCTACTCTATGTCTTTTGTTTGGAGCATTAATTTCATTTACATTTCAAGTACTTATTGACAGGTATGTTCTTATTGTAATTCTGTTAATTATTTTCTACTTTTTTATGTAGTTCTCTGTTCCTCTCTTATCTTGTTCTCTACTTTTGTGATTTGATGACTTTCTTTAGTGGTATGTTTGTATCCCTTTCTCTTTACATTTTTTTTGTGCATTTGTTATAGGATTTTGGTTTGTGGATACCATGACATTCATATATAACAAAATATATATACAGAAGTCTATTTTAAGTTGGTGGTCGCTTAAGTTTGACTGTATTCTAAAAGCACTACATGTTTACCTCCAGAATGTTTTATGTTTTGGCTTTATATTTTACATTTTTTTTTAATTTTGTATATTGCTTAACTGATTACTTTAGATATAGATGATTTTTGCTTTTTAATCTTTATACTAGCTTTCTAGGTGTTGGTCCATGTTGATCCATTACCTTTACTATTTGTTTGCTTACTGGTGATTTTTTTTCTTTTATAATTTTCTTATTTTTAGTTATGGCATTTTCTTGTCCATTTAAAAAGTGTCTTTAGCTTTTTTTGTAAACCAGTTTAGTGGTGATAAACTCTTTAAGCTTTTGCTTTTCTGGGAATCTATTTTCTTTCCTTCAATTCTGAATAATAACCTTGCCAGGTAGAGTATCATTGGTTGTATATTTTTTTCCCTTTCATTACTTTTAATACATTGTGTCAGTCCCTTGTGTTTGTTTCTGTGTTTTAGGAATATAAGCTACATCTCCCAGTCTTGAAAGAGTGGCCTTACATAGAAGATGTCCTGTGGAGCCCTGTGGTGGAATCCCCCCTTGTCACCAGAGTCAGGTGCTTCCTGGATATACTCGGTGGTGGCTACATGTGCTCTCCTGTGTGGGAGCTACAATTACTTTTGGTGTGGTGATTGGCAGGGTTGGCCCCAGACCAGCTGGGTATAAGGCCCAGCTGTCACTACTGCAGGTGCACTGGTGGGCATGGCTGGTCCCCAAGCTGGCTGGCTATGTGGCCTGGTAACAACTGCTGCAGGCACAGTGGTGGGTGAAGCTGGCCTCCAGCCTGGCTGACTGAGAGGTCTGGCTGTGACTGCTCCAAGCATACTTATGTACAGGGCTGGCCTTCAGCATGATGTCTGTAAAGCCTGGCTGTGGCTATTGTGGAAGTGCTGGTGAGCTGAGCTGGAACTTTGGAGAGGCACCAGGGGCACATGGGACCACCCACTGGGTGGTTTAATGCTGGATCCTGGAGTGGGAGTTGCTTTGGAGGTTGACGGAGAGTGATGGAAATGTCCCCTGCCAGCAGTGGCTCAGCTAGGTGGAAGTAGAGTTAAAAAAAAAAAAAAGACTCCTGTCAGCGCATCCATCCCAAAGAAAGTTCCATCAGATCCCTGCCCCTGTGGAGTATGTCCTAAAATTTGTCAATGAATTTTCTCATAGGACCTAGGAACTTTTCAAGATGCTGCCTCTCTGTTGGATCTGGAAGCAACTGAGTTTTGTGTGAACACTTCAAAAACTGAGTCTTGGTTTCCCACAACCCTATAGCTCTCACAGATAAAATCCCCATTGGTTTTCAGAAATATTATGAAGGCTCATCTTGCTGATGTAGGTACCCCAAGTTGGAGAGCTTGATGTTCAGCTTGGACCCCTCACTCCTCAGTGGGAACCTCTGAGGTGGTGATATACTTCTCAGCATGGGTCACTCCAGCAGGGGTGTGCATTCTGACTGGACTGCAACTCTGGACCTCCCACACATCTCTATGTGGCCTTTTGTTTATATCCTTAGATGTAGAAAACCTGCTCTGCTATTCTTCAGCTTGCTCTCAGAGACAGTTGTTCTGTATGTAGTTGTATTCTTGGTGTGTCCATGGGAGGAGATGAGCTCAGGATTTTCTACTCTGACATCTTGATTCAAAACAATGCTGCCCTAAATTGTGTCTCTTGTAGGTACCATATAGACGAATGTTGTCTTTTTAATCTATTCAGTCACTCTATGTCTTTTGATTGGGGAACTTAGTCCATTTACAAAAAGTTATCGTTGAAAAGAATGTACTTATGGACATTTTGTTAATTGTTATTTACTGTATTTTTAGTTCCTTTTTTTCTTCTCTTGCTCTCTTTGTGGCTCGGTGACTTCTTTTAGTGGTACATTTATATTCCTTTGTCTTTATCTTTTGTGTATTTATTATAGGTTTTGGCTTTGTGGTTACCATGAGGTTTACATATAACATTTCATATCCATAGCAGTTTATTCTAAGTTGGTAACAACATAAGTTTGATCACATTCTAAAGCTCAACATTTTTACTCCCCACCCCACATTTTATGTTTCTGGTGTCACATTCTACATCTTTTTATCTTATGTATCCTTTATCTAATTTTGTCTCTTAATCTTCATATTAGCTTTATAAGTAAGTAATTCACTGCCTTTGCTATATATGTACTTCTCTACTGAGATTTTTCTTTCATGTGTTCTTTTTTTACTAATTAACACCTTTTTCACCTATGAAGTCCCTTTTATATTTCTTATAAATCTGTTTTTTTGGAGGGGTTTCTTTGTTTTTTATCTTTTAATGGAAAAATTTAAATTGTCAATTTACAATGCTGTGTTAATTTCTGGTGGACAGCATAGTGATTCAGTTATACATATATATTTCTCATATTCTTTTTCAATATAGGTTATTACAAGATTTTGAATACAGTTCCTTATGCTATACAACATGACTTTGTTGTTTATCTATTGTATATATTGTAGTTAGTATCTGCAAATCTCAAACTCTCAACTTATCCCTCCCCACCCCCATTCCCCCTGGTAATGAACTCTTTTAGCTTTTGCTTGTCTAGAAAATTCTTTATCTCTCCCTCAATTCTGAATAACTTTGCCAAGTACAGCTTTCTTGGTTGGAAGTTTTTTCTTTCAGCACTTTGAATATACCATGACACTCCCTTCTGGCCTCCAAAGTTTCTGCTGAAATATCTACTCTTTGTCTTATGGTGATTCCTTTGTGTATTTTTTATTTTCTATTACTATTTTTAATATACTCTCCTGTCTTTAACTTTTGACATTTTAAGTATAATATGTCTTGTTGCATGTCTCTTTGTGTTCATTTTGTGTGAAATTCTCTGGGCTTCCTGGATTTGGATGTCTGTTTCTTTCTCCAAGTTAGGGAGGTTTACATCCTTAATCTCTTCAAATGATATTTATTCCTTTTTCTTTCTCCCTTCTTCTGGAAGCCCTATAATGAAAATGTTAGTCTATTTGCTACTCCTCCATAAGTCCCTTAAGTTATATGTGCTTTCTTCTTCTTTTTCTTTTTCTTTTTCTATTTTTTTTTCTTTTTCTTTTTCTATTTCTTTTTCTTTTTCTTTTTCTTTTTCTTTTTCTTTTTCTTTTTCTTTTTCTTTTTCTTTTTCTTTTTCTATTTTGGTTCTTGACTGGGTGAGTTCCACTGCCTTGTCTTTAATCTGACTTATCATTTCTTCTGATTTATCTAGTCTGCTTTTAAACTCTTCACTGTATTTTTCAGATCAGTTATATTCTTCAGCTTTGTGACTTCTATTTGGTACTTTCTTATATTTTCCATCTCTTTGTTGATGTTATCACTGTCATTTTCCCCAGTTTGGTGAGCATCTTTATGACCATTAATTTGAATTCTTTAGCAGGTAAATTACTTATCTTTATTTCATTAGTTTTTTTTTTTTAGGTTTGATCTTGTTCTATAATTTGGCACATATTCATCTGTTTCCTTATTTTGCTTGACTCTGTTGGTTTTTATACAGTAGAGGAAAAAAACTACTTCTTCTAGCCTTGAAGGAGTGTTTTAATGTAAACGATAAAGCTTTTCATTCACCCCTGCCCAAGCTCTTGGTTGTCTCTCAAACCTCTGTGCTTGTTTAATCAGCCTATTATATTTATAATAGCTCCTAATAGTTGAGGTGGTGCCAAGATCTGTCAGTTTCCCAGAGGGGAGGATCTCAGAACCTAGATTCAAGCTGACTAGAAACCAAACCCTCAGGAAGCAGCTTTGAAAAGTATGCAGACACATGCTGTCTAGAGGGCTGCAAGTATAAATCCCACTGGCCACCAGAGCCAGGCAATGTTGAGCTGTCCCTGTGGGGGCAACTGCAGATGATGTCATAGTTGCTTTCTGGTAGATACTAGTGAGCTGAAGCAAGGCAGAAGGAGGGCACCAAGATGGTGTCTACAGTCTGTGTTCCTTAAGAGCAGCTCCATAGGTCACTTTTGTGTTCCAAACCTGAAGGCCCTCAGTTCAAAGTTCCAGGACAAGTAAAGTTGCATCTTTCACAGAAAGAATGGAAGATGTGCCTTAGTCTGTCTTCTGTACAGTACCCTGGATGTGGTAACCTACCAAGAACTGTCCATATGATTGCCACAGTCCTGTGGGACCTAAGAATGCATGCCCCTCCAACCACCAGAGCCAGGCAATCAAAGGACATTCCCTTGGCATAAAGTACAAAACCTAGGCACCATACATGTGTAAAGCTCCCCTTCAGGGGACACTTGCACTCTTGAGCAAGGCAGAGAGTGAGCACAAAGACAATGCCTGCCCTCCAATGTCTCTGGAAAAGACAACAGTCAGCCCCTAGATGTGTATTTAATTAGAATCCTCCCCCTCAGGCCACAGTCATCATGACTAGCTTATAGCCAGTCCTTCTTCACAGAAAGATTGAGTTGCTAAGTATGTTGCCTCTTGCTGTGCCCTGGTGATGGTAGGTGCTTAAGAATGTTTTCTCCATTGACTGTGAGACCCATGTTGTAAGTCCCACTGGCCTCCAGAGCCAGGTGATGTAGATATCTTCCCTGGCAGCAGTCACAAAAATCAGAGTGCTAGACAAAGGTATGAGCTCCTTCCTGGGTGACACCAGTTATTATAATACTATGTGACCAGGAGCAAAAACTCTCTTGGCCTTTAGAGTCAGGCAATCAGGAGGCATCCTGTGGTTGACAGCTGCAAAAATTGGGGCACCAGACATGTGTAAAGACTTCCCTCTTGGAGATACTCATACTCTGTTGTATAGCAAAGGGAGAGCACAAAGAAAGCACCCACCTCTCCACCTCCAGAGAGTGTTCCAGCAGGATTTTAGACATCTGTGTTAAATTAAATGCCTGCCCTTCAGCCCAAGGTTTTAGTGTAAGCAAGTGAACCTCTTTCACTTTAACCCTGGGCACAACCAGCTGCCTCTGAGGTGGACTCTGATGTGTGTGAGTCCAATAGTGAGCTCTTTAAGAGGCATCTCTCAATTGCTAGCATTCTGTGGTTCTCAGGACACAAGCCCAGTTGGTTTTCAAAATTAGATGTTTTGGAGGCTTGTCCCTCAAGTGCACATCTTAAAAGTTAGGGTGTCCAATGTAGGTATTGAACCCTTTGTTCATTAGGAAGAAGCTCCAGGTTTTGAGTTCCCTTCTGGTTGTGGGTTGTTGTGCCAGAAGTAGGGTTTATGGAGAGATTTGGGTCCCAGATTCTCCTGCGCACTTTGGTATGGTTTACTTCTTGTTTGCCCAATGTGTAGTCATCACTCAATCAGACTTTGGATTTTACAAGAGGAAATTGTTCCATTTGTAGCTGTAGACTCACTGTGTCTATGAGAAGAGGTGAGTTTCAGATCTTCCTATGTCACCATCTTGAACCAGAACCCTCTAAATTTCTTATGTTTATAGCTCTTATAAAACCAAATCAAGTTTAAAACTAAACTAAAAAGAAGAAAACCAGTGAAATTCAAATTAAAAAATAGTTTATTATGATGGATAATGCTGTTTGGTTAAAACTAAATTTCTGATAGTGAACTTAATAAGAAAAATATGTATTTGTGTGTTTTGTTATTTACCTGTCACCTTCACTCTTCTAATTTTGTTCATTGATTTTGAGACACTGATATTATGGTGTATATTTGTTGTTTTCTTTGCTCACCACCCCCCTTTTTTTGTTACTGCATACTGCTTTTAATTTGAGGAATGTCCCTTCACCTTTCTGTGTGATGTAAATGGGACTGTCAAACATAGTGTGTCAGAACTGCTGATCATGGGATTGGTACAAGATATGTTAGGTTAATGACTCTTATTTTTCTGAGAATTTGACTCTCAACTAGGGGGGCATAGGATTAAGTTGACTGGATTTGAGTCTACATTATTACACTGTTCATGCCAAAGTGTCATAGAAATTTTACTGAATTTCTTTTATCTAAATATCTTGAGAACTTTCCTCATACCTGTTCTCTCTGAGGTTTGGTTGTTTAGCTTTTATTTGATCCTGTGAGCTACCCATGATCCTTCTAGTAAATTCTTCTTTTGATCAGATTAGCCAGAGTTACTTCTATTATTTGTAACCAAAGAGCACAAGCTGATATATAAAATAGTCCTAAAGAGTGGCATGTAGACAACAGAGTCTTTATTTGGAGTTAGTTATCTAGCTAAGGTAGGGAATAAAGTTGTGAAACATTCTTCCACTATTCAGCATACAGTATGCAGGGATAAAATAGCTAATTAATTTGTTGCATGTGAGAGCCTAAGACCAAAGACCCACTGAGGGCAGGCATCTGGAGTCTTTGCCATGGAATTATGTAAAGAAAATGAGAAACATTGAAATCCCCAAATATTATGGCTATTTCTGATGGCATGGATAATTTAAAGCAAGAGAACTAAAAACTGAAGTCCTGAAATTCTCAAGTATCAGAATGAAACGGAATTTTTATGACTGGTGAAACTGTAGGAATGAGCTAGCTGACAATTGAACTCCAACAAGAATTGTGTCACTTAAATTAAAATGCAGGTTGAATTCTTAGCCTTGCCTGATTTCTTATATAGAAGTTAGAGAACTACTTGGAAAAGACTGTTATCCTGACAAAAGGAATGGCAATATACACACTTGACTTTAGGGGACTTGGAGAATTGCTAACTTCCCAAATCTCCTGATACCTGATACCTATGTCTGCCATGTCTGAGAAAGTGGTACGTCATTTGAACTAGCACTGGGCTACTGAAAACACCATCTTGTCCACCGGATTGTGATAACTTTCAGATAAGCTTTTATATTGGACTTGAACATGGTGTGATTTGGAAAACTATTCTAATCAATTGTACTCTTTTCAAGTCCCTGACTTTCTGATCAGATCATTAGTCACTGCTTCTGAATCAGTGTATACTCTGACCTCAGGCTATCCTTCCTTCTAGGCAAAGTAGACAGGAAGATATCCTGCTTAAAGCTCTGCCCTCTGTGGATTTTTCTTTTCTCTGTTGGTCTTCATTTCTCCTGAGTGAGATTATGAAGCCATCCATATCTGTACACTTTAGAACAGTATTAACATAAAGAGCCATATATCAAAACCAAACTCATCTTAGGTCAATAGACCATAAGTAGATTGCAAACCAAGAGATTCAATAGTATGACAGAAAAGATATTACACAGAGTGCAAGCAAACTGCTAATGCTACAAGGTGTTTTTATCACGAGTATCTTATATAATACCTCCACTTGATGCTGGAGTACTATATAGATACATGGATCTGATTGCACTAATTTATGATGGGCAGTTCAGGTTATATGGTCAGCTGAAGAGTAATATTTAGCATTCAGTCTTCACTGGAGTCCAATAGTAAATCAGGATCTGTTTATCTTCTGTTCATTCAGCTTACAGTATATTGAGTGCTCATTATATGCCAGACACTATTCTAGGCTCTGGGATGTAGCAATAATGAGACAGACAAGATTCCTGTCCTCCTGGAGTTTACATTCTAGTGGTTAGAAGCAGACAATATATAAGCAACCAAGTAAATAAAAATAAAAATTTCAGATACTAATAAGTATAATGAAGGTAAAAGAATTTAGTGTGACTGTTGGTGGCAATGTATTTTGGTGCAGCCATTATGGAAAACAGTTTGGAGACACCTCAAAAAACTAAAAATAGACTTACCATATGGTCCAGCAATCCCACTTCTGGGCATATATCCAAAGAGAACTCTGATTTGAAAAGATACATGCACCCCAATGTTTGTAGCAGTACTATTTACAATAGCCAAGACATGGAAACAACCTAAATGTCCATCAACAGATGACTGGATAAAGAAGTTGTGGTATATTTATACAATGGAATACTATTCAGCCATAAAAAGAATAAAATAATACCATTTGCAGCAACATGGATGGACCTGGAGATCGTCATTCTAAGTGAAGTAAGCCAGAAAGAGAAGGAAAAATACTGTATGATATCACTCATATGTGGAATCTAAAAAAAGAAAAAAATGAAGACACTTATGAACTCATCTACAAAACAGAAACAGACTCATAGACATAGTAAATAATCTTATGGTTACTGAGGGAAAGGAGGTAGGATAAATTTGGGAGTTCAATATTTGCAAATTTTAGCCGCTATATAAAAATAGATAAAAAATTTCTTCTGTATAGCACAGGGAACTATATTCAATATCTTGTAATAACCTTTAATGAAAAAGAATATAAAAACATTATATATATGTATGTATATGTATGAGTATGAGTGGGACATTATGCTGTACACCAGAAATTAACACTTATTAACTGACTATACTACAGTAAAAAATTTTTGATTGAAAAGAATTTGGTGTGAGTTCTACAGTAGCAAGACTCAACATTTTGACATTGGGATATACTAACCTAATGTAGACATACATGCTTAAGGAATATTAAACACTTTTTTTCTATGTGATCACTGGGCACTAATATAATCATAAACATAAATACTAACTTGGGTACTAAAATCTCATGGCAGATATCTAGGTAATTCAGAAAATTGTTAGAACATCTTTGAAATGAAAGTCAAAAACATGTTTAAAGCAAAAAAATGTTTTAAAAATGTTAGCCCTCGAGGATGCATGGGAATACATATATCCTGGAACACACAGAGATTCTTAAACCCCAGTTTGAAGACCCTTGATCTAGTCTAATTATACACACACACACACACACACACACATATATATCAAATTTTTAATATATTATTTGTATTATATCTCATTTATTCTAAAAACTGAATTAAGAAACCTGACAGAAAATATGTGCATATATATGACATTATAATGTTTTTAATATTTTGTGCTTCTGATTTCTCATCTGAAAAAAATGGAAACAATAGTAATGTCTACCTTACAGACTTGTTTGAGGAGTGAGTGAGATAATTCATGTAAAGAACCTAAAATAGTGTGTTGTACATTGATACTGTTGGCTTTTTCTGTCTGTTTTAAATAGCATGACGAGCATCCTTGTGCAAATATCTTTATTCATTTCTCCACTTCTAAGGATTATGTTCTTAGAAGTGCAGCGCTGATTCAAATAGTATGAAATTATAAAGCTTTTGTTACATATTCTTATACTGCCCTCAGTAAACTTGTACTGTTTTACCTTCCATCAGAAGTATATTATAATACTTGCTTCCTTATATACTCTCATAAACACAGACTATTACCATTGTTTAAACTTTTGCTTGATCTGATAGGTGAAAAATGACAAAGAATTTCTTATTACTTAAGGATTATTGGTGTCAGAAAGAAAAGTCATTTAAAATATCAAAGTAAACAGTAAAAAATGTTGGATTGATATTTTATCTTGAAAAATAAAATGATGAATTATGAAAATAAATGTATTTTATTTTATATTAATAAAAGTGGGTAATAATTACATTTAAGCATCTATTCTTACAATGAATCAAGCAATAATATGGGGGTAGGACAGTGTAATTTTTCCAACAAAATGATGACATACATAGTATAATACCTACCATTTCATATTTAACTTCCATAGCATGATTATAAGAGTCATTTTGCAAAAATTAATTGTAGTCTTCATCAAGCTTCCCGTGTGGCTCTCTTAATCCTTTGATGATCAAAGATTCTTTTGTAGTTATATTATTCTTATGGTAGACTTTTTTCATCTTCAATTGTGAACTGAACTAAATCTGCCATGTCTTCATTTATCAGTTTCTTAGTATGTTATTCAAGCTGCTGCACAGCATTTCTTTCATTAATTTCATAAAATTGTGTAATTTTGCAATCTTAGCAATTTTAATTTGCAATCAATTTGCATTCTTTGCACTATATTTTCAAACGTGTGGCAATATTACATAATTAGTGATCAATAGATAGAGAAGTGAATAAAATATTTTAGAATAAGTATTAGTGTGAAGTGGGAAAAAAGTTTGAGTAAGAACTAATTTTGTAAGTTGTCATTTCATTAGGAAATATTTTGTGTTATAATGTCCTTAGGTTCTCTAAACAGTCTTGTAACCTTAGACATTTAGAAAATAAATACTTGGATAGCAAGAATCTCCTTCTATTTCATTAATTAAACATTTCTGATTGCTAGTAGATTAATGTCTTCTAATATTTATTGGTAATTAACTTCTCTTGTGAGTTTTCTATTCATGTCCATTACCCATTTTATTAGGTTATTCTTATGTTTCTTAATGATTTGTGTGAGCTTATTATATATTAACAGTTGTAATCCTTTGATTTCTGGATATGTGGCACTGTATTGGTCAGTTTGTCACTTGTCTTTTGAATGTTTTGTTTTTTATACCTAATTTTTTAACATTCATGTAGACATACCTGTTGTTTCTTTTCAAGTTTGTTTTATGTATTTTATAGTTAAAATTTTTTCCATATATTAAAATAAAAATTTACTCACATCTTCTTGTAAATTTACTATGCTTGTATTTAACTAATCCATCTAGATTGGTTTTATTTTTGGAGAATGGTAAGGATCTGTTTCCCCATATTCTATCCTATGTAATTAATCAAAGGTTTAGTGCCATTTATTAAACAATGCATCTTTCCCCCACTGATTTAAAATACAACTATTATTGTTTATTATATTCTTTTGTACTTGGACAAGTTTTGAAGTTTTAAATTCTCTTTTATTAATTTCTCAGTTTTCATATTAATTCCACACTATTTAATTATTGTAGCCTTGCAATACACTTTAATATCTGATAGGGAAAGTTCTCCCTTGATATTATTATTTTTTTAATTTGAAATTTTCTTTCCTATTTATTCTTAGAAATAAACTTTAGAATCACTTTGTTATTACTAAGAAAATTCTGTTGGGAATGTTTTTTAAATTGCATTAAATCTGTAGGCTAGAATTTGAAAAGAATTTAGAGATGAATTTATAGAAATTTATCTTTATTTTTTACTCCTCTCAGTGAAGTTTTGTAGTTATATTCCTCTAGGTTCTACATATTTATTATTTAGCTTTCTTCCTACATCTTTTCTAATTGAAGTATAATTGATTTACAATATTGTGTTGCTTTCAGATTTTCAACAAAGTGATTCAGGTATATATATATTTTTCATATTATTTGTCATATAGGTTATTACAAGATATTGAATATAGTTCCCTGTGCTATACAGTACATCCTTGTTGCTTATCTATTTTATATAATAGTTTGTATCTGTTAATCCCATACTCTTAATTTATCCCTCCCCCCCTTTTCCCTTTGGTAACCATAAGTTTGTTTTCTATGTCTGGGTCTGTTTCTGTTTTGTATATAGAGTCACTTGTATTATTCTTAGATTACACGTATAAGTGATATCATATGATATTTGTCTTTGTCTGACTTACTTAGTATGATATTCTCTAGGTCTATCCATGTTGATGCAAATGGCAATATATCATTCTTTTTGTGACTGAATAATATTCTTATATTACTCATATATACCATATCTTCTTAAACCAATCATCTCTTGATGGGCACTTCGGCTGTTTCCATGTCTTGGCTATTATAAATACTGCTTCTGTGAACATTGGGGTGCATGTATCTTCTTGAATTAGAATTTTCATCTTTTCCGGATATGTGCCCAAGAGTGGGATTGCTGGATCATATGGTAGGTCTATTTTTGTTTTTTAAGGCACCTCCATACTGTTTTCCATCTCTATTACTATGGAGAATGGCATTTTTTCTTACTATATATTTTTAAATGATTATTTCTAAAATGCAAAAAAAGTTATTGAAATTTGTGTTTTCATTTTGTAGCTTACCTCTGTGTGGAACTCTTTTATTAGTTACAAAAGTTTTTTTTTCTTTGATTCTCTTGGGTTTTCTAGTTATACAACTGTATCATCAACAAATGATTGTCTCTTTCAAATACTATGATTTTATTTTCCTCTTTAGCATTGTGTAGAATATGTGGGACAATGTTAAATAATATTGTCAATAGCAAGAATTTTGTGCTTTCTAGATTAAAGTAATATCAGTATCAGATGTCTTTTGTTATCTTAAATATATACCCATTAAAAATTATTGTACAAATAAGACAGAAATATATTTTCATTGTTAAAAAGTCAAATAATACCAAAGCCTGTAGAATAAAAAGTGAAAATTTTACTTCATACAGCCCATCTCAACTTCCAATTTTTATTTCTTTCCCCAGAGAAAATTATTAATAATTCTATGTTTTCTTTGAGAATTTTTATATGTATGTCTTAAAAATACAGTTGGATCACACTAAAGATCAACTATAGTCTATTTTTAGTAAGGCAAGGTTTTAAAAAAATCTAGAATGGGTTTTTAGTTTTTCAAATGCTCTTGTGGGTTTTTGATACTCCCATTCTGCACAGAGAAAGCACTCATTAAATGTAAGTTCTCTTTATTATTTTTATTTGTATTGATATGGTAATGTGTTTTTTTGCTTCAAACTATTAACTATTATTCTAGTAATATATTTGTTAATATTACATTATCTTTATGTTATTATAATAAACCCTGCTTTGTCAATATGTATTATTTTAATGTACTCAGTTTTTAATTTCTTAAAATTTTATTTGTTTATTAAGGTTGAGCTATTATTTTTCTTTAGTGTGTTGTCTTCTATGTTTGACTCTGAATATCTTAGTTTTATAATATGAATTATACAACTTCTCTTCCTTTTAATATTCTAGAATAGTTTATATTAATGTAGGTATTATCCTTCTTGAAATTAAAAAAAATCACTGGAAAAAATTAATTTCATTTAGAGTCTTTTTTCATAGTAGTTCTTCAATAACTATCTTAAGTTTATTCCATGCCTATTGATCTACTAGAGTTGCAAAATAAACTATTGCATGGGACATACTTATACTAAAATAATTATTTGATGTTCACCTGAAATTCAAGTTTAACTGAGTGCTTTATTTTATTTTTTAAAAATTAAAAATAACTTTTTAGAACAGTTTTAGATTTACACTGAACTTGGGAGGAATGTACAGAAATTTCTCACACACCCCTTGCTGCTGCACATGAATAGCATCCCCCATTATCAACATCACTCACCAGAATGGTACAGTTTTAACCAAGGATGAATTTACATTGACACACCATAATCACCCAAAGTCAATAAGTCTACCTAAGAGTTTGCTCTTGGTATTGTACATTCAGTGGGTTTGGACAAATGTTTAATAACATATATTTATCATTATAACATCCAGCAGAGTGTTTTCATGATTCTAAAAGTCTTCCATGTCCTGCCTATTCATCTCTCCCCTCCTCAACTCCTGGCAACCACTGATCTTTTTATTATCTCCATAAATTTGCCTTCTCCAGTGTGTAATACAGTTGGAATCATACAGTATTTAGCTTTCTCAGATTGTTTTCTTTCACTTGTAATATGCATTTAAGCTTCATCCATGTCTTTTCATTGTTCCATACTTCATTTCCTTTTAGTGCTGAATAACACTCCACTGTCTGGATATGTGCACCATTTATTAATTAATTCACCTACTGAAGGGCATCTTAATTGCCTTCAAGCTTTGGCAATTATGAATAAAACTGCTACAGACATCTATGTACAGGTTTTTGTGTGGACGTAAATTTTCATCTCTGTTGAGTAAATTCCAAGAAGCATGATTTTGGATTATACAGTAAGAGTATGTTTAGTTTTATAAAAAAAAATCCAAAATGTCTTTCCAAGTGATTATACCATCTTGCATTCCCACCAGTAATGTATGAGAACTCCTATTGTTCCATGGCCTTGCCAGCATTTGGTGTTGTCAGTGTTCTGGAAATGAGCCATTCTAATAAATGTGTAGTGGTACCTCCTTATTGTTTTAATTTATATTTCCTTGATGGCATATGATGTGGAGCCTCTTTTAATATGTTTTATTTGTAATCTGTATATATTTTTTGGTAAGGTATCTGTTAATCTTTGGCCCATTTTTAGTGGGGTTTTTTGTGTTCCTAGTATTGAGATTTAAGAATTATTTGTATATTTTAGTTGGATAAGTCCTTTACCAGATGTCTCTTTTACAAATATTTTCTCTCATTCTGTGCCTTGTCTTCTAATTATCTTGACAGTGTCTTTCACAGAGCAGAAGTTTTTAATATGGATTCCAGTTTATTAATTAGTTTTTTCATGGATCATTTCTTTGGTGTTGTATCTGAAAAAGCATCACTGTACTTAAGGTCATCTAGCTTTTCTCCTATGTCATCTTCTAGGATTTTTATATTTTTTGTCTTTTTACATTTAGGGCTATGATATATTTTGAGTTAATTTTTATGATGGGTATAAAGTCTGTGTCTAGATTTATTTTCTTACATATGGATGTCCAGTTCCAGCACTATTTGTTGAAGAGACAATCTCTGCTCCATTGTATCGCCTTTGCTCCTTTTTCAAAAACCAGTCAACTATATTTATGCAGGTCTATTTCTGGGCTCTCTATTCTGTTCCTTTGATCCATTTGTCTATTCTTTCATCAATACCACATTGTCTTGGTGACTGTAGCTTCACAGAAACCTTTAAAGTTTGGTAGCATTAGTCCTCCAAATTTGTTCTTCTCCTTCAATATTATATTAGCTATTCTGCATATTTTGCTTCACCATATAAACTTAGAACTAGTTTGTCAATATCTATAAAATAACTTGCTGGGGCTTTGATTAGAATTGTGTTGATTTTATGGGTCAATTGGGAAAAACTAACATCTTGACAATATTTAGCCTACCTATCCATGAGTATGGAGTATCTCTCCATTTATTTAGTTCTTTGATTCTGTTTATCAGAGTTTCTAGTTTTCCTCAAATAGATCTTCTATATATTTTATTATATTTATACAGAAGTATTTTGTTTTGGGTATCGCTGATGTAAGTGGTATTGTGTTTTAAATTTCACATTTCACTTGTTGGTAAGTTTCCTGTATTTTTATTTGCTGAAGCTGGCAACTTTACTATTTAGACTCTCTATTTATGAGTGAATTTCAGCATTTATCACTTAGGAATTTGTTCAACTACAAGTAACAGAAAACACAGCTGGCAATGGTTTAAACAAATAGGCGTTTATTTCTCATGTAACAATAAATTTGGAGATAGACAGATGCTGGTATTGTTTCAATAGCTCAGAAATACCACAGGTAGTGTCTGTCACTCTCTCAGCCTTCTCATCATGATAGTAATATGGATGCCATAGCATCAGGCATCACATCTACCTTCAAGAGAGGAAAAAGTAGGGGAAGGAATGGTTCTTTCTACCCACATCTCTATTATCAGGAAGATAAAAGCTCACTCAGGAGCCCTCAGAAGACTTTTTGTTATATCATATTAGCCAAAACTAGTCACATGGCTATCCCTAGTTGTAAGAGACTCTGTGAACTTAATTATCTAGCTTTTCTAACTTCTATAATAGAACTGAGCAAAGAGGAAAGAGTTGAGAATGGATATTAGGTTATCCATCTAGCAGTATCTTCCACACAATAATTTCTATTTTCCCTTCAAATGATCTTTTTCCCAGGTAGATGCTATATACTAAGCTAATAAATGTAAAAGTGATCAAGATTTTTACATCTATTAACTTAGTATGTAGCATCTAGCTTTACACCACCTAACATACGCTGTTCCAATGGAAGTGTAAATTGATCAAAAAAAAAAAAAAGACTCCTTAGAAAATTGGTTGGCAAGATGGATACATGCCCCATGACCCAGAAATCCTACTCCTAAGTATAGACTCAACAGGAATACATGTCACCAAAGATATGCACAAGAATATTTGAAGGCACTTCATTCACAACAGTCCCAAACTGAAATTACCTAAACCCTAGTGACAGTAAAATGAATAAATTATATGCTCACACAATGGAATCTGGTATGGTCACATACTGGTCAAATTGCCACTTCACACAAAAATACAGTTGAGTTTCCCAAGTATAATGTTGAGTGAAAGAAGCCAGATGCCAAAGTGTAAATGCTTTATGGTCTCATTTATATAAGATTCAAAAGAAGATAAAATTAATACATATTGTTAAAAGTCAGAATTGGAGTTTCCCTTGTCAGAGGGATGGGTAATGACTGAAAAGGAGCATGAGAAAAACTTCTGGAGAGTTTTTAATATATGTTTCTTAATTGAGGTGTGTTAAATTTAAGAAAATTATTCAAAATTTAATTTATAATTTGTGTACATTTCTATATGTATGCTATACTTGAATCTAGGTAAACAAAACAAAACAAAACAAAACAAACAATGTGAGTGAAACAAAACTTAAGTACAGGCCATAGTGGATCATCTGACTGCCAACGTCTACGCCCTAGTAGCTACCTACCTGAGGCAGCATTTGAAAGGTTATGGTTTTCACATTTTCTTTTGATGTTTGCATATTTTGATCCCTCATTTGATCACAGACCTTATTCATTATGCTTTTTCCAGGTGATTCCTTGTACTATTTATGCCCAATTAGATTTACCCATTAAAACTTGAATTTGTTTATTAACCATCTGGGGTTTTATATTACATAGTCTATCTTCTATTTTGAGTAATAATTTCTAAAATTTTCTCATTGAGATTCTGATACACTCATCAATGAGGCTTTATAACCTTAAAGTTTCATTGAACACTTAGCTCATTCTCCCTCCTTCCCCAATTTTTATGATATACTCCATGAGTACACAAGTGTTGGGAGAGAAGTGGCTACATAAGTATAAGTTATCTCTTTGGGATAATTAATCCACCTGTGCATCTTTTTATGATATTAATAAGGTAGGTATTATTGCTGTAATCATCAGTGTGAAGTAATTGTGGTTAGACTTGTTCTAAGGCTATCCTTTCCTCTCAATCAGTCTTTTCCAATGTCCCTGGTTCTTTTCCGTGCTTGACTGGTTGGTTGAAGATTTTGTCCTTGTCTTAGAGTTTTTTGTGAATATGAAGTAACTTTAGTTATTTGTAAACACATATATTTTATATCCTCCAAGCTATCTTTCATACTGCTGTCTCAGGGATTTAGTTTTAATCTGACATTGCATGAAGTCCAGATGCAAGAATTCTTCCAGGCATACTCTGAAAAAAGCTTTAGCTCTATTTGTTTGTTAGTCTCTTAGTTCTTGTATTTAGCTGGCTTTCCTCCCCCACCTTTAGTGGGAGAGTCATTCTTTATATTTGAAATGGAAAAAAGTGAAACACAAAAATGGATTCATGAGGTATTTTCTTCTGATTTTAAGAAATGGGTATAGAAACAATCTAAGAACTCTGATTATTTCAGGCAACCCAAACCTAGGAGGTTCTTTAACTCCCATCATAGAACCTGCTCCCATCTGTTTCATCTGACCTGGCACTTCTCCTAATTCCTTCTAAGGCAGTGACGATATAAACTAATTCCCATACATAGAAAGTAACTCTCTCTTACCCTCTCTCTCTCTCTCTCTATATATATATATATACACATATACATATATATATATTTTTAAATGAAGTCTCCAAACTTGACTAATTAATTTCCCTATATTATCTTTCTGCAAGTGTGCATAAGAGATAAAAATTTTAACTTTTAATGTATAGAAGTGTTCTTGTTTTACTCCCATACTTGGACTGATAAATTGTCTAGATATAGAGTTCTAGGTTGTAAACTACTTTAATAATTTTTAAGTCATGAATAATTGTATTCCAGCTTCCAGTACTGTTGTTTAGAGGTACTTTGACATTCTCATTCCTTCTCCTTTGTATGTGAATTGATGTCTATGGGGGGTGTCTGTGTGTGTGTATTTGTGTGTGTGCGCGCATGCGGGAGTACTCAAGCTGGAATGTCTGCATGCATACAACTTGCACAGAAGAGAGAATGAGGTGGGAGGGAGAGAAAGGATGGAGAGAGAATGAGAATTGTAAACTTTTAAGCTGTTATTTTAATCCATAATGTTCTAAAACTTCCAGATTGTGTCCTTTGACATTTGTCCTTTTTTAATTCATTGCGAGGTGGGCACTTGATAGATCTTTTAAATCCAGAATGTCTGGCTCTTTTGTCCTAAAAATATTCTTGCATTATTTCTTTGATAACTCATGTTCCATTTATTGTTTTTGTTTTTGTAACAAACTACCCCAAAACTTAATGACATAAAGTAAGTATTTATTATTATATCAGTTGGGTGGTTCTCTTTTGGAGTCTTTCATGTGGTTACAGTCAAATGGTAGTAGAGACTGGAGTCATCTGAAAAATTTACTGGTTTACCCTCCAAGATGACTTTTTCATATATGTGTCTGGCACCTCAGCTAGGATGGCTGAAATAGCTGAGGGTCAGTCAGTCACTTCTCTTCATACATGGGCTTCTTTATGGCATGGTTATTTCAGGATAGTCAGATCTCTTACATGGAGGCTGAATTTCCACAGAGTACTCATTTCAGAGGTAAGTTTTCCAACAATTAGGAAGCAGAAACCAGTAATATTTTAAAATCAATGGCTCTAGACTGAGGGTTATTTTGCTCCTCCCCCAGGGAAATATTTGGCTATGTCTGAAGACATATTTAGTTGCCACAAATTGGTGGCGGGGAGAGAGGGTGCAACTGGCATCTGCTAGTAGAGGCAAGGAATGCTGTTAAACATCCTATGATGTACAGGACAGCCTCATATAGCAATGAATTATTCAGTCTCAAATGTCCATAATGCAGAATTTGAGAAACTTTGTTTTAAAGTTTAGGTTGAGAACAGGCATAACATCACTTCTGCCACATTCTACTGGTCAAAGTAGTCATTGGCTAGAGGTTCAGTCACTAGAGCCTTTAGAACAGAGGGCTCTGAATTCAGTGATACCAGGTATAACTAAGGATGTAGGTAAGGTGTCTTTTGAAAACATCACAGTGAATTAATTGAAAGTGTACATACTAACCAATGAGACTGTTATAATTTTACATGTCAAGTTGCAGAGCATTTTGGATGAGCTTAACATTACACCTATGAACTTTTAGAAATCAGATTGCCCTCCATAATGTGAGTGGGCCTATTCTAATCAATTGAAAGCCTGAATAGAACAAAAAGACTTGCCTCCCTAAGAAAAAAGGAATTTTCTCACTGACTACCTTCATCTGCACCATTGGCTATCCTGATTTTCTAGGCTTCTGGCCTTCAGACTGGAACTACAGTATCAGCTTTCTTAGATCTAGAGTTTATAGGTCCCATACTACAGATATAGACATGCCAGTTTCCATAATCATGTAAGCCAATTCCTTGTAATCTATCCATCAGCTCCTATTGGTTCTGTTTCTCTGGAGAGGCCTAATACAGACACTCACAATTCCCCCTTTTTGGGAGGTTTTCAGAATATCTGTAGCCAAACTTATACATCCAGACATGAGTTTGAATGGTTTCTCTCTAAAGAAACTCACTAGCTGAAGGGAGAAAGCTCATAGAGAATGACATTGGTAAATCTCACTCATGAAATGGCCAGATTCCTACAAATCATCCCATAGTGCCATTATTTGACAAGCCCCACTTAACCAGCTTTTTAAGTGCCTCAGTCTTAAATATGAGTGTTAAATGTCTTAACTTATCAAGAACTGGAGGAAAAACTCTAAAATTAAAGGCAAATACCAAAACAAGCCAAAAGGGTAGTGGAGAACCCTGGAAGAAATATAGCAATCCAGGGAATAGAAGAAAAAATGAATGAAACAAAAAACAGAAACAAATTGTTGTAAAATTGATACCAGAGGACAGAGGAGAGTAAATGTTACATCAGGAAATAAGAACAGCATGATATGGTATAAAAGGAAAAGATATGAGAAAGAGCTCATGGAAATTAAAAATTAAAAGAAATATTAATTTCAATAGACATCTTTATGAAATATAAAGACATATCACAGAAAAAAAGAAAAAGACAGAAACAAGTAAAATAGAAGAGTAAAGGTTTTTAAAAAATAAGGGATCAATCCAGAAGATCCAAAATCCATATAGTAGGAATTCTGGAAATAAAGAATGAAAGAATGGAGAATTATGGTAGCTAATCTCTAAAGATGGCTCCCTGATGAGCCATGCCTCCCTGTATTCATGTCCTTGTTTATATTCCTCCCCTTGGATTTGGGTTGATTTTTTCATTTTAGTTTTGACTAATAAGATGTGGTGGAAGTAATACATGGTTTCCCATGCTAGGTCATTAGAAGACTTGCAACTTATGCCTGGGTTTCTCAGAACACACATTTTGGGGGTAGCCAGCCACTAGCTACCTTGTAAGAAATTGGATGACCCTGAGAACACCAAGCTGTAAAAACAAAACAAAACAATACAAAAACGCAACCAGGCTAGCCATGTGAAAAACACCCAAGCTGAAGTGCTAAACAGGTGATTGAAGAAGCCATCTTTAAATATCTGCTCAGTTGAGCTCTCAGTTGACTCCAGCCCCAACCACTATATTCATGTAATTACATGGAAAACCTTAAGCGAGAGCCTCCCAGCTGAGTTCAACCAACCCATATGTTTAGGTGAGTGGATTAAATACCATATTACATGAAAATTGGCACCTCTAACCACCCACAAGTACTAGCTTCTCCCAGGTCTCTGTCATACTGTCCTTTAGCCATCTTACACTTCTTCTATAGCATTAACAAAAGTTATAATTATATAATTATTTATGTGATTAAAATATATTTTAGTTTCCTCTGCTGGACTATAAGATCTATGAGGGCAAGGAAGATCCCTGTTTTCTTCACTGATACAATGCCTGTAACCTAACTGACATATAGTTGGTACTCAATAAATATTTATTGACTACCTAAATTGAAGAATTTAATTGTAATATTGGTGAGTTACTTGTCATTTCTCAATGAATTTCTAAGATTATTTTTACAAAACAAACAAAAAATCCTATTTTGTAGAAGTTGATTGTAGATTAAGCCTGTTTGAGAGATGGCATCACCTAGTTAAAATCCTGGAAACCATGGATTTGCCACAAGTAAAATAAATTTATTGGCCTTTGTGTTTTAGTTTCCTCATTTACGAAATGAGAATAATAATAGTACCTACCTCATAGGGTTGTTATATGTAAATATGTAAAGAGAGTGACTGGCACATAATAAACACTTTTATATGAGTTTGATATTTGAAGAAGTTATTTAACCCTTAGTCAGAATTCCTAGTCTATATGAAAAAAGAGCCTTTTAAGCCACGGATACTGAAATGTTTAAAAATCATCCGTCTCAGGGAAGGGAATAGCTCAAGTGGTAGAGCACACGCTTAGCATGCTTGAGGTCCTGGGCTCAACCGCCAGTACCTCCATTAAAAATAAATAAACCTAATTACCTCCCCCTGCCAAAAAATTATAAAATAGCACAATAATACATTTTAAAAAGGATAGAGAAATTCCATTTAGGGGGCAGGTATAGCTCAAATGGTAGAGCACATGCTTAGCATGTATGAGGTCCTGGGTTTAATTCCCAGTACCTCCTCCAAATAGAAATAAATAAATAAACCTAATTACCTCTCCCTCACAAAACAAACAAAAAATCATCCGTCCCACTTTGCTATTTCCCTTTACTGTCTCCTCTAGAAAACACATACACATACACCTTTCCCCTTTCTATGACCTGTAACTCTATTTCTATAGCCATTGGAGCTCATTTATATTATTTAGTAAATTCCACCAAGCGTGGACTGCATAATACAGTTGCTACTGGATTAAAGGCATATGTTGTCAAGTAACATAAAATAAATTATAGTTTTGGTTTTTAAGGATTATTTAATTTTTTGAATTTAATGTTTAACTCTTCTAAAGAAAGAAAAACTATTTTGATCTACATTATTTTGTGATACTTGATAAAGACAATATTCATGGAAAAAACAAATTTAAAAAAAGAAAGTTTAAAAATCTGTAATAAATAATCAGAATGAACTGTAATTATAGATATAATTTATGAAAGAAAATGATTGTTACTCCATATGAAATTGGACTTTTGCCTACTTACTATTTTCCAACCTAAGGAAATCAACATAATCTGAAAGATTCATGGCAGGCAAGTAAATCATTATTGATAGTCTTAAATCCATGTATTTTAAGATAAAAAATAATCATATCTATTGTGTATATATCATGTTACAAAGCCTTTTCTGTATCCTAGAAAAGTACCTTCATACAAGTCATTTACCTACTGTCATGGTTTATATTTATCTTAATTTAATTTTAACACAGGAGGCTCTAAATTGCAGCTGATTTGGTGGGCTTTTTCTCCATCCCTTAAGTGTTAATCAACTTGTTCCTACAGTTTTTTTTGTTTTTTTTTTTTTTTTTTGGTGGGGTGAGGTAATTAGGTTTACTTATTTATTTTTAGAGGAGGAACTGGAGATTGAATCCAGGACTTTGTGTATGCTAAGCATACGCTCTACCACTTGAGCTATACCCATCCTCCACCTTTTTTTTTTTAACAGTTCTGTTTTTCAATTTTGGAAAATTGCCACAATAATATTTTGAAGACAAACAATTATTTTAGGACCAAAAGTTTACTATTTGAGGATTTTCAAAACCTGATTTTTGAAGATAATGTCAAGATTTATCTGTGTGATCTTAGGTCATTAATAATACTGGTTAAATTATGGTTTAAGAGGTTAGACTCCAGCTCTGACATGCCATTGCTCTATGTCTCCTTTTGTTCATACCATCTTAAACATGGAAATTTTATAAGGATTAATAATGTTCAGCTTGAAACATTTTAAATATTAGGGGGAAACATTAAGGGCAGTCCTTATGCAGCAGATATGTCCCCTGAAGAATTGTGTAGAGAGTCCCCTTTTTTTCATGGAACAGCAATAAACTAAATCATAGTTTCCCATCTAATTACAATGTGATTCCAAATTTTATTCTTATTAAAAAATGTTTTATTCTGAGGCACACCCTTTTCAGTCAAAATCAGGCTTATGAATGAGGCAAACTCTTCAAAGTAATAATAGAAAAAATTTTATTAAATCTTCAGCATTATATACTCAGAAAAACAATTATTGTGATGAATCAGTACTATATGTTACCAAAAACTGTTGTTGCCAATGAGATAGTTAACAAAAGATGCTTCGTATTACTAAAGAAACCCCGAGTGCACTTCTTGAACAACTTTTCTCTGTGGGGTTCCCTGAAGATTTTTTAATACCCTTGTTTATTTCTCCACATCTTTAGTAAGGATTGTTCTGTTTTGTAGATTTATGATTTATTCACTTTCACTTACAGTGCTGGTGTGCTCTCTCTATAAATTAGCACTCCCCTACTCCACTCCTCCCCTCACATCTTACTTTTGAGTCTTTTAGAAGAGAAATTACATGGCACAAATTTTTGATGATAAAGGGAAAGTAGGATCCAATTAAAACATCAAGAAATAAAACAATATGAGACCTGAGGAAGAAAATTCATTTTAGTATCATAGTGTAAAACAATGATCCTCCTGTAGTATACCATGGCATTTTGTCATATGAGCACTTTATTATATAGTTAAGATAATGTTTTAAGGTGAAGGTGGCTACCTTCTTTATGTAGAGGGTAGAAATTCACATGAAAAATTAAGATTACTCATTACCACAGTTTTGCCAGTCACCTGGGATGTGTTTTTAAAGAGGAAATCAGGATTGTTACTTTTATTTTAGCATTGGCAATGAAGGGGATCAAGGTACATGAAAGACCAGTTTCTAAGTGCTAGAAATTGAGTACATTTTCTGTGGTACAGAATATGGCTAGGAAGTGGGGGAGCCAGGCAAGGTATTTAACCAGCCCTTTTAAGTTGGTTTTGATTACTATAGCATTGTAGTAAATTCTGAGACCAAGTATGAAATGGTGCAGAGCATGCCAGCCCTGGGAAAGAGGTAGAGTCAGAGGTCTGTGCTTTGAAAGCTAGATTTCTGAATTTGTGTATTTCTTTTTTATTCTTAATATTTGTGAAACCTTTTTAAAGCCAGGGAAATTAGGCAGGATAAAAGAAATAAAGGCATCCAAATTGGAAAGAAAGAGGTGAAACAATCTCCATTTGCAGATGACATAATCTTATAAATGGAAAAAATCTGAAGAAGTCACAAAATACCTGTTAAATCTAATAAAGGAATTCAGCAAAATTGAAGGATATAAGATCAGTATTCAAAAATAAGTTGCATTTCTATACACTGGCAATGAACAATACAAAATGGAAATCAAGAAAACAATTCCATTTACAGCTCCAAAAAGAATAAAACACCTAAGAATAAACTTAATCAATGAGAAGTGCAAGACTAGTACACTAAGAACTACAAAATATTGCAGAAAGAAATGAGAGACCCTAAGTAAATGGAAAGACATCCTGTGTTCCTGAATGGAAGACAATTTTGTTAATATGGCAACATTCCCCAAATTTGTCTGCATATTTATTGTGACCCCTATTGAACTCCAATCGCCTTTTTTTTTTTTTGTAGAAATGGGCACGCTTATCCTAAAACTCATAAGGAATTGTAAGAGACCGAGAACAAAGTTGGAAGACACATGCTTTTGATGTTAAAACTTAGTACAGAAGTACTGGTACTTAGTCAAAAGTGTGGTACTGACATGAAGAAAGACATATAGATATGTTATAGAACTGAGAGTCCAGAAATAAACCAATACATCTATGGTCCATTGATTTCTGAACAGTGCCAAGATCATCCAGTGGGGAAATAGTCTTTTCAAGAAATGGTGCTTGGGCAAATAGATAGCCAAATGCAAATGAATGAATTCGGGCCCTTACTTCACACCATATACAAAATTTTACACAAAACGAACCAAAAGCCTAAATGCAAGAGATAAAACTATAAAACTCTTTATATGGGTGTACATCTTTGTGACCTGGGGCTTGTTACAGAGTCTTAGCTATGCCACCAAAAGTACAAGCAACAAAAGAAAAAGTAGATAAATTGGACTTAATAAAAATTTAAAACTTCTGTGCATTTAAAACTTCCTATGCAAAGGACACTATCAAGAAATTGAAAAGACAAGCCTAGAATAGGAAAAAAATTTTGTAGGTCATTACATCTGATAAGGGACTTATATCTAAAATATATACATGTCTTAACTCAGTACTAAAAAGATAACCCAAGTAAAAAATGGGTGAAGATTTGATAGACATTTCTCCAAAGTTATCTGAATTGCCAGTAAGCACATTAGATGCTCAACAACATTAGGGAAATGAAAATTAAAATTACCATGATTCTGATCACTCTCAAATAATCCCACTAGGATGTCTATAATAGACAGGACAGACAGTAACAAGTGTTGACAAGGAAGTAAAGAAATTAGAACACATACATTGCTGGTGAGAATATAAAATGCTGAAGCCACTTTGGAAAACAGTCTGGAAGTTCCTCAAAAAGTTAAACATAGAATTATTATACGATCCAGTGGTTCCACTCTAAGATATATAACCAGGAAAAGTGAAAACATACATGTACACAAAAACTTGCACTTGAATGTTCATAGCAGCATTATTCATAACTGACAAAACATGGAAACAAATATTCACCAACAATGTAGTATATTTATGCAATATATTATTTAGCCATAAAAAGAAATAAAGTAATGATACATACTACAACATGGATGAACCTGAAAAATTATGCTAAGTGAAAGAAGCTAGACACAAAAGGCCACATATTGCATGATTCCATTTATATGAAGTGTCCAGATTAGACAAATGCTTAGATACAGAAAGTAAATTAACAGTCGTCAGGGATCAGTGGTAGGGCATGTTGGGAGGGAATGGACAGAGACTGCTAACTGGTACTTTGTTTCTCACTTTGGTGATGAAAATGTCCTGGAATTAGATAGTGATAGTGGTTGCACAACATTGTGAATATACTAAAAACCACTGAATTGTATACTTTGAAATGGCAAATGGTGAATTTTGTTATGTTTCTCTCTGCAAAAATTTTTAAAATGCTTTCGTGAACATCACAATACAAAAAATCAAGCATTATAATATTTCACTAACTATATTTTTGGAGATATAACAAACTACAATCATTTTTGAAGAGAATTTTTATTAAGATAAATCCAGTAAAATTTTGTGAATACACATATAATCAGAACTGCCCCTTTGAAATAAACATTTGTATTTCTTTTACAAATGGAATTACAATTTTATTTTTTCCCAAAATAATATTAAAGTTATACTTGGGAAAGATAATTCTAACTCTTAGCATTACATGAAAATAGTTCACCTTCTTTATAAAAGCAACCTAGAGAACCACAAGAATGTTGGAGGAAACTCTTTTAGGATGTCTCCACTTTGTGAAATTATCACATATAGGAGTAAAATTAAAGTTCAAAGATTTAGCACATAACTTATCGAAAAGGGTATTCACTGACAAGCTGAAAGCACATTTTTTCTATATATTCCATTATTATAATCACAAAATTTATAGACAATGATTTCATGTTAGGAAATCTGTGTCTAATAATCAGTATGAAGATGCTTTGAAATTAAATTGATGCTAAAGAAAAGCTGTGTTTATAAAATATTTGATAAAAATATTCATCTCTATTAACATTAAAACATGGAGGTACATATTACCAAAGTATGAAACCATATAGGGCAGCTTTAAACAATATTCTGGGACTCTTCTTTTTTGACCTCTTCTTTTTCAGCTGTTTCTTTTCCAATTTCAGCCTTGCTTTCATGTTCCTTTTCATCTCCTCCATCTTTCCCTTCTCCTTTCCCATTTTCTTCTTTTCTATTTTCTTCCTCTTTTCCTTCTTCTTGTTTTCCATCTTCTTTCTCTTTTCCATCTTCCTTCTCATTTCCATCTTCATCCTCTTTTCCATCTTCATCTTCTTTTTCACCTTCATCCTTTTTTCCATCTCTTTTCTCTTTTCTATCTTCTCCCTTTTTTTCATCTTCTCCTTTATCTTTTCCATCTTCCAATTCTTTGCCATCTCTTTTCCCCTTTCCATTTTCATTCTCTTTTTCATCTGCTTTCTCTTTTTTATCTTCTTCCTCTTTGCCATCTTCTCCTTTCCCCTTTCCATTTTCATTCTCTTTTTCATCTCCTGTCTCTTTTTTGTCTTCTTCTTTTCTGCCTTTTTCTTTCCCTTTTCCATCTTCACCTTCTTTTTCATCTTCTTTCCCTTTCCCATCTTTATCTTGCTTTCCATCTTTTTCTTTCTCTTCTTCGTTTTGATCTTCTCCATATTCTTTCTGATCTTCTTTTTCATCTTCTTTTACTTCTGCTGTCATCGCTTCTCTCTTTTTTCCTTCCTCTTCTTTGACATCCTCAAATTTTTCTTCGTTTGTTTCCTCAAGTTCTTTTCCAGAAGCTGGTGCCTATATGTATAAAGAAAAAAATAAATTTATGTTTGTAAATGTGGCTTCTCCTAATTATTTACACAAGATTATATCTATTTTATGAAAAGAATAATACTTCATAAGAAAGTAATTTTCCTGTGGAAATGTTCTCCTAAATATCACATTCTGAGGAAACATTATAAGAAATAGGATTAATTAAAATATCTCCATGCAAACATGCAAAAGTAGATATCTGGAACAATAAAAATTCAGGAAAACTTATTCATATAAATAATTTTCATTGCAAATATGAGGAAACGGTAAATACAGAAAAATAACATATATTCTGTATCAGCAGATCTCAATGAGTATTATGCATGTAAACAAACTATATTCCTTGGAGAAATAATACATTTTATTTCTATAATAGTGAGATTTAGGTTTACTTTGAAAAAGTTACTTGAAGTTTTTTTTTTATTTTAACCAGGTATCATAAGATCACTTATAAAAGATTTTCCCTATGTGCACAGATTTGGTTGGTACATTTGGCATTAAATATCATTTTCGTTGTTTTACTACAATACCTAAAAACGTGGTATGCTAAATATGCAAAGAAAGACCTATTGGAAACATTTACATAATGATTTGTTTTGTAATCTAAAGAGGGAAAAGGAATTATATGATCTCAGAAAGGGATTTACAAACAGCCCATGTGCTGACAAAAGGTATAGAGGATTGGTCTATATTTAATAAGAGAATCACTATATTATTAATCACTGGCGTTATTGTGTTAATATCAATGCTAACTCCTTGTTCCCACTACCCATATATGTAAATTCTCATATTTTAAATTCATTTTCTTCCTTTTCTCCTTAGACATCATCATATTATATGCTATAAACTGAATGCTTGTGTTCCCCAAAATTCATATGATATAACCTAATTCCCAATGTGATGATATTTGGAGATGGAGCCTATGGGAAGTGATTAGGGTCATGATGGTAGAGCCCTCATGAAGGGGATTAATGTCCTTCTAAAAGAGGCCCCAAAGAGCTTTCTCACCCCTTCTATCATGTCAAGACACAGTGGTAGGACTGCCATCTATAAACCAGGAAGCAGGTCATCATCAGACACCAAAAATGCTGGCCCCTTGATCTTGGATTCCCCAGCTTCCAGAACTGTGAGAAACAAATTTCTGTTGTTTATAAGCTACCTAGTCTGTGGTATTTTGTTACAGCAGCCCAAACAGACTAAGACATTATAGAACCATACTCATTTAACGTTTCTCAACTGTTAAACTACAAGATAAACAAGACTTCTTTCAGTTGCACCCACTGTTAAACTTTCAAATGGACAAATCTGTTACTATTTTAAGATACCTCGATAATTTTGGCTTCTCCATTTTCAGCAGTTTCATTGTTGTATTCGTCTTTAACAACTTCTTTCTTGGTTTCAGCTACTGCTTTGGCACTTACATATGAGTTTTTTTCCATCATATTTTTTGTCTTCATTTTCTGTACAGCAACACAAAATAGTAAAAAATAAATATACAATTTCACCAGTGTGGCTCAAGTTATTTCACTAGTTGCTGTAATAATTTATGGAAAAGCTTTAAAATATCCATATAATCTTAATATCAACAAAATTATCACTTGACACTTTCCGTTTCATTATAAACCTGAAAAGGCATTAAAGTGAAAAATGTTCCTGTGATATAAGGCAAAGAAATTTTCTTTTAGATAAGAAGCAGCAAGTTAGAATGCTGACCAGTAGCTACTCAGGGCCAATTGCCAGTATCAGGTTAGACTTTGATAAATTAACTCTCTTTAGAGGGGGCAAGTTTATCTCTGTCGCATCTATTAATTAACAACAGGGTTTTAACTATTTTTTTAATGGAGGTACTGGGGATTGAACATAGAACTTCGTACATGCTAAGCACACACTCTACCACTGAGCTATATCCTATCCCTCTTCAACAGGGTTTTTGATTGCAGAGTCTCCATTGGTAATAATTAAGAGAAATACTATGCCATCAATTTAGGTATATTTGAAAGAGATCACCTGGGGACATTAGCAATTCAATCTTTGGGTCTACAAGTTGTGGAATGACTTCAATCACGATTGCTTTACGAAGCAAGCTCTTTGCCTACATGTGTATGTAGTAGAAAGAACACTGGGTTAAGGGGCCAGCAAATGTTGTGTTTTAAATCTGGGTCTGTTTCTTGATGTGATCTTCAGCAAAAGCATAAATCTCCTTGTGCTTATTTTTTAATATGTAAAAGAGAGTAATACTACCTACCTCATAGTGATGTTATAAGAAACAAATGATAAAATATATGTGAAATTACTTCAGAAACTGTAAAATGCAATATAGATATGTTATTATTCCTTTAACACATGAAATACTGAGAGTCAAGGAGGGTAACATGTTTTAAATCCATGATTATATAGTATCTGTTTTATTTTAGCACTGTCTTTTATTTTTAAAGGAAATAAAGTGTTCACTATTTTAATAACTTATAAATTGAGTACTTAATTTTATAAACAGTGACTTTGAAATGTGAAATAGGAAAAAAACTAAAAAGAAACTTTCTCCTCTGTTGTCACGTACTATTATTACTAAAACTTCATTTGCCATAGTTTTAGCGATATCTTTTAATCAAGGATTTCAAAGCATTTTATGACTACAACTGTAATTTAGCTTCTTGAACCACAAAATGATGGAATTAGATGATCTCTGATGTTCTTCCTAGCTTTAATCTTTTATGATGTTAAGATTCATAACCAATCCTTAAAACATCAATCATACCTCAATAAAGCAGTTTTTAAAAAGAAATAAAATTATACTATTTTCACTAAATAAAGTATAGGGAAAAAAGTGGACCTAATATTGAGGCTATTTCTATTTCTAATGTCTTTAGCCACAACATTAGAGCACAGAAGCCTATATGAAATGAATTGCTTGCATTTAAAAATAATGCATATGAAAGCACTTTACATACTGCAGAGTATTATCAAACGTTAGTTACTATTATTATCACAAAGCATTACTTTGGTTACTACAATTTACACCTTTTGTTTTCCCAGGAATATTGGTATTGTGACTATATGATGTCCAAAGGCACACTTTATGGGTCTAGCCAATTAAAATTTTGTTTTGTCTCTTCCTAATGAAAATGCCAAAACACAGTGGACAATCACAGAACATGAACAAATATTTCTTACTCAAAGGGCTTACATGTACCATATGTATATATGTTATATGTAATATATATCATGCTATAATATACATTATAATATATAATATAATTACTAACTGAACAGAAAATTTTAAAAGCCAAATGATCAACTGTATGCCTTTCCAAAAAGCTATTTCTAAAGAAAAGCAAATTTCTCTCAACATTGCATGTTGATATTTACCCTTGGAGTTGATGTTCTTTTGGACTTCAACTCTGGTGTAATGGGCACAGGCAACTGCATCAAAAATCAAGTCATTGGAGAAATAAGGAAGAAATCATAATTGAAGAAAGATCACTAACAGTGAAATTCAACCTCATAATTAAAATAAATGAGTATAGTTCAAACTGAGCACTAGTATAAAAACATTTCCTTGGTGTGAAAGTTTTTAATGTCAAAAATATTGTGTTAAATAACCAGTATTATCCAGGAGTCCCTGAATTTTAAAATTACGTTTTACAATACATGGGCAGCTTTTTAATAAGACTACTTACAGCAGACAGTCTGGCTGATCTTCTCTTTGGCTATAAGTTAAAAAAAGTGATCAGTTATGAGAATTATACATGGATACATGAAACTAAAAATATTTATATTGTAGTGAAAATATTTAGTGTTAACACTGTATATATCTTGTCATTAAGAAGCATTGTGAACTTGATTAGAAAATATCATAGTAAAAATATAAGTTTTGATTTTTTCCCTCCTCTGGACCCTTCATACAGCTAAGGAAAAAAAATTCCAAATTAAATTTCAATTACTAGGCTAAATGAACACAATGGCTAGCAACAAGAAGCATATTTAGAAAATATAGGCTCTTCTTGCAAACTGACAAAGCAATTCTTTTGCTTTAAAGGAAGAAGCTCTCTCTAGATCTTAAGCACAATAAAGTCCTAAATTCCAAGAAGTTTGGAGTTTTCAATGACTACTATATTTCTGAAAGAGCTCACTGGTATACCATATTGGTACTCATATGGTGCAAATATACTAACCAGAATTTTTTTTTAGCTGCTTATATGTCTCAAGTTTATAAAACGAGTAGGTTTTTTTCAGACAGATTCTGAAACTAAAGAAACTCACCTCCTGCCTCATATCATCTTGACCTGCAGCCTGTACAGGGGAGAAAATCACACAGATATAAGGCCATTGATATAAACATACAGATCAGAAAAAAGTGCCTATGGATTGCAGTTGCAATATAACAGCTTAAGACTTTTTCCTGGATTCCTGCTCAATTAGCCACGTGTTATTACCTAGTACCATGCTACATACTGCTGTCTACTAACGTGCAAGTATGCACCAAAATGCAAATAAATTCTCAAGACATAAGTTTATACAACTGATAGTCAATTTCATCCTCTTGTGTAAACTGCATCTGCTAAAAACAAACCTTTTTAATTTTAAAATCCACCTGTTGTAGCCAGTGTTAAAGCCAGAAAGTGTAGGGCGGGCAGAATGAAGGTGGTACTTCATGCAATTTCCCTGTCTGTTTAGGCTTTTTGCTTGAGATGCTAGTGTATTTATCCGACCCTCTCTTCTAATTCTGGACTAGTCTTCCCTCCAAGTTCTGCATATAAGAACTACAACCCCCACAATGCTTTGGGGGGACCTCTTTGTTACATCAATGCGATATTCTGAGAAGCCGGCTACGGATTTTAAAACTTCCCGCCACTACCTGCTACAAGGTTGCTGTCAGCTCTGTAAAATAGCAAGACCCATTGCACAAGCCTAGAAAAGAGCAGCGGCAGGAATTTCAGGAAGGGGGATGGTGATTATAAACCATTTCTTTCCGTATCCAAGCAGCCCTTTAGCCTGGGAATTATCAAGCTATTCCATGATTTGTACTCACAGCCCCAGAGCACCAGGGAATTTCAGTCTTATTCCTAGGTTCTAAAAATAAGGAATGCGAACGGATAAATAACAGTAATACCAAAACAATCATAACGCCTTACATTAGCACAGTGTTTTACAATTTTATCAACAAAATAGCAATCAATTTCATTACTAAGGGACTCCCCCCACAAAACAGACTAGCAAATACCGAGGCATTAATTTATTTCCCGTCCAAGAGAGGAGCCACAGATTTTTAAGTGAGGGCTTGCAGAAGACTTGTAGCCCTTGAACAGCTCATCAATTCTGCATGTCTAAAGTCAACAAATCCATGCTACCCCCAAAACAGCAATAGTTTATCTGACTCATTTCTCTTATCATCCTTCCACTTTTAGACAGTGAGCTTGGAGAACCCCAGATCTCTCAGCCCTGAAGTTGCTAATTACAGAGGTGAATCTCTCCCTTCTCTAGGACAGTTTGAAGTCTGCGCCGCCTAACGGCACAGGATTACCATTGCATAGCCATCTGGCATGACAAGAAGTGGAGGAGGGAAAAAAAAGGAAAAAGAAAACGGAAAGAACAAAGGCAAATACAGAAGAAAGCCATGGCTTTCGTTCCCCTAAACAGGTCGGTTCCCGGAGAAAGGCTGGAGGCTGAGGAGGAAACTAGTGCCTGGAAGTGTGGTTGGGAGAAGTGTTCTCCAATACGGTAAGCGGAGGAAGGGGGGTGGGGTTGGAAGCGACAGCACAGCGCTATGGCTGTTTGTAATTCAGCATGGAGACACCTCTCAAGCGATTCTTTCCCTTAAACAAAACAAGCCAAAAGTGAACTACTAGTTGCATGAGAGACCATCCTCAGCCTTACATCGACCATTCTTTACACTTCCCCCCTCTTCCATTCAACACATCACAAAATCGAACTAGAAGCCAAAATGCTTAAAAAATATCTCTGCCGATTAGGAAATATGTATTTCATTCGCTAACCCCCTTTTTTATCTTCCTATTTCACTTACCTTTCTTTTGGGCATTGTTGCAGCTCTCTATAGGAGATCTTAACAGTCAGCAAGAAAAAAGCCAAAAACAGTCTTTACTCGACCGCTCTGAGAGCAACTGAGTTTTCAATGAACTAATTGCAGCACGACCTGTACTCGCCTAAAAAAAAATCCCTCATTATTGGCAACATTAAACGCACCAAGACGCAACCAAACTACGTGAATGGTTAGCAGGAGTGGGAGCCAGATTGGAGTGACAGGCTGTCAGGCCAATAAGGGGAGGTGACCAGCCCAGGAGGCGTGGCCCACGGACTTGCCCGAAGACCTCGTACTCTGCCTGCTCCGACCACTGGTGGGGTGGATGAGCACGCGGACTTAGCAGATGGAAAGTGCTGAAGCATAAAACCCGCGGGAAAGCCGGAATTGTCTTGATCGTTTTTCCCCTCCTTTTATATTGTAATGACAGGCAAAAGTAAATGCACTTGCTTTCTCCTCGGTATCCAAAACTCCCGCTTAACTTCTTCCTATGGGGAAAAGTGCTTTAGAAACATGTTTGAGTCTAGTTTCCACTCTTTCCATTCTACCTTTGGCAGGAGGTTGGCGATGAACTGGGGAAAACACTTATTCAGAAAGTAGAAAAGACTGGAGTTGTTTTTCAGGTTGTAGAAACTCTGCCAAAGCAGAATTGTGGTCCTGGCAGGAGAAGGGTGCCAAAATAGCACATCTCCAGCAGGTGGACAGTAGGAATAAAACTGGGAACTGTAAGAGTTGGGGGGCAGCTAGGTGGGGACACCTGACAGATACCATTATCCCACTTGGTGGGAGTCCACCAAGAATTCAGTGGGACCTCGCGTGAGGTTTGTAATAAGAGGTCTTTCCAGAGGAAAAGTGCTGATACAATGGATTATGAATCCAAAGGTGGCATTTAGTGAAGGGACTTGGGAACGTGCCATGCATGAAAATGTTTAAGATTTAGACACTGAACTAAGATAAAGCTATGAAAGTGCAAATTTAAGGACGTGCCCAAAACTCAGTATATTAGAGTGAGGCAATTGAGGTGAATCACACAAATGCAGGGTAGGATCCTGTTTTTATTTAAAATTGATGTTTTGTTCATCATGGATTTTTTGCATTACTTTAGGTCTTTAAAATTTATCTTCATTATTGAGTTTTGTGGTGCCCCAAATTATAATTTGTGCCTAACAAGAGTGCCCCCTAGCCTCACCCTCGTCATAGCAATCATTAGGTGGCTTTTGACCCTAAAAGAGGCTTCTATCAGCCTTCTAAAGTTAGTTCCTGAGACTTACAGGTTGTGAATGTAGGGGTGGGGATTGTCAAATAAAGTATTTGTGGATAATTATAGGTTAAAATGTAGGATCCTGAAGCCCTTTCTCAGAGTGATTTGCTTTGGTTGTTGTTTGGCTAATTGGGTTTAAAAGTGCTCCAACAACAGCCAAAATCCCTATGCCGGAAGGTTAATCAAAAAAGAAAATTAACCTTTTGGACAGTTGTTTAAAGGTAGAATTCCATTTGTGTTCATGTGGATTAAAGAATTGGAATCTTCGGTTTAAAAAATAAATATTCATAGCTGCTATAGAATACCAAACCATCCCTTCAAAGTAAAATACAGCCTAACAGAGGAACCCATCATTTTTACTTTTGCCCATTCTTCTCCAGCACATACAGTGTGGAAATAAAGAGATCAGGTAGTAAAGACTGTTTGACTGCAGCTCAATTTCCCTCCTCCAACTTCATATTGCATTGTGATTCAAGTAGGTAAATCAGAAAGACATTTAAATTGCTTCCTTTGTCCATGGTTATTGGGATCTTCCCTAGATGCTCTTAATTCCTCTTTTACTCTTATGGTGAAAGCATTATTGGGTGGGCCTACATATGCCTCAATCACTTTATTTTCCAAGAGTTAGAAAGTAAACATAAAATTTGGGTTCAATATAAGCATCACTTTATAAGGATAAGGAGAAACATGAATGGAATGAAAAATGTGTCAACACTGGAACACATTCATTCAACAAATTTGTATTTAGCATTATTTTGTGAGTTGGATTTTGGTTTTGTAAACTCGCTTATGAAAATCCAAAACCCTGCAGTATGCAAAGTTTCATTACACATTTCTGCCCTTAAAGATTTTTATAATTTTGTAGGATAGAACAAGCAGATGCATACATATTTATAAATCAAGGTTGCTTGATCATGTGAGTGGTGCAATCTAAGTTCGATAATAAAACAGAAGGGAACTGTCCTTTAAGAATGAGATCATTGGAGAAGGCTTTTGTTGAGGAGGTAGTATTTGACTTGGCTCTGAACTGTTGGGTAGACTGTTATAGCAAATGCTGAAGCAGGAAAATTTGTACTTGTTCAGGGAACAGAATGCCTCGTCCAAGTGGATTGAAACAAATAATCATGAGGCTTAGTTTGGAGACAAAGAAAAGATGTGTAGGTCAGTGGGCTCTAAGGGTCCTCTTAAGTTTGTCAGAAATTTTCTTTTTTGGTCAATTTTCCTTCTTTGCAGTCTAACCTGTTGCAGCTGTGATTTACGTCTTATCAGATTGAAAAAACAGTCATGCGTGCATAATAAGATTTTCTAAGTATGAAACATTTCTCTAATTCTTGACCCCACCCCCATGTTCTTTTATCCAACGATTAACCAGGGTAGTCTTTTATACAAACCAACCTGCCCTAGACTCTTTGCCTTTGTTATTACCTCCAATTGCAGTCCCATTCTCTAATATCTTAGCCTAGCAAATGTTTACCAAACTGTTTAGACCCAAATCAAATATGACTTCTTTGACAAAAGCCTTCTCCAATCATTTCAGCCCCAAAAGATTCTACCTTCTTATTACACTATAGAACTTAGATTGTACCACTCATATGACATAAGCAAGCTTTGATATTTACACTTTCTTCCCAACTACTCAGTCATAAACATTCACATTGACTTAAAATTTTATAGACTTATTTCTCCTTGCCTAAATATTTTCCCAGCACATTACACTCTACATATATCCTATAGAATTTACTAACTTTAAAAACTATTTTTCTAAAATTGATAAATTATTCCTTAAGTAAAGTTTTAATTTGTGTGTAATTGTCAAAATGAGACATTTTATCAGCTCATTTTTTTCTGAAGTTATTTATTAATGTTTTAGAACTATTTATTAATGACTATGAAGGTTGATTGCTGGACAATTCTCCACAGGACACTTCAGTTTTCCCTGAGTATTAAGTATGCCTACTATCCCTAACAAAACTTAGGAGCTGTAGCATGCCCATTAGTAACCACTAGGAAATGACACAGGAAGATATGAAAAATTATGAAGGAAAAACACCAACATTAAAATGTTTAAGATGGAGACTCCAAAAAAAAAAAAAAAAAAAAAGAATTGGGAGGTATAGCTCAAGTGGTAGAGTGCATGCTTAGCATGCATGAAGTCCCAGGTTCAAACCCCAGTACCTTCTCTAAAAATAATAAATAAATAAATCTAATTGCCTCCCCCTACCAAAAGAAAGAATTGAACGTTTATGAGAAAATGGGTGCTAGGCAGTTGATAAGTCTTCACATGTTCTGTATATTCACAGTTTAAAATACATATGTTACACAATTAAAAGTATTTCTCTATACACTGCTTTGCATGCAATGGGATATAAAAAATACTGAAAGATTAGTAAAAAAACTTCTTTTCTATATTAAGTTAACTTTAATTTTGGCCTTTCATTATCATTATTATTTCTATTATATTTCAAAAAAATGAAAAAAATATCAGAAAACTAATCAGCAAATAATGAGGAAAGACTTCTATCATATGATTAAAATCTGTGTTTTAAACATACTTTGGTTGGTATTTTCAGACGGCAAAATAAATGATAAGTTTACAGTGAGCTAAAATACATCAATACACTTATTTTTTCCATTTATTTATTTATATTAAAATATAGTTGATTTACAATGTTGTGTGAGTTTCAGCTGTACAACAAAGTAATGCAGTTAAATATATATATATATATATATATTCCTTTTCAGATTCTTTTCCATTATAGGTTATTATAAGATATTCAGTACAGTTCCTTGTGCTATACAGTAGGTCCTTGTTGGTTATCTATTTTATATATAATAGTGTGTATATGTTAATCCAAAACTTCTCATTCATCTGTCCCCCTTCCCTTCCCTTTCCCCTTTGGTAACCATAAGTTTGTTTTCAATGTCTGTAAGTCTATTTCTGTTCTGTAAATACGTTCATTTGTATCATTTTTTTTAGATTCTGCATATAAATGGTATCATATATTTGTCTTTCTCTATCTGACTTACTTCACTTAGTATGATAATATCTAGGTCCATCCATGTTGCTAAAAACGGCATTATTTCATTCTTTTTTATGGCTGAAAAAATCCATTATATACATACATATATATATATATATATACTTACACACATACACACACACACCGCTACTTCTTTATCCATTTATCTGACGATGGACACTTAGGTTGCTTCTATGTCTTGGCTATTGTAAATAGTGCTTCTATGAACATTGGGGTGCATGTATCTTTTTGAATCAGAGTTCTCTCCGAATATATGCCTATATCCAAGAGTTGGATTGCTGGACCATATGATAAGTCTATTTTTAGTTTTTTAAGAAACCTCCATACTTTTCTCCATAGTGGCTGCACCAATTTACATTACCACCAACAGAATACATTTATTTTTAATTCTCATATAAGATTTATCTGAAGAATTTGCTTAGATTGATGGCAGGCAGCACTTAGCTGAGGCTCTGGAAAAAATATAATACTGAGGACCCAAAGCTCCCCATATCTTATGTATATTCATAGCAGACCTGAGACTAATAAAATAGTGAATTAGTAAGTGATCCCCAATATGAAAGATCTGGAAAGTATGCTTTCAATAGTAAAATTAAATGAGGATGCTTTCTAGGGGAAAATGGAATATATAATTTTATGTTTTTAATTGCAAAATATCTACCTACTTTTAAAGTAATTATTTGAAGAAATCCTATTTTTAGGCTCTCAGACCTTAAAGCTGAGAAGAGGCTATTGGAGATGTTCTAATTTAATATCCTTGGAATACAGATGAATAAACTCTAACCCATAGAGTTAAATAACATGCCCAAGATCATCTATTAAGTGTGGAGCAGTTATTTTTGGGGGGGAGTTTCACTAAAAAGTGTTATCTATGGTTGTGATATTAACAATTATACAACTTATGCAGAAATGTTAGTGATTATGTGGCATATTTGGTAAATACAAATTTTGTTCAATTTCAATGAGTTCAAAACTCAAGGAGAAACTCTGGCCATCAGCCTACTTCAAGTTTTTTAATGCTTATTCATGGGCTCTTCCGTTCATCTATGATCTTAAACTTGAATTCTCTAGTCAGTTTTCAATTACCTCAAGAAAGTAGAAAACTTAGGGGAGAGAAATTCTACTTTCATCTTTTTTTTTTTTTGGTTTGGTCTAAGGTAATTCTGGGTAATGTAGGTTTCTCACCCAGAACTTGACAGATACTTGGCTAGGTTTACCTCTTTCTTTTGCCAACAAAGAAGTTTTCAAATAAAATTGCAGATGAGCTTTCTCATTGGCTAAAACTTATTTGAAGATTTCTAATTTCCAGTAGGTGTCCTCATTTACTTGAAAAGAGTTTTGAAGTTTCTCCCTTTAGCTATAAAATCTTCTGGTTCCCTTAAATTTACTAAATTCTATTATTGAACTTAATTTGTGGTTTTGAAATGGTTAATATCTGTTTTTGCATGAAATATGAGACAAAAATCTTAATTTTTTTCTAATATTTTACCATCAGCCTTATCTTACAGAAGCATAGATACTAGTCCACCACTTATAAACTACTAAGATGTATATTAGGACACTTCTACAAGTTGTGTAAATATTATAGGATGCTAACACAGTGGCATCTTTAGTTTAAAACAGTTATATTTTGGCTTTTTGTATTTTAATTTACCTTAATGCTTCAGGCTTCTATCTTTTTAGAAGGCTCACTAATGCTGGTTATCCTTATAAAACAAATTTTTTAAAGAATTAATTAATTTGATAAATTCTCCATGCTGCCCATATGAGACTAGAGCCTATTTTCAAGAAAAGATAAATCAGTTTTTTGGTGTAGTCCAACTCTCCATCAGTGAGGGTTGATTAGAAACAATCACCTTTACAGAGAAAATAGTAGTGGCCTGTCAAATAGGTTGTGTCAGAAACCAATGTCTTCACTAGTAAAAAATTCAATACCATTAACCAGAAGTTAAAGTCAAATGCTGGATATTTAAGACACCCAGAGAGAAATGATTCTCTTAACTTTGTGTCATGCTTGGTCCCCGCCCCCCACCCTTTTTTTGGTTTTGGCCTTCATCCAGTTACTTAGAGCCTTACATATCACATTGTTTTGTAATAAGTATCATATAACTCTCCAAATTGTTATATTTTATTGTAAATTACTTGAAGCCATCAACTGAGTTTTTTTTTAATTTAGATATATCTAAAGTGCAATAACACAAAGTTAAAACTAGTTTTCTTCAATTTTCAAACTGTAGATATGAATGGTCTGACGAAGTAGTAGAACTCAGGTAGATTCTGTTTTGAGAAATTGGCAATCTGTGTTGCTATAATCACTAACTGTATATTCCTTCAAGAAGATAAATAAACAAACAGCTATACAACAAGTGTGCTAAGTCTGAAAAATGCTTTAAAGTGTATAGTAAAGGAAGAGTGAAAGGAGGAAGAGAGAAAAGAGGATCCACTGGAGAAGAATCATTAGGAAATTATCTCTAAAGAGTCATTTTAGGGGGATTATTTATACACATCTCTATGTCTATAAATTCTAAGGACATAGTGAAAAACATTTACTGCAAGATTTTCCCCATTACTTCTTTTTCAAGGAATCATTCTTTTTGTTTGTTTGTTTCTATCCAATTGTTACTGTCAGTCTATGTTCAATTCATTTGTTGAACAATAGTTGACATGCTTCACTCATTTCCCACTGACTTATAACCAGAGAAATTATAATTTATATTGAAGTGAGTAACCATTCAAGCAAATGGGCATGCTCAATTCTTACACATTTTAGTGACAATCTACATTTACATATTTTCATTATTTTAAATAAACTAAACATATCTTTGGAATTTCTTCCCTTGGTTTCAGGGTTACATGGCCTAGATGTAAATAAGATAATATTTTTTTTTAATTTAAAATAATATTTTAAAATATTCTTTAATCTATTTGTCGGATTATATATCGTTTAGTCTATTTGATATATGGATTCATTACTGATTCAAAATGAAAGGAAAATTACTCCTCCAGTCTTTTGTTTTTATGTTCCAGTTCATATCTAAATTTATTGTATGATTAATTGCCATTTGGTACTTAATTTCTCCTGGATATGGCCCACATTGGATATTTTTAAAAAGAAATAAAATAAATGCTGTTTTGGTTCATGAGGTATGTTTTGTTCTATGAAATACATTTTGTGCAGCTTTTGAAAACAGAAACATTATTTTGTGAGTTTATGCTAACTTGTCCATAAAAAGTAGTATCCTATTATGTTTAGTCATCTTAATTTTATATTTGAAATAACTATGGGAGGATAATTTCTTTAAATATTAATTTGTATTTTGTCTCCATTTCAAGAATTTAGCAAAATCTTTGTGTTTCTTCCCCTCAGCCAGTTGCTGATGGCTATGCTTTGAGAATTATACTGGCTAAGTCCTTGGAATTTGTGGAACTTGTTTATCCAGGTAGGAAGGGTTCCCAAAGACTAGAAGAGAGAAAAAGAGCCATACTGTAGGAGGTTTGAACTTTTCTCAAGGCAGAGGAGGTGATGGGGAATGGAACAGTAAGAACAGTGTATCTATTTTTGCACATGGTGTCTCAGATTAAAACCTGGCTGTGGGATGCCAAATTAAGTAGTAGGAATACCATTAAGAGGGGCATTTCTGAGAATGATTGTAACAGAAGTGCCTCAGAGACAGGTAGCAAGAATCAGCTACAAACAGCAGCATCACCTTACACTCTCACCAACACAGAAGCATGATCACTTCTTTTACCTTGGCCAGCATTATTATCTTAAAATCTATTAATTTTGCATGTTTTTAATTATGAGTGGAGTTAAACATCTTTATATGTGTTTGATGGTCATTTGTATTTTTTGTGTGTGAATTATTTGACCATATCCTTTATTTTTCTATTTGATTTTTCTGTTTCATCTTTTGAGCTCTTTAGAGTGGTGTGTTTTTCCAGACAAAAGACTTAAGTTTTTATGTAGTCTTATCACTTTCTCTATATGACTTCTTGGCTGTGTTTTCTTTTAGAAGAACTTCACTATTCCAAAATTATAAACACATCCATTCACACTTCTCTCTAGAAATTATATCGTTTCACTTTTTATACTTAAAGATTTGTTAGTCCTCTTGACCTAAGCTTTTTAAAGGAGTGGGGATACAGCTTAGTTTTTTTCCTAAATATGAGCCAGCTGTCTCAGCATAGAACTTATCATCTGTGAGTAAAGAAATTGAGGCCGAGAACAATGAAGCAACTCACCTAAGATTTCTAAGTAAGCTATTAGCAAAGTTAAGAATAGAAATAAGGTTTCCTACTTCAACTTTTGGCCTATAATTTTTCCAACAAAGTACACTGATGCATTGTCACCTCTTCTGCTTGATTAAGTACTTTCCTGGCACGACAGTAGTGTGATTTACTCTAACCCAGTAGAAACTGGATGAAAACCCTTTTTAATTATAAACAATTATCTGCTTGCCACCAGAAAAGTGTGAATTAGAAAATGATTTATTTCCTTGTATAGGGAAGATCTATACCAGGAACTTCAGGAGGAGAGACCAGCTGTGTTTTAGATTGGTGTCTGGCATAAGTTGAGAAGGTAATGATCACAGTGCTATAGTGAGAGGATTGGGGTGGGAATGGGAGCAAGATAAGAGAGGGAACTTTTTTATATTTTTCTCTCTAGTCAAACCCTCAAAAGGCCCTACTTAGAGTTTACTAGTAAAATATTCTCCAGATTAAATTAATAATAACAGCTACCATTTACTGGAAGTTTACTATGTGTCAGGTACTATTTAGGTTTTATACAAATTATTTCTGGTCCTCAATTTACATGTGATACAGCTAGCAATTATTGAGCCAGAATTAAAATCCAGATGACTTTGACTCCAGAGACTATGCTCTTTTAATTACATTTCAATTCTTTCAGCCCTTATTTTATCCAGTAATTCTGCTTTTGAATCTCAGTTCAGAAATTCATTTTTTTCTAAGAAAACTCAGCATAAAAAATTAGCTAATGTAATTAATTAGACAGAGAATTAATTATGTTTGGTTTCCTGTCTTGCAGTTTTACATTTTCCATTCTCTTTGGGACATAGTGCCATTTTGTCCCCAACTGGGAAAGCTACTACATCAATGTTTGTAGAATGTAGTTGTCCTGACCACAGCTGTAATTCACATTCATGCATTCCACATATATTCACTGAGCACTTCTCAGGTCCCAGCCAGTGCATTAGGCACTGAGGATACAAATATTTGGCTCTGGTTCTTAGGAACTCACAATCTAGTACAGAGTTAGATGTGCCTATAAAAATTACGATGTAATCTGAGATGTGATATGATCAAGATATGTGCAAAATAGTACGGGAATCAGAGTAAGAAGCCAATATCACGAAAAGTGGGGAGGTCAGGGAAGGCTTTACTGAAGAAGTAAGACAAAAGAAGGGAGATGAGCATTCCAAGTAAAGAATTATTAATAATTCTATATATTTTTACTCATCCTAAAAAGTAATATTTGTTAAAATACTGACTTGTGCTATTTTTTATTTTTCATAATACATATAAAATAAGTAATTATTAGAATACTTTCCAATGTATCTCCCAAATTACCTTGTATACCACCTATGTGTCCACACTTTGAAAAATACTCCTCTGTTAGGGGCACTGGCATTGTTCCCAGGGCTCAGTGCAGATGCATGGGTTTCTTATATAACTAGAAATTTCAGTGACTATTTGATCTATGTATTTTTCAGGCAGTGCTGAATAGATAGGATTTCTTTTTTCTTGGTTGATTAGAGAGAAGTGAGACTCTGCCTTGAGCACAGCTAGGTAAATCCCTGCAAAGGAACTGTGCTGGAACTGAGGAAGACTATATAAGTGCCCAGTCAAAATAGAAAATGTGATCTTGACCAGCTACTATTTTAGGCAAACAGGGGCAGGTGTGGAATAATTCAGCCTCCTTGCATAAGATATGGACCAGATAAAACTGGCAAACATATGATGTATATACCATTATATGTATACCACATAATTTTACTGACATATGAAAAGTTAAAACCATTATCTTTTTAAAATTGAGTTATAGTCAGTTTACAATGTTGTATCAATTTCTTGTGTACAGCACAATTCTTCAGTCATACATGAATATACATATATTCATTTTCATATTCTTTTTCACCATGAGCTACTACAAGATATTAAATATATTTCCCTTTGCTATACAGTATAAACTTGTTTATCTATTTTATATATACCTGTCAGTATGTGCAAATCTCAAATTCCCAGTTTATCCTTTCCCACCTCCCTAAAACCATTATCTTTTTAACCTAATAATCCTGTTTTTGTTTTTGTTGCCAAGTCATTTCAATATTTCAATTAATTTTAAATATAAAAAGGGTTGTAATTTTAGCAAATTGTGTTTCCATTAAAATTGTTTTATTATAATGGATATAAAAATACCTAACTTTGTTTTCAATGAGTACAAAAAATGGGTGAATCTATTATGAATCCATAAATAGATTTATATCTGGTAAACAAGAGTTACACTAAGAAAACAGTGTTTATTCATATTACAAAACTTGTCTAATGTAAACATAGCAGCTGACCAAATATTGAACTTTAGTCTGTTAGAAATCATGCTATGAGCTGTAATGCCATTTCTCAATTGTGTTATTGCACTCTTTGGTTACAAGCACTAATTACAACCAGTTTAGGACTTTCACATTGAGTTTGAACACTATCATCTTATTTCATATTGAACTTGAATATTTCAATGAGTTTTGGATTTAATATTTGGCTTCTTTAATATTTTTAATTTGTTATGACCAAATACCAAACTTCATCATTAGATTTATTTGGTTTTCATTAGCAGCTTTATTGAAATGTAATTTGCATACCATAAAATTTACCCAAATTAAAGCATGCAATTCAATGTGTTTTGTATATTAACAAAGTTGTGAAACCATTATCACAATCAATTTTAGAATATTTAAATAACCCCCAAAAGAATAACTGTACCCATTAGCTGTCACTCCTCATTCTTCCCTAACCCCCCTAAGTTGATCTGCACATTTAACACAATCCCTAAATTAATGTGAAAATTAAAGGGACTCAGAATAGCTAAAGTAATCTTAGAAAAGAAAAATAAAGTTGAAAGATTCACATTTCCCAATTTCAAAACTTACTACAAAGCAACATTAATTAAAATACCAGCATAAGGATAAACATATAGATCAATGGGATCAACTTGAGAATGTAGAAAATACATTACATGTGTGATGAACTCATTTTCAACAAAGGTGCAAAGAAGAGTCAGTAGGAAAAATGTCTTTAAAACAAATGGCACTAGAAAGAGTGATTATTCACATGCAAACAAATTAGACTTCTTCACATTATACACAAAAATTAACTCAAAATGGATCATACAATTGAATGTAAGAGATAAAACAATAATACTCTTAGAAAAAACATAGGAGTAAATACTCATGACCTTGAGTTAGGCAGTGGTTTCTTAGATATGACACCAAAATAACAAGCAACAAAAGAAAAAGAGATAAACTGGACGTCACTGAAATTGAAATACTTTGTACTGCAAACAATGCCATCAAGAAAGTGAATAGACAACCCACAAAATGAGAGAAAATATTTGCAAATCATATACCTGATAAGGGAATTTTATTCCAATTATGTAAAGAACTATTAACAGATAAATAATAAAAAGATAAATAACCCAATTTAAAATGGGCAAAGGATCTGATATGAGTCAGGAAGTCTATTTTTAGATATATATCAAAAGAAATAAAACATACATCCACACAAAATCTTATATATGAATGTTTACAGAAGCATTACTCACCATAGTCAACAAGTAGGAAGAACCCAAATGTCCACTGACTGATAAATGGATAAGTAAAATGTGGTACATTCATACAATAGAATATTATTCAGCAATAGAAAGGAATGAAATAGTGCTATATGCTACAATATGAATGAACCTTGAAAACATTACAGGCATACCTCAGAGATATTGCAAGTTCAGTTCCAGACTGCCACAATAAAGTGAATATTGCAATAAAACAAGTCACATGAGTGTTTTGGTTTCCCAGTGCATATAAAAGTTATGTTTACTTTATACTCTAGTCTCAATTATGCAATAGCATTATATCTAAAAAAATGTACATACTCTAATTAAAACATATCTTATTGCTAAAAAATGCTAACCATCACCTGAGCCTTCAACAAGCTGCAATTTCTTTATAATAGTAACACCAAAATTCATTGATCACAGATCACCATAACAAATATACTGAGAAAGTTTGAAATGTTGCAAGAACTACCAAAATGTGATACAGAGACACAAGGTGAGAAAATGCTGTTGAAAAAGTGGTGCTGATAGACTTGCTCAATGTGGAATTGCCATAAACCTTCAGTTTGTTTAAAAAAAATGCAATATTTGTGAAACACAATAAAGTGAAGCTCAAAGGTATGCTTGTATATTAAGGGAAAGAAGCCTGTAACAGAAAGACTGCATAAGACATGATTCCTCTTATGTGAAATGTCTAGAAAAGTCAAATATATAGACAGAAAAGGAATATACTTGTGGTTCCTGGGACTGGTAAGGTTGGAGGGAGTTTTGGGAAATGGACAATGAATGCTAATGGGTACAAAGTTTCCTTCTAGAGGAATGAAACTATTCTAAAATTGATTGTGATGATTGTTGCACAACCTGTTACACGAAAAATATAGAAATGCACATTTTGAATGAATGAATTACATGGTATCTAACTGACATCTTAATAAAGTGGTTAAAAAATATGGGTTCATAGCATAGATTATCCTTTTCCTCATGAGGTTTATAAATCATTTTACAATTGAAACAAAATGTATAACATCATCAAATATTCAAGACAATGACATTTAAAAAGCAGGGAAAGTAAAGGAGTCTCAATGGAAATATGGTTTCCACACTTCAAAGTGGTAAAATATTGAACCCAGTAGATTATGATAAATCACATATGTTTATTGCAATACCGAGAACAACCTCTATGAAAAGCTATACAAAGATATACACTCAGAAACACTATAAATAATCAAGAAATAATCAAGATAGAATCCTGAAAAAATGTTTAAGAAATAAACAGGGAGGCAAGAAAAGAGAAACAGAGGAGTGACAACCAGAGGTAATGAAAAACAAATAATAAAATGGCAGACTTATGCTCTAACATATCCATAATAATGGTAAATGTAAATTCCCTAAACATATTAATTAAAAGACAGAGATTGGCAGAATGAATTTTTTAAAATGAGCCAAGTATATGCTGTTAACATGAGACTCACTGCAAATTCAATGACATGAGTTGGTTGAAAGTAAAAGAGTAGGAAAAGATATTCCATGCAAATATTAATTTAAAGAAGCAGGAGTCACTACATTAACATCCAACAAACTAGAGCTCAGAACAGAAAATTACTAGAGACAGGGAGACATTACATAATGACTAAAGGGTCAATCCACCAGGAAGTCATAATGATCCTAAACGTCTATGCATCAAACAATAGAGCCTCAAAACAAATACATGAAACAAAAACTGATAGAGGTGAAGAGAGAGAGACAAACCCACATATATAGTTGAGGATCTCAACATGTCCCTTTTAGAATCTGATAGAACTGTCAGAAAATTTCTCATACCACTTATTCTTATATTTTACTGGAAGTTTTGGCTAGTACAATAAGGCAAGAAAAGGAAATGAAAGGTACAAAGATTGGAAAAGAAGGAATAAAACTGACCCTATTTGTAGATGACAAATTGTCTACATAGAAAATCCACTAGTGTATACAAATAATTCTCTAGAACTATTGATTTCAGTGAGATTGGAAGGTACAAGATAAACACACAAAACTCAATTGTATTTCTACATGCTAACAATGTACAGATGGAAATCAAAATTAGAAGCATAATAATATTTATAATTGTTTCTAAGAAAATGAAATATAAAGGAATACACTTAATAATATATATAGGCTCTATATGCTTACAATTACAAAATGCTGATGAAAGAAATCAAAGAAGACCTAAGTAAATGGAGAGACATACCATGCTCATGGAATAGAAAACTCAATATAATAAAGATGTCAATTCTCCACAAACTGATCTATAGATTTAATGTAATTCCTACAAAAGCTCCAAGTTATTTTTTTAAATATAGACAACTTATTCTAGAATTGATATATCAATATACAATTCTATGTATATATTATAGAATTCTATAATTCTATATATATAAAATATTCTATATATAGTCTATCTAAAAATTATACATACCCTAATTAAAAATACTTTATTGCTAAAAAATAAGCAATTCTGAAAAAAAAGAATCACTCCTGCAATTTTAAGGCTTACTATATAGGCATAGTAATTAAAACAGTGTTGTATCAACAAAAGAACAGACATAAAGATCAGTAGATATAGCAAATTTATTTTTGACAAAAGTACAAAAGCAAGTCAATGAAGGAAGGATAGACAGACTTTTCAACAAATGGTACAGAAACAACTGGATATCCATAGGCTATAAACAAACCTCCATCTTAACCTTACATCTTATTTTAAAAAATGAATCACAATGGATCATGGATTTAAATGTAAAACATAAAACTATAAAAAATTTAGATAAAAAATATAATAGCTTCAGAATCCAGGGCTAGACAAAAAGTTTTTATATTTGACACAAAAAGCATGGCCCATAACAGGAAAATGTGATAAATCATACCTCATCAAAATTACAAAATTTTGTTCTATAAAAGATGCTGTGAGGAAGATGAAAAGACATGTTAGAAATGGGGAGGAAATATTTGCAAATCACCTATCTAACAAAAGTGTAATATATATAAATAACTGCCAAAACTTGACATAAATAATAAAATCAAAAATTATTTAAAAATTAAGGACAATTAGAAAGTGCAAAAGACATGAACATCAAAGAGGATATCCAGGTAGCAAGTAAGCAAAAGAAAAGATGTTCAATATTATTAGCCATCAGAAAAGTACAAATTAAGAGAGGGGGACAAGATGGAAGAGTAACTCACCCTCTCCCACAAATACACCAAAACTCACATACATGGACCCACCCAGCCAAACAGAACACCTGCTGAACTCTGACAGAAAATTGCCCTGTTCAAAAGACAAAGACGACATGAATCTGTTTTATTCCTGCATAGGCTTTAGGTAGATAAATAAATAAATTACTTAAGTACCACAATAGATAACTGATACTTCATAAGCCACAGTACAAGAGAGATATGAGCAAGATGAAGAAGCAGAGGAACCACTCCCAATTAAAAGAGCAAGAGAAATCCCCTGAAAGAATGATCAAGGAAATAGATGGTAATGGGCTACTAGATCAAGATTTCAAAAAAGGAGTGACCAAAGTACTGAAGGAACTAAAAGAGATAGTGTTTAGAGATATAAAATATGTCAAAAATGAAATTGAAGCTATAAAGAAGTGCCAAGTAGAATCGGTAACTCATTTGCTGAAATGAGAGCTGATCTAAAGGCTGTACAAAGCAGAATACATAATGCAGAAGAATGAATAAGTGACCTAGAAGATAGGACAATAGAAAGCAACAAATCAGAACAGCTGAGAGAAAAACAAGTAAAAACTGATGAAAGCAACATAAGGGACATTTGGGATAATATAAAACATGCCAATCAACACAAAATAGGGGTTCCAGAAGGGTAAGAAAGAACAAAGGAGATTGAAAAGGGATTTGAAGAAATCATGACTGAAAACTCCCCAAACCTAAAGAAAGAATCAGATATCCAAGTACAGGAAATTCAGAGGGTCCCAAACAGGAAGAACCTAAAAAGACCCACACCAAGACATCATAATCAAGATGGCCAGGGTCAAAAATAAAGAAATGATCCTAAAGGCAACAAGAGAAAAAGAAACAGAGAGTTAAAAGGGAACCCACATAAGGCTCTCAGCTGATTTCTCTACACAAACACTACAGGCCAGAAGGGAGTGGCAAGATATATTCAAAGTCCTGAATGAAAAAAAAAGATGCAGCCTAGGATACTTTATCCAGCAAGGCTATCCTTTAGCATAGAAGGAGAGAAAAAGAATTTCACAGACAATCAAAAACTAAAAGGGTTTAGCAACACTAAACCCATGCTAAAAGAAATATTGAAAGATCTACTCTAAATAAAAAGAAACAGGATGCTACAGAAATGAGAAACTCATAACTGGAAAGGTGATAACTACAATGAATTAAAAATAGAATAAAAACAAAATTATAAAAGAAGACATGTAAATCATAAGCATGGGAGAGGGAGGCAAGAAAATCTGGAGTATTTTTTTTCACTTTTTTGTTCTCAATAGGATGGGTTTGAGCTTATATTAGTAGCTGTTTAATGTAAAAAGTTACAGTAATGGGCTAATTGACTTACAAAAAAGGGTAACCACAAGCCAAAAACTTACAAGTGAGTCATAAAAACTAAATAAAATCCAAGATAATACAAAGGAAAATTACCAAACCACAAAAGGAAGAAAGGAACAAAGAGGAAATACCAAATCAAATGCAAAAACAAATTCAAAATGGCAAAAAAACCCCACATCTATAATTAATGACTGTAAATGTTAATGGACTCTATGCTACAATCAAAAGGCAGAGAGTGGCAGACTGGATAATAAAGCAAGAACCTTCAATATGCTGCATACAAAGACCCACTTGGGGAGAAGGACACATATAGATTGAGAGTGAAAGGATGGAAAAGGATATTCCATGCAAGTGGAAATGCCAAAAAAGCAGGTGTTCCAGTACTGATTTCAGACAAAATAGACTTTAAAACAAAGGCCATAAAGAAAGATAAAGAAGGACATTTTATAATGATTAAAGGAGTGATACAAGATGAGGATATTACACTTGTTAATATCTATGCACTCAATATAGGAACATCTAAGTACATTAAACATTTACTAACAGAGATAAATGGGGAAATTGGTGGGAATACAATCATTGCCAGAGATTTTAACACCACGTTTACATCACTAGACAGACCTTCCAGACAGAATATAAATAAGGCAACAGAGAAATTAAATGATACAATAGAAAAATTAGATTTGGTGGATATTTTCAGAGCATTACACCCCCTCAAAAATAGGATATATATTCTTTCCAAATGCACATGGAACATTTTCTAGGACTGATCATGTACTTGGTCACAAAAGAAGCCTCAAGAATTTTAAGAAGATAGAAATTATCTCAAGCATCTTTACTGACCACAATGCCATGAAACTAGAAATCAACTACAGAGAAACAAAGGAGAGAAAAAGGAAAGCATGGAGATTAAACAACATGCTATTAAAAAACCAATGGGTCAATGATGAAATCAAAGTTGAAATTAAAAAATACCCTGACACAAATGAAAATAAAAACACAACCACACAAAATTTATGGGATGCAGCAAAGGCAGTCCTCAGAGGGAAGTTTAAAGCGATACAGGCCGGCCTCAAAAAAGAACAATATTAAATAAACAATCTAACCCACCAACTAACAGAATTAGAAAAATTAGAAAAAGAAGAACAGAAACACCCAAAAGGCAGCAGAAGGAAGGAAATACTAAAATAATAAATAAATGAATAAATAAATGAATAAATAAATAAGTAAATAAAATAATAAATAATAATAAAATAAATAAAATAGAGATTGAAAAAAACATAGAAAAAAAATCAATCAAACCAAAAGCTGGGTTTTTGAAAAAGTAAATAAAATCGAGAAACCTCTGGCCAAACTCACAAAGAAGAAATGAGAGAGAGCACAAATAAGCAAAATACAAAAGGAAAATGGAAAAATTACAACAAATAACATAGAAATACAGAATATCATATGTGAATATTATGAAAAACTATATGGAACCAAATGGATAACGTAGAGGAGATGGACAAGTTCCTGGAAATGTACAGTCCACCAAGACTGAATCAAGAAGAAACTGACCACTTGAACAAACCGATCACCAGAAATGAAATCGAATTAGCAATAAAAAAACCTCCCTACAAATAAAAGTCCAGGACCGGTCAGCTTCACTGGGGAATTCTACCAAACATACAAAGAAGAACTCATACCAGTCCTTCTCAAACTCTCCCAGAAGATTGAAAAGGAGGGAATACTCCCAAACTCATTCTATGAAGCCGCCATCACCCTGATACCAAAACCAGGCAAAGACACTACCAAAACAGAAATTACAAACCAATATCACTGATGAACATAGATGCAAAAATCCTTACCAAAATATTAGTAAATAGACTCCAACAACACATAAAAAAGATTATATATCATGATCAAGTGGGGTTCATCCCAGGGACACAAGGGTGGTTCAACATATGCAAATTAATCAATGTAATACATCACACCAACAAGAGAAAGGACAAAAACCACATAATCATCTCAATAGATGCAGAAAAAGCATTTGATAAAAATCAACACCCATTTATGATAAAAACTCTCGCCAAAGTGGGTATAGAGGGAACATATCTCAACATAATAAAAGCTATATATGACAAACCTACAGCCAAGCTAGTACTCAACGGTGAAAAACTCAAAAGCTTCCCACTAAAATCTGGGACAAGACAAGGCTGCTCACTATCACCACTCCTATTCAACATAGTTTTGGAAGTCCTAGCCATAGCAATCAGGCAAGAGAAATAGAAGGGACCCAAATTGGAAAAGAAGAGGTAGAAGTGTCACTATATGCAGATGACATGATTCTATATATAGAAAACCCTAAAAGGTCCACACAAAAACTAATAGAAATAATTGAAAAATTCAGCAAGTTAGCAGGTTATAAGATTAACGTACAACAATCAGTTGCATTTCTTTACAATAATGATGAATCAACAGGAAAGAAAGTGAAGAAACAATCCCCTTTATAATAGCACCCAAAGTAATAAAATACCTAGGACTAAATCTAAACAAGGAGGTAAAAGACTTATACATGGAGAACTACAAAACACTGATTAAGGAAATTAAAGAAGATTTTAAAAAAATGGAAAGATATCCCATGCACCTGGATTGGAAGAATCAATATTGTTAAAATGGTCATATTGCCCAAGGCAATCTACAGATTTAATGCAATCCCTATCAAATTACCAAGGACATATATCACAGAACTAGAACAAATCATAATAAAATTTATATGGAACCACAAATGAACTAAAATTGCCAAAACATTACTGATGAAAAAGTAAGGCAGGAGGAATAACTCTCCCAGACTTCAGACAATACTATAGAGCTACAGTCATCAAAACAGCATGGTATTGGTACAGAAACTTTCATATGGACGAATGGATCAGAATAGAGAGCCCAGAAATGAACCCACAAATTTTAGTCAACTAATCTTCAACAAAGGAGGCAAGAATATACAATGGAATAAAACAGTCTCTTCAGCAAATGTTATTGGGAAAACTGGACAGCAGCATGTAAATCAATGAAGCTAGAACACTCCCTTACACCATACACAAAAATAACCTCAAAATGGATCAAAGACTTCAACATAAGACAAGATGCAACAAATCTCCTAGAAAAAAATATAGGCAAAACATTATCTCACATACATCTCAGAAATGTTCTCCTAGGGCAGTCTATCCAAGCAATAGAAATAAAAGCAAGAATAAACAAATGGGACCTAATGAAACTTACAAGCTTCTGCACAGCAAAGGAAACCAGAAGTAAAACAAAATGACAACCTACGGAATGGGAGAAAATTTTTACAAATAACGGTACTGACAAAGGCTTGATCTCCAGAATATATAAGCAGCTCATATGACTTAATAAGAAAAAACAAACAACCCAATCCAAGAATGGACAGAAGACCTAAACAAGCAATTCTCCAAGGAAGAAATACAAATGATCAATAGTCACAAGAAAAGTGCTCAATATCACTAATTTTCAAAACTACAATGAGGTATCACCTCACACCAGTCAGAATGCCATCATTCAAAAGTCCAATAATGACAAATGCTGGAGATGTTGTGGAGAAAAGGGAACCCTCCTACACTGCTGGTGGGAATGCAGTTTGGTGCAGCCACTGTGGAAAACAGTATGGAGATTCCTCAAAAGACTAGGAATAGACTTACCATATGACCCAGGAATCCCTCTCCTGGGCATATACCCAGAGGGAACCCTACTTCAAAAAGACACCTGCACCCCAATGTTCATAGCAGCACTATTTACAATAGCCAAGACATGGAAACAGCCTAAATGTCCATCAACAGATGACTGGATAAAGAAGAGGTGGTATATTTATACAATGGAATACTATTCATCCATAAAAATTGACAACATAGCACCATTTGCAGCAACATGGATGTCCTTGGAGAATGTCATTCTAAGTGAAGTAAGCCAGAAAGAGAAAGAAAAATACCATATGAGATCGCTCATATGTAGAATCTAAAAAAAAAAAAAAAAAGAACATAAATACAAAACAGAAACAGACTCATAGATATAGAATAAAACTTGTGATTGCCAAGGGGGAGGCAGGTGGGAAGAGCTAGACTGGGATTTCAGAATTTGTAGATACTGACAGGCATATGTAGAATAGATAAACAAGATTATACTGTATAGTGCAGGGAACTATATACAATATCTTGTGGTAGCTCACAGCAAAAAAGAAAAAGTGACAGTGACTATATGTATGCTCATGTATAACTGAGAAATTTTGCTCTACACTGGAATTTGGCACAACACTGTAAAATGACTATAACTCAATAAGAAATGTTAACAAAAGAAAATTGCAAATTAAACTACAATGACATTTAAATATGCACCTGTAAGAGAAACTAAGATAAAAAATAGTGACATCAGCAAATTTTGCTGAGAATGTGGAGAAACTGAATTGCTTATACATTGCTGGTGGAAATGTAAAGTGATACAGATGCCGGACAACAGCTTGGCTGTTTCTTATAAAAGTAAGTATGCAATTAACCCACAAATCAGCAAATGCTCTCCAGGGCATTTTCCCCTGAAAAATTAAAACTTAAGTTACCACATAAGTTTATACAGGAATGTTCATAGTAGTTTTATTCATAGTAGACAAAACCAATAAAAAGCTAGATGTCCTTTAACATGTGAATGTTTAAACAAACTGTGGAATACTATGGAGCAATTTAAAGGAATAAAGTACTTCTACATGCAAGAACCTGAATGAATCTCCAGGGAATTAATATGAGTGAAAAAAAGTCAACCCCCCAAAGTTACATATTTTATGAATCCTTTTATGACAGTCTTGAAATGACAAAATTTTAGAAATAAAGGACTGATTATTGATTGCTAGGGATTAGGGACAAAATAAGGGGTCCGAAGGAGGTGGGGTGTGATTATAAAAAACAGAACACAAGGGATCCTTGTGATGATGGAATTGTTATATAGCTAGACTTGGTCAGAAATACACAAATCTATACATGTGATAAAACTGCATAGAAATTAAGAAACATACAAATATGTACATGTACAAATGAGTGCATGCAAATATGGAGACATGAATAAGATCAGTAGATTGTATCATGTCAATATTTTGGTTGTGCTATTGTAATGTACTTTTAAAAGATGTCATTGACAGAAACTTAGTAAAGTTTATATGAGGCCTCTGTGTATTATTTCTTACAATGCCACAGGAATCTATAATTATCTCAATGAAAATTTCAATTAAAAAAGCAGATATCAGATTTTAATTTGTTGACTCCTCCTCTATAGAGTATCGAATGGCATTTTTCCCAGAAATTAAATGATTATGGTAGTTGTTGAATGGCTGGTATCCTTCTGCAATAAGTTTGTTTCCAATGTAGTATTGGAAACAGATATTTTTACTATGTGAATGTGATCTATATTAGGGTAGTTCAGAGTATGGCCAGAACTAAAGTGGGACTAACATATCTTAGCAACAGCTAGCATCACTCTGATTCACTTGTTATTTAATCACAATGACTAAAGCCTCAGTCCGAAGTTTAAAGCAGAATTAAAATTCCCAGTTCTAGGTTTTTCTGTCTAGAGCTCTTCCTCCCATATAGCCATATAGTTTGCTTATTCAGCTTCTTCCACTATTTGGTTAAATATAACTTTCTCAGGAAGACCTTCTTTGATTATCACATTTAAATTTACCTCCTTATCCCCTTTCTTTGCTTTATTTATCTCCATAGAACTTACTACTTTCTAATATTTTATTACTTTACTTATTTTGTTTATACTTTGTCTTCCACTCTAAAATGTAAGCATCAGAGGGCAAAGATATTTTTCTGTTTTGTTCACCACTGTATACCAAGTGCCTATCTCATAGTAAGTCTTTAATAATTACTTATCAAATAGGTGAATAACTAGGGTATCTCCCCTGCATTTTGTTCAGAAAAGACTTCTTAGTAAATTGATTTATAGTTGAGCATTCTGGGTGTCAGTGTGAGTGTTAAACTAAGCACACCTGAAAAACCTGTGATCATTGATATTCAGTAGGCAAAGATAAAGCTTATAGTTCAGGATGCTACAGATGATAATTAGACCAATTGAGCTCAAGTACCAACATTAGTACAAGTAGCCCCATGTAATTCCATACCCTAAAAAGTTCTAACGGGCGAATGGTTTCTCCTAGCAGCAGATGTCCATTACATTTGTCCACTATCTGGTGGAGGGATGTCCATTACATTTGTCCACTATCTGGTGGAGGCTTGGAGTGAGTCTGGGCCTACTGGACCACGGTTAAATGAAATCTGTCCTCATGTGGGTTTACAGGTGGGTTATATAGGCAGCTAAGTTTCCCCCAACTTAAGATAAAGCTAGAGAGAGAGAGAACCTGGATGACTTTTATTATTATTGGATAACTGAAGCATTTCTTGCTGGTGGGCTAAGCACACACATATAAAGTGGCTGATTTTTCTGAATAAAATATCTCATGCTGGTGCATTTACTCAGTCATGGCTGGTGTTAGATGACTGAACCAAGATGGCTAGGAGATACGTCCAAATGTCCAGGTATAATTTCATCTATACACACAAGCCCAAGTTACAAGCCCTTATCTAAATCAGTTGTTCACATAAAAGTGTGGAAAGCCTTTCCTGGAATGTCTTGTTTAGGGCAGCATCATTCCATAGCACATACTTTTCCAGCAACTGGAACTCTTACACAGTGTCTGTCTCATGCTTTGGAAGTATTGGCATCTCCTCATGAGCAAGAAGTCAGATACCATCCAGAGTTCCAACACTAATCCAACATAGGTCTGGCATAAGGAGTGACTTTTTTGAAGTTTCAGAATGACCCATTTTTATCTTTGCCATCAGCAGTATATCTAAAATGTTCTGCCTTGCTCATAAGTATGAAGGCTGAGTGTCCATGGAGTTATGTAAAGAATTTCATCAACTGACCCAGATAAAGAAAATTGTTCTTTAAAGATATTAAATGCCTGGATAATTATGTAGATATGGTTGCCTTATATGTAAGATTAAGGCCTTGATAACAGTGCCAATTGTTCTGTAATTGTTTTCTTCCAAAAGATTAATGAAAGAACTGCAGGATTGCTGCCAGCTTATCTATGTCTGCATGTGTAGTGCTTCTGGAGCTATGGGTTTCATAATACGATGGTCATGTCCTACACTTTAGGCTGTGGAGAGTTCAGTGGGAATGCCACTCAAAGGATCTTGGTGATAGGGTAAACCGAAGGTGACCTTAGCCAAAGGAACAATTCAAATAGCAGTCAAGGTGGTAAGCGAAGATTCTAGGATAATTTCGCCCTCTTGGTTACTACTTAACTCACCTTGAAATTCTATTGTTTTAAAATAGTTTAAAAAGTGTATTTATGATAAAAGTACTACTTTTAATACATGAATTAAAAAGTGATATTTTCCTTTGCTTTAAAACATATTCCTACACAATATTCATTTCTGAAAATTAAAATGCAAATAAAATTTATTGGTGAATTTTAGTGTTGCTGTTTGTTATTCAAATGTGTTTTATGAAAATAAACCTTGAGAGAATGTATGGGAACCACTGAAATTAATATTTCCAGTTATAACAGATAGAGAAAGAAAAATATCATATGGTATCACTCATATGTGGAATCTAAAAAAAAATTTAAAAAGGACACTATGAACCTATCTATAAAACAGAAACAGACTCTCAAACATAGTAAACAATCTTTTGGTTACCAGGGAAAGGAGGTGGGAAGGGATAAATATGGGAGTTTGAGATTTGCAAATGTTAGCCACTATATATAAAAATAGATTAGAAAAAAAGTTTCTGCCGTATAGCACAGGGAACTATGTTCAATATCTTGTAATAACCTCTAATGAAAAAGAATATGAAAATGAATATATGTATGTATATGCATGACTGGGATGTGCTGTATAACAGAAATTGGCACGTCATAACTGACTGTACTTCAATAAAAAATATTTCCAATTACGAAAATAAAGCAATTACCAGAAAAAATGTTTCTGATATAATATTAGATGAAGAGGGCCAATTCAAAATTGTATTTACAATGTGATCTCAACTCTCAATCTTAAACCAAACTTGATAAAGATTCCATAGCAATTTTAGGACTTGATGGGTGTTCCTAGATTCAGGAACATTGTGCTTTATAGATACAAGATCAATAGAAATCCCATAAAGTTCACTATCAGTGTCCAATGTGGTAATTCCCAGAAGCATATAATTTGTGTGCAAAGTTTTTGAGCTGACATCTTCAATAAATCATTCTGTACAATGGGCTCCCAGTTTAGTCTACCACTTTGATGTCCTTCACACAGTGTCCCACACAAGGTTATATGTAACCTTCTGTCTTTCATTCATATCTGATTAATTATTTCCGACTACTAACGGATGGCTATAAGGTTTCCATGATGGAGGATCTCTTGGCATTAAGTGGCCTCTTCTACCCCATGTCATCCAGGCTTGCATGGCGATGTGTCCATCCAGAAGCTCTGGTTACCTATTACATGGATGTTTTCTACTTGGATTGCCATCATAATAGTGCCTAATGCATCAGAGATGAGCTGTACTTTCTGCTTTCAAATGATCTAACCCCCAAGTCTTTGAGTATTCTAAAGCTGTAAACATTGTTTAACAAAAATGAGGAAACAAATGCTATTTTAAAGAGAAGCAGAAAATCTGTCATTAAGTGTTACTGGGCTTTATCTGTCAGTGATTCCCCTCCCCTACAGTAAGAGAGTTATTTCAAAAGTGCTGAGAAAGTCTAAAGTTTTATCATCAAATTTTAGTTAAATACATTTATTATGTGGTCTGACACATCAATTTGTTGCCTGATGGGAGTGAAACTCAGTCCAAGGTAAAAAGAGCAGAGATACAGAGTCAGAAAGATGATTAAGTTTCTCCCTCTTTCCTAGCATTTTCAAACCAGGCCAACCCCTTTACCCTTACTCCCTCCAATACTGTGTAACTATGTTGTCCCATCTTTGTTATATTTTGTCAATCTAGGAACTGAGATTTCTTTGTTCACTTATCTTAACTTGGGTCTATAATGTTATTTATTTCATTATGAATGCCTCTCATTCTTTTTGATGTGACATTCATTCTCCTTCCTTTTGCCCAAGTTCAACGTCTCTCTAACTTCTGAATTGCTCTAATATCTATTTCACTTGTTCAAAGCAGCCAGCAAATTTGTAGGAAAACTAAAGTTACGTGCAACACTGAACAAAGATGCTGGAATGGTAGAACAGAGTGGCACCTAAGATTTCCTTCTAACATTGAAGGTGGGGGATTGAAGTTCTCAGAGAACCAGAGACTTCTTAAAGGGAGAACATCTGGAACTCCTGTTTCATTATAAAGAAACTTATTACACATTAAACTCCCCTAAGGTCTGGGTTTTTGTCAGTTTTGTTTACTGATGTTTACTGATCCAAGTTCCTACAATAGTTCCTGACATATAATAAGTTCTTAATATAAAGATTTAGTGAATGATTAAATGTAATTCTCCTTCTATCTGGGAGATGGCCTGATATAGTGGAAAGACCTTTGGCTCTGAATTGATCTTGTATCTGACATCAAATGTTGGATTTACCTAAGAGTTCAGTTATGGACTGCTTTCTCTTCTAAAGTTATATTCTTTCCTTAGCTGTTATTCTCTACTCCAGTGGCTTAAATTACCATCTATAAGCTAATGATGCCAACATTTCTATTTCTACCTCCAATGCCATATATACAACTACTTACTAGACATCTCTGCTTGAATGACCCACAGACACCTCAAACTCATCATATTCAAAATTGAACTCATTATCTTACCCCATATCAGCCATTGAGATGAGTTGACTTAAACCTCCTGTGGTGATTGAGCCTAATTTAAGCCTTTTTAAAATACCAGAACATTATTTCCAGCAGTAGACTGATGATATAGCCTTAAAAAAACTTATACACACCAGCTCACCAGACTTGGAAATAGAAACAAAACAACTCTCAATCTCTCTTTCTTCCTTCTGGCTATCATCCTAGAAAATTTCAAGTTTAAGATCTGAGTTAGTTTAATTTTGAGTTTGAGATCTATTCAAGTTCTGAGACATAGAATAAGAGGTTGAGAAGGAAGATCAGGATTAGGGCCATGATATAGTCTCTATGTTAACGAAGCAGTATATAAAGGGAATAGCTCACTATAACTTTGAATGACTTAAGGAAATGTTAGGATCAAATGTCAGGGTCAGGACAGAATTTCTCAACATTAATGTCATCACTACTGACATTTTGGACCAAATAATTCTGTGTTGAGGGGTAGGTGACAAGGGCTGCCCTGTGCGTTGTATAATGTTTAGCAGCATCAATGGCATCTACTCGTTAGACACCAGTAATACCACCCCCACAGTTTTGACAACAAAAAACCTCTTCAGACACTGCTAAAGGTTCGTGAGTGGCAAAATTTACTCCAATTGATAGCCATTAATCTAGGAGAATTACTTTATCAGATATTAATGACCTGAGAAATCACATTAAAGAACTATAAACTACTGGTATTATTACCAGATCCTTCTGTCTGTGTACCTTACCTATTGTGATAATGAAAAAAAGTCTGAAAATTTTTGAATGGGCATGGATTTTCACACTCACAGTTACTATATCTAGATATAAAATTACAGTATGTTTTATTAGGAAGGCAGTAAATTTCTCTATTATATTTGTGAAACATGAATCATAAAATTTCAGTTATTGATGAAGATAAAGGGGAAATATCTTTATCAGTTCAAAAGACTACTTCAAAAAAAGAAAACAGAAGTTTCTGACACTTCTCAACACCTAATGGAAAAGGGGTAGATTGCATGAACTATCAAGAAGTATTGCTAGATCTAAATGACAGCATTGCCTTTGTCAGGGCACTGGAAGAACATGGATGGTGGCTATTTTAGTATCAAGCCACCTGAGTTTAGCCAATTGCAAAGATCTTCAGAAAAGTACTAGTTCTATGGCAATGCTATTAAAGAGGGACTCATGCAAAGAAGAACCTCAGAGAAGTCCAGGCAAAGGCTCATACATTCTTGTCCTCAACCAACCCAGCTGCATGAGGAACAAGATTCTAAATAGTCATTCCTGTATCACTGCTGACACTAACTTCTAGGATACCATATCCTTCCTTGGTCTTCACTGTCTCCAACCTCTTGCTTGTTGGAGAAGAGATTTAATAACACTTTCAGATTAGATATTACTGAACATAATTGGGTAGTGGCTTTTCTAGATTATAATTTAAAGGTGTCAATCTATGCTACAGGGCCTAGATTTGTGACAAAGAGATGCCATCTCAGGTACTCAACCTATAGGAAATGGAAACTATTTATCCTTATGTAGGAAATTAGGTCTATTTGGAATTCCCAGATTACCTGGTACCCTGTTTTAATAAGCATGTCTGAAAACTTGTGCCTGCCTCTAGACAGTATCTGTAGTACCTGTCAGCTGTGTTGTCCTATATAAATCTTTGCTGACGCAATTTATGGGGTAGAGGATAGATACAGAGCATAGTGAGCTAAGAGAAAAGGCCTTCCAGCCGAGAGGACTGGTAACTCTTCTGTGATAACAGGTTTCAAAATTTTTTGACTACTATCCAGTTTGAAGTAGATTTTATGGCTCTATCCAGAAACACATATGCATACATATATATACATGAATATATAACTGAAACAAAAATATCACACAATAATTATTTTTCTAAGTTCCATGTAGTCTTATATTTCTTGCTCCATCCTATTCTACTGCATTTTATAAAAATGCTTTTTTTGTGACCCATTGACTTTATTTCACTACTTAATGGGCTATGATCTGCAGTTTGAAAAATGTTCTTCTAGGATTGCTAAGATTTACTTTAAGAATGGCATAATTTGGAAGTAGTCAGTCAGGTATTATGCAAAGTTTTGCACTGGTCTGTACAAGGGAAATAGAAACATGTGGATTTATTTTAACCCATTTGATTTTTTCTCAGAGGATATCACAAATATTTATGAGGGCATTAGCAATGACTGTGATTATTAAAAGAGAAAAGACCTTAGAACTAATTTGGACCTGGATTTTCTTTTGTTTTGTTTGCCAAGGATGACCGAAGGCATTAAATCCACTGAGAAACTTCTGTATACTGCAAAAGATATCCAAACTTGTCAACCATAAATAATTCACAATGGCAAGCCATAGTGTTAATGAACAAAGATTTCTTGTTTTTAAAACCAGATAAAAGAGCTTATAGGAGCAGACTCCTGGAAACCAATTCTTTCACCCATGACACATAAAATTAAAGGGCTCTAATCACAGTTGCTTAGATTTTATGGAAGACATACTACTCTCTATATAGGCTATTATGCAAAGTATGCAATTGATGGACACGCAAAAATCCAGAATTACCCCATCATGACTCTCAGGAGATCCACAAATATTTGATTACTTTGCTGAGAATGCCAGGAAATGGGGAGTGGGGGGCATATAAAAAAGAGTTCAGAGCCAGACATGACATTCCTAGCACTTGGCTATAAAGACTAAGAAAAACACCACTTTCTTTACCCTTTATTTTTGCATATTTAGCAGGTATCCTGACTGTCCACAGACCGCTAACTTAGAATGGGTGTTGAGACTGGAACTTCAGTAAGCCCAACCTATCGAGTAACTAAATAAGTGAGAAACAACATATTCCCAGATAAAACATTACTGTGGCTAATGGCAGTGGTGTTAATGCTGAAGTGTAGTGCCAGGGACTCCAAGATGGGTGATGAGTACTGTTATAGACTTTGGGTCTCCTTGTCCAGTATAAAATGAATGACATGTGAATACTTATACCCTATCTAATGGGACTAAAGGTTAAGGCCATTACCTGTGTAAAAAGAGCTGGCAGAAAATGGGGTCCATCTGACATAGGGGGTCTACAAATATGATCTATTGCCTACAGATGAATTGGGGAAAGATAGTTTTCCTACATCTGTTAGCCCAGTGCTTGGGAACTAAGGCAGCAAGATGAAGCATCTATCCTTTGCCTAGGAAAAGTTTACAGTTAACTATGTCTGATTTCCATAGAAAACAAGAGAAGCTAGGGTAGAGGGTGAGTCAGAAGATGACACTAGAGTTGTTGCCATCATAAACTACAGAATCTGCCTACCCATAACCATAGGTTTTCTCATGGGCAGTGTTTTTTGAACATGTGGCTCCTCCAGAGAGGTCTTGGGAAGTTCCAGAAGACACAAAGAACTTGGGGACCTACTTCTCTAAGGTAGAAGGGATCAAAGACAGAAAGGAAAATGCTCATTTTGAAAAAAAGAGCATTCACAGCATAGGTAATTTGGAAACTGCATTGTAGCCCAGCCTTATTCAATCACATTTGATGTGTCAGGAGAGGATGTCACAGAATCTAGGGTTGTTTGGTATGTGAGAATCTGGGCCTGTGAGCCAAGCTTAGAGTATCTAAGTAAATAATTGATTATTTCCCCATTGTTGCATGAATTGATTCCTGAATGAAGATACAGACTGCAGCATGTACTACAAAGTTTTTACCAGAAAGAGAAACTTGTAGGGGCTCTTAGAATATACCCAAGTTTTGTACCATTTAGATTTTTGACATGTCTTGGAAAACTGGTGGAAAAGCAGTTCCTAGTTACTTAGCTGCCTGAAGGGCTAAAGAACCTCTTGGAAAATAACTCATCCACAGGGGAAAAAAAGGTCACAAAACCCAAGATGAGTTCAAAGACAATGGGTCAACGCCATTAGAAAGATTGATTACGGTTATAGCACAGGTATATATCACTTAGTTGGATTAGTCACTGACCCAGCTCACTCACAGGGACTCACATTTCAGTCCTAGAGGAATACCAAACAAGAAAAAGAATAAAAAATGTAATGAGCTGTTTTACCTCATTACACAGCACTACACAGTTGTTTCATCTTCTTTTCATGACACATTAAGTGTTTAATCCTTACATTAAAGTATTAGTAACATTAGTGTCAGCAACCTGAGATGGGAGGTAGCATCCTCAAGTTTATATAGGCCTCCCAGACAAGAGCAGTAGATATCAGTAAACTTACTGTAAAAATGTGCAAGAGTAGCAGCAGCAACAAGAACCTCAGTAGTTATTAGTAATGACTGGTGCCTTCAAAGGCAATGAATTCCATAGATTTTGGGGGCATAGTCAAGGACAAGAGGCGTTACTACGGCAAGGAGAGGAAGAAAACAAGGCACCAAGTAGCAGCCAGGAGGACTGGTTCACATGGCATCTGAGAGATGCCCTAAGGAATCTCAAACCTATTTATGGTGCACTGGGACCATGAGTAGTGTGTAGTAGAGCAGGCACTAGAGTTTTTAAAGTAACTGAGTCCAGAGTTATAGAAATACTATTTGATGATTGTTAGAATAACTCTATTTTACATCAATGATGATGTGGCCCTGGAAATGACAGTTACCTATGGTTATATTACTTTTCTAGTAATAAAATAAATGTATAACAGAAAAATAACTGACTATATTAAGAAAATGAAGCAAAATCAGGCAAAACCATTTTGTCCAGTAATGCTAATGGCCTAATTTATAAAACAAGTGGATGCACTAGGGGCATAAAGAGTAAAATCAACATTCCCTCAAACACTGTCAATGAGTGATTATCAATGAGATTTATCACTGATGAAATGCATCAGTTATCAATGAGAGATTATCAGCTAACTGGTAACATATATAGTGAGAAATGCTAATATGTCTCAAATTCTCCAAATCTAACATTAGGGGTGTATTAAACATAACAATATGACATCAAAATCATATTGAGCATCTACTATGTGCCAGATGCTTTATGTAAACTATCTCATTCAATCCTCATAGCAACTCTGCATGTTAGATATTATTATTCCCATTATGTAGATGAAAACACTGAGATTCAGAAAGCCTATGACTTGGCCAAGATAAACTACAAATATGTGGTGGAATTGGGATTGCAATCCTGTTTTGATTGATTTCAAGCCTTATGTTTCCTCTGGTACAATATGTTGCCTTCCAAGACAGTTGATTTTAAAGATTGAAATGAGGATGGAAAAACGTATAACACTGTCACAAGAATAGTGCATTATTATTGTGACTCAGGGGACCTCGCTTTCATTTTAACACGTAACTTGTGTATTACAAGTAACTTAAGTCCCATTTGGTGAATATTAAGTGATTGACAAAGTGCATTTTGGAGCTCTGTTTATGAGAAAATGGGATTTTATAAGTGGACCAACCAATGGTGATGAAACTGTAGCTTTTATTGCAGAAAAAACATGCATCTTAGGTAAACGCGAACAAAAATAAATGGCACTGAAGTAACATTGACTGTACAACTTTTCTTTTTCCCATAAATATAACTTATTTTCTCTTCAAAAACAAACTTTTGAACCCTGAATTCTTTTATGTCAGGTAGCAGGTCAGTTCTAGTTCTGCATAACTTTAGGAGTTGATGGAAATATGAACAGAAATGTAATGGCATGTTTCCAGGCTTGACAACATAATTTACTCATTTTTAACTCACATGTTGATGGATGAGAGCCAAAAATTTACATTTCCTTGTATATTTTTTATGTGAGCTAGTTAATCAACATGGAACTATTCAGAGTTTTCCTGAGTTGAAGGTGTGCAACTGAAAAATTAAAACTTTTCAATGACTTCCCATTGTTCTTATGATAAAAACTAAAATCATTAATGGCCCTAGAAAACCCTGCACAGTTTGGCATCTGCCTCTCTCTTTGTACCTCATCTCAAGTCACTCAAACCCTTGCTCACTACACTCTGGCCACACTGCTTCAGGGTCATTGCACATACTGTACCTAAATTATGATACATTACTAAAATTATTTTGTCCTCCCATTAGAAAATATTTGAAATATAACAATAAGTATATAAAATGAGAACTGATAAATATGCTCACAAGGGAACTATTTGAAGAATTCTAGATTAATACAATAAAGTTTACATTTATCAAAAACAAGTTACTTTTTATGAATCATGTGTCTTGATAAAATTAAATATGCTGGGCAAAGCTAAATGTTATTTGTGTGTTTAAATCTTATTTATTTCTCCAAAGAATTGAGGAGGCTCTAAAGCCAGTTTTAAAGATTGACACTATCTGCTCCTTAAATGTATGTACATATCAGGGGAAAGACCAGGGGGATGTAAAATAAAGCAAACTTAACAGACATACCAACCAAACGTGATGTGTGGACCTTATTTGGATGCTGATGAGAGAAAAAATAAATGGTTGAAAAAAGTCATCTTTGAGATAATCAGTAAAAATTTAATGTAGCCTGGTTACCAGATGGTATTAAGGAGTTACTGTTAATTTTGTTAGGTATGATAACGGCATGGTAGTTATATAGAAAAATAAGTCCCATCAGTTAGACACACATACTGAAGTATTTAGGAGTGAACAAATATGATGTCTGGATTTGCTTTAAAATATTCCAATAAAAAGTGAAAGAATAATTAGATGCAAAGAGATACAGTAACATACACTGAACACCCAGAATAAACTCCAAATGTTTTTACAAAAAGCTACAAAAAGGACAAGAAGAAAACACAGATGAATGTTTTTTATAATCAAGGGATAGGAAAGACCTTTTTAACTGTGGTTCAAAATCCAGAAGCCAGAAAGAAAAGATTGAAAATGTCAACTACTTAAAAAACAAAACAAAATTTCTGCATAACAAGAAAAAAACCCATGCTAAAAATTTTCTCAAATGAGTAATTAAAACCTAGAAAAATACTTGCAATTGATATCACAGGTGAGAGCTAATTTTCCCAGTTTATTAAGGGAACCTAGAAATTAATACAAAAAAGACAAGTAACCCATTAGAAAAATGAGAAAAATACACATTTCAGAGGAAAAGGAGTACAAATTCCCCATACATGTGAAAAAATGCTCAATCTCAATTGTGATAAGACAAATATACATCAAGCTACAATGACAATTTTCACCAATCAGCTTTAGGAAACAAGCATTCTCATATATTTTGATAGGACAATTCCTATGGATAATTTGGTTATATTTATCAAAAATACAAATGGATTTATTCTTTGACTCAGTAATCCTAATGAGAATTTATAGCTAAAGATATACTTGCATATGTATATAAGGCTATTTATTGGTATACTATTTATAATAATAAAAGATTAGAAATAACCCAAATGTCCACTCATTAAAAAAACTGGCTTAGTAAATTATGGTACACTTATGCAATGGAACACTGTGCATCTCTTTACAAAACAGAGGAACCTCTCTCTATACATTGATATGGGAAAACCTCCAGGATATATAATTAAGTTAAGAAAAAAATAAGAAAAGGAAGAGTATCTATAGTATAATACCTTTTGAATAAATAAAGGATGGGAGTGATAATGACATATATCTTCATTTTCTTGTATTTACATAGAGAAACACTGCAAGTAGCCACAAGAACTAATAAAGTAGTTACTTGTGCGGGGTAAGAATGGTGCAGTTGGGGAGGGGATAGGAATGGGACTTCTCAACAGAAATCTCGATTTATTACTTTCTTTTTGAACCATTTGAGTATATTACATATTCAAAACAATATAAATAAACATTTAAAAAAAAAAGATTAACTCCTCAGCAAGCCTTCCCCATTTTATCCAAGATTTGCTCTAAACACTGTTTTATATGTAGCTTTTTTATAACACTCCACAGTTAGTATCATAGTTTTTGTTTCTTGTTAGTTAATTCTACAAAGGTATGAACTTCTTAAGTGTAGGATTCTCATGTTAATGCATCTCTGTCTCTTTCATAATGTGCACAGTGCCTGGCATGTGATGGTTGCCCAATAAATTGTCTTTTGAATGAATATAACCTTTTCAGGTACACCTTGTCTTAATGAATCTCTTCCTATAATATCCTGCTTTCGTCTCTTTTATTGCACTTGTCACTCTCTTGTATTAGAATTATTTACTTAGATTTGTTTGTCTTTATACTATTGTGAACCCCTGGAGATACAGCAGGTATTCAATTAAGATGGTGAACAGAGAAAACCTGAAAAATTGGAAATAATTTTTCTATAATTCTTAAGTTAAAAATGATGCCAATACTATCACAATACTTGGTGATATCTAAGATGACCACCCTCTAGTAAAATAATAGAGTCTCATTAGTGGAAAATAAGAATCAAAGCTTAAAAAAAAAACTTTGTTCATTACACTGGTGCTTTTCTATATGGAAATCTCACACATCTTACAGCCCTTTATTCAAGGGTATACAGTAATCTATTAAACTGTTTTTAAAATCTTCTTTTGGTTTAGTTTCCAGAATTCCAAGGATTAATTTTGAAATGTATTAATGGCATTTAGTTAGAATTTATAGAAGACTAGTGGGTAATATTAATAAATAGGAATCGAAGTTCCAAGAATGATAGAGGTATTATCCTAGAGCACATAAGTAATTTGAATGCCTGAAAGTCCCCTGATCTAACTGAAATGTATTTATTTATATATTCATCCATTCAGCAATTTTTTTGAGCAACTACTATGTTAAGCATTCTGAAGTATTACAATATAAATATAATATGATCTTTGTCCTCAGGGAGGCAGTACAGCGTAGTGGTTAAGAACACATGAAATCAAATAAATGTATATTTGCAATATTGCTTCCCTATTTAATAGTTACATGACCTTGAGCAAGTTACTTAAGCACTGTGCTTAGTTTTCTGACTAATAGAGACAGTAATAGTTACTTCACAGGATTTTTATGAAGATTTTGTTGTTTTGTTGTTAGTGGAGGTACTTGAGATTGAACCCAAGACGTTGTGCACGTTAAACAGGCATTCTATCACTGAGCTATATCTCACTTAAATTTTTATAAAGATTTAATGAAATAAGGTACATATAGTGCTGTACACAGTGCTTGGCATATAATAACCATGCTAAAAGTGTTTCTTTTCAATCTTATCACCTAAAAATAGAAATGTTCTTTTCTACAGTCTACCGTTTCATAATGTTTGCATTCATCTGCTTTATTGTAGCATATGACCCCATTCTAAATACTTACAGAGAGACTTGATACTCACATATGGTACCTCTTACCCTAACGCTTAGGCTCTATGAGTCATGGGGGAATAAGTTCTCAGAATAGTGAAGATATTAGTGAATGAAACGGATGGATGATTACCTGTACTCTTAAGGGAATAAAAGAAGTTCCACAAGACTAATGATGGGAGAATATCATTTTATTTATTTGAATGAAACAGTGGAATTCTAAGAAAAATTCTAAATGTATTAAAAGGTATTTTTAAAAGGAAGTGATGATCACTAAAGTCAGTATGGGTTCACTAAGAATATATTATGCTAGACCAGTAGACCACCTAAACTGGTATCCTTCATAACACTCATGTTAATGGGATAGTGCTGCCAAAACAAACAAAAATAAAAATACACACACATGCACAAAACAACTTTTCTATAACTAGATAAATTTAGGAAACATTAGATTAAGCAAAGTTAAACTTAAACATGCCTTCACATGTATTTACTGCAGGACTTTTCAGAGTTTTAAAAGTGTGTTACACGTTTCCAATAGCATGACGTTTGCAGTATTTCCCAAATGTGAGCACAGAACTATTTTGTAGTGTGTGTATGTGTGCGCGCGCACACACGTACACACACTTATCAACGTTATCCCAAATTAATGTTTTATAGATATCATTTTGGAAACATGGTTTTAGTATGTTTATTCAGCACATTGGAGATATATTTCCATTGCCTTCTGTCTCCTATTTTTTTTTTTCTTTCTGAAGAGCAACCAGCAATAGATCCTACTGCTGCTCTTTTGATGGTAATGTGTCTTTTTTATTCTTTATTCCGTGGCTGCTTTTATGGTTTTCTCTCTGTCTTTGGCTTTCAGTCACATCTTTTCTCTTTTTAAGTAAGATTGTTTTTGAGTTCTAGACATTGTAGATTTTAAAAAGTGTAGTAATAATAAGAATCTGGATGATGCTATCTTATTCCAAAGAGGAATTACTTCTGCTTCTGGAGAAACCCCAGATTAACTTAAAATAATCAAGGTCCCTTTGGAGTCTGTTTATTTTGTTTCCCTTATTTCTGAGTATAGCTCTTTGGAAAAGTAGTGTTATGTGACTTCTGAGGTAAAATCATGAAAGGTGATAGCTTCTGCTTTATTTGCTGGAGCTCTGAGCTGCATTGTAAAGAAGATTCACTTTCTGGAGTTGTCATGTCATGAGAAAGCATTAAGTCACATGTTGAAATCACACATAAGTACTGTAGTCAAGATTTGCAGCTGAGCTGCATCTGAGAATCATCTCAACATAAGCACCAGATATATGGATAGAGAAATCTCTAGGTGATTTCTGCCTCCAGCCATTAAGTGACTCTCATCCTTCAAGACTTCCTAGCTGAAGCCTCAGATACAATAGAGAAGAGAAAAATACTAGTTGTAATGCCCTGGCTGAATTCCTGACCCATGGAATCTCTGAGCATGATGAAATAACTGTTTCATGCTGTTAAGTTTTGGAGTTGTTTATTACACAGCAATAGTAAGAAGAATGAATGTTTTGGAAATTTCAGTACAAGAAAATGAAAATAAATTTTAAAAGTATAAGATTGAAAAGAAAAGCCAGAGCTGTCACTTTTCTTGGATGATAGAATTGTGTAAACATAAATTCCAAAATATATATGGATATGTTATTAATGTTAACGTTTGTGTTCAGCAAAATTTCTGGATACAAAGTCACTATACAGAAATCAATTGTATTTTTTATATTGCAGTTACAAACATTCTAACTTTGTTGGAAAGAAATATAAAGGACTACAGAGAGGACACTTAATGAAGAAGACCAAAGTAGGAGAACTTGCTGTACCAGTTTTTAAGATATTAAATTTGATAATAATTAAGATAGTGTGCTATTGGTGTAAGGACAGACAAACAAGCAAATGAAGCAGAATAGAGATACAAAAACTGTTTGATCTTTGACAAAAGTGTCATTGCAAAGCAATAGAAAAATATTTTTTCCAGTTACTAGCACTAGAATAATTGGATATCTATTTGGAAAAAAATTAAATTTGATCTATATCTCAAATCTTACATGCATGTCAATTACAGGTGGATTGTAACTCTAAAAGTAAAATACTATAATAAAGCTTTTATAAATGAATATGAGAATATCTTAGTGCCATCAGGATTTGGAAAATATCTTAAAAAACTGACATAAAGCTAATCATAAAGGCAACTAACCATAAAGGAAAATATGCCATATTTAAATTACTTAAAATTAAAGCTGTTGATTATAGAATGACACTGTTAGGTCAGGCTGGAAGATATTATTTACAACACATATAAGGGGCATGAGGCTGCTATTTGGGATAGAGACAAAGAAAGACAAACAAATTTTTTTAACATTTTTTATTGATTTATAATCATTTTACAATGTTGTGTCAAATTCCAGTGTTCAGCACAATTTTTCAGTCATTCATGGACATATACACACTCATTGTCACATTTTTCTCTCTGTGAGTTATCATAACATTTTGTGTATATTTCCCTGTGCTATACAGTGTAATCTTGTTTATCTATTCTACAATTCTGAAATCCCAGTCTATCCCTTCCCACCCTCCACCCCGCTGGCAACCACAAGTCTGTATTCTCTGTCTATGAGTCTATTTCTGTCCTGTATTTATGCTTTGTTTTTGTTTGTTTGTTTGTTTTTTAGATTCCACATATGAGCACTCTCCTACAGTATTTTTCTTTCTCTTTCTGGCTTACTTCACTTAGAATGACATTCTCCAGGGACATCCATGTTGCTGCAAATGGCATTATGTTGTCGGTTTTTATGGCTGAGTAGTATTCCATTGTATAAATATACCACCTCTTCTTTATCCAGTCACCTGTTGATGGACATTTAGGCTGTTTCCATGTTTTGGCTATTGTAAATAGTGCTGCTATGAACATTGGGGTGCAGGTGTCATCCTGAAGTAGGGTTCCTTCTGGATACAAGCCCAGGAGTGGGATTCCTGGGTCATATGGTAAGTCTATTCCTAGTCTTTTGAGGAATCTCCACACTGTTTTCCATAGTGGCTGCACCAAACTGCATCCCCACCAGCAGTGTAGGAGGGTTCCCCTTTCTCCACAGCCTCTCCAGCATTTGTCATTTGTGGACTTTAGAATGATGGCCGTTCTGACTGGTGTGTGGTGATACCTCATGGAAGTTTTGATTTGCATTTCTCTGATAATTAGTGATATTGAGCATTTTTTCATGTGCCTTTTGATCATTTGTATGTCTTCCTTGGAGAATTGCTTGTTTAGGTCTTCTGCCCATTTTTGGATTGGGTTGTTTATTTTTTTCTTATTGAGTCGTATGAGCTGCTTATATATTCTGGAGATTAAGCCTTTGTCGGTTTCATTTGCAAAAATTTTCTCCCATTCCGTAGGTTGTCTTCTTGTTTTACTTCTGGTTTCCTTTGCTGTGCAGAACCTTGAAACAATTTTTTTTAAATGGGAAAAAGTTCTGAACAGATACTCCACAAAATAAAATATCCAAAAGACAATAAATATATGAAAAGGTGCACAACTTCTAAGTAATAAGGAAAATGTAAACTAAAATCACAGTAAGATAACCATTCCCCACTAATAAGAGGGCTAAAAGAGAAACACAGGGTCCAAAATGAGAACCGCATACTATATTCTACACGGTGCTAGTCATACCATACTTGGAGCATGATATTCAGTTCTGGGGACCACATTTTGCAGAAGAGAGAAATTGACAAATTAGAGCATATTTAGAAGAGAGCCCTCTAGATCTCACAGCATATGTAGAATGGTTAGAAAAATTGGAAATATTAACTTGTAGGAGAGAAGTCCTCCTGTTACAAAGACTTTCACAAGAATAGAGATGAGTTTATAAGTGGAAATTATTAGTATCAAAGAAACATGGAAGGAAACAGCTGAACCTCAGAAAAAAATTTACTGAAGTTTTGAACTGACCAAAAAAATGGAATGGGGATACCTCAGGAGTTGTGAGTTCACTGTAACAGCAGGTGTTCACAAGCAGTGCCTGGGCAACCATTTGATGGGGCTATTATTACTAAAGCATGAAGGAAGCTGGGGGTTGAAACTGATTTCTGAGGTCCTTTTCAGATTTATAATTCCATAAATTATGGTGTGTTTGCATGCTTGCGTGCATGAGAGAGACAGAGACAGAGAGAGAGAGATAGAAAGAGAGAGAAAGAGAGAGAGAATGAGATCTCAAAGCAGGCTTCTCTTTGGAAGAAATAATACCTGGGAAATCACCCTCCACCCTAACCCCATTACATTTCTTCTGGTGATCAATGAGTTATCTTCACAGGTTGACTCACTACTTTTCTGGATCAGTGGTAACCAAGTGAAAGAATAATGGGCCAGTAGCCCTTACCACAGGTATCAAAAGCTTTTTAGAAATAGTCGTTTCTCTTTCCTGGAGTCTCATTGTTCCCTGAGACATTTTTTGTTGTTGTTGTTATTGCTTGGGGACAATGGATGAAATGACATTCTACCTGTCTGCCGGAATTCTGTACAGAGCTGATAAAAATCCAAGCACCAGAATATTAATGTTCCATGGGTATATGGTGCCCTCTAGCTGCTACAGCTATGATTATAATGTCTTGGATGAAATTAGAACTCTGGACTCAAAACTACGAAGACAACTTGAAGACAAATTCTGGCATCAAGTCCTAAAGTTGTGTCCTGCTGTTGCACATCACCATGTAGCAGGTGACTGCAACAGGCTTGGAAACCCTTGGAAAAACAACACTAAATCCTCCAAAGTACGGAGTCTTTTTGTTTTTGTTTTTGGGTTTTTTTTTAGGGGGGGATAGATATATTTATGTTAATGTGTTGCCTGTTAATAGAAGAAAAATGTTATATTTCTAGTCTCCCATCTGCAAGAGCAGGCAGAAAGGTGGGGACTAGGGCATCATTGAATAACACTGTTGGTGGTTCCATCCAACAGTCAAGCCTCTTTCAATACCATCAAGAGCCCAGGCACTTTTATTTTGGAAACACCAAAATATAAAAATTCAAATGTACCTCTGACTTAAATATAAATGTTCAATACAAATATTATTAAGATTTTATAATTTTGTTTTTATTTTTTAAACTTTTAAAAATTTATTTACTTTTTCTAGGGGGAGGTCATTAGGTCTATTTATTTATTATTAGTTTTTTTATGGAGGTACTGGGGATTGAACTCAGGACCTCATGCATGCTAAGTATGTGCTCTACCACTTGAGCTATACCTTCCTCCCCTATAATTTTGTTTTTAAATTTAAAATTATTCAGCACCAAGCAATTCATTAAACTATGCTTGATAGTTATTTCTCTTCAAGCATTATATATACTTGGGAATTCTGTTGCTGTAGGAAAAAAATCTAAACTCCAAATTGTTTTCAAATTAAATGAAATTCTTATGAATACCAAATTTACTATTTAAGAAGTTGACATGGTAATTTTTTGTAGATATTTCATCAAATATTTCATAATTGTGATTTTGTAGTTTTCTTTCTGTATTGTGGGGTAAATAATATTTTTACTTTCTCAAAAGTTTAAAAATAGGGAAAATTACTCTTCTGGCAATGGTGGACTAGGTGATCTGGAACAACCCTCTTACTAAAGGCAATTTAAAATGTTAGAAGACACTTAACAAAATCTTAAAAACATCGAAGACCTAGACAAGAAAGTGAGGAATTACCAGGGTAAGAAAAAGGGATGAATTAAAACTTCAAAGAGCTCAGTGATGAGTTAGAGATACTTTTGCCCTAGGAAGGGGTTATTTGCTGAGCAAGAAAATGAAGCTTCTAGGCAGATCCTTCTCTTTTGGCTTTGGGAAGGAAGATGATGCACCTGAAGACTCCTAACCTTGAGGAGGGTGTGAGAACATAAGAAGTCTCCACTTGAGAAAGGAAAGAGCTGTCCTGAAGAAACAGGTATCAGTTAAGGCAAGGAGGTAGAAGGAACATTCAGAGAAAAGGTTGAAGATATGGGAGAGTTTTCTCAGCATAAAGCAGAACCTCCAATGAATAGTGAAAAGATTTGGAAGGAGGGAAGCATAGAGGTTGAAACCTGAGGTAGAATTTCTGAGTGAGAGACATCTTCTAGTTCTTATTCTATACCATATGCATGACCCATATCTACCAGAATTTATTAGACTCCTGTATAGAATCCTTCCATGTGACAGATATCCTCAATTCTGTAGCCTTCTTTATCTATCTGTTCACCTATGCACATGCTATACACCCCAATGCTACCACTCTATGCACAGCTTACTGAAATTTTCACTTAGGTTAATACGACTGCATTTAAAAGAAACTAAATACCAGGAATTGTCTTCTCAAAGTTCCAGATAAGACCCACTGGACATATTGCTAATCTTGCCTGCCACTCAGTTCTCTGGAGATATTTTGTCATATGGGTATGTAGAATAAACAGAAGAGTTCTTTCTTTCTCTTCATTTTGTTTCATAAATTATAAATAAAGGGGTAGGAGGTTAGATTATGTAATTATATGGCAAATTATGCCCGTTTTGCCAAATTAAAACCTGAAGGAAGATTTTCCACTCCTGTGGGCTGGGAAGCACAATAACAGTCACTCTGATGTTGACAATGATGAGGGTGGTTAATCACCCTGACTTTCTTCAGCATGATTATTTGTATAAAGATTTTGATTTGTGTCTACTAAAGGTAAGAGCTGGACAGAAGGAGAAGGCAGAAAAGGGTGTAAGGATGTGGGAGAAAGGTGAAGAAATGGACAGGAAAAGCAAAGGTATGGAAATGGGAATAAGTGTGATGATTGTAGTGGGGAGTCAACAATGATTATTCAAGGAAGTTAGTTTGGGGGAGCAATGGTTAGGACTGTATGGATAGTGTAGGACCAGATTATGGTGGGAGCTCCTTAGCAACATAATTTAGGTTTGGTTTGATTGTCAGTGGATACCTGCCTTAAGTAGTTCAGTCTACATTGTCTTTAGTGATATATAAAAATAATGTTTAGGAAGAAAAATAGCTAACAGTTATTGAATACTTTCCCTGTTCCAGACAGTGTATTACAATGATGTTTAAGAAGGTGGCCTTTGGAGTTGGTTGGATTTGAAGTCTAGTTCTAATTCTGGAATCTACTAGCTATATGACTTTAGGAAGATTACTTACTTTCCTGAGTTTCAGTTTTTTCATCTGAAAACTTGATGTGATAATATCCACCTCTCAAGGTTGTACGGATCACATGGATTGGAGAAGGGAGAATCTGTGAACAGGGAACAATTAGGAAGCTATTGCAACTATTGGACCTAGACAAAGATGATAAACCAGTAGAATGCAGAGGAAGGACAAACTGCAAAGTAAAAGTAAATAAGTAGGACAGGCTACTGACTCCATCTCCACTCTCATTTATCTTGCAATTCCTTATTTCTATTCATTTAACATAATCTGGGAAGTTGAAATTACATTCCATATGGTCTCTCTCTGGACATTACCAATTGTTTTGCTCATTTCCCTAGATCTACAAATAACCATTTGCTCTCTCTGTTTATCATTTAGACATCTCCTGCAATATATGGCCCAAACTCTTTCCTCAGTCAGAAAACAAACAAAATAAAACAGAACAAAACAAAAATCATTCACTTTCTTACACTGTATTTTCAACTTTTTTGGTTTGCAATTTCTTCTTCCATTCTTGAGTTTGCCAGTCAATCAGGTCTCCTGCGAATTCTCACAGAGAAGCAGTATTCCTTAACTTAACAATAAAGCAAAACTCAAAAAGAAAACTAATCCTGCCGTTTCTGGGCTTAGGGAAACCAGAAACTTTTCTTAAACCTTCTAAGGCAGCGCTCAGTCCTTCAGGGCGAATTCCTGCCACCAGCTAACATCAGAACAATCACTTCATAATAGGAGTCTTAAAATGCACGAGGCTTTGAGAACCTGGGCTTTCTTACTAGCGTCTAGATTCAACATATGACTTCCTCTTTCAAGGAAGACGTCTTCTTATTTGCACACATTTCTGAGCAGGAAGTTACACAAAGAACTTTTAGTCTACGTGGGAAAAGGTCCTTCGTTGTAATCTAATTTAATTCGATGCTCCCTCTTTCTTTTTCTTTCTCCTTTCCCTTTCCTCAGGGAAGGAATAGTTCAAAAATAAATGTTTCAACAGATCTCGCGGTGCTATTCGAGATTCCCAATTAAAAAAAAATTAGAAACGATGCAAACGAGCCTGTGCCTTCCGGGGTTTGGGGCTGGGATTACAGCCCTCAGAGTCCAGTGAAAGCAGCGGAGGGAGGAGGCGGGGCTCCGGCGAGTTCCCCTTCCACCTTCCCCCACCCTTCTCTTCCAATCTCTGTATGGCCCCTAGCTTGATTCCAGCCTGTGCTGCAGCTGCTCTCCAGCCTTTTGCAGGACTCAAACAATTACAGCCGCTGTTCCCAGGATGGTGATCCGTGTGTATATTGCATCTTCCTCTGGCTCGACGGCGGTAAGGAGGGTGGGGAGCCCACCTTTATCGTTTTCCTGCATGTCAGTCTCCTGCTGCCCCAGAACCGTTAAATTGCAGAAGTTTGTCTGGCAGCTTCTCCTTCGGTAGACACGCATCTCCCACCCAACCCCCTCTTCCTCCCTTTCTTCCCTTTGTTACATCGATTTCACTTTTCCATGGAGTTTGGCTTTGGTTGACTTATGACGTTAGGGCCACATTTCTTTTTTGACGGAAAAAGAATGCGACCGAGTTCTGGTAAATGGAACATAGTGCTGCTATAGGGTCTTTAGGGGTAGGTGAAGAAGTCAAGTAAAATCACACGTTGCTTTCCATGGGATATTTGCCATGTGTACTCTAGGTACTGAAGCAAGGGGCAGGAGTACACATCTCTTAAAGATGTAAAACATGCTCTTATTGATGATGATTGAGTGGAGGCCTACTGAGGCATTGTGATTATGTATCAGAGAGTGAGATCCCTATTATCAAATAGTTATTTGCCAGTGTGTAGAGGTGGCTGTAAACAGTTGGTTAGAACTAGAAAGAATGGGAGGGTAATTTGGGAACAGTGATGCAAAATTGTGGGGTTTTCTTAAACTTAATGTGAAAAGGGACCTCTTTTTTCTTCCATATGATCCCTGATTTTGACTTTTTATTTTCTTTCAAAAGATTTTACTTCAAACAGTGCCTAACTGCTTTAAGTGTATTGAGAACTGGAAAGGGAACTAACAAGTGGGTGGCTTCTTGTGTAGTGACAAACTCCAGTACTGCTTCTTCAGTGATAGGATGCCCCCCTCATTCGCATGCTCTTAATTTAGAATAACAAGTTTAAACAACTGTGGGGAGCAATAGGCTAAACTGAGATGAAAGCTGAGTGTATATCCATGATAAATGGAAATGTCTCTGTTTTTCACAACCCAAGATAAAAGCCACCAGTGGCAAGATCAGATGTGTGGGCTCAGAATGTACCGTGTAGGAACCCCCCTCCCTCTTCTGAGCTTTAGAGCAGCAGCTATTCCATGTTCTTGTTGCTGTGTGTTTTTGTTTTGTTTATTTATCCCCTAAGAGGGTTTGGAATAGAACTGAAATTTATGTGAAATCATAAAAACCTTGAACCTTGAACTTGTCTTCTGTGGCTACCATGTGTGGGTGTGTTTAGATAGTTTTGAAATAGAATACTTAAACTTACATTTTTGGAGCAAATTTCAGTTGGAAAAAAGAAAACTTTTTATATTGTCTTTGAACCTCACTTTATAAGCTTCTTGCCTTATTATCTTCCATATATATTAATTATGATATTTCAAAGTAATATTCGAGCTGCTCAGAGTCTCAAGTCCAATGCAATATTTGTAAAATTTAAAAGATCAGCTTGATACATTTAGTTAAACTTCTAATTAGATTGAACACAGGAAGTTAATTTCAGGATTTCAGTTTGGGCGATACACAGTTTCAGTACTGCTATTTATTCTTGGCTTTCTTGCTCTTCTACTCTCCCTTAAAAGAAGATTCAAAAAGAGGCTCCTTTCAGAATTTCTATTCAAGTAAGAATAACTCTAACTCTTTGTTGACTTAAATTTCTTAGAGCCTTAAAAATGACTATTCTCTCCTATTATGTCCATTATTAGATTCCACTGTTGAAAACTATGCAAATAAGAAATATTTATGCTATTATGTTTATTTTTTCCTGTGGATAATTAGAGATTTGCCTGTTGTTGCATCAGTTATAGTTCTTATGAACCTGTTGTCAGAATTCTACTGCATATTTCCAAAATAAATTCTTATTTTATTATAATCTTACAGTACTTTTAAATGATATCAAAACAGTATAAAGTGGGTATACTTCAGAAAAACACCTTTATAACATAAATGGGGACTCTTCAGTTTGCAATACAAAGAAAGGGTTTTCCTTTAAGATTGCTTTTATGTTGTTTTTAATATATGCTTCAGAAATTTGGGGGCCAATATCCTAACAGGAACCCAACAATTATACAAAGTGAGATGCTCCTGTAAGTGACTAAGTATAGTTTTCTAAAGAACATTTAAAAGAAAGCTTGTGGTTTGGGATTGGTAATCTTTGACTGTTTTCTTACTCCTCCTAATGATTTTCATAAAAATAACCAATATTTGATGCTTTATCAGGCAAGGGAGGATCTATGATGATTGCAACTTATTCTGACCTTATCTCAAGATTCCCTTCCTTCATAGCTTGATTAAAAAAACAAAGTTTTCAAATTTGTACTCAACTCTTCCCCAATATAGAACACTTGTTTCTTAAAAGTTGAGAAATGAAAGCAAGTATGTTGATTTTCACAGTGGATTTCTTGATAATAACCACAGTAATGACAGTTAGAAGGAACACTTAAGTGTGTCAGGTACTATCTCAATTTTTTCTTGACAGTTTCTAGTCCTATGAATTACATGCTATGATTATCTCTGTTTTTTTTAACATTTTTTATTGATTTATAATCATTTTACAATGTTGTGTCAAATTCCAGTGTTCAGCACAATTTTTCAGTCATTCATGGACATATACACACTCATTGGCACATTTTTTTCTCTGTGAGTTATCATAACATTTTGTGTATGTTTCCCTGTGCTATACAGTGTAATCTTGTTTATCTATTCTACAATTTTGAAATCCCAGTCTATCCCTTCCCACCCTCCACCCCCCTGGTAACCACAAGTCTGTATTCTCTGTCTGTGAGTCTATTTCTGTCCTGTATTTATGCTTTGTTTTTGTTTGTTCGTTTGTTTTTGTTTTTGTTTTTTAGATTCCACATATGAGCGATCTCATATGGTATTTTTCTTTCTCTTCCTGGCTTACTTCACTTAGAATGACATTCTCCAGGAGCATCCATGTTGCTGCAAATGGCATTATGTTGTCGGTTTTTATGGCTGAGTACTATTCCATTGTATAAATATACCACCTCTTCTTTATCCAGTCACCTGTTGATGGACATTTAGGCTGTTTCCATGTTTTGGCTATTGTAAATAGTGCTGCTATGAACATTGGGGTGCAGGTGTCATCCTGAAGTAGATTTCCTTCTGGATACAAGCCCAGGAGTGGGATTCCTGGGTCATATGGTAAGTCTATTCCTAGTCTTTTGAGGAATCTCCACACTGTTTTCCATAGTGGCTGCACCAAACTGCATTCCTACCACCCGTGTAGGAGGGTTCCCCTTTCTCCACAGCTCTCCAGAATTACTGAAGAGAAAGAAAGAGGCTGGAGGAATAACTCTCCCAGACTTCAGACAATACTATAGAGCTACAGTCATCAAGACAGCATGGTATTGGTACCAAAACAGACATATAGACCAATGGAACAGAATAGAGATCCCAGAAATGAACCCACAAACTTTTGGTCAACTCATCTTCGACAAAGGAGGCAAGAATATACAATGGAATACAGACAGTCTCTTCAGCAAATGGTGTTGGGAAAACTGGACAGCAGCATGTAAAACAATGAAGCTAGAACACTCCCTTACACCATACACAAAAATCAACTCAAAATGGATTAAAGACTTAAACATAAGACAAGATACAATAAACCGCCTAGAGGAAAACATAGGCAAAACATTATCTGACATACATTTCAAAAATCTTCTCCTAGAAGAAATAAAAGCAAGAATAAACAAATGGGACCTAATGAAACTTACAAGCTTCTGCACAGCAAAGGAAACCAGAAGTAAAACAAGAAGAAAACCTATGGAATGGGAGAAAATTTTTGCAAGTGAAACTGACAAAGGCTTGATCTCCAGAATATATAAGCAGCTCATACGACTCAATAAGAAAAAAATAAACAACCCAATCCAAAAATGGGCAGAAGACCTAAACAAGCAATTCTCCAAGGAAGACATACAAATGATCAAAAAGCACATGAAAAAATGCTCAATATCACTAATTATCAGAGAAATGCAAATCAAAACTACAATGAGGTATCACCTCACACCAGTCAGAATGGCCGTCATTCAAAAATCCACAAATGACAAATGCTGGAGAGGCTGTGGAGAAAGGGGAACCCTCCTACACTGCTGGTGGGAATGCAGTTTGGTGCAGCCACTATGGAAAACAGTGTGGAGATTCCTCAAAAGACTAGGAATAGACTTACCATATGACCCAGGAATCCCACTCCTGGGCTTGTATCCAGAAGGAAATCTACTTCAGGATGACACCTGCACCCCAATGTTCATAGCAGCACTATTTACAATAGCCAAAACATGGAAACAGCCTAAATGTCCATCAACAGGTGACTGGATAAAGAAGAAGTGGTATATTTATACAATGGAATACTACTCAGCCATAAAAGCCGACAACATAATGCCATTTGCAGCAACATGGATGCTCCTGGAGAATGTCATTCTAAGTGATTATCTCTGTTTTTAAGTTAAGAAAATAGAGGTTCAGAGAGGTTAAACAACTTTCTCAAAGTCACACAACTCGTAAGCCACAGAACTTGAATCCAACACAAGCTGTTTAAATCCAAATGACTTGTGTTTAACCACCAATAAATAAATCCGCCCAGTGATGCATGACAGCTAGGAGGCATGAGGAGATAAATATGAACATGAGGTGAGAGGTATAGAAGGGAGTGGGTCCTGTAAGTGGAAAAATTGCTCAGGCATATACATATAGAGGAGTAGAAAAATGAGGAGCCGGTGTAGAGGAGGGATAGTTGTCTAAAGGTGAATGTCAGTAAGTGAGCTAAATGACTATTCACTCAAGGCCAGGGAAATAGAAAAGACGTACATTTGGAACTGGTCTTTTATAGGTTAAAGTATGAAAATTCAGGTCTTAATACTGTTTTTTTTTTTAATGGAAGTGAATTCTGCCTGTTCAGAATGTCTTGTTCTACTGTAACACAGTAGTATACACTATATTTTTTTTTCTCTTGAGATAGTAATGCTCTGTAAATTTTCATTTAATGGGAGAGAAATAGTAAGCACAGAGCCTATAATAAACTTAATTCATTTCAATAACTTTTAACAAAAATCAAAACTGGCCTTTGATCAGGATTGCTACAGTGATGATACCTTGGAGAATTTTCACTGGTTTGGGAGTTTTCTTCCCATACATTTCCCCTCAGATCCATAATAATCTCCATTTCATGGTCTCTATGCATTTTAGGTGAGCTTGGTGTAGAAATTTTAAGACTGGGGTAGATAGATTGTGATAGATATCTGAGGGTTTTATTTATGGAATGACTTTGGTAAAATCATCTCTTTAATGACTGCTAAAACATAAACTAGTTGTAGCTTGGACTGTCCATATAATAAGTGAAATGTATGTGATTTTCCTCTATGGGATTATTCTGTACACAAGTTATAAAAACAAGTGAACAAAATGAACACTCATGATTGCCAAAAAATTAGTCACTAGTCAGTATTTTCTTCATTTCTTCATTCTTTATTTGGATATAGAACAACAAACCATTGTTCTTCAACTATATGATTCTCAAGTAATTGCATTTGGGTAACAGAGTATTTTGCTGCTCTGTCTCTTTGTTTGTAAATTGAACATAGATTTGATGTATGCTGAGGTCTTTTTTGTAGCTGCCAAGTTTGTTTGAGTGCTATGTAAAGGTATTCATTAATTACTTAGAAGAGCAAAATTAGAAACCATTCATGAAATGACTGTGTGGACATGCTTTTTGAATGCACTGAAAAGTTGAAAATGGCAACTTTCACATGACAGATACAGGAACCAAGATCAGTGCCTTCAGTTTGGTGCCATATATTTGGTGACTTACTTCCTAAATCTCACAGCAACAATGGCAAAGCATTTGGCATAATTTGGCTCAATTTACAGAAGCTTGGGGAAAACAGTTATCAATGATGATGATTTTTGGAATTTTAAAAGGTACTTAAAAGTTGAATGGTTGTAGGAAAAAATCTATTGCAGAAGTTTCATAATCTGGTAGATGGAAAAGATAAAATGGATTCATCTCTAACTCAAAGACTAGTTACTGAGGAAGGGTTTTGATCAATAAACCTTAAGGTCAATTCTCCCCCTGGGTTGAGTTGGAAAAAAAATAAATCGAAGCACCCAGACACAATTAGGTTGAATGTTCTAATTCTCTGTAGTTCATCTCTAAATTATTTTCTAAAATATATACTGTATAATCAAACATACATCTTTTACAGAAATGTTTTCTGTTTTAATTGAATTATCAAGGGTGAATGTTGTGTTTCATTTATTACTTATAAAATTAAACAGATTGAGAATCTGTTGATAACTGTCTGACCATCTGTTTGCCTTCAGTTCTACTTTGCAGCCCACCAGGAAACCTTTTAAACCCAGCACTTAATTACTTCCTCCAATGCAGACCAAGATTAAACAAACATACATTTAGAGAGAAGGGGCAGCTCATTTATGATTTTTAAATTAATTTAATTAATATGTGTGTAAAGCTGACTTTTTACACTTGGCCAACCAATAGAGAAGAATTTGAAGCAAAAGGGATTAGTTTCTAGCTCAGTTCCTCACATTTTGGCTTTATTAGTTTGTTTCAAGTGTTTCAGAACATCAGGCCATAATTAGATATAAGTTTAAAAATACCACAACAAATTGAAAAAAATGTATATTTTAAAGTATTAGTTGCTAGTGCTCCTGGATTTTTGTTTAATTACCTTTCAAGATTTGACTCTAGTAATACTAGAGCCTAACATTTATTTATGCATTGTGTACGTCAGGTACAATTTACATAATTTATCTCAATTAGTTGAATCCTATGATAACACTGAGGTAAGTACTAGTATTAGATCCATTTCATATAATCGGAGAAGATATCTCTAAGTCCCAGAATATTAGGTACATTGCTCAAGATCAAACAACTACAGATGGCAGAACGCAGGTTAGAAACCAGGTTGTTCTGACTCCAGAACCCACTCTTAAACACTGTTATTTACACATCCTCTTAATGTATAGGTATTGAACAGAAATTATGTCAATAGTACATTAAAATCTTGTCATGTGATTGGGAGCCTATAACTGCCATTTAAGACTGGATGATGCCTGAAAAGAAAGAAAAAGACTGGATGATGCCTAACCAGGCAAATATGTCTTCATCCATAATCTGCATGTGAGAGTTAGATGGGAGTGGGGGAGATAGAGAGGTTAGTAGCAACATTTTCATATACAATTTAGTTCTTTCTTAAAATAAAGTTGCCTATACAGCATAATCTTGTTTATCTATTCTACAATTTTGAAATCCCTGTCTATCCCTTCCCACCCTCCGCCCAGGGAAATATACACAAAATGTTATGGTAGCTCACAGAGAAAAAAATGTGACAATGAGTGTGTATATGTCCATGTATGACTGAAAAATTGTGCTGAACACTGGAATTTGACACAACATTGTAAAATGATTATAAATCAATAAAAATGTTAAAAAAATAAAGTTGCATAGCCAAGGGCACATTTTTAAATACCATTTGTGACATATTGAACTTTTATGACTTTAGTTCTCTTCCCTGAAAAGTGTCTATGCGTGGCTATAGACCAACATAATTAAAAGGTGGCTTTTTCTGATTCTGTATATCTCAGTTCATCTAGAAGGCAGAACTTCTATGACTTGAACTCTGGTCCTGGACTCTAGTCTTTATGAGTTCTGTCCCTTTGGCTTAGTCTTGTTTGGAAATGAGACCCTATCACAGAGTTGGAGTGTAGCCAAACACTTTTAAAGCTTAGGGGATTTCCAGCAGTGAGTCAAGACAAAAAGAACTTCACCTTTTAAACATCAGAGAATATTCATCTCAGTTAACAGTTACAACATGAAAAAATTTTCTGTTTGTTTCACCATCACTCAGCCTATTGTTTCACCATAAGTGCAGCATATTTCTCAACACTGAAATTATAACAGTAAATATATATTTAATAGTAGCTGTATATCAGAAACCATTCTATCCAATGTGATATTTCAAAGTTGATTTAGAAGGAAGATGAGCATAGAGAAGTACTTAACATGTTAAAAATGTGATAAATCATCTCATTTTAGTTTCTCATGCAAATAATTTGTCAGCTTTAGTTAATAATAATAAAAGCTGTCATTCATTGAGCACTTAAAATGTGCCAGACACAGTGTTAAGAACTTTAGATGCATCATTTACTTCTTGTAACAACTCAATGAAGTTAGTACTCTTATTATGTCCATTTTTCTTTCTTTTTTTCCTTCTTTTTATTGAGGTATAGTTGATTTACAGTATTATATAAGTTTAAGGTTTACAACATAGTGCTTCACAATTTTTAAAGATTATACTCCGTTTATAGTTAATATAAAATATTGACTATATTGCCTGTGCTGTACAATATATCCTTGTAGCTTATCTATTTTATACATAGTAATTTGTATCTCTTAACCCCCAATTATTATGCTCATTTTAAAGAAGAGGAAACAGGCTGAGAGAGCTAGCAATGTCAGAGAGCTAGCAAAGCACCCCTCAGGTGGTCTGATTCCAGAGCCCATAGTCTTAACCCTTATGCTTTTCTGCCTACTGATTTTTATTTATTACTCAGTACGAATGAGGCTCTAAAATTAATTTATAAGTAATTGTAAAATTGCTTTTCTTCTGAGCTTGAAAGTCATGAAAAGTACTTCTTAATTAATTGGTCTATAGCAGTACCAAGAATAATTCTAGTGGCTTGTTACATCATGTAGAAAACTTCCCATGTAGAGAACTTAGAATTCTTTAGAGCAGAAAATTAAAGTCATAATAGCTTAGTATATACGATTAGTTAGAATGAAGAACATGTACCTTTATCCCAGTATAAGAAAATTACCTTGTGTAAGGCATTCTAACTAAAAGTAGGTAAGACACATGAGGCTTTAAGGAGAAGTATGTGTTATTGCCTGCTGCCTGTGTGATTTGAGTAGGTCGCTAAACTTTTCTTTGCTTCTCATCACCCTCACAAGCGGAATATAAATGACATAAATTCAGAGTATTATGGAAGAAAACTGCAAGTATTGTTAATGGAAATCCATTACTAAAAATTGTGGAATATGATCTAACAGTTTCAGAAACTTAAACATAATTGGTTTGGTGCATCAACTAAATATTTTGAACTCAAAAAGGCAGTGGTTGGGGTGAAGTTTTTTCAGTGAGTTTCTAGTTAAGACATTTAGGCATAAAAGTCTTAAATTTAAATCTTCTGAGCAATGTTGAGAGGACATTCAAGGGTAGTGGTGGTAATATAGAGAGTTGGCCAGATGACAAGACAAACACCTGGTGAGTTTTAAAGGGACTAAGTATGAAGGATGACAAGATCCAGAATAAAGCCAATTCTATACCAGATTTGGAATTTATATGATTTTTAAAAATGAGGTTGTTGAAAGACAAATACAAAAAATATGAGGAAAGTGTGAATAAACATTTATTTATTGTCCAGTTGCATTAAGATTTACAAGTTCACTTTGAAGTTGAAATTGAAAAATGATTTTAATTTGGTATGTGTTTGTATCCCTTTAATTGTATGCTTATGATCAGGCTCTACATGGGAGGCTTAAGAGAGGAGTATGTATATCTCACTTAGTCTGACTCTATGAAAAAGTTGACCTTAGAATTAAAATACTACATCCCAGGAGATCCTTACACTGCCCAAATGTCAGGGACGATTTGGGGGAGGTCCCACCAGCCACACAGTATGTATGTACTTTCAAAAGTCAGTGACTATAGATTTCATGAAAAGTGATGTACCATGTGATGCTTTGAAACACAAAGCATCTAACACAATATTATCTACATAATTTATATCTGGATACCCACGTAGATTTACTCAGTCAATATCTAACTGCTTTTTTGTATGTGTGTACGTGTGTGTGTGTGTGTGTGTGTATGTGTGTGTGTATATATATATATATATATTTATTGAAGTATGGTCAGTTTACAATGTTGTATCAGTTTCTGGTGTTCTGGAGGTTGTACCTCCCTATATATATGTATGGAGTGGAGTTTGCAACTGAAAAGAAACTTTGTGTTCCCTGAACACATGGAAAACTGTGTTTCCATGAACATACATATATTTTTTTCATATTATTTTTCACCATAAGTTACTACAAAATATTGAATATAGTTCTCTGTGCTATATAGTATAAACTTGTTTACCTATTTTATATACATTATTAATAACTGCAAATCTTGAACTCCCAGTTTATCCCTTCCCACCCCCTTCCCTCTAACCCTGGTAACCTTAAGTTTATTTTCTATGTCTGTGAGTCTGTTTCTGTTTTGTAAATAAGTTCGTTTGTCCTTTTTTATTTTTATTTTTTTAGATTCCACATATAAGTGATATCATACAGTATTTTTTTTCTCTTTCTGGCTTACTTTACTTAGAATGACATTCTCCAGGTCCATTCATGTTGCTGCAAATGGCAGTATTTTTATTTTTTATGGCTGAGTAGTATTCCATTGTGTGTGTATGTATATACCACACCTTCTTTATCCAGTCATCTGTTGATGGACATTTAGTTTGTTTCCATGTCTTGGCTATTGTAAATCTAATTACTTTTTGAAAATCACTCATTTACAGAGATGAATTTTATTTTTTCACTGCCTAATGTGGCTGGATAGAGAAGTATTAGAATTGTGCTCTCAGGTTACTGAAACTGTGCATAAACATCTTATTGCTTGGAATATATAGAGAACATCTATAAAGGGGGCTATAGGTACAACAGTTAGGTACTATATTGTACAATAGCTCATGTTAAGAGATTCTGGGGGAAGAAAAGTGCAAAACATAAATACTTGGGTTGTCAAAACATGGATTGTTCCAATAGACAGTTATAAGGAAAAGTAGTCAGACAGTCTCCCAATGGGTGAGATAATTACAACCTAATTCTATATGCGCATTTGCTAAAAGGATCATCATTTGATGTCTTTATAAGACATATTAAAAATATTTGAAGTTGAAATGGTGGACATTAATTTACCTATTTTGTTGTAATAAAAATGTATAGCAATTTTCATTTTTTTGGTTAATAATGAGCCCTTATTATATGTAAAAGCATGTGATAAGAGAACACATGTTGTTTATAATAGCATTAAACTTTTATTTTCTAAACATTTTCTCAAGTTATAGAAATTGCCTCTACCATAGTAATTGTTTTAAAGTCATATAAGGTAGATTTCTGTACGTAAAAGAATAGATATTAAGGCCAAGTGAAAACATTGAGCAAACTTAATAATGTATGCATACATGCATACCATATAAACACTTGACAGAGGTGCTCTGGTGCAGAGCCTTACATGAGGTAGATAATTTGAATAAATTATGTAGGCAGGCCCTGGTCATGCTGAATCTATAGGCTGTCTTAAGGTTTTTTTCCTTTCATCCCAAATTTATTAATTCATTCGGAAAATATTTATTGCCATCCACTGGGCTGGACTCTGGAGCCAGGTCCTGAAGGGCAAAAAAAGAGCCAGGAATAAAGATTCCTCAGCCTCTTCCCTGAACCATAAAAAGGAAGAAATTATGGTGATAATTTCAGGGTCTGCAAATAAGGAGTTGTACATGAGGAGATCAAAGGCAGAAATACTTCAGGGACTTCTAGCATGAAATCTGATATGCTGTTTCACAGGAATCAACATTCTGCCTCCAAACAAATGTCCTAAACTACTTTGTCTACCCCTTCCAGTCACCCTAACAATGATCTCCTTGAGTAACTATTCTGAAAACAATAGTTTATTAGTTCAAACTTTACTCAGTTTTCCTGCCATTTTACTTTAGAAAAGTGTGAGAAGGAGATCATAGGCACAATTTGCACTTTCTTCTTATATTTGAACATTTTTCACAAGCATGATCATTATATGGTTCTGATTAAAGCCAAATGTAGCAGTGATGACAAGTTAAAGATCTGTGATATCATTGCCAAACCAGTTCTATCAGTTACCTTGGAATTCTGGAACAAAGCACGCTAAGCCCCCTTTTAAATCTCTGAAACATGCTTTTTAGACTTCTCTATAATCCCTAAATCTTGGGACCACCTTGGCCTTGACTTTTGTATAAACAATTATGCTTTACAAAAATCTGAGGTGTATTTATTAACTCTTATTTATAACACCCTAACCATCTTCTGTTTGTCTCTCCCTTCCTGTTCTCCCTGGCTCTTTCCTCCTTTTATAAGGATTATAGGCATCTCAAGAGTATGGCTTAATGTTTGTTTCAGGGTTCTGGATATCAATGTGCTTCATTTACTTTAGCTTTAGTTCATGTCACTGCTCCTTTAAATTTGATAAAGATTATCTCCTGAGCCAGACTTTCAAGTGTAGAGGTTATTCAGTGTTTGCCTTTGGTCATGCGTATGGCAAAGGAACTAAATGCTGAGATAATCAAACTTCTTCTTATGTTTCCACCAAATCATTGGAAAAATAAATATAATTTAACTCCTACTTCTTCCTCCCAACATATTTCTAATTCTCCCCACCACAAACATTTGAACCCTGTCAAAAATGGTTGCCACATTACCAAGAATTAATAAGCACCGATATCCACTTGGGCACTATTATTCTTAAAATAGCATTAGGGCTTTCACATTTTTATAACAGTGCTTTAGTGGACTAAAACAACTATATCTAGATAAAAAGGTCATGGTAAAAATTAATCTATTGAATTTGTTATTTTGTTATTAAGAAACCTAGACTATAACACTGGAAGTCCCTTTTTCATTGTAAAAAAAAAAATTGCTTTTGGTCTTTTTCTTTTTATCAGCATGAAACATGCTGAAAATAAAATACGAAAAACATCTAGGGAGAAGGGATCTTAGGAGGTCATCCAGTCCATACACGTCAAGACTGCCAGTGAACTGTCCCAGAAAGATAATAATCAATTTTCTCTTAGTAAACTCTCCAGAGAAGGAAATATACAACCTCCCTTGATAATATGCTGCAGTACTACTTTTTATTCCTTGTTGTCCTAGACTCTAGGACTAAGATTGTGGAAATCTGGGTGACCAATGAAGGATATAGTTTGCCTGTTTTTGTGTAGTGAAGAGAAAAGATCAGATTCTTGAAACCATGGAAGTAAAGGAATTAAAGCACTGTACAGTACATAGAGATCCACTAGTTATCAATTCAACACATATTTCCTAAATACCTGATGATAAAATAGTCAACTCTGTGGGGGACAAAGTCTTTGTCCTGAGAGAGCTTACAACCTATTTTGTTTTGGAAAGCTTAAAGTAGGTCTGATGATTTCTTTTTTCTCTTTTCTTCTGTCCCTCTTCTTTTTTAGGAAGCATTCTGGGCATTGTTCATGCCTGTAGATCAGTACACTTTAAGATCATGCCATAAGAGAATATTCTATATATTGGTTATTTTGTGAGACTTATGATTTGTTGAATTTATACTAATCTCAAAATCAGCATTTTAAACATTTTAAAATCAAAAATTCCCTAAAGCTGAAGTACTGGGCATTGTTCATTCATAATAGTTGATGGTATTATTAATGAAGAAAATCATATAGCATGGCTAATGTAAGACCTAATGTAGTGCCTTTAAAAAGTTCAATTTCAAGAAAAATATTTTGTTATAAAATTATTAATTATACTACTTGCTGTTATAGAGAAAACACAGCTGTTTCAGAACTCCGAACTGAAGGCTGTGACTTTTTAATGTTGTTTAATAGTAATTTGTTTGAAATCCTTCCCATCATTAGTGTACTAACCAACAAGGGAACCCTGGATCAGGGAATAAAGGCCTTAAGATAGTGCTTAATCTATATGCTTTATTCTCTCTCTCTGTGAAATAGAAGAAATGACCTTATCCCCACTTCCCACGAATGTTAGATTTTTAAAAATGTGATGAATAGCAATGTGATGATCTCTGAAAGAAAATTATTTTTCTCTAGCACCCTGAAATATTTTGTTAAAACTCTTGGCACAGAACTGCCTTTCTATTTTTCTTTTATAAATTCGAATTTTACGTTTTGTTTTTAGCAGTCCAGGATTAGGCTTCAAGAGAACCTTAACTCCTTGTTTTCTGTTGAAATCCTAATACTGCACAGGGGAGAGTTTTACCTCATTCCTTTTCATGGAAAATGAACTCTTCTCTTAGGGAACAATATTGTAGACTCTTATGTTTGGTCTCTCTCTTCCCCCAGTATCCTCCCTTCCTCTCTCCTCTCTCTGGTTCTTTTCTATGCCTTTGCAACAATGCACAGTGATTTACAATTAGTTGAACGTGACATTTAATAACAAAGTTGTGTCCCAGAGAAGTTATACGTTAAGCTAGGAGAAAGGTACTAAGAAAAGATTATATAGGACCTTCAACTCTAGAAAATAAGCTAATCACGCTGCTTGTGACATTCATATTTCCAAATTAGAATTGTCACATGTAAAAACTTTTGTAAATGTATTATCGTGTTCTAGAAAAAGAATCTTATGCTAATGAAAATGATCATATTCTTTTCATCAATAATCTCTCTTTTTGGATATTTCCTCCTTGCCATCTATTTCTTCTGAATCTATTAGTAGCTCTTATACTTATTTCTAAAATATTAAACATCTACTCTCTTTGGATATTTTTCAGTGATTTCAGGCAAATTTGCAATAGGTTCCAGTCTCAAGACCTTCCTAAATTATAAACAAATTTTGTGAAATCCTACTGTATATACAACCAAATATGAGATCTTTAAAGTACTAATTGAGTCAGAAAGACAACCTGAGTCACAGGTTATGTCTTAACCCAATAGTTGGAAGCAAGACTGAGAATGAATCAAGAATAGATATTAAAATGCATTTTTTTCAGATCACAATCTGTGAAATTAAGTTGATGTGTATTTACTAACTTAATTTTATACAAAAAAAGGCTTATTTTTGTGCCTCCCTTATAATTCCACTGCAGTTGTCTTAAACTCCACTTTTTGACATAGTGTAATAAAAGGACCACTAACCATCCTTTGTTCACTCTTTTTTTCCTCATCAGTTTTTTCCCTTTCTTTTTCCTCAACTCTGGAGGGAACTGGGAATATAGATTTTTTTTTTTTTTTTTTACAAAATTGTTGCAGAAACCATGAGGGGGTGTTATAGCTCCTTCTTGGAGATTGCTGTTTAAAACTGAGTCAACGTCTCTCTTTTCTAAAGAAGATAATGGATCAGATAATGACCTGATGAGTGATATGTAGAGCTAAGTAAAGCTGGCTTCCTCATTAAAGCCCTGTACAAATAGAGACTATATTTCATTCAATACCCACGCCTTTTTTCAAGCCTTTCAAGACTGAAGTAAGTTCAGGCCACCACAATACCAGTTCTATTAATTTTACATAATTAAGGCTAAGGGAAAGAATGATCCTAGTTAGACAGTTAATCAAAATTTGGGTCACTACCAATATATTGTAAATAAAGCCAAGGCCTCTGAAAGAAAAATGCTGTACCTTAACCTAAGTTGGCAGTAAATTAATTCTTCTAGAAAAATGAAATTTCCTTTTAAAATTAGGCCTTTGCCACATTTTTAATCACCAGCATTCAGCCCAATGTTCTTTTGGATATTCTTTGGTGAGACCTACGTATTTATAAACATTAACTGAACTTTTGTTCCTGTGAAGTGTTTTTTTTCCCCACAATGAATGAGTTTATGTTGATAATGTTAATCTTCATAAATAGGGGGGCATGGCTTAGGAATCTCATCAATTTGATAACTGTATATTTCTGAGAACTACAGGATAAATCCCAGTTGAATTAAGTTGATATTTTACCTTATATTGAGAGAAAAATCAACCATTTTCTTCATTGCCTGTCCCTCTGCAATGCATTCCACTCAGGATCCCCATATTAAGCTTCCTAAATAAACTTTAATCTTCTCCAGGAAACACCCTAAAGCTAGGTTAGGTGTCTTTTTATAATCTAGTAACACCTTGTACATATTTTTATATCAATGCATATTGTATTATAATTTTCTGTTTATATCAGTCTTTCCCACTAGACTGTGAACTCCCTGGGCTCAGGGTCTTTGTTTTGTGCGTCTCTGTTATGTTCTCAAGCTGTAGCACAGTGCCAAGTCCCCAGAACTATACAGTGAATACATGATTATGGCATTAGTGGATATATGAAGGAATGCATGCATGAATAAAGCACTTGATTTATCCCAAGCAATAGTATCTGTGAAATCATGGATTTGATGTGCTAATTACCTGTTTTGTCTATTACACATTAGCATAAACATAAACACATACAGTTAAATGAACATCTTTAATCATGTACTAAAAATCCATTTGTATGTCATCAGTGGAAAGCACTGAGCTAGAGGCACTATTTGGTCCAGACATCTGGGCTTACTACTTCTACATGTGCCAGGTATAGCCTCACCTCTGTGCCTTTGCTCCCAGTGTTTCCTCCACCTAAGTTATACTTCTCCTCCTATTTTATAGCCCTTGGTCTTATCCATCTTTACCCTTCCTCACTAATGAAGTCTCTCTTGGCTACTTAAAGTAAGGCAGTTCTCTCTACCTCTAAACTCCTTTAGTACTCATTGCCTATATGTTTCATGAGGGATGTTCATCATATTGTCAGCTACATTCTGATCAAGCCATTAAACTCTCTGAGGATAGGGCCTATATCATATATGTCTTCAATTCCTAGCCCATAAGAGATGTTCAGTAAATGATTGTTGATAAATTTCTTTTCTTAATGATGTTGCTGTGTTAACAAAATAAGTAACATTAGTGTAAGATTTTATGTGGAAGGAATTGTATCTTTTGGCAAAATCTAATTCGAGACCCATACAGTCTTTTAGGTGAACTGGACCTGTAGCCCAATCTGTCCAATAATTTATTGACTGCAAACATATTTTTAACAGCCTTTTAAATATTGACCTTTTCCATTGATACTTCTAGTAATCCTTCAAATAGATTGTTCCATTGTCAGATAACTCTGGTTAATTTATACTACTAACTACTACTATTAACTACTAAGGTAATAAATATAACTCCTAGAAAATATCCAAGTCCTAATCTCTGGAACCTGTGAATGCTACCTTATATGGCAAAAGAGACTTTGTTGCTATGATTCATTTAGGGATCTTGGGATGGGGAGATTCTTCTGGACTATCTAGATGGGCCCTAAATGTAATTACAAGATTCCCTAAAAGAGGGTGGCAGAGGAAAATTTGATGGCAGAAGGGCAAGTAGGAGATATGATGATGGAAATAGGTTGAGAGTGTTGCAAGGAAGCAGTCATGAGCCAGGAAATGTAGGTGGCCTCTAGAAACTAGAAGAGGCAAGGAAAACAGAATCTTTTCTAGAGCCCTCAGAAGGATCTGCACTGCCACTATCTTGATTTTATTCCCATGAAACTAATTTTAAACTCTGACTTCCAGAACTGTAAGTGAATAAATCTGCATTGTTTTAAGTGACTAAATTTTTGGTAAGTCGTTACTGTGACAATAGGAAGCTAATAGAACTCCCAGCGCTGCCGTTGATTAGTCATGTATTTTTGGCCAAGTCACTTTGTCATTGCTTTTGTTTCTCTTAGTTTACCTAAATTGGGTTTAACATTGCCCATATTACAGATCATTCAACTCTGTTGTGAGGAAATTTATAAAATTGTATCTGAAATAAATGCTTTGGGCTCTTCACAACAGAAATATCATTGTGAAAAATAGAGGGCCAAAGACCAAATGTTGAGTAATTTGTTGTTAGACCCCTACACCTGTTAAAAACGTAGTGCAAAGTTTTTAGCTACTTCATGGGTTTAAAACTGCCACATTTTATTTTGATCTGAAGGAGATTGCCAGAGCCATTGCAAAAGCAATCAATTAGTCTCTCATTTAAGAGTTCTATTTTATTTTTCTGCTTAAAAGCAACCAAAATGTTCTCTTCTGTACATTTCCCACCACTATATGCCCTTACTCAGCTGGTCTATTTCAGAACAGAGAGCCTGTTTCATTGCTTGCAAAACCCCAGGGGTTCAACTCTATGTGAAGAATGCAGAAAAATTCTTGAACAAACTATCAGATGGGACTGTTGACAACTTCCTAGCCTAAAGTAAACTTGTCTTATGTTTTTACTTTTGCTTTAAAAATGACTTATTTTTTACTTGCTGTCTTGATAAGTCTCTAAAAGGCACAATGATTTCATTTGCTTTTTAAGGTTTAAGTAACAATAACCTTTATTTGTAAATATTCTTTAAGTCATGGCTTTTTTGAAAAATTTGTTGTTGTTTCCTTGGTTCTTGTAAGCTGGATGTGCTGTTAAATAGCCTAAGCCAAGAGTGGGCTGAGTACAATGAATGGAGAACTAATACTTGGAGTATTAACTCACGTGATAGCATACTTCACTCATTTCTTGTATTTGCACTTTCTTGCAATTCACAGAAGTTATTACAAAATAAACTGTGACCATGCAGCTTCGTGTTCTCTCATATATTTCACCAAGTAGGCAATTTTAGATACTAGAGCTCTAAAAAATATGATTACAGTGATTGTATATAAAAATGTATAGACCTTTATTTGTGATAGTTAATGTTAATGTGTCTGTTTATAAGAAGAATAGTCTATTTTAACCCAAAGTATATAGTTAATCCACTCTGTAGATATGTTTCGGGTTTATAACTCTAAATTCTTTTTTTCAACAAAATGACATGAAATGTGACAGGAGGTATAGCTTGTGAGTTAAATATAGAATTTAGAAGTTTAAGATTAGCCATTACTGAAGTTTGAGAATCCTGAGTGGCCTCAATGGAATGGTGGTCCTCTTTTGAAAAGAACACAGATAATTGGGTAACTCCTTTTTAAGGAAATCTGTGATGCATATTCATCTCTGCTGCCTAGATTTCATTGTCAGAGGCTATGGAGGAGGTGTTTGTCAATGATTAAATTACATGGGGTTACTAGTAATTAGGGAGTTTCTAGCCATGTGGTATAGTGGAAAGTACACTGGATTTGGAGTATGAAGTTCAGAGGTTGAGTTTTAATTCCATCATTCATAGCTATGTTATAGATTCCCTAGTTTATGTGAACCTCAGTGACCTCAACTAAAAAAATGAGTACCTAGTACTTGCTCTACCTATTCCATTAGGTTATTGTATTGAATGAGTGAATGTATATTCATTCATCAAGTATATTTTGAACATTTTCTGTTTACTTGGTTTTGTAGTATGCCTTGGAGATTCAGCAATGAACAAGATTAACATAACTCCTACTTTCGTTAAGTTTACATTCTGATGGAAAATGCAGATATTAAAGAAATAAACACATAAATACAGATGTAATTACAACTTGTGATAAGTGCCATGAAAAAAGAAGATAGGGTTTAATGTGAGAGCATAACAAGAGACTTACTTTAGATAGTGTGGTCAGAGAAGGTCCCAGTGTGCTTAGAAGGAAAGAAGGAACCAAGTAGATGATATGCAAGGAAACATTTCAGGCAGAGAAACAGCAGCTTCAAAGACCTACCTAGAGGAGGAAATGAGCTTGGCATATTTGAGGAATACGGGTGATCCCTGGTGTAGTTGGTAAAAATTGAATAATTTGAAATAAAATTGGAGTAGAAGTCAGAAGGTAGATCAAATAGAGCCTTGAGAGTACAATGGCAAACTTTATGAACCGTAAACTTCCATAAGTTTAAAGTGGTCATAGTACTGTTGGCACTTCTATTTTCAACATAATATCACTGAGTTTTTCCATCCCTGTAATGTATGGCCCTAACTGACTCTTAACACATGAAGGTAAGCCTGTGTATTCCTATATTTGTACTTTGAGCTAAATGGGATGAAAGCTGGATTTTTCTCACTATCACTTGCCCTAACATCAAAAGTATGCTAGGTGCCTTCTGTGGTTATTTTTCCCCAAATGAGATTATTGGTTCCTTGGAGTTCCTAATTAGTTCACAGTATCCTGAAGAGTTTTAGCTCTTTGTACTTGTAACATCAACAACTTCATTCATATAAACTGAATACAGAACACTTCTATCACTTTTCAGGTAAAGCAAGGGCTTACTTTTCCAACTAATTTCTAGAGTAAATAAGAATTCAGGAAGAATTGCACATCCCTTACCCTATCTGTCTTACCTGGCTATTAAAGTGAAAGATTTCTCAGAACAACATGGCAGAGTAGGAAGTGTCCTTAGAAATTAGCTATTTCAAATCCCTTGTTATATATATGAATAACTGCAGCTCAGAGACCAGACTCCAGGTCACCTGATTCCCAGGTCAATGTTCTTTAGAACAATGTGTTGATATGTTGAAGTAAGGCAAGTATGTTCAGTAGTTGGTGGTCTGTGGCTCTTTAGGGAGAGAAGCTAGAAAAACCATGTTGTTTGAGTATTATTTTAGTAGAAGCTTGTGAACACAAGCATTGCTCACTCAATATTTTTGGAAAATTGTTTTCTGCCAATAAGAATGATGCATTTCACCAGACATATATCTAAAAAGATGAACTTGCAGATGAAGTTCTATTTGTAAATTTGGACTCAAGCAAATACTTATCACTCCTAACTCCTTTTATCATTTAAGACAGCTGTGAAGTGCAGTGTCATTAGGCTTTTTTTTTTTTAATGAGGAGGGTTGAATTTCATTTTGCATATATTGTTAGCTTTTGAAGGTATCCACATCCATCGTTTGTCATTTTCAGAACAGAAAAATTAAGTTATAGTTTTGGACACTTCCTTTTATTGATCTTTTCTATCTGAAACTAAGGATCTAAATAAAGTAGCAAAACTGTATTATGGGGTTTTATCTCTGTTAGAAAGCAGTCGACTTGTTGCTATAGCTGATTAGAAGGGGATTCCTAACTCTTACCAATTGCTAGCAGTTATTAATTTAATTGAATTGCTATCTGTTAAATGGTGATTATGTTGTCAATTTTGGAATGAACTAGTCAAATTTTTGCTGGAAAGTTAAGTATAGTTAAGTTCAAAACAGAATATACAATTTGTGCAAAATTAATATGTACTAGCAGTGTTCAAAATGACTTGTCATTTAAATTTTGGAATAACATTGTGGTATTATATAGTCTATGTCTCTGGTTCCTGACACATAACTCCTAAAACCTTTGGAGTGTCATTAGAGGAGGAGAGCCTTTTGTTATTCATAATGAGCGTCCTTCAGCCTTACTTGAGTTCATACCAATGAGGTGGCTCTTAGCAGGGTGGGGCCCCTAGATAACTTGTGGATAGGGGCTGGGTCTTCAGAGAACTCAACCAAAAGATTAGAGGGTTGGAACGTTCAGCCCCACCTCCCAACCTCTGGGGAGGGAAAAAGGGCCAGATTGAATTCAATCGCCGAAGGTCCCTTCCCACCCCCTTCTCTTTCCGGCTTACTTCACTTTAGAATGACAATCTCCAGGTCCATCCATGTTGCTGCAAATGGCATTATTTTATTATTTTCTATGGCTGAGTAGTATTCCATTGTATAAATATACCACAACTCTTTATCCAGTCATCTGTTGATGGACATTTAGGTTGTTTCTATGTTTTGGCTATTGTAAATAGTGCTGCTATGAACATTGGGGTGCATGTATCTTTTTGAATTAAGGTTCCCTCTGGATATATGCCCAGGACTGAGATTGCTGGATCATATGGTAAGTCTATTTTTAGTTTTTTGAGGACTCTCCATACCATTTTCCATAATGGCAATTGGGAGTTCGAGATGTACAGATACTGACTACTATATATAAAATAGATAAACAACAAGATTCTCCTGTATAGCACAGGAAACTATATTCAATATCTTGTAGTAACGTATGATGAAAAAGAATATGAAAAGGAATATGTGTAAGTATATGTATGACTGAAACATGCTGTACATCAGGAATTGACACAACATTGTAAACTGACTATACTTCAATTTAAAAAATCACCAATGGTCAATGATTTAATCAATCATGCCTATATAATGAAGCCTACATAAAACTAAATGGCAGGGTTTGGGGAGCTACCAAGTTGGTGAAATACTATATTCACATTCCAAGGAGTGGTGTAACCTGACTCCACAGGGACAGAGGCTCCTGCGCTTATGTCCTTTCAAATCCTCACCCTATTTACCTATTATTCATCTGGCTGCTCATTTGTATCTTTTATAATAAAGTGTAATAGTAAGTGGAGCACATTACTGAGTTCTATGAGTTGTTCTACTGATCTTGATGGGGAGATCTATGAGTTGTTGAATTACTGATCTTGATGGGGAGTTGTGGGAACCCTTGAATTTGTAGTTGGCCAGGTAGAATTGTGGGTTGTCTAGGAACCCCACTTTTGGCTGGCATCTGAATTGAAGGACTGAGCCCTTTAATTTGTGGGATCTGAACTAACTTCAGGTAGTGTCAGAATTATATTGTTGGATACTCAGTTGGTGTTGGAGAGTTGGTTGTTGGTATAGAAAAATGGCATGTAGTTGTCAGAAAAAACACAGAGTGTTGGTCAATTTCTTTTCAGATTAAAATTTGAATATTTTCATTTAAATTCTAAGAGTCTTCTTTGATTCTGGCTTTGTAACCTTATTATCTTCTATAGGTTATAGCAGTAATATCTCTATGAGAACCTTTCAGAGCCCTATGATATATGGAACTCAATTGGATAAAGACTAATGACAAGCTGTTAGAAGACTACAGTTATAAAAATGGCAGTTTTAGGTACAAGACTGCAATAGCAATATTCTCTGGGTAAAAGCAAGTGAAATCAAATGACACAATGTATGTGGTACTTAGCATAACACCTGGCACAAGGTAGATGCTAAATATATTATATGTGTATGTTCATATATTATATGTGTATATATGTGTGTGTGTATATATATATGTGTGTGTGTATATATATATATATACATATATATACATATATATATGATTAAAAATGATTAAAAGAATAATTTGGGAGATAGAAACAATTTACCACTTCATGAAGTGGACAGTCTATGTTCAGAGAACAGAAAAATGGGTTAGAGGGCAGGAAGCTTTTATAGGATAAAGAATATTGAACAAGGAAGAGAAAAATAGAAAATGACTAATTGTTTGGGGTCACACAGTTGACCTTGTTTGGAGGAAGAAGGCCCAGAGTTGGCTTGGTGTTTGGGGATTGGCTGACTGGATATACTGCTTTTCTGGTCAATGGAACATTTACAGGGACATGAAAATTATTTAAGTTTGGGTTTGCTGACATGACATCCAGGGCAGAAGCAGCTCCATCTTGGTTCTAGAAATTTATTTCAACTATAGAGTTGACTCTTGAACAACAAGGTTCTGAATTGTGCAGATCCACTTGTACGAGGATTTTTTTTTCAATAACTATAGTATCTGTATTTTCATTTTATAGATCTTTAAGTATAAGGAAAAGTTTGTGTTTGATTACAGATCACAATATGTAGAATCAAAGGAACTAGGGTTTGAGTCCTGATTCTATCCAAACTGTTTCAGCTTCCTGCCTTTGGGTGAGTTCTGATCAATTTTTTTTTTTTTTTGAGGCAGAGATGGCAGTACAGGGATTTTCAACTGCATGGGTGTTGGTATGTTCTCTTGCTCTCTCTACATTGCCTTCTCAACCAGTGCCTATTTCACCTACCCCTACTCACATGACTGACCTTCCTACATACTTGCCCCAGGCCCCAGATAATGATTGTTATAGCTTTATATTAGAATATCTCCGCTATGATAGCTTGTCAAAGGGGAAGTGAGCGGCATGCCCTTCTGCTGGTTTCCCTGGTAACTGATGAGTTAACCTGAAGTCGGTTACCCCTATAACTGGTAACCTCCCCCTCCCCTCGTAGCAAAGACTGCTGCCATGTCTTGCCTGCTGACTGCGGCACACATTGGGGTGTCCAGGACCTTGTTTCAGACATGTAAGATTTCCCTATCCATTAAACCATGGATATCTCTGTCACTGACTCTGGGCTCTTTCTTAGGTCTTAAAGCTGGGCAAGTACAGGTCTTGTAGACCTGTGGGGTGCAGCCCAACAGGGGGTCAATGCCCCTAACTCTCACTTTGTGCAAGGGCTGACTGTGTGTGTGTGTGTGTGTGTGTGTGTGTATACATACACAGTAAAAACAGGGATAATAATACCTGCCTTACTTGGCTGTTATAAAGTTTAAATGAGATAGTATGTTTAGCACAGTGCTTAAAACAGTAACTGTTCAATGTTACTTGATATTATTGTTATTATTATTACAGGTACACCTGGATACATTTATATTGTCCCTAAAATCCTTTACAAGGTGCAGCACTGTACACAAGTGATTTAATTCCTGATGAAACTCAGTCAATAAAATGAGGGTAATAGGAGTACATATACATCACAGAACCATTGCGATGACTAAACAAGATGAAGCTCTCAATGTAGTGTTTTGCATACAATTAAGTATTCAGTAAATACTAATGTTGATGATAATGATGATAAAGAAGGTGATGTCGCTTGCCCTCTGGAAAATAAATCTAGGCTAGCTGCTAGACTTTCTGAACAGTAAGACTTTTACTGCTTCACTGATACTCTCCCAGAACTGTTACTCATATTACTAAATTGAGACTTTCGACATGCATACCTATCTGTCTCTTCTCATGGCTTCCATTGTGTATACTCTGGTGCTTGCAGTGGTTTTTGCATGCCAAAGGCAGTTGTGTGTGTGTCTGTGAGAGAGAGAAAGAGAGAGAGAGAGAGAGACAGAGAAAGCACTCTTGGCATGGGTTAGCATACTCTTTTGGAAATCCAGCTGAAAATTTTAATGAACACTTTTCATATTGTGAAATAGTGAATAGGGTCAAATCTTCAGCATGCCTATAAATCAGGATCTGACCCTGCTCTTGTCTGACTCATCTCATTTACCTCCCTATAATCCTGGCTCTGTCTGGTCATGTCTTTATTTAAAATTTTGATATTTTATTCATCATATATTTTTGCGTTAATTTTTATTTTAAAAATATATTTAAAATATTATTTATCATGATTACTGAGCTTTTTGATACCCCTCAAATTTTCACTCCAGGTAAGCATCTCATTTCCTACACTTAGTTCAGGCCAGCTTTAAACAACTGGAGAACATCATACAACAATAGAGTCGCTTGTGATAGTGGGATTCAGCTTTTCAGAGTATAATGGAAATCTGCTATGATATTAGTTTCTTTTTTTACTATGCATTGGTAAGAAAATAAGTAGCTGCAAAAAGCTACCATAAATTTGGTAACACTTTAAAATGAATTTATATTTTAATTTACACAACAGTATCTATACATATTAGAAAACAGTTGTATATTTCAGTGTAAAACTTATCTTTCAGTCTCTAGAAAATTCTTTGTGTACTGAGAGATTTGTAGGCCCTTTGCAATAACTGTTCTTCCCTTCTCACTCTCTCTCCCCACAGTGATCTCTGGACCACAGATCAGAAAGTACTGCTATAAGAACTCAGATATAAGAAAAGTCAGTGTGCCTAAAATACATTATAGACAAGACTTTGGACTGAGTTTGAAGACTGAGTAGGAGAAAAGAGGAAATGGGTGTGGAGAGATTTTTCTATTTACTGAGTGCCTTTGGGGAGCCAGGCTCAAAGCCAGGCATGCTACATTCCTTTTCTCATTTAGCCCTTATATCTCTGTGAAGTAGGTGTGGTATACTTTTTTTTTTTTTACATATAGGAAAACCAAGTCTCAAAATAATTGAATAACTTGCCCTAGGTCTTATAGTCATTAAATTTGTAGAGCCGGTATCCATACCCAGGATTTCAAATTATCAGTAATAAGAAGAGCAGAAGTCAGCTACTGTAAAGAAAGTGTGGATTTGAACTGGTAAGCCTGGAATCCACAGAAATTATAGCAGTTGTTTGCTTTTGTACTTTCTCATTTGGCAGGCCCATCTTAATTCTCGCAATGTTTTTGAATATGTTTTGAATATCCTGTTGAGAAAGCTTGTGTTGTTTCTAGACTATCATTGAACAGATTATTTCGTCTTTGATTGGCTTCACTATTAATGTTTCACTCTACTGTCTAGGCTCATTCTATGGTCCAGAATAATCCCACAGGCCATCTGAAGCAGATCACCAAACATCGGTGGTCCCTTGATTAACTCTTTCTAAATTCCTCAAATTACATGTGAAGAAATAGCTTCCCATTACAAATAGGTTGCACCAAAGTAGAAATACTTTAACTTGCTCACTTGCTAAAAATAATAAAGCAAGCATTATAAAATCAATTCTGCAGCATGCACGAAGAAATGATTCTCCTCTCTTTGTCTTTAGTTGTCTTTGATTAATTTTACAAAGTGCATTTGTGAACAATTCAGTGCAACTTTTCCTTTTAAGATTTTAATGATTCTTTTCTTCCAATGTTGTTCTGATTATTTTGCATCCAAATTAGTTTGCCTGCCTCTTTTCTGGCTTAGTTCTTGGGCCTGAAAGTTCACATACTCTGCTTTTTTTTTTTCAGTTCCTTTTCTTATTTTTGAATTGGACCAAAGTAGGCTTTGACTGAAAGATAAAAATACTGCTAGTAGTAACTGATTTTACAGTGTTTGAAGTGCCAATAGAATAAATCCACTTAATATTCTCATGAGAGGAGAATTATCAAAATGATGCATTGTATTTTATATAAGTTTGTCTACCTTGAAGGGGCCTTTACTCAAAAGTATTTATTGAGTACCAGCAATACATAATGCATTCTGTTTGGTATTTTGAGGGACACAAACATAAATCAGATACATGAGCTGGCCTTGAAGAGATTGTAATCTAGTAGGGATAACAAGATTCATATGTGAATGTGTGTACATATTTTTTTCAAAGTTTCTTTTTTCCACACAAGGGCTAGTAGGATGAGCAAGCCTGCTTTTATGTGATAAAACTCTATAAAGGTAGAAACACTTATATCAACAGTTAATTGTGGGAGTAGAAGCAAAAGAGAAGCACAATGCATTGATTTACCAATTCTTCATTCCTTAATGAGTAGCCATTATACATTTATAAAAAACTAAAACCTCTTCACTTGTAAAGACAGCATTGACTGAATATATCATCTTGTTTTGCTACACCAAAGTAGTTTTTTTTTTTTTAATTCAGATAATACTTGTTGCTGTCATACCCATGGGTTGATTTCTCATCAAAATAGAAACCTTCTAGTTCAATTTATTTGAAACCTAACTCATCATCTTTACTCCCTGCCACTTCTCTCACCATTCTTCCCTTCTTAGATATATTTACTGCCCCACCACACACATACACATTGTCTACCTTCACAATGTCCTATGTTTGCCAGTGGTCCCATGTTATTGTCAGTATCATCTTTTAACTAAATGAGATAAATTTTTCTAAAAACCTAGTCCATTAACTAGCACATATTTAGTTCCCTTGCACTTGTCATCTTTGTATCCTGGAAGTCATCTTTCATACTAAGACTTTGACAACTGATAAAATTTATCAGTTAATCACTATCTAAAATTATTTTGTCTGTTAATTTGTTTTCCTATTTATTGTCTGTTTCCTCTCATTGGATTATAAATTCCATGGGAGCAGGTACCTTCCTTGTCTGTTTTATTTATTGCTGTTTCTTTGATGTCTGGGACAAGTGCCAGGAACCTAATAGGCTCAGCTCAATAAATACTTGTTAAATGAGTAATAGATTAAATAAATCTTAATACTTAAACATTCCCAACCAATCCATCAGTGAATTCTATCAATTTTTCTTTTAATAGTGTCTCTTTTTTTTTTAATAGTGTCTCTTAGATTCTCTAATTCCTCTGCACTTTTACAGCTCACACCTTCCAATTGTCCCTGGACCCTTTAGACCTAAACAATAATTTCTTACCCATAATCTGCTTTCAATCCATCCTGCATACTACTGCTCTTCTAATTTTCCTCAAACACTATTTCCCTCATCTCATCTCATTGCTTAAGAACCTTCTCCAAATGCAAATGGGTGTGAAAGCTTGAAGTGCTATGTGAAAGTTAAGTCTTTCTGTTGGACTTATTGGACTTATAAGATTTAGCACCAGTTATTTCCACTCTGCCTCTCCATTCTTATTTCCCTTCTAAATCATCTATTGACCTTCCACTCTAGTCAATCTGATAACCTGATGGAAATTCTGGAGCCTCCCCCAGGATACACTTACACATTTTAGGGGACTCACAGATCCTAAGTCTGAACTTAAGGATCCTTTTCATAATGTGATTCTCACAATTAAACATTCCATTATATAACATCTCATATTGCTGTAAAGTTTCTTATATTTATGACCTCCCTTCTTATGTTGTATTTTTAGCTTCTCTTGTAGTCCCCAGAGAATTTAGTGCAATTTAGTGCTGGGCCCAGAACAAGCATCTCAGAAATACTGGCTGATCTGACATACAGACCCTTATCCATTTGTGTTACATGAAAAAGCTAAACTCTTATTCAGCAAAAGGGTTCTGAGAAACCAGTAAGTAAATATGAAGCAGTAGTGAATACTACTAAGCAGCATTCTTATCTCCATATTTTAGAGTTATAGTCTTGTGATTATTTCCCTTCTTAATCTAAGGCATAATGCCTTCTATAACTCAAATTTGGTATTGTGCTTTCTCCTCCTCTTCTCTTTTATCACTCCTCCTTCTTTAAAGTAAATTATTTGGTATGGTTAGTGAAAGTTTGCATTCATTGGTATGCAGTAGTCTAACTTACATAAAGTTTACCAACTTCAACTGTTTTTTTTTTTCTCCATTAACGAATATATTTTCAGGGCCAAATTATGGTTCTTCATGAGGGGAGCCATATGTACATTAAAATGCAGAAATTAGACCTTAGTTTAAGCTTTTTTTCTCACTAAATGGTGTTCACAAAAAGGCATGAGACATGTATTTTTTTCAATTGTACTAATAAATTTATTGGAATTAGGCATGTATTGAATGCATCCAAATATATTTCTTCCCTCATCTGGATGGAAGAGCTAAAGACCATTCTGCGTCCTGCTGCCCCGCTAAATAAACAGAAACCATGGACATCTCCTTTCCAGACCAGACCATTCCATAGAAATAAATTCTCAGCCATGAGGGAGGGTTTAGTGAGGCCCTTACTATGTGCTAGGTTAGATGGGAAAATTACTCCTATATACCAAACATCATGATAGAAAAGGGCAAAATAAATGCAGCTATTCTTTCAATGGAAAACTTTAACATTGCAAATAAACGCCATCTGTGTCTGCACATGTAGTTGTTACAAGAAACATTCAAGCCTTAACTTTGGTCAAACTGACTATGTAGTGGTGCGATAAGAAATATCAGAATTTCTAGCCCTTCACTAATCACACCTTCATCTGGATGAACGTCACAGATCATACTGATCAGAAGTTGTGATGAGATTTTTTCTCTGAACTGTTCAGCAGCTGTGTATTTATTTGTGAAATGAATGTATTCAGTACAGCCTCAAGGAAAATATATTTGATAACATACCATCTGGTAGAGAGTAGGAGAAAAAAACAGGTTTAACTTATACCATAGATCTTAATCTAAATTTCTGACATCTCAGAAAGAAAAAAAAGTTTCCTAGGGCTTTCCCAAAACAAGGAACACCTAACTCCTTATTTTCGTAAACTAAGTTTGGCAATCTAGTAAATTGTATGATTATTGCTTGCTTTTTAAGGAATTTTATGCAATAACATTTTAAATCCATTTTTAATTTCAATTCTAGACTTGAAAAGAAATGAATGCTGTGAAAATGTATTAGAAAAATATGTACTTAAATGGAAATTACTGTTTAAAATATGTTTCTTTAAGTCTTAAAATAAAGTAATTTTATATTTTAATCTTATACTTTTCCTTTTATTAGTTTAAAGCCATTGTTCTCTTCACTGACTTCATTGGTTAGCTTCACCCTTTTCAATCCTTTGAATGAAAAATTTCCTAATTATTTAAAATTTACTGGCATTATTTTCTTATTTATAGCTTACTTAATTACTTAACTTCCATTTGTGTAATGTGGTAGTAAAGATCATGGACTCAAGAGCTGGAGTCAAGCTGCTTACTTTGAATCTCTGTTCCACCATTTTCTTGCTGTGTCTTCTTGGGGATGGTTAACTGCTCTAAGGACTGTTTTCTCATCTATTAAAGTGAGATAATGCATGTGGAGTGCTTAGTGTAATATTTGGCGCATAAGTATTTTACTGAAGTGTTAACAAACTGAATTTAGTTTCATACTAAATTTAAAATTTTTCTAAAACAGAAATAGTGTTTCTCATTTTGTGTTCCCTGAAGAGCTGGCTGTGGAACAAGAAGTAATCAAGATGATTTGGGAGGGAGTGATTTTGTTGCCAGGATATTTCATATAAACGTGGACTGAAGAAAATAGAAGAAAAATTAATTAAAATTATTTTTAAATTAAGTATAGTATAGTAGCAAATCTCTTTAAACTGTTTTTTCAACACTTTTACGTATTTCTACACTAAGAAAAGAATACTTAGTGATTTTTTTTCCCTGTTCCCCTACAAAACTAGTTACTGAAGTGTTCCTGTGTCTCAAACTTAATGTTAAAAGTTGCAGGATACTATGATGAAGAATCATTAACAAATACTTATCATGTAGATCTTTTAAAAGATCCATAAACATTTAAGGAAACTGAATATCTACCAATCAACAAACAGGCATTATGAGATTTTATTGCTTTGGTAGATTGTACAGAGTTAATAAATAACATTTGAATTTTAGAAAGGCCATGCTAGGCATCGATTCAATACCTGTTTGCTATTAATTATACCTATGATTCTTTGCTATAGAATGAATGAGTCAGGTGCTCAGGGAAATTGGATATATGTCAACAAATTATCAACTATCAGATCACTAGATGATTCATTGGAATAATTCATTCCCCTTGTGTATATAAATCTTTATGAAGAGAATATATCTTATTAGCTTCCTGTGGAAACTGGCATATAATCTGTTGCGAGCAGTGAAACACTTTTAAAATGATAAAGTATGGAGATTCCTCAAAAGATTATAAATAGACTTACCATATGATCCATCAATCCCACTTCTGGGTGTATATCCAGAGGGAACCTTAATTCAAAAAGACACATGCACCTCAGTGTTCATAGCAGCACTATTTACAATAGCCAAGACATGGAAACAACCTAATGTCCATCAACAGATGACTGGATAAAGAAGTTGTGGTATATTTATACAATGTAATACTACTTGGCCATAAAAAAGAATAAAATAATGCCATTCGCAGCAACATGGATGGACCTGGAGATTGTCATTCTAAGTGAAGTAAGCCATAAAGAGAAAGAAAAATACCACATGATATCACTTATATGTGGAATCTAAAAAAAAAAAAAAAACAAGACAAACTTATTTACAAAACAGAAACAGACTCACAGAAAACAAACCTATGGTTACCATGGGGGAAAGAGGGCAGGAAAGGATAAATTGGGAGTTTGAGATTTGCATATACTAACTAATATATATAAAATAGATAAACAACAAGTTCATACTGTATGACACAGGGAAGTATATTTAATATCTTGTAGTAACTTATGGTGAAAGATATATGAAAATGAATATATATATGTGTATGTATGACTGAACTATTATGCTGTACACCAGAAACTGACACAACATTGTAAACTGACTATACTTCAATAAAAAGATATATATACAAAAAATAAAATTGGCTGTTGATCTCAAAAAATATCATAAGGTAAAGTGAATATTTTAATTTCTGCAATTTATATTCCTCACAGTTTATACTAACTTCTAATATTGATTAAAGTCAAAACAGAACAAAATAAAAAAGCATTTATGCTTACATAACATTTTACAATAACACCAGACATTGAAGTCCTTCTTTCATATACTTTACTTTCAATAAGGATTTTGTGGAGATGACTGCCAGGTTTTTTTTTTTTTTTTCCTTTTTAAAACTTGACTAGTATTAGATTCATTTCAACAAATCATTTCCTGAATCAGTATCAAAATCCTTAAGGCAAAAGCATGTTTGCTGAGAGAATTAAATGCTTTGCAGCTTGTCTAGACTTTAAAATGAGGTCATGATTTACTTTTTGTCTTTTGGCACATGTATGGATATTTGATTTTTAAAGTGAAAGGAGTTGAAGATGTAAGACTGGTCACAAGAATTGATTTTACAAATAAACAACCCATCTTATAAGAGACTGCTGAATGAATGTGTTACCCATGGAGATAGAAGAGTTCAGTTTGATCTGCTGGATTCTTGCAGAATCCATGATTTCTGTTTTTAATTGAATTGCTATACAACTTAACTCACACAATTTTCTGTTCCACCAGGTGGTGAATTACAGTTTCATCACCCAAAAACTACATTTGATGTTGAGATTAGCTTCTCTTCATTAATGTGTAAAACAAGAGCTGAGAACTCTATAATAGCCAAATAGGTTGTGCACAGTAGATACTGGCGGACAGTTCTCCATTCATCTCTTGTATTTGTGTACATCTTGTGAGCAGAGGCACTGACTACATTTGTCCTGTATTTTTTTTTTCAAGGATGCAAACAGTCTTGAAAGATGAAATAGTGTCTCTCTCTAAAGCAAAAGGAAAATTTGCTTACAGCCCAGTATGAAAGATAAATGTTCCCCCACCTGGCCCCCTGTATCACCCTGTAGGAATTGAGGATCAAGGAACGGGTACAAGAAAATGCTTGTACTGTGGCTACTGTTATTGCTATGATCCCAAAATCTCATGTTTTCTTCCACCATCCTTAAAGCTCTGGCAGGTTTACTTATTAATTTGCAGGTGGAGGAAAAATATCAGATCTTTCACCATTCCCTTTTTTGTTTGTTTTGTTTGTTTTATTGAAGTATGGTCAGTTTACAATGTTGTATCAATTTCTGGTGTACAGCATCGTTGACAGCAGTTTCTGTTCCTGTTATCCTTGACAGTCATAGTCCAAATAACAATTGTAGCAAATTAAATTGCACAGAAAACTCACTAATGAGCCCTACAGAACTACATGACCTAGGCCTCTTTTGTTTTAGTAACCTTGGCTTGCTAGTTGGTTAATTTCTTGGACCGTTTGATCCTGGTCTTGTTTAACTAATTAGGTAATACCTGGCAGCTGTTCTCAGCTGGGTGGTTTGGCACATGCTTTATGGCTTGAGTCTGGGAGTGCACTCACAGTGTTTGTTCTCTGGAATGTTTATCTGGAGCACACTGCTCAGCTAAGGCTTCAGACTAATTATTTTTCCTGTGGCAAATGCATTTGTTCGGGCCAGGACACAGAATTCTGAGTTGCCATGCTCCCTTGAAAGGAAAGTGTTTAATTTCCTTTGTAATGAAATGTTAATCACCTCATCAACTATAGAGGAAAATAATCAGTACTACAGCTAAGGTAGTCTGAAATGGTAGTATTTGGGGTTTTTTGTCTGTTTGTTTTTGTGTTTTCTGAAGTCATGGACGGCCCTTTAGGTGTAAGGATTATGCTGTGGACTCATCATCAGCTGGATGTGGTTAACAGTTATTTTCCCAGAAGGGTCTAGAGGGTGACCAGGGACATGCAGTTTTTGTGTGCATGTGTATTAAGGTAACCAGACCAAGCATTCTCTCTTAACCTTGAAGAAGCATTCATATGAACAACTTTTAGATTGTTAAATAACATTAGTAATATACATTCCTTTGTGGATATTTTTGCAAATTCTATAAAAAAAGCAAAAAAAAAAAAAAAAGCAATCATATGTTTGTGTAAGGCCAGTTAAAATCCTTTACCTTAAATAGACTGTAACTAAGAGTTAGCTTTAAATTGGGTGGCTGTTAACTTGTTTTCAGTATGAAAGTAAAGCCATGCTTGTTTCTTTCATTATATGACATTCTAATTAGTTAAAGTTTTAACCGTTTGCAAAGTTGACCCTCTGATCTAAAATCTGACAGAATTATTTGTGAAAATTATCCCATTAGATAATGTGTACAAAGATTTGATATCTCCTGTTATTATGCATATGATAGAATATTAATTTTAAGGGTAAGTGAATTTAAAGAAGTTGAATTGGGACATTTCTTGTCATTTCCATTAATTTCATCAACTTGTGAAAAGATTATTGTTATTTCCTGTATTTGATGCTTTACTTCATGATTGGTGTTAGATTGAGATTCTCTCCCTACCTTGAGTAATGCCATTAGCAATAGGTCAAATCTCCCTGAATCATTTTTTATATTTTGTCCCACTTCTGCCTATTGCTATTATAATATGACTCTTGAAATTGAAAAAGTCATTACCTTAAAATATTTTTATTGTACTGAGAGAGAATTTGGTCCTAGCAAAGAGATGTCTTTGGGTTGAAAATCAATAGGACATATGTAAAACAGCTTCCTTTTCCTCTGAGAAAAGAAAGGGAAGTGGAGAAATTAGTTTCTTTCAACTTAGAGTCATTAGAAATCGCATTTCTGAGAATGTGCATGTGTCTTTGTGTATTACTGTTTTTCTTCATAAAATGATTTGGGGGACTTTCAGAGATTGAGTCAATGACTTCCTTTCCCATTGTTTAACAATATTTTTGGCCTTCCCTTTTTCACAGAAACAAATATTGGTGGATTTTTACAGTGAACACCAGTTGAATGTCCAAGATTTGCAGATACTAACTACTATATGTAAAATAAACAACAAGTTCATGCTGTATAGGGAACTATATTCAGTATCTTGTAGTAATTTATGGTAAAAAAGAATATGAAAATAAATATATGTATGTTCATGTATGACTGAAGCATTATATTGTACACCAGAAATTGACACATTGTAAACTGACTATATATATATATATATATATATAAGCAACAGGTTCTACTGTATAGCACAGGGAATATATTCAATATCTTGTAGTAGCCTATAATTAAAAGAATATGAAAAGGAATATATATACATATACATATACGTATAACTGGATCACTATGCTGTACATCAGAAAGTAACAACATTGTAAATTGATTATTCTTCAAAAAAAGTTAAAAAGGAATGTATTGCTTGACAATATTTAACTGTCAGTCAACTTTCTACTAGACTCTCTTACATTAAAAGCACCTTTTTTTATGGGCTATTATCAGGATAAATTTTCTTACTTTGGTAGACACTTTTTTTCTGAGCACAACACTTCTGGGATTTTACTGTAATGCAGTAAATAGTTGCATCTTTCTGTGGTTTCTCATGGAGACATTTATAGTCTCTGAGTGATCCATCAAACATTTCCTGGATGTACTAACTAGCTCATTAAGCTTCTCAGAGCCCCGTGAAGTGAGTGAGGAAAGTCACTAGACTTTATGAATGTTCAGAGATCAGCTGAGCATTTTACAAACCACTCACCTTATACTGACTAACCAGTGACTATACTGCTTGATTTAAATATCTCTTTATCATCTTCATGTATAGTTTCTATTGATATTAATAGCAGCTTATCAAAGGTTACATTGAATTGTGCAGATACAATTTTCTTATGTTTAATTCCAGAGTCTGGCACCTTATCTGCATATGCATATCCTTATCATACTGCTCCAGAAAGATTATCCTCTATTGTGATTGATGCACCATGGTGTAATTCATTGTTTTTTAATACCTTGAAGTCAGGGGTTCTCTTTCTTTTTTTTTAACATTATTTATTGAGTTATAGTCATTTTACAATGTAGTGTCAATTTCCAGTGTAGAGCACAATTTTTCAGTTATACATGAACATACGTATATTCATCGTCACATTTTTTTTCACTGTGAGCTACCACAAGATCTTGTATATATTTTCCTGTGCTATACAGTATAATCTTGTTTATCTATTCTACAGTTTGAAATCCCAGTCTGTCCCTTCCTACTCCCCACCCCCTTAGCAACCACAAGTTTGTATTCTATGTCTATGTGTCTGTTTCTGTTTTGTATTTTTTTTTAATTCCACATATGAGCAATCTCATATGGTATTTTTCTTTCTCTTTTTGGCTTACATCACTTTGAATGACATTCTCCAGGAACATCCATGCTGCTGAAAATGGCATTATGTTGTTGGGTTTTATGGATGAATAGTATTCCATTGTATAAATATACCACCTCTTCTTTATCCAGTCATCTGTTGATGGACATTTAGGCTGTTTCCATGTCTTGGCTATCGTAAATAGTGCTGCTATGAACATTGGGGTGCAGGTGTCTTTTTGAAGTAGGGTTCCTTCTGGATATATGCCCAGGAGCAGGATTACTGGTTCATATGGTAAGTCTATTCCTAGGGGGTGTTCTCTTTCAATTATGTATAACTACAGTTCCTTTTGTATATTTAAAGTAGCTACATTTCCTTGAGAACTTACCTTCATTTATTTATTCATTAGCTACATACTTACAGAACACCTGCTATGAGTCAGATATGATTATAGGCAATGGATAAAATGATGAGCAAGATAGATAAAGTTTCAGCCCTGAGAGAGCTTATAGTTTACAATCTAGCATATTTTGTGGCAGTCAGCGTTAAAGGCATATTGCTTCTCTCATCTGTAATTTTCTATGCAACAGTTCTGGGAGGTGGGTATTAAATTACTCTCAACTAATAAATGAAGCATTTGAGAGAAAGATTAATCAACTTGCTTCATCACACAGATAATAAATGGAGGATCTTAGATTCAAACCCAAGTCAGTTGTTGGGTTCTGTATTAGTTTTCTATGCTGTTTAATAGATTACTATAGATTTAGTGCCTTAAAACAACACATATTATATCACAGTGCCTGTAGGTCAGGAGTCTGGTATAGCTGACTTGGGTCCTTTATAAGGCTGCAATCAAGGTATCAGTTGGGACTGGTTTCTCATCTGGAGGCTCCACTATGAAAGAATACACCTTCAAACTCATGTGGTTGTTGGCAGAATTCATTTCTTTGAGGCTGTAGTACTAATGGCAGCTTGCTTCTCTGTAACCAACAAAGGAGAGATAAACTCTACTGTGAGTTAGCTGGAAAGATAAAGCCTTGTGTTGAGTGGCATCCCAACACATCACCTTTACCATATTTTATTTTTTTAATTTTAATTTTTTATTGAAGTACATTCAGTTACAATGTGTCAGCTTCTGTTGTACAGCACAATGTCTCAGTAATACATATACATACATATGTTCATTTTCATATTCTTTTTCATTAAAGGTTATTACAAGATATTGAATATAGTTCCCTGTGCTATACAGAAGAAACTTGTTTTTTTTGTTGTTGTTGTTGTTTTAATCTATTTTTATATATAGTGGCTAACATTTGCAAATATCAAACTTCCAAATTTATCCCTTCCTACCCCGTTTCCCTAGTAACCATAAAATTGTTTACTATGTCTGTGAGTCTGTTTCTGTTTTGTAGATGAGTTCATAATATGCTTTTTTTTCTTTTTTCCTTTTCTAGATTCCACATATGAGTGATATGTATTTTTTTCTTTCTCTTTCTGGCTTACTTCACTTAGAATGACTATCTCCAGGTCCATCCATGTTGCTGCGAATGGCATTATTTTATTCTTTTTTATGGCTGAGTAGTATTCCATTGTATAAATATACTACTTCTTCTTTATACAGTCATCTGTTGATGGACATTTAGGTTGTTTCCATGTCTTGGCTATTGTAAATAGTGCTGCTATGAACACTGAGGTGCATATATCTTTTGAATTAGAGTTCCCTCTGGATATATACCCAGAAGTGGGATTGCTGGATCACATGGCAAGTCTACTTTTAATTTTTTGAGGAATTTCCATACTGTTTTCCATAATGGCTGCTCCAAACTACATTCCCACTAGCAGTGTAAGAGGGTTCCCTTTTCTTCACAGCCTCTCCAGCATTTATCATTCCTAGACTTTTGAATGATGGCCATTCTGACTGCTGTGAGGTGATACCTCATTGTAGTTTTGATTTGCATTTCTCTGATAATTAGTGATTGTGAGCATTTTTTCATGTGCCTATTGGCCATTTGTATGTCTTCATTGGAGAATTGCTTCTTTAGGACTTTTGCCCATTTTTGTGTTGGGTTGTTTGCTTTTTTTGCTATTAAGTTGTATGAGTTGTTTATATGTTCTGGAAATTAAACCTTTGTCGCATCATTTGCAAATATTTTCTCCCATTATGTAGGTTGTTGTTTTGTTTTGCTTATGGTTTCCTTTGCTGTACAAAAACTTAAAAGTTTTATTATGCCATATTCTATTGATTGGAAGCAAGTAACAGGTCCTGCTCACACTCCAGGTTAGGGAATTCTATAAGGAAATTAATGCCAAGAGGTGAGGATCATAGGGGGGGCCATAGGTTCCACAGTCAATGGTATTTCTACTATATTGTGTTTCCCCTGCTACAAGCTCCATATACAAGAATTGTTTTTTTTTTAATATTTAAAAAAATTATACAGAGAAACATAATACCACTGGAAAAGTTTGGAAGAGGATTCCCTTAATCCAGTAATCCCGACACACCTCAATTACCCACCTGAGCAAGGTGTTAAGCACTCACTCCTGCTATCACTAAGAGGTCATAATAATTGTACTTAAATTCCTATCTAGTCTTTTAAAAAGCATACACAATTCTCCTTTCCATAGTTGGGATCAGCAAAAACATGATTCTCTAGATTTCTTTTTGCACTCTTTATATCATAACTATTTTTCCTTGTTGCAACATAATTGTAGAGTGGTCAGTTTGAATGTGCTCATAGGAATCTTTTGAATGACCATGCCACTGTTTACTTAACCAAGTCTGAATGGTTGGATATACAGGCAACTTTCAATTCTCCACCACTAAAAAGCAAACAAATTAATGATGACAACAGCAACAACAAAACACATGAAGAAAGAGAGAGAAGCAAGATGGCAGAGTAGAAGGATGCTTGTAGCTCACCCTCTCCCACAAATACACCAAAACTCACATCTATGGACCCACTCAACCAGAGCACCTGCCAAACTCTGACAGAACATCGCCCTCTTCAAAAGACAAAGACACCAAAAATCTGATAGGAGAAAAGGAAAGAAGAAAAAAAAAAAAAACAGTGCGGGATCGGTTCCGTGGGAGGGAGAGGCAAAGGAGAAATAGTGCTTGTTTGCTGGGTCTACCCCCTCCAATGGAGAGGCCAACAGGATGGAGGGGGAGCCTCCAAGGCTCAGATCTGCCCCGAGCACCCCTTGACAGACAGAACTAAGTTAAACGGGCACAAAGGGTCCCCACGACACCCAGCCCAAGACATGAGCTGGCAGCTGGGGGCCAGGACAGGCTGTCCGAGCCGGGCGGAGGACTGGGGCAGCTAGACTGAGGCAGCCCTGGGGGACTGCAGGCTGCTGTGCACTGTGGCAGGGACAGGATACAGAGTAGAACAACCTCGGTCCCCCATAAATTGCAAAAAAAGCAAAGCAACAAGGCTGGTGTGCCCTGGGGGGAGGGGCACCATAGCGTTTGTCTCCTCAGACCCGCGGCGCCATTACTGAAGCTTCTCATGAGAAGAGAGGTCGGGCGTAGCCACAGCCACCATCTCCTCCGATGTGAAGCACGCGGGCGGAGGCAGGGCCGAGACCTGAATCCATACCCAGGGGCTCTGCAACCTACTAGGCAGGACTGAGACTTATTTACAGCCCGAGGCAGATAGGATCTTTCTGCCCTGGCACCTCAGAGAACTTGCGCTGTCAAGACAAACAAGGAGCTGAGATTTGGCAGGGAGCAGGGGAGGGGCCATTCTGCGGTCTTCCCTGAGCCCGCCTATGGAGTTCTGACCTGAGGCAGAGCAGGCAGCTATACTGAACAGCAGAGCAAACGGAGCGAACGGAGCGAACGGGGCTGGGAGAGGGCGGGTGGCCACCCGCCTTTGTGGCAAGAATGCAACAACTGACCACGGTGCTGGGAGGGGGCGCGATCCACCCACCTGCCTTGCCTGAGCGCAGCATCTGACTGCGACATCGGGAGGGGGAGTCACCTGCCCGCCCACTGGCCACAGTGCCAGAGAGATATGAGCAATATGAAGAAGCAGGGGAACATCTCCCAATTAAAAGATCAAGAGAAATCCCCTGAAAGCACGATCAAGGAAATACACATTGATGGCCTACTAGATCAAGATTTCAAAAAAAGGACTGATCAAAGTACTGAATAAACTAAAAGAAATAGTATTTAGAGATACAAAATATGTCAAAAATGAAATAGAAGCTATAAAGAAGAACCAAGTAGAATTAGTAAACTCATTTACTGAGATGAGAGCTGACCTAAAGGCTGTACAAAGCAGACTCGATAATGCAGAGGAAGGAATAAGTGACCTAGAAGACAGGACAACAGAAGCACCCAATCAGAACAGCTGAGAGAAAAACAAATAAAAAACAATGAAAACAATATAAGGGACCTATGAGATAATATAAAGCATGCCAATCTATGCATAATAGGGGTTCCAGAAGGGGAAGAAAGATCAAAGAGGATTGAAATAGTTTTTGAAGAAATCATGACTGAAAACTTCCCAAACCTAAAGAAGGAATCAGATATCCAAGTACACGAAGCTCAGAGGGTCCCAAACAGGAAGAACCCAGACAGATCCACATCAAGACATACCATAATCAAGATGGCCAGAGTCAAGGATAAAGAAATGATCGTAAAGGCAGCAAGAGAAAAACAAAGAGTGAGTTACAAGGGAACCCCCATAAAGCTTTCAGCTGATTTCTCCACACAAACACTACAGGCCAGAAGGGAGTGGCAAGACATCTTCAAACTCCAGAATGAAAAAAAGATGCAACCCAGAATACTCTATCCAGCAAGGCTATCCTTTAGAATAGAAGGAGAGATAAAGAACTTCACAGACAAGCAAAAACTAAGAGTTTAGCAACACTAAACCCATGCTAAAAGAAATATTGGCAGGTCTACTCTAAATAGAAAAGAAGCAAGATGCTAAAAAGTGAGAAACTCATAACTGGAAAGGTGATAACTACCATGAATTACAAATAGAATAAACACAAAATTGTAAAAGAAGACATCTAAATCATTAAGAGTGGGAGAGGGAAGCAAGGAAAGTCATTGTGGAAAACAGTATGGAGAATCCTCAAAAGACTAGGAATAGACTTAACATAGGACCCAGGAATCCCGCTCCTGGGCATATATATCCAGAAGGAACCCACTTCAAAATGACACCTGCACCCCAATGTTCATAGCAGCACTATTTACGATAGCCAAGACATGGAAACAGCCTATATGTCCATCAACAGATGACTGGATAAAGAAGAGGTGGTATATTTATACAATGAATAATATTCAGCCACAGAAACTGACAACATAACACCATTTGCAGCAACATGGATGTTCCTGGAGAATGTCATTCGAGGTGAAGTAAGCCAGAAAGAGAAAGAAAAATACCATATGAGATCACTCATATGTGGAATCTTAAAAAAAAAACAAACATAAATACAAAACAGAAACAGACTCATAGACATAGAATACAAACTTGTAGTTGCCAAGGGGGTGGGGGGTGGGAAGGGACAGACTGGGATTTCAAACTGTAGAATAGATAAACAAGATTATACTGTATAGCACAGGGAAATATATACAAGATCTTGTGGTAGCTCACGGCAAAAAAAAAGTGACAATGAATATATGTATGTTCGTATATAACTGAAAAATTGTGCTCTACACTGGAATTTGACACAGCATTTAAAATGACTATTACTCAGTCAAAAAATGTTAAAAAAAAAACCCACAGAACACACGAAAAAATTACATAATCTCTTCAGGCACACAATTTCTACCCTTTTTTGGATTATGTCTTAGCCTAGGAATCCAGAAATCAAATTACTAGGTCAAGGAATATGAATGTTTCCATGACTTTTGATGCACACTCTCAAAATGCTTTTTTTATTTCTGTTTCTTTTTTAAAAATAGTTTTTATTTTTTATTTGCAAATGAGCAATTTAACTTTTCTTGTTTTTTTTATTTTTTAAAAAATTTTTATTGAAGTATAGTTGATTTACAATGTCAGTTTCAGGTATACAGCAAAGTGATTCAGTTATGCATACACATACATACATATATTTTTTGTTTGTTTTCAGATTTTTTTCCATTATATGTTATTACAAGAAATTGAATATAGTTCACTGTGCTATACAGTAGTATATATATATGTGTATATATATATATGTGTGCACACACACAATGGAATATTACTCAGTCATTAAAAGAATGAAATAATGCCATTTGCAGCATAATCTCTCAAGATTATGGACCTAGAGATTATCATAATGAGTGAAGTAAGTCAGATAGAGTCAGACAAATATATCATATGGTATCAGTTATATGTGGAATCTAAAAAATGATAAAAATTCTGTTTACAAACCAAAAACAGACTCAAGGGCATAGAAAATGAACTATGGTTACTAAAGAGGGAAGGGCAAGGAGGGATAAATTAGGGTTTGAGGATTAACAGACACACATTACTATATATAAAATAGATAAGCAAGGATCTACTTTTTTTTTTTAATGGAGGTACTTGGTATTGAACACAGGACTTTTGCATGCTAAGCACACACTCTGCCACTGAGCTAGACCCTGCCCCAAAATGCTTCTGGTTTTATTTGACTGTGATTGAATTAATAGCTTTCAAAATTACCAAGTCATGTGGTAATTCTAGTTAGAAATATATGATCATTAGAAAGAAAGACAATATCTTACCTGCTGTTAATCATAAGGTTTTGGTAGTGAGAAGTAGAGGAAATTATTTTCTTTTTATGTTGTTCTATCCTGGAGTTCAAATAAGGACAAGGATCCCCTCAGGAATTAACCTTAGTACTGAATGATGTCACTTATATGGACATTTTTCTTAGTCATAGTGTAGGACAGTGCCTTCTGTACAATGGAGCAGAAGCTATTCTCATGGGGCACTTGGGAAATCTGTATTTCTTTCTTACAGGGGCAGAATGAACTAATTTATTTATTTAGATGCAATACCCTGTTTTCCACTTTAGCTGCACGTTTCACAGTAGCCTTCCCTGCAATAGAAAAGGAAAAGAAGGAAAATGCAGAGCTGGTGTAAAATACGGTAGAGTAGCTCATATTTGTCATCCGGCTAACACTAATAAAATTAGATTAATTGCTTATTACTTTTCTTGTGATTAAGGAACTTATGGTTTGTAGTGGATGGTCATAGCCTTTTTCTTTTTAAGTATCTTTTGTGAGCTGGAGAATTTAACTACCATATTTGGTTCTCATATGCCTGCCCTGTGACCTTACATCAGCTTGTTGGAGGATTTGTGTGTTTTTGCTTATCCTTATATGGGAAGGCTGCCTGGAGAATCTGACTGGGATTAGAAGCCCTGTAGCATTTGCAGGAAGTGTGGCTCAAGGAGAAAGCTGTGGTTTGTGTAATTAGGTTTCCTTCCTGTCAGAATTTGTTCCATAGAGAGGTGGCGAGTTGAAGAACATCTTTGCCGACTGTAAAATCACCAGCATTTTTATACCTCTTCATGTACTAATCAAATTCTTTTCCTTCTATTATGACAAAGTTCTCCTAAAGAAGAATGAAATCTGTATAGGAACTCATTGTAATGAGTTGATGATGATAGTGATTAGGGCCGGGAGGTAGAGGCTGTAATGAATTGGTTTGTTTACCTTTAAATTCTTAGTGCAACCTTAATCTGAAATTTTATGGAACATAAAATCCACTTATGTTAGACTAATACTTGTTAAATATTTAGCTTTGATATTTGATTATAACAGTGTGATTTGTTTCGAGGAAAGCTTTTGCTTTAAGGACACTCCCAAAGCTGACAGAGCACCCTAGAGCACCTGTTACCCTATTTCCCCCTCAGCACTCATTTCCTTAGGCACCTTTGGACACAAGTCACTGATACTTTTGTGGAAGCTCTTTGGAATGTTTTTAACTTCATACTTTTTTGACCGTATGACAATTTTAAATTGAGATAAAACTTTTTTTTAATATAGGCAATGGAATTAATACAGATTCTTTGCTATAACTTTTTTCTTATCAAGTCTTAAAGTTCCAGGAGGCTTTTATTGCTTGTGTCATGTTTCTTTGTTTCATTATCACAGAACTTCATAGTGGGAAAGGACTGAAGGGGTCATTTAGGAAAATTTACCCTGTGTATCAAATCCTTAAAATAACCAACAGTTTTTCTTGTTCTTACTTTTGGCCAAACTTTGGAATTAAGAGTAATACAAAAGAATTATGAGCCATTTCTGCACGGAAGGATACTTCATTAAGTTGACAGGTAGTCTAATTAGCATGAGATAACAAGTATGGTAATGTATTATTTTGCTATTCATTATGTTTAATGTTTAACTGGTGCTTTTTACTTTGACAGATCTCAGGCAAGTGTGTACTTTGGAAAGTTTCTAATCCATCTGAGCATTAGTTTCTTTATCTGTGAATCTGGAATGAAAATAACAGCAGCTCGTAAGGTTATTGTGATAAATAAATAATGTAAGCATGTAAAGAGCTTAGTATAGTGCCTGGCTCATAAAAAACACTGAATCAATAGTAATTATTATTTTATAATTATATTACTTTAGAGTAAGATTAAATTTGGTGCAATACAGAGAGGGACCTGCTACATATCAGAGTCTGCAGTCCATTGTTAGCACACCCTAAAGTGGGATCTATGTCCCTTTGTTTCCCTTTATCAGCCCAGTCCTAATCCACCTACTTTCCTGCCTCAGAAAGGGACCAGACTTTGATTAATGAATGACTAGATCCCATTGCTTAAATAGTCTGCTAGTATGGCATTTATAAACTTATAATTATAATTTATAAATTCCTTGAGATCATAAATATTATCTATTTTATTTTATTTTTACTTATGTCAGGGTAAGAACAATGGTTTGAATGCCCAACGTGTACTTAGAAGCTGCATTCTATCTTTTATTATTTTCACAGAAAGATGCAACTATCTTATTTATTTATTTATTTATTTATTTATTTATAAATTTATTTATTCAGTATTACTGAGATATAATTGATATACAGCACTGTATAAGTTTAAGATGTACAGAATGATTTGACTTACATAATCATGAAATGATTATCACAATAATTTTAGTGAACATCCATCACCTCATATGGATACAAAATTAATGAAATAGAAAAAACCCTTTTTCTGTGTAATGAGAATGCTTAGAATTTACACTCTTACCAACTTTCATGTATAACATATAGCTGTGTTGATTATATTTCTTAGGTATTTTCCTTGTGATGAGAACTTTTAGGACTTACTCTCTTAGAAACTTTCAAATATATCATGTAGCGGTGTTAACTACAGTTATCATGGTGTACAGTACATACCTAGTACTTATTTATCTTACAACTGGAAGTTTGTACTTTTTGACTACCTTCATCTACTTCCCCCTCCCTCCAACCCCTGCGTCTGGTAACCACACGTCTGATCTCTTTTTCTATGTGCTTGTTTGTTGGTTTGTTTAGTTTTGAAGTATAATTGACCTATGACACTCTGTTAGTTCCTGGTACACAATATAATAATTCAATATTTCTATACATTTCAAAATGATCACCATGATAAGTCTAGTCACCATCTGTCACTATACAAAGATATTACATAATTACTGACTGTATTCCCCAAACTGTAGGTTTTATACCCTTGAATTATTTATTTTGTAACTGGAAATGTCTACTCTTAATCTCCCACACCTGTTTCTCTCCTTGCTCCTTCCCCTTGCCTCTGGCAAATTATTTAACTTAGTATAGTGCCCTTTAGTTCCATCCATGTTGTTGCAAATGGCGTGATTTCATTCTTCCTTATGGCTGAGTAATGTATATGTATGTGTGTGTGTGTATATTTTTATATATGTAATATATATATATATATATATATATATATATCACAACTTCTTTAACCATTCACCTGTTGATGGGACACTTAGATTGCTTCTGTATCTTGGCTATTGTAAATAATGCTGCAATGAATATAGGGGTGCATATATCTTTTCAAATTACTGCTTTCATTTTCTTTGGATAAATACGCAGGAATGGGATTACTGGATAGTATGATAATCCTATTTTTAATTTTTCTAGGAAACTCAATATTGTTTTGAATAATGGCTGTACCAGTTTACATTCCAAACAATGCATGATGTTTCCCTTTTCTCCACATGCGTGCCAACACTTACTTGTTGTCTTTTGGATAGTAGCCATTCTGACAGGTATGAGGTGATATCTCATTTTGGTTTTGATTTGCATTTCCCTGATGATTAGTTATATTGAGCATCTTTTCATGTACTTGTTGCCCATCTGTATGCAAAAATGTCTTTGGGAAAAATGTCTATTTAGGTCCTCTGTCCATTATTTAATTGGCTTGTTTGGGAAAAATGTCTATTTAGGTCCTCTGTCCATTATTTAATTGGCTTGTTTTTTTAATGTTGAGTTGTATATTTTAGATATTAACCCCTATAAGACACATTGTTTGCAAATATTTTCTCCCATTAAGAAGGCAGGCTTTTCATTTTGTTGAGTTTCCTTCACTGAGCAAGAAGCTTTTTAGTTTAATATAGTCTGATTTGTTTATTTTTGTTTTTGTTTCCTTGCCTAAAATGAAAAATATTGCTAAGACTAATATCAAAGAGCATACTGCCTATGCTTTCTCCTAGAAGTTCTATGCTTTCAGGTCTTACATTTAAGTCTTTAATCCATTCTAGGTTTATTTTTGTATATGGTGTGAGAAAGTAGTCCAGTTAGATTCTTATGCATGTAGCTGTACAGTTTTCCCAGGACCATTTATTGAAGAGGCTCTTTTCCCTATTGTGTATTCTTGCCTCTTTTGTTGTAGATTAATGGACCATATAAGTATGGGTTCATTTCTGGGCTGTCAGTTTGGTTCCAGTAATCTATGTGTCTGTTTTTGTGTCAGTACCATATTGTTTTGATTATTGTAGCTCTTTAGTATAATTTGAAATCAGGGGGTGTGATTCCTCCAGCTTTGTTCTTCTTTCTCAAGAGTGTTTTGGCTATTCAGAGTCTTTTGTATGTCCATAGAAATTATGGAATTATCTGTTTCAGTTATGTTGAAAAATGCTATTGGTGCTTTGGTAGGGATTGCATTGAATCTGTAGATCACCCTGGGTAGTACATTCACTTTAGCAATATTAATTCTTCCAGTCCATGAACACAGAATATCTTTCCATCTGTTTGTGCCAGTGTCTGATAAGTTTCTGAGTACAGTCTTTTAACTTCCTTAGTTAGGTTTCCTAAGTATTTTCTTCTTTTTGGTGTGATGGTAAATGGGGTTGTTTTCTTAATTTCTCTTTCTGATAGTTTGCTTTTAGTGTATAGAAATGTAACATATTTCTGTATATTAATTTTTTATCCTACAACTTTATCAAATTCATTGATGAGTTCTAGTAATTTTATGGTGGCATCTGTAGGATTTTCTGTACAGGTGTTGAACTGTACATACTTGCATTCCTGGGATAAATCTCACTTGATCATGGTGTATGATCCTTTTAGTATATTGTTGAATTCAGTTTGCTAATATTTTGATAAAGATATTTGTGTCTATGTTCATTAGTAATACTGGCCTGTAATTGTCTTTTTTTGGTGATATCTTTGTCTGGTTTTGGTATCAGGGTGATACTGATTTCACAGAATGAGCTTGAAAGCATTCCTTCTTCTGCAGTTTTCTGGAATAATTTGAGGATAGGTTTTAACTTGTCCATACATGTTCAGTAGAATTCACCTGTGAAGCTGTCTGACCCTGGACTTTCTTTGTTCATGTTTTTTTTTTTTTTTCGATTCAATTTCATTACTAGTAATCTCTCTGTTTATATTTTCTGTTTCTTCCTGATTCAGTCATGGAAGATTATACATTTCTATAATTTGTCCATTTCTATTAGGTTGTCTATTTTACTAGCATATAATTGTTCATAGAAATCTCTTGTGATCCTTTGTTATTTCTGTGTTGTTGGTTGGAACCTCTTTTTTGAACATCTTTACCATCATTACCTTGCATTAGTCCTTCTGGGATGTTATCCTGTTTCTTCATTTGGAACATATTCCTCTGTTGTCTCCTTTTGCTCAATTCTGTTTTTATTTCTGTATATTTGGAGAAGTGGCCTTTTGTTGGAGATGTCCTTTGGGGCCCAGCAGCACAGTCCTCTCTGGCCACCAGAGTTATATGCTTTTGGGGTGTCCTCTATGTGGGCTGTATGGGCCCTTCTATTGTGGTAGGTTGACTACTGTGGGTGCACTTGTAGGCATGATTGTCCTCTGGTCCAGTCATTGCCTGGCCCTACCTAGTGTAGAGGCTGCTGGCCATGGTGAGTGGGGCTGGGTCCTAGCATGGCGGGCTTCACAGCCCGAGGAGTCCCAGTTTGTGTGCCAGCTGGGCCCAGTGCCAGTTGGCAGGGCCAGGGCATTAGGTAGCTGGCTGTGGGGTCCAGGGATCCTGGAGCTGGTGTTGGGCACTGGTTCATGGGGACAGTTCCAGTTCCCTCTGATGGGTATGGCTGGCTCCCAGGGAGGCTGTGTTCTCAGGGGATCCTACTGCAGCTGGCCTGCTGGTAGGTGGATCTATGTCCTCACCAGGCTAGCTGCTAGCTTGCAACATCTCAGGACTTATACCAACCAACTAGTGGGCAGAGCCAGATCCCTGTACTAAGAAGCTAGAGGGAGGATTCCAAAATGGTGTTTACCAGCACCAGTATCCTTGCAGTGGAATGAGCTCCCCAAAATGGCTCCTGCTAACATATTTGACTTCATGGTGAGTCCTGGTTGCCTCCTGCCTCTCCAGGAGGTTCTCCAAGATCAGAAAGTGAGTCTGACCCAGCTCCTTTCAAATAATTGCTTCTACCTGTGTCTTGGAGTGTGTGAACTCTTGTGTGCACCTTTTAAGAGCGGAGTCTCTGTTTCCTACAGCCTTCTGGCTCTTCTGAAAGTAAGCACCACTGGCCATCAAGACAGATATTCTGGGGGTTCATCTTCTTGGTGCAAGACCCTTGTGCTTAGGAGCCCTATGTGCATTTCAGACCCCTTACTCCTCAGAAAGAACCTCTGCAATTGTAATTATCTTGTCATTTGTGGGTCACCTCCCCAGGATTGTGGGTCTTGACTACACTGCATCTCCACCCCTCCTATCTGTCTCTGTGGTTTCTTCTTTGTATAAGATTTTTTCTGCTAGTCTTTAGGTTGTTCTCATCAATAGTTGCTCTGTAAGTAGTTGTAATTTTGGTGTGCCCACAGGAGGAAGTGAGCTCAGTGTCTTCCTACTCTGTCATCTTGGCCACTTCATGAACTGAATTCTTGATTAAATGGTAGTCTCTAACGTTACCTCAGCAGGGTTCTGACACTAATCCTTTCCTAGCAACAGAGGATCTTAGAGTTGGAATTGGGTATTCCAGTCACTTCTTGTTCATAATCATGTGAAGATTGATTAAATTGTGTGCATACTCATTTGGACAATAATGGAAGCAAAATCACTGTCTGCTAAGTAGAATTTAGAATTATATAGTAAGAACACATCAAAAAGTGGTATTACTCTTTGTAAGAGCTTATTTACCTTATATAAAAATCTCTTAAGAGAAAAAATCCATACCAAAAATATCTTGAAATTAGACATGGAAATGTATTGGAACAAACTTAAGCTTTGTAGTTCAGGACATCTAGGTTTGAATGCCTGTCCTACCACCCACTAACTTTGTGACTTTGGGTAAATTTACTTAACCTTTTTGAGCCTCAACATTCTAATCTGTAAAATGGAGGTAATGAAATCTGCTTTCCAAGATTATTATGAATATTAAATGAAATAATATATCAAAACACCTACTTTAGCAGCTGTCACTTAACTGGCTTTTTATAACTGATAGTTGTAATTGGTATGAATAATAAGAAGACAGTATCTTTCTTCCAGTCTTGTCTGAACACAACTACAACTTAAAATTCCTGTGAATTTGGGAATAATTACTGAGTACCTTCTAATACCCCAAAGCATCTCTCTATGCTGGATGAACGCCCAGAAGCTTTAAATCTTGTGAAACTTTGGAGCTTTAATTCTTCTATGCTTTGCCCAGAACAGCTGCTATCTATCTCCCTACCATGGAATGTGCTAGCAGAGGTGCTCTTTTTAGCTCTGGAGATTTCTGAGGGCTGTATTTGCTTGTTCTTACTGTATTTTGTCAAATGGAGAAATGGCAATAAATTAATCAACTATCCTTTATTTTTTTTAATTTTAAACAACTTTATTGTGTTATAATTTCTGTGCAATAAACTACACATATTTCAGATGTACAATTTGATGAATTTTGATAAATGTATACACTTGTGAAACCACCAACACAATCAAGATACCTAACATTTCTATCATTCCCCAAGAGGTACAAATTTCAAACTCCCAGTTTATGCCTTCCCACCTCCTTTACCTGCTGGTCACCGTAAGTTTGTTCTTTGTGTCTGTAAGTCTGTTTCTGTTTTGTAAATAAGTTCATTTGTGTATTTTTTTAGAGCCCACATATTAGCAATAGCATATGGCATTTTTCTTTCTCTTTCTGGCTTACTTCACTTAGAATGACTATCTCCAGGTCCATCCATGTTGATGCAAATGGCATTATTTTATTCTCTTTTATGGCTTAGTAGTATTCCATTGTATACATGTATACCACAGCTTCTTTATCCAGTCATCTGCTGATGGACATTAGGTTGTTTCCATGTCTTGGCTACTGTAAATAGCACTGTATGAACATTGGAGTGCATGTGTCTATTTGAATTAACGTTTCCTCTAGATATATGCCCAGGAGTGGGATTGCTGGATCATATGGTAAGTCTCCCAGGAGTGGTATTGCTGAATCATATGGTAAGTATCTTTAGTTTTTTGAGGAACCTCCATCCAAGTGGTAATTTGGAGAATCAAGACTTACTTTGCTAGTTGGGGATGAACAAGATTATATGTGCAAACAGTAATCATCAACAATATCTCTCTGCACTCAAATCTTAGGTAATTGGAATTTATATTGTCATAATGTACATTCCATAGTCACTAGTATTTTAAGGGTGTGAGAAATATCTGGTATTGAAAATGGTGAGTAAAATATAACTAAAACCCATTAACAAATGGCATTTTCTCCAATCCCTTTAGAAGAACCCATCAATCTAATTTTATGCATGATATGTTTAATCCAGGGAATTTCTTTTGAAGACATATTTCCAGATAACATTTAATCTATGAGAAATTCAGTGCAGTCAGCCTCAAATATGATGTGTATTACTTTTGAATAAGCTCTCATAGCCTGATTATAGCCATCAGACTTTTTTCAAACTTTCCTAGAAAGTATTGTCAGATTCCTAGTATGATGTAAGAGTTGCAAAAGGAGAGCTTTTCTTGCTTTATATGGCTGGGATTATTATTATCTATATATTTTTTCAGCTTTATTGATGTATAATTGATTTATTAGCTTGCTTTGAAAACAGTTTGGAAATCTAATCATCAGAAAAACATCAAATAAACCTGAATTGAGGGGCATTTTTCAAATTACTTGGCCAGTACTCCTCCAAACTGTCAAGATAATGGGAAACAAGCAAAGTCTAAGAAACTGTCACAGGCCAGAGGAGACTAAGGAGGCATGACTAAATGGAATGTGGTATCCTGGAAGGGATCTTGAAATGAAAAAAGGATATTAGTGGAAAAACTAATGAAATCCAAATAGTCTGGCATTTGCTAATAGTACTGTGCCAATGTACCAGTATTGGTTTCCTAGCTGTGACAAAAGTACCACTGTGAGCTAAAGTGTTACAATAGGGGAAACAGAGTAAGAGCTACATGAGAACTCTATTATATCTGCAAATTTTCTGTAAATCTAGAATTATTCCAAAGTTTAAGTTTATTAAAATGAAAAACTAAAAAAAAAAAGTTTTTGGTAGTGCTGAATTTAAAATGAAGTTGTTAGATCAGTAAGCATTGTCTACTTTGGGTCCAGCCTGGAGATGAGCATTAAGTAAGGAGACATAGGCATAAGGTGTGGCCTCCAGGTGGCTTATCAACTAAGGAACTGAAGAGATAAGAATTTGACAGGTGAAAAGATTAACAAGCATTGATACTATTTGATTAAGCTCCAACTGGGTGATACTGACTGTAGGAGGTCAGAGGGAGAAGGTTGGAGTTGCCACCAAGGGCTTCACAGACTGAGTGAACCTGGATGAATAAATTAGAATTGCATTAGTTGAGAGAAGGGAGACTTGCAGATGAAGGGAACAAAGAGAAAAAGCACTAAGGTCTTGGGTACAGAAAACTCAGGGAAGAATAAAGGCAGCTTGTTCTGATGTGAGGTGGAAGAGGAATGCATATTTTTAGAGAGGTAGATAGAACAGTATGAAGAACCTTGAAAGTTATACAGTAGGGGATACGGTCAAAATTGGCCACAAGGAACCAGTGTAGCAGCAGTAGGATTACAGTATTTGTTTTGATTTTGTGGCTTTCAACCTTTGGCCAAATTTATGTCTATTATTTATTAATCTGCTAATGCTTCTCTTAGCATGTGCATTTGATAAGACTATGCGGGGATGAAGTTCACCTGCAAGAGGTGAAAATACAGTCATGCTCCTCTTCTGGATTAAAAGGGCTTTTGACTAAATGAAATAGAATAATCTTCTCTGTAAGCCCTTTCTTACCTGGAACTTTTCTCTGTCCATACTCTTTCCCAGAGTCAGAAGGAACTTCAGTCCCTCTGTTTGTTACTGACTCAGTTAAAGCTTGTTTTTCTTTCAAGTGAGTAGTGCATTGTATTCAGATCATTTTGCTCTTTGAAAAGATTGTTGGACTTTATTTTTAAGTGATGGGTACTTTGCTTATTTTAAAAAATAAATAAGGGGAAGGGTCATACCAACTTTGCCCACTCAGAACTATTAAGTGACAGAGCTCTTAGAAAGGGGAAGGCATTGACTACCTTGGTCTCAGTGCAGTCAACAAGAAACCAAAGGCCTCATGATATGCCATTCGGGTCTCCTGTGTGCTTATTGCCTGTGTGCAAGCAAACTCACAAATTTGTGGTCTTAGAAATTCATTGGGGTCTGTTTAGACTGGTCAAGGGGAAAGAGCCCATAATAACTAGGAAATGAAATTCACTAAATAAGGCTATTTGGAAGAGAACGTATCTCAATTTTTGTTGTCTTTCTATTCTGTATCACATAGTTTAGAAGGAACTCTTTCCTGTATGTCAGTCTTATCTCCCCAGCTAGATTGGGAATTCTAATATGTACTGCATGTGGTGAAAAAGGATAGGGCTTTGCTGTCAGATAGCTTTAGATTTGTAATTTGGTACAGCCAATTAATAGATCATTTTTCTTGGACAGGTTTCATAACCTATCTGAACCTAAATTTCCTTTGTTGTAAAATGAGAATAGTCATGCTAATGCTTCAGAATTATTGTAAAGATTTCACGGATATATGTATATGTCTTCACAAAGAGTTTTGTACTCAGTAAGCACTCAGCAAATCTTAGTTTCCCTTTCTCCTTAAAGTTGTTCATCTGATACAAAGCCTAACCCAGTACTAACATACAATAAGGCTTGGAAATTTTCTCTGGGGAGGCCATTCCTGCCGCCTTTTTGGTTAGAATTTATATAAGGACAACTCTGGGCCAAATTCTAGGGCAGACAAAGAAAGTTCACTGTCTTCCTTACCTGCATCTCTCCAGGTAGTCCCTCCCTTCACTCCAAACATGCACACTGCCTGCACTTTCTAGGAAGACCAAAGTAGTGAATTGGTAATGGTAGGATTACAGGCATCAGAAGAATTGAATTTTAAAGTAGATGGTACTCCCAGTGCTTCTTATTTCACAGCCTCCTGGGTCTACACATAGAGCCATCTCTGAAGGAATTGGAGAGGGACCAAATTTCCTTCTGACTCTGGAAAAAACTCCAGATAAGAAAGGACTAGATAGATGAGATTATTTAGAACTGATCAAGGAAAGCCTTTTTAATCCAGAATGATAGACATGAATGTACTTTATTGTGACCACCTTAAGACATAGCTACTTTTGAGAAACTACCTTTAAATATCTACCTTCTCCTCTTTTCACACTAGGCTGTACTTCTGAAATTGCTTAGGCCTTAACATCTTTTTAGACATAATGTGGTAGAAGTGCAACTAAAAGGGAAAATGATACTAGTATTTATTTATTTATTTTGGCAGCAGTAAAGTAGCAAACCTTACCTTGTGCTCTCTTCTTGCCACATCTTGGAACATCTCTCAGGAGAATTCCAGGGAGCTAGGGGTGGAGGTGGGAGATCAGGAAGAAAATTCTTTTTTTAGGAAGAAAGTCTTAATGGTCGTATTAACCTAGATTTGTTGCAGACTTATTGGTAAAGAGATATGAATTACAAGTTTTACATGGCTGATTGTGACAAAAGCATTTTTTATTAAATGTCGCAAAACAGACAAGCTGAAAACAAGCATCTCGTGCTGTGGTTGTACCATTAGATAAAGCAGTAGGAAGCCAGTGGCTTAAGGACTCATGACAGTATTCATTTAAAAATGCACATAGATCTCTGTGGTGACCAAATGACTACACAGTGGCAACACTGCAGTTGTCTAGTACCAGACAAACTGGGGATTTAGATTTGATTTTCCTTTTAGGTGTATTTTGTAAGTAGATAAGTAAAAAACTGAAAAGGCAGCTTTAAATTCTATTCATGCTTCCTTCTTCCTTCACCCGACTCTTAAATCCATAGGCACTGGCTAAGCAAAGACAGCCTTATTATTTTCCTATAAATTAGAGTAGCCCTTCTTGGGGCAGCATTTGAAATAAACAGAACCATTTGGAGGGAATCTGTATCTAAATTTCTCTTTGCAGAGGTTGACTGGGTCACAAATTATAACCTGTTTAAAAAAGACAAAATAAACACCCACACAAGTCATTTATAGACTTCAATTATGTGTGAAAATTTAATCGTAGAAATTGTGAGCATCCATTTAGAAAGTTTCCAAGTTTACTTTGTAAATTCTGAACCGTCACTGTTCTAGTGCAATATGCTATAATATTTGTGGGTTCAGTTTTCACAGCTAGCCAGTTATATTAAATTTTACTAGGTACATCATGCTTGATCTAAAACCATAGATTGTATGCAGTATAGATGGATGTAGTATACAGGCATTTGTGCTGTTTTTTTTTTTAAACTTTTTTTTATTGAGTTATAGTCATTTTACAATGTTGTGTCAAATTCCAGTGTAGAGCACAATTTTTCAGTTATACATGAACATACATATATTCATTGTCACATTTTTTTTTGCTGTGAGCTACCACAAGATCTTGTATATATTTCCCTGTGCCCCTGTGCTATACAGTATAATCTTGTTTATCTATTCTGCACATGCCTGCCAGTATCTACAAATTTTGAAATCCCAGTCTGTCCCTTCCCAACCCCCCACCCCCTTGGCAACCACAAGTTTGTATTCTATGTCTATAAGTCTGTTTCTGTTTTGTATTTATGTTCTTTTTTTGTTTGTTTGTTTGTTTAGATTCCACGTATGAGTGATCTCATATGGTATTTTCCTTTCTCTTTCTGGCTTACTTCACTTAGAATGACATTCTCCAGGAACATCCATGTTGCTGCAAATGGTCTTATGTTGTCAATTTTTATGGATGAATACTATTCCATTGTATAAATATACCACATCTTCTTTATCCAGTCATCTGTCGATAGACATTTAGGCTGTTTCTGTGTCTTGGCTATTGTAAATAATGCTGCTATGAACATTGGGGTGCAGGTGTCTTTTTGAAGTAAGGTTCCTTCTGGATACATGCCCAGGAATGGTATTACTGGGTCATATTGTGCTGTGATTATTGAGCTTAGTCCAAGTGGCATTGCTAATAGCAGTAAGCACTTGCTCTCTCTTCTAAGCTCCTTGCATTCATTGGCTTTGTCATTCACTTGACCCTTCTGACCTAATCATCTTGTATGGTTGGCTTAGCTTCATATTTAAATACCATGTTGTAAATGAACTTTTTAATATATCTATGTCTAATCCCTCCAGTAGATTGTAACTTTAAGAGGGAATCTCTGCTATTTTTCTTTAGACATTTTAAAGAATTGAATAAATTTCTTACACACTTAAGAGACACCCAAGAAATACTGTTGAATAGCTATTAAATACAGTTTTGGACAACCATCTTAGATTTTATTGCATTACAGCTGGAACCTCTCAATATTCATTAAAGTGTCAACTGAGAAAAATGTGACAGGTTGATTAGAAAACAAGACAAAACTCCATCTTGATTGAATGTTTTATTGTAGGTTGATACTTTCATAAAAGAGACTTTTATTTTCCCATCTGAAGCATGGTTATTGAAATTTTGGTCTTCCTTTGGAATTTGAACATTCACATGGGCACCTTCTAAAGCAGAAACCTTGTCAGTTTCCTTCCTTTAAAAGGAACTTGACCCTTGGGATGACAGACAAGAAACTTCTGAAGCTAGCTGGAGACAAGTTGTTTCCTGTAGACAACAGTTGTTCAGCAGCCCTGCTCTGTGCCTTTGTTAGGAAGGGTACCTTGAACCTCAAACCCTGACATGTGAGCAGAAATAACTTGGCATTCTTTGGGTGGAGGGGAAGGGTGTGGTTTGCTCTTTCAAAAAGATTGATTTAAATTCCTACAGTGCCATTGTCCACTTGCAAATGCATTTGTGTGCTGAGAAGAATGTCAGTAACCTTGTAATTCCAGACTACTTTCTTTTCCTATAAGAAATTTAAATTTTATTCCTTAGTGAATCTTTGTGACACTCATTCCTAATTGCTCTGGCAGTGTATGATTTTCAGTCATATCTGTTGACTGTGTTCCTTTAAGTTCCCCCAGGGAATTAGGAAATTAGCGTCATCCAATATTAAGATGTATTGAAGTGAACATGTGCCTGTAGGCACTAACTCTTTATATATAAAAGGTCGCTTGTTAGAAATAAACTTGATATGTGAAATTTTAGACTTATAGATATGATCAATTTAGAAAACAATGTTTTTTACATTTCCTGACAATTCGAAGATGGACAATTGTTCATGTTCACCAGGGCAGGTTCTACCTAAAGTAGGTTCTACTTTAAGAAGTGTTATTATGTGGGGGGTGATTATAACTCAGTGGTACAGTACGTGCTTAGCATGCAGGAGGTCCAGAATTCAATCCCCAGTACCTCCATTAAAAAATAAAAATAAAATAAAATTTAAAAAATAACAACTTTTTTAAAAAAAGTGTTATTATAGCCCATTCTGGTCAGCCTTACAAAGATGTAGAACATGCTAGGAGGCATGTGTACTTGTCAGGCAGTTCCAGAGCATGGGAGGAATACTTGTGGTCCACAGTTGATGGCTAGAGGGTAAAGATATCAGTGAAGGTTTACTGTAATGTTCAGTGATACTAGGCCTGGCCACCACCTTAACTCAGCAAACAGTGAACAGTGCTCTGAACATATAAGCATTCAGTAAGGTGGGAAAGGCTTCAAAAAGTCATTTATCTTAAAGGTCCTTTGCCTTTTTTCTCCCACACAAACATGACAGATGACACTCACCCAGGGCCATGTATAATTATTAGCATATTAGCTATAACATTAACTCTTAATTCATTCAGAAATATCTGTTAGAATGCCAAGTGCCTAAAAGTACCATATTTATGGGGCATCTTTTTATCTACTTAAATTTGTAAATATACAAATAATGGACAAATTACTTGACACACTTCATACAAACTGAACACTCCCTATTGTATCATGGAGATTGAGAACCACTGATTTAATTGAACCTTCCATCACTCCTGATTATTTTACTGACTTTTCCATTGTTTATCCTCAAAATTGAAAAGAAGGTATATGTTATGTTTATGAATGAAAGCTTGACTTTATAAGTTAATAAGGAAATAGGATTCCTATTAGAAAAATTATCTTGCTGCAAATTTTGCTGGGCTGTAACAGATCTTTAAAGGAGGACATTCTGTACTCTGATCTAAATAGCCTGTAGAGATTCCAGTTCGTATTGGGAGAAGTTGAGAATTTTTTTTCCTGGGGTTGTGTGAGGAGAGAGAAAATTACTCATAACAAGTTACAAGGACAAAAATACAACCTCTGCATATGCATGCATGTGTGTGTTGGAGGGGCACGGTATAAATCTAGATTTGACTGTATGAAAATTTTTTTATTTTGCATTTTAATTTCCATTAGGAAGACTGTTTCTTTTGATTTTATATTTCTAATGTTTCTGCTCCATGTGTCTTTTTAATGTAGCCCCATGAAGAAACATTTATTGATTGTGCTCTGCAGTTCAGAACTGTTTGCTAATAGTTTTAAATTTGGATAAATTACTATAGATATATGAATTAAGGTTCTAAAAGAAATGCATATCAGAGGAGAAACCTAACTAAAAAGTATTAATTTTACTATTTTAAAGCTCTCTCCTAGGTATGATTAGTAGACAAAATAAGTGTATTATCTCTAAGATTCCTTAGCAGCACATGTTAAAGGCTAACGTATAGTACAGGTATATTTCAAACTTATTATACACGTGGGCTTAGCTCTTATATCTTCTTATTCAGTTTCTGTTCTAAATGATAAAAATTGACATGTAGTGGCTTGTAACATTCTCAAGGAAAGATTCGTTTCTGTTAACTATATGATGCTTATTAGGACAGGAAGTAGACATAGATCATTTGGAATGACTTTCAACAAGGGCTGAAACACATCTTCCCACTACTCACACTTTTGAGTTAATTTCATTTTAGGTTATTGATATGCATTAGCTAGCTTTTCTTCTGCATGATTAGATGTGGGAATTTCAATGGAAGAAAAAGAAAAAGTCAGATTGATAAAAGGATCTGTGAACTGAAAGCTCTTCAGTCCACTTGTGATGCATCATTAACGACAAAATAATAGAGGGAAAACCATGTATCTGTGAACCACGGATTTTGATTTCATTTCTGCTAGTTCATAACACTTTTTGTTGAATTTGAAAAATAAAAACAATAAACACTTTTTTTCAACAATATAGTATCTTGTCTTTTATGTCCTAGATTAAGAAGAAACAGCAAGATGTACTTGGTTTCTTAGAAGCTAACAAGATAGGATTTGAAGAAAAAGATATTGCAGCCAATGAAGAGAATCGGAAGTGGATGAGAGAAAATGTACCTGAAAACAGTCGACCAGCAACAGGGTACCCCCTGCCGCCTCAGATTTTCAATGAAAGCCAGTACCGTGGGGTAAGGAACCAATTTAAATTCTTGTTTTTTCAAATGGATTACCTTAAATCCCTCACCCCACATCTTCATACAGTCATTTCTTCTGTTCATCCTATGCATCCATCCTAGGCAGCTAGAGTATTTTGCCTTCTACTAGGAAACAAAGGGATGAGTCAGTCACCAAAATACCTGTGAATGTATAAATACAGACCAGAGCATTTATACTGTTTCTGGTATGTCCAAGAAGAAGCCTCTGAAAAGTCAGGTGTTTTATTTTTTAGATTAAAATCAATTTAAAAAGAGGAATATCTTACTTTGTGCTAAAAGGTAATATTTCTATTTTGGTATCATTAATGAATGTTCTTAAAATTCTGAGTTAGCTAATTGAACTTATGTATGGAATGAGGGAAGCAAAAATAGAGTTTTTACTTTGTGACTGGTACTTTCAAGTATGCCATCTTGTTTAGTCTTCATTTAAACTGTGAAGTAGTTCCCTTCATTGTTTATTCACTGGATATTTAAGTAACATTTGTACCCTATGGCCATTCTAGTTACCATGACAAGTACAAGTATTAATAGAAAACAGCCTCTTTTCTTAAAGAGTTGGTTGGGAGTGGCATGTGGGTATAATCATACACACCTGAAACAGAGAGTGGTTATGAAGCCACATCCATGTGATGACTTGGTATAGAAATCATATGGAAGGGCTATAGGAATTTCCAGTAAAGAATTGTTTGCTTTGCTATGTCCTCAGAATTAGCATAATTGAGGAAAAAATGTTTTTAGAGCCAGCAATCCAAATCTTCTAACTCATAGGTTTATATGGGAGTGAGGATATTTTTTGGTGGGGATCCTTTTATGTGCCAATTCAGAGCATCTGGGGGAGGATATGGCAAAATTCAGAAGTAAAATATTTTCTCTGAATTGAATTCATCAGTTCTGAGGAGGGGCCTGAAGATTTCTTCTGTTACTGCAAACAGGGCCAGTGTGTAAAGACATACTCTGCAGATAAGGAGAAGGCAATTCAGCTGTTCATTTAGATAGTGAAACCTCAGTGCCTCTATATTTGAAATTTCTGCAAATTGTTGACTTTCAAGGGCTGGAAGAGGCCTCAGAGGTCATCCAGTCCAATTGAAGCCAGCATATATTGTCTTAACCTTTCTTTTTTGAAGCACAAATTTCAATTTGTTTGCCTTTTAAAAACAAAGACATTTTGGGTTATAAGGGTAATGTTTGAGAAGCCACGTTTACCTGGTTTATTTCTCCCTTGGAAGCCACACTACAAGGGAATGGAGTATGTTATGGAAAAAAGGCAAGTGTCACTAAGAAATGGGAAGAAGGAAAGGAAGGGGCAGGAGGTGACACTCAGACCAAACAAATGGTGTTAATGGAAAAGGAATCCAATTTCTGTTGATTGCCTGCTGTGTGCCAGACACCAAGTTAGGAGTTTAATAATGATAAAAATTAAGATTTGTCCCAATATAGACTCTTAGGGAGAAAAGTGTATAGCAATCATTCATAGAAAGTGTATTATATGTATATTGTGCTACATACTTTATGTGTATAATATTAGTCAGTTCTCATACAAATCGCATGAAATAGGTACTGTTATTCCTATTTTACAGATGAAGCAATTGAGGCCTAAAAGAGGTTAACTGAATTCCTAAATCACATGACTAGTAAATGTTGCAGCTAGGATTTAAACTTAGATCTGTTTTATCCTGAAGCTCTTACTCTTTCTTTTAAACCACTACATTGTTTAGTTTCCTGTCTACTCCAAGATCCCATCTTCCTTCTTTTATTGCTTTATTTTGTATTGGGGGTGGGGAGCTGACCTCAGCAAATTATATTTCCCAGTGTCCATTACCAAATGGCTGCCTATTAGGTGTGGCTGATAATAAGAAGCACTGGTTGGAAGAGTGGATGACAGGAGGAGAGGAAAAACCAAGTTATCTCTCTCCTTCCTGTTTTTGGAGGTTTCCATGACAGTGGCTACAGCTCCTTCATGGGACTAGCTCTGTAATACCACCTTCTCCACTTTTCCCTCCAGCACTAGCTGTGGTGGCAGCTTCCTGCCATTGCTAGTCTCTGGGTTGCCTCACCATGTCCTGTCTGCCTCTCAGCTCTTTAATCCTTTGTAAGTAGTTCTTCATATTAAGTTCCCTTCTTTAAACTATCTCAAGTTTTCTCAACTTTGGCACTACTGACATTTTGGGTTCATGGGGGCTGCCCTGTGTATTTCAGGATGTTTAGAAGCATCCCTGGCTTCTATCCATGAGTGCTAGTAGCACCTTCCCAGTTGTGAAAAAACCAAAAAAGGTTTCCAGACTTTGTCAGATGTCTGTGGTGGGAAAATTACCTCCTTTTAAGAATCACTGAATTATAGCTTAGGTTCTTATTTCCAGATTAGGATGTGACTGAAACAATTACCCTACCAACATAGATGAAGCTCTGCTATAGAAGATACAAAATTTTTAAGGGTAGTCCTCTTCTGAAAGAGCTTATGCTATGTATATGAAGAACTAAAGCACATTTCTATGAAATAATTAATATGATACCAATATATGGTAGAATACATTCTGGATTGATGTTATTGGAATCCCAGAGATGTCAATAAAGTATCTTTATTTTTCCTCAAGAAAATTCCTACAGAAGAAACAGATTATGTCACAGTCTTGTATTCTTAGTACCAAGAATAGTGATTGGCATGTAGTAAGTACTCAATACATATCTGCAGAATAAATTAATTAATCTGGCTTAATTGAGAAACTGCTATTCTTTTCTCTCAGAGTTACAATCTGTTTGTGTTTGCTAAGTTTGAGGCCAAAAAATAATGTACTTTGACCCCAAAACACTTGAAACAGAGATAACTAGAGTACCCTACATAGTATTTTATAATTAGATTTCAATGTAGTTAAAGACCTGCTTTCTTTCACATGATTTTAAAGACTAACACGGGTTATTTTTATTGATTTGATGATAATAAGAAATACTTTTTGTATAACGGTTGGGCTCCTTTAACTAGCATTTTGAGGTTACTTCCAAGTGCCTGAGTATAGTGATGATGTATGTTGTTTTTTTACTTTGATTAGCTTATAGGTCATGTGTCTCAGTATAGAATTTGTATAAAGATCCAGTTAGTTTTGTTTTTGAATGGTGAGTTCAAAGAGTATAGGAGGTTGCTTATAAATGTGTTTTGTTTATTTTATTCCTTTGTCAATATCTAGGGTAACAAAAAGATGCTTTGAGTCAGTCCTTGAGGGGATCTCAGTGGCTCTAAATAACACTGTATTTAAAAAGTCCCTAAATAAGAGAGGAATTCTGATGTTTCTTGGGATGTGGTTCAAATTTAGGGTCATCAATGGCTTGAGAGGCCTTAAACTTTATACTTCTAGATCTTCCAGGTGCCAGGAATTATACGTGCTAGAAAAGAACCCTGTAATAGCTGATCTTTTGGTGATGCAATCTCTAGAGAAGTCAGCAAATTATGGGTACTTTTTACCTCTAATAAATCAGCCAAAATGCCAAGTTTCTCTCTTTGTGTTCTAAATCAAACAAACTAAGGGCAGATATAGACAATGGCTGTGCTTTCTAAGTAGGTTGGCTATTGATTATATGTCATAGTCAAATTTAGATAATTATATTTGTTACTTTTGGAGCATGTGTGGTGACTTAGAGGATGACTATGGGCAGCCCAATCAAATTTAGTCATGTGAGGTTTTATTGGATCCCTGGATTGAAACATTTTGTGTATTGTTTGCTCTTCCAGTCATATTTTATGAAAATCCCATACCCTTCCACCAAACACAGCACAGATTTACTGTTTTTATGGCCATGGGCATATGTAGTTACTATCTGGCCCACTGTAGGTTCTGAGAACATTTCTACCTTAATAAATAATGGAAGAGAAATAACGGAGAACTGGAACAACAGCCTCGTATCAAAAATAAGCAATGTCTTACTGGCAAATAGTTAGCCGATTTGGGCTGTGGAGAAAGCCACTTGCCCTGAAGCAGATTTAAGTACTGTGTGGTATGAAAGAACAGCATATCTTCTAACTCACATTAATTGGGATCCAATATGCCTTGCCTCTTTATTACTCTGTCCAGAATTCTAGTATTATGGAAGTTAGTTAGCTTATCTGCCCTCAAAGATACTGACCAGTCAGATCATTCTGCATAAATGTTCCCTTTTCTTTCCTTTGTTGGTTGAATATTTCTAATTTTTCTTACCTTCTTTTTATCAAGGACTATGATGCCTTCTTTGAAGCCAGAGAAAATAATGCAGTGTATGCCTTTTTAGGCTTGACAGCCCCACCTGGTTCAAAGGTATGATTCTTTTTTTCCCTTCTTTATAGGCCGTTTTATTGCTGCTAGGTTTTTTAATCAGTAAGATTTCCACCTTTATTAAGTACTCAGATTAAGCCAGAGTCAGTGCAACATAGCTAAAGGGAAATATCCCTGCTCTGCATGCACTTAACCCTTAGTAGGGCAGTCAGATGTGCATAATCAAATGCATAAAACCCCTAGTAGGGCAGTCAGATGTGCATAATCAAATACATAAAGTATGTGAATGGGAGGTAGGTGGAATGACTTCCCTATCAAGCTCCCCAAGGCAGTAAACTTCTCATTGACCCATTCTCAAATAAATGGTTAGCAATTTTAAAGACTCTACCATTCCAGCTGTCATACACAGTTCTACATGGATAGAAAGCATCTTAGTTCATAGTAATCTTCCTGGCAGTATCTATTATCTTTGTGTGAGAGCAAATGCTAGAGTCACTCACTCAAATTAACTAACAACATCTGAATGTCAAAACTGGTCACTAAATTGCTGACTGAATTTGGAGCTTTTCCCCTGTCAATAACAAATTAATTTTCCAAGTGGCGGTGTTCCCAGGGGACACCATATAAAGAAAAAAAATCAAAAATTAGATTGCCTATTTTATGAAATGTCTCAAAGCGATGAACTTCAAATATGCCTTTGCCTCTTACTTTATTACTTTTACCCACAGTCTGGTTTAATCAAAATGTATGTCCCCTGCTCTGTTATTTTACATTTTGCTCTTAGAAGCTAATTTTATGTTAAACAGATTCTTCAAACTCCAGCTCCTCCTACAATTTTGAGAGTCTGTGTTTTCACTAGAGACCATTTACAGGCATTGTTGTTTGAGTCACTGTGAAATTCTGTTTTCTTGCCAAACTTTCTTTTCCCATGGATAAAATGTCTTATTTTAGGTTTTCTGTAACTCAAGTTGTAGGAAATGTTAGGTAAGGCATTTTTCTTTAAAGAAGTTAGTAAAATCTGAGTTAAGTAATTAATTTCAGTGCATATTAGAGGAAGTATAAAAGGAAAGATAGTCTGTTTTCTATGACTGATGACTCTCTCTTTCAATGAAAAGTAGGAGTCATTCATTCATTTATTCATTTAATAAATATTTACTGAGTGTCAAACATTGACTTGATATTGATTGTAGGGCAAATACAGAGAATACAACATAGTCTGTACCTTCAAAGTGTTTATAACCTAGTGAGGGACATGCAGACAAATAAATTCTGTATGGCTGGTGTGAATAAATTGTTGTAGGCATCCAGAGGAAATAATCATAAATTACTACTAAAGGGTTTGTGGAAAGTTTCATAGAGGAAGTAGCATTTGAGCTGTTAGGGATTCTGAAATATTGAAGTAAAACTAAGCATGTTTCACAGAGGCAGCAACAAGAACCAGTGCATTGGGATGTAGCTACACCTGATGATATGTTCAGGGAGCAGAGTGTAATATAGCATGAATCCAGTATAGGACATATTAAATAAAGGGGGATTCATTAAGAGGTGAGATTGGCTAGGCAGGTTGGAACCAGATTATGAATGCTGTGCTGGATAACTTCAGCTTTATCTTCTAGACATCTAAAAGCCATTATAGGAAATGGAGGAAGACAGTAATGTGATTATTTCTGTATTTTAAGATGTGATTTGATCTATGTCTTAAGAAAATACACTTGGCAGTGGTAATGATTGTGAAACATTGGAGAAATGATATGTTAGAGATGGGTTGACCTGTGAGTGGATACCTTCGGAGTCCAGAAAAGTGATGGAGAAGCCCTAAAGTGATATAGCAGCCATAGAAGAAGATGGAGTTAGGAGACACAGAAACATCACTCGTGATAAGATTTAGCAACTTATAAAATACTTGGGTATGTAAAGAACTGGGAAGGATTGAAGCTATCTCTGAGGCTTCTAACCTGAGTGATTGGAAAATGAAGCAAAAATCATGAAGGAAACAGAAAAATGAATGATCCAAGAGAGGAGTTAGTCTTGTAAAGGAGAGGGCATGCAATTTTCTTCTGAGACTGGAGGGAATGAGGAAAGGATAAAAATAGAAAGAAATTTTAATGTGTGTGGAGGTTATGGGAAAGTTCACATTGAAAACATCTTATCTTTATTATGAAGTAAGAAGAAAGATCATCTGCTAGGAGTGATGGGAAATTTGAGGAGAATTGAAAGGATTCACTTGTTGAAAATAAGCTAAGGTGTAGGCTAAAATCATGAATGGAAGGATGGCTGAGCAAAATGAGAGGCCCAGCTAAAGTTAGAGTTGATGAACTCATAGTGGAGCCAGTCAGCTTGTTTGTTCAATCCTAAGATGAGGAATAGAGTAAAGGAAAAGTAGATGTTATCAAGACTTGAACTAGGGGAAAATGGTAGATTGGGATAACAAGAAGAGGTCTGGAATTGACTGGAGTTAAAGAGTGGTTGGGTGATAGGGAGATTTTGAATATTAATATTTAATAGGTTTTTCCAAGATTAAAAGTGATAAATTCAATATCAGAAGGATGATTTTTCTATCTTTCAGCTCAGCTTTCAGAGTCCCCCCCCCCTTTAATTTAACAGAACAATAAGCCTTCCAGAAAGAACTGGCTGAACAGGAAGTATACAAAACAAGAAATACTACTAATTAACCTGCATTGGGAAAGTACACCGGTAATAACATAGAAATGTGACAAAATGAGATACCATTTTTATCTATAAAGTTAGCAAATATAAAACAGAGTGACAATGCTCAGTGTTGAAAAGAGTGCTTTGAAACATATATATTATTGGTGACAGTATAAATTGGTATTGCCTTTTGAAAACCAGAATGCCAAATAAGTATCAAGGACCTCAAAAATATTTATAGTTCTTTATCCAGTAATTTCATTGGGTATTGAAGCCTAATAAAATAATTCTATACATGGAAAAGTCTTTATGGATAAAAACAAATCAAATGTTATTTATAAGCTTAAAAAATTTGGAAACAAGTTAAATGTCCAAAAACAGAGTCAGCAAAAATGGTTTATGCACTGAATGAACTCATGCTCTCATTAAAAAATGATAGTTTGTAAAAAGATACATTATAATGAGCTGCAAAACTATTTTTACTGTATAATTAACATTGTAATTACATTTAAGATCTGTGTATAGGATAAAAAGAGACTGAAAGGAACTGTAATAGCTAATATGCATGTTTTTCTCCCTTTCTTTATTTTCCAAATAATTAGCATACATTCTCTTTACATTTAAAAATTATTAAAAACCACTGCACTGGAAAGCTTGATATTTAAAAGTACCCATTGCCAAATATTTCCACAAAGCAAGGAATTCTTATCTGGAAGACAAGTAATTTTTATATTTTTTTGTATATTGGATGCATTTAAACATGGTATATAAATATTTACTATGTATTCTTTTATTAATACAAAAGATTAGTTCTTAGAACTAGCATTTCTTACATTGCAGTGTAGTTGGTAGTTTTGATATGAAATCAAATAGCATATATTTTTACTAAAAAATAATAATCCAGTGATGTTCATGTTGAGGGGAAAACCAACATGCTCCTGAAGAACCATGCTCACTAATATGTTGAGGGAATAGAAGATACTGGTTAAAAAATGTTCTCCTTACCTTTGGTTGAACTACCCTCCTCTAGGGAGGAGCCATGGAAATCTGCCCCTAGTGTGAAATTTGAAGGATTTCTATTTCCACTAAGCCCATCCTATTCTACTGCATCTCCAAGAGAAGTGTATGTAATAACACTTAGCTGTGGTGTTGGTCTTAGTTACTAGGCCAAAAGTGGAATGGAGAAAAGCAGGAAAGAAGGATGGATACCTGCAGTGGGCTAAAACATTGAGCTAGACACTTCACATACATCTCATTTTATCTTTACACCATCCTTATGAGCTTTGGTGTCCTCAGTGCCATTTTACAGAGAAGGAAACTGATGCTCAGATAATTTACATTATTTGTTCAAGGCTACACAATAATTTAGTAGCAGATATGGAATTTGAACCCAGAATTATCTGACTCAAAATTAGTACATTTATAGAATGATGTTTATAGTAGGAGTGGAGGGGGAGAACACCTCATATGCCGGTTTCTAAAGCTTTCTGGTTGATTAAATAATGTGATTCTACATATACTGGCTGCTTATTTTTAGGTAATAATAAAGCTTTTAGCACAATTTACATATTTGATGAATAAAACAATTAGAAAAGTAAATAATTTAAATATAATATATTCTAAAGAAAGATTACAAATAATTTTTGAATTGCCTTTTGTTCTGGATTTTTGTACTAGTGATTTCTTCCATTAAAAAGGATAACTGAGAGCCAAGGAATTTATGATAAATTACAGCAAAGATTGATAAGATGTGACTTAGGGAACTAGACTGTCTCCAAAATACTAGTTACTCAGAGTCATTAGGAGCTCATAAGAAGGACTTCACATTAGGACATACTCACATTTTTATCTCACTGCTTCCCCAACTATATGTGCTGGGCCATTGAGGGGCCTTGGTATAAAATTTATTGTGTTGTGTGAGAAAAATTTTGGAAGCTTGTTCTATAAAATGAAACAAAATGCATAGTGTGGGTCTAAGATGTATTCATTTTGACAGCCAAACACTATGCTAGAGGTTTCAGAAGAGCTTAAGGACATTTTTTTTTGACTGGGGATTTTGGAAGGTGAATCAGTAGTGTATGACATCTGTGTGTTCAAGATGTATTAAGAATGAATTACAGTGTTCTCTAGTTTCCTTATTTCTATCATTTCTACCTCTTTTTTGGCAAAAATGTAGCATCTTTTTTTTATTTGTTTGCTTTTCCCCCTTCTTTTGAGGTTATATCAGAGGCTTATTTTGGAATATGCAGCTGCTGTTACTCATGAGACTGTCAAAGTATTCAATTAGTGACAGGTGTTTAGAGTGATATTGTCTAGCATACATGATTTCTACAACTTAAGTCTGAAGTTTCTTCCACCAAAGTCACTCTTGCCACCCATCTTTAATTCCATAAACTTTTGTTTAATTTATTTTGTACCAAGTACTAAGTTAGGTGCCAGAACATACCCATAAGTCAGAGTTCCTATGCTAGAAGTACTCACTGTCCAAAGGAAAAGAAAGATGACCTTACCTCTTTGTGCCTACTGAAATGAAATTTAAAAGTAACAACATTTTGACAAACAACACATTTTAAAAGTAACTTAAACCTTAATTAAACAAAACCCCAACTGACTGTAAACTGTGGGTGACAATGTTTTTGAACACTCAATTTTTGTGAAAAATCACACAAAAAGGACATCATCTACGTTTAAATTAAATGTCAACTTTAATTGTAAATCATTTGCTTTTATGGAATTATTTCAAACAATTAGTAATGACTAGACAGTTCTCTATGACATCTGTTTCTAGCCGAAGTTTCTATTTTATAGCTTTTCTATTCAGAATTTGTAAGCAGTCTTTTCTGGGGGCCATTTTTCTGATTTTAAATAGTCTTAGTAATTTGAGATACTATATAGTCTAACCAAAATACACATGGATGTCTGATTTGTGATATTTAAATCTATTTTGTTTGTTTTTCATTTCAGGAAGCAGAAGCTCAGGCAAAGCAGCAAGGATGAACCTTAAACATTCTGCCTTAAGCATCTTGAAAAAGGAGTCTCCTTTGCTTTTATACACTAGCAAAATTATCTTGGCTTCAACAGAAATAGGCTTAATGTTGAAATAATAGATTAGTTGTTGTTTTCAAATGCAAACAATCAAAATGAATACATAATTAAAATGTGAACATTATGATGAGCTTTGGAGATGAACATACAATTTTAAGTAGATGTCATTGAATAATATTGTTGTCTGCCAAGGCATTTTATGTATTTCAATGATTTTAAAAAGCAAACACTTGTTCCCTTTTTTGGTATTATTTACTGCAGCTTAAGTATATCCATAGTTCTCCACTGAGAAATTTTAAAAGGAGAGAGAAAGAAAGAATCTCTTATTCCCAGATTGCCTCATTTACTTTAGTAAACAAAAATATGTACCTTTTTGATGTGACATTATTATGATTAAAAAGTAGCTGCAGGTAATGTTTATGATATGTCAGACAATTTCCTATGGTAATTATAACATTGCCATTCTTCTGTAGTTGAAACTTCTATGTACTGAACCACAGGTTTTCTAGAATTATAAACGTAGCCTTTCATTGCATATTTCAGTGATCAGGAAATGATCTGATCTGATCCAGTCAACACTGGTGAACTCCCACACAAAAAAAAAAGATGTATTCAGTTGACAAGTTTCTTGCTTAAGTACACAGCTATGATGCAATCATATTACTAAGTTGCTTGCCCCAGTGAAATATGCATATGTATGTTATGGAAGTGGGATGGCAAATAAGTTTAAAATGGCCTCTTTTGCAATGAACTCAGATTTTTAATTAACTATTTTTAAATACACTGGAACTCATTTTTTCCCTTTCAAAACAACTTGTGATCACAAATGCCACTATCTCTCAGACATTTGACCTTTTTGTTTCAGCTTAGGCATATACTGTATGAGTACATTAATCTAAGCAGAGAGAATAATTTCTATGCCTCCATTCCACTGAATAGAATTACTATCAGATAAAAGGATCAATTTAAAAAATGTTAATTTTGAAAACTTACAAGAAGACTAGAAACATTATGACCTAAATCATCCAGGAGACATATATATTGTACTTTAGTTCCACATTATTTTATTGCTAAAAGCAAACACCTTTAAATTACTTTATCATATCATCTGATGCAAGTCTGTGCTCTTTGCCAAAATCAGTATACAATGAAGACATGGCTTTGTTTATGGAGATTCAAACTTGATGCAATGCTTTAAAATAAACTTACTACTTTGAGAAACATAATTTATATGTTTATGGAGTTTCTAAATAGTGTAATAATAACTTTAGATTAATAATATAGTTTTTAGAGGGTGGGGAAGGAGAAAAGTGAAAATAACAAAAAGAAAACAATTTGAATGAAATTTCTAAATTTCCTCCTTAGAGCTCTGAATTTTGCATACACACTGGAGTCAAACAAATAATTATTCCATTGTTTTGTGTACAAAAATATGCTGTGGAGAACTCTGGAGTAAGCAAGGTGTTTTGTAATAGATTCTGGAAAATGCTAAAAAAAATTTCATCAATATTTTCTCCTGTGCTTTATTAAATGCTGATGATCCTACTTGTAGTATTTTATGTAGGCATTTTTACTTTTATTTTAGTATCAAATAAGTTAACACTGTCAAAAAACAGGCATTCTTTAAAAATAGATGGCATTTCTAGATGTTTATATCTACTTAACTACAATGTACAATGTAACAAATATATATATATATATTTAAAGTAAAAGGTTGTATTAAGTCTTTCCAAATTGATTTTTTTTTTGGTCAGCTGAGCACTAGATGTCTGGTAGACCTAAGAAAAGCAAGTGAAATTCTGAATATTAGGGAAATGCCTTCAAGGCCATGCTGGGGCCCCTTTTATGAAAGACCAAAAATTGTCCCACTATTCTATAAACCCACAAAACACCAAGAGATAGTAAGAAGCTGCAATAACTAACCTAGAGAAAGTAATACACAAACCTGAAAGCAAAGCAGAGAGAAGGTGGGTTTTGGTTCTCTGTGGTATTCCATGAGCAACAGAGCCCCTTGCTTTCCTAGATTGCTCTTGATTCAACTTTCTGATGTTGGGAGTGTGTACCACTCATTTTCTGAGATACTCATTTCCAAAAGTTTTCACCTCCACTGATGTGCTGGTCTGCTCTGTTACCTCCAAATTCTGACCAGCACCCTAAGCCAGGCTAGAGGCATGGTTCCCCAATATAAAAACTCTCTTCATTTCCAGATACAAGGAACAAGAAATTTTAGAAACAGTTTCATCATCATCATCAATATTATTATTATTATTATTATTATTATTATTATTATTATTATTATTATTATTATTATTATTATTTAGGGTACAATATGTAACTGTCTACTTTTATGTATGAAATTAAACCTATATAAACACATATGTGTATATAAATATTCACACATCACCATCTACTATGACTCTTGGGGTAGGGTTAGGGAGTTACACAGGATTGCAAAATTCTCTTTTCTCTACTAATAGGTTTTCCAGAAATGCATATAAGGGAAGAGGGCTTAGGAAGCAGTGAGATTTCCTAACTTCCTCCCGACAGGCAGGAAACCCAGGGTTGAGTGGAATTTCTTGTACAATGTGGCTACTCTAGCTTGTGTGGGAAATGCTTGCACTTCCTAGTGACCCATTCATGCATCCCAATTTCAGAACCTAATGGTGATCAGGCAAAGTGTGTCTGGGGACAGGGAGCAGGCACCTGCTACTTATTACTCTGCTAGACAGCCTTTTAAGTTAAGATCATCTTTTGCATAAGATGACAGACCAGTAAATATTTCTCCCATCCCATCTCTGTCACCAGTACTGGAAGAAGAGTTTTTCAGTTCCTTTCTTACTATATCCATAGCCTTTATGTTTCATTTTTGTTTAACCATTATATGAAATATGAAGGGGATTCCTCTGGACAAAAAAATCTAAAAAACCTGAAATTGAGGGATCTTGTATCCAAGGGGATAATTTTATTACCCTAAGGGAGAGAACTGAACAAATATAGAGGGGTTATATATGCATATTAACCTTATTTACCATTTTGCTTCTATTTATTCCTTCCTGTGCAATTAAGTTACCATCTGGTGTCATTTCTTATTCCAATATAGTTGTATGCCCTGAGGATGACTTTCAGAAGCTTTCAAAATAATTTTCTTCACTCAAATTGCTATTTTGATGGGGGAAGTTTTGCCATGCTCCTTACTCCACCATTAGAAAAGCATAGCATGATTGTCTTTCATAATAAAATATATCTTCCTCCACAAATTAAAAAAAATAACATTATTTTTCTTTGGCCCTAACCTGCTTGCAATGTACATGGAAATACAGTATGACTTCAGTCCTTCCAACCTATCATACTGTGGGATTATGAGAAAAATAGGTTTCCTGCAAGTTTTATCAAAATGACACAGCCTTCAAAGCAGATGATCTTCCTAGGTTTATTATTAAAATATCTATACTTTAGGAATAGAGAAAAGGCCTCAATTTCAGAAATTGGTCAAATCGTTTGACTGACTGTGATTCTTGAAGACCTAGAGTTACCAGTTTATATTGCTACTGGGTAAATAATTTTCATTACTACTGGATTAATATAGGGGAAGAGGCAGAGAGACAGTAGTGGTACCTGTTTTACAACTTTATTTCCATTTCCCCACCTTTATGTAAAGCAAAAGTGGCCCCAGAGCATGTAGAGCACCTTTTCCTTCTTCATTTCTTTTTCTTCACATGAATCCTAATTATTTGGATTGTTACTGGGCATGGTGAAGGCAATGCACTTACTCTGGGCACTCTACTACATCATCTGCCTACATAACTTTACTTAATCTTCACAACAGCCATAATACATAGGTGTAATGCTTAAATTTGTGTGTCAGTTTGGCTAGGTTATAATGCCCAGATATTTGGTCAAACACCAGTCCAGATATTGCTGTGAAAGTATCTTTGAGATGTGATTAACATTTAAGTCAATAGACTTTGAGTAAGTCAGATTATCCTCTGTAATGTGGGTAAATCTTACCCAATCAGTTTAAGGTCTTAATAGAAAAAGATCTAGGCCCCCTGAGAAAGAAGGAATTGTGCCTCCCCACTGCCTTTATGACTCATGACTGCAACATCAACTATTGCTGGAATTTCCAGCCTGCTGGCCTGCTTTGCAAATTTCAAACTTTCAGACTTACCAGCACCCCACCCCCAAATCACACAAATCAGTTCCTTAAAATGTATGCATGTGAGACAGGAGGTAAGGGGGCAAGGCATAACCATTAAAAGAATGGCACAGCAATTAAGGATAAGACATAACCTGGTTAGAACCAACTAAGCCCAAGATGGTAGAAGATTCAACTTCCAGTAGATCTTGAGCCTCATTATACACTCATTTTAATACATTAGCATGCTAAATGACACATGCACAGGTGCCATGATAGTTTCAATGCTGGCCATAAAAGGCCAAAAAGTGGATGTTGGCCCAATTCCTGGAAATCCCTGCCCATTCCCCAAAATAACTGGAGTAATCCTCCCACTTTTTAGCGTATGAAATTACTGAGCCCATAAAAATGAAACACTTATTTTCTGAGAGGATCTCATGCCCTGGGGCCACTCTCCCTTCTGAGATATACCCACATTCTTCCTATAGAATGTATATCTCCTAGGGCAGCTCTCACTTTCTGAGATGACACCATGCCCTGAGGCCACCCCTCTTGCCTTCTGAGATGGCCGCACTCTGTCTGTGGAGTGTGTATCTCTCTGAATAAATCTATTTTCACTCTACTTTGGATCACTCTTGAATTCTTTCCTGCATGAGGCCAAGGACCCTCATTTGGTGAGGTGCGTCCCAGGAACTCTCTCAAGACTTGGGACGTGACAATCTTCTCTTGCCACATTTTATTGCAACACATATGTGTGTGTGTGTGTGTGTGTGTGTGTGTGTGTGTGTGTGTGTATTCCTATTGTTTCTCTGGAGCACTCTAAATTATACAATAGGTATTACTGTCTCCATAGTTTTGATGGAAAAACTGAAGTTATGTAACTTGCCTGGGTCACATAGCTGGGAAATGGCAGTTACCTAAGTCCTAGTAACTCTACAGTCTGTGTTTTTTTTTTCCCCTCTCATTTCATCACCCTGAAAGTTAGCATGAAAGGAAACCTCCTTTTCTGCCCCTCTCTACTTCTAGGCTCTGTATATAAAATAAATATATTTCTGAAAAATTGACTATAAAGTCAAATTCTGAGGTTTGAGCACTTTAAAAAATTTTACTTATATTTAAAAATTAGATCTTGGTCCTACTGAATGTTGCTGTTACTATGACAGCAGAAAGTCTGCACTGTGAAATGGAATTTTGAGGCAAATATAGGCAAGAAATTTAGAAAATAAAGAAGAGGAAGTACATATTTTACTTCGACTATTTAGATTGTCCAGCTTAAATCTGGCTCTTCACTCACAACGTGTTTTGATGCTTGTGCTGACTTTATCAGCTCAGTAAGGGGAAAAAGTCAAATGAGGTATTGGATTGACAGCTTCTGGCCTGGCTTCAGTTGGTTAAGTCAGTCAAAACAATCAAACAGGTTTGTTCATATAGATGGAGCTTTGGAGAAATTATGGATAATTCCATTTCTTTTCACTTTCCTTCACAATAAATAGAGGAAATATATGCAAATCATATTTCATTTTTAACTATTTCTAAGTATTAGTAAAATATTAAGTGAAAGGGTCAAGGAATACTGTGTATATGAAATTTATAATAACTAGCTTGAAGTGGAAGTGGAAGAAAACACAAATTAAGCACCTGGTTTAGTGAGTGACACCTCAGCAAGTAGTACATAGGTTTACATAGCTGATGGCAAATAGCCTTTCCAATTCCATTCTACATTTGTTGTTTCCTAAAATGTATTTGATATGCTCTGAGGAAATAAAAAAGGAAAAAGGCATTCTTGATCATCAAAGAACTTTGTCTTAAAAATCTTATTCTCTATATTTTATAATGTCTAAATTTTAAAGTGCTACTGTGAGTAGCAATTGTAATTAATCATTCATTCAACCCATATTTTTAATCACATACTACATAGCAGAAAAATTTTAGTGATGAGAATACTACCACCAACAAGGCATTATCTCTACTTTTAAGAAACTAATAGTTTAGTGTGCGAAAATGTACAAATTACTACACATTTCTAATACAGAAATATAAGTAAATGGTGCTAAGAGAGGACTTAGGAGAGATACCTCATTATGTGTTGGCGGATGTAGGAGGTGAACAGGCATGCTTTCCTATAGGAAGTGAGTTATAAACTAAGACATATAGGCTATGTAGGAGTTAGCTAGGTAAAGAAGCAAGGGGAGTGCGGCAGCATGGCCCTAGGCCTGGTTGGAGGAGACCTTATGGAGCACTAAAGAAAGTACAAGTACTTCAGTATGGCTAAGGTAGAGATTGTGCATGGTCAGCACACTATTATTAATGCAGGGGTGCCTGTGATCAGTTAAAAAGCTAGATAAGTAGACAAGACTTTAATGTATTTACATTTTTCTTTGAAATGTTCCTTACTGCCATTACTTGGCAGTCTTCTTTTGTAATGAGTGTCCTTTTTGGTTTTTTTACTTTTAAAATTAATTGATAGACTACTTTTTAGAGCAGTTTTAAGTTTAAAGAAAAATTAAGCAGAAAGCAGAGGGTTCCCATATACTCCTCTCCGTTTCCTAGTTTCCAGTATTATTAACATCTTGAATTAGTAGCATATATTTGTTATGATTGATGAGCTAATATTAATAAGTTATTATTAAGTAAAGTTTATAGTTTACATTAGGTTTCACTCTTTGTGTTTTGCCGTTCTGTTGATTTTGACAAATGCATAATGTCACGTATCCATCATTGTAGAATCATAATGTTACATTACATTACAGTAACATAATAGTTTCACTACCCTAAAAGTCCCCTGTATTCCACCTATTCATCACTTCCTCCCTGCTCCATTCACGTCATTTGATTGTCAATCTGCTCAGAAATTTATTGCATTTTGTCATTTATTCCTGTGCTTTACATTTTACTTGATGGGCTTTTTACTTGTTGTTTATTTTATGTTACATTGTTTAGGATTGGAAAAGATTTCAAGAGATCATCTAGCCTGGGGATGTCAAATAAATTGCCCCAAATCTTTCCCTACCCATTCCCTTGTTCATGGAAGATATTGTTAAAGAATAACAGTTCTCTTTCCTATTGAGCCTTGGAATCCTTCTAGACACATTACTTTAGAAAGGCAGTAACTATAACCAGATTTAGCACAAGAGTTAGAAATTATTTGCTACTTTAGTCTAGACCAACCTCATTTCACCAAAAAGGAAACTAAAATCCAGAAAAATCAATTGATTTACCCTAAGACAGAAACCTGCTGACTTACAAAACAAGAATATGTCAAGAGTCTGGGGCTTCTTACTCAATTCAGTGATGTTTCTACTATGCCTATTTTAGGGTTACCTTGAAAGATAAGCTAGTGAAGTAACAAAAAATCATTATAAAGTGCACATGTGAAGTTTTTTTTTCAAAAACATGTATTTCCGTTTCCAATATTGATCACTTCTGGCTAAGAAGTAATCACTACTTAGTGCTTTTTACTTTTTTTTTTTATTGAGGTATAGTCATTTTACAATGTTGTGTCAAACTTAGTGCTTTTAAATTTGATGGGTGCGACTCTTTCTTCAAGGAAAATATGATGTAAGTGCCTGGTATAGAAGATGTGTAAGTGGTTTTTCTGATTGAAATTGATGTGTGTGTCTGTGTGTATTTGGAGGACTGTGAGTCTGGCTGGCTCTATTCTCTCCTCTGCTCCCTGCCAAACATTAAAAATCCTAGAGATCCCATAAAGTTCTACCAAGAATTATTTGAGAGCCATTGCATTTGAGGAACAAGTGTTTCTGCTGAAGGAATTATTAATTTTATATATTCATACTTTAAAACATATTTTCACATCCTACATATCATATACCTTTCTGTAACACAAAAGCTCATAGACTAATGTATCAATTATCTGACCCCAAATTATGCCAGTAAACTAAATATATAGAACAGATTATTAGTAACATCTTTATCATGTGCTGGATTTAATAAATAGACATCATATTGGCTAATTAAATCAGGTGAATGGAAACTATCTCTGTATAAGTAGGGTAAAATTATTGAAATATACCTTGGTTACTTATGCTATGTTATATGCAGTGGTTCTACTTTTTTAAACTAACCTAAAATATATTCTAATCTCAATATTACATCTCTGTCATGGATGGGACTCAGAACAATCCAAATGTTCTTAAGCCAGTCACACACACTTGCACACACACACATACAGTCTGAAAGAATGTATATTTTTAAAAAAGAATATAAAAGAGCCTTACCTTTCGGTTTGGGTTATTTGTTTCAACCTAATAGAATAATGGCTTTCAAACTTAGTTGTTTATTATATCCAGTGAAAAACACATCCTAAATCATGATGCTAAACAGATGAATACACATCTATATGTGTATGCATCTCTATCTACACCTATCTTTCTATATACATATTTATATACATGTAATCAATTTCTCCACATAGGTTTATAATTGGAAAATAAATATTAAAAAATAGTATTTTTTCCTTTCCTCATTTTCTCTAATGGAGGTAGGAAGAGACTACCAATCCCATTATATTCCTGAGCTTAACAAAAATGTTCTAAGGCATCAAATACATGGTCACCCAGAACTTTTCTTTTTATAATTATTTGATTAAGAATTCCAATGGTGATATTTTACATTTCTGTATTGACATGTAATGCCTTGGACTATCAATGCCCTCTTTACCATTAGAAATAGAGTCATTAATGCCTTTAAATCTAATAAGATTAAAGAAACAATTCAAGAAATTCCAGAACTAAAGCAGGAGAGAACTCACCCTTAAGATTCTGTTCCTATTGAACCATTCTACGTGCCAAAATTCCTATCAGTCAGAGTTCTTCAGGGGACAGAACAGAAAAACAAATAGGAGATACATATATGTATACACACACACATACATCCTATATATGTAGGATATATATATATATACACACACATACATACACATCATATATATATATATATATATATATATATGAATTATTTTATATGTGAATTATAACTATATATAAATTATTTTAAGGAAATTCACACAATAATGGTGACTGGAAAGTCTGAAATTTGTAGACCAGGCAAAAAATTAAAACAAGCAATTTTCCAATGAAGACATACAAATGGCCAATAGGCTCATGAACAAATGCTCAATATCACTAATTATCAGAGAAATGCAAATCAAAACTACAATGAGGTATCACCTCACACCAGTCAGAATGGCCATCATTCAAAAGTCCACAAATGACAAATGCTGGAGAGGCTGTGGAGAAAAGGCAACCCTCTTACACTGCTGGTGGGAATGCAGTTTGGTGCAGCCACTGTGGAAAACAGTATGGAGATTCCTCAAAAAACTAAAGATAGACTTACTGTATGATCCAGCAATCCCACTCCTGGGCATATATCCAGAGGGAACTCTAATTTGAAAAAATACATGCACCTCAATGTTCATAGCGGCACAATTTACAATAGTCAAGACATGGAAACAACTGAAATGTCCATCAACAGATGACTGGATAAAGAATATGTGGTATATTTACACAATGGAATACTACTCAGCCATAAAAGATGATGAAATAATGCCACTTGCAGCAACATTGATGGACATAGATATTGTCATTCTAAGTGAAGTAACCAGAAAAAGAAAGAAAAAATACCATATAATATCACTCATATGTGGAATCTAAAAAAAAGAAAAGAAAGAAAAAAGAGGGCAGTAATGTACTCATCTACAAAACAGGAACAGACTCACAGACATAGTAAACAATCTTATGGTTACTGGGGGAAAAAGGGTGGGAAGGGATAAATTTGAGAGTTTAAGATTTGCAAATGTTAGCCATTATATATAAAAATAGATAAAATCAAATTTCTTCTATATAGCACACAGAATAACCTTTAATGAAAAAGAATATGAAAATGAATATATGTATGTATATGTATGACTGGGACATTGTGCTGTATACCACAAATTGACACATTGTAACTGACTATACTTCAAAAAAAGATGATTATAAATATACACAGAAAACAATGGCACTTCAAAATATATAAAGCAAATGTTGACCTGTAGGGAGATATTTCTATAAGAGCTAAAGATTTCAATGCTCCACTTTCAAAACAAATATAACATCTATACAGAAGGTCAATAAGGAAATAGGGCACTTGAATAACAATATAACTTAAGCCTAACAGACATATAAAGGACTCCACCTAACAGTAGCATAATGTGGTATCTCTGGAAATCAGACTTGCCCCCTTCCTCAGGATTTGCTGTTCTTGATCATTTAAAGCTACAGTCATCCATTGTTTTAGTGTGTTTTCTAATTTATTTTTGTAAATATTCTATTCCCTTTAATATGTGATCACTGAAGCCTCTGTTCTGTTAGTTTCTGTTTTCTAGTATTATATTTCATTCTTCAGAAATGCTGGTAGCATGCAACCATGTTAATTTCATTGTGTAGCCACTTGCCTTTTCAAAATATCTGCATTACAGAATTTACAAAAGATCCTTGGGACTTGGGAGTGACTCTTGCCCTATTCCACTAGCTTTCTCATTTATAATATTAAGTTATGGGTATCCCTGTATCCATCCCGTGATGGTGTAAAGGAAAACCTCTTCTTCTTTTGACACCAAACATGACCTCAGTTATTTTTATTCCCTTTTGTCTTAGTTTTGGGAAATTGCACATGGGGTCTAATATTAATTTCCTGTGACTTCCATTACAAATTATCACAAAAATGGGTGGCTTAAAATAACAAACATTTAATTTCTCACAATCCTGGGGGCAATAGGTTAGAAATCAAGGTGTTAGTAGTCTTCACTCCCTGTGAGGGCTCTAGGGGAGAATCCATTCTTTGCCTCTTTCAGCTTCTGTTGCTTCTGGACATTCCTTGGCATGTTGTCGCATAACTCCAATTTCTGTCTCAGTGGTCATGGTGCTCTCTTTTCTTTCTATAATATCCCCTGCTTCACTCTAATAAAGAGGCATTACATTTAGGATTCACCTGGATAATATAAGAATGATCTTATCTCAAGATCCTTACATTTGCAAAGACCCTTTTTCCAAATAAGGTAACATTCCTAGGTTTCAAGAATTAAGATGTGGACGTACCGTTTTAGGGGTCACCATTCAATCTATTACAGGGGATTTAGGAATGGAGGTAAGAAAAAAACCTTCTCAGTGGATGGCTGTCAGAGTGTTGTATCTGCAAAATCAGTAAACATTTTATAATACCCAAATTTATAGTCCTGGGACAGCTTCAGTTAATGTTATTATGCTGGATGATAATTCTCCTCAGTTTTCTTAGTCTCTGCCTGAAAGCTGGAAGCATAAACTGTTAAAAGTGGGAAAATGTTAGCACATAATGGGCATTTTCTCTATTTTGGAGGACAAACTGATTTTAAACTGTGGATGATATGTTTATATCCCTCTACTCCATGATCACCAGGTTCACAAAAGTCACTCATCATTTATTTCCTGAATTTGAGGACTTCTGTATCTGCTAGCTCACATTCAGCCACCTTTGATCCTTTCTGAAAGTGGAGTGTGAAACTGAATACACAAACAGACAAATGCTAGTCTTTATATAAAAATAGAACTTTAACTCATAACCTGCAACAACTAACCCAGGAAGCTAAACACAATCTCTGCAGTAATCCATTCAGGAAGTCAAACAACCTCTGTAGCAATCAGTCCAAAACAGCCAGGGCATGATCGACAACTGACAGCTTCCCTAATTTTTGGCCCTGCTTACAAATTGGGACTAAGCGTAGAAAACCAAACATGCTCCCCCAGCAGATCAACATAAGACGCCATGCTTCTTGTTAGCCTGCCTCCAGCTTCCCCACGCCAACAACCTCCAATCAGCGCATACCTAAAGCCTTCTTTTTTCCACTATAAAGCTTTCCCACTCCTTTGCCTGCCTTTCAGTCTTTGAAGAATAAAAGTGCTAGTGACTGGCTGCTTGTTATAGCAATATCTGAATAACCTTTAATTGTTCACATTTGACTGCTCTTTGTTCATTCCCATAGGAGACATGGGAAAGTTTGGGATGCTCTTTCACTCACTGCAATGGAGATGTAAGCCTTTATGAAGCTGACCTCAGTCCCATTCTCTTAGATCCTCACTTAAAAGAAGTATTGACAATTATGACTTTCAAGGGCGGTAATAGTTCTAAACTGTTAGTAGTGCTGCGATAAAAGTAGCTACTGGGTACCATCTGGGTCATAAAGAAAAATGGTATTTCATTATATTAGGGAGGAGGAGGTCACAAAAGGCATCTTAGAGAAATTTTACTTGAAATAGCAGTAATTACTTGTCAAGCAGATGGCAGGACTATGTAGGCCTGCAAGTATGTACAAAAAGGCAAGATAATGCAAAGCTGAAACCTTTAGGAAACTACAAATAGGATAAGTAGGGTTAATAGGGGAGAGTGTTGGATGTAACTAAAAGGTGAGAAAATAATAATGTACAGAGGTTTGTTTCAGAGAATGAGTATGGAGTTTAATTTTAACCTATAGATCAATACTTTTCAAGAATTAGTGTGTTATCTGAAGCAACTCATTTAAAATTCAAATATCTTTGCCCAGATTTAGAGGCATGGGGAAGTGTTCAGGAATCTGCATATTCATTGAGTTCTCCAGATGATTCTGAGGAATGTGGTTTTCATACACCACACTGAGAAATGTTTGCTACAGGCAATATAAACTTGATTAGACTTAAGTTTTAGAAAGATCCCTCCAATTCTATTATTCTCAACTTTAGGTGCACGTTAGAATCATTAAAGGTAGGATCCAGACATTGTGGTTTTTAAAGTTCCTCAGGTGATTCCAAAGTTCAGTCAAGTTTGAAAAGTCCTCATTTAGAATCAATGCAAAGGGCAGATATTAGATTAGTAAAAGTGGAAGTAGGGAGTTAAGACATTGCAATAGCACAGCAAGAGTGCTGAGGACAGGAACAAGGGCAATAGCTGGAGCACTGGAGAAGTAACTGAGGTATTAAGACTAGCTCGTCTAAGGTTTGTTGCCTGATTACATACAGAGGTGAGGGAGTGGATGATATTTAAGAATGACTCTCAGGATTCTGAGTTGAGATTTGAGTGGGTGGAGGTGCCATTCAGCAATATAGAAATCACAGGAGAAACAGATTTGGAGGAAGAGTGCCATTTTATAGCACAGGTAGAGACCAAGGGAGGAGTGACCTAAAATTATTGGTATTCTTTAGTATCGGTTCCTAGAGTTTAGTGTACCAAAAAAAAATTACCTGAGGAATTTGTTTACAATACAAATTCTTATTCCCTCCCTCATTTCCATTTAGGAGAATTTGGAAAGGATTCCAGTGATCTTTTTCTTTTCTTTTTTTAAGCAGCCTTAGTACAGTATGTAGGCCTTTGTTAAAAGTACTGAGAAATATTTAAAAAATAATGCTGAAAGTAAATTGAAAATTGCATTAAAGGTCTACTTCATGCCTATAAAGTGGCAGCTACTAGTGATTTAAAATAAAAGTTTTATATCAATAGATAGATATTTAACAAAATTTTTACACAGTTTTATAAAATGTTCACAGTGTAATAGAGAAATTATTTTAATGCATGATAAAGATCCACATGTTAATGATTACAACTTAGTCTAGGTAACAATTAACTTTAATGAAACAGTTATATTGTTAGAATTAGAGTAACTGATGTATATGGAAGTATATGCAGATCCACCTTGATAAACATCTTTTGTGTCGTTGCTGCCCATTCATTCCATCTTCAGGAATTTCAGAATTTCTTTGTTCTCCTTTGCCTTATGAAACATTTCAAAATCCTAAAAAGAATAAAAATTAACTCATAATGTGAATACTGATAATTCCCAATTATGAAGTTATTAAACTCAAGTGTCTAGGTAAGTTTGCTAATAACCTTCCCTGGGTCTTTGCATGCAAACTGCTGCCAGCTAAGTTAGATTAAAAAAAAAATTTCCTCAGAATAGCAGTCACTTCATGCTATAATGTGTGTGATGAAAAATACTGCATAAGTATCCCAAACAAGCAGCATGATACAGTTTCTTTTTATGATCTTTTCATAATAAAATACAAATTGCCTTTCTTCAAGAACATAAGTTATTACATAAATAGATAAACTTGACCCTCACACCCCATAATTTACTGTTTCCACAGTATATGACTTTAAAATATGAAATAAAAATAAAAAATATAGAGACATTTATTCTTACTCCACAATATTCTTGGCCATTGAATATCTGAGGTGGTAGAGCCTTAGAGATGGAAACCTTCATCTTCATTTCTTGAAGCATTTTCAAACTGACAGAAATATCTATTAATTCATATTTTATTTTGTAAGTATCTAAAATTCTGGTAACTTCTTCCTGTCTCTGCTTCACCTAGATAGACAAAGATAAAAATATATTAATAAACTGATTTCATTTTATGTTTTTATTTTCCCTGTTCATTATGCTATGTAAGAGGAGCAGCTTTTATAATGGTATGATATTTTTTGAGGAGCAAAAGTTAGGTAATTTTCTTGTGAGATGTATACATATCTTATAAATAAACATCGCTCTATATTATATGTTACATATGTATATACACATAGTATGCATGTAATATATGAATATGTTTAATACATAAATATGAAGAATTACAGTCAATGGGGGCTGAAAATATCTAATTATAAATATTTAACAAATTCTTTTCATACTGGGCATGAAGTGTTATGAACATTCTGCTAACAGTTCAAGCAGGCTTTTGAACTCATCACAGCATTAATTTATGCTAATACATAGTAACTGTGTAGAAAATGGACATGATATCAGGTTTTTAAATTTGAGGGAAAGTTAATGCCAGTTCTAAAACCGTAATCAGGCTGGCAGAGATCAAGATGGTAGAGAAAAAGGATATATTGCTCACTTCCCCATCCTCACCACCATCCAAAATACATCTACATGTGGAATGATTTTCACTGAAAACTAACTAGAAACTGGCAGAAGGACACCTGTACAACCAAGGCTGTAAGAAAGATACATATGTAATCATATAGGAAGGGAAGAAAAGTGGTTAGGTCAGGACTTGTCCTGGGAGGGGACTCAGAGGAAAAGAAAGATTGTGCCAGCAGACACAGACCCTAGGGAGTGAATGGGTCAGGGCACAGACTGGGCTTCCCAGTCCTCAGGTCCTATGTGGAGATAACAAATGCTTTTCTCTGGTTGAAGGACCACTGGGGTAGATAGGCAGGAAAAGCCAGTACTTCAATGTAAGTAGCACTCACTTGTGCTGGCTTGCCCTGGAGGCAGGGTAGAGAAAAAGTCTGCCTTAGTGGTTGCTGGCTTTCCAACAACTTCCTCGCCATGTACCCCAGCTTGAACAGAGCAAATGTTCTGAGCCCCCCTCTCTCCTTGCTACAGTGCAGCACTGGATCTGGGGCAGCCAAGACTAAGGAAAAGATTCAATCTTAGGATTCAGAAGTGACCTGGTCCCAAGGCAGAGCCCAAGTAAAGCTGTGGTGGCCATTGTGGGCCCTTACTCACGTGGCACTCCAGAAGCAGCCCAAATTTCTGATGGCAACTACTTGGCCACAGCTCACCTCCCCATACATTCAGAGAAACCATACAGTCCCTGATTCCCTTGTGGAGCAGTGCAGGCTGGGAATGGTAATCAGCTGTGAGAGACAAAGGTATCTTGCCCCTAAGGAGGGCAAAGAGAGGACTGCTCTAGTGGCTGCTGGGTTTCCAGCAACCACTTGCCATGTGGCCCAGCAGAGTGAGCCTAGCCCAAGCAGAGCAAACACTCCAACACTGCTCAGACTACGCCACTGTGTGGCATTGGATCTGGGATGAGCAAAACCAGGAAAAGGCTCAACCATGGTCTGTGCCTAAGTGGAGACACAGACAATTACACAGGGAGTACATCAGATTTCTGTATGTGCACAGGCCCTACTTGTTTCAGCACTTCTCTCCTCTGTGGAAAATATTCAAGTGTGGGTAGTGGGAAAAACAAACACTTAAAGGAAACAGAGCCATCCCAAGAATGACCCTTGGGGCTACTGCTCCAGCAACCTGGGATCAGACTTTGCACCTGACAAGGCTGTGATGGGCACTGAGCTGGGGGAAAGTCCTGCCTCACACCCTGCACAGGCTCTAGCACCTCCATCTCTAGCCCCACCCACTACCAAGGTGATAGCTACCAGCACACCCTAAGGAAAAAAATTACTGGCATCCACATAAAATCCAGCCTTCCCAGTAAAGGTACTGGGCACAATCAATCTACATAAGGATGCTCCCACATAAGAATACACCTTCATGACCACAATATGTGGCTGGTTCACCTAAATTCATAGAGGCAGAAAAAGTTAAATAAAATGAAAAGGCAGAGGAACTACTCTCAATTGAAAACAAGAGAAAACCCTTGAAAAAAATAATGAGATGAAAATAAACAATTTACCAGATAGAGAATTCAAAACACTGGTAATAAAATGTTAAATTAATTAGGAAAAAGAATTAATCTAAACACTGAACATTTAAACAAGGAAACTATAAAACAGATCAAATCAAAAATAAATAATTCAATAGATGAAATTAAAAAAAACACACCAGAAGGAATGAAAAGAGGACTAAGTGATACAGAAGAACACATAAGTGATCTGGAAGATAGAATAATGGAAATCACCCAACCAGAAATGTAGAAAGAAAAAAATTAAAGAATTTGAAAGCAATCTAAGAGATCTAAGAGATCTAAGAGATCTCTGAATAACATCAAGGACTCCAACATTCACAGTATAGGGGTTACAGAAGAAGAGAGAGAAGAGGGTCGAAAAAGTATTTGAAGAAATTATGGAGGAAAACTTCCCAAACCTGAAGAAGGAAACAGATATCCAGATACAGGAAGCACAGAGGGTCCCAAACAAGATGAACTAAAAGCCTTTACTCTAAATTCAGTAACAAGGCAGGATGCCTACTCTGGATACTTCTTTAACATAGTAGTGACATCCTAGCCACAGCAATCAGACAAGAAAAAGAAATAAAAGCCATTCAAATTAGAAGGAAAGAAGTAAAACTGTCATTATTTGCAGATGACATGATACTTATATTGAAAACCCTAAAGTCTCCATGCAAGAACAATTAGAACTGATAAATAAATTCAGAAAACTTGCAGGATACAAGATTAATGTACAGAAATCTGTTTTATTTCTAAATTCTAATAATGAACTATCAGAAAAAGAAAGTTAAAAAATTCCATTTAAAATAACATCAAAAAATAAAATACCAAGGAAAAAACTTTAAAAAAAGGTGAAATACCTATACATTGAAAACTAGAAAACACTGATGAAGGAAATTGAAGATGATACAAGAAATGAAAAGATAGTTTATGTTCTTGGGTTGGAAGAATTAATGTTGTTAAAATGGACATAGTATCCAAAACAATGTAAAGACTTGATGCAATTCCTGTCAAAATACCCATGACATTTTTCACAGAACTAGAACAAATAATTCTAAAATTCATATGGAAACACAAAAGACCCCAAATTGCCAATCAATCTTAAGAAAAACAGCAAAGCTGGAGGAATCATGTGTCCAGACTTCAGACTATACTACAAAGCTACAGTTATCAAAACAGTATGATATCGGCACAAGATCAGACACCTAGATCAATGCAACAGAAAAGAGAGCCCAGAAATAAACTCACACACCTATAGTCAACTAATCTATGACAAAGGGGACTAGAATATACAAGGGACAAAATACAGTCTCTTCAACAGATAGTGCTAGGAAAACTGGACAGCTACATGTAAAACAATGAAATTAGAACACTACCACACATCATATACAAAAATAACTCAAAATATAATAAAGACCATAACCCAAGGCCTGAAAACATAAATTCCTAGAAAAGAACACAGGTGTAACACTCTTTGACATAGATTACGGCAATATATTTTTGGATCTGTCTCCTAAGGCAAAAGAAATAAAACCAAAAATAAATAAATGGGGCTTAAATAAATCTTTTGCACAGAAAAATGAAACCATCAATAAAATCAAAAGACAACCTACACAATAAGAGACGAGGCCAAAATGGTGGAGTAGTAGGATGCTCGTAGCTCACCCTCTCCCACAGATACACCAAGACTCACATTCACGGACCCACTCAGCCAATCACAGCACCTGCGGAACTCCGACAAAACATTGTCCTCTTCAAAAGACAAAGATGCCAAAAATCTATTTTATTCCTACATAGGCATTAGATAGATAAATAAATAAACTTTTTAAGGACCACAATAGATAATTGATAATCCATAAGCCACAGTGCCAAAGAGATATAGCAAAATGAAGATCAGAGAAACAATTCCCAATTAAAAGAACAAGAGAAATTGCCTGAAAGAACGATCAATAAAATAGACATCGATAGCCTACTAGATCAAGATTTCAAAAAAGGACTGATCAAAGTATTGAAGGAACTAAAAGAGATAGTGTTTAGAGATATAAAATGTCAGAAATGAAATTGAAGCTATAAAGAAGAGCAAAGTAGAACTGGTTAACTCATTGGCTGAGATGAGAACTGACCTAAAGGCTGTGCAAAGCAGACTAGATAATGCAGAGGAATGAATTAGTGACCTAGAAGACAGAACAACAGAAAGAACCCAATCACAACAACTGCAAGATAAAAAAATAATAACAAATGAAAACAATATAAGGGACCTATGAGATAATATAAAGCGTACCAATCTTCACATAATAGGGGTCCCAGAAGGGGAAAAAAGATCAAAGAAGATTGAAATAGTTTTTGAAGAAATCATGACTGTAAACTTCCCAAACTTAAAGAAAGAATCAGATATCCAAGTACAGGAAGCTCAGAGGTCCCAAAAAGGAAGAACCCAAAAAGACCCACACCAAGACATATCATAATGGCCAGAGTCAAGGATAAAGAAATGATCCTAAAGGCAGCAAGAGAAAAGCAAACAGTGAGTTACAAGGGAACCCCCATAAGTCTCTCAGCTGATTTCTCTACACAAATACTTACAGGCCAGAAGGGAGTGCCAAGATATATTCAAACTCCTGAATGAAAAAAGATGCAGCCTAGAATACTTTATCCAGCAAGGCTATCCTAAGGATAGAAGGAGAGATATAGAATTTCACAGACAAGCAAAAACTAAAAGAGTTTAGCAACACTAAACCCATGCTAAAAGAAATATTGAGAAGTCTACTCTAAATAGAAAAGCAGCAGGATGCTACAGAAATGAGAAACTCATAACTGGAAAGGTGATAACTCATGAATTACAAATAAAATAAACACGAAATTGTAAAAGAAGAGATTGAAATCATTAAGAGTGGAAGAGGGAAGCAAGAAAATATACAGTATTTATTTTTCTTTGTTTTCTTTAATTTTTTGTTTTCAGTAGGATGGGATCAAGATATAGTAATGGGTTAATAGACTAACAGAAAAGGGTAACCACAAGCCAAAAACTTACAAGGGAGTCACAAAAACTAAATAAAATCCAACATAATACAAAGGAAAATTACCAAACTACAAAAGGAAGAAGAAAGGAACAAAAAGGAAATACCAAATCAACTGCAAAGGTAAGTTCAAAATGGCAATAAACACACATCTATCATTAATTACTGTAAATGTTAATAGACTAAATGCTCCAGTCAAAAGACATAGAGTGGCAAACTGGTTAATAAAGCAAGAATCTTCCATATGCTGCATGCAAGAGACCCACTTTAGGGAGAAGGACACATATAGATTGAGAGTGAAAGGATGGATGCAAATGGAAAAGCCAAAAAAGTAGGTGCTGCAGTACTGATTTCAGACAAAATAGACTTTAAAACAAAGGCCATAAAGAAAGATAAAGAAGGACATTTTATAATGATTAAAGGAGTAATACAAGATGAGGATATTACACTCGTTAATATACATGCACCCAATATAGGAGCACCTAAATACATAAAAAAATTACAAAGAGAGATAAAGGGGGGTATTGATGGGAATACAATCATAGTCGGAGATTTTAACACCACATTAACATCACTAGACACAACTTCCAGACAGAAAATAAATAAGGTAACAGAGAAATTAAATGATACAATAGAAAAATTAGATTTGGAGGATATTTTCAGAGCATTACACCCCCAGAAATAGGATATACATTATTTTCAAGTGCACATGGAACATTTTCTAGGATTGATCATGTACTTGGGCCCAAATGAAACCTCAACAATTTTAACAAGATAGAAAATTATCTCAAGCAACTTTACTGACCACAATCCCATGAAACTAGAAATCAACAACAGAGAAACAAAGGAGAAAAAAAGGAAAACATGGAGATTAAAAAATATGCTATTAAAAAAACAGTGGGTCAATGAGGAAATCAAAGCTGAAATTAAAAAATACCTTGAGACAAATGAAAATGAGAGCACAACCACACAAAATTTATGGGACACAGCAAAGGCAGTGCTAAGAGGGAAGTTTATAGCAATACAGGCCTTCCTCAAAAAAGAAGAACAATCTCAAAGAAACAATTTGACCCACCAACTAAAACAACTAGAAAAAGAAGAACAAAAAACCCCAAAAGGCAGCAGAAGGAAGGAAATACTAAAGATCAGGGAGGAAATAAATAAAATAGAGTTTTAAAAAAACATAGAAAAAAATCAATGAAACCAAAATCTGGTTTTTTGAAAAAGTAAATAAAGTCGACAAACCTCTGACCAAACTCACAAAGAAGAAAAAAGAGAGAGCACAAATTAGCAAAATAAGAAAGGAAAATGGAGAAATTACAACAAATAAAATAGAAATACAGAATATCATATGAGAATATTATGAAAAAGTATATGGAACCAAACTGGATAACCTAGAGGAGATGGACAAGTTTCTGGAAACATACTGTCCACCAAGAATGAATCAAGAAGAAACTGACCACTTGAACAAACCAATCACTAGAAATGAAATCGAAATAGCAATAAAAAACCTCCCTACAAATAATAGTCCAGGACTGGACAGCTTCACCAGGTAATTCTACCAAACATACAATGAAGATTTCATACTAGTCCTTCTCAAACTCTTCCAGATGACTGAAAAGGAGGGAATACTCCCAAACTCATTCTATGGAGCCACCATCACCCTGATACCAAAACCAGGCAAAGACACTACCAAAAAAGAGAATTATAGGCCAATATCACTGATGAACATAGATGCCAAAATCCTCACCAAAATATTAGTAAATAGAATCCAACAACACATAAAAAAGATTATACATCATGACGAAGTGGGGTTCACCCCAGGGACACAAGGGTGGTTCAACATACGCAAATCAATCAATGTAACACATCATATCAACAAGAGAAAGGACATAAACCACATGATCATCTCAATAGATGCAGAAAAAGCATTTGATAAAATTCAACACCCATTTATGATAAAAACTCTCACCAAAGTGGGTATGGAGGGAACATATCTCAACATAATAAAAGCTATATATGACAAACGTACAGCCAGCATAGTACTCAATGGTGAAAAACTCAAAAGCTTCCCACTAAAATCTGGGACAAGATAAGGATGCTCATTATCACCACTCCTATTCAACATAGTGTTGGGAGTCCTAGCCACAGCAATCAGGCAAGAGAGAGAAATAAAAGGGATCCAAATTGGAAAAGAGGAGGTAAAAGTGTCACTATATGCTGATGACATGTTACTATATATAGAAGACCCTAAAAGTTCCACACAAAAACTACTAGAGCTGATCAAATAATTCAGCAGAGTATCAGGTTACAAGATTAACGTTCAAAAATCAGTTGAATTTCTTTACACTAACAATGGATCAACAGAAAAAGAAAGTAAAGAAACAATCCCCTTTAACATAGCACCCAAAGTAATAAAATACCTAGGAATAAATCTAACTAAGGAAGTGAAAGAATTATACACAGAAGACTATAAACCATTGATGAAGGAAATTAAAGAAGACTTTAAAAAATGGAAAGAATTCCATGCTCTTGGATTGGAAGAATCAATATTGTTAAAATGGTCACACTGCTCAAGGCAATCTACAGATTTAATGATCCCTATCAAATTACCCAGGACATATTTCACAGAACTAGATTAAATCATAATACAATTTATATGGAACTACAAAAGACCTAGAATTGCCAAAGCATTACTGAAGAGAAAGAAAGAGGCTGGAGGAATTACTCTCCCAGACTTCAGACAACACTGTAGAGTTACAGTCATCAAGACAGCATGGTATTGGTACAAAAACAGACATATGGACCAATGGAACAGAATGGAGAGCCCAGAAATGAACCCACAAATTTTGGTCAACTCATCTTCGACAAAGGAGGCAAGAATATACAATGCAATAAAGACAGTCCCTTCAGCAAATGGTGTTGGGAAAACTGGACAGCAGCATGTAAATCAATAGGTAGAACACTCCCTTACATTATACACAAAAATAAACTCAAAATGGATCAAAGACTTAAACATATGACAAGAAGAAAACATAGGCAAAACATTATCTGACATACATCTCAAAAATGCCCTCCTAGAACAGTCTACCCAAGGAATAGAAATAAAAGCAAGAATAAACAAATGGGACCTATTGAAACTTACAAGCTTCTGCACAGCAAAGGAAACCATAAGTAAAACAAAAAGACAACCTACAGAATGGGAGAAAATTTTTGCAAATGAAACTGACTGACAAAGGCTTGATCTCCAGAATGTATAAGCAGTTCACACGACTTAATAAGAAACAACCAAACAACCCAATCCAAAAATAGGCAAAAGACCTAAAAAAGCAATTCTCCAAGGAAGACATGCAAATGATCAATAGGCACATGAAAAAATGCTCAATATCACTAATTATCAGAGAAATGCCGATCAAAACTACAATGAGGTATCACATCGCACCAGTCAGAATGGCCATCATTCAAAAATCCACAAATGACAAATGCTGGAGAGGCTGTGGAATAAGGGGAACCCTCCTACACTGCTGGTGGGAATGTAGTTTGGTGCAGCCATTATGGAAAACAGTATGGAGATTCTTCAAAAGACTAAGAATAGACTTACCATATGACCCAGGAATCCTGCTGCTGGGCATATATCCAGACGGAACCCCACTTCAGGATGACACCTGCACCCCAATGTTCATAGCAGCACTATTTACAATAGCCAAGACATAGAAACAGCTTAAATGTCCATCAACGGATGAGTGGATAAAGAAGAAGTGGTATATTTACACAATGGAATACTACTCAGCCATAAAAACCGACAACATATCGCCATTTGCAGCAATATGGATGCTCCTGGAGAATGTCACTCTAAGTGAAGTAAGCCAGAAAGAGAAAGAAAACTACCATATGAGATCGCTCATATGTGGAATCTATTAGAAACAAACAAAGCATAAATACAAAACAGAAACAGACTCATAGACATAGAATACAAACTTGTGTTTGCCAAGGGGATGGAGGGTAGGAAGGGATAGACGGGATTTCAAAATTGTAGTATAGATAAACAGGATTATACTGTATAGCACAGGGAAATATACACAAGATCTTATGGTAGCTCACAGAGAAAAAAATTTGACAATGAATATATGTATGTTCATGTATAACTAAAATTGTGCTCTACACTGGAATTTGACACAACATTGTAGAATGATTATAAATCAATAAAAAAAAACTTAAAAAAATTAAAAAAGACAACCTACACAATGAGAGAAAATATTTGCAAATGATATGACTGACAAAAGGTTACCATCCAAAATATTTAAAGAGCTTAAACAACTCAATATAAAAAGTAAACCCAATTAAAAATTGGGTAGAAGGCCTGAAGAAACATTTTTTCCTAAGAAGAAATATGGATGGCTAACAGGCACATGAAATGGTGCTTCACATCACTAATTATTGGAGAAATGCAAATCAAAACAACAGTGAGATATCATCACTTCACACCTGTGAGAATTGTTATCATCAAAGTCTACAAATAACCAATGTTGGAGAGGATGTGGAGAAAAGTGACCCCTAGTACGTTGTTGTTGCGAAGATAAATTGTTGTAGCCACTCTGGAAAGCAGTATGGAGTTTCCTCAAAAAACTAAAACTACCATATGATCCAGTAATTCCACTCCTAGGTATGTATCCAGAAAAAATGATGACATTAATTTGAAAAGATATATGCACGCTAGTGTTCATAGCAGCGCTATTTACAATTTCCAAGATATGTAAACAACCTATGCACATTATCAGATGAATAGATAAAGATGCGGTGTGTATCAGTTGATCAATTCTTGTTATGCCCGCTTATATAAACAGTTAGATTTGTGTCATCTGTTACTACTGTATTTCCCTCCATTGTCTTTTCCCCTAAATCACAGACAACTAAAATAAAATTGTCATAGCCGGATATCTTTTAGACATACACACTACTATTAAAGTAAAATTGTAATAGTTATCTATTAAACTTGTTTTATAAATAGAAATTAAAAAAATATATATCAGAAATATTAAATTTGAAGTTTCTACATTTTCATTTGACAGTCTTGAACATTTTTGTCACATAAAATCTCTGACGTTAGAATGAGAAAACTTATGTGAAAGCATTTTGACAAGTACAAACCCCAGTCTACTCAAGTGGGATTTCTGTGAAAGGGCATGTCAGTAGGCTTTTTGTTTGACTACTTGAAAATGTAATCGAGTCACACTCACGCTTAGGAAAACTGCTTATTTCTGACGTATAGCTGAGAAATTTCCGAAATTCCAAAATGCAACATTTCCACTTTCTGAGGCTCATTTGTCTTTAAAATTGCAGAAACACGGTGCATGTGACTTTAGCCACACTTCTATAGTGGTTTTTCAAAACCTTCTCAGAGGAACCCATTAAGAGAAGAATTATTGCTTAGACCAGTGCTAGTCAGAGGGTGGTTCATAAGCCTGGCATCATCAGCCTTACTCCACTCCAAAACTACACAGTCAGAGTCTACAGTGGGTCTCAGGAGTGTTTTAATAAGTCCTCCAGATTATTTTTATATTACAGTTTGAGTGACACAAATCAACATTTGGGTGAATCTTCTATTGCATCCACTTCAGTCCTTACAGATTTCAAATCATTCCCTCTTACAGACTCAGTACCATATCCAATAACAATTCACAGTGTTAAAAAAAAATAACTAGTCAAATGGCCTGTAATTTTCTTTTTTAAACTAATACTTGTTATTGTTTCTTAATATCCAGGTGAAATCTCTAATCTACCTGATGAGGCTTATGAAAAGTAATGTATTCTTTCTAGGCTCAGATCAAATCTCATTCCTTGCACCTGTCATGGTATCTGGCACACATCGGGAGTGTGATGAATGTTTCTCAACCATTTATAACCAATTCCAAATCTTTCAGTTTTCATGCTTCTCCAAAAACTTTGCAGAATGAAGTTTATAGTCATATAATGGTCCTTCTATAACTGAGCTGTCTTATGTGATAACCACTAGTCATATGTGACTATGAAGCACTTGTAGTGTGGCTAGTCCAAAATTAGATGTGCTATAAATGCAAAATACATACTGAATTTTGAGGATTTAATATGAAAAAATAATATATTCCTATCTTTATACTGATTATATGTTGCAATAGTAACATTTAGTATATTTTGTGTTAAATAAAATACTAAAATCTCATCTATTTTTTAAGTGGCTACTAGAAAATTTTAAATTACTTATGTGGCTCACAATATATTGCTGCTGGAAAACATTGCTCTATAATATTTTGTGCATCTTGGTCAAGATGATTCTCCTTAGTTCTAATTAAGCTAAAGAAATGACTGATCTGTGCAAATATACCTTCTTAGGAATTAATCAGTTTGTATTTTTGTGGTTGCCAAGACTTATCTAAGGATTTTGGCCATTCACTGGCATTTTTCCTCTCCCGTCTTAAACAGAGTTCTTTATCTCATCCATTCGAAACATCCACAGAATTACTGGAAGCTCTTAAGATGGTTGAACTCAGGACACAGAAACCTCCCAGATCAGGTCTTAGAGCACAACCTGGGTGAGGGTATTAATGAAGTTCTCTGTTCTCTCCCGCACTTCCCACCCCCAAAAACCTACAGAGGAGGGAACTGAAGAATGGAAGGCTGGAAGGGGATGGTAATGGCTCAGCACAATCCTTAAGTCCCCAACTGGGATGTCTTCACTTAAGTCATTTTTCTGCCCGCTAAGGCCCTTTTCTTTCCACTCACCTCCCTAGACCCTGACACGCTGGTGTAATAGACTTTAATGGAGCTCATTGTTTCCACTCTGAGGCTACTTTGCAGAAGTAACCCGAATTCTGCCACTTCACCGCTGCTTCCGGATCAGCAACGTTAGGCACTGTGTCCCAACACCCGGCCCTTCTCCAGGGTCGTTGCTAACGGCCCGAGGCCCTGCGCTCACGATTGGCTGGGAAACAAGAGCCCTTGTGGCGCAAGCTTGTGCACATTCCAGGAACTCCAGGTGCCTGGTGAGGCGGAGGCTGTGGCTCCCATTGGCCTCGGGGGAGGGGCTGAATTCTCAGGGAGAATAAAGCTTAGTTAAAGTTTTTTCTCTCTCCTCATCTGTGAGGCCCAGGGGAGGAATAGCAGGGGAACCATAGCACTCTACATTCCTGCTGCCCCTTCTCCTGTCTCCCTGGTTGGGAATGGTGGTGAGCCTGAGCTTTCATGCTTGAGAAACATGGCCATGTCTGAACGGCCGAGACACCAGAGGGAGAAAATGGCCAAAATACAAAGTGATGAGTGAAGAAAACATATAAATTAAAACTTGTGTTGTCTAGGTTTGTAGGAACAGCGCAAATGGAACCGATATTTACCTGGATGGGTCTGGACCACCATAGCAGTCTTACATTTTCTCTTAGCCCAGAGAAGTGCCTCCTTTCCCTCTCCAGTCCCCCTACCCCACCTGCTTCTTGAGCATGTGCTTTGCAAGAGGCACCCTTTCTCTCTGGGAGTTGACCTTTGGGTTTGTGTGATAGTGGGTGCAAATAGTCCCTGACTCCTAGAACTTCCTCTCCACCCCTTTGTAAAAAGATAACCTGGTACTTTAAAGACCATTTCCTCTTCAATATCTTCATAACTCATTCCAGCGTTTATTTTCGAGTTTTAATCTTTTCCAGTATTTAAAGATCACTGTAATATTTCCAGGATTTTTTTGGTTTGGCAAAAATGGGCAATGAAAATTGAGAGTAAAGTGCCAGAGAACCTCAGCACCAGATTTTCTGTTAGGCAGATTTGGATTCCAGTTCATAACTATGCATCTTGGGCAAATTATTTCCTTCTGAATGTCAGTTTCTCTATTATTAAAGTGAGAAAGGTGATGTCTACCTGACAGCATCATAGTGAAGGGTAAAAGAATTTAGTATGTACAAGTGTTTAGCATACAATCTGACACGCAGGTAGTTCAGAAAATGATGATGATTACTTTAGATGATAATAAATGCCATACTCATTGCATGCTGCTTGGAAACAAACACATCAATAGGAATAAGAAAAAACCAAAGTGATAACTGATAAGACAAGGTAAATGCAATATAGAGAAATCTACCAGGCTAGGTGAGTCAAGGCCCTTCAGGGATCTGAAGAATTGAGACTGAAACTGAAAACTGAAGGATATATAGTCTGCCAGGAAATTATAAGAGTAAAAGAATTTTAGGAACAGTCATGAAGCAACATGGTAATTGGAACTTTGGGGAGCAAGTGGAGGAATATAGGTTAAGGAAGTAAACAGGGAAAAGCACATAGACCTTCAGGTGTCATGTTTGATTTTGCTTTTTAGTCCTTTCCAGGCTGTTTTCTGTTTTGTGAAAATGTGGAAAATCATAACTTGCAGATTTGCTGAGAATATTAAATAAACAACAGATGTCACCTAAAAGCATCTTTCACTTACGAGGTACACAATAAATTATGTCTATTCTTATTATTAGTCCATGGATGATTAGAAGCCATTGAAGGATTTAGCAGGTTCATGTGAAAGATGGATAAATCTACAATGTCAAATGGATTTGAAAGGAGGCAAGATTGGAAGTAGCTACAACAATCCAAGAACAAAATGACAGTAGTGAAAGGTAGAGATATTTAGTACAGAGGACTGCTAGAATTTGGATCAGCTGGAAATAGAGAGGAGAAAGTCAGAGGAGATGGGATAAAACCAATGAAGGAGTTTAAGTTAGAAACAATTTGAGACCTCTATTTTCCTTTAATATTTCTTTGTGGTAGCAGTGGTAGAAATTTTTTTTTTAACAACTGTTTTCATTATCTTTCTGGTGTGGTATTGTGAAATAGTTCCTCATTTCACTGTGAACCATTCCGTTGGTTCCAAGCTAAATTAATGCACTATTTCTTACAAGAGGCTATCTTTGACAACCTAAAAAAAAATGGCCGATATGTATTTCAAAACTAGAATTAACCTATTCTATAGGATGTTTGTGATAATTATTTTAAAATAATTATTTGTAAAACAAGAGCTGCATTGATAATTGTAGCTGAAAGTATCAACTATGTAGAAATTTTGTTCATGCTTCCCAGTCTATTTTCACAGTTTTTATCTGGGTTTAAAATCATTTTAAAGAATGGGCCAGACACTTGTGAGATGGAGAAAATAAATTCTAAAGAAGATAGTGTTGTTTTTCTTGTCCTTTTATGTATGTGAATTATTTATTTTTAATCATACAAATAATACATGAATACATGCTCTTTGTAGATAAATTCAAACTCTATAGAAATATAGAAAGTGAAAAATAAAATTACCCTTTCACCTTCTGCCTGCCACCCTTCTCCCAGAGGAAACCACTATTAACAGTTTGATTTGTAGTCTTTTCCATTAACATGATTACATATATTAAGTCAATTAAAAGGGGAAGAAATTCTGTTACACCAGGAAAGTTAACCACACAGACTTTGAAGCCAGGTGGCCTGGGTTCTAACCCAGACTCTACCACTTACAACTGTGTGATAATGGATATCTTATCTAACTTCTCTACTCCTCAGTTTCCTCATAGGTAAAATGGCAATTATAATGTCTGTTTCAAAGAGATGTTAAAAGGATTAAATTAGTTAGTATATGTGAAATATTTAGAAAAGTGCTTGACACATAGTACACATACAACACATGATGGAATCATACTGTACATAAGGTTCTGCAACTTGCATTCCATCAATAAACATAGAGGCAGTACAGTATAGTGATTAAGAGCATGAGTTCTGAGTCCAGTTGCCTGGTACAAATCTAATTCCACCCTTTGTGAACTTTCATATATACAACTTTCTCTGTTTCCTCTATAAAGTGGAGATAATAGTTTCTGTTTTAAATTAAATCTATGTGTATAACATTTAGAATGACTGTTATGTAGTAATTACTTCTCTTTATTATCATTCCATCATTAAAAATCTTATGAAATTTAGTTTTTCACATAATAGATATATCACAATTTAACCATTGTCTTACTGGTGGCCATTTAAGTTACTTTTAATTATTAATTGTTACAAAATATGCTGGTTACCATACTGCTTTTTAATACTTAAAAAATTAAAATAACCTTGTCTCTGTCTTCACTTGAATAAAGAAGGCTATTGCTGTTAACATTTCCCACTGTCATTGTCAGTTGCATCTTGAATAAATACTTTCAAGATCCTCTTTTAGTATGTGATCATTGCCATACCATATATGTGATCAACCCACATCACTTTCCTGTTAGTTGGTTCAGTCCTAGGGTATGACTGGAAAGCAGAACCATTTCATTTTGTGTGATTAAAATTATCCTTCTGAGGTGTAGGCAAGACCTGAGGAAAAAAACAAGCCAAAAGGGACTTTTCCTGAGTTTGGATTGTTGGAATCTCAGAAGACTAAATCTTAGTTACCCTGACATTTGGAAAAGGTAAGTTTGAATTCTTATGTATTTTAGTTCATATTATTTTAGTTTTTACCAAATGATTTAAAATATGAATAAGTAGGTTTCCTGGAAACATTTATAGTAGACATTATAGTCCTATTAAAAGAAAAGTGTATCTTTAATCAAGTCTATTTTTCCCTCTTGCACGCTTATAGAGTTTGTACAGAAAATTGAAAGTCTTAAAACTGTATTAAAGAATCATGCAAAAGACTGACATAAGTGCTTTGGGAAATAAGATTTAAGTCCAAAAAAAAAAAAAAAAAAAGAAAAGAAAAGAAGGGAAGAGGGAAGGAAAAAAGAAAGGGAGAGAGAAAAAAAGAAAAATGATGGCAGTGAATTTCATAAACTTATTTGCATTTAATTATTGAAAAATTAAGTGACTCTGTTTATAGTTTAAATCAGACAATTTGCATTTGTCCAAGCTATATATAAATATCCATTTCTTGTACACATTGTAAGGTATATGTTTTTTATGTGATTCAAATGACATCAATTAAAGCACAGTTATGATCAATTCCTTGAAAGCAGGCTTGATTTTAAGCAAACTATTTGAAGATAGAGAAAGAGTTAAGCACTTTAACTAATAACTTTAAAATAAATCATGTATAATGATAGGCATATGCAGAATAGATAAACAAAATTATACTGTATAGCACAGGGAAATATATACAAGGTCTTGTGGTAGCTCACAGTGAAAAAAATGTGACAATGAATATATGTATGTTCATGTATAACTGAAAAATTGTGCTCAACACTGTAAAATCACTATAACTCAATAAAAAATGTTTAAAAAAATAAAATAAATCATTTATGACAATTGAATCTATATGAATACATTTGTATAAGTTTGTACTTTTTATTGAAGTATAGTTGATTTACAATATTGTGTTAGTTTCTGGTGTACAGCATAGTGATTCAGTTATACATATATATTTTTTTCATATTCTTTTTCATTATAAGTTATTACAAGCTATTGAATATAGTTCCCTGTGCATTACAGTATGACCTTGTTGTTTATCTAGTTACACGGAGATTTTTCTTGTAGCTTTGCTTGTATAATATCTCTTGCCAAAGTTCAGTAGGTATTCTGTGAGAACTGTTCCACATGCAGATGTATTTTTGATGTATTTGTGGGAGGAGGTGAGCTCCATGTTTTTCTATTCCACCATCTTGAAGCCCTCCAAGTTTGTACTTTTAAAACACTTGCATGTACACCTTAAATATTATCCTGACAATAACCCTGTGAAGAAGCCAGGGGAACATTATTATCACCATTTAATTGAGAGGAAAATTGAGACACAAGAATGGTAAACAAATCACCTGACAGTAAAAAGTTAATGACAAAATTAGAACCCAAGTCTCTCTACTGCTAGTCTTATTCTCTATCCTTTGAGTAACACTGCCTCCTTAAATCTTTTGTGTTTTCATGTAGAAGTTAAATCTTCATTTCACAATTTAATGTACATTGCCTTAATGAGTTCTTTTATATTACAGGAATATATTACTTTCTTCTGGTTAGAAACTTTGTCTAATAAAATGCTTGGAGAAGCCTTCTTAATTGAACTCTTATACAAAGAACCACTTACATGTAAGAAAACCTCAAATGATGAAAAGGAAACTTGGAAAAAGCAGCTTTTAGATATAGATGACAATTCACTTTCCCCTTATAAAATGGAAAATCAAAATAAGGTTGTGAAAGAAAGTTTAACAGAGCAATGTAATGATACAAATATAATAAAACCTGTGGATGAGAAAACTGTAACAAAACGCAAAAGTGCATCGCTTCCAGGAAAAGTATCTGCTGCGTTGCCCATACCAAAGAGAGAACAACATGATGAAACACAAGTAGATTTATACCGATCTTGGTCATGTACAAGTATTTGCCAGAATTATCCTGATCTACAGATTGGAGGAGACCACGTAGGTAACATGTATGATTCAGGATGCTTTGTGGAACACATACGTGATGATACTTTTAATGGTCCTCTTTTACTTTCAGTAGATATACCTCTGGGACATTCTCCTATCTTTGAACCTCTAGATAAACTACCTACCTCAAAGATTTTGAATGGGGATGAAATTCGAGAAAAAAGTATGTTGTTTCATAAGAAGCCCATCTCTAATTCTATGCTTAATAGTTATATGGAAAAAAAAGTGGACGAACTCTACAAACAGTTTTTGGAAGAAAATCTTACTAGGTGCTGCTCCATAACCAATCTTATGGCTTCCAATTTACTAATGAATAATGTAAATCAGATAAGCTTTCAAATCTCTCAAGAGCAGAACATAGAGGCATCGAAAGTTCGGGAAGCTCTCTTACACTCTTTAGCAAGATGTAATCTCTGTAACTTTTCCTGTGGAAATAGTTCTGAATTCAGCACTCCTAACTTACAAATATCAAACCAGAGAAGTAGGGAACATGTATTACATCTACAATAAGAACCAACTGTAGGTTTGTTGGATTGTTTTATGAGACTGGAGTAACAGTAGTATTCTCTGGCTTATTGTGCCACATCAGGCCCCTTTGGGGTATGGTTATTACAGATAAATTATTTGACCAATTGTACATCTGAATTCTTGTAGGAGACAATTTTAATAATTAAATTTTATGACCATAAATTCTAATTGTTTTTGACATCTTTAATGGTTGCTACATTCAAGTTTGATGTGCTTATCTATTTAATTGTCAGAGCATCCCAAGTTAATCACTTCACACTCACTCATCAGATTTATTTACCACACAAGTGATAAAAAAAAAGTGGAACAAGGAGAGGATTATTGTTCTCAGCTACTGAAAAGACCAGTAGAAACTGTATCAGAAGGGAGCATTTATTTTTCTACAAAAATGTTTAAAGACATGAATAGTACTTAAACACCATTCTTTTTATTTTCAACAGATAGAATCGTTCACACTGTCAATCAGCAATTCTTCAAAGAAATGTTGGATTTAAATTATATTTGAAAGAAATATGGAAGGAGGACTTAAGGAAAAATGGAGAATTTGCCATTAACATTTGCAACTAAACTTGATGCTTCCTTGATCTTTCTTGGGACAAGCATCAACTTTTTTATATCACTCTGCTATGCATGGTGTTTTTCAGCAATGGGAGGAAGGAAAGCATATAGGGAGAGTGAACAGAGTACATAGAGAATCACCTAGAAATAAAGAGGCTTTCTTGGCAACTTTTTACACTTCTCAGATTATCCTCAGTCAAGATCCTGGTTTAGGATAAAAGTCAGTAGAATGTTATGGCAATTTTGGAATTTAATTAATTAATTAATAAAATAAACATGACATACCTAAAGGAATGGTATGGTTTATTGCAGTCTTGGAACAAGACCCTATACTTGACAGCTAACACTTCTCTCTTGGATAGTAAAATGATTGACATGTACTTTTGTTTGTAAAATTAAATGGTATGAATTTATGTTATGGAATTTTTATGTTTTCATTATATGTTAATAAGATTTGTACCTTAGAAATCCCATATTCCCCCCTAATTATCTCTTTGGTCTTTGATTAAATGTTAAAGAATGAGTTATCCAGATGTCCTTACAGCTTGTTCATTTTGATCATACAACCTTTAGTTTATTTTCATCGTCTTCAAATTTCTATGATCTAATAACAAATATGCCTGAATTACCTTGTTTTTATTTTCATCGGTACTTGCCCCAGCATCTTCTTCTGTAACCTTTCCAATCCATATCCATCATTCTGACATTGATTCTGAAGAAACAATGGGCAAAGATTTCGGAAAAACTGACTTAGTGTCTTGTAGATACTGAAAAATGGTTGTGTATACATTGTTTTATATATTGCTAAATTTATACTTTTAATATGTTACCAAAATAATGAAATATTAATGTCAAGCTTTATCTTTTCTAAAGTGAATTAAATGTTGGGCAACATTATTTGTGTGAAATTTTCTAAGATATTATAATATGTATTAATACTTTATGAAGTGTATATATTCATAAATAGTATTAAGACTACATAGTATTATGTAAAAAAGCACAATATTTAGCTAGTATAAAATTTACAAATGCATTTAATTATACTCTCAGACTTCAATTTTCTCCCTCCTGTTTATGTCACCAAAATGCTTATCTAAAGATACTTATTGTTAAAATGGCCTAAGAATTCAATGCAATATTTAACCAAGGAAAGAAGATAAATTTAGTATTATTTTCACCTTGACCTCATACCTGCTGACTTTAATGCTTGACTTAGATATGCTTATGGGACTGTGTTTAGCATATTTTCACCTTAAGTAGTCACTTCTGTCTTTCATCATGGGTTTCACTTATATGACCATACAGTTCCCTTTAAAATGTTATTTGAAATGTATGAAATGATTAATTTCTTTCTGTCTCACTTTTTCAGAAGTTGAAAGTATTACTTTTGTGCTTCTGTGAAAATGGAGAATGTTTTTGATTCATCAGTTGGGGAGGATCATAAAATTTCTGTGTAGGGAAAAATTTTAGGAGGTTAAGAATGATGCCCACTACAATGCTGCTCCTTACCTGTGTAGGTCAGTGTAATTTATATCCCATCTTTGGATTTCAGGTCACTATTTTAGGTCCCAGAGTGGGTTTGACCCAGTTTCAAGTAATTTTCTGTCAGGAGTATCCCTAAATCATTAAAAAAAAATTCAAGAGATAGACTATTCTGGACTCCTGGGGTTTTTAGGCTTCATCTATCTGTCTCATGGGTTAGTCTTTAAAAGAAGCCAGTCTCCCTGAGGTTCTTAAGACCAACGATAACACTGACCTGGTCCACTCAAAGTTATAAGCAGACTTTCTGGTTCTTTCCAATCTTACCTTTAACATTTGGGTCTTATCAAAACTGATTTTTGGAAGTGGAAAAACAAAATAAATAGTTCTCTACGGATATCTTTTCACATGCAATTTCCCTTTAAGTGCAGCTGCTTTGTGGGCAGGAGTAGAGTAGATCATTATAAATATACAAATATATTTATCTTTAAATACAATGAATTTCTTTTCAGGTAATCTGACTAATATAGCATTACTACATAATGCATATTTGGATGAAAGGTGGAGGGATGGCTTGATGAGGATTAGTATGTGCAATAAACTGGAATAATTATGCAGTTAAGTAGAAAATTGGTTGCAGTTAATACAAGAAGGAAAGAAATAAGTAAATTGACAACAACAGATATCTGTTAAATCAAATTTCAAGTGATTTAACGTTTTCATGACTAGTCATTTGTATGGAAATTAACCAATCAGCTACGTATGTGTGAAAGTCAATGAAAAACAAAGTAATATTTGAAAGCAAAAAAAAAATGATGGCAAAAAATGTTCTCTTCATGGTAAAATAAAGATACCTGCCCTTTTGAAAAATGCTTATTGGAAATTTGGGACTTTTAATCCCCAATCATGTAGTATTCTTTTCTTCAAGGTTTAGCAAAAATTTATAGAAATGTTGGTTTCATATTTATTATAGTGTAAATGCACTTCATCACTTGTAATTTTATGAGATAACTTTTACATAATTATGTTAAGATCACAGCGATAAACATGAGGAGAACTAAATTAAGGTATACTGACATCAGTTAAAAATACTGAATCATTGTTCTGGGCAGTTAATTCTTTGAATTTTTGTGCTATTTCTATTTAAAGCTGAGAAATTTGTAGCTTACAGAATTACATTGTAGTTCTGGTTTTTACTTCCCTAAATTAATAGAGGCAGTTTATCATGAGAAACATAAATTGTCATAAGACCTTGGTTTTAGCTGAGAGTGATTGAAATTCATTGGTCAGCTACTTCTTGAAATTTATTTCCCTCTACAATTGTAAACTGGACTCATATCTGACAAATGAACTCTTGAGCAGAATTGAAAAAGTTTAAGAGGCTGGTCAGGATTTCAGTGACTTGTGTAGTTCTGCCCCTTTCCTTTAAGGGTTCAGCTCTGCTTTAGGGAAGCTATATAATTGTAGAGCACCCTTGTATTCCCCATAGATGAGGCTTAGAAATTGATTTCTAAGAGTTCAAATGACAGGGACCATCTTGCACCTGGAGAAGACTTCTAAGGCCAGTTCAAGATCAGAGTGAATTCTCAGAGCTTTTCATCCTCTAGGAATATTTATCCTCAGGACACTCCAGGCACTAGGAGAAACTGACTGGCTCTTTATTCATTAAACAAATATTTATTGAGCACTGTGATAGGCAATCCCAATAAATGATGAACAAAATTGATGCTTTTACTGCTTTTAACTGAGTTTATAGTTCAGCTGATAATAGAATCAAAGAACAAAAGTAAATTACCACAAGACTATTTTAGGGCCATGAAAGTTATAACACGTAGCTCTAGATTACGTATGCTGGTAGTTCTACCTGCCTGGCTTACTTTTAATCTAGTCTGAATCTTGTATCCAGAGCTGCTATTTGGTGTCATTCACCAGCATACCTCTATTTATTATTAAACATGTTGAAATATTTCTGTGACAACTTGTGTGAAGCTGCCACCACTAACTCTCCAAGTCCTAACCCCCCATAACTACCTTGGCCACTCTAATCCCTGCTTCTGGATCCTTATATCTTCTTATGATCCAGCAAGTAAACAGACAAATGAGAGATCTTTAATACCCAACTCTAGTACTATCTATGACACTTCTTATTCATATAAATTGTTAAGTATTTTGACCCTTCATTCTGCTTGTATGTACTTCAATATTGAGATTACAGTTCCAAAAACCTGCTGAGTAACACTATTATTTCTAGACTTGATCTCTGTTTTTCTCTTGCAACTCTTAAGTAAGTGGAGATATATTCATGAGCACCAAATCTTTTGACTGGGACTTCTTTACTGTTAGTCACTTTCTTTGATTTTCTCTGGCCTTGCCTTTAATCTTTATTGCTGTGTTTTTCTCAAAGGTCATTTACTTCTTGATATACTATCCAGATGCAGATTGACTTATGAAATTTTTGCTTGCCACCTGTTGACCAAACTGAGTGACCTAAGACACAAAAGAGAGGACCACATCTTGGGTGTCTGACACTGATTATCTTGAACATTCTACTTTATAATATTCCTGGTTTATACGTCATCTCAGACCTAAAAGCTATTGACTGATATTGCATTGTTCTTCATAACAAAAGTTATTTTTGTTTCAGACACTGAAAAGTTATACTTTAAAGCTTAAGTATAAAAAAGCTCAATGCCTTGAGAAGACTTTCTGCCTATGTGAAGTTCCCTAAATTTCTACTATAGAGCTTTATCCATATAATTGGAGATTTTATTACCTGTGAAATGCCTATCTACCTAACAAGAGGAATGCTATTATTAGTCATTGTCATTCAGTTATATTAATGGTTACTATTTTGAGTATCTATTATATGACAGGCACTCTACTAAGATATTTGCTCTTATCCTCTTATTTAATTCTTTCAATAACCTTATTAGATAAGTAGTATCTTTATCCTCATTTTAGACAAGAAGAAGTTAAGAAATGTTAAAATTGTCACCCAGTATCATACAGCTACTCAGAGTAAGAGTCATTATTCAAATGAAGTCACTCTGACATTAGAACCTATGCTGTTAACCTACGGTTGCCAGATTTAGCAAATTCATTTTTTAATGTCTAGTTAAATTTGAATTTTGGGAAAACAACAAATTACTTTTAAGTATAAATATGTCCCAATGTAATATTTGGGACCCATTTATATTAAGAGCATTATTTATTTATCTGAAATTCAAATTTAACTGGGAGTCCTGTATTTTATTGGGTGACCCTACCTTAAACACTATCCTTGCTTTTTCCACAGTGGTTAAAACAGCAGAGTGAGACCTGAGGGACACAACTAAGGGGAAAAAGACCAAGAATTCTGGAAGCTGTAAGTGCAGGATACCATTTTACAGAGCCATTAATTCAAGGAGAGCTGGGGAGAGAGATTCATCTCCTGAGGACTTTATAGATTCACAGAGCTTATTGTAGGTATGTTGAGACATCTGTTTCTGTTCTGTTACATGAGTAAATCATTCAGTGAAACAGGTAAGAAGAGAGCTAGAAAGAGCAGAGGATTTGCGATGAGAAGATTTGTGTTTTAGCAGTTCCAACTCATACAGTAACTGCCTGGCAAGGCGTTTTGCTTCTCTGAGTCTCAATGTCCTTATCTAAAAATGAGGGCAACAGGACTCCCCCCAAATATATAACAGCACTGTTATGAGGATTAAAAGGAGTTTAAAAGATTTGGTAAGTAGTAAAAGATTCCACTAATATATAGCTTTTTAAATAAGGAATCAGCACACTTGTAAGAAATCAATCATCACGTTCAAGTTGGGGTGGGGTAAAGACTTCCTTTCTGCTAACCTAATTAACATTTGTAATAAATCCCTTCTGATTACTTAAAAGGACCATCTGAATGTAAAATAAGAAATGAGAATTCACATATGCTGTTAGTGTTTACTGGTGGGAGGGGACGCTTTTGTGCTCTATAGGAACATATAAGAAGAAAAAGATTTGCCTTTTTCCTAGTGCTTGAGAAACTTTATAGCGTTTTGATTTAATTTTTTATTTCAGATGAAGGAAATTTAAGGTAAATGCTTTTTGAAGACAAAATATGCTATAAATACTGGATGAGAGAAACAGAAACTATTTAAGATTAATGCACAGTATCTCCTATTACAGCGAAGTATAGGGAGACCAGTGGGAACTTTTATGGAAGAGTCACTGAAAGAGTACTAGGATTCAACAGCAAATGATGTAGATACAGTACTTTTTTTATTTCTTAAACAAATGTAACATTGGCAAAGAATAGGATACTACCTGAAAGAGAGAGGCAACTCTATGCTGTTAAGAAAGTGTGACAGCAGGACTGTCCAGTTGGTGAAATTTGTTTTTCTAGTTTCCTCATTCTAGATCCTTTCAGTAATAATAGCAGTAATGATAATGGTAAGAAGTTAAAAATAATAGAGGCCTTCTCATTGCAGTGGGTAATTCACCTACCTTTTAAGATTGTTTTTCGACTTAAATGAGATAGCATAAGTCATGTCTAGTATGATGTTTGATACCTATTAAATACTCAATAAATGGTGAGTGCTGTTACTTTTATTATATTTATCATTTTCCCACTTTATACATGGGGAAACTGAGATTTGTTCTGTCCAGTGATTTTAGGCACTCAGTTCTTTTTTTCTGTAATCAGAAGCTTGATTTCAGACAAGAGTCTTCTCTTTTTTTCTTCCAGTTTTATTGAAATATAGTTGACATACAGCACTGTATAAGTTTAACATGTACAGCATAATGATTTGACTTATATCATGAAGTGATCATCACAATAAGTTTAGTGAACATCCAACATCTCATGGACACAAAATTAAAAAGAAAACATTTTTTTCTTGTGCTGAGAACTTTTAGGATTTACTCTCTTAAATTTCATATGTAATGTACAGCAGTGTTAATTATATTTATGGCGTTGGACAAGAGTCATTTCTAACTGACTGTGAATGTCAGTTTTCCTTCTTCCATAGAAGCCTGGATTAAAAGGCTAAATTCCCAGTGTGGAACAATGGATTCTATTCTCTGGAAAAACACATTCAAGCTTTATCCAGATACCTATGGGCTTAAAATTTGACCTTCCTGTGATAGTTCCTCAGAATTTCACTACCAAAGCTGACCTGAATCTGTTTAGGTATAAAGCTGCTACTGTAGGGGCTGTAGGGCCATTTTACAAAATATGAGATAGTGCAACTTCCTTAGGCAATGTCTTGTGACTTGAGGCTCAGGAAGATAAGAGTGGAAGGCTTTTAGAAGTACATGACAGCAAACATTGATTAAGGAAATTAAAGAAGGCTTAAAAAATAGAAAGATATCCCATGCTCCTGGATTGGAAGAATCAATATTGTTAAAATGGTCACACTGCCCAAGGCAATCTACAAATTTTATGCAATCCTTATCAAATTACATAAGACATATTTCGTATAACTAGAACAAATCATAATTAAATTTATATGGAACCACAAAAGACCTAGAATTGCCAAAACATTACCGAAGAGAAAGAAAGAGGCTGGAGGAATAACTCTCCCAGACTTCAGACAACACTATAGAGCTACAGTAATCAAACCAGCATGGTATTGGTACAAAAACAGACATATAGACCAATGGAACAGAATAGAGAGCCCAGAAATCAACCCACAAACTTTTGGTCAACTCATCTTCGACAAAGGAGGAAAGAATATAAAAGGAATAAAGACAGTCCCTTCAGCAAATGGTATTGGGAAAACTGGACAGCAGCATGTAAATCAATGAAGCTAGAACACTCCCTTACACCATACACAAAAATAAACTCAAAATGGGTCAAAGACTTAAACATAAGATACAATAAACCTCCTAGAAGAAAATATAGGCAAAACATTATCTCACATACATCTCAGAAATATTCTCCTAGTGCAGTCTACCCAAGCAATAGAAATAAAAGCAAAAATAAACAAATGGGACCTAATTAAACTTACAATCTTTTGCACAGCAAAGGAAACCATAGGTAAAACAAAATGATAGCCTATGGAATGGGAGAAAATATTTGCAAAAGATGAAACTGGCAAAGGCTTGATCTCCAGAATATATAAGCAGCTCATATGACTTAATAAGAAAAAAGCAAAGAATCCAGTCCAAAAATGGGCAGAAGACTTAAACAAGCAATTCTCCAATGAAGACATATGAGTGACCAATAGGCATGTGAAAAAATGCTCAATATCACTAATTATCAGAGAAACACAAATTAAAACTACAATGAGGTATCACCTCACACCAGTCAGAATGGCCATCATTCAAAAGCCCACAACTGATAAATGCTGGAGAGGGTGTGGAGAAAAGGGAACTCTCCTACACTGTTGGGGGGAATGCAGTTTGGTGCAGCCATTGTGGAAAACAGTATGGAGATTTCTCAAAAGACTAAAAATAGACTTACCATATGACCCAGAAATCCCACTCCTGGGCATATATCCAGAAGGAACCCTAATTCAAAAATTCAAAGACACCAGCACCCCAATGTTCATAGTAAATAGTGCTTATTTACAATAGCCAAAACATGGAAACAGCCTAAATATGCATCAACAGATGACTGAATAAAGAGGTTGTGGTATATTTATAGAATGGAATACTATTCAGCCATAAAAAACCAACATAATGCCATTTGTAGCAACTTGGATGTCCCTGGAGAATGTCATTCTAAGTGAAGTAAGCCAGAAAGAGAAAGAAAAATACCATATGATATCACTCATATGTGGAATCTAAAAAAAAAAAAAGAAGATGACAAATGAGCTTAAAATATAAAACAGAAACAGACTCACCGACATAGAATACAAACTTGTGTTTGCCAAGGGGAGGGGTTGGGAAAGGACAAACTGGGAGTTCGAGATTTATAGATACTGAGAGGTATATGTAGAATAGATAAATAAGTTTATACTGTATAGCACAGGAAAATATATTCAAGATCTTGTAGTAGCTCATGGTGAAAAAACATATATGTATGAAAATGCATATATGTATGTTCATGTATGACTGAATAATTGTGCTGTACACCAGAAATTGACACATTGTAAACTGACTATAACTCAATAAAAAAAAAAAACAAACTTGTAGTGAAATGGAAAAAAAAGTACATGACAACAATAGCAAAAAATTTCTGATAGAGGAAAAATAAGGGAGGATTTGTTGTGAGCTCTTGGAAGGTCTTTGCTTTCTAGTTTAGATATTGTAGAGGTGTAGAGCATCATAGATATAAAGTTCCATAGAGATAATCAAGGTGTATTTTTACATTTAAAACTCCAGGGAAATAAACCTCTCTCTCCCCTCACCCTCTGTACACACACACACATGCACACGCACACTTTTGCAGTGTCTCAATATGTAAAACAGATATTTTAAGAGTTTCTCTGATTCAAAGAAGGAAAATAAAAATTCTGACCTTCTTCCCACATTAAGGCAACCCTTGTGGGGCTCCTCGTAATAGTTTGAAAATTGTTGATCTAATCTGGAGCTCTTATTTTATAAATTAAAAGTGATGCCCAAAGAGAGGGAAAAATTGTTCAAGCAGTTAGTGAACGACCAAACTGGTACCGGTATCCAGGTCTTCTAGAAGATTGCTAGTTAAATTACTTTCCTCTTCTTAAAATGAGTCAAAATTCCAGGCTTCTATATGCTGGGACCAGAATGTCCTCGTCATCGTCATAGTTTTTGTCATCATCATCATCATCATCATCATCATTATCATCACTGTTATCATCAACAGCAGCTATAATTTTACCCTGTGGTATGCATGCCAGAAGTGGCCTAGGCTCCCATATAGTGGGGCCTTATTGCTGCTTCCAAATACTCCTCTCAAATGATGACATAAGCTGCTCTATCTGGCTTCCAAGCACCAAAGGGGTCAGTTGTCACACAACCACTGGCAGCCACTCATCATTTCTCATCCCCCATGCCCAGATCCACTAAGATTTAGGGATGATACATCATGTATTTTGTAAACTTATTCTATTTTTTGGAACTTATTTTCAAAGAGAAATAACAGCAATGAATGTGAGAATTTTCCCACTGGTTTAGCTTTGCTGCCTGGGCAGTGGTAAGGAAATAATCAAAGTGAGCAATAAAGTGTTCATAAAATGGAAAGGATGTAGAAATTCAGTGAGTGTATTTTCCTAAGAGGAATGCAAATCCATTAAAATGAGTCAAGCCACCATATTTGTTTGAATAAGCAGGTAAATATGTTTGCTTTCTTCTTTCCTATCATTGCAGGATATTAAAACTGCTCTCTTGTATATAAATATATGTGGGACACCTTCTTCAGTGCTTCTAATGTCCAAATAAAGGAGAGCAAGATAAATCTCATTACTTTTTACATTTAGGCATCTGAATAGACCAGATTGTGAAAATTGATAGCTGGCTGATGAAGAGCAGTGGTTGAACTAACTAGCCAGTGTAAGGAGCCCTAAACTCAAAAAGATCTCAAAAAGGGCTATAAAATATTTTCATATGGACTATGGAGAAATAATATGGCTGTAGAATGGCAGATTTCTTAGAGTCTATTTATCAACTTAAGAGTCTTCATCAAAACCACCTGAGAAACTTCTCAGAGAAATTTTTTTGTCTTTTGCCCCATATTTACCAAATCTGACTCTGAGGCTTAGGCTTCAAATCTTATTTAGTTTCTGATACAGACATTTGGTGAAGAATCTCTGATCTAGATCTAGATCAACTCCTTCACTCTAAAGATAAAGAAACCTAGAGTCAGAAAGTGTAAGTGACTTGCTGAAGGTCACTTTTTTTTTTCCACCTGTGTTTTTGAACAGTGAATGTTGGGGGGGCGGTGTAAGTGATATGGAACAGTACCCTTATCCCAGAGAGGTTTATATTCTCACTGGTAAAACAAAGTTAAGACATTTTTAAATACCTAGAAAACAATTCTAGACAGCTTATTTTTTTCCCAAAAGAGGTTGGGGACAGGTGAGAAATGTGGAGACCCACCCAATACTGGAAGATAAAGATAGATACAGGGTCATTTATTTATTTCCCATGAAATACTATATGAAGGGTCTTTGCAGAATCTGTCATACAGTATTTAGTGGGAAAGACCAGAATTTCCTGAAATGTGGCTCTGAAATGCAGGTTTTATAAGCTTATTTTCTTAGTTTATTTTCTATTTTTCATTCCTTGGATATATTCAGTTTATTCTAATAAAGAGGCCACAATTTTAAGGCCGTCTTCATTGGGAACTCCTAACTTTAGTCATGTGGGTTGCTGCTGTTTAATTATTAGGTTTTCAATTATAAATATTCCTTTGTACTTGGACCCTGAGACTATAGCGATAATATCAATGGAGCACATTATATGCAGGGTATTAATGTTATTTACTTGGGTTACATCATAGAGTAGTTGCACCAAAAATTAAAAAAATATGTTAGGAGGTCATACTTTTCAATATATTGCTTTCAAGCTGCTGAAGATCTAAATTATTCATCCAAGATAGTAGTTATTTTACTGCATTATTATTTAAAAAGTTCTTGAGGAGCAAACCTTCAGTTATGCATTGTGGTGTTTTATCATTCAACTAGTGAAAAATTCTTCTTTATAGAACTTTTATAATTCTCCATCTTGAGAATGAATATTCAGAGTGCCCTTTGAAAAGATTTTGTAGGCTTAACCAGCAGAGAAGTGATTTTTTTAGCTTCATATTTAACATTAATTAGATACAATGCAAATGACATAAAATTTCAGTTTATCCAAGGAAAATCACATACTTGATACCCTTAGAACACATAAGACAAATTATGTACCCAATTTTAATGGATTGGCTCTAAAATGATACAAGATTTGGTATTAAAGAAAGCGTAGTAGAAGAGTGAAGATAGTATATATTCTCTCAAGAGCAAGGAAGTTTTCTTCTCACAGGGAGATGTGTCCATTGCAAAAAACTGGGGGGGTGGAATGGGATGTTGGGGTCTCATGTGTGGAAAGAACAACTGATCATAGCTCCTTAGCTGAAAAGAACAGTTAGAACATGGTTCTGAGGAACAGGTATAGAGAACAGTAGGTAAGCAAGGCAGAAGTCTTCTTTCCCTGAAGGAGTTTTACAAAGTCATTAAGAAAGTAACAACAAGGTTTTGAATAATGATTTTAGACTTCCTGCTTTTCAATTTAACTTAGACTGTTTTGGACCAATTCATTTTTTAAGGTTTCTTTTTCAGTTTTATTATTATCAAGGAAGACAGTAGCAAATCAAGAGCACCAGACTTGAGGTGAGATGACTCAGGCTCATATCATAGCTTGCCTCTTATCAGAGCTTTGGGAAGTCACTTACAACCCCATTTGTAAAATCAGATTTTTACTCGTGCTACTCACACCTCACAGGGATACAGTGCAATATATATACTATATATAATATATAGTATAATGTGTTTGGGAGTGCTTTGTAAACTAACTAGAAGGTCTATACAAGTGTTAATAAGTTATTCATGCAGTTTTTCCTAGCTTACAGTTATCCTTCCCCTCCAAAATTCCTAACATTTTTATGGTTCTTGTGACTCATTCCAGAGACTGAAATAAAGATATTATCTATTGCTTATTATGTGAAAGATGAAATTTTTAAGCGATTTATCTGAAATAACTCATTTTTTTCTCATAGCTATCTAAAAGGTGGAAAAATCATATTTGAAGCTATGTTTTTCACTGTAGATCAAAAGATAGATTCTAGGTTGGAAATGGACATGTTAAATCAAATTGTAATAATGGCTAACTCCAGAGATGACATTAATGAAGAGACATGCATACCCCCAAAAAACTTGTCAGCAGATCATGGAAGAGTGGTAATTTTATTTTACTATAAATTAGTGGAAATTATTGTTGACAATTATATAGTAGACTACTATTATACTTTTAAATTTATTTTTGCCCTAAAATATAGATTTCATATGTCCATTATTTATACCAGCTTAGCTAAAATGTATAAAATATATATTGACAAATAAATATTGGTTTACACTGAAGATGTATCTCTCTCTCTTTTTTAATCACTGCTCCATTGCATAAGAGGTGTGTAGACATACATGGTTGTAAGCCATGGATGCTGCAACTGTCACTGCTGAACCTACAATCACCTCAAGCTTGGAAATAGTTAAGCTCTGTGACCATGCTCCTCATGGAAGCTTTTGGGACTAATTTTTCATGCCTCTGATCTCTGTTTTATCATTCAGAACATAAAGAAGTGGTCCTGACTAGATATTCCCTATGGCAGTATTCAAAACAGTAAAAATAAATTGGGTATCAACCAACAATATACATAGAAGCGCTTATATTTTCTTTTCACACCTTAATGGATTATATTATGTAACTATAATCACATCTCCTCAAGCACCCATCCTCTGGCTGTGCAGTCTCACTTTGATGCCCAGAGTTCTAAGGCACGATCAGACTTATATTGTGCTGCATTTCTTTGCTTTTTATCAAGATACTTCTCTTCACCCAGTTTTCTATCACTGTACTCTCAGGAATTTTTTTCTCTATAATTGGCAAAATTTACTCATATATTCAGCTTCTTCTGGGAATATTCCAGTCATCTCCTTATCTTAACAGTCTGAATTCTCCCTTGAGAACATTGCTTCTTTGGGATTGGGAGGTGGATTTTATATTCACTTGTTCCCCATTGCTCCTTCCAGCCCAACAATTTCCCATTGTTTCATAGAAATCCTCTATATCACTCTTTCCTATGCATTGGCTAATTCCCTCTTTTATAGAAGACTGTGATACATGGCTCAAAGTCTTTCTACCCAAAATACTCTCATATTTTTCTCCAGTGGCTATTCTACATCAGCCATGGCCATCACCCCAAAATACTCTAATCCACATCAAGCATCCTGTTTTATCATTACAGTCTCCTATCTACCTTACCAGATTTCTTGTTAACCCCAGTGATCATAGCAGCACTATTTACAATAGCCAAGATATGGAAACAACCTAAATGTCCATCGACAGACAAATAGATAAAGAAGCTGTGGTATATTTATACAATGGAATGCTACTCAGCCATTAAAAAGTGATAAGATAATGCCATTTGCAGCAACAAGGATGGACCTGGAGATTGTCATTCTAAGTGAAGTGAGCCAGAAAGAGAAAGACAAATATCATATGATATCACTTATATGTGGAATCTAAAAAACAATGATGCAAATTCTACTTACAAACCAAAAATAGACTCATGGATATAGAAAACGAACTATGGTTACCAAAAGGGAAAGGGCAGGGAGGGATAAATTAGGGGTTTGGGATTAAAAGACACACATTACTATATATAAAATAGATAAACAAACAACTATATAGCACATGTAACTTTATTTAATTTCTTATAATAACATATAATGGAAAAGAATCTGAAAGAATATATGTATGTATATGTATAACTGAATCACTTTGCTATACACCTGAAACTAACATTGTAAATCAACTACACTTCAATAAATTTTTAAAAAATGTTCTTTAACTTCTGGTCCATTGATACCTCTAACTTGCTCCTATCTAAGTAACCGCCTCCTATTATTCACTTTCCTCACCATCCATTTTAGATTCCATGAACTATTGTTTCAATAGCTACCTTGTCAGTAAATATTATCTTTGGAAAGGTTATTAGTTGTATTTGTTTTCTCCTACATTTCTTTATAAACCAATGGCTTCATAGAAGCTAGAAAAAATCAGGGTGCCCAATTCATGTTTGATGTCTGCCTTATACACTATACTGTGTCTGTCTTGTTTCCTGTTGCAACACCAGTGCCTAACATGGTGTCTGTCACATATTTGTTAAGTGAGTAAATACATTAATAAGACCAGAATTAATCTAATTTTCAGACATTAGAGAGAGATTTTGGATCATTAAAAAGTCACTCTAACAGTCAGAACATCCAAAACATAATAAGTTTTACTGTGAATTATGAATTTCATGTCACTGGAGATGTTCCAGGAAGGGCTAGGTAGAGGTAAGGACAGTGCAATGGAATAACTGTTTTCTGAAGTTTATCCAAATCTAGATTCTGTTATCTGGAAATAAAAATTAAATAAGGAGCAGGGGAATCATTCATGGAAGAAGGAAATATGTCTTCGCTTACAGATTTGCATTTAATAAAGTTTATTCTGTTTATTTTTCTATCATATCATATTAGTACACTTTATGCAGCAAGTATGTCTATCATACACCATTTATTCATGTGTTCCAAAAAGTCACTTTTCTGTTACTAAACTTCCTTTCAGTACTGAGCCTTAATTTCACCTAATGGCAAAACTTGTTACTAGTCAGTTCAGGGGAAGTTCTGGTCATTTTCAGGTTTTCTCAGTTATTTCGGGGTTCAATGAAGTCTTTGTAGAATTTCTACTCATCTTATCTGTCTCCCCCTGGGGTGGTATATACATTTCCAGCTGCTCAAATAGTACCATGGCATCTGGGAGAGGCACTTAGTCATCAGTGTCTGCCCATACTCACATCCACTAAAGCACAGAAATACTTCTTTCCTTGGTTAATGTTTCCCCTCTATGCTGGCACCTGCTGAGATGGCTTCAGTTACACCTCTTTTAATCACAGTTATTCCCAACTCCCACCTCCTACATTGTTTACATCTCAAAATGAATCAAAGTTACAATACTTCAGGATATTCTTTCTCTCTCTCAGCACACTCCACCATTTCTCTTGGTAGTATGAAAAAATGGAATTGCCCCTGTGTCACTCTGGGTCATGTGAAGTTCCTTCCATCCTTGATAATATATTGGTGCAGGGAAACTCTGGAAAGCTATTGTCTACTAGGATTCCAAATGTAAAGGAGGACATAAAATCCCTAATTTCTAAGAGGTTCTGTTCTCAGGTCTCCTTCTAAGAAGCCATATCTAAAATCAGACTCTCTTCTATCCTCTGATTCTTCTTCTCCCTTATGAAGTTCTCATTAAGTGTGGGGTGGAAATATGCCTCTTACACCATCTTTCATTATTCTCAAAGCTATTATTTATAGCATAATTTTGGTTTAATTGATGTTTAGAGTATTTTAATAACAGATTTGTTGAGATACAATTGAAGCTATAAATTACACCCATTTAAAATATATTTAATTTGTTTTTAGTATATTCATAGAGTTTTCCAATCATCTCCACCATCTAATTTTGGAAAATTTTAATCATCTCCAAAATAAACTCCATGTCCATTAGCAATAATTCCCCATTATTCTCTCCCTCAAGTTGCAGGCAACCACTAATTTACTCTCTGTTTCTGTGGATTTGCTTATGTTGGACATTTCACATAAATGGAATCATATAATAAGTGGCATTTTATGATTGATTTCTTTCACTTAGTTAATGTTTTCAAGATTCATTCATGTTGTAGCATGTATCAGTACTTCATTCCTTTTATGGCTGAATGGTACTTCAATGTATGCATATACAAACTTTTGTTTACCTGTTCATCAGTTGATGGACATTTGAATTGTTGAAAGTTTTTAGCTATTATGAATAATGCTGATGTGAACATTGTTGCACAAGTTTTTGTGTGGACATAGGTTTCATTTATCTTGTGTATATACCTAGAAGTGGAAATGCTGAATATTTTTAAAATTGAGGTACAACTGACATATAACATTATTACTTTCAGGTGTACAATATATTGATTCACTACATGTACATATTGTGAAATGATCGCCACAATAAGGCTAGTTAATATCCTCACTACACATATTTATAATTTTTTCTTATGATGAGAACTTTTAAGATTTACTGTCTTAGTAGCTTTCAAATATACAATAGCATATTAACCAAAGCCTGTACATTACATCCCTGGGACTTACTTCTTTTATAACCGGAAAATGTTACCTTTTGATTACTTTCACTCATTTCACTCACTATACACCCCCAGGTTCTGGTAACCATTAATCTGTTCTCTGTATCTATGAGCTTGTTTTTTTTGTTGTTGTTGTTATTTTTACATTCCACACATGAGGCCACACCATATTTGTTTTTATCTGAATTATTTCATTTAGCATACTGCTCTCAAGGTCTATCCATATTGTTGCAAATGGCAAGATTCCTCCTTTACTATAGCTGAACAATATTCCATAATGGGTATATATGTGTATGTGTGTGTGTGTGTGTGTGTGTGTGTGTGTGTGTGTGTGTGTGTGTGTGTGTGTGTATACACATATAGCTCACAACTTCTTTGCACATTCATCCATCAATGGACTCACCTAAGTTGCTTTCATGTCTTGGCTGTTGTAAATAATGCAGCAGTGAACATGGGGAGTATCTGAACATAGATATCTTTTCAAAGTCAGTGTTTTTATTTCCTTCAGATAAATTGCTAAATCATATGGAAGTTCTATTTTTATTTTTTTGAGGAATCTCCATACTGTTTTCCATAGTGGCTTTAGCAATTTACAATCACTCCAACAGCGCACAATATTTCACTTTTCTCCACATCCTCACTTGCATTTGTTATTTCTTGTCTTTTTCTTAGTAGCCATTGAACAGATTTGAAGTGACATCTCATTGTGGTTTTGATTTACAGTTCCTTGTTAGTTAGTGCTGTTGAGCACCTTTTCATGTACCTGTTGGCCATCTGCATGTCTTCTTTAGAAAAATGTCTATTTAGATTTTCTGCCCATTTATTAGTCAAATTTATTTTTTTAACTATTGAGTTGTGTGCATCCTTCATATATTTGGAATATTATCCCCTTATCAGATATATGGTTTGAAAATATGTTCTCCCATTCCATAAATTGTCTTTTCATTTTGTTTATGGTTTCTTTTGCTGTGCAGAAGCTTTTACATTTGATATAGTTCCATTTGTTTATGTTTGCTTTTGTTACCTTTGCTTTGGATATCAAATCTAAAACATCATACCCAAGACTGATGTCAAGGAGCATATCACCTATGTCTTCTTCTAGGAGTTTTATGGTTTCAGGTTTTTCTTAAGTCTTTAATTCATTTTGAGTTAATTTTCATATATGGTGTAAGATAGTGGCCCAGGTTCATTCTTTGACATGTGGCTGTCCAATTTTCTCAACACCATTGTTGAAGAGACTGTTCTTTCCCCATTGTTAAATCTTGGCTCCTCTGTTGTACATAATAGAACACATATGCATGGATTTGTTTCTGGGCTCTCTATTCTGTTCCTTTGATCTATATATCTGTTTATATGTCAATACCATACTGTTTTGATTATTATAGCTTTGTAATATGGTTTGAAATCATGAAGTGTGGTGCCTCCAACTTTCTTCTTTCTCAATGTTTCTTTGGATATTCTGGGTCTGTGGTTCTATACAAATTTTAAGATTTTTTTCCTATTTCTGTGAAAGATGCCTTTGGAATTTTGATAAGAATTGCATTAAATCTGTACATTACTTTGAGTAATATGGCAATTTGAACAATATTAATTCTTCCAATCAATAAACATGGAATATCTTTCTATTTATTTGTGTCTTGTTCAATTTCTTTCATCAATGTTTTAGAGTTTTTAGCATGCAAGTCTTTCACTTCCTTGAGAAATTTATTACTAGGTATGTTATTCTTTTTGATGCAGTTGTAAATGGGATTAATTTATTAATTTATTCTTCTGAAGGTTTATTTAGAAGTACATTTAGGAGCACAACTGATTTTTATATATTAATTTTATATCATACAATATTACTGAATTTGTTTATTAGTCTTGTTTTTTAAGGTAACTTCTATGTTTAACTTTTTGAGAAAATACAAAACTATATTCCACAGATGATCTACCATAACACATTCCCATCAGCCATGTAGAATGCTAAATATTTCTCTATTTCTTTACCAACACTTGTAACTGTTACTTTTTATTGTAGCTATCCTAGCAGGTGCAAAGTCCTGTCTCATGTTTTTGATCTGCATTTCTCTGATGAATAATGATATTGGACATCTTTATGAGTGCTTATTAGCCTTCTGTATATCTTCTTTGGAAAAATGGCTATTCAGATTCTTTGCCCATTTAAAAAATGAGCTAATTGACTTTTTATTTTTGAGGAGTAAGGGTTTATATATTCTGGATAGTAGACCCTTACCAAATATATGATTTGCAAATATTTTTTCCATTATGTTAGTAATCTTTTCACTTTATTGAATACATTTTCTGGTGTACAAAATTATTTAATTTTTATTGATATATAATTGGACAATATTATATAAGTTACAGGTGTACAGTATAGTGATTCATAATCTTTAAAGATTATACGTATTATAAAATGTTTGCCATATTCCCAATGTTGTACAGTATATCTCTATGGCTTAATTATTTTATACATAACAGTTTGTACCTCTTAATATTCTACCCCTAACTTGCCCCACCTCCTTCCCTCTGCCCACTGGTAACCACTAGTTTGTTCTCTATATATATGAGTTTGTTTCCTTCTTATTATATTCACTAGTTTGTTGTATTTTTAAGATGCCACATATAAGTGATATCATATGGTATTTATCTTTCTCTGTCTGTCTTATTTCACTTAGCACAATATCTTCTAAGTCCATCCAAGTTGTTACAAATGGCAAAATTTCATTCTTTTTTGTATAGCTGAGTAGTATTTTAGTATATATACCACATCTTTTTTATCCATTCATCTGTTGATGGACACTTAGGTTGCTTCCATATCTTGTCAATTGTAAATGCTGCTATGAACACATGGGTGCAAGTATCTTTTTGAATTAGTGTTTTCATTTTTTTCAGGTATATACTTGGGAGTGGAATTGCTGGATCACAAGGTAGTTCTATCATTAAATTTTTGAAGAACCTCCATACTGTTTTCCAGAGTGGCTGCACCAACTTACATTCACAACAGCAACATACAAGGAAGTTTCCCTTTTCTACACATCCTCACCAACATTTGCTATTAGTGTTCATTTTGATGATAACCATTCTGACAGGTGTGAGGTGATATCTCATTGTGACTTTGATTTGCTTTTCTCTAACAGTTTGTGATGTTGAGCATCTTTTCATATGCCTGTTGGCCATCTGCATTTCTTCCATGGGAAAATGTCTATTCAGGTCTTCTGTTTATTTTTTAAATGGGTTGTCTGTTTTTATGATGTTGAGTTGTATGAGCTTTTTATATTTTGGGATATTAATTCCTTTATCAGTCATATCATTTGCAAATATTTTCTCCCATTAAGTAGGTTGTTTTTTTCATTTTGTTGGTAGTTTCCTTTGTTGTGCTAAACATTTTAAGTTTAATTAGATCCCATTTGTTTATTTTTGCTTTTTTTGCCTTAAGAGACAGATCTAAAAAATATTGCTATGATTCATGTCAAAGAGTGTTTTGCCTATGTTTTCTTCATGAAATTTTGTGGTTGCAAATCTTACATTTAGATCTTTAATCCATTTTAGTTCACTTTTGTCTATGTTGTTAGAGGATGTTCTACTCTCATTCTTTTACATGGAGCTGTCCAGTTTTCCCAGAAACACATATTGTAGAGACTGTCTTTTCTCCATTGTCTGTTCTTGTCTCCTTTGTTTTAGATTGACCATAAGTGTGTAGGTTTATTTGTAGGCTCTCTATTCTGTTCCATTGATATGTGTCTGTTTTGTGCCAGTACAATACTGTTTTGATTACTCTAGCTCTGTATTATAGTCTGAAGTTTGGGAGAGTGATTCTTCCAGGTCTGTTCTTTCTTGAGATTGTTTTGGCTGTTCAAGGTCTTTTGTGTTTCCATACAAATTATTAAGCTATTCAATCTAGTTCCCTGAAAAATACCATTGGTATTTTGATAAAGATTGCATTGAATATGTAGATTGCCTTGGGTGCTATGGCCATTTCAGCAATATTAACTCTTCCAATCTAAGAACATGGTATGCTTTTCTATCTGTTTGTGTCATCTTCAATTTTATTTGTCATATCTTATAGTTTCCTGAGTATATGGATTTGACTTGCTAACATTTTGTTGAGGTTTTGCATCTATGTTCATGAGTGATATTGGCCTATAATTTTCTTTTTTTAAGATATCTTATTTCTGATTTTGGTATCAGGGTGATGGGCCTCATAGAATGAGTTTGGAAATGTCCCTTCCTCTGTAATTTTTTGGAAAAGTGTGAGAAGGATAAGAGTTAACTCTTCTCTACATGGTTGGTAGAATTCGCCTGTGAAGCCATCTGGTGCTAGACTTTTGTTTTCTGCAAGTTTTTAAATTATTGATTCAGTTTTATTATGGGAAATTGGTCTGTTCATAGATTCTATTTCTTCTTGGTTCAGTGTTGGGAGATTGTAAATTTCTCATAATTTTCCCATTTCTTATAGGTTGTCCATTTTATTGGCATATAGTTGTTCTTAGTAGTCTCTTATCTTTCGTTGCATTTCTGTGGTGTTGGTTGTAATATCTCCTTTTTAATTTCTGATTTTTTTGATCCGGGCCCTCTCTCTATTTCTCTTGATGAGTTTAGTAAAGGTTTAAATTTTGTTTATCTTTTCAAAGAACCAACTTTTAGTTTCATTGATCTTTTCTATTTTTTGAACCTCTATCTGTTCTAACTTTCATGATATATATTTTTTTAACTAACTTCTGGTTCTGTTTGTTCTCCTTTCCATATTTCCTTTAGGTCTAAGGTTAGGTTGTTTATTTGACATTTTTCTTATTTTAAATATGTTTTACTCAGTTATAGTCATTTTACAATGTTGTGTCAAAATCCAGTGTAGAGCACATTTTTTCAGTTATACATGAACATATATATATATCCATTGTCATATTTTATTCTCTGTGAGCTACCATAAAATCTTATATATATTTCTCTGTACTACACCGTATAATCTTGTTTATCTATTCTACAATTTTGAAATCCCAGTCTATCCCTTCCCACCCTCCACCCCCCTGGAAACCACAAGTCTGCATTCTATGTCTATGAGTCTATTTCTCTCCTGTATTTATGCTTTGCTTTTTGTTTGCTTGTTTTAGTATTTGTTTTTTAGATTCCACATATGAGTGATCTCATATGGTATTTTTCGTTCTCCTTCTGGCTTACTTCACTTAGAATGACATTCTCCAGGAGCATCCATGTTGCTGCAAATGGCATTATGTTTTTGGTTTTTATGGCTCAGTAGTATTACATTGTATAAATACACCACCTATTCTTTACCCAGTCACCTGTTGATGGACATTTAGGCTGTTTCCATGGTTTGGCTATTGTAAATAGTGCTGCTATGAACGTTGGGGTGCATGTGACATCCTGAAGTAGTGTCCCTCTTGATATAAGCACAGGAGTGGGATTCCTGGGTCATATGGTAAGTCTATTCCTAGTCTTCTGAGGAATCTCCACACTGTTTTCCACAGTGGCTGCACCAAACTGCATTCCCACCAGCAGTGTAGGAGGGTTCCCTTTCCCCCACAGCCACTCCAGCATTTGTCATTTGTGGATTTTTGAATGACGGCCATTCTGACTGGTGTGAGGTGATACCTCCTTGTAGTTTTGATTTGCATTTCTCTGATAATTAGTGATATTGAGCATTTTTTCATGTGCTTTTTGATCATTTGTATGTCTTCCTTGGAGAATTGCTTGTTTAGGTCTTCTGTCCATTTTTGGATTGGGTTGTTTATTTTTTCCTTATTGAGTCGTATGAGCTGCTTATATATTCTGGAGATCAAGCCTTTGTCAGTTTCATTTGCAAAAATTTTCTCCCATTCCGTAGGTTGTCTTTTTGTTTTACTTATAGTTTCCTTTGCTGTGCAGAAGCTTCAAAGTTTCATTAGGATCCATTTGTTTATTCTTGCCTTTAATTCTACTAGGAGAAAATTTTTGAGATGTATGTCAGATAAAGTTTGCCTATGTTTTCCTCTAGGAGGTTTATTGCATCTTGTCTTATGTTTAAGTCTTTGATCCATTTTGAGTTGATTTTTGCATATGGTGTAAGGGAGTGTTCTAGCTTCATTGATCTACATGCTGCTGTCCAGTTTTCCCGACACCATTTGCTGAAGAGACTGTCTTTATTCCAATGTATATTCTTGCCTCCTTTGTTGAAGATTAGTTGACCAAAAGTTTGTGGGTTGATTTCTGGGCTCTCTATTCTGTTCCATTGGTCTATATGTCTGTTTTGGTACCAATACCATGCTGTCTTGATGACTGTAGCTCTATAGTATTGTCTGAAGCCTGGGAGGGTTGTTCCTCCAGCCTCTTTCTTTCTCTTCAGTAATGCTTTGGCGATTCTAGGTCTTTGATGGTTCCATATAAATTTTATTACGATTTTTTCTAGTTCTGTGAAATATGTCCTGGGTAATTGGATAGGGATTGCATTAAATCTGTAGATTGCCTTGGGTAGTGTGACCATTTTAACAGTATTGATTCTTCCAATCCAAGAGCATGGGATATATTTCCATTTTTTAAAGTCTTCTTTAATTTCCTTCATCAATAGTTTACAGTTTTCTGTGTATAATTCTTTCACCTCCTTGGTTAGATTTATTCCCAGACATTTTATTACTCTGGGTGTTATTTTAAAGGAGATTGTTTCTTTACTTTCTTTTTCTGTTGATTCATCATTAGTGTAAAAAAATGCAACTGATTTTTGAACGTTAATTTTGTAACCTGCTACCTTGCTGAGTTCTTCGATAAGCTCTAGTAGTTTTTGTGTGGACCTTTTAGGCTTTTCTATATATAGTAACATGTCGTTGGCATATAGTGCCACTTTTGCCTCTTTTTTTCCAATTTGGATCCCTTTTATTTCTTTCTCTTGCCTGACTGCTGTGGCTAGGACTTCCAGGACTATGTTGAATAGGAGTGGTGATAGTGGGCATCCTTGTCTTGTCCCAGATTTTAGTGGGAAGCTCTTTGAGTTTTTCACCATTGAGTACTATGCTGGCTGTAGGTTTGTCATGTATAGCTTTTATTTTGTTGAGATATGTTCCTTCTATACCCATTTTGGCAAGAGTTTTTATCATAAATGGGTGTTGAATTTTATCAAATGCTTTTTCTGCATCGATTGAGATGATTATGTGGTTTTTGTCCTTTCTCTTGGTAATGTGATGTATTACACTGATTGATTTGCATATGTTGAACCACCCTTTTGTCCCTGGGATGAACCTCACTTGGTCATGATGTATAATCTTTTTTATGTATTGTTGGACTCTATTTGCTAATATTTTGGTAAGGATTTTGGCATCTATGTTCATCATTAATATTGGCCTATAATTCTCTTTTTTTGTAGTGTCTTTCCCTGGTTTTGGTATCAGGGTGATGGTGGCTTCATAGAATGAGTTTGGGAGTATTCCCTCCTTTTCAATCTTCTGGAAGAGTTTGAGAAGTACTGGTATGTGTTCTTCTCTGTATATTTGGTAGAATTCCCCATTGAAGCTGTCCGGTCCTGGACTTTTATTTGTAGGGAGGTTTTTTATTGCTATTTCTATTTCCTTTCTAGTGATCGGTTTGCTCAAGTGGTCAGTTTCTTCTTGCTTCACTCTTGGTGGACAGTGTGTTTCCAGAAACTTGTCCATCTCCTCTAGGCTATCCATTTTGTTTCCATATAGTTTTTCATAATATTCTTCTATGATATTCTGTATTTCTATTTTATTTGTTGTAATTTCTCCATCTTCCTTTCTTATTTTGCTAATTTGTGCTCTCTCTTTTTTCTTCTTTGTGAGTTTGGCCAGAGGTTTGTCGATTTTATTTACTTTTTCAAAAAACCAGCTTTTGGTTTGGTTGATTTTTTCTATGGTCTTGTTAATCTCTATTGTATTTAATTCCTCCCTGATCTTTATAATTTCCTTTCTTCTGCTTCATTTTGTGGCTTTTTGTTCTTCTTTCTCTAGTTTATTCAACTGGTGGGTTAAATTATTTCTTTGAGATTCTTCTTCTTTTTTTAGGAAGGCCTGTATCACTATCAACTTCCCTCTTAGCACTGCCTTTGCTGTGTCCCATAGATTTTGAGTGGTTGTGCTTTCACTATCATTTATCTGAAGGTATTTTTTAATTTCAGCTTTAATTTCCTCATTGACCCATTTTTTTTTCAGTAACATATTGTTTAATCTCCATGCTTTCCTTTTTTTCTCCTTTGTTTCTCTGTTGTTGATTTCTAGTTTCATGGGATTGTGGTCAGTAAAGATGCTTGAGATAATTTCTATCTTCTTAAAATTGTTGAGGTTTCTTTTGTGCCCAAGTACATGATCAAACCTGGAAAATGTTCCATGTGCACTTGAAAATAAAATATATCCTATTTTTGGGGGGTGTAATGCACTAAAAATATCCACCAAATCTAATTTTTCTATTGTATTATTTAATTTCTCTGTTGCCTTGTTTATTTTCTGTCTGGAAGATCTGTCTAGTGATGTTAATGCAGTCTTAAAATCTCCAACTATGATTTTATTCCCATCAATATTCCCCTTTATCTCTGTTAGTAATTGTTCTATGTACTTAGGTGCTCCTATATTGGTACATATACATTAACGAGTGTAATATCCTCATCTTGTATCACTCCTTTAATCAATATAAAATGTCCTTCTTTATCTTTCTTTATGGCCTTTGTTTTAAAGTCTATTTTGTCTGAAATCAGTACCGCAACACCTGCTTTTTTGGCTTTTCCATTTGCATGGAATATCCTTTTCCATCCTTTCACTCTCAATCTTTATGTGTCCTTCTCCCTAAAGTGGGTCTCTTGTATGCAGCATACTGAAGGTTCTTCATTTATTATCCAGTCTGCCACTTTATGTGTTTTAACTGGAGCATCTAGTCCATTAACATTTACAGTAATTAATTATAGATATGTGTTTATTGCCATTTTGAACTTATCTTTGCAGTTGAATTTGTATATCCTCTTTGTTCCTTTCTTCTTCCTTTTGTGGTTTGGTAATATTCCTTTGTGTTATCATGGAGTTTATTTAATTTTTGTGATTCCCGTTTTAAGTTTTTGGCTTGTGGTTATCCTTTTTCGTAAATTTATTAGCCCATTACTATAACTGTTTTTATTAAACTGATAGTAACATGAACTGAAACCCATCCTACCGATACAAATGTTCAAAAAAGAAAGAAAAAAATGTATTCTATATTTCCCTGCCTCCCTCTTCCACTGTCAATGATTTGTATGTCTTCTTTTATAATTTCGTGTTTACTTTATTTGTAGTTCATGTGTTATCACCTTTCCAGTTGTGACTTTCTCATTTCTGTAGCATCCTGCTGCTTTTGTATTTAGAATAGACCTTTCAATATTTCTTTTAGCATGGGTTTAGTGTTGCTAAACTCCTGCAGCTTTTCCTTGTCTGTGAAATTCTTTATCTCTCCTTCTATCCTTAAGGATAGCCTTGCTGGATAAAGTATCCTAGGCTGCATCTTTTTTCATTCAGGACTTTGAATATATCTTGCCACTCCCTTCTGGCCTGTAGTGTTTGTGTAGAGAAATCAGCTGGGAGCCTTATGGGGGTTCCCTTGTAACTTACTCTTTGCTTTTCTCTTGCTGCCTTTAGGATCATTTCTTTATCCATGACTCTGGCCATCTTGATTATGATATGTCTTGATGTGGGCCTATATGGGTTCTTCCTGTTTGGGACCCTCTGAGCTTCCTGTAGTTGGATATCTGATTCCTTCTTTAAGTTTGGGAAGTTTTCAGTCATGATTTCTTCAAAAACCTGTTCAATCCTCTTTGATCTTTCTTCCCCTTCTGGGACCCCTATTTTGCGAAGATTGGGACGCTTTATATTATCCCATAGGTCCCTTATGCTATTTTCATTATTTTTTATTTGTTTCTCTTGTAGCTATTCTGATTGGGTGCTGTCTATTTTCCTGTCTTCAAGGTCACTAATTCGTTCTTCGGCATTGTCTAGTCAGCTTTGTACAGCTATTAGATCATTCCTCATCTCATTCAGTGAGTTTACTCATTGTACTTGGCTCTTCTTTATAGCTTCAATTTCATTTTTGACATATTTTATATCTCTAAACACTATCTCTTTTAATTCCTTCAGCACTTTGAACACTCCTTTTTTGAAATCTTGATGTAGTAGGCTATTGATATCTATTTCATTGATCTTTCTTTCAGGGGATTTCTCTTGTTCTTTTAATTGGGAAAGGTGTCTCTTCTTCTTCATCTTGCTCATACCTCTCTGGCACCGTGGCTTATGAGTATCAGTTATATATTGTGGTCCTTAAGAAGTTTATCTACCTAATGCCTATTTAGGAATAGAACTTAGGAAAAAAAGAAAATATAAGAGAAAGAGAGATAGAATTTTAAAAGAAGGGAGAAAAAAAGGTTTGAAAACAGTGTATAATGAATAATAGAAAAGCAAGTTGAAGCAGAATATCAATCGGTTTGAGACGTCCTTTTAAAACCTTTAAAAAAAGGGGAAAAGATGAAAAGATGTATTTGAAACCTGTGTCTAATCAATAACAGGACATCAAAACCCAAGAGAAATAGAAATGAATTAAGAAGTAAAAATTAAGAGGGTAATAGAAAATAGAACAGGTAAAAACAGACTTAAAAACAAAAAGGGGGGGGGTTGTCGTTGTTCTCCTGGAGTCTGTGTGCTTTTAATGTGAAGTCTTTATGTCTTCGTCCTGTTTTGGAAGCTCAGCTTGCTGTTTTCAGAGGCCCTCCATTGGTGCCCTCTTCTGTGCTGCTCCCAGCACCTGTCGGCAAGCAGATCGTGCCTCCTCCCAACACTGGGTCAGGTTCAGCTCTCCTTTGCTGTGGGCGGGTGGGTCACTGCCCCTCCCGATGCTGCAGTCAGTTGTTGCAGACTGGCCAGGTAGGAGGGCGGGTAGCGCCCCCTCCCAGCAGCGTGGTCAGGGGCTACTTTCCTGCCAGCAAGGCGGGGGGGCTGCACTCCCTCTCCCAGCGCCGGTTGGTCAGCTGCTCTGTGCTGCTGCGTGCTCCTCCTTGTGTCGGTGCTCCGCAGGTGGGCTGGGGGAAGAGCGAAGGACAGCCTTGTCCCTACTCTGGGCCAAAACCCAGCTCCTTGTTTGTTTTGGTGGAGCAAGTTCTCTGAGGGTCCAGGATGGAAGGATCCTATCTGCCTTGGGCTGTAGACAAGTCTCCATCTGGCCTTTGAGTCGGCTAAGCCCTTAGGTGAGGATGCAGGTTTCACCACCACCCCCGCCCCCGCCCCCGCCCCCACCCAGATGCTAAGCCCTGGAGGATATGGCTGCTGTGCCTGAGCCCCGCCTCTCTTCCCCCTGAAAGCTTTCCAGAGATGGGGGTATACACCCTTCCCCCCAGGGCACATCAACCGTGTTGTTTTATGGAGGACCCAGGTTGTTCTGCCCTGTATACCCATAGCTACAGCGCGCAGCCCCTTGCAGTCCCCTGGGGCTGCCTCAGTGTGGCCGCCCTGTCCTCTGCCTGGCTTGGGCAGCCTGGCCCTTCCCCTAGCTGCCCGCCGGTGTTTCGGACTGGGTGTCTGGGGGACCCCCTGTACCCGTTTTACTTAGTTCTGTCAGTCAAGGGCTGCTCTGTACAGATCTTACCCTCGGAGGCTCTCCCTCCGTGCCGCTGGCCTCTCAGTTGGAGAGGGGAGACCCAGCAAATGAGCGCCAGTCCTCCTTTGCAGCTCCCTCCCTGTGGGGCCCGTCCAGCTCTGGTTTGCCTTTTGTTCTTTTTTTTTTTCCTTTTCTCCTACCAGATTTTTGGCGTCTCTGTCTTTTGAAGAGAGCGATGTTCTGTTGGAGTTCTGCAGGTGTTCTGTTTGGCTGAGTGGGTCTGTGGATGTGAGTCTTGGTGTATTTGTGGGAGAGGGTGAGCTACGGGAATCCTTCTACTCTGCCATCTTCTCTCTTTCACTCTCTTTACCTCTTCTTTTTCATTTTGCATGCTTTTTATTTCTTTTTATTGCCTGATTGCTGTGGCTAGAGCTTCCATGACTATGCTGAATAGAAGTGGTGAGAATGGACAACCTTGTTTTTTCCCAGATTTTAGTGGGAAGCTTTTGAGTTTTTCACTGTTGAGTACCATGCTGGTTGTAGGTTTGTCATAAATAGCTTTTATTATGTTCAGATATGTTCCCTGTATACCCACTTTGGCAAGAGTTTTTATCATAAATAAGTGTTGAATTTTATCAAATGCATTTTCTGCATCTATTGAGATGATTATGTGGGTTTTGTCCTTTCTCTTGTTGATGTAGTGTATTACATTGATTGATTTGTGTATGTTGAACCATCATTGTGTTCCTGGGGTAGACCCACCTTGATCATAGTGTATGATCTTTTTATGTATTATTGGATTCTATTTACTAATATTTTGTTGAGGATTTTTGCATCTATGTTCATCTGTGATATTTGGCTGTAATTCTCTTTTTTTGTTAATATCTTTTTCTGGTTTTGGTATCAGGGTGATGGTGGCTTCACAGAATGAATATAGGAGTACTTCTTCCTTTTCGATCTTCTGAAATAATTTGAGAAGGACTGGTAAACTTTTTTCTTTATATATTTAGTAAGAATTCCTAGGTGAAACCATATGGTCCTGGACTTTTGTTTGTATGGAGGTTTTTTATTGCTATTTTGATTTCATTTGTAATGATTGGTTTGTTCAAGTGGTCAGTTTCCTTTTCATTCAGTCTTGGTGGAATGTATGTTTCCAGAAACTTATCCATTTATTCTACATCTTCCATTTTGTTTCCATATAGGTGTTCATAGTATTCTCATATATTTTGTATTTCTGTGGTATTGATTGTAATCTCCCAATTTTCTTTTCTTATTTTCTTTATTTGTGCTCTCTCTTTTCTCTTCTTCATGAGCTTGGCCAAAGGTTTGTCAATTTTGTTTAGTCTCTCAAAAAAAAAAAAAACAGCTCTTGGTTTGATTTATATTTTCTTTTGTTTTTTAATCTCTATTTTATTTATTTCCTCCCTGATCTTTGTTATTTCATCCCTTCTGCTGAATTTTGGATTTTTTGCTCTTCATTTTCTAACTCTTTAGCTGGTAGGTTAGACTGTTAATTTGAGATTGTTCTTCTTTTTTGAGGAAGGCTTCTATCACTATAAACTTCCCTCTTAGAACTGCCTTTTCTGCATCTCATAGATTCTGTGTGGTTGTGTTTTTATTGTCATTTCTCTCAAAGTATTTTTTAATTTCTTCTTTGATTTCATCTTTGACCCATTGATTTTTTAGTAGCATGTTGTTTAATCTCCATGCTGTCATTTTTTTCTCATTTGTTTTTCTGTAGTTGATTTCTATCTTACTGGCATTTTGATCAGAAAAAGATGGTTGAAATAATTTCTATCTTCTTAAAAATTTTGAGGCTTCTTTAAGTGCCTGAGTATACGATCTATCCTAGAAAATGTTCCATGTGTTCTTGAAAAGAATGTATATTCTATTTTGTGGGGATGTAATGTTCTGAAAATATCAACCAAGTTTAATTTTTCTGTTATATCATTTAATTTCTCTGTTGCCTTAATAATTTTCTGTCTGGAAGATCTGTCCAATAATGTTAATGGTGTGATAAAGTCTCCTACTATGATTGTATTTCCATCAATTTCTCCCTTTCTATCCATTATTATTTGCTTTATGTATTTAGGTGCTTCTATATTGGTTGCATACGTGTTAACAAGGGTAATATACTCATCTTGTATTTCTCCTTTAATCTTTATAAAATGTCCTTTATCTTTCTTTGTGTCCTTTGTTTTAATGTCTGTTTTACCAGTATTGCTATTCCTGCTGTCTTATCATTTTCATTTGCATGGAATGTCTTTTTCCATCCTCTCACTCTCAATCTACATGTGTATTTCTCTTCATAGTGGGTCACTTGTATGCATCATATTATAGGTTATTGTTTTATTATCCACTCAGCCACTCTATGTCTTTTGATTGGAACATTTTGTCCATTGACATTTACAGTAATTATTGATAGATGTGTGTTTATTGCCATTTAAAACTTAGTTTTGCATTTGATTTGGTATTTCCTCTTTGTTCCTTTCTTTTTCTTTTGGTGTTTTGATAATTTTCCTTTGTATTATCTTGGTTTCTTTTTAGTTTTTGCCACTCTGTTGTGAGCTTTTGTTTTGTGGTTACCCTATTTATATGTATATTAACCCATTACTATAACTGTTTGTTTTAAACAGATTCAAAGCCATCTTACTGAAAACAAAACAAAACAAAACAAAAAACCCTATATATTCTTGTTCCCCTCTCCCACCCTTGATGATTTAGATGTCCTCTTTTACAATTTTATGTTTATTCTGTAGTAACTCATTGTAGTTATTGCCTTTTCAACTTGTTTTTTTTTTCTTTCTGTAGCATCATGCTTCTTTTCTATTTAGAGTAGACCTTTCAATATTTCTTTTAGCATAGGTTTATTGTTCCTAAATTCTTTTAGTTTTTGCTTGTCTGTGAAGTTCTTTATCTATTCTTCGTTTCTAAAGGATAACGTTGCTGTAGAATGCATCCTAGTTTGCATCGTTTTTTCATTCAGGACTTTGAATGTATCTTGCCAATCCCTTCTGGCCTGTAATGTTTTTTGGAGAAATCACCTGAAAGCCTTATGGGGGTTCCCTTGTAACTAACTCTTTGTTTTTCTCTTGCTGCCTTTAGAATCATTTATTCATCTTTAATACAAGCCACCCTGATTATAATATGTCTTGGTGTGGGTCTGTTTGGGTTCTTCTTGTTTGGACCCCTCTGTGCTTCCTGTACTTGGATATCTGATTCCTTCTTTAGTTTTGGGAAGTTTTCAGTCATGATTTGTTCAAATATCTTTTCAACCCCCTTTTCTCTTTCTTCTCCTTCTGGGACTCCTATTGTGCATAGGTTGGCACAGTTTGTATTATCCCATCGATCCCTTGTATTGTTTTCATTGGTTTTTATTTGTTTTTCTGTCAGCTGATCTGATTGGGTAATTTCTGTTTTCCTGTCTTCTAAGTCACTGATTTGTTAATCTGCATTATCTAGCCTACTTTTTACAGACTTTACCTCAGCTCTCATCTCAGCAAATGAGTATTCCCAATTTTAATTGTCTCCTCTTATAGTTTCAATGTTTTTTGTTTTTTTACATATTCTCTGTCTCTAATCAGAATCTTTTTTAGTTCCTTCAGTACTTTGATCACTCCTTTTTTGAAATCATGATCTAGTAGATGATTGAGGTCTATTTCATTGATCATTCTTTCAGGGGATTTCTCTTGTTCATTTAATTGGGAATGGTTACTTTGTTTCTTCATTTTAATTATCTCTCTCTGGAGCTATGGATTATGGAATATCAGTTTTCTACTGTGGTCCTGAAAAGGTTTATTTATTTGTTTAATTATCTAAAGCAGATACAGAAATAAAACTAAAAAAATTTTAAAGAAGAAAAAAATTTGAAAACAGAATATAATCAATAACAAAAGAACAAAATGAAGAGAAATAAAACTCAAGTTGAGACAAATTTTTGAAAACTTAAAAGAAGAAAAAAAGGTTTGAAAACTGAGTGTAAACAATAAGTGCAAAACAAAGAGAAATAAAAACCAAGTTGAGAGATTTTTAAAAAATTTAATAGAAGAAAAAAGATTTGAAACACAATATAATCGATAACAAAAGAACAAAACAAAAAGAAATAAAAATTAAATTGAGACAAATTTTTAAAAAATTAATAAAAATATTTTAAAAGAAAATTTTGAAATGGATTAAAAATAGAAACATAAGAAAATTTTAAAAATTAAAATTAAAAATAAAAAGAAAAAAGAAAAGAAAGAAAAAAAAAGTGGATGTTTTCCCCTCAACACTGTGTGCTCTTAATAATTTTGTCAAGAGGTCCTTCTTAAGTATGGGTGTTTGCCAGGTCTTCCTTCCATGACTTTTGACTGTTGTCCCTTTGTTTGGGGGTGTGTCCGATGTTCTGGTGGCCAGAATCTGCCCTGGCTATTGAGCGGAGCCTCCTTTTGTTTTGTGGTTGTCACCACTCCTGCCCTCACCCTGCTGTATTAACTCCACTCGCTTGCTGGTTCCAGTGGCCCTCTGGTCTCACCCCTTGTCTGTGCTGTTCACAGTGCCATTAGGTGGGCAGGAGGTTACACCCTCTCCTGATGCCACAATCCAGAGCTGAGCTCATGCATGGCAGGAAGGCAGGTTGCACCCCCTCCTGATGCCTCCTCCTGGTGCATGGCTCCTGCTTGGTAGTTGGGGAGGTCACTCCCAGGTTCAATGCTGCTCTGCACTCTGTAAGTCTGTGCTATGTAGGTGGACTCAGAGAAAATGGACACACCAGCATGCACCATGCTCTGTGCCAGATCTCTGCTCCTTATTCATTTGTCTTAGACGTGAGAGTTCACAGAGGCACCACAGCAGAATGTTCCCCTCTGCCTGGGACTGTAAACAAATCTCAGTCCTGCCTATGAGTTTGCAGAGCCCCTGGGTAAGGATTCAGGATTTGAACCCGCCTCCACCTGGGAATCACACACAGGAGAATATGGTGATTGTGACTGAGCCCCACCTCTCTTCTTCGGAGAACAGGCCAGTAATGGTGCTGCAGGTCTGTGGAGACAAACGCTATGGCACTCCTCCCCCCAGAGCACACCAGCAGTGTTGCTTTGCCTTTTTTTCTTATTTTATGGGGGGCCCAGGCTGTTCTGATCTGTATACCCTCCCAGCAATGGCACACAGCACTGCAGTCCCTGGAGGTTGTCTCTGTACAGTCAGCCCGAGTCTTCTGCCCAGCTAGGGAAGTCTTTCCCATCCCAACCCTGCTGGTTTGTGTCTAGGGCTGGGAGTTGTGGGGACCTTTTGTGACTGTTTTACTTAATTCTGTCAGTCAAGGGCTATTCTGTACAGATCTGAGCCTCTGAGGTTTCCCCTCCATCCCACCGACCTCTCCCATGTAAAGGAGAAGACACAGCAAATGAGTGCTATTCCTCCTTTGCCATTCCCTCCCCACAGGACTGGTCCCACACTATTTTCCTTTTCCTTCCCTCTTTTTTCCTTTTCTCTCACTGGATTGGTGGTGTATTTTGCCTTTTGAAGAAGGCAATGTTCTGTCAATGTTCAGCAGATGTTCTGATTGGATGGGTGAGTCTGTGAATATCAGTCGTGGTGTGTTCACGGGAGAAGGTGAACTACGAGCATCATTTTACTATGCCATCTTGGCCCTTCTCCATGTCCAGTGTTTTTTAGTCCATAGAACTGGGGTTTGTTTTGAACCCAACTATGTAGTTTGTCTTGTTGAGCATTCCAGTTAATGTCCATGAAATTAATCTTTCTTAGAATCCCATCTCTTTGGTGTTTCCTGATACATTGTGTAAGCTGTGCTAATGTTTTCCTTGACTGAGAGGATTAATTCTATTCCTCATTTCCCATGCTGTTTATTAGTTGAAAAAATTTCCCATTAAAACATTGGGAACCCTTCCATAACTAGAATATATCCATACCTCCACTATATTATTTCCTGTCATTTGCCACATTGTCATTGCTGGACCCTGTTCAGCAGATTGGATCCTCTCTGATACAACACTATTTACTTGCTCTTGATGGGACTTGCCTTTGCAACTAACTTAGTTTCCAAATTTTTGTTATATACAAGTTCCACTTTCTCTACTACTTTTTTTGCCTCTTTATTGTATATTTAGTTCTAAAACTTCCTCAAGTCTATATCTGCTCCAGGTACATCAGTAATGAATATTTATTTCATTGTATGTATTTCTGATACATATTATCATATTGGCTTAAATACAAATTGTTCATATTTATAGTGAACCAGTAATGTACCACTGTTACCACAAACTCGTAAAAGGTATTGAGTACTATTGATTTTGTAAAAAAAAAAATCAGTTTAATGAGTATAAAATAACAAGACTTTTTAAAAACGAAAAGCAAAACAATATCCGAGAAGTGTGTGCCTTCTTGGCATTTAGAGTTTGACTTATTTTATATAGTAATTTTTCCTTATTTTTATGAATAATTGTAATGTATTATAGTAATCCTGAAATTTTTCTCCCAACCACTTCTGATAATAATTGAAGATGGCTTAAAATGAAAGTACAGAAACATTGAATGTTACAAAGGAACTTAAAAGAAATATCACAAAGAAAACAGAAAAAGGGATCAGGATAGTACTACTATTAAATTTTACCCTGAGCATTCTTGCAGCCAAATGATAAAGAGAAACATTTTAGATTATGAAATTTTTACTATCTGGTAATCTATTTTCAAACATATATTTGAAACACATATTCAAAATATTGAGGTTATGATTTATGTTGCTGCATGCTCAATTGAAAATTTACAAATACACTGCCCAAAATATTTTGTTTCCTCTTCTAATTTCTATTAAACAGACATTTTCTGCTTTGCCGCTTCAAACTTTGCAGATTCATTTATTTTATTTTACTTTAAAGCTATGCATCATTCTCTCTCTCTCTCTCACTGCTTCTGAGATTTGACTGCATACCAGAAAATAATCTGGATGTATGCCTCAGTTTAGGAAATATTGGCAAAAATCACCATTCTATTTTACCCACTAGTGTCATCTAGTGGAGAATAGTAGGAATTGTGGGTTTATACTAAAAATGTTTAGAAGCAGTCTTTTTATCTTCTTTCTAAATTATCCATGATAAATACATATTTTTTCCATGAATAGAAATAAACCAAAATGAAGAATTTGCATTAAGATTAATATATGGCCTATTTTCACCAGTTTTGTTTTCATTAGGATTTCCATCAACCATAATGTTGAAACTACACTCCATTAGATTTATAATGTTCTCTGTTTTTCATAATGAAATTCTCTCTTTGACTCTATGAATAGAGAAGGGTTATACAGTTTATTTAATAATACCTACAATTTACTGAGTGTTTTCAATGCATCATCTTATTTAATCCTGTAAGGTAATACTATTGTAATCTCCATTGTATATATGAAACAAAGGCTCTAAAGTAGGAAGTTGCAGATCAGACATATGAATCTCAATCTCCCTGGCTCCAAAGCAGATACTCTTAACCACTGGACTATGTTTATTCCTTTATGTATGGTGTAAGGGCAATGAGTCAAAATAGAGAGCAATATCAATCTTTATGAGGGTGGAGATATAGATTGAAAATGATTTTAAAATTTTCATTTGTTTCAATGGAAATTTTTTGCCAAAAATCAAGAGAGACTTTCAACCCAATTAATTAAAACATTATTAAAGTAGAGTCAATTAACAATATTGTGTAAATTTCTGGTATACAGCATATTGTTTCAATATATATATGTTCCTTTTCATATATATATGTATATATATATATATATATATATATGTTCCTTTATATACATATATATATTCCTTTCCATATTCTTTTTGATTATAGGTTATTACAAGATGTTGACTATAGCTTCCTGCACTATTCAGTAGGACTTTGTTGTTTATCTATTTTATATATAGTAGTTAGTTTCTGCAAATCCTGAACTCCTAATATATCCCTCCATCTTCCCCTTACCCACTGGGTAACCATAAGTTTGTTCTCTATGTCTATGAGTCTCTTTCTTTTTTATAAATAAGTTCATTTGTGTCACTTTTTTAGATTTCACGTATAAACAATGTCATATGGTATTTTTCATTCTTTTTGTGGATTACTTGATTTAGTATGACAATCTACAGATCCATCCATATTGCTGCAGATGGCATTATTTTATTCTATTTTATGGCTACGTAGTATTTCTTTATATAAGTATACCACAAATTCTTTCTCCAGTCATCTGTTGATAGACATTTAGGTTGCTTCCATGTCTTGGCTATTGTAAACAGTGCTGCTATGAACATTGGGGTACATGTATCTTTTTGAATGAGAGTTTCCTCCAGATATAGGCCCAGGAGTGGGATTGCTGAATCATATGGTAAGTCTACTTTTTTTTTTTTTTTTGAGGAATCTCTGTACTGTTTCCCATAATGGCTACACCAAACTACATTCTGACCAGCAGCGTAAGAGGGCTCCCTTTTCTCCACAGCCTCTTCAGCATTTACTGTTTGTGAACTTTTGAATGATGGTCATTCTGACTGGTGTGAGGTGATACCTCATCGTAGTTTTGATTTGCATTTCTCTGATAGTTAGTGATATTGAGCATTATTTCATGTGCTTATTGGTCATTTGTATGTCTTCAACAGAGAATTGCTTATTTAGGACTTCTGTCCATTTTTGGATTGAGTTGTTTGTTTTTTTGTTATTACGTTGTATGAGCTGTTTATATATTCTGGAAATTAAGTCCTTGTCTGTTGCATCATTTGCAAATATTTTCTTCCATTCCATAGGCTGTTGTTTTGCTTTGTTTATGGTTTCTTTGCTGTGCAAAAGCTTGCAAGTTTAATTAGGTCCCATTTGTTTACTTTTGCTTTTATTTCTATTGCCTGGGTGGACTGCCCTTGGAGAGCATTGCTAAGATTTATGTCATAAAATGTTTTGCCTATGTTTTCTTCTAGAAGGTTTATCATGTCTTGTCTTATATTTAAGTCTGTAAGCCATTTTGAGTTTATTTTTGTGTATAGTGTGAGGGGGTTTTCTAACTTCACTGATTTCCATGCAGCTGTCCAGTTTTCCCAACACCACTTGCTGAAGAGACTTGTCTTTTCTCCATTATATATTTTTGCCTCCTTTGTCAAGAAGTAATTCACCTTTGCTGTGTGGGTTTATTTCTGGGCTCTCTATTCTGTTCCATTGAGCCATATATCTGTTTTTGTGCCAATACCAGAATGTTTCAATTAATGTAAATCTGTAGTATTGTCTAAAGTCTGGGAGCGTTATTCCTCCAGTTTTGTTCTTTTTCTTCAGTATTGCTGTGGCAATTCTGGGCCTTTTTTGACTCCATGTATATTTGTCCCAGGTAACTTGATAGGGATAGCATTAAATCTGTAGATTGCTTTGGGTAGTATGCCCATTTTAACAATATTAATTCTTCCAATCCAAGAGCATGGGATATCTTTCCATTTCTTTAAGTCTTTAATTTCTTTAGTCAATGTTTTGTAGTTCTCTGCATATAAGTTTTTCACTTCCTTGGTCATACTTATTCCTAAGTATTTTTTTTTTTTGGTTGTGGTTTTAAAAAGGATTGTTTCTTTACTTTCATTTTCTGATATTTCATTGTTAGTGTAAAGAAATGCCACTGATTTCTGTATGTCAATCTTGTATCCTGCTACCTTGATGAATTCTTTTATCAGTAGTTTTTGTGTGGAGCCTTTGGGGTTTTCTCTGAATAGTATCATGTCATCTGCATGTAGTGACAGTTTTACCTCTTCTCTTCCAATTTGAATCCGTTTTATTTCTTTTTCTTTTCTGGTTTCTGAGGCTAGGATTTCCAATACTATGTTGAATAGAAGTGGTGAGAGTGGGCATCCTTGTCTTGTTCCAGATTTTAGCAGGAAGGCTTTCAACTTTTCATTGAAAAGTATTATGTTGGCTGTGGGCTTGTCATAAAAGCTTTTATCATGTTGAGATATGTTACTTCTATACTCACTTTGGTAAGAGTTTTTATGAGGCCTTATTACTTATTGATTAAATTTATTTATTAGATATGGACCTATTCAGCTATTCTCTTTCTTCTTGCATAAGTTTTGCTAGATTTTGTCTTTCAACGAATTGGTCCATTTCAACAAGGTTATCAGATTTGTGGGCATAGAGTTGTTCATGATATTCCACTATTATCTTGTCATAGGATCTGTAATGATGGGTATTTTTAATTTCTATTATTAGTAATTTGTGTCTTTTTGTCTTAGTCTTGTTGAGGCTTATTGATTTTAATGATATTTTCAAAGAACCAGCTTTATTTTAAAATTTACTCTATTGATTTCTTTTTTTCAGTTTCACTGGTTTCTGCTCTAATTTTTATAATTCATTTTCTTTTATTTACTTTGTATTAAATTTGCTCTCTTTTTTGCAGTTTCCTAAAGTGGAAGCTTAAATTACTTATTTTAGATCTTTCTACTTTTCTAGTATATGCATTTAATAATATAATTTTTTTCTAAGCACTGCTTTCATTGAATCCCACAGTTTTAGAGTTTATTTCTATATTTATTTATTTTCTAAAATTTAAAAAATTTCTCTTGTGAGTTCTTCTTTGACTCCTGTATTATATAGAAGTTTGTTGTTGCAGTCCAAGCATTTGAGCATTTTCCACTTGTCTCTACATTATTGATTTCTAGTTTAACTCCACTGTGATTGAAAGCAGACATTGTATGAGTTACATTATTTTAAAATATTTAAGGTATGTTTTATGGCCCAGAATATGATCTATATTGGTGAATACTCCATATAAGCCTGAGATGAATGTGTTTTCTGCTGTTGCTGGATGAGGTAGTCTATTGATGTCCATTATATTCAGTTGATTGATGGTGCTGTGGATTTCATCTATGTCCCTATTTATTTTCAGCCTTATAGATCAGTCCGTTTCTGATAGAGGGGTTTTGAAATCTCCAACTATAATAACGGGTTTTTCTGTTTATCCTTGTAGTTCTATCAGTTTTTTTTTTCTTGTATACTTGGGTACCCTGTTATTAGGTGCATGCATCTGGGTCTTCTTTTTGGTTTACTCTCTAAATGTCTGCCTTTTAATTTGGGGTATTTAGATGACTAACATTAAAATGATTATTAATATATTTGTATTAATATTTACCACATTTAATATTGTTTCTTATTTGTTGCCTTTGTTCTTTATTCTTATTTTTGTCTTTCACTTTTTACTCTTTTTCTGCATTCTGTGGGTTTTAAATGAAAATTTTTTTATGATTCCATTTACTTTTCTTTCTTAACATGTCAATTATACTTTTTTTCATTTAAAATATTCTTCATTCCTTCCTCCCATTTTTTGCATCATTGCTATCATTCATTTCACTTTGAAATGAATATGTAAGTATATAAATATACATAAGCATACAAAATTGAATAAGCTGTTTTTTGGGGGGAGCTATTAGGTTTATTTATTTATTTTTAACAAAGGTACTGGTGATTGAACCAAGAACCTTGTGAATACTAAGCACGCACTATACCACTGATCTATACCTTTCACTCCAAATACATTGTTGTTATTATTACTTAGAACAAACTGCAACCCATTAGATCAATTAAGAATAAGAAAAAAAAACTTTTTAAAATTATTTTATTCCTTCTCCATGTCTCTTTCTTTCTTTCTTTATATAGATCTGAGTTTCTGACATGTATCATTTTCTTCTCTCTGAAGAATGTCTTTTAACATTTATTGCAAGACAGGTGCAGGAAACAGAATTTTAGGTTTGTGTGTGTATGTGTATGTGTGTGTGTCCTTGCAGCACTTTAAGTATTTCACTCCACTCTTCTCGCTTGCATGGTTTCTGAACAGTAAGATATAATTCTTTCTTTTTTTTTTTTGCTCATATATAGTTAAGATGTTTTATTCCTCTTGTTTCTTTCAAAATATTTTCTTTCTCTTTAATTTTTTGCAGTTTGAATATTCTATGCCTACATGTAGGTTTTTTGGCATGTATCCCCCTTGGTATTCTCTGAGCTTCATGAATCTATTGAATTAATGTGTGACATTAATTCCTCATTATTCTTCATTATTGTTTCACAAAATTATTCTGTTGTTTTCTCTATTCTCCTTATATTCCTATTATGCTTATGTTACATTTTTTATTTGTATCCTACAGTTCTTGGATATTCTGTTCCAATTTTTTTTCAGTCTTTGTTCTTTTGCTTTTCAGTTTTGAAATTTTCTATTGTTGTATCTGCAAGCTCAGAGATTCTTTCCTCACCTGTGCCCATTCTATTAATTAGCCCATAAAAGGCAGTCTTAATTTCTGTTTTTTAAATTCTAACATATCTTTTTAATTGTTTCTTAGAATTTGGATCATTCTGCTTATACTATCCATCTCTTACTTTATGTTATCTACTTTTCCTTTTTTTTTTTTTCCCCTTTAGCATAATAACAGTTGTTTTCAACTCTCAGTCTGATAACTCCAGCACCCCTGGCACATCTGAGTCTCGTTCTGATATTTGTTCTGTGTCTTCAAACTGTGTTTTTGGCTTTTTAGTATGTCTTTTAATTTTGAAAGCAAGACATAATATACTAGGTAAAAGACACGGTGGTAAATAGGCTTTTGGTGGTACAGTGGTAAGGTATAGGGGGAGGGAGTAAGTCTATAGTTGTATGATTAGATCTCAGTCTTTCAGTGAGTGTGTATCTCTGGGCTATGCACCTTACAAGGATTTATCAGTTTCTTCTCCCTCTTAGGTGGGACAGGATAACTAGCATGGGCAGGAGTTGGTATTTCTCTTCCACCCCATGGAAAGGCAGAGAGGAGTTGAGTTCCTCCAGGTCAGTTAGGCTCTTAATAGCTTAGGCTTTGGTAAAATATTTTCTCCTGAGGACAGGCTTTCTTTCAAAGAACAGAATTCCCTGGTGTATATCCAAATGGTTATTTCTCCCTCTCCCCTGCAGGAAACACAAAGGGATTTTTCTCTTCTTCTACATTCACTGTGAGAACCTGGTAGAACTCCTGGAGATGAAGCATGGGAATCCCCCTATAACTGCCTCCTCTACCCAGAATTTTTAATTTTTAGACCTGTCCGCAATGACCCTCTCTAGGAATCTGCCTATTAAAGTTTAAGTTTTCCTACCCTGGTACTTGCCCCAAGATAGTTTTCTGCTTGTGAATTTTTGCTCCAGCAGCTTGTGATACACTATATTCCAAGTCTAGGAAACAGAAAGTGTATACTGAAGGGGATGGCAGACCATAATTCTGGAGAGGTAAGTCACTTATCTGTTTAGTTCAGTAAATATTGATTAAAAACTGCCATGTGCCAGACCCAATGCTAAGAACAAGGGATCCATAAATTAATAAGTTATTGCCCTGAAGGTGCTCACAGTATAGTGTGGGGGACAGTAAGAATAAAAATAATTTCAATATAGCAAATAAAATACAGTGATAGAAGCATGGTGTGATATGAGAAATTGAGTAGGTGGGTACTTAATACAATTCAATTTCCTGGAAAAAATGACATCTGAATTGCATCTTGAAGGATGAATAAAAATTATTCAGTGAAGAAACGTAGGAATGGCTTTCTGGAAGCAAATAACAATATGGCCACAGCATGGAAGTGAGGAGTAGCATATGGTATGAAAGCAACCACAAATATTTTGATATCATAAAAGCATGAAATTAGAGGAAGGAAGTGGTAGGAAATGAGAGTGGAGAGGTATGAGTAAAATAATTATCAGCAGCATTTAATATGTTTGAGTTTTATACTCTTTATTGTTGGGAGTCAATGAAGTGTTTTAGGCAGGGATTGAGATTATTGATTTGATATTTTAGAAAGATAACTTTAGCAAGCAATACATCAAATGGTTTGGACGATGATGAGATCAGATACAGGAAGAACTGTTAGGAGGCTATTACGCTAGTCCCAGGGAGAGATGTTGAGGCCATGAACTGATATGGTGAAAGTAGAGAAGAGGAGATGGATATGTGAAAGGGATAGGAAATGGAAATAACAGGATTTGGTAATAGGTTAGATTGATAAAGTAAGGGAGAAATGTTAAGAATGACTCCCAGATTTCTAGCATGTGTAACATGGGTGTACCATTATCTGATATAGGGAATTCAAGAAGAAAATCAGAGTTAGAGTAAGAAATTATGAGGCCATATATCCAATTCTGGACAGGTAGAGTTGGAGGGTAGAGTTTTTAAACATTGTAGTATGTTTTAAAAAGTCAATTTTAAAAATAATATAGCTCTCTGGCTATAAATATTTCCATTTCAGTCATGATAACTTTGAGAGGAATATTTGAGTGCATTTAGACTTCTTTTTCATCCTTGTGGAAGGTTGGAACAGATCGTGTGTGTATGTTTTTTTGTGTGTGTGTTTTTGTGTGTGTGTGTAGAAGCGTGTTCATATGCTTGCAGAAACAGTATATGTACTATACTAAGCCCCTAAGCCCTGCATTGAGCTGGGAAAGGTATATAGTGGTGTGAGATTGCAAACACAGTCTTGGGCATGCCATAAATATCACATTATTCTTAAAAAATCAAATTAAAGTTAATTCTGAGGCCCCATACTAACCAACTGGTGCTTCAATCTCAGTCACTGTATGTTACATGCATGCATGCATGTTTGTTTGTGTGTGTGTGTGTGTGTGTGTGTATGAGTATATTTGAGGACCTTTTCCTTTCTTTAAACTCTCACAAATATCTGAGATTGTATATGGTTCCTGGAAATCTTGCCTTTGCTGCAACATGGATGCTAGCGAGTTGTTCATTGTCTGACTCCACATGGTACCTTAAAGATTTGCTGCATTTTTGTCAAGCTTTGGCACGACATTATTTGCCAGATTTATAAGCTGTCCTGTCTAGGATCCAGCTTGCTCTATCATACTCCCACTCCCAGGAGGTCCCGGCATCTCTCTGAAGCATCAGATTCAGGGTATAGGTCCTCTACTGATTGTGGAGATCCCAAATCATAATCCCTTTCTGATCCTGGGAAATTTCATTCTCTTTCACTGCTCATGCTTTTCTCTCCTCAAGGTTCTCTCTCCTTAAATTTATACATTCCATTCTTTGTTTCCAAGCATATTTACCTCAGGTTACTTAGGCTTCTGGAAACCAAAAACTAGGAATATTATATTTTCTGAAAGCAACTTCTGAGTTTAGCACTGCATTTCAACTCTTCCCTGAGAGTTGAAGTATACAAGAAGGAACCAGGAAGGGAAAAATACAGGGAGAACAAAATACATATGTCTCATTCTGGTTTACCTTAAAAGCTGAGCCTGATTCAAAAGCTTTTTCATGAAGATAGTTTATTTGGGAAGTGGGAATGAGGAACCAGAGAGAGGGAAACAGGGAAGGAGATAAATCTAATTACGCAGAATCAAGTTGGCTACCACAGTGGATAATTGATATTCAATCTAAATGGTCCATTCTGAGGAGATATATAAAATGTACCCCAGAATGACCACTTGCCTAAGGGATATTGTCTATCCATTGATTCTTGATTACAATTTAGTTGAAGATTGTGCTATTGAGATGAAGTATACTGTCAGCATGAAGTAGAATCAAAACTTGGACACCGCTTTTTGTCATTATATGGCTGGAATCAGACCTGAGAGTGAGGTGCTGTGAGGTAGTGTTCAGATGTGTCCTATAGGATCCACCCTTTGCACTCACTGTCTCTCATTTTCTTCATTAAGTTTTTAATGCAATATCCAACTGCTTTCTCCACAAATGACAATACATGGGGGAGATTAATGGAACTTGCTACTATTGTCCCTACTGTTGCAACTGGTTCCAAGTCTGTGTGGATATTCACTGTCTCACTCCTCTACCTGCAGTCTATTTTTCCCTCACTCTCAGTCAATACTTTAGTTAATATAGATTGCTAGTCTGGTGGGATTATCCAAACTTTCAACCCTAAGGGTTCTGCGTCCTTAGGAGACTTGCCCTTGCCAGGCTATGGCAACTGTAATTGTCTATTAATCATTATTATGAGATGTGGAAACACAAAGAGATACCCTAGTAAAATTTCCTGGGTTCTAGAAATTGCTCCCTACCTCAATCATATAAGAGTAACCTTAGCTCTTCATGGTAATGGGCTAATATCTCATATTAATATTAACTCCTTTCTTTGCCTGCTGGTCTATTTTTATGAGAAGTCCTAAATGACCAGGTAGGGGTTGTAGTTTCATGTTCAATGGCACCCTACACTCTCCCTTTTTAAGAAACATTCTTCCCCAATTGAAACCGGGGCTTTGAATCTGGCAGAGCCTAAAAATTTAGGAATAGAAAGTCATAACCCACAGTGTTGGAGAGAAGAGCCAATTCCATTATTCACTGGACCAATTTATTCTAGCCGTTGAGGATAGGAACCATGTATCAGCTCTTCCTTCAATGAATATGCTTTATACTGGAGGATCGTGCCTCATCCACGTAGGGTGTAGTTTCCAAATGGAACCTTCATCATGCATCTACTAGGCCATTTAATTAGGCTAGCTTATCTCAGATAATGTTACATATGGTAGAACTAGTAGATCCCTGATGGAAGAGGGATTTTGTCATTAACCAGCAACAGTGGCTGGCTGGTCTCTTTGAAGGACTATATTATATATAGAGCTCAATATCAGTTTTTGCTGCTGGTAAATTGGACATTCAGCAGTAGAGGTAGCTATATCAGCCTTGATGAAAGGAAGCCCTTGCCTAGCTCTTATCCTTGCCATCATAGCTGCTTTATTCATGGTTCCACTACAAAAGCACTGGGATAGCCTAGGAGAGAGGTTGGCTGATATCTATAGGGTGAATTATCTTGTTCACTTGGATGTTCTCAACATTAAAGGGTGTCTCAAACTTTTTCATGTTTTGCCTATTCCTTTGAGTCATTCACATGTCTGTACCCTAGACTTTCTTGTCTCCGATGTTTTAATCTTGCCATTTCCAGGCCTCTGAACAGTCATCCAAGCCATTTATCATTGCCCAGAAGTCCATGGATATCCATACTTCCAACCATTTCTCCTTTCACATTATATCAGTAAGCTATTGGTACAGAATAAATCACATCCAAATTCAGTTGTTTAAAACAATAAACATGTATTTTTTCTTATGATATTTTGGTGAGCTGGATGATTCTGTTTTTCGAGACCAGGCTTGGTTTATCTCAGCCAGGCTTGTTCATCTGTCTTCAGTCAACCAGTGCATCAGCTAAGAGATGGCTGGTCTAGGAGGGCCTGTCTCACATGTCTGGTACTTTGTTACCTATTGGCTAGGGTAACTGGGGCCACATGTATCTCATCAACAAGCAAACTATCCTGGAATTTTTCATATGGTCATTTCAGGGTTCTGAGAGAGAGGAGAAGCATAGAAAGCCTCTTGAGTACTAGGCCCTGAATTGGTCTTATGCTATATCAATGTACCAAACAAATCACAAGGCCAGCCAACTCTCACGGGGTGGAAAGATAAACTCTACCTCTTAATGGGAGGAGCTGAAAAGTCAGAAAAAACTTTTGTGGCCGTTTTTTCAATTAATTTTTTATACACAGGGAATTGATAATCAGGTGTACTACATAAAACTTTGCCAATTGGGAGGATTTTCACTTATTTCTGCCCTTTAGGGACACCCATATATGTGACTGGTAGATGCAGTAGCAGGCTATTTTTGGTTCACAACAGCATATTGAGCCCACCATTCTGTGAATCAAGTCCTGGAATATTTTCTCTTTCTTTTTATTTCAGAGTGGTTATAAGGTAACCCATGTGAGGGAGAGGCATCAGTGCAACAAAGGCAAATGACATGAGGTCTTGACCTTCTGTTTTTGTGCAATTTACTTGGGACTTTGGGACCAGTCTATTGTATGATTGATTGCTATTGACTTAGTGGATCTGATAATAACCAGCTCATTATGGTCAGGTCTAGTGGTAAGTCACTTGATATCCCCTAGTCATGTGCTTAGTCTCTACTAGGGTCTAGTAGTATATCCAAGTCTGCTTTTCAAACATCAAGTAGTCATCTGCTGCAGAAAGCATGGCCTTAGTCTGTAACCCCTGGAGTCTGTGCTATAATTCTCTAATTGGGGCCAGAGAATCCACATAGCATCCCCATTCACTACAGATACCTCTAACACCATCAAATCTGCTAGGTCATATGGCTTGAGAACAGGGCAGTTTTCACCTGGATCTTTTTCAGAGCCTCTGTGATATAAGGCCTAAAATTAAGGCCCGATATTATATGTTGCCTTGATCTCTGATGCCAGAAAGGGCCCAAATGGCCTAACTGCAAAGTTCCCCTTTGTAGTCTGTCTTTGTGGTTAAGATCTCTATCAGACCACTGTGCTTATCAAGGGTGCCAGGCACAGTTCCTGCTTATACCTGAGTAGTGGATTTCACTTCCCTGACAACCTATATAATTATTCAAACAAACCAATTTCTGACAGGAACCAGGCATCACCTCACTCTCCTGATACTATAAAGCATGCCTTCTACACCCCTTTCTTGTTCACTCTATTTCAAATTGCAACCACCGTGTTGTCTTATGTGGCATATGGTGTCCTTCTCCCCTGGGCTGTGAGTATATGTGACTCTTAATCTACGGTTGAGCTCATCTGTCTAGTGTTGGTTGTTGTGTATTTAACCATTACCATAACTCTAGTGTGTTCCTCACCAATGGGGTGAATGGGAAGCAATTAAAACATCCCCTTACTCCTCGAGCCCTACTCAAAACTATGCCTTTTAAATCTCTTGATAAATGGGTAAGGACAGTATTTCCAAGTGTAATAAACTATGGTATTCAACATTCAACGAGGACTACCAATCACTGTATTGCTTTTATATTGGAAAGGGATCCAATATAAGATTTCTACCAATTATTACCCAGGGACTGGAAAAATAATAACATAGGTCTGTGAAAACTTTGGACCCACTCTCAGATGGACTTAGACCAGAATCCCATCTATCACCCCAGCCTCCTTAAGCTCCCATCTTATTCAAGGAACAATGACAGTATTTTATGTCCCTTGATATCAGTGTCATCTCCAACTCTACATCAGATAGTTTTCTTTTCCTTGAAGTCTCTTCATCTGATATTAATATTGCTATATTTTTTTTTCATTTTTAAAGCAATTTGTCTTGTATATTTTAAAATCTTTTTCTTCACAACTTTTATTTGAGGTTTATCTCGTTAACAACATATAGCTGGATTTAGCAATTCCAATCTGACAGCATCTGTCATTTAACAGTGAGTTTATTCCATTCACTTTGCCTATGATTATGATTATATTTAGACCTATTCTTACATTTTATTTTGCGTTTTTCCTATTTGCCAGTTTCTAAGGTTTTTTCCTACCTTTTTGATCTTTTAAGTTGACAGTCTTTATTAGGTTGACTGAGTTTTCTTTGCTCTCTTTTTCTTCTATTTTATCCCCATTATTACTTTTTAACTGAGTTCTGTAGAATACTCATCTTCTGCTTATGGTTTATATCTTGGGCAGATCACATTGCTTTTATGGTCACTTTCAGGGATCAACAATCTAATTTTATGTACTAAAAGATCAATCTAGTATATTGTTATGTTTTTAATCTCTTTCTCCTTAGAGTTGGGTCTGACTCATGATTAGAAACCTGCAGTGAGAAATGCTGGTAGAGAGGAGGTTATGTATGGATGGCTTCTTTCCTATTTCTTTACTTTCCTTTTTATGTCTTCTTCATTGCTTATTTGGCTGCCTCTAGCTCATGTAGGATGGTTGGGGTTTGAAGGGGAGGTGAAGGGAAGGACATATATCTTACTGGACTGTTCCACTGTAATTTGGCACCTAATGCCCTCATTATGTGTCATGTGCTCAAATTCAAACATTTTTCCCACAGATATTCCCTTTTGTGAATTCTGGGGAATGCCCATCCCCTTTAGGAATATTCCAGTACCTGTCCATTGCAATGTCTAGGATACGCCCCTGCAGCTGACTGCATTTCAACTTACTCTCCTTTTCTGTTTCTGGCAATGGTGCTCCATTCTATTTTCTTAGGAGAGAGTAATTTCTCCAGGTAGGGATATCTCATGATATAACAAAAGGGTTCTGAAAAAATAGGGCAGTGGTTTTCTGATACTGACATCTTTAATAAAGTAGATGGTATCAATAAAAAAGTGTAGTGATTCTGATTGTGTGTTTGTATGTGTGTGTGTGTGTGTATGTGTGTAAGAGTATTCATCAAAGCTGGAGAGGCACTTCAAACAACACATACCCTCTGGAATACCTAGTATGTCCATCTGCACCCCTTTGTTTGTAAATCACTGCTGTAATGAACTACACATTTTGATGAAATGTGTCATATTCTTGACTGATCGGGTGCAGAAAAAGAGATTTCAGTCTATGTGTGGGTACACCCAGGCCTCTCCTCTTTGGAGAAGTGAAGAGATTGAAAGTTTTCACTTCTTCCTTATGTGTTCTCTCTTTTTTGGATGTCTTCTCTTCTCTCCTTTCCCCTTTCTTTTTCTCACATGCAGCTGGCATAGCAATACTATTGGTATTAGTTGATAGTAGTTAGGACTATGTACCAGTCTTGGACTTTTTTGGTCTCAGATTCATTCCTTAACATTTGATTGCTTTGTCCTTAACGTTTATTTGCAGAGGGGCAGACTCCTCCAGGCTGTGTTTCTCAGGCTCCTGTATCAGTTGGCTTCCTGGTGGACTCATATAATTGTAGGTACTGATGGGAGTTTGGAGAGAGAGAAGGGAGAGGCCAGAGTATTTCTCTTGGTCTTATCTTCCATGGTGGTATCACTGGCAACAGCTGTTCATGACTCCAGCTCTCACTAAACATGACTGCTAATGTTTCAGTTTCTGCCAGGTCATTCTGTCAGGTGATAAGTTTCCATTTCCTCTCTTTGTCCCTTAAGTTTAGGTATAGTAGTAGCTTCTGTTGTTGCTAATATTTCTAATCTGCAAACTTTATGTTTTCACTGTTGTGTCTCTATTTCAGGTTATTGTCATCTCCCAATGGGTCTCCTTGTCTCTATGCTAGTTATTTAAGATGCAGTCACATTTAATTGTTTTACATTCCTGTAATTTGCCATGACCTTTCTCTGGTCGTTTATATCTCTATTTTGTTTTGCCAGTGAAACTCATCACATTTTGTCCAACTATCTCCAACTTTTCTCCTTTTGGGTCTCAGCTCAGACTTTTTTTTTCTGGAAGTTTTCTTCATCTTCTTTCTTCTTTTAGTCTGGGTTAAGAACCTTGTTCTGTGCTCCCATATGTTGTGGGATACTCTTTGAGTATCTAATCATACTATATTAGGATTGGATTTTCAATTTGAATCTACCATTAATCCTTATCACAAAAGCCAAACGTATATGGAATTATTTAGCGTTGTATGCCTAGTGTCTAGCAAGAAGTACAAGGTAGACACTCACTAGATAACTGTTGGTTATATGCATATTGTTGAATGAGCTTCACTTAATATATTCTAGTGACCTTGCTTATGTATATGCCTGTTCTTCCCACTAAATCATAAGGTCCTCGATTGCAGGGAATCAGTGTTACTCTTCATGTCTACAGCATCTAGTTCTGTACCCACATAGCATAACGGGTACATAGAAGACTCAAATGATTTTGAACTAAACACTAAACCTTATTTTTGTAGACAAATAAATAGAAGTTCACAGAGGTTAAATAAACTGTCCAACATCATGAAAGTATTATCTAATGGTGGGTCTCCTGATTCATAGTTTATTGCTCTTTTATATTTACCAAGTCCCTTTAACTTTAGTAATTTATCCTATACCATGAATTTAACTCCATAATTATCTTCTTTATAGATTTACATTATATGTCTCAATAACGATGGGCTATAGAATTAAATACTTTGTCCTGTATTTTAAAAAAGGAAAGAAATACCTATCAACTGCATGCATAAACAATTACCCAAAAGAAATAAAAACATATATCCACACAAAACTATGCAAGAATTTTCATAGCAGCCTTTTTTCACAATAGCCAAAATGAGTAACAACCCAAATGTCCATCAATATAAGAATGGATGCACAAATCATGCTATATTTATACAATGGAGCACCACTTGGTAGTAAAAAGAACTGAACTGTTTATACATATAACAACATGGATAATTCCTATAGATTCTACATTGATCGAAAGAAGCCAGATACAAAAATGTACATATTGTATGATTCAATTCATATGAAGTTCAAAAGTAGGCAAAAATTAATCTATGTTGAAAAAAATCAGAACGATGGTTGTCTGTGTGTTAAGGTGGGGATAAGCTGAAAAGGAGCATGAGACAAATGTTCTTTATCTTCCTTTCGGTGGTAGTTTCAAAGATGTATATAAATTGCCAAAATATCAAGTTGAATACTTAAGAACTATGTATTTATTAAATATATTTAGTAATTATACATCAATAAAAGAGAAAAGAATAAATAGTAAAAAGAGGCATTTTCTTTTCATGGGGTGACCTTCATAGATCCTAAAATCACATTATATGCCCCTTATATAAAAGGCTAGACCTAGATAATGAGGTACACCAATATTGAATATTCCATACCTAATATAATTACTCCAGAACTTAGTCTAATGGAAACCTGGAAAATAATTACTGAGAATAGTGGTTAGTGTCAGTCTCTGATCTAAAAGTAAAGTGAATAACTAAATATTGAGTACAGGATGATGACAAATGAAATTGCAAATGGAGAAGTTTACAGGGAAATTAAATTTTAAGTTGTCAGATTTTTAATTTATGCCCTGCTTTTTAAAATTAGATTTATTTTCAAGAAGACTTCTTGTTGACATATCAAAAAGTGTATGCATTGGTGAGCTTGTATCTCCAAATTATTCCTTTTTGTTAAAAAATGGGCCATTGATTTATCATTAGCTGTTAGATGGTGTTTAGGCAGCTAAGAAAAAAATGGGTCATTGATTTATCTAATAGCCTAGGGCTTTCATGTTTTAATTACTCATGTTCTCTGTGAATAGTCAACCATGTTAACACTCCCACGTCCTGTTTCATGAAATGCATATTTACTTATTTGGACTTCCTTCCTTCATTCCTTTCTTCCTTTCTTTCTTCCTTCCTTCCTCCCTCCCCCTCTCCCTCCCTTCCCACCTCCCTTTCTATGTGTGTATATGTATATATATTTTTTGCTTTCTATCAGAAAGGTAAGGATGATTATTATTAAAAACAAGAATTTACCAGGAAAACACTTTCCAACTTTTACTGTGCAATTTTGCGGTATTCTGAGCACATAGAAAACAAGAAAAAAATTTTCCTCGGTATCACAAATATTTGTCATAATGTTCAAAGTGTTTAAATACACTTTAAACTTTAAAATACACTTGTCACCATCTGCCCTGAATTTTTTACTTGAGTACTTATTGCAAGCATTGTTATATAAACAATGTCTTTTTAAAGACATATGTCTTTATATAAGCAATGTCTATAAAGCATTGTCTTTACCCCTAGAAAATGGTGGTGTATTCTGGACTATTTAATTTTAGAGGCTAAAAATACAAAATATTTATAGGAATAATACTAATAAAGGATTTTATAATAATACAGGACAGATACAATGATACATTTTAAAAACACAATAGTAGTCAGAGAAAATTCATCATCTTTGTCAACATGCCATGGGATTCATATATATACTATTCATTCCACCTGTTAACTATATAGCCAGTGTGATGTGGCTGCTTAACATTGAAAATTCAGGGAAATAAGTCACATGGAAATTGCATAAAGCCTTTTCCTTTTTTAGCTGATTGGCTCTCTGAAACTAATAGCATGAAATGTTTGTCAGTGAAAGTAATAAACAATCTATAGTAGGAATAGAAAAAAAGCTTTATTTGAACCAAACTGAGGACTATAGCCTGGAAGACAGCCTCTCAGATAACTGCTCTGGGAGATCCATGGTTTCCAGCACAGTTTTATATCTTTTCAGAACAAAGAACATTAAGCAAGTCAGGGATAAACTCCTTTAAGGTTTCTGAAAAACAAATATGCATGTACACAGCAAGTCAGTATGGCCCTGACACCTGGGAAGGGAGTCTTATCATCAAAGGAGGGCCAACATTGGCATCCCAGGAAGAGGGGCATTTAATCTTTATTTTTAACATAGACATTGTTTACTTCTGGTCAATGCGTCTTTTTCTTTCATAATTAAAGCAGATGTACAATGTATGTTTGATAGGCCACAAATAGGCTGTTTTAGTTAACATAAAATTCAAGTTAATTTATATATATATATACCACAATATATGAAAATTTCTTTCATCACATTCTACTTTTAATTATATTTTTCCTTAATTGCCACAGATAAAATAAATATGTAAGTATTGAATTTCTGATGATATTCAATTTGGTAATCTATGAAACAAGATGTGATCTAAAGATTTTGACAAAGGAAAACAACAGGAAAGAAGACACCAGGTTTAAATTCATGCCTAATTTGAGTATAATAAAGATGAAAAGGGCACGATGATACAAAAGGGTATGTAACTATGCTGGAGGTCAGCCTCTCTGGTGAAACTTCACTTAGTTTATTAGCAACCAGTATATGCTTTTCATAGTAAAAACCTGAGGAATTTGATTAACAAATAAAGTAATCATAATTTACATGAGGTAGAAGTGGGAGTAGAAGGTGCTTGCCCTTTTTTAGAAGTTCTATTGAAAGCACATGGAAGATAGGAATTATGGTAAAAGTAGTAACAAAATCTCAGTCTTTACTACTGGGACACTTATTCAGAATAAAGAAAATGCTTTCCTCCTGGAATTTTCAGGAGCAGCTGATCTGATTTAATTTTGCCAACCTTTTCACCTCTCTATGAATATAAGGAGCTCTAGGTCTAGAGTTTTCCCCAAAAGGTAGTTTGAATTTGGAGTCAGGATTCTTGTATGTAGAGGTCTTCAAAGTCTCTGGAGATTTAGAAATTCTTGAATATTCTTCCATATCCATTGTGAATTGGAGTCATCTTGTAGTGAGAAAATAGATTGCTAAGTGGCCAGAATCCAGTTCCCAATGGTTTTCTTCCTTTGAGAGTTAGGACTCGGGGTAAAAATCCCTTTCTATGTCAATCAATGAATTTGTCCCAGCTTCCTCCCTTTGCTGGCTTGGGCTGGCTCTAATTTCATTCCAGGGCATAACAGTCCAGCATTTCTCTTTTGGGACTCCAGGGGGCTGCTGGAAATTTCACTGATGCATTAAATGCTAGCCAGCAGGACTAAGGGTCAAGGACAGCAAACTGCATTTGTGAGCAGATGCAGCTGGGGAAGAGATTAAGTACTTTAGCAAGCACAGCTGGCAAAGCTGATGATGGCCCTCAGGCTGGGGCTCCTGTTACCTCTGCTGCTGGGGCAGCTCTGCTCCCAGCTTCTGGGAACCTCTGGTGATAGCATACTGCACTACTGGGACCTGAGAGCAGACAATGGCAGCTGGCGACCCAAAAGAACACAGGATAATGGCTCAGAGGTGTCTGCTCACACACTCCTTTTCTCTCTGGATTACCAGCATGTGCAGGTTCCTTTTGAGATCACACTCTGGATTATGTTAGCATCTCTGGCAAAGATAGGTAAGTGAGGAATTTCCCAAGGCTTTCCCAGGGAGTTGCCTAACAGGGGGAGCTTTCAGGGCTTTTCCAGATGTAAAGATAGGCACCCTTTTCTTAATAAACCCAAGAAAAGCAAACTATAATATTTGCCACCTGATCTCTGCTAAAAGGACCTTTCTCTTCATAGCGCCAACCCTCTTGCAGGGATTATGTTCAAATATTGGTGGTCTCCCAGCAGAAGGAGACAAGAATAGACTGAGCACAGGAACTTAGACTGGAGAGGGTCCCAGCTGTTCAAGGGTTAAGTAGACAAGGCATAACTTTAAAAGAGAGAACAGAGAAATCTTGATTGATTCTGACTAATCTAAGTCTTTAGATGACTTGTTTTTCCTCACAGGATCCTTGTTATAGTTGCCAGGTAGTGCAAAAAATGGGACAAACTTATTTCCTATTTGTTAAAAGGTAGGTCTTTTGGCCACCACTCAGAATTGAAGGGGAAACACAAACTAAGAATAAATCCAGCAAGAAAAGAAGAGCCATTGTGCTTTATTTCACCTTTGTGAACACCCTGAATTACTAGTGTTATGGTTCTCCTAAGGAGATTTATTCTCAGTATATTCCTCCTATGTTCTTTAATAATTTATCAAACCTTTGCTATGGTGATATTAAAATTATGAGAACCTTTAAGAGTTCTAAGTATTCATGATTGAGTTACCATTTATTTGTAGGTTCACAACTGAGAACAATGCCAGGAAAACATGAAACAAGCTGTAGAATTTTGTTATTTTAAAATGAATTTATTCTTAAAATAAATCATGTTCAGCATTTCAAAGTTTTATTTAAGTGACTTTATAGATACCAAAGCATTACCATTTATGAAATGTAATATTTAACGATGATACACAAAATCCACAGATTTATAGCATGATAGATTATCAGAGCTTGGTAAACCATTAGAGACCATTTTTATCCAACCCTTTCATTTTATAGATAGGAAATCTGAGGCCCAGGGAGAGAAGATGCTTTGTGAAGTTCACAAACCAGAGCTTAGAATGCTAGTCTCATACCTCTTTGATTAGAGATATATTCTGTCTTGGATGATAATAACTAGCACTTCTATATAGTTAAGAGTTTCTTTAAACTATTTTTTGCAGTACTAGATATGTTGATTTAATAAATAGTCTAATTAAATGTTAACTTCTGGATCATAGGGCAAAGAATCTTCCCAATAGGTCATCTGTTGCCATTTGTTTAAGTAGGACTTCATTGAGCCATCACTGACAGATAATTTTTTTTTACCATAACCTTAGTAAGAGAATGTAAGTTTAAAAACAAACAAACAAAAAAACTTCCTTGTTAGCTTTCATTCATTCATTCATTCAGAAAATATTTTTTGAGCACATTTCATGTATGGAGCATTATATTGGGCCCATGGGCTACAGAGATAAGACCCCATTTTTCCTATGAGGAGTTTTCAAATTATTTCAAGGCCTAGAGGAAATAAATGGCTGTATAGAGGATAAAGAGGGAAGCAGCATGGTTTAATGAAAAGATAAGATTGCTTTGAGCTGTTTAATATTTGCTCAAGTTTAGAAGTCAGTGCCTGCAAATAAGCGGTCAATAAGTATGTGTTAGAGGAGTGAAGTGATTCTTTGGCCTCATATTTATCATTTCAAATATAGGAATAACAGTATTTACATCACTGTGTTGGTGTGATGAGAGAATCAAATACAAGAACATATGTGAAGGCACTTTTGAAACTATTAAAAAATAAAGTCTAGCTTAGAAGCCAGCTGACTTTCTTTTCTAAAAATGTATTTATTATTTATTTGATAAGTATCTATTGAGCTATTTCTTTGTGCTAGCAATGTGCTAGGGGATTAATGTAAAAAACTAGCCTCAATCCTTGAGAAAGTTATAGTCAAATTAATTAACAAGTATATTAGAAAGGGATCTCAGCAGTGTACTGGTGGGGGCTGGGGTAGAGAGGAAGAGGATTGATTAGCTTGAAAGATTATTAAGGTCCTTTCTAAAGCAGAGAGTATTGATGATAATTAGAGTCACTATCTATAGGCATTATGTAAGCTAGGGCATGATGATGTGACATAATGTAGGCAAAAGTAAAAGAATACAGGATAAAACAGAGGACTGCTGCCATGTGGGTTTTTAGAATTGGTGCATTTCCCTTCATGGGATGAAAGACTCATATAATTCTATGAGAAAAAAATAAATTTTATGATTGGAATTTTATTTTGATGATTCAGTTGTATGCATTAATGTAAGCCCACATTTGTCAATCAGACCAAGTGACAGTTTGAGGTAATTATAGGAACATTGAGCTAAAAGTCAGGAGGCCCGGCTGGGTTGTCTTCCCAACTGCCACATACTTAACATATAGCCATGAAAAGTTACTTTGTTTCTTTGGTCTCAATTTCCTTATAAATAATCATGATCCCTTATCAATGAAGAATTAGTTATGATTACTAAAGCCCTTTTCAACTCTTATTATTCAAAGCAGATGTTTAAATTATGTTTCTGATTTCTATATTCTTAAAGTGTCTGATGTGTATCATTATGATCATGACAAGAGCAGAAGAATATTGCCAGATGATAAATGCATGGTTTCCATTTTAAAATATGTTCTCACATTTGAAAATGATTCAGTGGGCACATAAATAATCTTATTGTTGTTTACGGTGAATAGTTTCATTCAATTAGTAAATATTTTTCCATTATAAAGAAAAATGCCTCCACTCATGCATATTCATCTTTATTAAGTTATTATTTAAATGTTAAATGACTGAGAAGCTATTTTCTGGAATCATAGACTCGAACGGCTGACATACAGAGATGAGTGATAATGAAGATGTTATAATACTCTATCTTTTTTTCTTTTCTAGGATTTCACCTCTATAATAAGATACCCACAGTTGTACCTGAAAGCTGCCTCTTGATATTTGTAGGTCTCATCATGGGAGGACTAATTTACAGTTTAAATGACAAATCCCCACCAGTTATGAACAGTGATATATTTTTCTTGTATTTACTTCCACCAATAGTCCTTGATGCAGGGTATTTTATGCCCAGTCGGCCATTTTTTGAAAACATAGGGACAATTCTGTTGTACGCTGTAGTTGGAACCATCTGGAATGCATTTGGGATAGGCCTTTCCCTCTATGGCATATGTCAGGTGAAGTACTTCAACCTTCAAGATGTGCCATTGCTCCATAACCTTTGGTTTGGTAGTTTGATTGCTGCAGTAGATCCTGTGGCTGTACTCTCTGTATTTGAAGAAATTCATGTGAATGAAAAGCTTCATATTTTGGTGTTTGGAGAATCCCTCCTTAATGATGCTGTTACTGTCGTAAGTATCCCAGGCATGAGCTTTCTAGGTAATTAAATAGGTTCCTTTATGATCACCCTTGAAATTTAAATAAGAACTGAATTCTGGTTTAGACGATAATTGAGCAATTTAGTCTTAGAAATAAGTTTATGAACAGAGACTGTGATTTACTGGCCATTAATATGTTTTCAAAAATAACAGTGCTTCCTTTATACTGTATTAATCTTCTATCAGTTTATTAAATGGAAACTTGGGTAAACCTTCCTAGTCATGGCAGATAAGAATATTTTAGCCATGAAGGATATATTCACAGTCCATCAGACAATTTTCAAACATAATAATCCATAATTTGACATTATCTACAGAAATATCTGTTAATAAAGGGAAGCTTTCTAGGAACTCATTTTGGGAAGGAAATGGGAAATTGAAGGACTTCAAAGTTGAAAAACCTCAAATTAGAAGGCTACATGGGGCATAATTTGAGACTCTTCTGAATGATAAATTCATTCTAATCTTTTTTTTTTTTTTTATGCAGGTGCTCTATAAGCTGTTCAAATCTTTCTGTGAAATGCCATCTATCAAACCTTTGGATATTTTGGCTGGGATAGGAAAGTTTTTCTTGGTTGGAATAGGAGGCATTTTCATTGGCCTCCTGTTTGGCATGGTTGCTGCCTTTACCACGCGCTTTACCAAGACCATCCGGGTCATTGAACCTCTTTTTGTTTTTTTATATAGTTATCTCTCCTACCTGACAGCTGAAATGTTCCATCTCTCAGGGATTGTGGCGTAAGTATCTGGACAAGTCTTTAATTTATACAATTTCTCATAGGAATTGAGTCTGATTTTCCACTAGAAGTCTAAGAAATTGCATTTCCTAGATATGGGAGGAGGACCCTCCCTTTATGTTCTAGGATTTCCTGTTGCCTCTAATAGGCACTTAGTCATAGCACTGCATATTATTGTGGTCAAGTTCTTGCGCTTCCAGTAGAGATTAAATGGCTATATCCCAACTAACTTGCCTATATTGAGGGTACGGGACAGTATGACTTTATTGCATAACAAAAGTGGTGAGAATTTGGCATGGCATAGGGAAAATCATTCCCCTAATAGTATCTGATCCTAGTCATATTATAGTGGTAATTAAATGACACCATATAAATAAACTTGGCATTAACTCTTGTATAGATGAACTTTCTGTCATGGCAGTTAAGTAATATTATAACTTATTTTGTAAATCATAGGGCATGTTATGTTTTTCTTTTATCCACCACTGATATTTAACCAGTGATGATAATACCTCATATCTAATAATAAGCTTGTAACACTAAATAACCATATGGTGAATATTAACATCTAAACACTTTTGTACTAGGGTGTAAACAGATCATCCCATTTTGTGTTTTTAAAAGTAATGGAATGCATTTTTTCAAATGTTGCATGTTTTCCAAAAACTTAAAAATAAAAAAGAAAAGGTTGATTTTTTAAAAACATTTTTATTGAGTTATAGTCATTTTACAATGTTGTGTCAAATTCCAGTGTAGAGCATAATTTTTCAGTTATACATGAACATACATATATTCATTGTCACATTTTTTTTCACTGTGGGCTACCACAAGATCTTATATATTTCCCTGTGCTATACAGTATAATCTTGTTCATCTATTTGGCATATAAGTGTCAGTATTTACAAATTTTGAAATCCCAGTCTGTCCCTTCCCACCCCTCACCCCTTGGCAACCACAAGTTTGAAATCTATGTCTATGAGTCTGTTTCTGTTTTGTACTAATATTCTTTTTTTTTTTTTTAATTCCACATATGAGCGATCTCATATGGTATTTTTCTTTCTCTTTCTGCTTTACTTCACTAAGAATGACATTCTCCAGGGACATCCATGTTGCTGCAAATGGTGTTATGTTGTCGTTTTTATGGCTGAATTATATTCCATCGTATAAATATACCACTTCTTTATCCAGTCATCTGGTGATGGACATTTAGGCTGTTTCCATGTCTTGGCTATTGTAAACAGTGCTGCTATGTATATTGGGGTGCAGGTGTATTTTTGAAGTAGGGTTCCTTCTGAATATATGCCCAGGAGCGGGATAACTGGGTCATATGGTAAGTCTATTCCTAGTCTTTTGAGGAATCTCCATACTGTATTCCACAGTGGCTGCACCAAACTGCATTCCCACCAGCAGTGTAGGAGGGTTCCCTTTTCTCCACAGCCTCTCCAGCATTTGTCATTAGTGGACTCTTGAATGATGGCCATTCTGACTGGTGTGAGGTGATACCTCATTGTAGTTTTGATGTGCATTTCTCTGAAAATTAGTGATATTGAACATTTTTTCATGTGCCTATTGGTCATTTGTATTTCTTCCTTGGAGAATTGCTTGTTTTGGTCTTCTGTCCATTTTTGGATTGGGTTGTTTGTTTTTTTCTTATTAAGTCTTGTGAGCTGATTATATATTCTGGAGATCAAGCCTTTGTCAGTTTCATCATTTGGAAAACTTTTCTCCCATTCCATAGGTTGTTGTTTTGTTTTACTTATGGTTTCCTTTGCTGTGCAGAAGCTTGTAAGTTTCATTAGGTCCCATTTGTATATTCTTGCTTTTATTTCTATTGTTTTCGTAGACTGCCCTAGGCGAACATTTCTGAGATGTATGTGAGATAATGTTTTGCCTATATTTTCTTCTACGAGGTTTATTGTATCTTATGTTTAAGTCTTTGTTCCATTTTCAGTTTATTTTTGTGTATGGTGTGAGGGAGTATTCTAGCTTCATTGATTTACATGCTGCTGTACAGTTATCCCAACACCATTTTCTGAAGGGACTGTCTTTATCCCATTGTATATTCTTGCCTCCTTTGTTGAAGATTAGTTGACCAAAAGGTTGTGGGGTTCATTTCTGGACTCTCTATTCTGTTCCATTGTTCCATATGTCTGTGTTTATACCAATACCATGTAGCTCTATAGTATTGTCTGAAGTCTGGGAGAGTTATTCCTCAAGCCTCTCTCTTTTTCTTCAGTACTGCTTCGGCAGTTCTAGGTCTTTTGTGGTTCCATATAAATTTTATTATCAATTGTTGTAGTTTCGTGAAATATGTCCTAGTTAATTTGATAGGGATTACATAAAATTTGTAGATTGCCTTGGGCAGTATGACCATTTTAACAATATTGATTCTTCCAATCCAGGAGCATGGGATATCTTTCCATTTTTTAATGTCTTCTTTAATTTCCTTAATCAATGTTTTATAGTTCTCCATGTATAAGTCTTTCACCTCCTTGGTTAGATTTATTCCTAGGTATTTTATTATTTTCGGTGCTATTTTAAAGGGGATTGTTTCTTTACTTTCTTTTTCTGTTGATTCATCATTAGTGTAAAAAATGCAACTGATTTTTGAGTGTTAATTTTGTAACCTGCTACCTTGCTGAATTCTTCGATCAGCTCTAGTAGTTTTTGTGTGGACCTTTTAGGGTTTTCTATATATAGTAACATGTCATCAGCATATAATGACACTTTTACCTCTTCTTTTCCAATTTGGATCCCTTTTATTTCTCTCTCTTGCCTGTTTGCTGTGGCTAGGACTTCCAGGACTATGATGAATATGAGTGGAGATAGTGGACAGCCTTGTCTTGTCCCAGATTTTAGTGGGAAGCTTTTGAGTTTTTCACCGTTGAATACTATGCTGGCTGTAGGTTTGTCATATGTAGCTTTTATTATGTTGAGATATGTTCCCTCTTTACCAACTTTGGTGAGAGTTTTTATCATAAATGTGTGTTGAATTTTATCAAATGCTTTTTCTGAATCTATTGAGATGATCATGCACTTTTTTTCCTTTCTTTTCTTGATGTAATATATTACATTGATTGATTTGCATATGTTGAACAAGCCTTGTGTTCCTGGGATGAACCCCACTTGATCATAATGTATAATCTTTTTTATGTGTTGTTGGATTCTATTTGCTAATATTTTGGTAAGGATTTTTGCATCTATGTTCATCAGTGATATTAGTCTATAATTCTCTCCTTTGGTAGTGTCTTTGTCTCGTTTTGGTATCAGGGTGATGGTGGCTTCATAGAATGAGTATGGGAGTATTCCCTCCTTTTCAATCTTCTGAAAGAGTTTGAGAAGGACTAGTATGAGTTCTTCTTTGTATGTTTGGTAGAATTTTGTGGTTAAGCCATCTGGTCCTGGACTTTTAGAAAGGGTTGATTTTTAACTTCTACAGAAGTAATGCCGTTTGACTTTGTTACTCTAATTTCTAAAAGGATTTACTGTAAATGATAAATGTCACCGTATAGTGGTTGATATTAGTCTGTTTTAAATAAAATGTTTTAGACTGAAAGCAAGGGCCTGGGTGATTGCATTTTAATTTTTTGGAAGATGTAGTTTGTGCTTTAAATTGTCTTTGATTTTCATTGTTCATGTTACCTATTAATGAAAGACATGTTAAAAAAAAGGCCAACAAATGAATTGAATATGGCAATTTAAATTTAATTTTCCTAATCTAGAGCATTTTCCAAAGTTTTTAATTTAGTATCTTTTAGGTGGCTTCCTTCTTTTGAGCACCCTGGATTTTTAAAGAACTTGGCAATGTGGAGAGTATTGCCATGTCTGTGTTGAGTATTGAAAGAATGGGTCAAAGGAAACAATATTGTCAAAACTACTTGCTTTCTCTAAAAATGTTCTGATTCTTAATTTTCTTATAACTCTAAGATGTTTTATTTTGGTTTAGGATTACAAGTATCCTTCAGGTTATATCTGACAATCTTGTTTCTTTTGACTGTCAAAGGTAGTGAAGACAGATCTTCCCTTAATTTCTATAGAAACAGTTTAACAAAATCATTAAATGATTAATAATTCAGACTATCTTAGGCTAAGGCTGTAGGTGCATTTTTGTATTTAAAAGTTTTTGCATAAAACCTTTAAAAATTATATATAATATACCAGTATAAACTTTGTGTTTATGTGTGAAATTTTGTCTTACCTAAAGTACAATTATTTTGAATGCAATTGAAAAAGAAAAGAACAAGCATGATTTGAAATATTTGAGAGAATCCTTTTCTAAGACATTGTAGTATTGGAAAATTAATTAGGTTGAAAACCTTGGATTAATAAGTGGAACACTGATACTTAGGTCACCTAAATGACCAAACCAGATTTGGTAATGATGATATTTTAACCTGTAATTAAAGTGAATACAGTGATAATTCAACTAACAGTCAAGTCACAGATTTTAAATATAAAATACATTTGAATAATTAAAAATTTAACTTTTTTTGGTGATGGAGATAGAAAGCTTCCTCCAAAACTGTCTGAGCTTCAGTTATTTTTTAGCTGTTAGAGGTAGATAATATCTGCTTCACAGAATAATTGTGGCTAATAAAATGAAATAATGTATTAACTGATTGGCTATTTAAATATAAAAAGTAAATTGTAGTAATTCTGTAGTTATTCATTGATTGAATCACTGTGTTAAATACAAAACAAACATATAATCAGAGTCACAATGTTACTTTGGGAAAAATTTCTCTTCCTTTCATTTTCTTTTATTCTACAATAATTTGAAAAATGTACACAAAACACCTAAACTCAGTCAGTCATTAGTTAGTTTTTAAGAAATGAGCTGTGTATAAATCAGGTTCTACCTGAAGGATTACTGGTTCTCAGAAATGGTCAATGTCATTGTTGATTTTTGTTTTTTTGTGGGGGAAATGGGGAAGCGACTTTACTGTGTGAAAAGTAATTAAAAATCTATTGGTAGAATTGTGAGATTGAACACTATTTTCAGCCTAAAAGCATACGGCATCCAATCTTAATGATAAGTGCTTTTAACAGTGGTATATTGCATCCATTATAGAACTCATTTTTGTGCCTTTTCAATAATTCATTGTTTCTGAAGTCAATAAGTACATATTTGCTGATATTTTATAATAAGTTTTATTATATTGCCTCCTACTTTGGACATATTTTGGTTAAAAAAAATGCACCCATCAGCAGCACCAATTGCTATAATATAAAATTTAAGTTTAAGATTAAATTTTATTATGACAAAAATTAAATTATATTTATATATCTTTGTATTATAAATGAACAATTGTTAATAATTCTGAGATTAATGTCCAAGGCTAGACTTCTATTTAGAAATCTGATAATATATATTTTATCACCATTATATTTTGGTACATTTTTTTACAACTTGACAATGATGAGTTTGCTTCTGCAAGCTTCAAATTCATCTGTATTTCATTCAGAAAACTGTTTATTGTTGTTGCCTATGAGCATAGGTAGGAGAACAAGGTGTTTTAATTAACTGTGGTTGGGTCAGATGGCTATGACTACCTAATATTGTTTTGGAGAATCTCAAAAAATAGTAAGCAGTGTTATTAAATATCAGATTGATACCACGTTTTGGCAGAAGAAACAGAGGAACAACTATTCTTGTGGTATAATTTTCATATACAATTAATAAAGTGTACCCTTTGCTGACTCTGTAGATAGTATTATATCAAAATTACATTGCAGAAAGTAGCAGGCCAGTTCTCATCTTATATTCATTTCTCATCTTACAATCATTCTTAGATAAAGGGTTATGGTCTCTACAGAAACTATTTGTAAAATTAGCTTGTTTGTGATTTCTATTCAGGAGCTTGAACAAAATTATTTTACATTCTAATAAAAAATGAGCTTCTAATTATAGCTAAAATAACCAAAGGATATTCTTTTTACAAACCATTTTCTTCACTATGTCATTTAAAAAAACTTTCTAAATTTTGTAAAAAGAGGCACTTACAGAACATGAGGATTCAGAAATGATTCTATATAGTGACAGATACTATTTTTGTGGTACCAGAAATATATTCTAAAGTTATTTTTGTGTATTTGAAGTGAACTACAAAGCTAAGGCATTAGAATTTAAGAATACTTTAGCTTAAGCTTCCAGTTCTATAATGAGTTTGAACTGTACTAGTTGGTAATTTCATAAATCATCTGTTTTGCAATATAATAATGCTTTATCCAAGAAAGTATCATCATAGGAAAAAAATGCCCTATATAATGAAATATATATATTATATTATAACTTTGCTGCACTTTCAAAGCTGTTGGAATCTAGTAGAAGTTCCCCTTTGTTAGTTCAAATGATAAAACTATGTGCTTGTGAAGCATAGTTCTCTTTCACTTTTGGAAAGAGTTTGTCTTTTTTCTCACTGACACACAGATGGCTTTAGTTGGCAGCTGTGATCTTTATTATCTATAGATTCCAGATAAGTACCTTCTATTTATTTTCTAGCCTAGTTGGACACTTTAAATTCTAAACTTAAATTTAAAGCAAAGTTCTAGCTCAAAATATGTACATAAATAAAATAAAATATTTTAACTACAGTCCATATTTTATTTTCATGATTGACACTATTAGTCTGAGACTATTCCTGAAAGATACCAAATAGAATCATAGTTTATTTCAAATGATATTTTCTTTCTATTTCTTTTGCAACTTATCAAGCCTATACATCTTAGTCTTATGGAGTAACTGAAGTAATACTTGTATGTTTAATTACTGATATTAGAGCAAACAATTAAATAGGGAATCACAAAGATGTCCCTGCTTACCAACTTCACTGTTTTAATTCAAAATTTCTAAAACCAGGATAAAATAAGTTTTGTTGGATATGTCTTCAGCAAAACTTCTCTGGCCTACCCAGCTTGCTCAGTTTTGAAATTACAATGCCAACAATGTTCTCAGGAAAGAACCAGTACTTTTTGCTAAGAATGATATGAGAAGCAAAATCTGTACCGAGACTTGCACACAGTAGGGACTCGATTGTTACTTTTTTTGCAATATTATATATATTTTATTGAAGTATAGTCAGTTTACAATGTTGTGTCAATTTCTGGTGTACAGCACTTGATTGTTACTTTTTGAATGAATGTACAAATGAATGCATAAATGACTAGGGAAATTTTAGATAAGACATCATGAGACCACTTCTGTAAAAGAAAGTTCTTGTATTGATCGTATTTTTATGACTCACATATAACCTTCCCTATAGAGAAATGGATTCAGGAAGTGAGAAAATGACTTTCTTAAGCATGTTATACTTAAGGAAGAGGTAAAATGAATTCCCTAAAGATCTGTAATGAGTCAATGACAGACATGATCTTTTATTCTAGAATTTAATTACTAGGAAACTCTTACTCATATGGCAATCAATACTTGAAACTTTAATTAAAGTTTAGAGTCTAGTCTTAAAGACGCTGAGAAATCTTATTGAATTCATCAAGAAAAAAACATGAAACAAATCAAGATAGCACATAAAAATCAAGGCCAATTCTATTAAGAAAGGACTTAGAAATAAGCTATAATTTTTATTTTTAGTTTTAAATCTTATTCAAGTATTACATTTTCTCCCATGCATGACCTCAAAGAGTTTATGCATTGCTGTGACTTCTACACAAAAGGACTAAAATGGCCTAATAGAATATGTTTTGACATTGTGAAATGCTTCATAGTACAATAGGCCTATAATATTCAAAGTGTGGTTTATCGACTTCTGCTGGTCCATGAACTGTTGGTTAGTATAGAGATTGGAAACTTTTATAGTCTTAAACCAACTTTTAAATATAATAATAAATTATGACTTGTATTTTATAGGTCTTTTTTAAACTTCATTTTTCTAGTAATTAATTTTTATTGTCATTGACAGAAACTGATTTTTAATCACAGATTGTTTGAGAAGCACTGATCTAGGTCAAAGTAAGCCTAGGAAATAGCCATTTGACACTTCTATTAAGCATTTAAAAATGTATGAGTCACCATATCAAGAGGTAGCTACACAAAGATGGATAAACCTCTATAAATTCAGTGGGGTGGATGGGTGGTAGGTGGGGGAATTATAGTGCAGTTTTTAAGACACTGGGGTTTGCAGTCAGATGTGGCTGCCAGGAGCATAACCTTAGGCAAGTTATTTAATCTTTCTAAACCTAGGTTTCTTTCCTGTAAAATGGACAGAATTAATAGTGCCTAACTATTTATTTTGCAATTGCCATGAGAATTAAACAAGATAATATATGTAAAGTAATAAGCATAGTGCCTGACATACAGGAAGTGCTCAATGAATATTAGCTAATATTTGTGAGGGAGAAACATCTATGTGAGTAACTATGATGCTAGGCAGATGTGACAAGAATTAAGCTAGAGTTGCAAATAAATTTCTATGAGTGATACAGGCTTCATGAAGAAGTGATTCAGGTCTTTGAAGAATTAGCATAATTTGAGCAACTGGAGATTAGTTGGAGGGGAATACTTTGAGTGGGAACATTTGATCTTGTACAAAACTTTTTTTGGTTATAAATCTCTAGAGGAACTCACTAGATTATGAGTATTTTCTGGAAAAATATTTTCCATAAAAAGTAGCACTCAAAGATAATTTGCAATTTTGTAACTTTCATTTGTCTTGACTTAGGTGGTTGATGCTTTAGTGTTTGAGAGATCCATTGCCGAAATGCCATAGAGAAGAAAAAGTTTAATTTTTTAAAAGAATGTTTTTGGGTGATTTTGGCCTTCTGGATTGCTGTATGGGGATTACAAATTAGTTGAAAGCAAATCTATTAGACTAACCACATCTATCTTTAAGTTTCAAGAACAATTATTCAAGTGTCATCAAAGGGAAAACATTAATAGACATTTTGTGTTTATAAATTGACCTTGGGTTTGTTTGATATAAAGAGAAAAATGATACAGCTGGAGGAGCTATAGTTCGCTGTTACCTTAGAAATATCTGATTTTAAAATTTTGTTCTAGGCTAGTCTCTCATCCAATAAAACCAAAGGAAAAACTTCTACCTCCAGCACTGCAGGAACTCCAGCTCCAAGGATATATAGTTTAATCTGCTACTACTTCTTAGCTATGTTCTGGGTTAAATAGATTTTGTGTGATGGTCTGGAAATGCAACCATAATTCATAACATTAATACTTTAAAGTACTAAATATAGGCTTTTGAGATGTATCTCATAGGTGCATAATTTATAGACTGCTCATATCTAATTCCTTAGAAATGTGGAATACAGCTGAGAACCATATATGGTTTTGTGTTACAGATGAATGATCATTCATTAGTTGTTGTGTTTGCATTCTTTTAGTTTGTGTTTTATTTATTTATTTTTTATTCTTGAAATCAAGTCCCAGGAATACCAACTATTATTTGGTAAATGAAGTCTAGAGTTGTTGCAGTGAGGGGATTGCAGAATATATTTTAATAAATGAAATAGTCATTGTAGAACAAACATGTTCATATTTTTATATTTGAGAAAATAGCTTATTATTCATTATAATTAAGTACTTTAAGTGTGATGAGGGTCAATTTTTTTAAGTGAGATAGAAATGGAAGAAAGTTCATAGCATAGGATAGTGATTAAGATCAAAGGATTTGAAATTAAACAGATCTGGGTTTAAATCCCAGCTCTACTACTTACTAGCTATATGACTGTGTTGTATTAAAAATGAGATGTAAAGGGCTTAACACAGTACCTGACCCATGATAAGAGCTCAATACATGGTACATTTTATTATTATTTTCTATTTTCTCTTCATCCTTAAAAATATGTGAACATTAGACTCTATTAAATGTAATGAGAAGGGATCTTAGCTCATTTCTGCCTCAGATTTTCTCTTTATGCCAAATACCCATGGAACTGATAACCTATAGTGCTACCAGCTGTGTATGAGTTACACTATGTCACTTTGGAAAACAGTTTCAATTTTTTCTTAGAAATTATGCATGTTCATTGTAAAATATTCAGAAAATTGACAGAAACTTAAAATAAATTTTATAACAAAACATACAAACATAACCATAAGCAATATTTTGTTGGATATCCTTCCAGGTTTTTTTTTCCTCATATGTATTGTTATAGCATTTGAAAAGCACCATGAGAAATCCCCTATAAAGAAGGGAAAGTCTTAGCTTTAATCCTGGAGCAGCTTGGTCCTGTTCCTTTTAGGGCAATGAGGCCAGGTCTATATTCAGTTAGAGTATCACATAATGGTGGTCTTTCGCCAGTGTAAAGTGGCTTCTCTCTGCATTATGAAGGTCATTTCTCTCTAAGCCATGGCAGCTTTCTTTTCTCCATACACTGAAAAACATTGGAATTATTATAACTTATTTTATTAGGCAAATCTTTTACTTCACCAGTGCATATAAAAAATTAGTTGATTGAATTGCTTATGAATTATCTAAGCATTACAACCCAATGCAACCACTGACATTTTTTGGAGGGAGGAAGCATTAGGCTTAAACTTTTTTTTTTTTTGACTTAAACTTTTGTGATAAGCTCTTTTCCCCCTCTCAAGTTAAGATATAATATCTATCTGGTTAAAATTAGGTTTGAGTAAGTACAAAACAAAATATATTTTATAGTGATCCAAAGACTAAATCCACTTATAGATTAAAACTTCACTAGTGTAGAACCACAAAAATTCTCATTCACTCACTCTTCTCAAACTTGGAAAATGATTTACATGTAAAACATTAATTGCTGCATTTATTGCTTTAATGTGTTAGAATAGTGACCATACATTCAGAGCATTTTATGATTTTAGTTATCTACAGATACCTGGTGCTTGTCTTTTTCACTTTTCAGAGTGAAATGCAGTCCCCATTTACTCTTCTTCAAAATTAAAAAAACAGAAGTACAAAATTAGAACAAGCCTACAGTTAGAAGGAAACTTAGAGATAATTTAATCCACTCCCCTCATTTTTCAGGTGAGGAAACTGATTCCCATAAAGATGAAAAGATGTGTGGGTGATTACATAGTTGAATTTTTCACACAGGAGCATAAGTCATCTCAACAGGTCAGAATCTCTTCTACTTTTAAAGGGTCACTGACAAAAACAATTCTGCACAAAGCTCATCCAATTTAAAAAATTACTGTGGAAAAATACATAATGTAAAATTTACTAACTTAATCATTTTAAAATGTACAGTTCAGTAGTGTTAAGTATATTCACATTCAGCTGCTCTTTCTTGCTTAAAACTTTTTTGTAATCACTTTTTTAAGACTAAAAGTCATAGTATTCTATTAAAAGACTTACTTGTCATTTTTGTACTCTTGGAGTGACAGCTCTAAGATGTGAAACAACAAATAGTACATGAAGGCTGGTAATTTTATAACTGTTACCTAAATATCAAATCATATCAAATACCAGTGTGAAATTACAGTTAAAAGGCAAAAGAGAGACTGTTGTAAGAATTGTAGCCAAAATATTGAATAAAGTCATCATCTACTTGATTTTTTATATGCTGGAATGAGACTAAAGAGAAACATTCTTTGCACAGCCCATTTGAATTATTTTGTTTTGTGATAAAGTACAAAATTTTTCATTTCTCTCTTGCAAAGGAAGATTTAATTTCTATGCCTTTCATAAATTTTAAAATTATTATGAAGCTATCATGAAGACATTACCCCTAACTTTTTATTACAGAAGCCTATGGAAACAGAATACTTGGTTTTGATTGGTTGTTAATTTATGGAGAAACCTTTAGGTATAGCTAAATCAGTTACTTTTCACAAAGATGTACTATGATATTCTCACTTAGCTTCATTTCTGACTTCTGCATTAGGAGCCTATTGGGGCTACAGTATAGACAGTTACATTGGGTGAGGGTCTCTCAGGTTAGAATGGATTTTAGTCGATCTTTTTTCATCCTCCCTGAAATACATTTTAATTTAAAAAAACACAAGCATTTATGAGCTCCTATATGCTTAGTGCTGTTCTCATTTTTATGAGCGATTAAAGAATTTTAAAACAAAGTTCTTGCTTTCAGAGATCTTATAACTTACTTAATGAGGAAAAAACATACGGGTGAAATAATAGGTTGCAACAAAGGAAGATAGGAAGTGCTCAAATGTATGGTAACAACAAAGAACACTTATCCGCTGTCATGCCCCGGCCTGGACTAGAGTGCCTTGAGGAGAATGGGCAGTCTGAGAACTAAAGGAAAAGCAAGAGTGGTAGTTGGGGTAGTGGTGAAGATAGAAAAGGGAGAAGAGGAGGCTGGCTTCATGGCTTTATCAACCCTGAAGACCTATACAAGCTGTAGCAATTTCTGCCTGCTCCCTCCTTTTGTCTTCCATAATAGCTTCTTTAAACTTCACTGTCATTAGGTATTGCATGATTCCTGATTCATATTAAATATTTTAAGTGGTGAAGACAATTTGTAACTGGCTACTCATTAAATCTTCCAGAAAGTGGCTATAAGGGACCTAATTACTTTTATCTTATATGTATGGGAGCATGTTTTATCCATTCCCACCCCCAGGGCTGTGAACTCCTGTAAGACACTGACAATGTCTCTTGTATTTTTCTGTTTTAATTCATTAACTAGAATACAATAGATGCTGAATATTTATTGAAGATATGTTTTATTAATTCATTTATTTATTCTTAGTATTATTTTACTTTTGTGTGCCTCCTGGAGAAAAGTTAGACTGGTAAAATACTTTGGGGACTGGTAAAAATAATGTTATTTGATAAGTATTAAATGCCTCGTAGCTCAAGTTACAGTACTAGTGATACATACAAAATTTGTATGCAGAGATACAGCCCCTTTTTAATTATTAGAGCTTGCTGATACTTCAACACTTTACATAGTAATGGTAAAAGTGAATAAATGGTTGAAATTGATAGTCTAATAAATGGTCTAGAAGGAAAGCTGTTCTCACTTTCTTGAAAACCCTTGTTATATGTTTAAAAATTATCTATTGTTAGAATTTGACTCATAAATGGCTGTACCTCAAAAGAATAACATTTGTCTCTCTTCCTACCTTTTTTTTTAAGTTTTGCTGAAGTAAAACTTTGGAATTGTATAGTGAAAAGAGAAAGAAGTAAAAAGGAAAAAAGACCAACCAAATATCTGTTAGGTGACAGATGATAGTGAAGGGGAAATTAATAAAACAGAGAGGGACATGAAACCTTATAAAGTAGGTGAGAATTATTGCCAAATTAGCACATGGCGAGTGCCAAACTGTAAGAAGACAAATTTAACTTACACAGTCTGGCTTTATTTGTTTTACATAGGGAGCTACAGGAACTGTATCTGATTATTACTGGTAAAGATTTGACATAGATCTTTTTTGACAGGTGTTCTAAATTGTAGATTCTAGTCCTAGCCACTACCCAGAAAGGTGAATGATTATAACTTAATTTTATAGCAATTTACTGTTGCACCATATACTGTTTGTTATGTAAAGGGAAATCATAAAGTATGCAGAGTGTACAAGGTAAAACATACCTAAAAATTTTTAGTCTAGTACAGGGATATCTTACTTTATTGTGCTTCACTTTATTGTATTTTGTAGGTACTGCATTTTTTACAAATTGAAGGTTTGTGGCAACCCTGAATTGAGCAAGTCTATCAGTGCCATTTATCCAATAGCATTTGCTCACTTCGTGTCTCTGTGTCATATTTTGGTAATTCTTGCCAATATTTCAAATCCTCCACCAGCAAAAAGATTATGTTTCACTGAAGGCTCAGTTGATGGTTAGTATTTTTTAGCAATAAAGACTTTTAAAATTAAGGCATGCACATTTTTTCAGACATAATGCTATTGCACACTTAATAGATTATAGTATAGCATAAACATAACTTTTATGTCTACTGGAAACCAAAAAATTCATATGACTCGCTTTACTGTAATATTCACTTTGTTAGTGATCTGGAACTGAGCCCACAATGTCACAGAAGTATGCCTGAATTCCACCCTAGATTTCCTTGTGTTTTAGATCTCTGACTTTACTTCCTTATAAAGTACAGTTTTACAATGCTTGCAGTAACAATTTTTTTTATATGAGAAGGCTATTTATAACTTTTTAAATATGAAAAACAAGTGTATCTATGCAGGATAATTTTTGTTTAACATGAAGTGGCATTGGGTAATAGAAAGATCATAAGTTCTGGAATTGGTCAGAGTTGGGTTAAAATATGTGCTCTGCAACTTATTACACTTTGTGTATTTTTGTGAGGTTATGAAGATTAAATGGAATGTGACTAGCATGTAGTAGGCACTCAATATTAGCAGTTCTAAGCATTTTATTAGGAATATGCTATATTTAATAGTTAATAAATCAAAGTATATTTTATTCCTGCTTTATACTTATATTTTACTTAAAGAACTCTTCCTTTACCTTTACCTGACATTAGTACCTTCATTAGCTCTTCTTTCTCTGGCTAAAAGAAATGACCAAGTCATATTTCTGGTTTGCATAATTGATCTTTCATTCCCACCTCTCTTGATATTTTTGGGGTGTCATTTCTACAAAAAAATTAAAAATGACCTAAGTGTTGAGGGGAGTACCATTAAAACCACAGCTACTTCATTCATCTTTTATCTCGTACTTGTCTTTCTTTATGAGATGTGTGATTGTATGTCTGTCTATACTTATAAAACAGAATAGAAAGAAAAAATACAATTAATCTTTGAAAATAATCAGTTTGCATGCAAATTGTATTTCTAGCTTAATGTATGTACTGTCAGTGTGACCTTATGTTACCTAAGATCCTAATGTGATTAAGAATAGGAACCATGTATGAGGGTTGGGGGTGGAAATCACACAATGCCGCATACTGCTCAGTAAATATTAAACAGCAGCAATTAGGAATTGCCTTAGATGTGATTATAATGCATGTATGATGGCAATGATATATTCTAGGTAATATTTTAATTAGTTATCACGTCTAAGATAGTCAAACATGCAAACAAAAAACTGTTCTGTGCTGAAAGACACCAGACAGCATGTAGTATTTCAACAATTTCAGCAGATGCTCTATGTAAATCTTACTCCTTGAGGATTTCATTATTCTATTTCTCTCAAACAATCACAAATTGACTCTAGAGAATGGAAATTTGTGGTTATTGAACTGCTTTAATTTTCTTTTTACAGAATAGGAAATGAGAATAAAACTTGCATGCAACAGGTGGGAAAACAAGAAATGTACGATAATTATCAAGTAACCAAATGCTATTTATTAGAAGAAATTATTAAGCATAGTGAAAATAATAAGAAATAATCTTGAGATTAATTAGCATTGATAATTCACTTAAGGCTTTTGATGCCCATATATTTTTAGATACTTTAAATAGTATCCAGGAAGTGGTTTAAAATATAAAAAAAAAGTTTCACTAGCCAACTAAAATTGATTATTCATGAGATACCTATGCTTATATCAGGAACTCAGCTTTAACCCTGAAAATTTACACACAGAACTGCAACTGAAAGCAAAAAAATCTGTAAAAGATTGAGAGCATATGTTTGTCTATCACATTTTTGAAAGTCTGGTTATTTACCACTTGACCAAGCCTATCTCCTTAAAGTAGCTGAGACTAAAATGAAAATAGAGCAATTAAAAACATTTTAAAATTTTGTCCTGGAACACTGAACATCATCATGGAACTCTTCCAGTTTCTGGAAAAAAATCTCAAATTACTTAGGAAACAAAGAAGCAACACTACATAACAATGGCAGGAGAGGAAGCTCTTTAGAGCTAAACTGACTAGAGGGAAAAATACAACTTGACAGAGAAAACAATAAATGTTGGTAACAATGATTGATTTTAAGTGTAACAAATACTTTGAAATTATACCTTCAAAAATTGAAATAATCAACTGAAAAAGTCTTCTTGTAAACTGTTGTGAGGAAAAAAAGAATGAAAAGTCAGAGAAGCGTCTTACATTCTCCTCTTTTTTCCAGAATAGAACAGTTAACTGTTTCTTTGAAAAAGGAAGGAGGCTATATTGGGCTGATACTGAATGTCAGAACATTTCAATGCTCAATTAATGACAGAAAACATAAAAAGCAAGTCAGTAAGATAAGGTAACTAACTTTCAAAAAATGGAAAAGCAAAACATAAGTTGATTAAAAATGTCACACTTAAAAATATTAGTTATCATTCACACAAATGAAGTAACTTGTGTATATGTGAAATATATATCAAGATGGTCAAGAACATGGACTCTAGATAAACAGATTGATTAGATTCAATCCCAGCTCTGCTACTTCCTAGCCAAGTGTCCTTGAGAAAGTTCTTTAATTTCTCCAGGCCTCATTCACCTGTGACATGGAGATAGTTTCTATCTCATAAATGTCAATCTGAGAATTAACTGAGATAAAATAGATAAAACACTTAGAAGATATACTTGACACAAAAGAAGCACTTAAATATTAGCACATAAAATCTTTATGTAAATATGTATATGTATACTTTAAAATCATCTGTAGGTCAAAGAAAGAACAAAGATTAAGCTTGTCAAATGGTATTTTAAGTAATTAACTCTTAAATCAGTGTGCCTCTAACTGAATTTCATAGGTTTAATCAGACTGAAGCAATCCCAAAGAGCCTGCAGTAACTTTAAGGACAACTGTCAGTCAGTTATTACTGATATTAAAGGAGCTGAAGATGAATCGGTCTTTTCAAAGCTCCCTTTGTGAGTCTGGTTTAACCAGAGCTGAAATTTGACTCTAATTCCTTGCTAATCATTGTTTTACCTACTTCTCTGAGTTTTACATATGATAAACCTCTGGCTATTTTCAGGGTAGATTTCCAGGGTAGATTAGTTTGAACTAAGTATTAGCAACTGATGGTTTTTATGCCTTGAGTATCACATTACGGGATTTAGAACTATTTGTTTAGTCTGAGCTGGTCCTGGGCAAAACTGAGGATTTACAATCTACAAAGCTGACTCATATCCTTGGTCTGCCTCTCAGATTCCTAGTTTGGCATTCATACCCTTATGGCTTTTAATGTGAGACATTTTCTGGGAGTTTTGCATTTTAAAAAGGTTATATTGGAGGTGAAAGAACATCTGTTTTCTGTGAAATGAGTGCACTTGTGTGCACTTCAGTAGAAAGTAATTTAAACATTACTTAGTATGGGATGCCAACAGGTTGTTGATCATCCTATATACAATGTTCTTCCTACTCTCCCGCTCCCCTGCTTCCAGTTATTAAGAAAATATCTAAATATCTGACCCTTAAATGAGTAAGAGTAGTAAGAAAGTCTTGCAGGCCAGAAACCGTTTTGATGGATTGAAGGTGCAATGAAATACTCTTGAGGAAGACTTGAAAAAGATGATTAAGTAGGAATATAAAACATAATTTTGAAAGCATAGTGAATAGACTAAAACAGTAAAACCTTCCCTAAGCATCAAAAAATGCTTTATTGATTAGAATTGATTAGTATTGATTATTGATTACAGTACTTTAGAGGCTACAAGTATGTAATATTTCTCATTATTAGCCCCTTCCTCTGAGTGATTTGCTGCCAACCAATGATTAGAATCTGTCAGTGCAGCCCTATTGAAGGAGGACTGATTAGATGATGTTAAACATAAAACAGGCGGGTGGTTCTCAGCACACAAATGAGCGTAAAAACTGTCATTTATCTTGAAAACTAAGCGTTTTATAGTCTTAGAAATGTTACTGTATAAATTCTGCAGAAATGAAATGTTTTTCATGTTCTGGAATAAAGACAGACATCTTGAGTAACAGAAATGCTAATTTAGCCTTCAACACCATTTGTGTGATCACTTTCCCTTAAAGTTAAATTCAAGTATTACTCTTACACATTTTTTCCTCTTCTTTAGAATTATTGCCTGTGCTATGAGCATGAAACGCTATGTGGAAGCTAACATTTCTCAGAAGTCCCACACCACTATCAAGTACTTCATGAAGATGTGGAGCAGTGTTAGTGACACTCTTATCTTCATCTTCCTTGGTGTTTCTACCATTGGAAATAACCATGAATGGAATTGGCCTTACATTTGTTTCACTGTCATTTTCTGTCTTTTCTGGAGAGCATTAGGTATGGTGGATATTGTTTTGTGTGTAAAATATGTCAGCTTAATTTGGGATTGCATTAGAAGCAAGATATTTAAAATTCCAATATGCTATATTTGCTTTACTTATCATAAGTGGACTGTTTTATATCTTCACTTATGTAGGGGGTCCATAATAGCAAGGCTAAGTAACAGGCTCTGGAATAAGACTACCTGAATTCAAATTCTAGTTTCACGACTTAGCCTTATGGCTTTGAGTCATATAATCTGCTAAGCCTGAGAGTCCTCAACTGTAAAATAGAAGTGGTATTGCTATCAACTTCAGGCAGCTATTGTGAGAGTTACATGACATAAAGCAGTCAAAGGGCTTAGTATAGTGCTGGGCACATCATAAACTTCCACTAAATGTTAGCTTTTACTACTACTGCTACTGCTGCTGCTGCTGCTACTGTGAATACTTGTGCTATTATAATATAGAATATTATAACAAATTTGTGGGTGCTCCTAGTACTACTACTAAGAATTAATACTCAATAATATTACTGTTGCTAGGGTGAGCACTGAAAGATTTCTCTCATTCTTCTCTTTCTGAGTATTTACATCTCCCTGCCTCACCTTAGTTTACAAAGAAGGAGTAAAAGTTACCACTGCCCTCAGCACTATTGTTTCAACTTCCTATCCTAACACACATGTATGCATCTTGCTAACGTTTGCATCAGTATTATTTAAGTACTGACTGTATCATGGGGAATGCTGACTCCAGCAGGAAAATCCGCACCATCTATGTCTTTTCCTCCAAACCTAGTAGAGGCTGAGTGACATCTGGTACCCCCAAACTATACCTACTGTGTGATTTTACAGTTGGCTGCAGCTAAACCTTCTAATTCAATGCTTAACATTTTAAAAAAGTACTCCATTTGTACTGAAATGAAATACACATGTGAGCATATTTTTCATCTTGAAAACATCACAGCTTCATTGCTAGTTAAACTGAGCTGTCTCTTTAATCTTACATTTTATAGTCTGCATAAGAATTCAGTTTATAGTTTATCATCTTTTCTTGACATTTATATCTCTGTTTCCCTCCTCCTCCACAAATGAACAGAATCATTGTAAACTTTTCTTTGGAGACTATAAGTTACTCTAGCAATACTGAGGGGCATATTAGGGAAATTGCTTAGGGTTTTAAGGATGAATAAAAAGGCTGGCCAGGGTATGCTTTATCATCCATTAAAATGTATTTAGATTGGCCATTAACAGTGAAATCATCGTGCAAGTTCACAGAAGGCAAGTTCTAGTTTATTCTGAGCCCACTGGAAAATCTCACTAGGGTTGTAAAATGTTCTTTTTTCATCTAAGCATCTTTTTAAATAAAACTGATCAAAAAAGTCTACTTTGTGCTCATATGCTATAAAAAAATAGCTGACAGGAAAGAAAAAAATGAGAGATAATTGAGGAGTTTTTCCTACAAAATGTTAAGACCTAGCAAGAGTAAACATCAAAGACAGAGGCTAAGATTTCTATAGATTTGTATATATAGTTTGTATGAAAATTCATGAGATGAAACAAATCCTCTTTTTAATACCATTTTATTTATAAACTATAATGTATAGATAATCACTACATCTAGTATGAGAAAAGGAAAAAGATCTATATATATATTTGTGATTCTGAAAAATTAGAAGATTTTAGTAGTTGATGAATCAGAATATTCTCATTCCTTTGGTTTGGGAACCAACATAAGATGAGTAATAAACAAAACGGAAAAGTCAGCATTCTGGCAATATGTCAATATTACTGACACAGTACACCTAAGTTGGCCAAATGCAGTTTGACTCAAAGTGTGCTGGATGAATTTCCATTTAGTCAAAATGGTAATTTGGCCTCAAATAAATATACTGTCACTACTTCTGAATTCTGGTAATTTTAATATAGCAGAAGGGTGATTAGAAATGTTATTACATATGTTTAGGCAGTACTGGAACAACCTAAATGTTCAACAGTAGGGAAACAGTTACTATTAGAAAAATAATAATTTAAACAGTCATATGTGGCTTTGGAAGGTTTTATTCCAAATTGTTAGCAATAATTTTCTCTGGATGGGTGGGATTATGGGTGTCATATGCTTCCTTTGCATATCTGTGTTTTTTTCTAAGAGCTTCCTTTGCTTTTGTAGTAATAAAAAAGAAAATTAAAAGAGCTAAGGAGACAGAGTTTTCAAAAGGAAAATTCAAAGTTCTAAACATTTCAGTAGATATAGCTTTTATTTAAAGTTAATTATGTCAGCTCTAAGAGTTTGACTAAGTTTTCATTTTCTGGCACTGTGTAAAATTTTTAAATTAAATTAAAATATTTCTAAAAACAGAAAAATGAACCACAATTCTTATATTTAGAGGCTGCAAGACTACTCCCATGGACCTCCAAACCATATACTCCAATGAAGAGCATCTGGGATTTTTTCCAAACAAATCAATTTTAGCTAAATTGTCTGTTGGCCAACTTATTTCAACTCAAATTTTATGTAAGAACCTCCACTTTCAGCTAGCCTATCAAGGAAACTTGCATTCTCTTCCTGGTCTTGAAGTAAATAATCTTATAAACTCATTCACATTAAGATGTTCAAAAGATAATCACTAGGAGTGAGATCTGTGGGGCAGAGATTTAACTGGTTTCCTTCAACTAGTACTGGTACATTACTAAGCACTTACTTCTCTCCTGGTTAAGGCTGGTTTTTGAGACTACAGACAAACATGAGTAATAAAAAGCTCTGTTTGAGACTTGAGTCTTGGAACTCTAGATTCTGGGTGGCAGGAATAAAAATAGTTTTCTTCAAAACCTTGAAGAATCTGGAAGCCTGGCTCATTAAAGATTAAAACCAATACAGGTCACATTACTTAACTTTTAGTTCACTAGCTTTGATCAGCTCAGTAATATTTATTAGACTGAAGAAAAATGTTATATTCTGTTTGCAGAGTCTACTTTTGCAGAATACCCTGATTTAATCCACATAGGCCTAAGGAAGGGAGTTGCACTGCCTTCTTTCTAAGAAAACTGAGAACAATCATAAGGAAAAAACAAAACGCAACCAAAACAAAATGTAACTATTTAAAGAAAACTCTCTGAGGAAACAAACCTTTTAATAGCTTAGTTAATTTAGACTTTTAAGTTATTCATCACAAATCCTTAGAATTCCAGTCGAGTATAACACTAATTTATTAGAACACATTTGTAACACTTTTCCTTCTGTTGATTAATTACTCAACTATTCTTCTTACTGGAAAATTTAGGAGTTCTTGTGCTGACTTTCTTCGTGAACAAATGTCATGTGAATACAGTCACCAGAAAGGACCAATTTATTATAGCCTATGGAGGACTGAGGGGAGCGATCTGTTTCTCCCTTGTTTTTCTACTCCCAGAGTTTTCCAGAAAGAAGCTCTTCATTGCAGCAACCACAGTTGTTATCCTCTTCACTGTTATTGTTCAGGTAAACAAAATAAAGTAGGGCAATTTGAAATCTTCCACTTAAATGGCTAAGAATGGACCAACATTCTCTTTCAGGATCTTTAACTGCAGTTTATATTTGGGGGAGACAATTATAGCATATGAAATAGCTTCTACCATAACTCAAACAGGACATCTGCAAAAGCTGAGATGAGATTTATTTTCAAATCAATAGGGGAAGGGAAGAATGTGCCATTTATTCAATTGGTTGACACCAATAGTTATACAACAAATACTGCACTTTAGCTACTTAAAAAGGTAAGGTTGGGGTTGAGAGTAGTTGAGGAAATAAATAAAATGCTTTATGAATTTCATTCTAAGGCAACTTTCCTCTTGAATTATCTCCTTGTCCTGTCTATATCACCATTTGTCTCTAATTGCTAATTCACTGCATTTCAGTTTTATAAAACTGGCCAAAAGAATATTGGAAAAAAATCTAAAAACCTATTTAGTAATTTAATGAGATGGTATTTCAAATTTTGGCTGAATTTTTTAAACTAGGAGAATGATGGTGGATATTTGTGTGTGTGTGTGTGTGTGTGTGTGTGTGTGGTAGGGTAGGACAAATCAGAAGATGTGAGTGAGTTTGGCAGGCTTCCCTTTAAACAAAATAATTATTTCTCTATAACAGGTGAGATTATTTTCTTAGGTTTTAAATTTTGTTTTGTTTTGTTTTATTTTGTTTGTAAATGACTAAGATTCAACATTTATTTTATCCTCATTTAAAACTTAATCATGTGTATTAAACCAACCCAAATCAAATTGTGTTTTTATCTAAACATTAACTGATCTTCACTTTAATATGTGTCAGGTAAAACAATGTAACTTCAAAATGCAAAGTCATTTTAAAGAATTAATTTTCTTTTTTTTTTAACATTTTATATAGAGTTATACTCATTTTACAATGTTGTGTCAAATTCCAGTGTAGAGCACAATTTTTTAGTTATACATGAACATACATATATTCATTGTCACATTTTTTTCACTGTGAGCTACCACAATTTTCAATTTCCATTATTTTAAAATTCTTACTTAGTATCTCTGATAATTTATCAATAGCATTCATATACTCCTTTAATTGTGCATTTCCTCCAAGTATTCAAGTACATTTTACTCCTAGAGACTTCATCATTTGACATTTACATTTTCCTGTTGTTTCAAATAATGATGTAATCCACTTAAGACTCTAATTAGGGAGTTTGGGTGGAATTCAGGTGTTTAGAGGGAGTGTTGTTAGTTGCAATTGTAGGTAGATTGTACAATAAAGAATTTCTCGTGTCGTTCCAACTCCATCTAGTGGTTAAAATAATTGCAGAAATTTTAATTTTTTTAAAGAATTAAGACCCAGGAGGGAAAAGAAAACAAAAGTACAATGTTATATTTTATTTATTGGTGATTAATAAAATTGCCATGATGTGATTCAGGCAAATGAGTCTGGTCCACCATGAGTAGAACATATCTTTGAATTTTTTTCTGTGATGTACTGGACATGCTTTGTAATCATCCGACCATTTTTACCCCTTTATTCTTCTTGAGGGAGAAAGAGGACCAGAGCTGAAATCAGAAGAACTGGTGCTAGTCACAACTTCATTCCAGATGAGCTTTCTTTTATATATACATAGTCAGTTTTATATCATATATATAGTCAGTTTACAATGTTGTGTCAATTCTGGTGTACAGCGTAATGCTTCAGTCATACATGAACATACATATATTTGTTTTCATATTCTTTTTCAGCATAATTTACTACAAAATATTGAATATAGTTCCCTGTGCTATACTTGTCGTATATCTATTTTATATATAGTAGTTCGTATCTGCAAATCTCAAACTCCCAATTTATCCCTTCCCACCCCATTTCCCTCCTGGTAACCATAAGTTTGTGTTCTATGTCTGAGAGTCTGTTTCTGTCTTGTAAATAAGTTTGTCTTTTTTTTAGATTCCACTTATAAGTGATATCATGTGTATTTTTCTTTCTCTTTCTGGCTTACTTCACTTAGAGTGACTATCTTAAGGTCCCTCCATGTTACTGCAAGTGGCATTATTTTATTCCTTTTGTGGCTGAGTAGTATCCCATGGTTCAAATATATACCACAACTTTATCTAGTCATCTGTTGATGGACATTTAGATGAGCTTTCTAATCACGAACATCTTATTGATTACTCAACATCCTTTATATTTTTTTGGAGAAAGGGGATACAGGACCTATCTTTCCCTCTATTTTGTTATAAAGATCAAATAGTAATATAAGTTTAAAAGCACTTTATGTTTATAAGATATTATTGTTATTATTATTATTATTATTAAGAAACTTATTTTCATATGCTGCCTCAGGTTGTCAGTTCCACTTAACTACAATTTGGATTCTGCTCTCACTATTCCACTGAAATTATTCTTGCCAAAAAGTCTCTGCTAGCTTCTATAGTGTCAAATTAGGACATATTCTTTTGTCTTAATATTATGAAACTTGTCAGCAGAGTTTTATACAATGGACTCCTTCTTTCATGAAGTGCTTTCTTTTTTGCTTTTTTGACGTCATACCCTCCTAGTGTTTCTGTCTTTCTGGGCATTTCATAGACTTCTTTGCAGGCTGATTCTTTTTTTTGGGTCTCTAAGTGTGGGAGTTCTCCAGTATTACGTCCTTAACATCCTGTTCTATTATAATTTTTCATTAGGTGTTTATATTCATTTTCATAGCTTCAAATGCAATATAAATTCTGACGACTTCTAAATCTAGTTCAGATATCTACTCTGAGGTCTAGATGTTTATATTAAATTGTTACTTCATACTTCTACTTGGATGTCTCACAAGAACATCAGAGCTGTCAACTGAAAAAAGACATAACCTAAAAGCTGTGAGTTATGTTTTGTTTGGGGAACTTACGGAGCTCTATAGATTGGGAAACAGTCTCTCAGACAGCTCTGAGAAACTGTTCCAGAGAGGTAAGAGAGAGCCAGGTTATATAAGACTTTTTACTGAAAAAACATGTAGTAGAACATCAAAAAATTACTGCTTATTGTTCTTTTCTGTGTTTGAGAAGATGCAAGAGTCTAGGCTCATTGAAATTACTCCTTTGATATGCATCTTAACTATCTAGGGCCAGTATCCTGTTTTTCTCTACCCTGCTTTCCTTTCAGGGCACATCACTAGGGGTGGCTAGATGGCAGGCAGTATTCATTATTTTCTGAAATGGCAGGCAACATTTTTTTTTGTCCACACAGGCAATATGTCTACAGAGGTCAAATCTGATCCTCATCTGTTTTAATCCTATCTTAGTTAATGGCACTAACATCTACCCGATTACTAAAGCCAGAAATGTGGAATGCATCATTGATTATTCCCTCTAACTTATCCCCTACATCAAACCCTATGGTTTCAAACTCCAAAATATAATCTTCAATATAGTATTTGATTTAAAATTTTTCCAGATATGCAGAATTATATTAGTAATATATTTTGATTCATGACACACTAGAAACATTGGCCCATATGTGACATTTATTCATTCATTTAATACTTTTAACAGCTGTGAACGCAACACAACCTAAGAAATAGAAAGTTAATAATTACCCATTCAATGCACTTCTATACAGTTTTCTTGCCTCTGTCTCACACAAGTAACTGATATTCTGAATTTACCATTTACCATTCTCTTGTTTTTTAAAAAGTAGTTTTTGAAATCATGTATTACACATATAGGCACATACACATAAATAATATATTAATCAGTTTAAATTGTTTTTTAACTTTATAAAAGTGTGTATGTGAAGGATGTGTATATATGTATGTTTTGCATGTAGCTTTCTGGAATTTTTTTGATTTGTTAACATTTTATTACCAATATTTATTCACATAGTTGTGAGTAGTTGTAGCTCATTCATTTTCAGTGCTCTAAATATTGTATTTTATGATTGTAGACCAATTTATTTATTCATTGTCATTTCAATTGATACTTTTTTTGTTTCTCTTTTCTTTTTTGGTTTTACAAATTGTGTTGCCATGAATATTCTTGTATTGTCTCCTTGTGGAATCTCTATGCTATTCTCCATTCCAATTGACATCATCTTAGTCCAAACTGTTTCCTGAACTGCCTTTTTTTTTTTTTTAACATTTTTCATTGATTTATAATCATTTTACAATGTTGTGTCAAATTCCAGTGTTCAGCACAATTTTTCAGTCATTCATGGACATATACACACTCATTGTCACACTTTTTTCTCTGTGAGTTATCATAACATTTTGTGTATATTTCCCTGTGCTATACAGTGTAATCTTGTTTATCTATTCTACAATTTTGAAATCCCAGTCTATCCCTTCCCACCCTCCACCACCCTGGCAACCACAAGTCTGTATTCTCTGTCTGTGAGTCTATATCTGTCCTTTATTTACGCTTTGTTTTTGTTTGTTTCTTTGTTTGTTTTTGTTTTTCTTTTTTAGATTCCACATATGAGTTATCTCATATGGTATTTTTCTTTCTCTTCCTGGCTTACTTAACATAGAATGACATTCTCCAGGAGCATCCGTGTTGCTGCAAATGGCATTATGTTGTCGGTTTTTATGGCTGAGTAGTATTCCATTGTATAAATATACCACTTCTTCTTTATCCAGTCACCTGTTGATGGACATTTAGGCTGTTTCCATGTTTTGGCTATTGTAAATAGTGCTGCAATGAACATTGGGGTGCAGGTGTCATCCTGAAGTAGTGTCCCTCTTGATATAAGTGCAGGAGTGGGATTCCTGGGTCATATGGTAAGTCTGTTCCTAGTCTTTTGAGGAATCTCCATACTGTTTTCCATAGTGGTTGCACCAAACTGCATTCCCACCAGCAGTGTAGGAGGGTTCCCCTTTCTCCACAGCCACTCCAGCATTTGTCATTTGTGGATTTTTGAATGACGGCCATTCTGACTGGTGTGAGGTGATACCTCCTTGTAGTTTTGATTTGCATTTCTCTGATAATTAGTGATATTGAGCATTTTTTCATGTGCTTTTTGATCATTTGTATGTCTTCCTTGGAGAATTGCTTGTTTAGGTCTTCTGCCCATTTTTGGATTGGGTTGTTTATTTTTATCTTATTGAGTCGTATGAGCTGCTTATATATTCTGGAGATCAAGCCTTTGTCGGTTTCATTTGCAAAAATTTTCTCCCATTCCGTTGGTTTTCTTCTTGTTTTATTTCTGGTTTCCTTTGCTGTGCAGAAGCTTGTAAGTTTCATTAGGTCCCAATTGTTTATTCTTGCTTTTATTTCTTCTAGGAGAAAATTTTTGAAATGTATGTCAGATAATGTTTTGCCTATGTTTTCCTCTAGGCGGTTTATTGTATCTTGTCTTATGTTTAAGTCTTTAATCCATTTTGAGTTGATTTTTGCATATGGTGTAAGGGACTGTTCTAGCTTCATTGTTTTACATGCTGCTGTCCAGTTTTCCCAACACCATTTGCTGAAGAGACTGTCTTTATTCCAATGTATATTCTTGCCTCCTTTGTCAAAGATGAGTTGACCAAAAGTTTGTGGGTTGATTTCTGGGCTCTCTATTCTGTTCCATTGGTCTATATGCCTGTTTTGGTACCAATACCATGCTGTCTTGATGACTGTAGCTCTATAGAATTGTCTGAAGTCTGGGAGAGTTATTCCTCTAGCCTCTTTCTTTCTCTTCAGTAATGCTTTGGCAATTCTAGGTCTTTGATGGTTCCATATGAATTTTATTATGATTTTTTCTAGTTCTGTGAAATATGTCCTGGGTAATTGGATAGGGATTGCATTAAATCTATAGATTGCCTTGGGCAGTGTGACCATTTTAACAATGTTGATTCTTCCAATCCAAGATCATGGAATATCTTTCCATTTTTTAAAGTCTTCTTTAATTTCCTTCATCAATGGTTTATAGTTTTCTGTGTATAATTCTTTCACCTCCTTGGTTAGATTTATTCCCAGATATTTTATTATTTTGGGTGCTATTTTAAAGGGGATTGTTTCTTTACTTTCTTCTTCTGTTGATTTATCGTTAGTGTAAAGAAATGCAACTGATTTTTGAACGTTAATTTTGTAACCTGCTACCTTGCTGAATTCTTCAATCAGCTCTAGTAGCTTTTGTGTGGACCTTTTAGGGTTTTCAATATATAGTAACTTGTCATTGGCATATAGTGACACTTCTACCTCTTCTTTTCCAATTTGGATCCCTTTTATTTCTTTCTCTTGCCTGACTGCTGTGGCTAGGACTTCCAGGACTATGTTGAATAGGAGTGGTGATAGTGGGCATCCTTGTCTTGTCCCGGATTTTAGTGGGAATCCTTTGAGTTTTTCACCGTTGAGTACTATGCTGGCTGTAGGTTTGTCATATATAGCTTTTATTATGTTGAGATATGTTCCCTCTATACACACTTTGGCGAGAATTTTTATCATAAATGGGTGTTGAACTTTATCAAATGCTTTTTCTGCATCGATTGAGATGATCATGTGGTTTTTGTCCTTTCTCTTGTTGATGTGATGTATTACACTGATTGATTTGTGTATGTTGAACCAGCCTTGTGTCCCTGTGATGAACCCCACTTGGTCATGATGTATAATCTTTTTTATGTGTTGTTGGATTCTATTTTCTAAAATTTTGGTGAGGATTTTGGCACTTATGTTCATCAGTGATATTGGCCTATAATTCTCTTTTTTGGTAGTGTCTTTGCCTGGTTTTGGTATCAGGGTGATGGTGGCTTCATAGAATGAGTTTGGGAGTATTCCCTCCTTTTCAATTGTCTGGAAGAGTTTGAGAAGGACTGGTATGAGTTCTTCTTTGTATGTTTGGTAGAATTCCCCGGTGAAGCCGTCCAGTCCTGGACTTTTATTTGTAGGGAGGTTTTTAATTGCTATTTCTATTTCCTTTCTAGTGGTCAGATTGTTCAAGTGTTCAGATTCTTCTTGATTCAGTCTTGGTGGACAGAATATTTCCACAAACTTGTCCATCTCCTCTAGGTTATCCAGTTTGGTTCCATATAGATTTTCATAATATTCTCATATGATATTCTGTATTTCTATTTTGTTTGTTGTAATTTCTCCATTTTCCTTTCTTATTTTGCTAATTTGTGCTCTCTCTTTTTTCTTCTTTGTGAGTTTGGCCAGAGGTTTGTCGATTTTATTTACTTTTTCAAAAAACCAGCTTTTGGTTTGGTTGATTTTTTCTATGGTCTTGTTAATCTCTATTGTATTTAATTCCTCTCTGATCTTTATTATTTCCTTCCTTCTGCTGCTTTTTTGGGGCTTTTTGTTCTTCTTCTTCTAATTCATTCAGGTGGTGGGTTAAATTGTTTTTTTGAGATTGTTCTTCTTTTTTGAGGAAGGCCTGTATCGCTATAAACTTCCCTCTTAGCAGTGCCTTTGCTGTGTCCCATAGGTTTTGAGTGGTTGTGCTTTCATTTTCATTTGTCTCAAGGTATTTTTTAATTTCAGCTTTGATTTCCTCATTGACCCATTGTTTTTTCAATAACATATTGTTTAATCTCCATGCTTTCCTTTTTTTTCTCCTTTGTTTCTCTGTTGTTGATTTCCAGTTTCATGGCATTGTGGTCAGTAAAGATGCTTGAGATAATTTCTATCTTCTTAAAATTGTTGAGGTTTCTTTTGTGCCCAAGTACATGATTGGTCCTGGAAAATGTTCCTTATGCACTTGAAAAGAATGTATATCCTATTTTTTGTGGGTGTAATGCTCTGAAAATATCCACCAAATCTAGTTTTTCTATTGTAGTATTTAATTTCTCTGTTGCCTTGTTTATTTTCTGTCTGGAAGATCTGTCTAGTGATGTTAATGCAGTGTTAAAATCTCCAACTATGATTGTATTCCCATCAATATCCCCCTTTATCTCTGTTAGTAATTCTTGTATGTACTTAGGTGCTCCTATATTGAGTGCATATATATTAACGAGTGTAATATCCTCATTTGTATCACTCCTTTAATCATTATAAAATGTCCTTCTTTATCTTTCTTTATGGCCTTTGTTTTAAAGTCTATTTTGTCTGAAATCAGTACTGCAATACCTGCTTTTTTGGCTTTTCCATTTGCATGGAATATCATTTTCCATCCTTTCACTCTCAATCTGTATTTATCCTTCTCCTTAAAGTGGGTCTCTTGTATGCAGCATATTGAAGGTTCTTGCTTTATTATCCAGTCTGCCACTCTATGTCTTTTGACTGGAGCATTTAGTCCATTAACATTTACAGTAATTAATGATAGATGTGCGTTTATTGCCATTTTGAACTTATCTTTGCAGTTGAATTGGTATATTCTCTTTGTTCCTTTCTTCTTCCTTTTGTGTTTTCGTAATTTTCCTTTGTATTATCATGGATTTTATTTAATTTTTGTGACTCCCTTGTAAGTTTTTGGCTTGTGGTTACCCTTTTTTCTAAATCTATTAGCCCATTACTATAACTGTTTTTATTAAACTGATAGTAACATGATCTCTAACCCATCCTACTGTTAAAAAAAATTTGAAAAGAAAGAAAAGAATATATTCTATACTTCCCTGCCTCCCTCTCCCACTCTCAGTGATTTGTATGTCTTCTTTTATAATTTCATGTTTACATTATTTGTAATTCATGAGTTATCACCTTTCCAGTTGTGAGTTTCTCATTCCTGTAGCATCCTGCTGCTTTTCTATTTAGAATAGCCCTTTAAATATTTCTTTTAGCATGAGTATACTGTTGCTAAACTCCTGCAGCTTTTGTTTTTTCTGTGAAACTCTTTATTTCTCCTTCTATCCTAAAGGATAGCCTTGCTGGATAAAATATCCTAGGCTGCATCTTTTTTTCATTCAGGGCTTTGAATATATGTTGTCACTCCCTTCTGGCCTGTAGTGTTTGTGTAAAAAAATCAGCTGAGAGCCTTATGGGGGTTCCCTTATAACTTACTCTTTGCTTTTGTCTTGCTGCCTTTAGGATCATTTCTTTATCCATGACTCTGACCATCTTGATTATGATATGTCTTGATGTGGGCCTATATGGGTTCTTCCTGTTTGGGACCCTCTGAGCTTCCTGTACTTGGGTATCTGATTCCTTCTTTAAGTTTGGAAAGTTTTCAGTCATGATTTCTTCAAAAACCTTTTCACTCTGCTTTGATCTTTCTTCTCCTTCTGGGACCCCTATTATGCAAAGATTGGGACGCTTTATATTATCCCATAGGTCCCTTATGCTATTTTCATTATTTTTTATTTTCTTATCTTATAGTTCTTCTGAATGGGTGCTTTCTATTGCCCTGTCTTCTAGATCACTAATTCTTTCCTCTGTATTATCTAGTTGGCTTTGCACCTTTTTTAGATCATTCCTCATCTCTGTCAATGAGTTTACGCATTCTACTTGGCTCTTCTTTATAGCTTCAATTTCATTTTTGACATATTTTATATCTCTAAACACTGTCTCTTTTAATTCCTTCAGCAATTTGATCACTCCTTTTTTGAAATCTTGATCTAGTAGGCTATCAATATCTATTTCATTGATCTTTCTTTCAGGGGATTTCTCTTGTTCTTTTAATTGGGAAATGTTTCTCTGCTTCTTCATCTTGCTCATACCTCTCTGGCACTGTGGTTTATGGAGTATCAGTTGTCTATTTTGGTCCTTAAGGAGTTTATCTATCTGATGCCTATTTAGGAATAGAAGATAGGAAAAAAAGAAAAAAAATAAGAGAGAGAAATAATTTTAAAAGAAGGGAGAAAGAGGGTTTGAAAACAGTGTTTAATGGTTAATAGAAGAGCGAGTTGAAGCAGAGTATTAATCGGGTTCAGAAGTCCTTTTAAAACCTTAAAAAAAAGGGGGGGTAGATGAATAGATGTATTTGAAACCTGTGTCTAATCAATAGCAGGACATCAAAACCCAAGAGAAATAGAAATGAATTAAGAAGTAAAACTTAAGAGGCTAATAGAAAATAGAACAGGTAAAAACAGATTTTAAAAAAAGGGGGGGTGTTTGTGTTCTCCTGGAGTCTGTGTGCTTTTAATGTGAAGTCTTTCTGTCTTCCTCCTGTTTTGGAAGCTCAGCTTGCTGTTTTCAGAGGCCCTCCATTGGCGCCCTCTTCTATGCTGCTCCCAGTACCTGTTGGCCAGCAGATCGCACCTCCTCCTAACACTGGGTCAGGTGTAGCTCTCCTCTGTTGTGGGCGGGCGGGTCACTGCCCCCTCCCGATGCCGCAGTGAGATGTTGCAGACTGGACAGGTAGGAGGGAGGGTCGTGCCTCCTCCCAGCACAGCAGTCAGGGGCTTTGTTCCTGCCCGAAAGGCCGGGGGCGGCTCTCCCGCTCCTGGCGCTGGTATCTCCGCTGCTCTGTGTGGCTGTGCGCTCTGCCTACGGTTGGCGCTCCGCAGGTGGGCTCGGGGAAGACCGAGGGATAGCTTTGCCCCTCCTCTGGGCCAAAGCTCAGCTCCTTGTTTGTCTTTGTGGAGCAAGTTCTCTGAGGGACCAGGATGGAAGGATCCTATCTGCCTCGGGCTGTAGGCAAGTCTCAGTCTGGCATTTGAGGCTGCTAAGCCTTTCGGGTGCGGATGCACGTTTTGTCCCAGCCCCACCTGGGTGCTAAGGGCCGGAGGATATAGCTGCTGTGCCTGAGCCCTGCCTCTCTTTCCGAGAAAACTTTCCACGGGTTTTCAGAGATGGGGGTGTGCACCCTTCCCCCGAGAGCACATCAACCTTGCTGTTTTATGGAGGGCCCAGATTGTTCTGCCCTGTACACCGACAGCCATGGTGCACAGCCCCTCGCATTCCCCCGGGGCTGCCTCAGTGCAGCTGCCCCCATTCTCTGCCCGGCTCGGGCAGCTTGGCCCTGCCCCCAGCTGCTGGCCCGCGTCTCAGGCTGGGTGTTGGGGGAACCCTCTGTGCCCGTTTAACTTAGTTCTGTCAGTCAAGGGCTGCTCTGTACAGATCTGAGCCTCGGAGGCCCCCCTCCGTCCTGCTGGCCTCTCAGTTGGAGAGGGGAGACCCAGCGAGCGAGCGCCAGTCCTCTTTGCCTCTCCCTCCCCACGGGGCCCTTCTTGCTCTGCTTTGCCTTTTGTTCTTTCTTTTTTCCTTTTCTCCTACAAGATTTATGGCGTCTTTATCTTTTGAAGAGGGCGATGTTCTGTCAGAGTTCCGCAGGTGCTCTGGTTGGATGAGTGGGTCTGTGGATGTGGGTCTTGGTGCATTTGTGGGAAAGGGTGAGCTGCGAGGGCCCTTCTACTCTGCCATCTTCTCTAAATTTTCCTGAACTGCCTTAAAATCTTCCATTTTCCTTTCGACTTTCAATCTGTTATCCCCAGAGAAACAAAAGCAATGTTTTTGTAACACAAATTGTATTTCTTACCTTCCAAAATTCTTCTATTGATTCTTTTAGAATATTTAATGAAATCCAAAATACTTAGCATGGCTATAAACTGTGACAAATATAGCTCATGTCTACCTTTTAAGCCTCATGTTTTTGGGCCATTCTCCCTCTTGTCCACTATGCTTAACAGCCTTTTAAGTGCTCCAAATTTGACAAACTTTTTGTCAGCTTGAGGCTTTCCAACATGTCATTTCCTCTCCTTAATACACTGTCTCCTAAGTTCCTTGCATGTCTGTCTTCCTTTTATCCTTCAGTCCTCAGAGAAGCTATATACAATCTCCTCAGAGAAGCTTCCCAGACCACTCTGTGTAGGTGGATTCCCCTTGTTGTTCTGATCATTTCACCTTAGATCTGTTTTCCTTTGTTGAAAAACCAAAATTCAACTGCGTAAATTTAAAACATCTTATTAACTTTATAATTCATGAATCAGGCAGCATTCAATGTAACAGATGAGAGTTCCAAGGAGCTGTACAAAATGAAAGACTCATAGGCAGAAGGAAGCAGGAGCAAGGAAGTTATACTAGGCAAAAAAACAGATTGGTTATTGTTGGGTTACTTTCCTTTAGTTGGTTGCAGGGGTCTGTATGGCAGATTACCTAACCTGTGCTGATCAGGCGATTCCTGACAGGTTTGATTCCATTTCTGGGAGACCTGAAACCATAATAAGTTTAAGTGTTGGTTTGATGGTTTGGGGCTTAGGATAAGCATCTCCATTTTGGGCCTATTGTTTTGTTTTAACACCTTCATAGGCTATATCACTGTATCTATTATCTATCTATCTATCAATCAATCTTTTAGTTATTTTCATCTGCACTTGTATGATGTCTGTCTCCTTTACTTGGGTGAGTTCCGTAAATGCAGGAAATACGTATGGTTCATTTGTCACCATATACTCAGAGTCTTCTAGTATGGGCTCCAATGAAATGTGCAATGAATATCTGTGAAATAAAGAAATAAGTGAATAAATAGTAAATAAAAGTTAATTTGGAGTATGGATATAAATTATGAACATATGTAGTAGAGCTTTGAAATCAAGTCCATTTCTTTAAAACCATGGCCTTGATTTATTCAATACTTCATTTAACTAGATATGCTAGTTACTACAGAGATTCCATACAGACCATTTGGAATAAAATTTTGTCCCTCACCTGTATTTCACATCTTCAGATAACCAGAGTATAATTGTACAAAATACATAAAATTCTCTATATGAGGAAATGTCACTGAGTCAGGTTGGTTTGACATCTTTATTTTAGAAATATTAATTTTGATCTATTCCAGGTAGGCTGAATAGAATGTATTAAGGTAAGTGAAGATGGAGAGTAGTGTGGATGGGTTTAAAAAATGCAAATATGGAGTCAACCTTTTAAAAGACAGCTCATTAAGCAGACCTGCTCACACTGAGAAGCTTTTTGCCTGTGATAAACACTGTTAAAGGATGTAGTTCTATCCCATGAAAGCACTGTATGATAATTTTTCAAATGTCAGAATGAATTTAGTGGAATCACACAACGCAAATGTCATCTAAAAAAGCGTGAATTATAGAAAATTACTTATGAAAACCATGTGAATAGGATGATCCCCTGACTTTGGGCAATTCAGATACATTTACAAAAAATTGCATAGTTCCAAATTGGAACATTTTGATCATTTGAAAGTGCTGAAGAGCTGATGAAGAGCTAGGACACCCCTGAGTTTCTTTTAAGTTTCAACCTTAACATTAATGGACATTATTACCTACTTCTTCCTACATTTCTGAAATAACATGAAGATAGAAACTTTATGGGGATGCATTTTTCAAAGTGTTTTAAAAATGACTAAGAAGTGTGGAAGCTCATTTGAAAGCAGTAGATTTTGTTGTGTATTTAAAACCAGTTTTTTCCATATTCCACCCCATGTTTTTCACTTCAGTTGATACTTTCTTTCTTAAAATCCTTGTTCCCACATGTAAACTCTAGGGCAAATCTCAGCTTCTTCTCTTACTTTTTGTTCAACCATACTTTGGTTTAAGAAAACCAAAACAATATTTTAGACAATTTCCAACTCTCCATTTTCTTTCCCCCTTACTTTTACTGTCTTAGTCTTGGTCTTGCTTTCTCTTCTTTTTGTCTATAGAAGGTGAACAAATATCACTCACTCTTGCTATTAGTTCATTTAATGATATTTTTATGTATGCATGCATTCAAAGTGTATAAAACTGGTATTCCACTTACTATATTTTCACATTAGGGCACTAATATGTCAGGCTTCAAAAGGTAAAATCAGGTATTAAGTGAATTTAGACTATGCAGTCACTTAATATGTATAATTAAGGATTTAAGAATAAATATAAATGGGGATTCTCAAAGTGACATACAAAGGCAAATTTCTCTAATAGCAAATTATTTAATATGTATAATTCATCAGCCCTATCCTTCCTCTTGCTTTGAAATGAGAGAATTGCCTAAGAGAAAAGTCAGAGCCTGTGGACCAGATCTGGTAGAAATAGCAACCATTTGGTAGATAAGAGCCATTCACACAACTTTTTTCCCCTCTTCTTTATTCTTAAAAGGATAAGTGTAATCCTTTGCAACTATGATCTAAAAGCCAGCTTTAATTAGACCACACAATTGCATGACACTGTGCAAAGTGCTTTCACATCTATTATTTCACTTTATTATTCATATTACTTACATTAATATTGTTGATGTAGTCAACAAACATTTATTGAGCAACTACTATATGCCAGGTAGCATTTAGAGTGCTTGAAATATAGTGGTAAACAGAGTAAAGTCTGATTTTTGGCTTCTCTAAATTTATTTACCTAATCAGTATAATTATTTTTAAAGGTTAAATGTAAGACTTTGGACACATTTGACTTCATTTTATTTAATTATTACTAGCAGTACTGGCAATATGTTTATTTTTATATAAGATCAGGTAATGGTGTAATCACAGAAAAAAAATAGTAGAGATATATTTCAGCACAAAAATCTGAAAAGACAATTTAAATTGCTAACCTCTCCCACCCCAGAGAACACTAAATACAATAAGAGCTATGCATATATTAAGATGTTTTATTTTAATCATTTTGACCTCTATTTTAGGAACATTTTTGGAATTTTGAGTGTAATCACTCATTCTTTTTTTTTCTCTTTAATTGAAGTATACTTGATTTACAATGTTGTGTTATAGATTATTATACTAAGTGATCTCTCATTCCTGAATTGGTGTTATGATATATTGCTATTTAAAACTTACTTGTATTGACATTAGGAACTATCTTGTTTCTTAGTTTTATCTTCAAAATGAGAGGTTTCTTAATGGGGTCACTATTGGATTTTGGGGCATAACACTTCTTTATTCTTTGATATCCCTGATCCCTGCTCATTAATTGCCAATAGGAAGTGCTGGTCATTTTGACAATCAAAAATTGCTGCCCCCTCCATATTTTCAGAATAATTGAGAACTACTTGATCATCTCAGATTCTATTCAGCCCTAAAATGCCTATAATCTAAGAAAAGAGAACTCTGCAAAGGGCAACTTGGCTTATAGTAGTCATCCATGGAAACTCCTTCAAGTTCCCAACATAACTACATCTGCTCCTATCCTCCTCTTTCTTCTTATAACAAAGCTGGGTCCTCCTATCTCAAGCTATGCTCTGTAATCTATTTCTTTCTTGTCTTGCCTTATCAATCATATGTTTTCTGTCATATATATTCATACTCTTCTTCTCAACTACATCCTTCTCATGAGCTTTAAACAGGCTCAAGTCACTCCTATTTAAAATACAATACAACTGCACTAAAGTAATGCTGTCTCTTGAACTCATAAAACTTTGTTGCTCCCGTCTCTTTTATTAAGGTTATTAATGGGCATTTTCCATCCTCATTTCACTTGAGCTTTCACCAGGATTCCACATGAGTCAAACTCCCACTGTCTTGAAATCTCTTTTTTTTTTTTTTTTTGTGACAACCCACTTTCTGATTTTCCTCTTACCTCTCTGGTTTCCCTTTCTCTCTTTTGCAAGCTTATTCTCATTGTTACATCACTAAATATCAGAGTTCTTCAAAGATTCCTGTAGACTTTTTCATCTTCTCACCCTTTACTCTTTCTTTAATGATTTCATCCATACCCACATATGGCTTCATTTACTGACTATACACATATGACTTACGAATTTATATCTCCAGTCAAAATATCTCCTCTGAGTTCTAGAACATATTGTTTTCTTGACATCCTTCCTTGGTTATCTCCCAGGGATCTTCAATTTTGTATGTTTAAAATTTAATTTTTGATTTTCCCTGCCAATCTGATTCCTATGTTTAGTTTTCCTCATTAAGATTAGTTTTACCGTCCTCTACCCCTTTGGAATCTTAGTGTTATCATTTATGTCCCACTCTCTGTCATACTGCCTTACTAAGTTCACTTCTCTATATCTGCCCTACCATCATCTTTGTCTAAGCTATCACCATCTCTTACATGGAGTAGTAAAATGGTCTCCTAAACTTCTCCTGCTATCCATTATAGCTCATTTTCAACAGTTGTTGTTTTTTTTTTCACACTGCAGCTAGAGTTATCTTTTTAAAGCATAAATCTGGTCAAGCCATTTCAATTTTGAAGTAGTCTTAGAAAAAAGTTTTTTAAAGATGGTTAAAACAGCCTGAAAAGCTTTGTGTCTAATCCTGGCCTATCTCTCCAGTCTTAACAATAGTAGGATCTCCATTGCACTCTACAACCCAGCCACAGTTTTCAGTTTCTCTAATATGTCATATCATAGGGGCCTTATCAGTGCGGTTCCCTCAGCCAGGAATGGTTCTTTTCCCTTCATGTACATTATGCCTGCTCATCCTTTACATTTTATCTTAGAAAAAACTTTTCTTATAGTTCAATTTAAAATGTGTTACTCTGTTATAAACCAGCTTCATTTTCTTCAGAACACTTATCTCAGGTTGTAACTGTTTATTCATTAATGCAATTATTTAGCTAATTGCTCTCTCCTTGAGACACACGACACTGTAAGCTCCATAAGGCTATGGGCCCTTCCAACTTTACCTCCCCATTGTAACTCCAGTGCCTAATACACAATATATGTTCAATAAATATAGTGGCACCACTTAATGGATGGTTATTAATATAGAATGTTTGCTTCTTTTATTATTCCTCTTAAGGAAAATTTAAGGTAACATGCCAAGAGGACAGTAATCCCATATTTAATGTATGATGGGTAATAAAGACAAAAGGATATACCTGAGATATTTGGCAATAATTGAAATGAAAATCTCTTGAAGCACTTTGGCTCTGTTATTTGACTACTTCTTCCTGTTTTTGAAATATAATGGTAAATACTTTTATTAACTGACCCAGATTTTTGTAAACAATATGTATTCTCCTTTGATTTTTGTAAGAGAAAATCACAGCACTTCTCTCTGGTGTTAGCCCAGTGATCCCTCTGAATTTTAAAATAATGTTCTAAGTTCCTATCACAACCAGATTAAGACACATGTGCATGTGCGCACATACATAGACACACATTCAGACACACAGACACACACACACACCAGGGAAATCTTCAAGAACTTATTTCATATGAAGGGAATTCGACTTTTTGTTTTTCATTTTGTAGGGGATGACCATTCGTCCTCTTGTTGACTTATTAGATGTGACAAGAAGAAGAGAAACCCCACCAACTGTGAGTGAACAAATTCTCATTCGGGTAAGATGTCTATATTATCATCTAGGTTATTTTGTTGACTGGAACTGACCCTTGTCCGTTAGGTCGCTACATGCTAGGTCTTCTTGTATTTGAATTTCTCTAGTAAAAGGGGACATGATTTTCTGAATTCTGAAAAGGTATTTGTTATATTGTGACCATCTGTAATTTGAAAATCAATAAATCATTTCTTCTGTTAAGAATAAGAAAAATGAAAGTCTGTATTCTAACATTTGCTCTGTTGCTACCCAGCTTCCAACATTATCTTAGGAGAGACTTTTAACTTTTTTGTGGCCTTGGTTTACTAATCTATAAATTTTAATGGCTGTTTACATGATTTTTAAGGACCTATCCAGGTAGAATAATTATGAATTATGAGCTTTTTTTTCCAAATTATGACTATCATAAGTGTTTTTGGTTAGTTTAACATATTTATTATTGATAGTAGACTAAATTATCCAGTAACTTAGTTAATTTTGTATTTGGCATTATAAAGTAATTGCTTATAAGCTGACTTGTGTAATCCTTATGTAATCAGAAATTTTTTTTCTTGGAGTATTTTAGACTTTGACAGAGTTTTTTATACCATTGAGGACTGAGACAGTTAAAGATTTCAAATCAAATTGCAAAATGTACTCTTTGAAGTAGAGTTTCAAAATCACCCAGAGTTTATATATATAAGAAAATATATAACTACTACATTAGAAGTAAGGACAGCATCAGAGAAATTTAAAGATGTGAACTCTGTATCACTTGGTTTTATATATAAAAATGGAATTTGAATTGTGCTTACCCGGGTGGGCTTTTATAAAATATAACAATAGAAATACTGAAATATAGAGAATGTTAAGAACAATTTCAAGATATCCTTAGATTCATCAATATGGAAAATATCTGAGAATTTTAATCAAAGGGAAGAAGAACATTCAGTATCTATCTTGCTTCTAACTTCAAAGTGGCACATTCCATAATTTTCTGGGATACATTGTCAGCATATATAATGGCTTTCTTCATGTAAAATGCTTAAGTTTTCTTAATAACTATGAGTCTAAAATATGTAAAGATAAGCATGACAAATTTGACTTTTCATTCTTTTCTTTTTGATTGCTCAAGTTGTTAAAAAAATGGGATTTTTATTGTAATTGAATGACATTTTTAGGTTACATTTGGAGAAAATCATATTTTTACTGTCTTATTCCTATAATATGAATGACTTTTAATGATTGTATACTATATGTTACATTGATAAGAAGTAATTTATTTAACCAATTTATAAGAACAAATCAAACTTTATTTTCTTTTTCCAGCTTTCTATTTTAAAAATGTCAAGCATACAAATTTCAAAGATAGTACAATGAATATGTATATACCCTTTACCTGGATTCATTGTTATGTTTTCCACTTTAGCTTAACAGTCTCTGTTTATATATGTACATACTATTATTGTCATTTGCTGAATCATTTAAGATTAAGCTGCGGACATCCTGACTTTTTAATGCTAAATACTTCAGCATATATTAATATTTCCTAAGAAAAAAGACATTATAGTACATAATAACAAGTATTTATCAAAGTCAGCAAGTTTAAAATTGATACAATAGTGTTATCTAATATAATTCCATATTCAAAATTTTGCCAAATGGCCCAAAGATACTTTTATAAAATTTTTCTCCTGATCTAGGCTCATACATTGCATTTAGTTGTCGTATGTATTTATTGATCTTTAATCTAAAACTGTTTTATAACTTTTTGTTGTCTTTCATAATACTGGCATTTTTGAAAAGTGCATGATGTTATTTTGTAAAATATCACTCAGTTGGGTTTATTATTTTCTAATAAATATATTCAGGTTATTTTTGTGATGTTATGTCAAATCAAACTTTTAATCTTAGTATTTAAAATCCTTTGTCAACAACCTTCTCTTCCTCACCCTTGACCCATGTCTAGCAGACCTTCTTCTTTTTCATAAATCTTTTATAAAGTTCCTTATTTTCTCACATAGTTTTCGTTATTTTTGTTTTGTTTTCTTTTCATATATATATGTATATATATATTTATTGAAGTATAGTCAGTTTACAGTGTCAATTTTTGGTGTACAGCACAATGCTTTAGTCATACATGAGCATACATATATTCATTTTCATATTCTTTTTCACTATAAGTTATTACAAGATATCAAATTAGTTCCCTGAACTATACAGCATGAACTTGTAATTTATCTTTTCCATATATATCAGTTAGTATCTGCAAATCTCTAACTCCCAGTTTATCCCCTCCCACCCCCCTCCAGTAACCACAAGTGTCTTCTCTATGTCTGAGAGTCTGCTTCTGTTTTGCAAATAAGTTTGTTTGCTTTTGTTTTTAAGATTCCACATGTAAATGATGTCAAATAGTATTTTTCTTTCCCTTTCTGGCTTACTTCACTTAGAATGACAATCTCCAGGTCCATCCATGTTGCTGCAAATGGCATGATTTTATTCTTTTTTATAGCTGAATAGTATTCCATTGTATAAATATACCACCACTTCTTTATACAATCATCTGTCGATGGACATTTAGGTTGTTTCCATGTCTTGGCTATTGTAAATAGTGTTGCTATGAACCTTGGGGTGCATGTGTATTTTTGAATTAAGGTTCTCTCCACATATATGTCCAGAAGTGGGATTGCCGGATGATATGGTAAGTCTATTTTTAGTTTTTTGAGGGATCTCCATACTGTTTCCATAATAGCTGCACCAAATTGCATTCCCACCAACAGTGTAAGAGGTTTTCCTTTTCTGTACACCCTCTCCAGCATTTATCATTTGTGGACTTCTGAATGATGGCCATTCTGACTGCTGTGAGGTGATACCTCTTTATAGCTTTGATTTATATTTCTCTGATAATTAGCAATATTGAACAATTTTTCATGTGCCTATTGGCCATTTGTATGTATTCATTGGACAATTGCTTGTTTAGGTCTTCTGCCCATTTTTGGATTGGGTTGTTCGTGTTTTTATTTTGTTATTAAGTTGTATGAGCTGTGTATATATTATGGAAATTAAACCTTTGTCAAGCACAAATTTCAAGAATATTTTTTCCCATTCCGTAGGTTGTCTATGTGTTTTAGTTATGGTAATATCTTTGTCTGGTTTTGGTATCATGGTGACGTTAGCTTCATAGAATGAGTTTGGAAATACTCCTTCCTTTTCAATCTTCTGGAAGAGTTTGTGAAGGGCAGGCATGAGTTCTTCTTTGTATGTTTGGTAGCATTCCCCAGCGAAGCCATCTGATCCTGGACATTTTTTTGTAGGAAGATTTTTTTTATTGCTAATTTAATTGCATTTCTAGTGATCGTTTTGTTCAAGTGGTCAATTTCTTGTTGATTCAGTTTTGGTGGATGTATGTTTCTGGAAACTTGTCCATTTCTTCTAGGTTATCCATTTTGTTTCCTTGTAGTTATAGTTTTTCATACTATTCTCATATGATATTTTGTATTTCTGTGGTATTGATTATAATTTCTCCATTTTCTTTTCTTATTTTTTTGTGCTCCCTATTTTCTCTTTTTCATGAGCTTGACCAGAGGTTTGTCAAGTTTGTTTACTCTTTCAAAAAATACCAGCTCTTGGTTTGACTGACTATTTTCTATTTTTTAAAAAATCTCTATTGTGTTTATTTCCTCCCTGACCTTTATTATTTCCTTCCTTCTGCTGAATTTTGGAGTTTTTACTCTTCTTTTTATGATTCATTTAGCTGGTAGGTTAAATTGTTTATCTGAAATTGTTCTTCTTTTTTGTGGAAGGTCTGTATCACAATGAACTTCCCTCTTGGGCCTGTTTTTGCTGTATCCCGTAGATTCTTTGTGGTTGTATTTTTGCTGTCATTTTTCTCAAAGCATTTTTAAATTTTTCCCTTGATTTCATCATTGACCCATTGATTTTTTTGGTAGCATGTTGTTTACTCTCCATGCTGCCATTTTTTTCCTCCTTTGTTTATCTGTAGTTGATTTCTAGTTTCATGGCATTGTGGTCAGAAAAGATGCTTGGAATAATTTCTGTCTTCTTAAATTTGTTGCGGCTTCTTTTGTGCCCAAATACATGATCTATCCTAGCAAATGTTCCATGTGCACTTGAAAATAATGTATATTCTATTTTGGGGGCATGTAGTGCTCTGAAAATATCAACCAAGTTTTATTGTTCTATTATATCACTTAATTTATTTGTTGCCTTACTAATTTTCTGTCAGGAAGATCTGTCCAGTGATGTTAATGGGGTGATAAAGTCTCCTACTATGACTCTATTCCCATCAGTTTCTCCCTTTCTATCCATTACTATTTGCTTTATGTATTTAGGTGCTCCTATATTGGGTGCATATATGTTAATGAGTGTAATATCCTCATCTTGTATTGCTCCGTTAATGTCCTTCTTTATCTTTCTTTATGGCCTCTGTTTTAAAGTCTACTTTGTGTGTAATCAGTATTGCTACTCCTGGTTTCTTGCTGTTTCATTTGCATGGAATTACTTTTTCCATCCTCTCACTCTAAATCTCTGTATGTACTTCTCCCTATCGTGAGTCTCTTGTATGCAGCATATTGTAGTTATTATTTTCTTATCCAATCTGCCACTCTATGTCTTTTGATTGCAGCACTTAGTCCATTGACATTTACAGTAATTATTGAGAAATGTGTGTTTATTGCCATTTTGAGCTTAGTTTTGCAGTTGACTTGATACTTCCTCTTTGTTCCTTTCTTTTTATTTTTGTGGTTTGATAATTTTCCTTTGTATCATTTTGGTTTGTTTTTAGTTTTTGTGATTCTATTGCAAGCTTTTGTCTTGTGGTTTTCCTATTTTGTACATATATTAACCCATTACTATATCTGCTTGTTTTAAACAGATAGTAATATAAACTCAAACCCATCCTACTGAGAACAAAAACAACAACAAAAATGAAAAACTATATTTTCTTGCTCCCCTCTCCCACCCTTAATGATTTATATGTTCCCTTTTACAATTTCATGTTTATTCTGTTGTAATTCATGGTAGTTATCACCTTTCCAAGAATGATTTCTCTTTCTGTGCATACTGCTTGTTTTCTATTTAGAGTAGACCTTTCAATATTTTTTCTTTTAGCATAGGTTTACTGTTGCTAAATTCTTTTAGTTTTTGCTTGTCTGTGAAGTTCTTTATCTCTCCTTCTATTCTAAAGTTTAGCCTTGCTGGATAAAGTATCCTAGGTTGCATTTTTTTTTTTCATTCAGGACTTTGAATATATCTTGCCACTCCCTTCTGGCCTGTAGTGTTTGTGTCAAGAAATCAGCTGAAAACCTTACGAGGGTTCCCTTGTAACTAACTCTTAGTCTTTCTCTTGCTGCCTTTAGAATCATTTCTGTATCCTGAACCCTGGCCATTCTGATTATCATATGTCTTGGTGTGGGTCTGTTTGTGTTCTTCCTCTTTGGGCCCCTCTGTGGATCCTGTACTTGGATATCTGATTCCTTCTTTAGTTTTGGGAAGTTTTCAGTCATGATTTGTTCAAATACCTTTTCAATCCTCTTTTCTCTTTCTTCTCTTTCTAGTACTGTTATTATGCATAGGTTGGCATGCTTTATATTATCCCATAGGTCTCTTATATTGTTTTAATTAGTTTTTATTTGTTTTCCTTTGAGCTGTTCTTATTGGGTGATTTCTGTTGTCCTGTTTTCTAAGTCACTTATTAATTTCTCTGCATTATCTAGCTTACTTTTTACAGCCTTTGCCTCAGCTCTCATCTCAGCAAATGATTTTGCCAATTTTAATTGGCTCCTTATTACAGTTTCAGTTTCCTTTTTGGCATATTCTCTGCCTCTATTCAAAACCTCTTTTAGTTCCTTCAGTATTTTGATCATTGCTCTTTTGGAAATCATGATCTAGTAGACTATCAAGGTCTATTTCATTGATCATTCTTTCAGGGGACTTCTCTCGTCCTTTTAATTGGTAATGGTCCCTCTGCTTCTTCATTTTACTTATATATCTCTGCTACTATGGATTATGGAGTATCAGTTATTTACTGTGGTCCTGAAGGGGTTTATTTGTTTGTTTATTTATCTATAGTGGGTGCAGAAATAAAGCTGAAAAATAAAGAAATTTAAAAGAAGAAAAAATGTTTGATAACAGAGTATAATCAACAACAGAAGAACAAAATGTAGAGAAATAAAACGAGTTAAGAAAAATTAAAAAAAACTGAAGCAAATGTTTGAAAACATAGTATAATCAATAACAGAAGCACAAACCAAAGATAAATAAAGATCAAATTGAGAGAAATAATACCATGCTGTTTTGATTAATATACAGATTACTGTAGTATTTCTGAAGTCTAGGATGCTTATTCCTCCATCGTTCTTCTTTTTCTTCAATATTGCTTGGGCAATTCTGGGTCTTTTGTGATTCCATGTAAATTTTAGGATTATTTGTTTTAGTTCTGTGTAAAATATCCTGCATAATTTGCTAGGGATCACATTAAGTCCATAGATTGCTTTGAGTAGTATGGCCATTTTAACAACATTAATTCTTCAAATGCAAGATCATGGGATATATTTCCATTTTTTTAAGTCATCTTTAATTTCCTTAGTTAACGTTTTGTAGTTCTCCACATGTAAATCTTTCACTACCTTTGGCAAATTTATTCCTAAATATTTTATTTTTTGGATGCAATTCTAAAAAGGATTGTTTCTTTACTTTCCTTTTTTGAAATTTCATTGTTAGTGTAAAGAAATGCCACTGATTTCTGTATGCTATTCTTGTATCCTGCTAACTTGCCAAATTCTTTTATCAGCTGTAGCAGTTTTTGTGTATAACCTTTAGGGTTTTCTATATATAGTATCATGTCTTCCACAAATAATTAGAGTTTTACCTCTTCTCTGCCAGTTTGGATCCCTTTATTTATTTTTCGTGTCTAATTGCTATGGCTAGGACTTCCAATATATATTGAATAGAAGTTCTGAGAGTGGGCATCTTTATCTCATTCCAGATTTTAGCTGGAAGGCTTTCAGCTTTTCTCTGTTGAGTACTATACTGGTTGTAAGTTTGTCATAAATAGCTTTTATTATGTTGAAATATGTTCCCCCTATACCCACTTTGGTTAGAGTTTTTAACATAAATGGATGTTGAATTCTGTCAAATGGTTTTTCTGCACCTACTGATATGATCATGTGAATTTTGTTTTTTTCTCTTGGTGATGTGGTGTATCACACTGATTTGCACATGTTGAACTATCCTTGTATCCCTGGGAAAATCCAACTTGATCATAGTGTATGATCTTTTTTATGTGTTGTTGGATCTGTTTGCTAATATTTTGTTGAGGATTTTTGCATCTATATTAATCAATGATATTGGCCTATGGCTTTCTTTTTTGGTAGTGTCTTTGTCTGGCTTTGATATCAGGGTAATCATGGCTTCATAGAGTGAGTTTGGGAGTATTCCCTCCTCTTCAACCCTCTGGAAGAGTTTGAAAAGGATTGTATGAGTTCTTCTTGGTATGATTGAGAGAATTCCCCAGTGAAGGCATCTGGTCCTGGACTTTTGTTGCAGGGAGGTTTTTTTTATTATTGATTCCATTTCACTTCTAGTGATTGGTCTTTTCAAATGATCTATTTCTTCTTGATTCAGTTTTGGTAGACTGTATGTTTCTAGAAACTTGTCCATTTCTTCAAAGTTGTCCAATTTTTTTCCATATAGTTGTTCATAGTATTCTTTTATGATTTTCTGTATTTTTGTGGTGTTGGTTGTAATCGCTCCATTTCATTTCTTATTTTGTTTTGCTTTGTCCTCTCTCTTTTCTTCTAGTTGAGCCTAGTCAGGGGTTTGTCTTTTTTTTTTTTTTTTAATCATTCAAAAAACCACTTCCTGGTTTTGTTGATTTTGTATGTTTATTTTTAAATCTCTAATTTATTTATTTCATCCCTGATCTTTGTTATTTCTTTCCTTCTACTGACTTTAGTTTTTATTTTTCTTTTTCTAATTATTTTAGGTGGTAGATGAGATTGTTTATTTCAGATTGTTCTTGTTTTTTGAAGAAGGCTTCTATTGCTATGAACTTCCCTCTTAGGACTGCTTTTGCTGCATCCCATAGATTTTGTTTGGCTGTGTTTTCATTATCATTTGTCTCAAGGTATTTTTTAAATTTCTTCTTTGATTTCATCATTGACCCATTGGTTTTTTTAGTAGAATGTTCTTAAGTATCCATGCTCTTTTATTTTCTCATTTATTTTTCTGTTGTTGATTTCTAGTTTCATGTCATTATGGTCAGAGAAGATGGTTGAAATTATTTCTGTCCACTTAAATTTGTTGAGGCTTCTTTTGTTCCCACATATGTGGTCTTTCCTAGAGAATGTTACATAAGCACTTAAAAAAATATGTATTCTATGTTTTGGGGATATAATGTCCTAAAAATATCAAGCACATCCAACTGTTCTGTTGTGTCATTTGGTTTCTCCATTGCCTTATTGATTTTTTGTCAAAAGACCTGTCCAATGATGTTATGAGGTTGTAAAAGTCTGCTAGTATTATTGCCTTCCCATCAGTTTCTTCCTCTATGTCTGTTAGTATTTGTTTTATGTATTTAGGTGCTCCTATATTAGGTGCATATATGTTAATGAGTATAATGTCCTCATCTTGTAATGCCCCTTTGATCATTGTATAGCATCCTTCGTTATCTTTATGGCTTTTGTTTTAGTGTCTGTTTCGTCTGATATAAGTATGGCTGCTCCTGATTTCTTGTCATTTTCATTTTCATGAAATATCTTTCTTCATACTCTCACTTTGAATCCATGGGTGTCCTTCACTCTAAAGCTGGTCTCTTGTAGGAAGCTTTTTTAGACTTTTGTTTTGTTAACCAGTCATCCACTTTATGTCTTTTGATTGGAGCATTTAGTCCATTGACATTTATGATAATTATTGATAAATGTGTGCTTTTTGCCATTTTGAACTTTGTTTTCCAGTTGATTTGATATTTCTTCTTTGTTTCTTTTTCTTTTTGTTTTTCTTTTTGTTGTTGATAATTTTCTTTCTTATTATCTTGGTTTCTTTTTGGTTTTTGTGACTGTATTATATGCTTGTGATTCGTGGTTACCCTGTTTTTCAATTATGTTAGCCCCATACTATATCTGTTTGCTTTAGACTGGTAGCCCTATGTAGGCTCAAACACATCCTAAGAAGAAGGAAAGAAAGAATGAAGAAAGAAAGAATGAAGAAAGAAAGAAAGAAAGAAAGAAAGAAAGAAAGAAAGAAAGAAAGAAAGAAAGAAAGAAAGAAAGAAAGAAAGAGAGAGAGAGAGAGAGAAAGAAAGAAAGAAAGAAAGAAAGAAAGAAAGAAAGAAAGAAAGAAAGAAAGAAAGAAAGAAAGAAAGAAAGAAAGGAAGGAAGGAAGGAATATTTTCTTGCTCCCCTCTCCCACCTTTTGTGATTTGGATGTTCTTTTTATTTATTTATTTATTTATTTATTTATTTATTTATTTATTTATTTATTTTTTGCATGTTCATGTTTATCCTCTTGCAACTCCTTGTAGTTATCACAATTCCAATTATAGCTTTATCATTTCTATAGCTTCCTGCTTCTTTTCTATTTAGAGTAGACCCTTCAATATTCCTTTTAGCATAGGTGCAGTATTGCTGAATTCTTCTAGTTTTTTCTTATCTGCAAAATTCTTTCTCTCTCCTTCTAGTCTAAAAGATAGTCTTGCCAGATAGAGAATCCTTTGTTGCAGCTTTTTATCAGTCAGGACTTTGAACATATCTTGTCACTCTCTAATGGCCAGTGTTGTTTGTGTAGAGAAATAAGCTGAAAGCCTTATGGGTGTTCCCTTGTAACTAACTCTTTTTTTTTTCTCTTGCTGCCTTTAGAATTTTTTCTTTATCTTTAACCTTGGTCATCTTAATTATGATGTCTTTGTGTAGGAATATTTGGGTCTTCTTTTTGGGGACCCTCTGTGCTTCCTGTACTTGGATACTTGATTCTTTCTCTAGGTTTTGGAAGTTTTCAGTCATGATTTCTTCAAATAGCTTTTCAATCCCCTTTGTTCTTTCTTCCCCTTCTGGAACCCCTATTATGTGTAGATTGGCACACTTTATATTAATCCATAGGTCCCTCATATTGCTTTCATTCATTTTGATTTGCTTTTCTGTCTGCTGTTCTGATTGGGTGACTTCTGTTGTCCTGTCTTCTAGGTCACTTATTCGTTCCTCTGCATTGCCTAGTCTGCATTTGACTGTCTTTACCTTGGCTCTTATCTCAGCCATTGTGTTTTCTGTTTTTAACTGGCTGCTCTTTATAGTTTAAATTTTCTTTTTAAAGTATTCTTTGTCTCTATTAAGTCTCTTTTCATTCCTTCAGTGCTTTTATCACTCCCTTTTTGAAGTCATGATCTAGTAGACTATCGAAGTCTATTTCATTGATCATTCTTTCAGGGGATTTTTCTTATTCTTTTAATCGGGAATAATTCCTCTGCTTCTTCATTTTACTTATATTTCTCTGGCTCTATGGATTTAGGGGTTTCAGTTGAAAGGCTTGTTTATTTTTTGTTTGTTTTCTTGTATTTAAAGTGGGAGTGTTTTTGTATAGACTGTACCTCTAGTAGTTTTGTAGTGAGGGCTGTTCTTAGTATAGATGGCTGCTATATCTTTCTTCTATGTGTGTTGGCTATTATCCCTTTGATTAGGGGTGTAGTTGGTGCAGTGGTGATCAGAGTCTGCCCTGTTGTCAAACAGGGCCTCCTTTTTTGTTCTGTGGTTGTCACAGCCTTGACAAGGGCCTGGTCTGCTCCCCTGTTGCTGGAATATAGTCTTCTAGACCCATTTCTGAGTTGTGGTGTGTGGTAGGCAGGGTTGGAGCACTTCAGCTGAGAAGAAGAGTCTCTGAATATACTCCACAAGAGATGTCCACTGAGTGAGGATGCCCTCTGTGGTGTTGTCTGTCACTGTTATGTGGGCTTTTTTTTTGTTGTTGATAATGCATTTATCCCTGCCTTACCTGTGGGAATGTCAGCCACCTGCTCTGGTGTTCCCCAGGTTCTGCGTTCCAGGAGCCACCAGTGCAGGTCTGCCAATCTCAGTCCTGATGTCCCACAGTAGGGAGCATGCAGTCACAGACCTGAAAGCATGGTTCACCACAGGGTCAGTGCAGACTGCAGCCCCATCTCTGCATGTGATATGCCAGCCTGTTGTATATACCCATACTCATCTGCACTGTGTACTAGAACTCCACACTCTGCCTGTTCATCCCAGAGGCATGAGTCCACCAAGCATCCAGAGAGAGCAAATCTACCCTCTATGCCTGGGTTTGTAAACAAATCTCAGTCCCACCTGTGAAGTTGCAGGACCACTGGGTATGGATTCAGCTTTCAGCCCCACCTCCATGCAGAAGTGATGGCTATGACCAAGCCTCACCTCTCTTCTCACAATAGCACACCAACGGTGGAGCCCAGGGGAGAAAGTTGCTATGGCATGGCTGCATTGTGCCCCTCCCCACTATGCACAACAGCAGCGGTGCTTTTTTTTATTGGGGCCCCAGACTGTTCTGTTCTGCACACAGCCCTGATCAGAGCACATACTGCCCTCCAATCCCCTGAGGCTGCCTCTGCCTGGGCTCCTCACTGCTCTCCAGCAGCCCATCTTGGCTTGTCCCTGCTGACTCACATCTAGGCTGGTGATTGCAGGGACCCTCCATTTTAGTTTCCCTTAGTTCTGTCCACCAAGTGGCTGTGACTTATTCCTCTGAGCCTCAGAAGCTCTGCTTCTTTCTTCTCTGACTTCCTGGCTGGAGAGTGGGCATCCCAGTATAAGGGTGCCTTTCTTTCTATGCCACTCCCTTCCTGCAAGACCCATTCTACACCAATTTTTTTCTTTTCTTTTCTTTTTCTTTTGTTTTCTCTCACTGGATTTTGTGAGAATCCTCCTGTATTTTGAAGTAAGAGACACTCTTCCAGAGTTCAGTAGGTGTTCTATGTGATTCAGTGAGTTTGTAGATGTAATTCTTGGTGTATTTTTGGGAGAGGGCAATGTGTGACTCTCTCTACTCTACCATCTTGGTCCCCATATTCCCATTCATTTTATTCATGATATTCCCATTACATGCAATGATTTGGGTTTTTTTTTCCTTATATACCCCTGTTTCATTTTGAACTCTATTATCATGCACATGCTTTAATCTCTGTCCATTTCTTTAAGTTTTGCCTCTTCAGTTTGGTTCTATATTCTTCAAGGATGGGGGCCATGCTTTTTATATCTTTTATTTACATCACTTTGCCAAGCCCATATTTTTGATAGATAAGTGAATCTATCATATGATACTGATTGACATGTGCATTTTCAACTTTATTTTATTTTGTCATTTAACCACTGTATTTATTTATCTATTTATTTATTTAGGTAATTGAAGTATATTCAGTTTACAATGTTGTGTTAATTTCTGGTGTACAGCATAGTGATTCTGTTATACATATATATTCCTTTTCATATTCTTTATTATTATAGGCTATTATAAGATATTGAATATAGTTCCCCATGCTATACAGTAGGACCTTGTTATTTATTTTAGCAATTATAAATAGAATGTCTTTAATGCTTGTATTAGAATTACTGCAGACATCCTCACATACAATTGTAGAGTCTCCTTTTTATCCTTACCCTACAAAACGTTTGGGATTAAAAAGTAAGCAAGTCAGATGAAATCAATAATTTTCAAGGTGCTTTTGATGGAACATTATATTTGGTAGTAATTGACCAAGTTCCTTATATATGCTATATATTTAGACTTTCTTTTATATTTCAGTTCTTTGATCACTTGCTGGCTGGCATAGAAGACATATCAGGACACTGGGGGCAATATTACTGGAAAGACAAGTGAGGATTTGCCAAAAATATGCTTGTATACATGTGTAGAAAAATGAAAATAAGCCTGTATATATTTCTGTATGTTTCTGTTGGGAATAGTTGAGATATATTTATCCACATGTTGTGAAAAAGATGACAGCTAGGAAACAAAGACAGAGATCTTTCTTTTTATAGTGAGGGACGTGATTGACAGTAAGGCCAGACCCCAAAACTAAACAGTGTGCATAAAATTCTCAGACCACCCATTTTTGGGAGGGGGGTATTATGTACAGTTCCATAAAAAAGGATTTTATATCAGATCTTGTTACTATACTAATTAAAGCTTCTAATAGCTTGTCACTTAAAAGGTATCCAAACTACTTACCTCATTTTACAAATCTGGCTTTCTCACCTCATCTCATACTATTCTCTCTGCCATATACTACAACATAGCCATGCTGTCTTTCCCTTCTGTCTAACAAATTAAGTTCAGCACATTTCTAACTTAAAGCCTTTGCATAGTGTTCCCTCTGCCTGGGATGCTCTTCTACCTGATTTTTGTGTGCCTTTTTGCCATTTAAGCCTTAGCTTAAATTTCATTTTCTCAAAGAGTTCTTCCCTCATTACTCAATCATTCTCTGTTATATCAATGTACGGTAATTCTCTAAATAACATATAAATCTCTGATATTTTAATATCTTATCTTGTTTATTAAATGTTTTATTTTTTAAATTTAAATTATAATTCATATAAAATATATCTTTATTCTTATTGTATGTTTCTTTCCAACTAAAATATAAGTGGCATGAGGACAGAGACCTTGTCTGAATTTTTAAGTTCTATAACTGCAGCACTTAAAAAACGTCCTTCCAAATAATATGTACTCAATAAATATTTTTAATAAATAAATGAATGACAATGAATTTTAAAAGGCATATTTTAAATTCTGATATTAAATCTAGTCCCAGATTTTAAATCCAAATGTTTGAACTATTCTAAATTATGATATACTTCAAGTGCCCTTGTAGCAACACATATTAAAATCTGCTGCTTCAACCTAGATTCCTTGCAGGGGCTGTGTGAAAAAACAGATAGGATTTTAGGAGCAAACACTTGGCAGAATTGGTAAGACTGATACTTTGTAGAGATCCTTTTATATTAACCTTCCAGGAGAGGTGTCTCCTAAGACAATGTTAAGGTTAGAGAATCAAGAGAACCTATGACAGTGGTCAGTCCCAAAGCAGGTTTATTTTAAACTCTGATAAATAAAGAATAGATTCTTTTACCCTCCTTATAAATGCAAAGGATCAAACAAAAATAAGTCTTTTTCATGTTTGATTTTGATGACTCTTTTTGATCATACAGAAGTAATATAAACCATGAATGGGATAATTTATACTTACTGACTTGTCCTTCTTGAGATATCAAACAGACAAACAATTAAATTTTTTTACAATAAAATTTTGAGCTAATCACCTGACTTTCTGTTTAGATATGTTCTGTGTGGTTTTATGCAGTGATTTTTTTCTGTGGACAAGTTAAACACACACAGACCTTGAAAACTTCATGGTTACACAGATTTAGGTCATCTCCTTTCCTTTTTCTTCCCTTTGCTCTTACCTAGTCTATACAAATCTCCCCCTCCTCTAAAATATCATCTCTACCAACTCCCATAAGTTTCTGGGTCCAATATTTTTCATAGGTAAAAATTGATATTTAACTTTTTACAGTTTTGTTTTTCTAAGCTGGGTACTGCCACCTATTATCTTCCTGAGCAAATTTCAGGTTAACAGCTTGAGCCTAGAGTCAACGTGGCCTTAGACTCCTGAAACATCAATAAGTGCCTTTTAATATATAAATATTTGAAAAAGAAGTAAACCTCAATAAAGTCTTTAAGATTATGGTATAAGTATTTTTAAAAATATGAATGTATTGACCATAAATCTATATTTAGTTGGACATTTTCACTCAGGTTTTGTGAAACTGTGGTTTAACATGATTTATTTTTCATTTTGTGGGTTTATTGTGTGAGTTTAAATTCAGGTTCCCTAGTCAACATTTAACAAAGGTGTTCCATTCTTTTTCCCATCCATTGAAATAAACTGTATAAGCCCTTTTCTTTCATGGCCTTCTCTGAAATTTAGACTCTGCTTGGCCAGTATTTCAGTCTTTGATGAAAAGCTTTATAGGCTGTTTCCCTTGGCTTGGTTGGTACTAGTGGGTTAAACAAAAACCTTCAATTTCCTCATAAAGACATATTTATAATTAAGTAAGAATTTCTCATATGTATTTTTCTCTTTACAAAATAGATTAAAATTTTCATTTAAACAAAGTACATTTGTAGTAGGCAGTCCTGGGACCTTCTCACTAGAGTGTAAAAGTACTAAAAATTGGCAGTAATTTCCTGGAATTTTTACTTTATTTGCTTCTTGAGCAGACTGGAGTATTTCAATAGCATGTATTTGCAGAAGATTTTGCTCAGAGAATATGACCAGCCCAAATCAAGCATTGTGCTTCTTTATGAAAAGCTTGAAAGAAAACATGCCATTGAGCTAGCTGAAGCAGGCCAGTTAATACACACACCATCTAGTACATCTTTGCTGTAAGTGTGTATGTGTGTGTATGTGTGCATGTGCTTGTGCATGTGTGTGTGTTTTAATTTGTTTAATGAGATATCACAGAAAAACTACAGGATTATTCAAAGTTCCTTCCATTTAAAGCACAGTTTGTCTTTCATCACATTGCCTCCTGAAAAAATATGAAGAAGAGCTCAGATAAAATTGAGAATGTTTGTTTGAGTACCACAGGCTGCATTGTTTAGAATGGAGTGTTGAACAAGGCTTTATGAGATAAATTCTATCTATGAAACTTTAGCTTCTGAAAGTTTAAAAATGTTATCTATCTTCCAAGAAGTACATGTTTGTATTTTTATTTGATTTAAACACTCTTTTTAGGTAAAATAATTTATCATTAACTTTTGTTGATTGAGCACTGACCTGAGTGTTAAAAGGTATTTAGCTTTTCTTTTTTCTTTTGCTGGGGAATATCAATAGAGAAAAATATATATAATTTGGAGATGTCCTTGCTGTATGTCTTTAGGCAATTGTTAGGAGAGAGTAGATAGATCTTTAAAGAGAGAAAATATAAGGAAGGGAATGTAATTAAGGAAGAAAATAATATTATTATAAATAATAATTTACTAAATTTGGTGTTTGAATAGGAATTTGTCTTTTCCTGCATCATGAAATTTTCTTAGGGGGGGTTTGTTTTGATTAAAATTTTATAAAATTAAAAAAAATTCTTCAAGCATAATTCATTTTAACTGGTATGAAGTAACTGTAGTTACGTATTTAGCCCAGGACAAAAGGATTAACTTACTTATCATTGGACTCATCATTTTCAACCAGCCAGTGCTTGATTTGATAGAGATATATTTCACCACTGGAGGGCTCATTTCTCTATTCCGTATTCAGAGGTTGAGGCCTCAAAATTTAGCTCTTGTTGAATTGACTAGAACACAATGCAGGCCTTAGATATACATGAATGTATTGACATAGAACTATATCCAGGGTACAGTGTTGATTAGAATAAGAAGCCTGAAAAATAGAAAATATCACATGATCATTTTTTGTAGAAAATTTAATTTATACCTGTATCTGTATATGTGCATAAATATCCTAGAAATGCATAGACCAAGAGCTAAGTAATTACATTATTTGATTTTTATATTATTCTTTGTATTTTATACATTTTTGGTGTGTATACATAATACACCAAATATATTTTATAATCAGAAGAAAACTGTAAAGGTATCAAGGGAAGGAAATTGTCAAAAGCAAAAGCAAAACAGAACTCAAGGTAAAAAAAAAAATCCAAACTCCACAGTATAAGAATGGGAATCCTTTGGGTTCTAAACAATTGACTGAAATTAAGGGATGGCTTCTCAAGAATATGTTAGCAAACAGTATTTGTCTTAGTCTGCTTGACTTATTTCACTAAGCATAATATTCTCTAGTTCCATTCACATTGCTGCAAATGGCAGAATTTCATTCTTTTTAATGGATAATATTCCATTACATATGTATATACATGCCACATCTTTTTTAGCCATTTACCTGTTGAGGGTCACTTGGGTTGCTTCCATATCATGGCTATTGTAAATAATGCTACTATGAACATTGGAGGTGCACGTATCTTTTTGAATTAGTGTTTTCATTTTTTCTAGATATATACCCAGGAGTGGAATGGCTGGATTATGTGATATTATGAGAGGGAAGGGAAAAGGGGCAAGATAAGAGTATGGGATTAAGAGATATAAACTACTATGTATAAAATAGATAAGCAACAAGATATGCTGTACAGTACAGGGAATTATAGCCACTATTTTGTAATGACTTTTATTGGAGTATAATGTGTAAAAATATTGAATCATGTTGTACATCTGAAATTAATATAATATAATAAATCAACTATACTTCAATAGAAAAGAAACAAATAAAAAACAAAACAAAACAGAAGAATAAGTTCCCAAATAAGCACTGAAGTAGGATATCAAAATATATTACAAACTAATTTGTGTTTTAAGAGATTATTAATTAGAACATACTTGTTTTCATTGTTGAGTTTCTTACTTGTTTTTTAAAAGTGAACTGCACCGGTCGACCTACTGAAGTATTTTCTACCACAAAGGACTTCTGCTATTATCTCAGCTGGATCTTCTGTATTAGGCAGGACTAGGCTAGCTATGGAGAAGGAAAGATAGATGAGTAACAATTTTATGCTGTAAATTCTTGAATAGATTAGGCTTTGGCCATATATAGGAACATTAATATATTTTTAAGTCAAGTATATATAATAAAAACACAATTAAGGGCTAAATATAAATTTTATGTGTTTGATAAGTATATATATAGTAATTCTGGTTAATTCAGGATCCTAAATGTGAATTCCATTTTATCTAAATCACACAAATTGGCTCTCATCATTGTCTGAAATGACCATAGAAATATTGAAATTTCCCTTTGATTTAACAATATAAATCTGGCATTAATATTAGGAAAAGAAGTATGCTAAATATTTAGGAATTTATAAGCCTTTAATGATGATAATATGTTTTAGAATTTAGATGGAGAATAAAGCTTTAATTGGATAATTATCATAAAAATATTGTTGTAAGATTGTATATATATAATAAAAATCAATTCAATTATTGTTAAGTGGTAGCATACTTAAGAAAAACCTCAAAGCTACTTCATGCCCATTAGGATGGCCATTATTTAAAAAAAAAACAAACAGAAAATAGCAAGTGTTGACAAGATTGTGCTGACACTGAAGCTCTTGTACTTTCCTGTTGTGGATGTAAAATAGTGCACCAACTGTGGAAGATGATACAATGATTCCTCAAAAAAAAATTAAATGTAGAGTTACCATGTGACCTAGCAATTCCACTTCTGGGCCTTTACCCAAAAGAAGTAAAAGCAGAGACTTGAACAGATATTTGTACATCCTTGTTCATAGCAGCATTATTTACAGTAGATGAAATGTGGAAGTGACATAAGTAGCCACTGACAGATGAATGGATAAAAATATGTGGTGTATATATATACAGTAGAATATTATTCAACCTTAAAAGGGAAAGAAATTTTAACACTACAACATGGATGAACCTCAAAAACACCGTGCTAAGTGAAATAAGCTAGCTACAAAAAAGACAAATACTGTATGACTCCACTTATATGAGATACCTAAAATAGGAAAATTCATAGACAGAAGGTAGAATGGCGGTTTCCAGGGGTAGGCGAAGGTAGAAATCAGGAGTTATTGTTTAATGGGTACACAGGTTCAGTTGGAGAAGATTATAAATTTCTAATGATGGATGGTGGTGATGGTTGCAGAAAACTGAATATGTTTAATGCTAATTAACTGTACATCTAAAAATGCTTAAAATGGGAAAAAAAGAGAAAAATCTCAAAATCCATTTGAAATGCTAGTATGAAACAGCATAATTCTGATGCCTGGTCCCAGTCATCATAGTTAAATTGATTTTCCATTTTCCTTGCATAATGAATAAATAAATACTTTAAGTTAAATTTTAATGGATATTCAAGTTATATCTTTATTAAACCCATATTGAGGAAGTATTATCAATACTGTATACATATTTGGTTGTATATAGAGTATACAGTTGTATGGATTATACAGATTTTAGTACTCACAAACAGAACTGTCCTTTGAAATATTTTTGCTTATATATCTACTAGTCTAGATATACAAGTATACTTTAAAATATTGAGAAAAATAGAAATTCCCTGAATGACTTTAATTTACTACCCTTAAAGCTCAGATTTCTGCTTTTCAATGTGCCTTTCTACATTGCTCACTCTCCACTTCACCCTCAAATAGCCTTTCAGACCATCTTTGTGGTGTCTCTATTCATAATTTATTTTTCGTGAATGTATTTATGAAATTTATACATTTATGAATTGAATGCCTATGAGAATTCCAGATACTTTTTTTTTTTTTTGCAGCCACAGCCATGAAACAACCAAGTCAATCCCATTCTCAACACCCCTGGATCAAGACCTTATGGATAATATTCAAGAAATACTGACCACAAACCTTTATAAAATCAGGAGAGTGGTAAGATTTTTTTTCGGTACACACTACTGGTTACACAAATGGAATAAATCTAGATTCTTTTCATTTTATAGTTCCAAATGAACCTTGCCCCTTATATATGTCACAGAAATATTAGCAGGATAAATGAAATGACAAGTGACTGTTTAAGTCACATTCAAACTTGTTACTCATGGGGAAGTGCTTTAACATTTTCTACGTAATTGCCAGTGCAATGCATTACATGATGCTCAAAAGTCCTGAAAAATGATGACATTTTCTTAAGTATACAGTTTTTCACAGTAAACCCTATTCTATTTAGCATATTATAAAATTGAGTATTATAGTTATTAAATTATTTTAGGTTACTAAAGAGCTGTCAAATTCCACATTTAAAATTTTTACTTATGATAACATAGACCTAATACATCTAGATTGAAGTGTATGTATATTTCTTTGATGATTCAGGAATCTGAAAATTTGTAAGCATATTAGAATCCTACCTTTCTTCCTTACTCAATGAAAAAAAATTGTCTGCAGATTAGTTGGTGCAATCTCATTTTGAAATTTAAAATTATACTTTATGTTAGAAACAGCTTAATTTAAACTTGTAGACTTTTAGGTCATTGCTGTCAAGACAATTTTTGCCTGTGTGCATTTTGCAACCCTGTATAAAGAAATGGAATGGAAATGCCAGTTAACATAAATATCAAAAGCATTCTGTTTGGTAGTATGCTGGATAAGAGGGTTAACTGTGTGGTGGAGAGGCTTAGAGAATAAAAATCAATTGATATGAAAATCACTTTGAGCTCTTGAGAAAAAAGCTGAAAAATATTTAAAGTAATAAATATATAATCATAATAAATGGATATTATTCTTTTAATTCAAGTTTTCACATGATCCAAGTTGTTTTCTCAAATTGAACAATATAATATAATTGTTCCCTCAGTTCTCATTTATAGTTACTAATTCTTACATTAGAGTATGAAGTAATTATAATGTTCAAAGTGTTGTAAACAAATGTGTCTATATTCTTCATTGTCAGACTCTTTTTAAATAATTGTGTATAGTTTTTCTTCCAGTTTTATTGAAATATAATTGACATATAGCACTGTATAAGTTTAAAGTGTACAGCATAATGATTTGACTTACATCATGAAATGATTACAAAATAGGTTTAATAAATATCTATCATCTCACAAAAATACATTAAAAATAGAAAAATATTTTTCTATGTGATAAGAACTTGGGATTTACTCTCTTAACAACTGTGTTTATTAAGTACAACAGTGTTAATTACATGTATCATGTTATACATTACATCCCTAGTACTTATTTATCTTATAACTGAAGTTTATACATTTTGACTGCCACCATCCAATTCCCCCTCCTCCCATGTCCACTTCTGGTAACCACAAATTTGATAATTTTTTCTATGAGTTTGTTTGTTTTTGAAGTATAATTGGTCTACAACACTGTTAGTTTCTTGTACACCATAGTGCTTTGATATTTCTATACATTTCAAAATAATCACCATGATATGTCTAGTTACCATCTGTCACCATACAAAGATATTATGTAATTATTGACTTTATTCCCCATATTGTACATTTCATACCTAGAACTCATTTATTTTGTAACTGAAAGTTTATACCACTTAATCTTCCTTACCTATTTCTGTCCTCTCCCTATCCCCTTCCTCTCTGGCAACCACCTGTTTGTTCTCTGAATCTTTAACTCTGTTTCTGTTTGGTTATGTTTGTTTATTTGTTTTGTTTTTTAGATTCTACATATAAGTGAAATTACACAGTGTTTGTCTTTCTCTGACCTATTTCACTTAGCATAATTCTAGGTTTGCTCATGTTGCTGCAAGTGACAAGATTTTATTCTTTTTAATGGCTAAGTAATATTCTGTGTGTGTGTGTGTGTGTGTGTGTGTGTGTGTGTGTGTGTGTGTACATCACATCTATCTTCTTTATCCATTTATCTATTGATGGGCACTTAAGTTGCTTCCATATCTTAGCCATTGTAAATAATGCTGCAATGAACATTGGTGTGCATATGTCTCTTTTTTTTTGCATATATCTTTTGGTATTAGGTTTTTTTTTTTCATTTTTGAGACAAATACCCAGAAGTGTAATTTCTGGATTTTATGGTAGTTCTACTTTTAATTTTTTGAAGAATCTCCATTTTTTCCATAGTGGCTGTTTTCCATTACTGTTTTCCTTAGTGGCTGCACCAATTTACATTCCCATCAACAGTGGTCAAGGACTTCCTTTTCTCCATATCATCGTCAACATTTGTTATCTGTTGTCTTTTTGATAATAGCCATTCCGACAGGGGTGAGGTGATGTCTTATTGTGGTTTTGATTTGCATTTTCCTGATGATTAGTGATGTTGAACACCTTTATATTTGCCTGTTGGCCATCTGTTTGTCTTTGGAAACATGTCTATTCAGTTCCTCTGTCCATTTTTTAATTGGATTGTTTGTTTTTATGATGCTGAGTTATATGAGTTCTTTGTATATTTTAGATATTAACTCTGTCAGATTTATCATTTGCAAATAAACAAATGGGGCTGCATCAAACTGAAAAGCTTTTGCACAGCAAAGGAAACTGCCAACAAAAAGAAAAGGCCATCTATAATTTTGCATTTTTTTAAATGTAAATGATAACTTGCTAAAATAAAATGCAAGGTCTCAGGGGGAGATAGAGAAACAAGTGATCTAACTGAGGGAAAACAGGCCCTATGATATCTTTATAGTCTCTGTCCAGATTAATAGACATTTCTTTCTGGTGATTTAGGTTTCAAACTCTCTGAAAGTACCAGATAATTTCTTAGTTCATAGTCAACTTTGGAATTCTATGATATTACAAATAGTGATCTAAACAGTTTTATCCTCTTTTAAAATGAAGCTTGAGACTATAGATTAATAAAGGCACTTAACCTTTATTGGACATTTATTATGTACCATGCACTGTGCTAATATATCACATGAATTATCTTAGTTATAACTCATAATAATGCTATGAAGTTAATAACATCATTATTTCCATTAAAACACTGAGAAAACCAAGATTCAGAGAGGTTGTGTAACTTTCCAATGGAGTGTTCAGTTAATAAGCAAGAAAACCAGAATTTTTACCTAAGTTATCTGATTTCAGAGCCATTATTGCAAAATAACTCTCAACCAAGCCACTTTTCTTCAATTAAAATACTTCCATTGGCTTTTCACATGTACCAGGCAAAGTGGCTTCCTGGTCTATATGAGAATGTGAACATGTCTGTTCATTAAAATTTATTATGATTTTTTTCAAATGTGAAAATTGGAAAAAATATAATGAATCTTTACATATTTATCACCTAGGATAAAAGTTATCAGCCCCTGCAATTTAAGCTCATCCACTGCCCTTTCCACTGAGTTTTTCCTCTGGACTAATTTTAAAGCATATCTTGGACATAACATCATTTCACCTGTAAATACTCAGTATGCTAACAGATAAAAGATATCCTCAATATAATTATAACACCCCCAAATAAGCAACAGTTTCTGAATATTATCAACCAGTTTATGTTCAATTTCCCTTTATTGTCTCAAAATGTTCTTTTCATATTTATTTTGTTTGAAACAGCATCCAAAGTCATATATTTGCATTTGTTTGATACATCTTTTTAGTCTTTAACAGGTTCACTCTAACCCTTTAACCAGCCACTTATTTAAGAAAGTGTGCAACTCATCCTGTAGAATTTCATTCTTGTGTGTGTGTGTAAACATAACTTTTATTTATTTATTTTTTATTGAAGTACTGTCAGTTATAATGTGTCAATTTCTGGTGTACAACACAATGTCCCAGTCATGCATATACATACATATATATTTTTTCATATTTTTTTGATTAAAGGTTATTACAAAATATTTAATCTAGTTCCCTGTACTATACAGAATAAATTTTTTTATGTCCTGTAGAATTTCTAAGTCTCTGGATTTGGGTGATTGCATCCTTGTGGTGTAACTTAACATGTTGGTTCTAATCACCCAATCTCCATTAAGTCAATAAATTTTAGAGGATGAATTAGATTCAGTTTTAATTATTTTTGCAAGATTACTTCATAGGTGACACTGTTTACTTCATATAGTATTAAAACAGAGGGAATATAATTTTAAAAATTGATCAGTGGGTTCAAGATTTGTCAGCCTTATCAATTCATTGTAAAATTCCCCAAACAACTTTGATGATTGTTGTCCAGATCCTTTATTTCATTAGAGGTTGCAAAATGGTAACTTTTTAATTATCAGTCTTTCTGCATTCATTAGCTGAAATTCTTCTATAAACAACTCTTAATTCATCAACTGTTTGGTAAGATTAAAGCTGCTTCCTTATAAGAAAGGCAGGATACATGCTCTATGTAATTTAATTATAGATTTTAAGTTTATCAATGCTTAAATACTGCCATCTTGGGCCAGTGGGTACTGATTAAAGCTAGCCTCTTTGTGTTTTTAACGTGACCCCAGTAGTCTTAGATAGCTTCCTGGCTGTCTGGCATGATAAAATGTCTGATGATCATCTGATCTATTCCTGATTCAGACATTGAACCAGACATTTCTCCAAAGTTCTGGTTCTTTTTAGTGAGCAATGGCATTGCAAATCACAATCTGAGTATTGATGCTACTAGTTTGGTGTTACTTCTGGACTTTTTATGGTAGGAAAGAGCTAATAAACTATACATATCTATAGTTTTAGGAAGGAAAAAACTTGAGATCTTACATATATTTTCAATTAAAATAAAATGTTATAGGAATTCTAACTCTTTGATTTTATATTTGTATCTACTTCTTCTTAAACTGAAGTATGTGTGTGTATGTGTGTGTGCAGTCAATGTTTTAAACTTATGGATAAATATTGGTACCAAAAAAACTACTAAATGCAATATAATATTACTTCGCTTTTTTTTAGTCTTCAGGATATATCCATTAGATATGCATGATGAAAATACTCTTTTCAAGTCAGTTTAAGTAATTATTTTTCTGTTAGTTATGCCATCAACTTTAATAACTACATACAATAAACTGCATATATTTAAAATATGAAATTTCATATGGTTTGACATATGGATATGTTCAAATATGTGCATGAAATCAAGATAATGAACACTCCAAGAGATTCCTTTTTCCTGTTCCCTAGTTTATTTCAGTTAACCCTATTCAAAGGCAATCAAGTGATCTGCTTTGTCTCTATACATTAATTTGCATAATAATAGAATTTTATGTTAATGCAATCACATTATATATACACTTTTATTGTCTGGCTTCTTTCACTAAGCATAATTATTTTGAAATTCATCCATATTATACAGTGTATTGAAAATTCCATTTTATTATAGCATTCTATTATATGAATACACCACCATTTGTTTATCTATTTATGTTGATGGGTATTTGGGTCATTTCAACTTGTTGGCTACTACAAATATTGTTGCATTAAACATCTATGTACAAGTATTTGTATGGACATAAGCTTTTATTTCTCTTTGATAAATATCTTGAAGTGGGATCATGTGGTAGGTTTATGTTTAAATTTTTAGGAAACTGCCAAACTGGCTCCCAGAGTGGTTGCATGATTCAGCATTTCCATCAACAGCTTATGAGAATTCCAGATACTTGGCATCCTTGTTATTTCTTGGTATGGTTAGTCTTTAAACTTTAGCCCCAGTAATGAGGGTCCAATTGTATCTTTGTTGTTAAGTTGCATTCTTCTAATAACTAAAGTTGTTGAGTATCTTCATGTGCTTATTTGCCATATATATATAAAGATATATATATATCTTTTTTTATGAAATGTACTTTAGTTAATATACTATTGGATTGTTTATTTTCTTATCACTGTTTTTAGTATTCTGTACACAATTCCTTTATCAGATAGATAATTTGTAAATATTTTCTCTAGTCTGTGGATTGTCATTGGTTCTTTTAAAAATGTCATTTTGAAGAGTCAAATTTTTAGTTTTGGTAAATTTCAATTTATCTGTGTGTTCTTTCATGAATCATAGTTTTGGTGTTGTATCTAAGAAATTATTGGTCAACCTAAGGTCACAAAATTTTCTTCTATATTTTCTTTTAAACATTTTAGGTTTTACTTTAAATGGATATATCACTTTTTTATTAATTTCAAATTATTTTTTAATTTCCCTTGTGATTTCTTTTTTGATTCATCTGTTCTTTTAAGAATGTATGGTTTAATTTTCATATTTTTTGTGAATTTTCTAGGTTTCCTTCTGTTCTTGATTGTTAGCTTCATTCCATTATAGTCAGAGAAGACACTTTGTATGGTTTTAATCTTTTAAAATATATTGAGACTTGTTTGGGGACTTAAGATATATATGGTGTATACTGGAACACATTCCATGTACACTTGAGGATTGTATGGAGTGTTCTATATATGTCAATTAGGTGAAATTGGTTTATAGTGTTGTTTAAGTCCTAATTTTACTTACTGATCTGTCCAGACCTTCTATTCATTATTAAAAGTGGTATATTGATGATTTCAACTATTTTTGTAGGACAATTATTATCTTTTCTTTCAATTCTGCTAATGTTTGTTTTATATATTTTGGGACTCTATTATTTGTTGCATATATGTTTATTATAATTTTGAATCTTCTAGATGAATTGACTTTTTATCAAAGGTAACAATTTTTGATTTAAAGTCTACTTTGGTATTGTTATAGTCACTCCAGCTTTATTTTAGTTACTACTTGCATGAAATTATCTTTTTCCATACTTTTACTTTCAACCATTTGTGATTTTGGATCTAAAGTGAGTCATTGGTAGACAGCATACAGTCAGGTTATGTGCTTTTATCCATTCTGCCTGTCTTTGGATTGGAGAGCTTAATCCATTTATATTTAAATTAATGGTGAGGAAGGCTCAGTTCTGCCATTTTACTATTTTTATATATCATATATTTTCTGTACTTCACTTCCTCCATTACTACCTTCTTTTGTGTTTCTTCTATAATATACCAATTAAATTTTCTTCTTACTTATTTTTCTGAACATTTTTTGGTTACTTTCTTAGTGATTTAGTGGGAATTACCATTGCCATCCTAATGTATAAGTCTAGTTTGAATTGATACCAACTTAGCTTCAATAGCACACAAAATATCTTTTTCTTTACATTTCTGCCCCCTTTATGTATTTTATCACACATTACATATATATACACATTTATATACACACACATATTTATACATATATATATATACACATGTGTGTCCATTCACATTGAGTTTTAATTGTTTTATGAATTTATCTTTTAAATGACATAGGAAACAAAAATAGGTGTTACAAACAAAAAACTACAATAATGTTGGCTTTTATATACACCTATGAACTTACTATTACTGGAATCATTTATTTCTTTATTTGGCTTCAAATTGCTGTCTAATCTTTTCATTTCAGCCTGAAGGACTCTTTTTAGCGTTTCTTGTAGGGCAGGTCTACTATCACTGAATTCCCTCAGATTTTGTTTATCAGGGAATGTCTTAATTTCTCCTTCAGTTTTGGAGGATAGCTTTGCTAGATGTAGAATCCTTTTTTAAAAAGCACTTAATTGAGACATGATGACATACAAAAAGCTGTACATATTTTTTAATTAAAATATAGTTGATTTACAATATTCTGTATCAGGTATACAGCAAAGTGATTCATATATATATATATGATTCATATATATATATATATACATACATACATACACACACACAAATATATATATATATATTTGGATTCATTTCCATTATAGATTATTACAAGACATTGAATATGGTTCCCTGTGCTATATAGTAAGTCCTTGTTGTTTGTCTATTTTATATGTAGTGGTATGTATCATCCTAAGTAAAGTAATTCAGGCAAAGACAAATATTATATGATATCACTTATATAGAGAATCTAAAAAAAAGCTGTATATATTTAATGAATTTGTTTGGAGATAAATTTATATGTATGAAACCATCATCACAATCTATGTCATAAATGTGTCCATCACATCTAAAAATCTCTTCTTGCTATTATTATTATTTAGTAATGAGACAACATAAGAACTATTCTCAGAAAAAAAATAAATACACAATACTGTATGTTAACTATAGGCATTATGCCCTACTGTAGATCTCTAGGACTTATTCATCTTATATAACGGGAACTTTGTATACTTTGACTAACAGCTCCTATTTCCCTGTCTGCTAGACTCTAGCAACGACTATTCTATTCTCTGCTTTTTTGAGTTTGACTATTTTAGATTCTTCATATAAATTAAATCATGTAGCATTTGTCTGTGTTTGGCTTATTTCATTAGCATAATATTCTTCAGGTTCATCCATATTGCCATAAATGGCAGGATTTTTTCTATTATAAGGTGGAATAATTTTCCATTTTATGCATGTACCACATTTTCTTCATCCATTTGACAAAGGACATTTAGGTTGCTTCCATATGTTGCCTATTATGAATAATGCTGCAATGAGCATGGGAATGCAGATTTATCTTCAGGATCCTTTTTTTCCAATTCCTTTGCATGTATACCCAAAAGAGAGATTGATGGATCACATGGTAGTTCTATTTTTAACTTTTTGTAGAACTTCCATACTGTTTTTCACAGTAGCTGTACCAAATAGCATTCCCTCCAGCAATGTACCAAAATTCCCCTTTTTAAACATCCTTGCCCACAATTATCTTTTTCATAACAGACATCATAAAAGGTGTGAGCTGATATCACACTGTGGTTTTTATTAGCATTTTCTTGATGACTAGTTGAGCAACTTTTCATATACCTGTTTGTCATTTTTTGTCTTCTTTGGGAAAATGTTTATTCAATTCCTTTGCCCATTCTTTTAATCAGGTTACTTTTTTTTCTGTTGCATTATAGGAGTTCCTTATATGCTTTGGATATTAACCCTTTACCAGATATATTATAGGCAAACATTTTCTCCCTTTCTGTGTGTTGCCTTTAATTCTGTTGTTTCCTTTGCTCTTTGGAGGCTTTGTAGTGTGATACAGTCTTACTTGTCCATTTTTGCTTTAGTTATCTGTGCTTTTGATCTCCTAGCCAAAAATAATGGCCAAAAGAAAATGTCAAGATGCTTTACTTTTATGTATTTTTAAAGGGGTCTTACTTATATTTAAGTCTTTAATAGATTATTTGCCTTTTCTTTATTAAAATATAGTTGATGTACTATATTGTGTTAGTTTTAGGCATGCTATATAGTGATTTGACATTCACATACATCAAGAAATGATCAACATAAGTCTAGTACCCATCTGTCCTTTTACAAAGTTATTCCAATAGTATTGACTATATTTCTTGTGTTATATATTATATCACTGTGGCTTATTTATTTTCAAAATGAAGGTTTGTACCTCTTAATCATCTTCATCTATTTTACACCCACCAAGCCCCTTCCCTCCTGGCAACCACCAGTTTGTTATCTGTATCTGTGAGTCTGTTTTCAATTTTTTGTTTTCTTTTTTGGACTTCATATATGAATGAGATCATGTGGTATTTCTTTTTTTCTATCTGACTTGTTTAAAATAGCATAATACACTCTAGAATAATATACATTGTCACAAATATAAGATTTCATTTTATTTTAATGGCTAGGTAATATTCCATTAGATACCATATGTCTTTATCCATTTATCTATCAGAGGACACAGATTGCTCCCATATCTTGGCTATTGTAAATAATGCTGCAATGAACATTAGTGTGCATACATCTTTTTGAATAAGTGTTGTTATTTTATTCAGGTAAGTACCCAGAATTGAAACTGTAGAATCATATGGCTGTTCTATTTTTAAATTTTTGAAGAAACTCCATACTGTTTTTCACGGCAGCTATACCAGTATACACTTCTACTAAGAGTACATGAGGGTTCTTTCCTCTCCATATACCAGCCAAAACTTATTTCTTGTCTTTATGATGATAGCCATTTTGACAGTTGGAAGGTGGTATCTCATTATGTTTTTTTTTCTTAATTGAAGTATAGTCAATAGCAATGCATCTATCTCTGTTGTACAGCACAATATCCTAGTAATGTGCGTATGTATGTATATATAACTATTCATTTTTTTCATTAAAGGTTACTACAAGATATTGAACATAGTTCCCTGTGCTATACAAAGAAACTTTTTTTTTAAATCTACTTTTATATGTAGTGGCTAACATTTGTAAATCTCAAACTCCAAAATTTATCCCCTCCCACCCTCTTTCCCTGGTAAACATAGGATTGTTTACTAAGTCTGCAAGTCTGTTTGTGTTTTGTAGATGAGTTCATAGTATCCCATTTTTTGTTTGTTTGTTTTTTACTTTCAGATACCACATATGAGTGATATCATATGGTATTTTTCTTTCTGTTTCTGGCTTACTTCACTTGCAATAATGATCTCTAGGTCCATCCATGTTGCTGCAGATGGCATTATTTTATTCTTTTTTATGGCAAAATAGTATTCCATTGTATAAATATACCACCACTTCTTTATCCAGTCATCTGTCAATGGACATTTAGGTTGTTTCCATGTCTTGGCTATTGTATATAGTGCTGCTATGAAACTGGGGTACATGTATCTTTTTGACTTAGATTTCCCTCTGGATATATACCCAGAAGAGGGATTGCTGGATCATATGGTAAGTCTAGTTTTAGTTTTTTGAGAAATCTCTGTACTCTTTTCCATAATGGCTGCAATAACCTACATTCCCACAAAAAGTATAGGAGGATTCTTTTTTCTCGACACCCCCTCCAGCATTTATCATGCTTGGATTTTTGGATGATGGCCGTTTGACTGGTGTGTGGTGATACCTCATAGTAGTTTTGATTTGCATTTCTATGATAATTAGTGATATTGAACATTTTTTCATATGTCTATTGGCCATTCTTATGTTATCATTGGAGAAATGCTTGTTTAGGTCACCTGCTGATTTTTGGATTGGGTTTTTTGTTTGCTTTTTTGTTGTTGTTATTAAGTTGTATGAGCTGTTTATATATTCTGGAAATTAAGCCTTTATTAGTTGCATTATTTGCAAATATTTTCTCCCTTTCTGTTGGTTGTTATTTTGTTTTGCTTATTGTTTCCTCTGCTTTGCAAAAGCTTATGAGTTTAATTAGGTCCCATTTGTTTAATTTTGCTCTTACTTCCATTGCCTGGGTAGACTGCTCTAGAAGAATGTTGCTTAGATTTATGTCACAGAATATTTTGTATATGTTTTCTTCTAGGAGATTTATTGTGTCTTGTCTTATATTTAAGTCTTTAAGTCACTTTGAGTTTATCTCTGTGTATGGGGTGAGAGAGTGTTCTAAAATCATTGATTTTCATGCAGCTGTCCAATTCCCAACACCACTGGCTGAAGAGACTGTCTTTTCTCCATTGTATGTTCTTGCCTCCTTTGTCAAAGATTAATTGACCATAGGTCTGTGGATTTATTTTTGGGTTCTCTATTCTGTTCCATTGATCTGTATGTCTGTTTATATGTGAATATCATGCAGTTTTGATTAACGTAGCTCTGTCATATTGTCTGAAGTCTGGGAGGGTTATTCCTCCAGCTTCGTTCTTTTTCTTCAATATTCCTTTGGCAAGTCTGGTTTTTTTTGTTTTTTTTTTTTTTTTTGGTGTTTCCATATAATTCTTGGGATCCTAATTTCCAGTTCTGTAAAAAATATCCTGGGTAATTTGATAGGGATTGCATTAAATCTGTAGATTACTGAGGGCAGTATGGCCATTTTAACAAAATTGATTCTTCCAATCCAAGAGCATGAGATGTCCTTCCATTTATATAAGTCTTCTTTAATTTCCTTAATTGGTGTTTTGTAGTTATCCATGTATAAGTCTTTCACCTCCTTGGTCAGATTTTTCCTATTTTATTGCTTTGTGTGCAATTTTAAAATGGATTGTTTCTTTACTTTCTTTTCCTGTTGATTCATTATTAATGTAAAGAAATGCAACTGATTTTTGTATGTTAATCTTGTATCCTGCTACCTTGCTGAATTCTTTTATTAGTTTTAGTAGTTTTTGTGTGGAGCTTTTCTGTATATAGTGTCATGTCATCTCCATATAGTGACAATTTTACCTCTTCTTTTCCAATTTGAATCCCTTTTATATCTTTTTCTTCCCTGATTGCTGTGGCTAGGGTTTCCAAGACTATGTTGAATACAGGTGGTGAGAGTGGGCAACTTTGTCTTGTCCCAGATTTTAGTGGAAAAGTTTTCAGTTTCTCATCACTGAGTACTATGCTGGCTGTAGGTTTGTCATAAATAGCTTTTATTATGTTGAAATATGTTCCCACTTTGGTAAAGTTTTTTTTTTTTATCATAAATGGCTGTTGAATTTTATCAAATGTATTTTATGCATCTATTGAGATGATCATGTGGTTTTTGTCCTTTCTTTTGTTGATGTGATGTATTACATTGATCGATTTTCTTATGTTGACCATCCTTGTGTTCCTGGGATGAATCCAATTTGATCATGGTGTATGAACTTTTTATGTATTGTTGGATTCTGTTTGCTAATATTTTGTTGAGGATTTTTGCATCTATGTTTATCAGTGATACTGGCCTGTCATTTTCTTTTTTTGGTAATGTTATTGTCTGGTTTGGAATCAGGATGATGGTGGCTTCATAGAATGAGTTTGGGTGTACTCCCTCATTTTCAATCTTTTGGAAGAGTTTGAGAAGAACCAGTATGAGTTCTTCTTTGTATACTTGGTGGAATTACCCAGTGAAGTCATCTGGTCCTGGAGTTTTAGTTGTAGGGAGGTTTTTTTCTATTGTTAATTCTATTTCATTTCTAGTGATTGGTCTGTTCAAGTGGTCAATTTCTTTTTGGTTCAGTCTTGGTGGACTGTATGTTTCCAGAAACTTGTCCACTTTTTCTAGGTTATTCATTTTGTTTCCATATAGGTGTTCATAGTATTCTCATATAATATTTTGTATTTCTGGTATTGGTTGTGATTTCTCCATTTTACTTTCTAATTTTTTTATTTGTCTTCTCTCTCTTTTCTTCTTAGTTAGCCTTGCCAGAGGTTTGTCAATTTTATTTACTCTTTCACAAAACCAGCTCTTGATTTGATAATTTTTTTCTATTTTTTTTAATTTCTAATTTTTATTTCCTCCTTGATCTTTATTATTTCCTTCTTTCTGATGACTTTTTTTTTTTTTTGCTCTTATTTTCTAGTTCTTTTAGCTAGTAGGTTAGTTTGCTTTTTTCTGAAATTCTTTTTTGAGGATGGCCTGTTTCACTATGATCTTCCCTATTAGGGCTGCTTTTGCTGCAACCCATAGAATCTGTGGGGTTGTGTTTTTATTGTCATTTGTCTCAAAGTATTTTTTAAATTTCTTCTTTGATGTCATCATTGACCCTTTTTTTTTTTGGTAGCATGTTGTTTAATATCCATGTTGTCATTTTTTTTCTGATTTATTTTTCTGTAGTTGATTTCTATTTTCATGACATTGTGGTCAGAAAAGATATTGTAAACAATTTCTATCTTCTTAAATTTGTTGAGGATTCTTTTGTGCCCGAGTACATGATCTAACCTAGAAAATGTTCCATGTGCACTTGAAAAGAAATTATATTCTGTACTTTGAGAATGTGATGTCCTAAAATTATCAGCCAAGTTCAGATTTTCTATTTTGTCATTTAGTTTCTCTATTGCTTTATTAATTTTCTGCCTGGAAGATCTATCCAGTGATGTTAATGGGAAGTTAAAGTCTCCTACTATAATTGTGTTCCCATCAATTTCTCTTTTTATATCTGTTAGTATTTGCTTTATGTATTTAGGTGCTCCTATATTGGGTGCATATATATTAATGAGCGTAATATCCTCATTTTATATTTCTCCTTTAAGCATTATACAGTGTCCTTCTTTATCTTTCTTTATGGCCTTTGTTTTAAAGTCTACTTTGTGTGTAATCAGCATTACTACTCCTGCTTTCTTGTCATTTCCATTTGCATGGAAATTTTTTTTCATCCTTTCACTTTCAATGTATGTGTGTCCTTCTCCCTAAAGTGGGTCTCTTGTATGCAACATATTGTAGATTATTGTTTAAATCCAACCTGCCACTCTATGTCTTTTGATTGGAGCATTTAGTCCATTGACATTTGCAGTAATTATTGATAGATGTATGTTTATTGCCATTTTAAACTTAGTATTGCAGTTGATTTGGTATTTCCTCTTTGTTCGTTTCTTTTTCTTTTTATGGTTTGATAATTTTCCTTTGTATTATAGTGCTTTCTTTTTAGTTTTTGTGGCTCTATTGTAAGCTTTTGTCTTGTGGTTACCCAGTTTTGTATGTATATTAATCCACTACTATATGTGTTTTAAACTGATAGTCATATAATCTCAAACCCATCGTATAAAGAATGAAAAAAAAAGAAAAAACATATATTTCCTTGCTCCCCTCTCCCACCCTTAATGATTTTGATGTCATCTTTTCATCTTCATGTTTATTCTATTGTAAATCATTGTAATTATCACCTTTCCAATTATGGCTTTCTCCTTTCTGTTGCATCCTGCTTGTTTTCTATTTAGAGTAGAACTTTCATTGTTTCTCTTAGCATAAGTTTAGCATTGCTGAATTTTTCTAGTTTTTGCTTGTATGTGATATTCTTTATCTCTCCTTCTATTCTAAAAGATAACCTTCCTGGATAAAGTGTCCTAGGTTGCTGCCTTTTTTCATTCAGGACTTTGAATATATCTTGCCACTCCCTTCTGACCAGCATTGTTTGTGTAGAGAAATCAGCAGAAAGCCTTATGGGGGTTCCCCTGTAACTAAATCTTTGTTTTTCTCTTACTGACTTTAGAATCATCTCTTTATTTTTAACCTTGGCCATCTTGACTATTACAAGTCTTGTTGTGGGTCTGTTTGGGTTCTTCTTGTTTGGGATCCTCTGTGCTTCCTGTACTTGCATATCTAATTCCTTCTTTAGGTTTGGGAAGTTTTCAGCCATTATTTCTTTAAATACCTTTTTAGTCACCTTTGTTCTTTCTTCTCCTTCTGGGATCCTTATTATGTGTTGGTTGGCAAACTTTATATTATCCCATAGGTCCCTTATATTGTTTTCACTGTTTTTTCATTTGTGTTTATTTATCTGTCTGCTGTTCTCATTGTGTGATCTCTGTTATCCTGTCTGCTACATCACTTATTTGTTCCTCTGCATTCTCTAGTTGGCTTTTGACAGCCTTTAGCTCAGCTCTTATCTCAGCCATTGTGCTTTCTGTTTTTAATTGGCTCCTCTTTATAGTTTCAGTTTCCTTTTGAAGTATTCTTGGTCTCTATTCACAGTCTCTCTCAGTTCCTTCAGTGCTTTGATGACTTCTTTTTTGAAATCATGTTCTGTTAGACTGTGGAAGTCTCTTTTATTGATTATTCTTTTAGGGGATTTATCTTATTCTTTTAATTGGGGATGGTTCCTCTGCTTCTTCATTTTATTTATATCTCTCTGGCACTATGGACTATGGAGTGTCAGTTATCTCCTGTGATCCTGAAGGGAATTATTTATTAATTTATTTAAAGAGGATGAAGAAATACAACTAAAAAAAAAAACCCAAAAAACAAAAACAAACAAAACAAGAAGAAAACCAAAAATTTAAACCAAAAAAATTTTAAAATTTATTTCTTTAACTTAAAAAGAGGAAGAATTAAGAACCCAAATTAAAATAAATTATTAAAAAACAGAAAATTCAAATAAAAACTAATTAAGAAAATTTTTAAAAATAAAAAAATTTTAATGAAGAAAAAAGATTTACAAACCGAATATAATAAATAACAGAACAAAACAAAAAAATCAAATTGAGACAAATTTTAAAAACTAACAAAAAATTTTCAAAGAAGATAATTTTTTAAAGATTAAAAAATAAAAGTAATAAAAATTAAAAATAATAATTAAATAATTTAAAATAGAACAGAAAAAAAAAGAAGAATGTTCTCCCTTGCAGACTGTGCACTTCTAATTTTGTTGCATGATCTATTTTAGTTATTGTTGTTTGCCACGTCTTCCTTCTGTGCCTTTTGGCTGTTCTGTTATCCCTTTGGTTGGGGATGTGGCCAGTGTTATGGTGCCCAGAACCTGTCCTGGCTATTGAAGCAGGCCTATTTGTTCTGTGGTTTTCATTTCTCCTGCCCTAGCCCTGCTGAAGCTTCCCAGCACTGTGTCTGCTCAAGGTTGGAGGGTGGGTCACACCCCCTCCCAGGGCAGTGTCCTCACACAGTAGGTGGGCGGGTTGTGCCCCAGTTGTGCTCCCTCTGCTGCTCTGCACTCCATAGGTGGGCTCCCCAAGAATGACCATACCAGCTCTTACCCCACCTGTGTGCCAGAACTCTGCTCCTTGTTCATTTGTCTTAGATACGTCAGTTCACAGAGGCATCAGAGCAGAATGGTCCCCTTTGCCTGGGTTGTAAAGAAATCTCACTTTTGCCTATGAGGTTGCAGAGCCCCTGGGTATGGATTCAGGTTTCAACCCCACCTCCACCTGGGAACCAAGAACCAGCAAATATGATAGTTGTGACAAAGCCTTGCCTCTCTTATCCCAGGAACAAGCCAGCAATGATGCCGAGGGTCTGAGACAAAGGCTATGGCACCCCTCCCCCAGTGTACTCTAGCAGTGTTGATTTGCTTTTTTTTTTTTTTAATTTTATGGGGGTCACAGGCTGTTCTGTTCTCTGTATCCTCCTAACTATGGTGCACAGCACACTCCAGTCCCCTGAGGTTGCCTCTGTACAGTTGGCTGCAGTTCTCCACCCAGCTGGGGCAGCTTGTTCCATACCACCCCTGCTGGTTCACATCTAGGGCTGAGGGTCACAGGGACTCTTTGTGCCCATTTCACTTAGTTCTGTTGGTCAAGGGCTGTTCTATATAGATCCCAGCCTCAGAGGTTTCCCCTCTGTCCCACTGACCTCTCCATTGGAATGGGGAAGACCCAGCATAAGATCGCTATTCCTCCTTTGCCACTGCCTCCCTGCAGTAATTGTCCAGTGTTAATTTCCTTTTTACTTCTTTTTTCATTTTCTCCTACCATATTTGTGGCAAATTTTGTCTTTTGAAGAAGGCAATATTCTGTCAAAGTTCAGCAAGTGTTCTGAGTGATTGTGTGATCCATGAATGTCTATCTTGGTGTATTTGTGGGAGAGAGTGAGCTAAGCGCATCCTTCTACTCTGCCATCTTGACCATCCCTCCACACACTCTTCATTATGGTTTTGATTTGTATTTCCCTGATTATTAATGATTTTGAGCATCTTTTCACATGTCTGTTGGCTATCTGTATGTCTTCTTCAGAAAAAAATGTCCATTGAGGTACTCTGTCCATTTGTTAATTAGGTTGTTTTCTGATTTTGAATTGTGGGGTTTTTTTGTGTATTTTAGATATTTACTCCTTATCAGATGTATCACATGTATATGTCTTCTCCCTTTCAGTTGGTGGTCTTTTAGTTTTGTTGATAGCTTCCTTCTCTGTGTAAATGCTTTTGTTAATTTGATGTGGTCCCATTTGTTTATTTTTGCTTTTATTTCCTTTGACTAAGGAGAGATAGCCAAAAAAAATTGCTGAGATCAATATCAAAGATGGTACTACCTATGTTTTCTTCTAGGAATTTCATGATTTTATACTTAATTCATCTTATTCCTTAATCTATTTTTAGTTTATTTTTAACATGATGTGAGAAAGTAGTCCAGTTTGATTGTTTTGTATGTAGTTGTCTAGTTTTCTCAGTACCATTTATTGAAGAGGCTGTCTTACCCATTATCCTTGCTCCCTTTGTCAGATTAATTAACCATATGAACACAGGTTTATTTCTGGGGTCTTTATTCTGTTCCATTGATCTATGTGTCTGTTTTTGTGACAGTATCATACTTCTTTGATTACTATAGCTTTTTAGTGTGGTTTGAAGTCAGAGAACTTGATACTTTCAGCTTGGTTCTTTCTCAAGATTATTTTGGCTATTCAAGGTCTTTTGTGCTTCTGTACAAATTTGAGGAGTACACGTTCTAGTTCTGTGAGAAATACCTTTGGTATTTTGACAGGATTGCACTGAATCTGTAGATTGCCTTGAGTAGTATAATCATTTTAACAGTATTCTTTAAATCCATGAGAACAGTATATCTTTCCATTTGTTTGTGTCGTCTTCTTTAAATGTTGGGTAGAATTCCCCTCTGATGCCATCTGGTCCTGGACTTTTGTTTGCTAGGAGTTTTAATATTATTATTATTATTACTAATTCAATTTCATTGCTGGTAATTGATCTGTTCATATTTTCTTCTTCCTAATGATTCAGTCTCAGGAGATTGTATATATCTAGGAATTTATCCATTTCTTCCCGGTTGTCAATTTTATTGACGTAAAAATTATTTTCAGTAGTCTTTTATGATCCTTTTTATTTCTGTAGTGTTGGTTGTAAGAACAAGCTCTTGGTGTCATTCATCTTTTCTATTTCTTTTTTGTCTCTATGTCTTATTTCTGCTCTGATCTTTATAATATCTTTCTGTCTACTAACTTTGAGTTTTGTTTGTTCTTTGTTTTCCAGTTCCTTTAGGTATAAGGTTAGATTATTTATTTGTGATTTTTCTTGTTTCCTGAGGAGGTAGGATTATATCAGTATAAATTTCCCGCTTAGAACTGCTTTAGCTGTGTCACGTTGATTTAAGATCATTGTGTTTTCATTTTCATTTGGCTCCAAGTATCTTTGGTTTCTTCCTTGATTTCTTCAGTAACCCATTGGTTGTTTAGTAGCATGTCATTTAGCATTCAGATATTTCAGTTTTTTTCTTGTAGCTGATTTCTAGTCTTATACCATTGTGATTGTAAATGATGTGTGATATGATTTCAGTTTTCTTCAATTTACTGAAACTTGTTTTATGGCCTAGTATGTGATCTATATTGGAAAATGTTCCATGTGTATTTGGAAAGACTGTATTCTCCTGGTTTTGGATGGCATGTTCTATTTTTATTGTCTATCTGGTCTATTGTTTTCTTTAAAGACAATATTTCCTTACTGACTTTCTATATGGATGATCTGTCCATTGATTTAAGTCTGGTGTTAAAGTTCCCTACTGTCATTGTGTTATTGTCTATTTTTCCCTTTTAGTTTGGTAATATTTGCTTTATGTATTTCAGTACTCCTGCATTTTGTGCCTATGTATTTACATCTGCTGTATCTTATTATATTGATCTGTTTATTATTATGTAATGTCCTTTTTCTGTCCCTTGTTAGAGTCTTTGTTTTAAAGTCTGTTTTCTCTAATATGTTTTGCTACCACAGCTTTCTTTTTGTTTCCATTTGCCTTTTTAGTCCTCTCATTTTCAGTTTGTGTACGTCTTTATATCTGTACTGAATCTCTTGCATAGATCTTGGGTTTTTTGTCCATTTAGCCACATTATGTCTTTTGATTGGAGCATTTATTCCAATTACATTTAAAGTAATGACTGATAAGTATGCACTTATTGCCATTTTGTTAATTGTTTTCTGGTTGTTTTTGTAGTTCATTTTTGTTCCCATCTTCATTTTATCCTCTTGTCTCATGATTTAATGACTTTCTTTAGTGTTAGATCCCTTTCCATTTTTTTTTTGTGTGTTTTTGGGTTGTGGCTACCATGAAATTCATATATAACAAATATATGTGTGTATATATATAATTAATATACATATATATAATTAATTAAAATAATGATTTCTTAAGTTTGCACCCCATTCTAAATACCCTACATTTTCTCCCCTTTCCACCACATTTAATGTTTTTAACATATTTTATATCTTTTGGTTTTGTGAATCCGATAACCACTCATTTTGAATATAGATAATTTTACTTCTTTAGTCTTTTAACCTTCCTACTAGCTTTATAGGTCATGCATCTACTACATTTACTGTATGTTTGCCTTTAACAGTGAGTTTTTTTCCTTTCATAATGTTTTATATTTCTAGTTGTAGCCCTTTTTTTCAGCTTAGAGAAGTCCCTTGAACATTTCTTGCAAAGCTGACTAAGTCGTGCTCAATTCTTTTAGTTTTTGCTTATTTGTAAAACTGTTTCTTCAATTCTGAATGATAAACTTGCCGGGTAAGGTATTCTTGATTGTAAGATTTTCCTTTCATTATCTTGAATACATCATGTGCCTCCATCCTGACGTACAAAATTCTGCTGTAAAGTCAACTGATAGTTTTAGGGGAGTTCCTTCCTATATATCTAATTGCTTTCTTCTTACTGCTTTTATGAGTCTCTCTTTATCTTTAATTTTTGTCATTTATAATTATAATATGCCTTGATATAGACCTCTTTGGGTTCATCTTGTTTGGGACTCTCTGTGGTCCCTAGGGCTGGGTATCTGTTTTTTTCCCAGGTTAGGGAAGTTTTCAGCTATTATCACTTCAAATAAGCTATCTTCCCCTTTTTCCCTCTCTCTCTTCTACTTTTGGGACCCCCATATTTCACATATTAGTACTCTTGACATTGTCCAGAGGTTTCTTAAAATATTATTAATATTTAAAATTATTTTTTTTCTTTTTTCCTGCTCAGCATTGCTGATTTCCACTACTCTGTCTTCCAGATTACTGATCAATATCTCTGTATCATCTATTCTGTTGATTACTTCTAGTGTATTTTTTTTACTTATTGTATTCTTCATCTTTGTTTTGTTCTTCTTTATATTATCTAGTGCTGTTAAAATTCTCACTGTGTTTATCCATTCTTTTCCAAAGTTTATTGAGATTCTTTTTGGTCATTACTTTGAACTCTTTTATTAGGTAGTTTGCTTATCTCTACTTTGTTTAGCTGTTTTTCTGAGGTTATGAATTGTTCCTTCATTTAGAACATATTCCTCTGTCTCTTCATTTTGACCAGTTCTCTATATATTTTTATGTGTCATGTAGGTAGGTTACATTTCTCTATTTTTGAGAAATTACTTTATGTAAGAGATGTCCTGTGGGGCCGAGCAGCATGCTACCCTCTGGTCACCAGAGGTATATGCCTAGGGTTGCCCACTGTGTGGGCTGTGTTTGCCCTTCAGTTGTGGTGGAGTTGAATCTTGTGGTGCACTAGTAGGCAGGGCTGTCTCTTGGCCCCATTGTCTGTGAGACCATACCTTGTGTGGTGGCTGTGTGCCCCCTAAAGTGCAGAATTGTCTTTACATGTAGTTTGGTGCATTTCCCAAGGGGATGTAGGAATGGTGCGAGCCTTGAGGTTAAGGCTGACTCATTCTGTGTCCATTTGTGCAGCCCAAGCATATTTTGGGCTGGTGGTGGCCCACTGGAGTGTGGGACCATGTCCCTTTACAGCTGCCTGCATGGCTCCTAGGGGCTTGTGTCTGATGCAGGCCTCATGGAGCATGGGGTCATGTCCCTACATGTCTGTCTGCAAGGCCCAGGGGGACTCAGGGCTAGTGCCAGCCCAGTGGAGGGTGGGACTGTTTCCCCATGCAACTACCTATTGAGTCTGGTTGGGGATTGGAGTTGAGGCTGGCCAGCTGGTGGGTGGGGCCAGTTCCCTGGTGCTAATAGGCTAGTGTGAAGGCTCCAAAATGGCACTTGTCAGCACTGATAATATCATCATAGACCAAGCTCTGAGAAATGGCTGTCACCACTGTCTCTGTCTCTAGGGTGAATCCTAGCTGCCTGTTGACTCTCCTGGAGGCTCTCAAGATCAGCAAGTGGGTCTGATCCAGTTTCTTTTCAAATTACTGCTTCTCCTCTGGGACTCATAACATGTGAGATTTTGCACATGCCCTTTATGAGTGGAGTCTGTTTCCTATACCCCTCCAGCTCTCCCTACATAAGCCTCAGTGGTTTTCAAAGCCAGACATTCTGGGTACTCATTTTACTAGTTCAGAATCCCCTGGATGGGAGCCTGATGTGGAGCTCAGACCCCTTACTCCTTGGGGAGAACCTGTACAATTGTGATATTTTTCCTGATTGTGTGTTGCAGACCCATGGGTGTGGGTCTTTATTCTGTTGTGTCTCTGCCTCTCCTACCTGTCTCATTGTGGTTCCTTATATATATCTTTAGTTTTGAAAAATCTTTTCTGCTAATCTTCAGGTCATTCTCATAGTTGCTTTGTACATAGTTGTAATTGTTGTGTGTCCATGGGAAAAAAGTATGTTCAGGATTTTCCTACCCTTCCATCTTGGCCACAACCACTCTTTAATGTATTTTGAGTTGATTAGTGTACATAGTGCAAGATAAGAGTCCAGTTTCATTCTTCTACATGTTGATATCCTGTTTTCCCAGCACCATTTGTTGAGGAGACTATCCTTTCCCTACTGCATGTTCATGACACCTTTGTTGAAGAACAGTTGACTATTGAGTATATTTATTGTGGTTATTTCTGACCTCTATGTTCTATTTCATTGATCTATATGTCTGATTTTAAGACAGAACCGTATTGTTTTATTTACTATAGCTTTGTAATATATTTGGAATTAGGAAGTGTGAAAAGCTTTGATTTCTTGCTCACAATTGCTTTTGCTCTTTATAATGTTTTGTTGTTTCATATTAATTTTAGAGTTTTTTCTCCCATTCCTGTAAAAACATCTTTGGAATTTTGATAGGTATTGTATTGAATCTGTAGATCACTTTGAGTAGTATGGACATTTGAAAATATTAATTCTTCCAATTTGTGAACACAACTGTATTCCCACTTATTTGTGAATTCTATAATTTTTCATCAGTTATTTATAAGTTTCAGTGTGCAAGTCTTTCATTTATTTTGCTATTTCTAGGCATTTTATTCTTTTTGATGCTATTTTAAATGGCATTTTTTAAATTTTCTTTTTGGATAGTTTATTGTTGGCATGCAGAAGCACAAATTAGTTTTGTAGATTGATTTTAAATCATGAAGATTTACTCAATTTGTTTATTAGTTCTAACAGGTTTTTGTTAACACCTTTAGGATTTTGTATATATAGGAACATGCCATCTGGAAACAGAGACATTTACTTTCCAATTTGGATGAAATTTATTGCTTTTCCTTATCTAATTACTCTGGTTAGGGATTCCAGTATTTTGTTGAATAGAAATGGTGAGATCAGGAATCCTTGTTTGTCTCCAAATCTTAGAGGAAAAGCTTTCAATTTTTCATCATTGAGTATGTGGTTGGCTGTGGGCTTTCCATATGTGGCCTTCATTATGTTAAGATATGATCTTTATATACATAATTTTTTATCATGAAAGGGTGTTGAATATTGTCAGCTGTATCTATTGAGATGATTATATAATTTTTGTCCTTCATTCTGTTAATGCAGTGTATCACTGTCATTGATTTGCCTATCTTGAACTTTCCATGCATCCTAGGAAGACATTCCACTTAGTCATGGTGTATTACCTTTCATAGTGCTGTTTTTTTCTTTTTAGGGAGTGAATTTTTCATTGAGTTATAGTCAGTTTTCAAGAGCAAAAAGAATTCAGTAGAAGGCAGAAAATAATAAAGATCAGGGAGTAAATAAATAAAATAGAGATTAAAAAATCAATAGAAAAAAATCAATCAAACCAAGAGCTGGTTTTGTGAAAGAGTAAAAAAATTGACAACCCTCTGGCCAAGTTCATGAAGAAGAGAAAAGAGAGAGCACAATAAACAAAATTAGGAAGGAAAATGGAGAAATTACAACCAATACCACAAAAATATAAAATATTGTATGAGAATATTATGAGCAACTATGTGGAAACAAAATAGATAACCTAGAAAAAATGGACAAGTTTTTGAAACATACTGTCCACCAAGATTGAATCAAAATGAAATTGACCACTTGAACAGACCAATCACTAGAAATGAAATCGAATAGCAATAAAAAATCCTCCCTACAAACAAAAGTCCAGGACTGGATGGTTTCACTGGAAAATTCTACCAAATGTACAGAGAAGAACTCATACTGATCCTTCTCAAGTTCTTCCAAAAGATTGAAAAGGAGGGAGTACTCCCAAACTCATTTGATGAAGCCACCATCACCCTGATACCAAAATCAGACAAAGACACTACCAAAAAAGAAAATTACAGGCCAATATCACTGATGAACATAGATGCAAAAATTCTCAACAAAATATTAGCAAACAAAATCCAACAACACATGAAAAACATCATACACCGTAATCAAGTTGGATTCATCCCAGTAACTCATGGTGCTGTTTACTTTTGTTTGCTAGTATTTTTGAACATTTTTCGGTTTATGTTTATCAGGGATATAGGCCTATAGTTTTTTTTTCTTATGGTTTGCTGCTTGGCTTTGATATCAAGGTGACACTGTCCTCAGACATAGGTTTGAAATCGTTCTTTTCAGTTTATTGGAACCATTTTAAGAAGGATTGATATTAATTTTTCTTGAACAGTTTGATAGAAATCATCTAAAATCATCTGGTCTTGGGATTATAATTTTTGGGAGGATTTTTTATTACTGATTCTCTTTAATGGTTGTTGGTTTGTTCAGACTTTCTATTTATTCTTTATTCAGTTTTGGTAGGTTGTATAATTTCAGGTATCTATCCATTTCTTCTAAGTGTCCAAACTGTTGACATATAGTTATTCATAAGTCTTTTATTATCTTTTTATTTTTATGGCAGTGGTTTTCTTTTTAATTTCTAGTTTTATTAATTTGATTTTTGCCATTTTTCTTCATTTAGCTAAGGGTTTGTCAATATTGTTTATCTTTTCAAAAAACCAAATCTCAATTTTGTCAGTATTTTGTTGATTTCTATTTTCTATCTCACTTATTTCTGTTATATCTTTATTATTTTCTTTTCTTTGCTATTTTCTGTTTTGTTTATTCTTTTTCTAATTACTTAATGTCTAGTTAGGTTGTTTATTTCTGAGATTTTTATTTTTTAATATGGACTTTTTTTCACTATAAGCTGCCATTTTATTCCTACTTTTCCTGGCTGCCATAAATTTGGACATGTTGTGTTTTTGTTATCATTTGTAGTAATCTATTTTATAATTACTTTTTTATTTCTTTTTTGGCTTATGTTGCTTAATATCCATGTATTTTGTGTTTTCCCAATTTCAATTTCTTATAGTCTTCTAGTTTTATTCCATTGTTGTTGGAAAAAATGCTTGAAAATAAAATCCTTGTTCTTAAATTTGTTAAGACAAATGTTCTTCACCTGGCATGTGATCTATCCATGAGAATGTTTCATGAGTATTTGAGATAAATTTGTATTCTGTTGCTCTTGTGTGGAATGATCTGTATATATTTGTTAGGGCCATTTACTCCAGTGTTGTTCAAGTCTTCTATTTCCTTATTGATTTTCTGTCTGGATGATTTGTCCATTATTGTAAGTAGTGAATTGAATCTTTATACTTTTTTGTATTGCTGTCTTTCCCTCTCTTCAGATCTGTCAATGTTTGCATATATAGGTGATTTGATGTTGAGTATATATATATTTATAATTGTTATATCTTCCTGTTGAATTGACCTTTTGTCATCATGTAATAACCTTTTTTCTGCCTGACAGTTTTTTACTTAAAGTCTGTATTATCTGATATAGTAAACCCCTCCATATCTGTTTTGGTTACTAGTTGCATGGAATATATCTTTCTCTCCGTCTACTTTTGCCTATGTGTGATCTTAAATCTAAGATGGTTCTCTTTTAGACAACATATAATTCAGTCATACTTTTTTAAAAAATGTTTTTTATTGATTTATAATCATTTTACAATGTTCTGTCAAATTCCAGTGTAGTTCAAAATTTTTCAGTTATGCATGAACATATATATATTCATTATCAAAATTTTTTCTCTGTGAGCTACCATAAGATCTTGTATATATTTCCCTGTGCTATACAGTATAATCTTGTTTATCTATTCTACATTTTGAAATTCAAGTCTAATGCTTCCCAATCCCCCCAACCCCTTGCAACCACGTTTGTATTCTATGTCTATGAGTCTGTTTCTGTTTTGTATTTATGTTTTGTTTTGTTTTTAGACTCCTCATATGAGTGATCTCATATGATATTTTTCTTTCTCTTTCTGGCTTACTTCACTTACAATGACGTTCTCCAGGAGCATCCATGTTGCTTCAAATGGCATTATGTTGTCAGTTTTTATGACTGAATAGTATTCTATTATATAAATATACCACTTCATCTTTATCCAGCCATCTGTTGATGGAGGTTGAGGCTGTTTCCTTCTCTTGGCTATTGTAAAGAGTGCTGCTATGAACATTGGGGTGCAGGTGTCATCCTGAAGTAGGGTTCTTTCTGGATATATGCCCAGGAGTAGGATTCCTGGTTCATATGATAAGTCTATTCCTAGTCTTTTGAGGAATCTCCATACTGTTTTCCACAGTGGCTGCACCAAACTGCATTCCCACGAGCAGTGTAGGAGGGTTCCCTTTTCTCCACAGCCTCTCCAGCATTTGTCATTTGTGGACTTTTAAATGATGGCCTTTCTGACTGCTGTGAGGTGATACCACATTGTAGTTTTGATTTGCATTTCTCTAATAATTAGTGATATTGAGCATTTTTTCATGTGCCTATTGATCATTTGTATTTCTTCCTTGTAGAATTGCTTGTTTAGGTCTTCTGCCCATTTTTGGATTGGATTGTTTGTTTTTTTCTTATTAAGTCATATGAGCTGCTTACATATTCTGGAGATCAAGCCTTTGTCAGTTTCATTTGCAAAAATTTTCTCCTATTGCGTAGGTTGTCTTTTTGTTTTACTTATGGTTTCTTTGCTGTGCAGAAGCTTTGTAAGTTTCACTAGGTCCCATTTGTTTATTCTTGCTTTTATTTCTTTTGTTTGGGTAGACTGTTCTAGGAGAACATTTTTGAGATGTACGTCAGGTAATGTTTTGCCTATATATTCTTCTAGGAGTTTTATTGTATGTTGTCTTATGTTTAAGTGTTTGATCCATTTTGAGTTTATTTTTGTGTATGGTGTAAGGGAGTGTTCTAGCTTCACTGCTTTACATGCTGCTGTCCAGTTTTCCCAACACCATTTGCTGAAGAGACTGTCTATTCCATAGTACATTCTTGCCTCCTTTGTCAAAGATTAGTTGACCAAAATTTGTGGGCTTATTTCTGGACTCTCTATCTGTTCCATTGGACTATATGTCTGTTTTTGTACCAATACCATGCTGTCTTGATGACTGTAGCTCTATAGTATTGTCTGAAGTCTGGGAGGGTTATTCCTCCAGCCTCTTTCTTCAGTAATTCTTTGGCAATTCTAGGTCTTTTGTGGTTCTATATTAATTTTATTATGAATTGTTCTAGTTTTGTGAAATATGTCCAGATTAATTTGATAGGGGTTGCATTAAATCTGTAGATTGCCTTGGGCAGTGTGACCATTTTAACAATATTGATTCTTCCAATCCAGGAGCATGGGATATCTTTCCATTTTTTAAAGTCTTCTTTAATTTCCTTCATCAGTGGTTTAAAATTTTCTGTGTATAATTCTGTCAACTCCTTGGTTAGATTTATTCCTAGTTATTATATTACTTTGGGTGCTATTTTAAAGGGGATTGCTTCTTTATTTTCTTTTTCTGTTGATTTATCATTAGTGTAAAGTAATTTAACAGATTTTTGAACGTTAATCTTATAACCTGCTACCTTGCTGAATACTTCAATCAGCTTTAGTAGTTTTTGAGTGAACCTTTCAGGGTTTTCTCTATATAGTAACATGTCATTGGCATATAGTGACACTTTTACCTCTTTTCCAATTTGGATCCCTTTTATTTCTCTCTCTTGCCTGATTGATGTGGCTAGGGCTACTAACACTATGTTGAATAGGAGTGGTGATAGTGGGCATCCTTGTCTTGTTCCAGATTTTAGTGGGAAGTTATTGACTTATACACCATTGAGTACTATGCTGGCTGTAGGCTTGTCAAATATAACTTTTATTATGTTGAGGTACGTTCCCTCTGTACCCACTTTGGTGAGAATTTTTATCATAAATGGGTGTTGAATTTTATCAAATGCTTTTTCTGCATCTATTGAGATTATCATGTGGTTTTTGTCCTTTCTCTTGTTGATGTGATATATTACACTGATTGATTTGCGTATGTTGAACCACCCTTTTGTCCCTGGGATGAACACCACATGGTTATGATGTATAATCTCTTTTATGTGCTGTTGGTTTCTATTTACTAATATTTTGGTGAGGAATTTGGCATCTATGTTCATCAGAGATATTGGCCTTTAATTCTCTTTTGTGGTAGTGTCTTTGCCTGGTTTTGATATCAGGGTGATGGTGGCTTCATAGAATGAGTTTGGGAGTATTCCGTCATTTTCAATCTTCTGGAAGAGGTTGAGAAGGACTGGTATGAGTTCTTCTTTGCATGTTTGGTAGAATTCCCCAGTGAAGCCGTCCTGTCTTGGACTTTTATTTGTAGGGAGGTTTCTTAATGATAATTCAATTTCATTTCTAGTGATCGGTTTCTTAAAGTGGTCATTTCTTCTTGATTCAGTCATGGTGGACTGTATAATTCCAGAAACTTGTCCATCTCCTCTAGGTTATCCATTTTGGTTCCATATGGTTTTTCATAATACTCTCGTATGATCTTCTGTATTTCTATGTTATTTGTTGTAATTTCTCCATTTTTTCTCTTATTTTGCTAATTTGTGCTATCTCTTTTTTCTTCTTTGTGAGTTTGGTAGGAGGTTTGTCGAATTTATTTACTTTTACAAAAAACCAGCTTTTGGTTTGATTGACTTTTTCTATGTTTTTTTAAATCTCTATTTTATTTATTTCCTCCCTGATCTTTAGTATTTCCTTCCTTCTGCTGCCTTTTGGGTTTTTTTGCTCTTTGTTTTCTAATTCTTTTAGCTGGTGGGTTAGATTGCTTATTTGAGATTGTTCTTCTTTTTTGAGGAAGGCCTGTATCACTATAAACTTCCCTCTTAACACTGCCTTTGCTGTGTCCCATAAATTTTGTGTGGTTGTGTTTTCATTTTCATTTGTCTCAAGGTATTTTTTTAACTTCAACTTTGATTTCATCGTTGACCCGCCTGTTTTTTAATAGCATGTTTTTTAATCTCCATGCTTTCCTTTTTTTCTCCTTTGTTTCTCTTTAGTTGTTTTCTAGTTTCATGGCATTGTGGTCAGTAAAGATGCTTTAGATAATTTTTGTCTTCTTAAAACTTTTGAGGTTTCTTTTGTGCCCAAGTACATGATCGATCCTGGAAAATGTTCCATGTGCACTTGAAAAGAATGTATATCCTATTTTTGGGGGGTGTAATGCTCTGAAAATATCCACCAAATCTAGTTTATCTATTGTATTATTTAATTTCTCTGTTGCCTTGTTTATTTTCTGTCTGGAAGATCTGTCTAGTGATGTTAATTTGGTGTTAAAATCTCTGACTATGATTGTATTCCCATCAATATCCCCCTTAATCACTGTTAGTAGTTTTTATATGTACTTAGGTGCCCCTATATTGGGTGTGTATATATTTATGAGTGTAATATCCTCATCTTGTATCACTCCTTTAATCATTATAAAATGTCCTTCTTTACCTTTGTTTATGGCCTTTGTTTTAAAGTCTATTTTGTCTGAAATCAGTAGTGCAACATCTGCTTTTTTGGCTTTTCCATTTGCATGGAATATCCTTTTCCATCCTTTCACTCTTAATCTATATGTGTTCTTCTCCCTATAGTTGGTCTCTTGCATGCAGCATATGGAAAGTTCTTGCTTTATTATCCAGTCTGCCACTCTGTGTCTTTTGACTGGAGCATTTAGTCCATTAACATTTACAGTTATTAATGATAGATGTGTTTTTATTGCCATTTTGAACTTATCTTTGCAGTTGATTTGGTATTTCCTCTTTGTTCCTTTCTTCTTCATTTTGTGGTTTGGTAATTTTCCTTTCTACTATCATGGATTTTATTTAGTTTATGTGACTCCCTTGCAAGTTTCTGTCTTGTGTTTACCCTTTTATGTAAGTCTATTAGCCCATTACTGTATCTCAAACCCATCTTACCGATAACATAAAATTTAAAAAAGAAAGAAAAAAAAGTCTCTATATTTTCTTGCTTCCCTTTCCCACTATTAATCATTTAGATATTCCTTTACAATTTTGTGTTTATTTGATTTGTAATTCATGAATTATCACCTTTCCAGTTATGAGATTTTCATTTCTGTAGCATCCTGCTTCTTTTCTATTTAAAGTAGACCTATCAATATTTCTTTTAGCATGGGTTTAGTGTTGCTAAACTCTTAGTTTTTGCTTGTCTGTGAAATTCTTTATGTCTCCTTGTATTCTAAAAGATAGCCTTGCTGGATAAAGTATCCTAGGTTGCATCTTTTTTTCATTCAGGACTTTGAAGATATCTTGCCACTCTCTTCTGGCCTGTAGTGTTTTTGTAGAGAAATCAGCTGAAAGCATTATGGGGTTTCCCTTGAAACTCACTCTTTGCTTTCCTCTTGCTGCCTTTAGGATCATTACTTTATCCTTGACTCTGGTCATCTTGATTATGATTATGTCTTGGTGTGGGTCTCTTTGGGTTCTTCCTGTTTGGGACCCTCTGAGCCTCCTGGACTTGGATATTTGATTCCTTCTTTAAGTTTGGGAAGTTTTCAGTCATGATTTCTTCCAATACCTTTTCAATCCCCTTTGATCTTTCTTCCCTTCTGGGACCCCTATTATGCGAAGATTGGTATGCTTTATATTATCTCATAGGCCCCTTATGTTGTTTTCATTTGTTTATCTCGCTGTTGTTCTGATTGGGTACTTTCTGTTGTCCTGTCTTCGAGGTCACTTATTCATTCCTCTGCATTATCTAGTCTGCTTTGTACAGCCTATAGATCAGTTCTCATCTCAGCCAATGTGTTTACCAGTTTTACGTGGCTCTTCTTTATAGCTTCAATTTCCTTTTTGACATATTTTATATCTCTAAACAGTATCTCTTTTAGTTCCTTCAGTACTTTGATCACCCCTTTTTTGAAATCTTGATCTACTAGGCTCTCCATGTCTATTTCATTGATGGTTCTTTCAGGGGATTTCTCGTTTTAATTCGGAGTGGTTTCTCTTATTCTTCATTTTGCTGATATCTCTCTGGCATTGTGGCTTATGGAGTATCAGTTATCTATTGTGGTCCTTAAGGAGTTTATTTATTTATCTATCTAATGCCTATGTAGGATTAGAACTCAAAAGAGAGATAGAGAGAGAAAGAGAATTTTAAAAGAAGGGAGAAATACAGTTTTGAAAACTGTGTGTAATCCATAATAGAAGAGCAATTCGAATCAGACTAGCAATTGAGATGTTGTTTTAAAAAACCTTTTTTTAAAAAAAAGGAAAGAATATCAAAAAAAAAACAACAATATTTGAAGCCTATGTATAATGAATAACAGAAGATCAAAACCAAATGATATGAAAATGAAATCAGGTTTGTTTTTAAAAATAATAATAATATAACTACTTTAAATGAAAAATTTAAAAGGAATTAAAACTAGAAGCATATACAAGTGTTTAGAATGTAGAAATTAAAAAGTTGATGGAAAATAGAACAGATAAAAAAGATATAATAAAGAGAATTTTAAAAGCAGGGAGGGAAAAAAGGTTTGGAAACTGTGTATAATGAATTATAGAAGAGCAAGTTGAAGCAGAATAGCAATCAGGTAGAAACATCTCTTAAAAACCTTTATGAAAGGAGAAAAGGGGAAAAAGTATATTTGAAACCTGTGTATAATCACTAACAGGATATCTAAACCAAGAGAGGTAAAAATTATATGACATGAATTTTTTAAAATAATAATAATAACAACATTCTTTTAAAAGAAAAATTTAAAAGGGATTAAAACTGGAAGCATATATAATTGTTTAAAAAGTAAAAATTAAAAAGGTAATAGAAAATAGAACAGGTAAAAACAGATTAAAAAAAAGGGGGGGTGTTCTCCTGAATACTGTGTGCTCTTAAAGAGAAGTCTTTGTCTTTGCCCTGTTTCACGAACTCAGTCTGCTGTTTCAGAGGCCCTCCATTGGTGCCCTCATCTGTGCTGCTCCCAGTGCCTGTCCGCAAGCAGATTGCGCCCCCTCCCAATACTGGGTCAGGTGCAGCGCTCCTTCACTGTGGGTGGTTGGGTCACTGCCCCTCCTGATGCTGCAGTCAGATGTTGCAGACTGGCCACGTGTGTGGGCAGATAGCACCCCCTCCCAAAACCGAGGTCAGGTGCAGCATTCCTGAAAGGAAGGTGGGTGGCCACCCACCCTCTCCAGGCACCAGTAGCTCTTCAGCTCTGTGCCACTGCCCACTCCGCCTTGGGTCCACACTCCATAGGTGGGCTCGGGGAAGACCGTGGAACAGCCCCGGTTCTGCTCCATGCCCAAACTCAGGACCTCGTTTGTCTTGGCGGCAGGAGTTCTGCGAGGTACTAAGGCGGATGGATCCAATCTGCCTCTGGCTGTAAACAGGTCACTGTCTAGCCTTTGAGGCTGCTGAGCCCTTAGGTCTGGATTCAGGTTTCACCCCTGACCCCACCTGGGTGCCAAGCCCTGGAGGATAAGGCGGCTGTGCCTGAGCCCCACCTCTCTTTGCCTGAAAACCTTCCTCGGGTTTTCAGAGTTGGGGGTATGCATGCTTCCCCCCAGGGCACATCAGCAGTGTTGTTTTATGGAGGGCCGAGTTTGTTCTGCCCTGTGCACACACTCATCTGTGGCATGCAGCAACCTGCAGTCCCCCGGGGCTGCTTCAGTGCTGCTGCCCCAGTCCTCTGCCTGACTCAGGCAGCCTGTCCTGGCCCCTAGCTGCTGGCTCGTGTCTCAGACTAGGTGTTGCAGGGTCCCTCTGTGCCTGTTTAACTTAGTTCTGTCGGTCAAGGGGTGCTTGTACAGATCCAAGCCTCAGAGGCTTCCCCTCTGTCGGGCTGCCCTCTCCATTGAAGAGGGGAGACCCAGCAAATGAGCACTAGTCCTCCCTTGCTGCTCCCTCCCCACAGGAATGGTCCCGCACTGTTTACCTTTACTTCTTTCTTTTTTCCTTTTCTCATACCAGATTTTTGGCATCTTTGTCTTTTGAAGAGGATGATGTTGGTCGGAGTTCCGCAGGTGCTCTGGTTGGCTGAGTGGGTCCATGGATGTGAGTCTTGGTGTATTTGTGGGTGAGAGTAAGCTACGAGTGTCCTACTACTCTGCCATCTTGTCCTCTTCCCAGCCTTACTTTTTTTAATGCATTCAGCTACTCTTGGCCTTTTGATTGGCGAGTTTAAAATTTACATTTAAAATAATTTACATTTAAATTAACATTTACATTTAAAATAATTATTGATAGTTAAGGTCTTACTTTTGATATTTTGTTACTTATTTTCCATCTGCTTTATAGTTCTCTTGTTCCTCTCCTTGTGCTGTCTTTATTTGTGGTTTGACAATTTTTGTAGTGATATGCTTTGATTACTTTCTCTTTGTCTTGTGTGTATCATAGTTGTGTTGTTGTTGTTACCGTGAAGCTTGCACCAAACATCTTATAGTTATAATAGACTATCTTACACCCATAGCAACTCACTTTCAATTGCCTCTGTACACTTTCACTCTTGTCCCCACACTTCATATTATTGATGTTAGAGTTTAATTCTTTTTGTATTTTGTATCCATTAACAGGTTTTGTGATTATAGTTATTCTTACTACTTTTATATTTTATTTTCATAGTAATAAAAGTTATTTATGTACAGTCATTAAGTATTATGATGTTCTGTGTTTGTTTATGCCTTTACCTTTACCAGTGAGATTTATACTTTAATATGTTCATTTTGCTTTTTAGTGTCTAGTCATTTCAATTTGAAGAACTCCCCTTAGTTCTTCTTGTAACATAGATCTGGTGGTGACAAACTCCCTCAATTTTTTCTTTTTTTCTTTTGGAAAGGTATTTATCTCTCCTTTTTTTTTTGAAGAACAGTTTTTTTTTTTTTTTACCATTTACAGTATTATTATTTGGCTGTTACTTTCCTTTCAGTGTTTTGAATATAGTATCCACTCTCTCCTGGCCTGTAAGATTTCTGCTGAGAAAAGTGTACTATATTCTTATAGTGATCTCCTTATCCCCTTATATTGGATGAGTTACTTTTTTCTTGCTACTTTCAAAATTCTGCCTTTGATTTTTGACAATTTAAATATTATGTGTCTCAGTGTAGACTTCTTCAGGTTCAACATGTCTGGGAACTTTTGGAGTTCACTCCATTTCTCTCTCAATATTTGTGTAATTCCAAGCCATTATTCCTTTAAATAAGCTTGTATCCTTTTCTCTTTTCTACTTCTCGTATATCTATCATGCATTTATTATTTCACTTGATGGCGTCCCCAAAATCCTATAGGCTTTCTTCACTCTTGTTCATTCTTTTCTTTCTTTTTGTTCCTCTGATTATATAATTTGAAATGAACTGCCTTCTAGCTCACTATTTATTTCTTTTGCTTGAATGTATCTGATACTGAAGTTAGCATTAAATTTTTCTCTTCAGTAATTGCATTATACAGCTCTTGGATTTATGGGTTTTTTTTTCATGGTTTATTTTCTTTGTAGCAATTTTCATTTTGTTCATTTGTTGTTTTCTTGTGTTCTCTTTTAGTTCACTGGACTTCTTTAAGATGATTATTTTGAATTGTCAGGTGGTTCATTGATCTCCATTTCTTTAGGTTTATTTTTTGGAACTTTAGTGTTTCCTTTGGCAATATTGTTACATGATTATTTGTGATCTTTCTATATTTGAGTTGGTGTCTGTGCATTTGAAGAAGTGGTTACCTTGTCTAGTCTTACATGCTGACTTCAGCAGAGCAAGACTTGAATTAATCAGCCCAGACTTAGATTTTTGGGAAGGCTAGCTGGCTGTGTCCATGGGCAGACAGTGCCTGTTTCTAGGATCTGCTGTTGGCTGAGAACTGCTGCCAGTTTCTGAAGATGGGCTGGGTCTATTGTTAGGATCTTTAGTCAGCTGTTGACTCCTAACAGTGCCATGGTAAGTCAAAGTTGTTGGCAGGATTCTGCTGTCAGTCTTGGACTGAAGGCATGCCTGCAGGATTAGGTGAGATGGCTGGTTGGGCTCTCTAGTCAGACATGGCCACTGGCAGGGATTCATGAATGAGTAGGCCATTGTGGATGGGCAGTCTACTTTCTAAGCTCTGCTGTCAAATGGGGCTGGTTGGGGTCTGCAGTTGCATAGAGCCAATTGATAGGGTCTGTGGTTTGGTGATGCCACTGGTGGGGCTCCATAGTCAGACAGGTGTGATTGGTTTGGTTTCAAATTTGGGTGGGGCTGACTGGCTTGGCTCTGCAGTACATTGGGTCAGCACTGTTGAAAAAGGCTGCTGGTAGTGCTCCAGTGTTGGGCTAAGCTGCTGGCAGCCTCCTGTTTCAAGCAGATCTGAGTGGCACTGTTCTGCAGTTAGGTAAAGTTGCTGCTGGGGGCCATGGTCTTGCCATGTAGCTGTCAGCGACTGCAGGGCTACCTCTAAGGTCTGTGCATGTTGACTGCTGAGAGCCCCTGCCCCTTTTAATTATTTTCTGTGTCTTCAGGTTGTCTACTTGTACTAACTCCTTGAGTATTCTACATGAGGTGACACAGAAATGGGCCTGTGAGGCATTTCCCCAAGTGCTGGCAAAGTTCAGTGTCTACCAATTTCTCTTTCCCTCACTGGAGAAGTTGCAGACTGTGTATATCCTTAGAGATGTGCTGTGCTGATTTAGAGGAAGAGAAATATGAACAAAGTAAAACTTTTTTATTACCCTTTTTGGATGTATTTTTCTCATTTTTGTGTTCACCTAGAGTCCTGTAACCTCTCCCATGGAATTTCAAATTCTCACAAAGGCATTCTTATCTGTGGATAGCTAATAATCAGTGTTTCTGTGGAGGTCAAGGGATGGGGAACTTCTATTCTGCCATCTCTGCTGACGTCACTCCAGAATGGACTTCTTATCATTGTAAAGTGACACATTTTATTCCTGGTTTCCCCTCCCTGAATCAGGGCATGGTGACTCTTTCAAGGCAATTAACCTGGGCAATTTCAGGGCTTATCTCCTTTGTTTCCCAATTTTCTGGCTTTACACTCCTATGTTGCTCAATTTACAGTGTTTTGCACACCCTTATTTCCTATAGTTTTTCTATTTGTTTGATATTTTCAGGAAAGAGGTTAAACTGATATCTGCTACTCCATCTTGACTGGAACTCAGTTTTCAATGTTTCTTTTTTTAATCTTTTTAAAAAATTATGTAAAACATTTACTTGATTCTACAATTGAACATATGGTGCAGGATACATTTTGATAAGTCTGGCTTTCATCTCTGTCTCTTCCTATATTGTTTTTACTTCCACATAAAGATAACAAAGTTTTAACTAGTTTGTGGTTCATAATTTAATTTTTTTGGTAAAAATAATCAAAACAATGTTTATTTTTTAATGGTGATCTAATTCAGTCATCAAAATTGGGATGTATACCCTCAGTTTCAAAAGTATCACTCAAAATCTCTAAATATATGACATGGTTATAAAATAAATATGGTTTAAGTGTGGCTAAATATAATTTTTTGTACTGTTACATTTTTAGGAACTCTTTTAACTGGAGAAATTCTGAATATTTTTAGCTGTAAAAACATGCCTCATTCCTCAGCTCAGTAGAGACTTATAAAAAGGATAAAAAGAGGTCTCATGTGTTCTTTAAATTCTCTGATGAACTCTAATACCCCTCACACATTAACAGTTATATCAATTTTATTCATGTATAGGTAGAATTTATTCATTTAAAAATCATATTCTTGGTACTTTAATTCTGAAACCTATGTGTTGTGTATTTTGACTAGGCTCCAACATATAACAGGTATACCCTTCCAGGAGAAACAGGAACAGCAGAACAGGCAAAGGAAATCCTCATTCGTCGACACAAAAGCCTGCAACTGCATCTTTCTCAAAGTGACTCTGATCAGTCTCAAAAGGAGGTATATTTAAAGTTATTTTCTCTTTCTTCTAGCTATTCTGTTATAATTAGCTCCTTTTTGGCAGCTTACTTCCCTTGTACTAGAAATAGAGCTTTGGTGAAAGGCAAATAGGATTACCTGAACTTTTAAAAAACAACTTCTTGGTAGGAAGGCCTTAACAGGGTAAGTGGAAGGTCTGATTTATATTTATCACAAATTATTTTTGATACAGTTTTAGAATACCTCAATTTCAATATTAGAATGAAGTATTTCCATATATCAGGGCCTTGGGATCTGGGTACCAAATGAACAATTCATTAATACTTTTTGTATAGGGTTATATTTTCTCTCTCCTCATTTAGAAATACTACCTGTTAGCTACCATATTGATTTAAAGAATCAATTTCTGAAAGTTTGTTCATTTTAAATAAATAATCATTTTGGTCATACTTTATATAATTTTATGTGATGTTAGACAGTTTTCTTCATTAAGTGACTGTGAGGTATGTTAGAAGAATATAATTTTGTCTCCGAACTTAAGTGTAGCAAGAGATTCAATCAAGAATTTCATCATTTGTAAGACAAATTACCCTTATTTCAATCTTATAAGAAGACTGAAAGTAAGCATTGCAAAATGGTGTTTTATTGCATGTCAATAATGTCTTACCAGATTTCTGCAGAAGATATGCTAATAATGTTAATAAAGTTTTAATTATTATTCTTGAGTGTATATTACATACTAACCTGGAACTAGAAATGTGTAAATAACAGTTTTCAATACACTTACTAGATTTTCATAAGGTGATTTGTCTTACAAATGATTAAATTCTTTATTGACCCTCTTGCTACATTTAAAGCTTGGAGAAAAAATTACACTATTCTAATATTTCAAAATTACATCTCAAAGCACTTAGAAGAAAATTCAGCTGGACTTGGAATGCATTTCTATTATTTTTTCATCTCATCCAGGTTGTGGGTGATGGACTGTGGGAAAATATTAGTACGATTTATTGAAAATAAAACAAACAAGGCAAGCTAAAAATGCTCAAAATTGGGTGATTATGTTGTATCAATATAGTTTTAGTAGGAATAAATCTGAAATTGGCCATCTTTTTAAATGAAGACCTTAAAGAAGGCCTTGAATCAGAAAATAATACACATTTTTTTTGGTTTTAGTCAGTTCTTTTGAACTATGCTACAGGTGAATATTTCTTCCCTTGTGAGGCTACTATTTCCAATGCTTCTTACTTTGACAGGGAAGAGTCATTCCTCCATGTCTTTTTTCATGTTGTTTATTGTGCTTAGAATGTTGTTCAACTTACTTTTTTAAATATCCATTTTTGTTATATTAAAATATTTTGAAATACATTTTAAACATAAAAGATGAATAAAAATAAAAGGAACAATAATGTACCCACTATGTAGTGAAGAAATAGAATATTACCAGTACTTAGCAGTCCCTCACATGCCTCTATCAAATTGAAACCCCTTTTTACTCTCAGATGGAGTAAACACTCTTAATTTTGAATTAATATTTCTCTCTTGCTTTTCCGAACAGCTAAAGCCTCTATGCAGATTTCCTTGAACAATACATTATTTATTTTGCCTGCTTTTGTACTTCATGTAAATGGAATGGTATCATATGTATTTTCCCCTCTTGCTTCATTTATTCAATATGATATTTGTAAAATTCATCTATATTATTGCATATAAACCTAATTTATTCATTTTTACTGACAATAATATTCCATTTCATGAATATACCACCTATAAATCCATCTGGATGCACTGTTTTTCTACAAGGGAGATTTTAAATCCCTGATTAACTTTTTCATGATTATAGGACTATTTAGGGTTTATATTTCCCCTTGAGTCAGTTTTAGAAAGCGTTATTTTTCTATCTATGTTTTTAAAATCTTTAGGCATAAAATGGTTTATAATTTTTGTATAATTTTGTTGAGGTTTCTTGGGCTTCCTTGATCCAAGGATTTTATTCTTCAACAATTTTGAAAAATTCTCAACCATTATCTTTTATATATTTCACATTCTCCATTCTTGCTTTAGTCTTCTATAATTTGGATAAGATATATATTAGACTTTCTCACTCTATCCCCCATGTCTTTTCACCTCTCTTTTATATTTTCCACTTCTTTGTCTGTGGGTAATATTTGATATAATTCCTTAGGAAATATTTTTCAGTATACTAATAATCCTTTAGATGTGCCTAACTTCTTTGTTCCATTGGCTAAATTTTAAATTTCAGTGTCTATATATCTTATTTCTAGATATTGTGTTTTGTTCCTTTTCAACCTAGCTTGGTCATTCCTTAGTAACATTTTTAGGTTTTCTTTTTATCTATTTAAACATAGTAATCATACTTTTTATATTTTGATCTAATGAATCCAAAATCTAAAACTGTTATTGTTATAAGTCTGTTATCTTTTTTATTTTTTCAGCTGGCTCTCCCTTACGGTACCTCATTTATTTGTTTGTTTTGATATTTTAAATATTAGCTACATTTTTTCCTTGGAGTTTCATTTTTTGAAATTCTGTGTGACCTTGATTGAAAATGTGTTATTCCTGAAAGGTTTGCATTTTATTTTGACTGGTAGTTGGAGGCACTACCAATCTGAGACAAGTTTAAATTAAACTCTACATCTGAGATTTTTTTCTAACCATAAAGGTATTATATATCTGTACCAGAAACACTTGTGAGGAATAGCTATATTTATGAATTCTGAGGGACAATTCCGTTTAGTTCTATGTATTTTAAAATTTCCATTACAATATTATCTTAAATCTGAATTATTTAGGAATGCATTTTTTAGTATCCTAAGGAAAGTAATTGTTGCTTTGTAATTGATAGTTACTGTAGGTAAAGAATGTAGTCTGTATAATACCTTCTTTTGCTCAATATTATGTTTGCAAGATTTATATAGTCTTTTTTTTTACATTTTTTATTGAGTGATAGTCATTTTACAATGCTGTGTCAAATTCTAGTGTAGAGCACAATTTTTCAGTTATACATGTACATACATATATTCATTGTTACATTTTTTTCTGCTATGAGCTACCATAAGATCTTGTATATATTTCCCTGTGCTATACAGTATAATCTTGCTTATCTATTCTGCATTTTAAAATCTCTGTCTGTCCCTTCCCACCCCCCACTCCCTTGGCAAACACAAGTTTGTATTCTATGTCTATGAGTCTGTTTCTGTTTTGTATTTATGTTTTGTTTTGTTTTTAGATTCCTCATATGAGCGATCTTATATGGTATTTTTCTTTCTCTTTCTGGCTTACTTCACTTAGAATGACATTCTCCAGGAACATCCATGTTGCTGCAAAGGGTGTTATGTTGTCACTTTTTATGGCTGAATAGTATTCCATCATATAAATATACCACAGCTTCTTTACTCAGTCATCTGTTGATGGACATTTAGGCTGTTTGCATGTCTTGGCTATTATAAATAGTGCTTCTATGAACATTGGGGTGCAGGTGTCATTTGGAAGTAGGGTTCCTTCTGGATATATGCCCAGGAGTGAGATTCCTGGGTCATATGGTAAGTCTATTCCTAGTCTTTTAAGGAATCTCCATACTATTTTCCACAATGGCTTTTCTTGCTTCCCTTTCCCACTCTTAATGATTTAGATGTCTTCTTTTACAATTTTGTGTTTATTCTATTTGTAATTCATGGTAGTTATCTCCTTTCCAGTTATGAGATTCTCATTTTTGTAGCATCTTGCTGCTTTTCTATTTACAGTAGACCTTCCAATATTTCTTCTAGCATGGGTTTAGTGTTGCTAAACTCTTAGTTTTTGCTTGTCTGTGAAGTTATTTATCTCTCCTTCTATTCTAAAGGATAGCCTTGCTGGATAGAGTATTCTAGGCTGCATCTTTTTTTCATTCAGGAGTTTGAAGATATCTTGCCACTCCCTTCTGTCCTGTAGTGTTTGTGTAGAGAAATCAGCTGAGTGCCTTATGGGGGTTCCCTTGTAACTCACTCTTTGTTTTTCTCTTGCTGCCTTTAGGATCATTTCTTTATCCTTTACTCTGGCCATCTATGCAAGATTTATATACTCTTTTGCATATAGTTTTAGTTTTCCATTTTCATTACTGTAGAGCATTTCTTTTTATAAAGGTAACACAATGTATTAATTTATTTGAATGGCTTCCAGTATTTGGCTATTATGAAAAATAACATTAAAAACATTCATATATCTATATCTATATATCTATATATCTATATATCTATATAGATACACCAATATACACAATTCTGAATATTTTATACACAATACTGTAGATGTGGAATTGTTTAACCAAAGAAATATGCTAATTTATTTTTTGTACATGGGTGAAGATTATTTGTCTCTCAATATTCTCACCAGCACCTAATATCACAAATCATTTTAATTTTATTATTTCTGGTGGGTTTTTTTTGTAGTATTTCATTGTGGTTTAAATTTGCATCTCCCTGATGACTAATGAAGTTGATTATATTTTCATATGCTTAATGGCTATGTTGATCTCCTCTTTTGTGAAGTATTTGCTCAAATCTCTTACTCATTTTTCTATGGCTATCCATTTTTTAAAATTTACTTGTAGATATTCTATACATATTATGAATATGAAGTCCTTGTCATACGTGTATATTACAAGTATCTTCTCTTGCTCTGTGACTTTCTTTTTGATCACTTAATAGAGCAATTTGATGAAGAGGTCTTAATATTAATGAAGTCAAATTTATCAGTCTTTTCCTTTGTAATTAGTACGTTTTGGGTCTCATTTAAGAATATTTTGTCTTTCAAAGTCTATGAAGTCACTCTTCTATATTATTTTCTAACAGCTATATCATTTACCTTTCAAACTTAGGTTGATGATTCATTTCAAACTACTTTTTCAGTATAATGTTAACGTTCAATTGTCCATATAGATTTCTAATCGATCCAGCACCATTTATTGAAAAGACTCAATTCCTCCCACTGCATTATATTTTCAAGTGGATAATTTAATTTAAAGTTATCAAAGACTCGTAGTTCACTTACTTAACTGTGAGAAGAAAATGTAAAATCCTCTCGGAACACATTTTCATTGCACATACAAAGAATTTTTAAAAACATAATTTCAAAAATATAGACAACTTATAGTTACAATTAACAAAACATAAAAGGGAAAGGAGATAAAGCACCATCAGTGGTGTAGTATAGTGGCACTTTTATGATGAATTAGTGAACTATGTGTGTAGGGGTCTCTCTCTGGTCTCACTTTTCCATAGGCCTATTTTCCTTTACTTATATTACAGCCAAATTATTTTATTTGGTTGAGCCTTATAGTAAGTCTGGTGTTCTGGTAGTATAAGTTTCCCAAGTTTTTTCTTCTTTTTCAAGGTTACCTTGGTCCTTCCTGGCTCTTTGCATTTCCAAATAATTTTTAGAATCCCTTACTCAATTTCCAAGGAAGAAACTTCTGGGATTTTAATTAAGATTCCCCAAGTCTAGTAATATGATTGTTTTTTTTTTTATAATAGTGAGTCTTCTTCCATGAACATATTATATCCTTCCATATATTTATGTTTTCTTTCATTTCTTTCAGTAACGTTTTGTAATTTTCTATGCATAAGTTTTGCATATCTTCTGTTATATTCATTCTTAGTTATATGATGTTTTGTATATATATCAAAAGGTATTGTTTTTAAAATCTAAAAAATGTTAAATTATTTTTATTCAGTGAACTTGTGAAATTCAATTAGTAATTCTTTTTTATCTGAATATACCTTTGCCTTTCTGTATACACAGTCATGGCATCTGTTTATAAAAACAGCCTAGTTTCTTCTCCTCTAATCCTTACATTTTTTATTCCTTTCACTTACTTTCTTTCACTGGCTGAAACCGCCAGTATCATGTTAAATACAAATGTTGATCAGTTGTATCTTTGCTTTATTCCAACTCTCAAGGAGAATGCTTTTAGCACTACACTGATAAATATGATGTTGGCTAGAGGAGTATTGTAGATACCTTTTATGAGAATAAGAAAAACTCCCTTCTATTCCTAGTTTGCTAATCATTTTTATCATGAATCAGTTTTGAACATTATTTCTTCAAGTTATAACTTGTTTCTTCTTTTCTCTGTCATTTCCTTCTGAAGATTCTGTAATGCAAATGTTGGCCTGCTTGATGCTGTCCCATAAGTCACTTATGCTAATTTCACATTTTAAAAATTATCTTTTCTTTTCACTACTCTGATTGTGTGAGTTATATTGCCCTGTCTTTGATTTCACCAATTCTTTCTTCTGCTTCATCTAGTCTGCTGTTGAAACCCTCTAGTGTATTTTTCAATTCAGTTATTGTATTCTTCAGCTCTGTGACTTCTATTTGGTGTTTCTTATATTTTCTATCTCTTTGTTGAAGTTTTCACTTTGTTCATTCATTCTTTTCCCAAACTCAGTGAGCATTTATATGACCATTATTTTGAACTGATTATAAATTAAATAACTTTTCCGAGTTTAATTAATGTCTTTTTCTGAGGTCTAATTTTGTTCTTTTGTTTGGAACATATTCCTCTGTTTCTTCATTTTCCTTGATATTCTGTGTTGATTTCTATATATTGGATGAAACAGCCACTGCTCCCATTCTTGATGCAGTGCCATTGTGTAGAAGATGAACCTTATTGTTCAACCCTGCTCTAGCTCTTAGTTGTCTCTCAAACCTTTGTGATTGTCCAAGCAGCCTATTTTATTTTTAATATCTCCAGTAGTTGAGGGAGAGACAATATCTGTCAGCATCCCAAAGGAAAGGATTTCAATCAACACCTAGATTCAGGCTGATTGGAAAACAGAAACTGAGGCAGCAGCTTTTAAAGTATGTAAATATATACAGTCCTGTGGGACCTGAAAGTGTGAGCCCCTCTAATTACCAGATCCAGGTGACCTAGAGGTGTGTTCTCTGGGCAGCAGCCACTAAAATCAGGGTGCTAGAAAAGGGTACAACCTCCTTTCTGGAGGAACACATTTTTATTCAAGTGAGCTTGAATATTCAAGCAAAGCAGAGGAAGAATGCAAAGATGACATGCACATTCCATCCCTTGAGAGCCCCTAAGTAGGACCCTATGTTTTTGCAAACCAAAAGACTGTTTCTAAGGCCAAAGCTCCAGGACAAGCAAATAGGCCTCTTTCATAGAAAGCCAGAATGTGTTTCAGTCTGCTGTCTATACTTTTGCACTTGGGGTAGTAACTAACCAACAACTATCTCTCTAACTATTACAGTCCCACATCAAGGGGCATTCTCTGGGTGGCAGCCACAAAAACTGGGCTACCAGATGCATGTAAAAGACCCCTACCAGAGATACTGCACTCTGTAGTGAAGCAGAGGGAGAGTGTAAAGGTAATAACTAACCTCCTAGGCCTCCAAGAGGATTATATTTGGCTTTTAGATGTGTGTTTAATTACAAGCCTGTCCCTCAGGCTGCAGTTATGAAGACAGGCTAGTAGGACTCTTTCACAGAAAGACTGATTGTCTCAGTCTGTTGTCTCTCTGCTTTGCCCTGAGGGTGGTAGCTGATTAAAAATTCTAAGATTGCCACTGCTGTCCTCTGTCCCTGGAGAATATTTCTGTAGGTCATTATATATGTGTTAAATTAGATGCCTGCCCCTCAGGCCAGTGCTTTAAGATAAACAAATAAGCCTCTTTCACATAATATACAGGCAGTTTTCAGTCAGCTGCCTCTGTGCTGCCTCTGGGGCAGGTCAGTCTACATACCCTTTCAAGAACTGTTCCTCAGTTTACTACAGCCTTATGAGTCATGTGGATGTAAGCCCAGTTGGCTTTCAAAGCTAAATGTTGGGGCAGGGCTCGTCTATCAGATACAGGTCTTAAAAGTTGAGGTGCCCAATGTGGGGTTCAAACCTTTTACTCCTCAGGGAGAAGCTTGGGGTTTTGAGTTCCCTCCTGATTCTGGGTCACCACTCTGGGGATGGGGATTATGGCAAGATTGTATCTCAGCTTCTCCTACTTCACTTCAGAGGGGATTTTTCTTGTTTGCCAATGTGTAAGAGTCAGCTAGCTTTTGGAGATTTTTTTTTTGTTTTTTTTGTTTTTTTTTTTTTTTTAAGAGAAATTGTCCCATACATAGCTGTAGAGTCAGTGTGTCTGTGGGAGGATGTGAGTTCAGGATCTTCCTATGTTACTACCTTGAACCAGAACCTCTGTTTTTTTTTTTTAATTGTGGAGATGACAATGTGAATCCTCACATTATTAAAATATATAAATTAATGTATTTCCAATATATATATGTCAATGAAAAATTAATCAGTCAATCGAAGAAAGAAATGGAAAAACATATTTAAGTCAAATTGAGGATTATAACCGGGGAACAGCATCTCAGAAGGCTCTGAGAACTGTTCTACCCATTAAAAGTCAAGGCACACTTATATAAGTTTTTTTGAGACAGAGGGCTGTATATATATATATATATATCTATATATATATTACATTTTTTATCCAGTTATAGTCATATTACAATGTTGTGTCAAATTCCAGTGTAGAGAACAATTTTTCAGTTATACATGAACATACATATATTCATTGTCACATTTTTTTCACTGTGAGCTACCATGAGATCTTGTATATATTTCCCTGTGCTATACAGTATAATCTTGTTTATCTATTCTGCATATGCCTGTCAGTATCTACAAATTTTGAAATCCCAGTCTATCCCTCCCCAGCCCCCTTGGCAACCACAAGTTTATATTATATGTCTATGAGTCTGTTTCTGTTTTGTATTTATGTTTTTTGTTTTTTTTTTAGATTCCACATATAAGCAATCTCATATGGTAGTTTTCTTTCTCTTTCTGGCTTACTTCACTTAGAATGACATTCTCCAGGAACATCCATGTTGCTGCAAACGGTGTTATGTTGTCAGTTTTTATGGCTGAATAGTATTCCATTGTATAAATATACCACTTCTTCTTTATCCAGTCATCTGTTGATGAACATTTAGGCTTTTTCCATGTCTTGGCTATTGTAAAGAGTGCTGCTATGAATATTGTGGTGCAGGTGCCTTTTTGAAGTAGCGTTCCTTCTGGGTATATGCCCAGGAGTTGGATTCCTGGGTCATATGGTAAGTCTATTCCTAGTCTTTTGAGGAATCTCCATACTGCTTTCCATAGTGGCTGCACCAAACTGCATTCCCACCAGCAGTGTAGGAGGGTTCCCTTTTCTCCACAGCCTCTCCAGCATTTGTCATTAGTGGACTTTTGAATGATGGCCATTCTGACTGATGTGAGGTGATACCTCATTGTAGTTTTATTTGCATTTCTCTGATAATTAGTGATATGGAGCATTTTTTCATGTGTCAGTGTCTTCAGCAGATGATGTTGGGAAAACTGGACAGCAGCATGTAAATCAATGAAGCTAGAACACTCCCATACACCATACACACACACACACAGAAAATCTCAAAATGGATCAAAGACTTAAACATAAGACAAGATACAATAAACCTCCTAGAAGAAAATATAGGCAAAACATTATCTCACAGACATCTCAAAAGTGTTCTCCTAGGGTGGTCTACCCAAGCAATAGAAATAAAAGCAAGAATAAATAAATGGGACCTAATGAAACTTACAAACTTCTGCACAGCAAAGAAAACCATAAGTAAAACGAAAAGACAACCAACGGAATGGGAGAAAATTTTTGCAAATGATGAAACTGACAAAGGCTTGATCTCCAGAATATATAAGCAGCTCATACGACATAGTAAAAAAAATAAAAACCCAATCCAAAAATGGGCAGAAGACCTAAACAAGCAATTCTCCAAGGAAGAAATGCAAATGATCAAGAAGGCTGTATATTAAATGATTATTATTGACAGCTTACACTGTCCAGATCTAAGCATCATTGTGGCCCCTTACAAGATCAGGAAGGGATTTTATCATTTAAGAAGTTGTCTTGTTGATGCTAGGACAATGTTGCTTTTTATGGTTGAGCAGGTATTTCTGCCAATGAGAGAATTTTGGTCAATGTCTAGTGCAGATACACAATGCAGAGTAGAGGGCAAAGAGGAGACCAAAAGGCAAAGAAAATTTTTTTATGTTTGAATTTTTCTTGTCTGGCCATAAAATATGAATTTTATTCTACACATATAATTCAAGACTTTTGGAAAACTATCTTTATTCCCTAAAGCCTTTTGTTCTATTCCATTCTGTTCTTTAATTCTTCAAAAATTTTAAACCTGAAGAGGCATTATTATAATTGCTTATAAAGTCAATATTCATTTAAATTTACTAACATAATTTCCCTTTTTGTTGCTCTTCTTTCCCTCCTCCTTTTTTTCCTTTACATCTGGAATCATTTTCCTTTTGCCAGAAGAAATTTGTTTATTATTTCCATTAGGGTTTTATGTTGTCTAGTGATGAATTCTCTCAGATCTTCTTTGCTTGAAATGTTTATTTTGCCTCCATTTGTTCAATGACTTTTGTAGTTTTGGTGGAAATTATTTTCTTTCAGTGCATTGAAAATGCTTTTTCATTATCTTCTGACTTCCCTTGATTCCCTTCAAAGGTAATGCATTTTTCTCTGTGGCAATTTTATGTTTTTCTTTTTGAATTTTATTTTTAGCACCTTTGTTATGAATACACATAGATGTGGTTTTATTTGCATGCAGCCTACTTGAGATTTTTAATACTTCTTGAATCTGTGTCATGCCATTTTCCTTAGTTTAGGGAAATTGGCTATTTTCTCTTAAAATATTACTTTTGTTTCACCCTTTCCTTTCCTTTCAAGACACCAATATATCTTCCTATGACATCCGACATATCTCTCCTCTATTTTTCTGTCTCCATTTTTCATCTTCTTTTCCTCCAATGCTTCAGTCTGTATATTTTCTGTGACTTACCTTCCATTTTACTAATTATCTTTATCACTCACTAATGTTAAAACACATCTATTAAAATTCTTAAATTTTAGCTCCTCAGTTCTAGAATTAGCATTTGATTCTTCTTTATTGATTCTAGTTCTCTGATTCAATTATTTATTTTGCCCACTATTTTCTTGAACAGACTACTCATAGTTTTTTAAAGTTTCTTTCTGATAATGCTGATACTGGAAACTCATATGGATCTGTACTTTTGAATATTTTTCTCTTGCATTTTGGTCACTTTAAAAACCATTATATCACACAATTGTTTTGAATCTTGTACATTGTGTATGAAAAGTTGTGAAGATAATCTGAGGATATTTATTAAATTTTCTTTAATCCAATTACTGATTGTGCTGAATGAAGTCTGCCCTTTAATCTTTTCTGGGTTTTGCTCTTAATGTTAGGTCTATTAACATAAAGGGTCCAACTCAAACGTACAGTGTTACTCTCCACCTTCCTCAGGCTCAAACTATAACTTTTGCTTCACCATTCCTTAACATGTCTGAAATCTCTGTTCAGCCTCTCAACTTCTTGGCTATCACTTATGAATTGAAAAAAAAAATGCCTTGACTTGTGAAGTACTGTGAATGTGAGAATTACCTCTTGGTATTTATCTTATGTTCAGAATCATGTTTCTGATAGCTCTTTGATTCCTTCATATAGATTCTTTTTAAAGTATTAGTCTTTTCTATTTCTTAGTTGAGTGGTTACTCTGATGAACATTTATTCTCCAAAATTAGAAGAGTAATTGTCATGGCCTGTATGTCAGTTCTCATTTTCTGAGAAATAAATGTCAAGATAGTATTAGACCTGCAAGAAATTTATTTGTGAAACATCTGTGAATAATGTGGGGAGGGGCATGAGTTGTAATTCAAGAGACTTATGGTTCAAGAGACTTATGATTCAAGGTGTCAACCTGTGAATGAGGAGAAGGAAGAAAATATTGGGTAATAAGATTCTCAGATCATAGTGAAGTTCTTATAAAGTTGTATCAGGGCTATATGGATTCCCCAAGGGAAGGAATGGGCCACTATTTGTACCACCACTGTGCAGCCCTAGGTAAGTGCAGTCTTAGAATTCATTTGGGCAGCATTGGAAATTATGACACATAGAGTGGTGATAAAGTGAAGCCACTTCTGCTTCCATTCCCTGGTCCCCAGAACCACATTTTATTCTTACTGGAAACAGTGTACCATATAGAGGTTTCTGACCTAATGCATATATTTTATCCTTAAGTATGAAATCCTATCCTTGTAGGGTACTGCCTTCAAACTGTCACTTAACCTGTACCTTAAATTGGTCAGTCCAACATTCTTCAGTACTGGCTCATTCTAGATTGTGTAACTATGATATGACCAGTGGATCCCATGGTCATGGAACCACTCCTACCCCTTATATCAAGTATTCTTTAAGCCCACAAATAGTGTTGCTGACTGAGGCCCTGTGGGCAGAAAAAGGTAAACCCATATAAAGAATAGACACCTCTACTTATGAGGATGAATAATTGGCTCTTCCAGGACAAAGGAGATCCAATATAGTCAATTTACTACCAAGGGGTTGACTGAGATAATAGTATATTATTGGGGTTTCAGCATTGGTTTTATTGCTAGCAGGTTGGACATTGAGAGGCAGAAGTAGGTATATAGATTTCTATAGGACGGAGTTCATGCTGTTGGGCCCATTCATAACCTCCATCTCTGCCACCTTGACATTTGTTGGTTTGTCCATAAGTTAGCTCTGTGGTAGCTAAAAAAATCTAAGTCTTACTAGTTTCAATGAACCAAATTATTTTGTTTACATGTTTGTTCAGTGTCTCTTCCATGGAGCTGCTTTGTCCTGGGGATCAACATATGATGCAAAATCTTTCCATGTAGTGCCAACTCCGATCCATCTATCTACATGCCTGTACCCCAGACTACCTTGACTTACATCTTCCAGTCCTTTTCCTTTTAGGTTCCTGACTAGTTTTTTTTTTTTAACATTTTTTATTGAGTTATAATCATTTTACAATGTTGTGTCAAATTACAGTGTAGAGCACAATTTTTTCAGTTATACATGAACATATATATATATTCATTGTCACATTTTTTTCTCTGTGAGCGACCACAAGACCTTGTATATATTTCCCTGTGCTATACAGTATAATCTTGCTTATCTATTCTGCATTTTAAAATCTCTGTCCCTCCCCCCCCACTCCCTTGGCAAACACAAGTTTGTATTCTATGTCTTTGAGTCTGTTTCTGTTTTGTATTTCTTTTTTTTTTTTTTTTAAGATTCCACATATGAGCGATCTCATATGGTATTTTTCTTTCTCTTTCTGGCTTACTTCACTTAGAATGACATTCTCCAGGAACATCCATGTTGCTGCAAACGGTGTTATGTTGTCAGTTTTTATGGCTGAATAGTATTCCATTGTATAAATATACCACCACTTCTTTACTCAGTCATCTGTTGATGGACATTTAGGCTGTTTCTATGTCTTGACTATTGTAAAGAGTGCTGCTATGAACATTGTGGTGCAGGTGTCTTTTTGAAGTAGGGTTCCTTTTGGATATATGCCCAAGAGTGGGATTCCTGGGTCATATGGTAAGTCTATCCCTAGTCTTTTGAGGAATCTCCATACTGCTTTCCACAGTGGCTGTACCAAACCACATTCCCACCAGCAGTGTAGGAGGGTTCCCTTTTCTCCACAGCCTCTCCAGCATTTGTCATTTGTGAATTTTTGAATGATGGCCTTTCTGACTGGTGTGAGGTGATAACTCATCATTGTTTTGATTTGCATTTCTCTTATAATTAGTGATATTGAGCATTTTTTCATGTGCCTATTGATCATTTGTATTTCTTCCTTGGAGAATTGCTTGTTTAGGTCTTCTGCCCATTTTTGGATTGGATTGTTTTGTTTTTTCTTTAAGTCATATAAGCTGCTTATATATTCTGGAGATCAAGCCTTTGTTGGTTTCATTTGCAAAAATTTTCTCCCATTCTGTAGGTTGTCTTTTTGTTTTACTTATGGTTTCCTTTGCTGTGCAGAAGCTTGTAAGTTTCACTAGGTCCCATTTGTTTATTCTTGCTTTTATTTCTATTGCTTGAGTAGACTGTTCTAGGAGAACATTTTTGAGATGTATGTGAGATAATGTTTTGCCTATATTTTCTTCTAGGAAGTTTATTGTATCTTGTCTTAGGTTTAAGTCTTTGATCCATTTTGAGTTTATTTTTGTATATGGTGTGAGGGAGTGTTCTAGCTTCACTGATTTACATGCAGCTGTCCAGTTTTCCCAATACAATTTGCTGAAGAGACTATCTTTATTCCATTGTATATTCTTGCCTCCTTTGTCTATTTCTTTGATTGTTCTTTCTGGGGATTTCTCTTGCTCTTCTAATTGGGAGTGGTTCCTCTGCTTCTTCATCTTGCTCATATCTCTCTGGCACTGTGGCTTATGGAGTATCAGTTATCTATTGTGATCCTTAAGTAGTTTATTTATTTATCTATCTAATGCCTATGTATGAGTACAATTTAAAAAAAAAGAGAGAGAAAGAAAGGCAGAGAATTTTAAAAGAAGGGAGAAAAAAAGTTTTGAAAACAGTGTATAATCCATAATAGAACAGCAATTTGAATCAGACTAGCAATCAAGTTGAGACATCTTTTTAAAAACCCCCCAAAAAAGGAAAAAAAGGTCAAAAAACAATATTTGATACCTGTGTATAATCGACAACAGGAGATGAAATCCAAGAGAAACGAAAATGAAATCAGGTGGGTTTTTGAAAATAATAGTAATAAAAATACTTTAAATGAAAAATATAAAAGGGATTAAAACTAGAAGCATATAGAATTGTTTGGAAAGTAGAAATTAAAAAGGTAATAGAAAATAGAACAGATAAAAAAGATAAAATAAAGGGGGAATTTTAAAAGAAGGGAGGAAAAAATGCTTGAAAACAGTGTATAATGAATTATAGAAGAGCAAGTTGAAGCAGAATAGCAATCAGGTTGAGACGTCTTTTAAAAACCTTTAAAAAAGGAGAAAAGAGGAAAAAATATTTGAAACCTGTGTATAATCATAACAGGAGATCAAAGCCAAGAGATATAAAAATGAAATGATTTGGATTTTTTAAAATAATAATAATAACATTATTTTAAAAGAAAAATTTAAAAGCGATTAAAACTGGGAGCATATATAATTGTTTAAAAAGTAAAAATTAAAAAGGTAGTAGAAAATAGAACAGGTAAAAAATATTAAAAAAAAGAGGGGGTGGTGTTCTACTGGAGACTGTGTGCTCTTAATGAGAAGTCTTTCTGTCTTCACCCTGTTTTGTGAACTCAGCTTTCTGTTTCCAGAGGCCCTCCATTGGTGCCCTCGTCTGTGCTATTCCCAGTGCCTGTCAGCAAGCAGATCACACCCCCTCGTGTCAGGGTCAGGTGCTACTCTCCTTCACTGTGGGTGGTCGGGTCACTGCCCCTCCTGATGCTGCAGTCAGATGTTGCAGACTGGCCACGTGTGTGGGCGGATTGCACCCCTTCCCAGCAACAAGGTCAGGTGCTGTGTTCCTGCCAGGAAGGTGGGTGGCCACCCGCCCTTTCCCACGCTGGTCGCTCTGCTGCTCTGTGGAGCTGCAGGCTACACCTCGGGTCCACGCTCCATAGATGGGCTCGGGGAAGACCACAGAACAGCCCCGCCCCTGCTCCATGCCCAAACTCAGCTCCTTGTTTGTCTTGGTGGCTTGAGTTCTCGGAGGTACTAGGGCAGAAGGATCCTATCTGCCTCGGTCTGTAAACAAATCTCGTCTGGCCTTTGAGGCTGCTAAGCCCTTAGGTATGGATTCAGATTTCACCTCTGCCCCCGCCTGGGTGCTAATCACTGGAGGATATGGTCGCTGTGCCTGAGCCCCACCTCTCTTCACCCAAAAACCTTCCTCGGGTTTTCAGAGATGGGGGTATTGCACCCTTCCCCCCGGGGCACATCAGCCATGTTGTTTTATGGAGGGCCTAGTTTGTTCTGCCCTGTGTACCCTCTCATCCATGGCATACAGCACCCTGCAGTTCCCTGGGGCGTCTCAGTGTAGCTGCCTCAGTGCAGCTGTCCCAGTCCTCTGCCTGGCTCTGGCAGCCTGTTCCAGCCCCCACCTGCTGGCTCGCGTCTCAGGCTGGGTGTTACAGGGACCCTCTGTGCCTGTTTAACTTAGTTCCATGGGTCAAGGGGTTCTCCATGTAAATCTGAGCCTCAGAGCCTCCCCTTCTGTCTTGCTGGCCTCTCCGTTGGAGAGGTGAAGACCCAGTGAATGAGTGCTAGTCCTCCTTTGCTGCTCTCTCCCCAAGGGACTGGTCCCACACTGTTTTGCCTTTTCTTCTTTCTTTTTTCCTTTTCTCCTACCAGATTTTTGGCGTCTTTGTCTTTTGAAGAGGACGATGTTCTGTCAGAGTTCCGCAGATGCTCTGGTTGGCCAATTGGTTCCATGGATGTGAGTCTTGGTGTATTTGTGGGAGAGGGTGAGCTACGAGAGTCCTTCTACTCCACCATCTTGGCCTCCCATGGTTCTTGATTATTTGAGTAGGCCATTGGCCATTGCCTATATATATATTTTTTTTTTCTCATATTGAACTATTACTTCCAGATAAATTAGATTACCAGGTACCATTTATTTCCACTGGAGTTTTCTGTTAACTGATGATGAATTTGCTCAGTTTTTCTGTATCTGAAAATACCTGCATCTAATAAGTAAAGAATATAAAATATTTTGGAAGATGCATGAAGTATTTATGCTATTTGGATGAACATTTAGGCCATGCTTCTTTGAGCTACTCCTAGGCAATGGTGGTGAAAGGTGAGATATTAATGACAATCCATTTTTTGTCAATGCAAGATTCAACTAAAAGTCAAATTTAAATCAAGGTTTCTACCTCGGTCTTGTGGAAACCTTCTAGGACTGTTCTGGAGTCTTAGTCTCTTCCATTTTGATCCTTCCACTGAATCTAGCTTGTTATTTTTCACATTCAGATTTTTTACATCCTGGTTAATGTTTGGCCTGCTTGATCTATTGATTTTTGGTAATGGTACTTTAAAATCTTTCACCATGATCATAGATATATCAATTTCAAATTTTTATTCTATTGGTTTTATCTTTTTATATTTTGAGCTTCTATTGTCAGCTGTATAAAAATCATGGGTTGATTTATTTTCTTTTTAGATTTTCCTTTAATTTTTATGTACTGTCTCATTATTATTGCTATTTTGCCTTAAGTTCTTTGTCTATCTTGTTAGGTTTTAAGATTATTTCCTCGCCTATTATGTATCTGTTACATCTGCATGCAGATTTATCTTTATCTTGCTTCGTGTATGGAGTCTATTTTGAGTCTGAGAATTCATGTGTCTTCAATTCTCAAAAAATTTTAACTCTTACTTCTTCAAATGTCACTTTTTCATCATTCCCTTCTTCTTTTCTTCTGGAACCACTATTAAATACATACTGGTGCCCTTCAGTCTATCATATTTTTTACACCACCTTTTCATGTATCATGACATTTTTGTTTGTGTTGCATAATGGGTGAATTCCTTCCCATTTCCTCTTCAAAATCTAATCAGAAGTTCATCCTGTCCATTAATAAGTTCGATCCTCAAACAATGTGGAGGTTAGGGGCACCAACCTTCCACACACCACATATAACTTATTGTCAGCCTTTTGTATCTTTGATTCTTCCATGTCCACAATTTTACATCTGTAAATTTAACCAACTGCAGATAGGTACTGCAGTACGGCAGTCTAGTATTTACTGCAGTACTGCTGAAAGAAGTCTACATATAAGTGGACCCACACAATTCAAACCTCTGTTGTTCAAGGGTCAACTGTGCTTTTATTTCATTTAATAAAATTTTCCTTTTTAAAGTTCCTAATAGATTAGTATTCATATCCATCTTATCTTGTTTCTGCCTGTTTTTTATTATAAATGTTATTCATTCATTTATCTCTATGAGTATCCTAAACGTAGTTATTTTATACTCTTTCCAAAGACTATTCAATAATAATAGTAATAATAATAATAATAATAATAATAATAATAATAATAATAATAATAATTTGCTTTTTGAATTGAAGATACTTTCTCTCCCTCACTTTCTCTCAAGCTTTTCTTTTTAGCAGTTTTTCTCTTACCCTTACCTAGTCCGCTTGTATCTTCACTCCAAAACCAGTGTGACTTAGTTTGGGCAACCCCTGAATCAGAATCTGAAACAATGGTTCCAGTTTAACTAATTTATTTTAGAGTTGATCAAAGGAATTACTGTAAATGTAATGAAGTAAGGTAGAAAAGTGAAGGCAGCCCAGAAATTTTATTTTTAAGAAGGTTATCACTGTGGATAAATGAAGCTTTATTCTTCTGGGTATTATGGGATCTAGTGTAAAATACCAAACTCAGACTTCTTTTCCTGAAAGAATGAAGGAGCTGGAATATTTACCCACCAATTTTCATCAGGCATTGATTGAGGGATACTCTGGGGGTATTAATTGCTTGGCATTTCTGGTTTTTTGCATGGGTAACAAATAAGGTTTTAAATGCCAGAGACAACATACAGGCAAAGAAATACAGTTTTTGGCATTTAGAAGTCAGAGTAGTATGTGTCTATGATAGTGACTAGTATATAGGATATACTGATAGTTCAGGATTGCTGTCTCACAGTCATGTTGCACGTATTTCAGATTCAGTCATTTGGCCTGCAGGAACTTGACTCCATTTCTACTTGTGATTCTGTGGTCTGTTCTTGAGCCTCCAAAGGTATATTGCTTCACATAAGCTTCCTTAAGCAGGCATTGTTAGCAGCTTTTCCAATCTTCCTTCATGAGTAGGGGGATGCAATTCCAGATCTTGGTTTAATCAGTAAGCCTAGCTTTAGCTTACAAACTTACATGAAGCACTTTCACCTCCCAGGACTCTTTTGGAGGCTCATTCCTAGATCAACTGCCTGATTTTGGGGTCAGAGAGCAGCAGGTCATAACTTTAGCTTTACTCATTGCTGCATCTTTTTGTTTTAAATTTAGGATTCACAAAGAACGTTTTATTTTTTTTTTTGCCTGATTATGTTATTAACTTTCACTATTTATATTATACTTAACATTATAATGTGTTTAGTGTAGAGTGATGCCTCAAAGAATGAACTTAAAATGGCAATTGGAAGTCTAAGCACTCTAACCTGCCTGCACATTCCCATTCCACAAACTCCTTATTATCTTTAGAAAATTTCTACATCACTTCCTTTTTGCTCATCTCTACGTAATGCTCCTCTCTAACACCATCTCTGGTTCCTATTTAACTCTGAGTTTTGTCACCTGATATTTACCTGAGTCCTCTGTCTCTGACCTTAATTTTAAGGTTTCATAATTCTGCTTCCAAAAGAATTCTGACATTTGGCTCCTCTTCTTATTTTACCATAGTTTAGTATCTAACCCAAGCCATGGAAGATCAACCAAAAAGGACCATTTTCTACCTGAACTTTCCAAGAGGTTAAAAGAATCAGACACCTTTTTGTGCTACTACTGATCCTTGTGCAAATCTCTCTTTTAGTATCAAATCATGCCACATTGAAATATCTGTCAGTGAGACATTTTTCCGACTAGCCCATAAACTTATTGAGGGCAAGGAAACATATTTAAACACTTCTGAAATAACTGAGTTTCTAAATTTTAATTTTTGTATACTGTTTTATTTCAGACCTTTTACAGGCAAAACAAAACACAACAGCATAGAATCTATTCTGATTTTCACCACAAGATGGAGCCATCAGAATTCAGATCATAAAGAAGGAACACTAAAGATTAACTTAAAGCCGAGGCTGTGAGAATTGGTATATATTTTTAAAAATTCTAATCAAATGATAAATAGGAACTTATGCATTGCTTGGAACAGAAAAAAATGATTCAAACTCTTCATATTTTAAGCTTATGCTCCCTGTACTAAAGTCAGAGCATAATTTTTCAGGGAATATATTTTTAGAAGAGATTGATATGATTTCACATAAAGTGGTTAAAGTGGACAGTCACTATGTTTCAAAAACTGAAGACATTTATTGCCAGTATCACAAGATGAATCTTTGCAGTTAGTGTTTTTATTTTATATTGGATTACCCTGACATATAAAAGAGAAAAGCCTTAAAACTTGCTCACACCATAGAAGCCTATGAGTTGTTACATATTTTGTTAGCTTAGGAGAATTCAGGAAAACTAAAAAAAACTGCCTCTTGCAAGTGATTGGGAATTGAACGTTTTCATTTTTTATGTGAAAAGTGTGCCCTTTTTATGTTTTTAAAATATTTTTATTGAAGTGTAGTTGATTTACAATGTTAGTTTCAGGTATACAGCAAAGTGTTTCAGTTATACATATACATAGATATATATATATATTTTCTTTTCAGATTCTTTTCTATTATATGTTATTATAGGAAATTTAATATAGTTCCCTGTGTTATACAGTAGGTCCCTGTTGTTTATTTATTTGTTATATAGTAATGTGTGTCTGTTAATGCCCAACCCCTAATTTATGCCCCCCTGCCCATTCCCCTTTGGTAACCATGGTTTGTTTTCTATGTTTGTAAATCTGTTTTTGGTTTGTAAATAGAATTTGTATCTTTTTTTTTTTAAGATTCCGCATATGATAATATGACATTTGTCTTTCTCTTTCTGACTTACTTCACTTAATATGATAATCTCTAGGTCCATACATGTTGCTGCAAATGGCATTATTTCATTCTTTTTTATGGATGAACGTTATTCCATTATATCTATATATCTATATATATCTCACATTTTCTGTATCCAGTCATCTATTGATGGACATTAAGGTTGTTAGCATGTCTTGGCTATTGTAAATGGTGCTGCTATAAACTTTGGGGGTGCATGTGTCTTTTCAATTTACAGTTTTCTCTGTATATATGCCCAGAAGTGGAATTGCTGAATCATATGGTAATTCTATTTTTAGTTTTATAAGGAACCTCCACACTGTCCTCCATAGTGGCTACACAAATTTACATTCCCACCAACAGCCTAGAAGGGTTCCCTTTTCTCCACACCCTCTCCAGCATTTATTATTTGTAGACTTCTTAATGATGACCATTCTGACTTATATGAGGTAATACCTCATTGTAGTTTTGAATTGCATTTCTCTAATAGTTAATGGTATTGAGCATCTTTTCATGTGCCTGTTGGCCATCTGGATGTCTGCTTTGGAGAGATGTCTATTTAGGTCTTCTGCCCATTTTTTGATTGGATTGTTTGTTTTTTGATATTAAGCTGTATGAAATGTTTGTATATTTAGAAATTAGTCTCTTGCCTATTGTGTTACTTGAAAATATTTTCGCCCGTTCCATAGATTGTCTTGTTGTTTTGTTCATGGTTTCCTTTGCTCTGTAAAAGCTTATAAATTTAGTTAAGTCTCATTTGTTTATTTTTGCTTTTATTTCTATTACTCTAGGAGATGATTTGAAAAAAAAATTGCTGAAATTTATGTCAGAGTGTTCTGTCTATGTTTTCCTCTAGGAGTTTTGTAGTATTTGGTCTTATATTTAGGCCTTTCATCCATTTTGAGCTTATTTTTGTATATGGTGTTAAGGAATGTTCTAATTTCATTCTTTAATATATAGCTATCCATTTTTCCCAGCACTAATTATTGAAGGGACTGTCTTTTCTCCAATGTATATTCTTGCCTCCTTTGTTATAGATTAATTGACCATAAGTGTGTTGATTTATTTCTGGGCTCTCTATTCTGTTCCATTGATCTATTTGTCTGTTTTTGTGTCAGAGCCATACTGTTTTGATTACTGTAGCATTGTAATATAGTCTGAAGTCAGGGACTGTGATTCCTCTAGCTCTGTTCTTCTTTCTCAAGATTATTTTGGCTATTCAAGGTCTTTTGTTTTTCCATACAAATTTTAATAATTTTTTTGTTCCAGTTCTATGAAAGATGTCACTGGTAATTTGATAGAGATTGCATTGAATCTGTATATCACCTTGAGTAGTATGGCCATTTTAACAATATTGAGTTTTCCAATCCAAGAGCATGGCATATCTTTCCATATATTTGTGTTGTCTTCAATTTATTTAATCAATGTCTTATAGTTTTCAGAGTACAAGTCCTTTGCCTCCTTAGTTAGTTTTATTCTCTGTATTTTATTATTTTTTGATGCAATGGTAAACGGGATTATTTCCTTAATTTCTTTTTCTGCTATTCTGTTGTTAGTGTATAGAAATGCAACTGATTTCTGTATATTAATTTTGTATCCTTCAACTTTAACAAATTCATTGATGAGCTCTAGTATTTTTCTGGTAGCCTCTTTAGGATTTTCTATGTATAGTATCATATCATCTGTAAACAGTGGTAAAGAAAATCTTTTGAGACTTTAATGAAAGCACTATTAAACAGAATCATCTGATAGGCTGATATTAATAGGTATACTTTAATTTTACCTTACTCATTGAAAAATACTTGTCTATCAAATTCAAGGTACTATTTTCAAAAAGCACAAAGCAATAACATCACTGAAGAATCTGTTGACTCCTTTGACTCCTTGACCTACTAGTTCCAAGTTGCCATTCTTCAACCTTGGGTAATACTCACTTTCTACTTCTATATCTGAGTTCCTCAAAGTTAGTGGTAAAAGTCACAAGGCTTCTATCTTTGTTCTATTAAAAATTCATGACACTTGGAGGTGAGATCAAGATGGTAAAGTAAAAGAACATGGAGCTCCTCTCCCACCATACATCTATGTATGGAAAAATTCTCACTGAAAACTAAATGGTAACTGGCAGAAAGAGTCCTGTAAAACAAAAGCTGTAAGAAAAATAACATGTAATCAGGTAGAAAGTGAAGAAAAACAATCATGTTAGGACCTATGCACCTGGGAGAGAACTTAGGAAAAGGGAGATTACATGGGTGAACACACACCCTGGGAAATGAGCAGTTGGAACCATAGATTAGGTGCCTCAGTCCTGGAGTCCTACATGGAGAACACAAACTGGCTTGGCCTTCTGGAGGTCCACTGGGATAAATAGAAGGGCTGTGACAAGCCTAAAGTCTGCTCACAAGGAGCACATTTGTGCTAGCTAGCTCCTGAGGCAGGGTGGGTAGCTGCCCTAGTAGCTGCCAGGTTTCTCATGACCACTTTGCTGTGTCCCCCAGTCAAAATAAAGCAAACACTCTGACCCACTCACTCCCAGTCAGTGTGGCACTGGAACTGGGGTGGCTATGTCTAGGGAAAAGACTTAACTAAGGATGCAGAAGTGACCTAGTCCAGGGTGGAGCTTGGGTTGGGTGGTGGTAGCCATCGTTGGTGCTTACTTAAGAGATACCTCAAAAGCCTCCCAGATCTCTGACAGGGGCCTCTGTACCACAGCACACTCCTTGATAATATGCCAGGGGTCCACACAGGTCCTGCATGTCCTGTGGAGCTGTTCCACAACAGAGCAGTAGTAACAGAGGCTGGGGACCATGATCAACTGTGAGACAAAGGGTACTTGTTCCCAAGTCTGCTGTAGCAACTGCCAGGTTTCTTGCAACCACCTCACTGTACACCCGAGCCCAAGCTAAGTGAACACTCTGGTCTGAATCTGGGGCACCACAATAAGCAGAAGCAACCCAGGCCTGGGCTAGAGCCTGGGTGGGGTGGCACTGGCCATTGTTGGACCTTACCCAAGCAGCACCTTAGAAGCCACCCAAATTTCTGATAATAGCTGCTCCACTAAAGCTCACACTCAGATATATGCTGAGAGTCCACAAGGGTCCCCTACCTCACTTACCCTGATGAATGTTCCACAACAGGGAAAGGGTGGCAGAGACTAACAGCAATGATCAGCTATTTTTTTAGGGCAAAGGGTGACTGGCACATGAGGCTTCATCTGAGTGGAGCCATGGGCACCTCCACAGAGAGCACATCAGACCATTGTCTGTGAATGGGTCTCATTGATTTAGCACTCCCCCCAACCATCTGGGGCAGGATCCTGGTGCAGGGAGAAGGAAGAACATACACTTGAAAGGAACAGAGCCAGCTCATGCATGAGCCACAGATCTTTTGCTCCAGCATCTTAAGATCAAACCCTGACCCTGATAGGGCAATGACAACCAGTGAGCAGAGGGGAAGTCCACCTAAGACCCAATTCTTTCTCAAGCCCCTCCATGTCCAGCCCCACCCCATACCAGGGTGATAACCACCAGCACACCCTGAGGAAAGATACAACTTGCATCCATGTCAAAACCAGCTCTCCCATAAAAGACAATACACACACAAAATGCATAGGGATGCTCCCATAAAAGAACACATCTTCAATAAAGCAATAGGTAACTGTTTCACATGAATTCATAGAGGCAGAGAAAGTTAAGCAAAATGAAAAAAGTAGAGGAACAACTTTCAATTGAAAGATCAAGAGAAAACCCCTGAAAAAATAAATAATGAAATAGAAATAATTTACTAGGTAAAGAATTCAAAACACTGGTAATAAAATGTTAAATGAATTAGGGAAAAGATTTGATGAAAATAATGAACACCTCACCAAGAAACCAGAAATATGAAAATATCCCAATCAGAAATGAAAAATTCAATAAATAAAATTAAAAAAAAAACGCTGGAAGGAATTACTAGCTGACTAAATGGTACAGAACAATGCATATGTGATCTGGAGGATAGGATGGAAATCACCAAATCAGAATAGCAATTTGAAAAACACATTTAGAAAACTGAAAGCAATTGAAGAGATCTATAGGATAATTTTAAGTCTACCAACATTCACATTATAGAGTTCCTGGAAGGAGAAGAGAGATAAAAGGGAATTGAAAACAGGTTTGAGGAAATTGTGGCTTAAAACATCCCAAATCTGAAGAAGAAAACAGATATCCATGTACAGGAAGCACAAGGGTCCCAAAAAGGTGAACCCAAACAGACAGACACCTAAATCATAACTAAAATGACAAAAGTTAAAGATAAAGAGAGAATAATAAATGAAACAAGAGGAAAACAAAGCTTTCACATACAAGGGAATCCCTATAAGGCTGATTTTTCTGCAGAAAGTTTGCAGGCCAGAAGGGAATGGCATGACATTTTCCAAGTGGTAGGAAAAAAAAAAAAAAACCAAACCTGCAACTTAGGATACTCTACTCAGCAAGATTATCATTTAGAATAGAAGGAGAGATAAAGAACTTTCCAGACAAGCAAAGACCAAAAGAATTCATCAATACTAAGCCTAACCTAAAAGAAATGTTGAAGGGTATTTTCTAAATTGAAAAGAAGTAAGAATCTATAAGAAAGGTAGAATTCTACTAGGAAATCAAAATATATATTAAGGATTGAAGATCACTTAAATAAGCCAGTATATAGATTAAAAGGCAATACACTGTAAAAGCAACTATAACTACAATAAACAGTTAAGGATAAGCATGAAGATGTAAAATAAGACATCAAAAATATAAAATGTGGGGGAAGGGAGTAAAAACTGTAGATCTTATATAAACTTAAATAACTACCACTTTAAAACAAGTAGATATAATTATGGGCCAACTTATATGAACCCTATGGTAACCATAAATAAAAAAAAAATCTACACTAGATACACAAAAACAAAAAGAAAGGAACACAAGTATACTCCCAAAGAAGAGTATCAAACAACAGGGAAGAAACAAAAAGAAAAATAAATGAACAGAGAAAGACTACAAGAAAAACCAGAAAATAAGTAGTAAAATGGCAATAAGTACATACCTATCAAAAATTACTTTAAATTTAAATGGACTAAATACTCTGATCAAAAGACATAGAGTGACTGATTGGATAAAATAACAACACCCTTCAATATGCTGCCTAGAAAACACTCACTTCAGTGCTAAATACAAACAGACTGAAAATAAGATGATGGAAGAAATATTTCATGCAAATGGAAACAAGAAATGAAGGATAACCATACTCGTATCAGAGAAAATAGACTTTAAACTAGACTTTTAAAATAGACTTTAAAATGCTATTGTAAAAGATGGAGGGATATTAAAAAATGATAAAGAGATTAATACAAGAAAAGGATATTACACTTGTTAAACACCCAATACAGGAGTAACTAAATATATAAAGCAAATACTAACATACATAAAGGGAGAAACTGACAATAATACAATAATAGAAGGGGACATTAACACCCCTCTTACACCAATGGGCAAGTGATCCAGACAGAAAATCAATAAGGCAACTGTGATGAAATGTTTTCAAGGATAGATCTTATCCTAGGCCACAAAACAAGCTTCAACAAATTTAATAGGATAGAAATTATATCAAATATTCTTTCAGGTCAGACGAGTATGGAACCAGAAATCAATTTTAGAAAGAAAACTAAGAAAAGAGAAAAATCATGCAGAATAAACAATATACTAGATATACTAGTAAAAAAAATGGGTTTCTGAAGAAACCAAAGACAAACTCAGAAAACACTTCAAGACAAATGAAAATGGAAACATAATTCTTAAAAATCTATGGGATGCAGGAAAAGCAGTTCTAAGAGGAAAGTTTAGAGACTTTCTTCAAGAAACAAGAAAAGTCTCAAACAACCTAATCTACCTCTAAAGGTATTAGAAAAAGAGGAACAAAGCCCAATGTCAGCAGAAGGAAGTAAATAATAAAAATCAGATAAGAAATAAATTTAGATCAGAAAAACAATAGAGGAGATCAATGAAACCAAGAACTGGTTTTTAAAAAGATAAACAAAATTGATAAACCTTTAGTGAGCCTCACCAAAAGAGAGAGGAATCAAATAAACAAAATAAGAAATAAAATAGGAAAAGTAACAACCAATACCACAGAGATATAATACATAACAGAATATTATGAACAGTTATATGACAACAAATTGGACAACATAAAAAAATGGATACATTTCCTGAAACATTCACCCTGCCAAGGCTGAATCAAGAAGAAGTAAACAATCCGAACAGACTGATCACTAGTAGTGAAATTGAATTTGTTAAAACAAAACAAAAAGAACCTCTTAGCAAGCAGAATTCCAGGACTGGATGCCTTCACAGGGGAATTCAATGGAACATATAAAGAAGAGATGATACCTATCCTTCTCAAACTATACAAAAAAAATTGAAAAGAAAATGCTCCCAAATTTATTCTACAGGGCCACTACTACCCTGATAACAAAGCCAGATGAAGGCAATACAGAAAAATAAAATAGGCCAATATCTTTGATAAATATAGATGTAAAAATCCTCAACAAAATATTAGCAAACTGAATTCAACAATATATAGAAAAGATCGTACACCATGATCAAATTGGATTTATTCCAGGGAAGCAAAAATGCTTAAATATATGCAAACCTATCTATGATACATCACATTAATAAAAGGAAGGATAAAATCACAAATTCATCGCAATAGACACAGCAAAAAGCATTTAACAAAATTCATTATTCATTCATGATAAAATCTCTCATCAGAGTGTGTTTAAAGGGAATATCTCAACATAATAAATGTCATTTATGACAAACCCACACCTAATTTCATACACAATGATGAAAACTGAAAGCCTTTCTTCTAAATTAGAAACAAGACAAAGATGCTCACCTTCACCACTTCTATTTAGCATAGTATTGATAGTCTTTGCTGCAGCAATCAGAAAAGAAAAATAAAAGGCAATCAAATTGGAAGGGAAGAAGAATAAACTTTCATTACTTGCAGATGGTATAATTTGATATAATACTATCATAAAATTTATATAGAACCACAGAAAACCCTGAGTTGCCAAAGCACTCTTGAGAAAAAAAGAAAAAGGCCAGAGGTATCATGCTTTCAACTTCAGACTATACTATGAAGCTACAGTCATCTATTCTGTACCTTTGATCTATCTGTCCATTTTGTGCCAATAACATACTTTTTTTTTTTTACTATGTCTTTGTAATGTAGTTTGAAATCTGGAATTTTGATGCCTCCTTTTATGTTTTTTTTTTGTGAGGATTTCTTTGATTATTCAGAGTGTTTTGTGGTTTCATACATATTTTAGGAATTTATTTTCTATTTCTGTGAAAATGCGATTGAAAATTTTATAAAGGTTGCATTGAATCTGTAGATTGCTTTGAGTAGTTTGCACATTAATTCTTTCAACCCAATGGCACAGAGTATCTTTTCATTTATTTGTTTTCTTTTTCATTTTCTTTAGTCAATGAATTATAGTTTTCAGTGCACATGTCTTTCACCTCCTTTGTTAAATTTATTCCAAGTTATTTTATTATTTATGATGCAATTAGAAATTGAATTGTTTTCTAAATTTCTCTTTTTTGATAGTTCATTATTAATGTATATAAACACAACAGATTTTTGTATATTTCTATTGTATCCTATAACTTTACTGAATCCTTTTATTAATTCTAAAATATTTTGTTTTTTCGGTTGAAGTCTTTAGTGTTTTCTATGTATAATATCATGTCATCTGCAACTAGTGACAGCTTGCCTTCTTCCTTTCTTATTTAGAATATATTTTATTTATTTATCTTGCCTAATGGCTCTGGTCAGGACTTTCAATACTATGTTGAATAATATGTGGCAAAATTGGGCATCCTTGTTCTGTTCCTGATCTTTGAGGAAAATATTTCAGCTTTTCAACATTGAGTACGATGTTAACTGTGGGATAGTCACATATGGCTTTTTATTAGGTGGAGCTATGTTCCGTCTATTCTCACTTTGTTGAGAGTTTTATCATAAATAGATGTTGAATTTTGTCAAATAATTTTTCTGCATCTATTGAGATGATCATATGATTTTTATGTGTGTTTTTTTAATTGAAGTATAGTCAGTTTACAATGTTGTGTCAATGATCATATGAATTTTATCTTTCATTTTGTTAACGTGGTATATCACATTGATTTGTTTATAGTTGATGAACCATAACTGAGTCCCTGGAATGAATCCCACTGGATAATGGTGAATGACCTTTTAATGTATTGCTAAAGTCAGTTTGCTAATATTTAGTTGAGAATTTTTCATCTATCTTCTTCAGGGATATTGGCTTGTAATTTTTTTTTTTCTTGTAGTGTCCTTGTCTGGTTTTGGATTTAGGGTAATGCTGGCTTCATTACATGAGTTTGGACGTGTTCCCTCCTCTTCTAATTTTGAAAAAGTTTGAGAATAATTGGCATTAATTCATCTTTAAATGTGTGAATGTGTGGTAGACTTCATCAATGTGGCCATCTGGTCATGGATTTTTGTTTGTTAGAGGGTTTTTGATTATTGATTCAATCTCTTTACTAGTACTAACTGATTTTAGTGTATTATATAAAATAAGGGTCCAATTTTATTCTTTTACATGTGTATATTCAGTTTTCACAGCATCGTATACATGTATGTATGTGTGTGTGTGTGTGTGTGTGTGTGTGTGTGTGTGTGTGTGTGTGTGTACACATATTAATTAACCATAGATCATGAATTTACTTCTGGACTCTCTGTTCCATTGACCTAGGCGTCTCTTTTTGTTACAGCACTATACTGCTTGGATTACTGTAGCTTTGCAGTATAAGCTGAAGTCTGAGAAGGTCCAGCTTTGTTCCTTTTTATCAAGATTTCTTTGGAATTCAGGGTCTTTTGTGGTTCCATATGAATTTTAGGATTATTTTTCCTTGTTCTTTGAAAAATGTCACCATTGAGCATGATGTTAGCTGTGAGTTTGTCATAAATGGCCTTTATTATGTTGATATAATTTCCCTGTATACCCACTTTGATGAGAATTTTTATCATGAATGGATGATAACACTGATTGTTTTGTGAATATTGAACCATCCTTGTATCTCTGGATTAAATCCCATTTGATCATGCTGTATGATCCTTTTTATATATGTTGAATTTGATTTGCTAATATTTTGTTGAGGATTTTGCATCTACTTTCATCAGAGATACTGACCTGTAATTTTCTTTTTTTGATAGAGAAGATTGTGAAAAATGCTCCATATGGATTGATCTCTTTTTCTCTCTCACTCTATCTCTCCCTTTCCTTTTGTTAACATTTTCCCTCCCTTCTCCTTCCATTCTTATTTTGTCTCCATTCCTCCCTTTCTTCTTTCTTTACTTATTTTTAAATTAAAAATACTTGTTAGTGAAATGCTAAGAAATGGTTTATTTTCCTGCATTTAGTTATGGTGTAGTTCATTCCTTACCACTGTATTGGAGTTCTTCTATTGTATTTAAGAAGTTCCTTTTCACTTGTGTCATAATGAAGTTTGAGTTAACCAATAATAGAAAGAAGAGATTAATGGTTTTTGAATAACAACTGAGAATTAAAAAGAATCATATAGGCAATTATTTGAGATTATTGGCTTCATATGGTGGTTTTTGAATAAAAATTCAAGTTTAAACAATCAAACGACAAATAATTATTGAGTCACTGCTATGTGACTAGAAGGCAATGCAGTAGTGAAAGGACAAAACTAGAAAAAAATAAATTATTAGTCCGGTCTTAGTTTGTTTGATTACTGTATGATCTTAAGTAAGTAATTTTAATGACCTGAGGTCTACTTTATTAATCTTTGAATTAATATAAAAACCTGTCTTATAGAAAAAGGAAGTACAATTTGATGTGAATGTGCTTTCTAAATTGTAATTTATGAGGAATAACTATGATGTATCCAAATTTTAAGACAAATTGACTTAAAAGACAGTTACAACGCAATTTAGAATCATCTCAAGGAATCAGATGACTTATCACAGTTGTCTTACTCAGTTTGGGCTGCTATAACAGAATGCCATAGACTGGGTGGCTTAAACAACAGTTATTTCTCACAGTTCTGGAGGCTGTAAATCTAAGGTCAGAGTGTCAGCATGGTAGAATTCTTGGTGAAGACACTCTTCCTGGTTACAGATAGCCATACTCTTGCCATATCCTCACATGGCAGAAAGCAGAGAGAAGAAGCTAACTCTTTCATGTTTCTTTTTATAAGGGCACTAATCCCTTCATGAAAGCACCACACTTATAACCTAAGTACCTCCCAAAGGCCCCTTCTCCAAATACCAACCCATTAAGGATTAGAATTTCAACATATGAATTTTGGAGAAACACGCACATTCAGTCTATAGCACAAGTGACACATTTTGGGTTAGGATTGCGGGTCGACAAATAAGAAGCATAATGCTCTTTAGCCAGCAACTTTGGGGTGAAAACAAAAGCAATTATGAATAAAATAGAGAGCCCAGAAACAAACTTTCATATGGTCAAATGATTTTTGACAAGGATTCCAAGACCAATCGATAGTGGAAGGGATTGTTTCTTCAACAAATGGTGATGTGAAAACTGAATATCCACATACATAAGAATGAAGCTGGGTCCTAACCTTACACCACATAAAGTTTTTAAGTCAAAATGAATTAAAGACCTAAAAGTGAGAGCTAAAACTGCAAAACTCTTAGTAGAACACATAGGGGAAAATCTTCATGACATTGGATTTGGCAATACTTTCTTGGAGCTGACTGCAAAAGCACAGGCAGAAAAAGTAAAAATTCATAAATTGAATTGAATAAAAATATTTAAAAATCGTTCATCAAAAGATATAATCAACAAAATGAAAATCAGCCTATGAAAAGGGAAAAATACTTGGAAATCATATATATGGTAGGAGGGTAATATCCAGAATATATAAATAACTCTTACAAGTTAACAGCAACAACAAAAACAACCCAACAGAAAATGAGCAAAGGACTTGAATAGATATTTCTATAAAGAATGTGTACAAATGCTTAACAATCATATAAAAAGATGCTCAATAGCACTAATCATTAAGGAAATGTAATCAAAGCCACGATGAGATATCACCTCACACTCATTATGATGGCTATTATTTAAAAAAACACAGAAAATAACAAGTGTTGCCAAGGATGTGGATAAATTCAAACCCATGTGCACTATTGGTGGGAATGTAAAATGGTGCATCTACTATGGAAAATAGTATCCTCAAAAAAATAGTTCCTCAAAAAAATAAAAAAATAGAATTTTCATATGATCTAGTAATTCTAATTATGGGTACATATAAAAAGAATTAAAAGTAAGGTCTTGAAGAGATATTTGTACATAATGTTTCACAGCAGCCTCATTCACAAGACAAAAGGTGGAAGCAACACAAGTGTCCATCAGTGGATGAATGGATGAACAAAATGTGGCATACAATGGAATGTCACTCAGGTTTAAAAAGGGAGGAAACTATGACATATGTTACAACATGAATGAAACTTGAGGACATTATGCTAAGGGAAATAAACCAGTCACAAAAGGCAAATACTGCATGACTGCTTTTAAGTGGTATCTCGAGTAGTTAAATTCATAGAAACACAGGGTAGAATGGTGGTTGTTAGAAGCTGGGAGGAGCAGAAAATTGGGAGTTTTTGTTTAATGTGTATGGAGTTTGTTTTTCAAGATAAAAAATTTTAGAGATTACTTGCATAGTGATGTGAATATGCTTAAAACTACTGAACAGTGCAATTAAAATTGTTACAGTGGTAAATTTTATTTTACTACAATTAAAAAAAGCGATTATGAATTAGTACACAGAAAATAGAGAGAGGCATAATAGAGGTTGCTGCTGTTTATTCAACTTTAAGAAGTTTGGAGTTTGCCTATTATACCAATTTTTTTTCAAAATTCCAATTTCTATTGTTGATCTCTTTCAGAAAGTATTATCCAAGCAAAACTGTATCAAGGACTTTAGGCCCAGTCTGCTTCCAGTAGTATGGTATTAATTTGGTCTAGGGTAAATGGTTTTGAGGAATCATGATTTGATAAATTTAACATGTAATAGTTATCTGAAGTAATCTAAGTACTTTATCATACAGGTTGGGCTGGATAAAGACGTACCTTCCAAACTCTGAAATAATGAAATAAGTATGTCTGATGTGCTGGAAATGTGGCTACAGTAAACCTCATGTGATGTTACTAAATAAAATAGCATGACTATTTCAAATGAATAATATACAAATATGACTGTATTAGCCAAGCATATTATTCAAAAATAAAACAATGTGCATTCTGAGTCTGTTTTCCATGAGTTTAGCTAGATGTTCACATTGGGTCTTTTCTGCTTTTTGTGAGACAAAATAAGGGATCTTAAAATTCTTTCCAGATAATATGTTTATACTCCTAAGAAGAGTTAATCTGATGAAATAAGGGCAAATTTTGACCCATAGGGAGTCCTCAATTTCAAAATTAGATGATTTATACTCATTTTCTTTTTCTTCAATTATTCAACTATTTTGGGGGAGGAATAAATACTGATAGGAAAAAGAAAGGCAAGGTAAAGAAATGTTAGTCTGATAAATTTTATGTAATATTCACTTAAAAAAAACTGATGACATATCTGATATTTGACAGTCAAATAATTTGAAGAAAAGTAACTAGATTTCCAGTACTAATAATCTATTAATATTTGTTTATGGAAATATTCTACAGAATGCCATTTTCATTGATATTAAAATTATTTATATGATGAGCTGCTCTTTCTTAATACTTTGTAGATGTGATAGACCAGAGCATCAGATTCCTGATTAAAAATCTTTAGGAAAACTAAAGCATCTGCATCTATATCCTTGAAGTAAAGGAAATGAGTTTTTATTTTAAGGTAGTTCACTTTATGTAATATTTTAATGGTTTGTGCATCTGGCCTTTTAGAACTATACGTGATACCAACCAGCACCTTGTTCCTAGAAAACAAATCTATGCTAAGAAAAGATTTGGAAGGGTGAAATTGAGTAAACCCTCCCAGCAAAAGTTCAGCCATGTGTGCATTGCCATCTCTTGTTTTGCTTGGCATCAAGAAGAAGATTAATTATATTCAGCTTAGTCAAATTATTATTGAATTGGTTGGGTTGACTTTCATTCTAAATTCTGAGCTTGTCACAGATCATACTTATTAATTTACTTCTATGTAACTCAGAGATGCTTTTAAGGAATAAGGAATACATTTAGGCAATCTTATTCTTGGGTTTTTTGTAATATTATTCTGTTTATTTTGAGAAATAATAATTTTATTTTGCATTTTCTTATCAATTCATAAATGAATGAAAATTTCAATGAAGCATACATTTTAAATAAATTATAAACAGAATTAATAATTGTTAGCAGTTTTTATGAGTATAAAAATTTCTTGTCTTTTTCCTTTCTAGAAAGATATCTATTTTTCATCACATGATTGTTCTGAAATAATGGCTAAACGATGCCTATCATTAACTAGTAAGTTTGCAATATTCTACCTATGGATGTTGTCTTCCCGGTAATGTTTTCACCATGGCACTATTGACCACATATTTCCATCACGTACAATATGAGTTATGTTCAGGTGCATGTTTCCAGTTCCCAGCAATTCCTTTAATAATGTATCATTTTGTTAACAATGTAATCCTCACAAGTACTCTAACAAATTAATTGATGAAAGTCTCATTTATCTAGTTTTTCTTCATAATTGAAGGTTTCAAAGTACTTAATGTAAAAATTGGAAATCAATTTTCAATATCCTTTCCAGCCTATTGTGTGAATTTATATATGCTCATATCAGTATTGTAAGTAAGTTGGAAATAGTGGGTTTTGTATTTGCTTTTTATTTGTTTTAAACATTTTACTAATACTTGGCAGAACTTAATCATGTTTGTATAATGAAAATGTTAACTATATGGTGCTTCCCCAAAAATTATTTGACTAAAACAAGTTCTCTAAACTCCTATAGCCTTAGTGATGATAAATGAGCAGTGATCCTGCCATTAGTTGTTTTATTTTTGGATCTTTTATGCTAAATTTAATTTATTTATTTTCCTATTCATGTCAGCCTATGCTGGCTGAGAAATATGCATATGTTTAACTGACTTAAGTCCATTATTGTGTTGCCTCAAATAATTAACTGAATCCAAGATCATAGGCTGAGTCCCATGTGGGCCTGTTAGTTTCACTCTCATTCCCTGTTGGAAACTATATCCTGAGCTGTGGTAAGTTATCTCACTCTGTAGTGATTCCAAAATAAAGGGTTAAATGTATCTGCATTTAACTGGTAAGTTTTCAATCTTATAACTGAATATTGTTGGTCACAAAGGGACTTGAAAAATTATGAATAAATCAGTGTAAAACCAATGCTATCGAGGATGCCTCATTAGAATGCCTTTGTGTAAAGGAGAAGATGGCATTTATACATTTTATGAACATGAGTGAAAGGAAATAAACTATTTTACCTCTAGTATTTGTATCCTAACAGCAAATGTGCCAAAAAGAGATTTATTATGCCTGATTTGAATTATATTTTTAGTCAATAGTCTACTTTGAATGTGTTTACTATTCAAAGACTGATCAATATAGTTAATAAAATACATTTCACCTAAAATAGTGGCTTAGGTATTATGTGAATCTGGCATTATTATGCAGAATTTGGGAATAATTCTAAAATTTTTCTGTGTCCCTTGTGACATTAGTCAATTATTCAAAGGTGCAGAGAGGGTGCCATTTCTTTTTTTTTTTTTTTATAGAAGTCTGAGACACAAAATAGATTTGTGCTCACTGAAGTTTTGATCATTTGTGTTCAATTCTAGAGAAACTTCTCTACCTCCCTCTTGATTGTGTTTATAACTAGATTTTTTTTTTCCCCAAAGTGGGAAAACATAAAAAGTGCATAGGTCAAGATACTTTAGCTTGGTTAGTCAGATGGTTATTTGGTGGATTTTTTGATTGCTTTTATCTGAAAAAATATTTCTTGCTATCTAGTAAATTCAACAGGTGTAGATCTGTTCCTCTCATAATAGAAATCTCAGACATATTGGTGAATTTGAAAATAAATGGCTTATTAAATTCACTATTTTCTCTTCAAACCGTTCACAATAAGAGGGAACAGGATAAATCGGGAGTTCAAGATTTGCAGATACTAAGTAATATATATATATATAATAGATAAACAACTAAAGTTTATACTGTAAAACACAGGGAACTATATTCAATATCTTGTAGTAACCTATAATGAAGAATATGAAAACGAAAAAAAAAGCAATTGGTGACCCATAACCTTGTTATCTTCACCAACTATGTGAGAAGACTCAGGAGCTTTCACTTCCTTGTCACCTGACTTTTTTCTTTTCATGTCTGTTTCTTGGCACATTATCTGAAGGGAATTATCTCCTGGTGATTACCTTAAGATTGGAAAGGACCTCCATTAGTGCCAAAAATATGGAGTAAAATGTTCTAATGCTTTGCAGGAGCCCTTCGATTTCCAGCATTTGAAAGACAATTTTCTGAAAATTTTATGTATAAAATGACAAGATTTCCACTTGAAGTTCTGGGTTGTAAATAATTTACAGTATCCTTAAAAAGGGAAGGGATTATAATTTCATTCAGTTAGGGCTTCCTCTCTACAATAGCTTATTATCCACATCACATTATGTTGTCAAAGAATCAGTGAGTGTCCATGTTATGGTAGATGATGGTTTTCTAATATGCAGTCTTCATTGCCAGGGTTGCCAGGAGTATCAGCAACTAACAATTAGCAATTCTTAGAGAATAATGTATTTCAGTTTTTATAAATAGCACTAATGTTAAAAAGCCTGGATAACTTTTTTTCCTGGATGTTATTGACTGGTTATTTAAATAGCTTCTTTGAAAACTATTTGGAATTTCATGTTATGTCAAATGTGATTGTTCTTTTGGAACTCAAACTTTATTCTAAACCTAGCCTCATTATCCCTACCAGTACCATTCTAGAGGTGGGGAAGAGGAGTAGGCAGAAGTTTTAGAGGTGCACCTCTGAATGGAGGGGAAATACTCTTTTATTGATATACAGGGTTGATATGGGCTTTTCTTTGAATTCAGAATTTAAATTTTTACCTAACCTTATTTCCCCATTCTTTATCTCCCTGATCCATTTTATGTGTATATGGGGAAAATGAGAGGACACTCGGTTTTTGGATAACTAAATGTAACTCAAATATTTTCCTCCTTTATTTTCCTTTAGTTACAGTAATTCTGATAATCTTGATTATTCTTCATTTTTCTCCACTTTCCAGCAGATGATTCCATAGTCCCTTCTGGTGTGAAATACAGTCGTTCCAAGTCAGAAGGTCATATTACTTCTTGTAAGGCTAGCAGTGTGGAGTGGGTAAATGAAGATGAAACAAACCAAGATCAAAGACTATGAAAGCCAAACCTGATTATTTGTTGATACTTCATGGAAGTACCAGTTGTTGGGTTGATTAACTGTATATTTATTTACCCAGTCTATTACATATGGATAGTTTGCTAGGAACTGGTGTATAATAGTAATGCAGTTATAATAATCAGTAAGATTGATTTGCAAAATGAGTTGATCATAATAATCAGTAAATTACATTTAAATGTTATATATTATTTTTAAAATTAAATGATTAATACAATTTTCACACAAAATAGAAAGATACCAAATATAAAGACATCTTGCCTAATAACAACAAAATAATTTCATTGTATCCACCATCCACTGAGACATTTTTGGACTTATAAATCCATTTTCTAATCTTCACAGTTAAAACATACATGATCAAATAGTGACAGCTCACAAAAAATAATCAAAATGACAAAAAGTTTGTAAAATAAAGCCCAATAGAAAATACTGACATATTTTAGCATGAAGGAAAGATCATCGCATTTGTGAGAAGAATATTACAAATTATTCTCACTAGTCCATGACAGCAAAGGAAACATTGAAAATAATATTAGCTACACAGGGAAAATTTAAAACTCTAAAAACAATCAAGGTAGTGAAGAAAAATATTGTCAAGAGAATCCATATACAACTAGAGATAGCCAAGGTAACTGTTCTTGGATAAAGTTTGTTCTAGAAATGGTGAGTTAGATTTTGTAATAATTTAAAACAAATTTTCTCCCTCATTCTGGCCATTTTCTTCTTCTGTATTATACTGTATTATACTGACTGCAATATTCATTTTAAACATCTCTATTTAAAAATCAACTATGCTTCAATAAAAAGCAATCAAATAAATTCAACATAGTGTTATAATCATTATAAACAAAAACAAAATTCATTGACCAGAAACTTTATCTTCTTTGCCCTGTTTCTTACTCTATTTTCATGGAACACTTTATATTTTGCTCAGCTCCATTTTGACATCACTAAGGAGGTTACTGTCTCTGTATCTATAGAAGCACTATCAAGATATATATCCAAAACTCAGCATTCCTAAAGCTATGATTCTATGACTATCTTTAAAGGATGCTAGAGAAAATATAAATTTGTTAATTATGAAAATTGAAAATTATCTGGATTGAAGTATACATGTTAATTGCCTTCCTATTAAGGAAACAGAAAAGTGATACCTTCTTGTTAATATTAAGGATGACATGAAACTCCTGATAAAATAATGTGTCAAAGCATCTTAATCAACTCATTTTCTTTATCCACTCTAGACTCTATCTCTGCCTTTCTTCCCAGTGCTTTATATTTATATCTGTTAATACATAAGAAAGTCTCATATTCCATTTTAAGCACACTACATTTATGTCACTAGGGATAATGGGGATGGTTGCTTTTAATAAACTTATGCCTTAGTGATTTAAACAGATTATTACTTATCTAAGTGTAATGCTTCATTGTGTAGAATGGAAAAGAGGTCATATATTAACTACATTAATTTAATGGAATACTCTATGAGTAGTTTTTTCTTTATGTAAACCTAAGTCCTACAACAGTATCTACTGAGGTCAATTTCTGTGTAAGATACTACATCATGCAGTTTTATGTGAACTGTTTGCAGCATTCAGTATGTATTAGTATTAGTTGATTGTTATATAATGCCACTGTAATTCTCTAACATAAATGCATGTACTTATATTTAAAGCTGTGTGATTCTTTTCATTTCTTCTTTACTTGATGTCTAAACCTCTTGTTTTGAAGAAAAAATTACCTTTATTATGCGAAAGCTTGAGTGGCAAGATTGAGACATAAAGTTTTAGTGTATTCTCACAGAAGTGCAAAGTAATAAAAATAATTCAAAAGTAAGGGGAGATTATGTAAAGTTTAAGAATTTGGATACAATGGGCAGGGCCAAATTTACGGCAGATATGTTTTTTCTCTTTTTCTATGTGCTTGGCTATAGAATACTGATCACTGAGAATTAAAATATTCTATATCTGTTGACCACTTCTATCCAGGTACTTACTGTATTTTCCACATTGTAAGACATCCTTTTTTTTCCATTAAGATGAATTGTTTTATATCTCATGTGCTAATAGTTCCACTGTGAAATGTTCCCATTTCTGAAGGGAAGGGTTGAAGAAAAGATCTGACTGATTGAGTAGAAAGAGGTTGATGAACAGCCAAGTGAAAATATCACCTGCTGTCATGAAAATACACATGACATTTACAAAGCAATCACATAAAATATTTACAAAATCAAAAACTTGACCTTATCATGCAGTGCATCCTGTGGCCCACTCTAGTTGTCAAGAGTGTTTTCTGAGTTCCCATGTATATATAGCCCCTGTATGATATGGGGATATATATTAAAAGATAAATGTCTTCCATCCTTAAAAGACTTCTAAGGCGAAGAAGTATATTTATCTAATGATAAAATATGTAAAATATACATTTTTAAATGATCTATGAGTGGAAAGAATAAGTCTGTGATTTTAAAAAACACATAATTATTGAGCACATAATGTATGCAAAGATTGTACTAATTGCTGAGGTTTATCTGGATGATTAATAAACTATCAAGTAACATAAAGTCTATTCGGAGAAATGGATATATGCAAATAATTCTAATCCAGTGCCAAATATGAATGTCATAAAAGTGATATGGACAAACTACCAAGGATCTGAGAAATGACTGGTATGTATTTGGAAGAAAAATCTTGCCAGGAATAATGACTTACTTTAAAGGAATGGATATAACATGGCAGATGGTAGAACGTTTGATATTTTTGACAGAGGAGTGATTTAAACAAAAGCTCAAAGGTAGGAAATAGGAACAGGTCCAATTTCAGGCTAAGGAAGATGAGAAGAAACTAACTTGGATTGGATGGTGTGTGTGTGAGTGTTTTCTTTGGTGTTTTACTTAATGATTCTGTTTGCAGTACCCAAATTAGAAGCTGCTAACTTGAATCATTGTTCATGCAATTTAGCATGTATTTTTCACATGAGTGGGTAATATTGGCTTAAATATAAATTATTGCATGATAAATCTTACATAGGAATCATCAGTGCTCTATTTTCTCATATTCATTAGAGAGGCAGAAGAACAATAGAAAGAACATTGAGCTAGAAGTCAAGAGAACTGGATCATATTTAAAGCCTTGCTTTTTGACATTGGCTAAAGTCACTTTACCTTACTGAGCCACAATTTCTGCCCCTTTATCTCTCAAGATTTTGAAGAAAACATCTGATAATAAATAAAAATACATTGCAAAATCAAAACAAAATACATATATTCATGTAACATAAAATTTACATTTCATACTGTAGAATTTATAAGAATCATTCCAGCATTTAAATTGAGTTAAGTCTCAGTAAAATGAACTCCACAGAACCGCTTGAAGAACTTCATTTTCTCAAAATTTTATTGAATATGAGTTAAAATAAGTGGGTCATTAACTAAGGCTTAGAATCTTTTTTTACATTTGATTTGGTATTATTTTTCCATGTTTTAGGTTTTAAAAATATTAATGGATCAATCAAATTTCTCTGTTCATTTTTATTTCAACATATAATATTATTTATCATAAAACTGTTACCTGTCACACACACACACACACAGACACACACACACACACACACACACTCTCACTGAATATATACTCAGAATATTTCCAAAGTACTAGTATTGCCTGAATCTGCAAAATGTTTTTCTGGACATAGTTTTCCAATGTTTCATTTTGCTCCAAATTAATCTTCCAAAAGTTATGGTTGACAGAAAAATGAATAAACAAGCTTTTTTTTCCCCCGCAAAGTACTGCAGCCAAGCCAACAAATTCATGAAGTATTTTCTAGCTGCTTTATGACTCTAATACAATCCCAAATAACAATTTCAACTATATTTCCTTATTTGTTTATGTAGAATCCATTTTTTGGTGGTCTTGAAACCCTATGGCTGAGAGGAAAACTGTCAAATACTTGAGCTTTAAAATGGATAATGAATTCTTTGCAGAGTTTTAGTCCTTTAAAACTGTTTAAAACGTGGTTTCATGCTGTCATTGTACAATGAGTGGCCCCATGGAAATATATTTTAATAGTTTTATTTTGATAAGCAGTTCAGAAAGATTACCCTAAGAGATTTTCCCTCTTCTTTTCTTGCACTGTTTCTTTTCAACTTTTCTCCATTTTCTTTTGTATTTATTTCTCTTTTTCTTTCTTGACTTCTCTTTTTCTTTTGCACATTTAAGCTTCTTTCTAACAAAAAATCCAATCTTCTTGGGGTACTGATTGTGAATTGTAAACACCTGAAAACTTGTGGCAAGATTCTGATACAATTTCCACTATAAGGACTTCAAAAGTCATTGTTTGTAAGGGACCCAGAAAAATAACAGGGAGACTTTCTGCCCAGTTGAATTCACTACTAGAATATCAATGTAGAGATGTAGTAGGGACATTTTCTAGAGTGGAATATTCATTGTTACTATAAGTAAGGATACATTTTCCTATGAAAAGAAACAGAAAAGGAGAATTATTGAAAAGTGCTAGAAAAGTGACTTCATACAACTAAAATAAAACAATACTTTTGAGTTTGAGCTGCAACCAGAGAAAGGTGAAAGGATACTTATCTATTTGAAAATATATATTTTCCATCTTAGGCACATGATGTGGCATGAAGGAATCTTTTCTCTTGTGCAACTCAGACTATATTGATGAAATTGTTTGGTAATGAAATTTACTTCACTAGCAAAAAAAATATACTGCTAAAGTACCAATAGGAGAAATCTTTTCTCAAAATCAATGTTTTAATCTCAAAATATAACAGTTATCAGAGATATAGAGTACATACTTTATTACTGTGCTTGGTACATCATGAAACCACACTGCTAAATTTCAAAGAAGGTTATAAATAAATATCCATTGTGCACTATTAATTCTGAGGCCTCCTAAACATTCATGCCCCACTTCCTAGCAAAGATTTGTAGCAGAGAGGCCATGTGAAAAACATTCTACTGTGTAATTAGAAAAAGCTGAGACGAATAAGGCAAGACAACATTTTCCCTTGTAATGGTATATGTACTGCTTTCCCAGAGGGGCTTTTGCCATAGAGATGTAGGCACAAAAAGGTCAGAGTACTTGTAAGAAGGTTGAGTTATTTTAACAGAGGAAATCGAGGGACAATGGGGTGGATTGCTCACTGACCAGAACCATCCTCCATGTAAATTTGCAATTCAATACTTATAACTCTTTTGCTTTATTAGATGACCATCTAATGTTAATGTATTAACAATAATGGGGAGATGTAGCAATTAGAAGTTGCAAGGAGGAGGAATGAAAACACAAAAATAGAAAAAAAAACTAAATGAAAGAAAAACCTAAGCATTAAGAGAAATCATGGCTAGAGAATTTGAAATAAAAAATGTCATCATTGAATATTTGAATTTAAAAATTTTGCCAACAGTCCTTTTTCAGGAAATAAATGATTTTGAATATCTTTCTCTGACTCCTTGTTTCTTTAGTGATCTTTATTGGACAAATAATTTTATTTATAAAACCAAAAATTCCTAAGATCTATGAGCATACGAATTGCAGAAGGTAGGCCCCATGTCCTTATGTAATTCTGGAGAAGAATGAACAGCTGAGAAACTGAGTGAAGTTTTAAACAACTGCTCTAACATGTTCTACATTTGAATTGTACCAACTTCTCTCAGTGTTACTCCATAAAAATATTCAGTATTTCAGAAGGAGCATTAGATTGGGGTGGAGCAGAAGACTAGTGACTTGTTGCTCTGCATGGAATGTTTGGCTCAGTCTTGTTCCTTTTTATCAAAATGAAAATTATTTGATGAGTTTATACTAAGAAAGGTAGAAAAATAAACATAATTACAAAAAAATAACAAATGCAATTTTGAGGGCCCTGAGAGTGTTTAGCTGTTCTTTGAGAACAGTGTGAACAAAGGTATATTGGGATGACAATGTGGAGGGTATTTGAGCAACAATGGACTTGAATGTGGGAGTTGAGGAGGAAAAATAGAAAGATCAGAAGAAGTGAAACATTATGGAAAAATAATGTAGAAATGACACGTTGGTGACTGTTAAAAAATACTAAAATTGTAAAGACATTTCATGATCCTAATTTAGCATAGAACTCTTAATTCATTTCATACTACTCTCATTAAAAACCCTCAATAAAATGACAAAATCACCAGTGACAGTGCACAAGCTTTATCAGGCTTATATGTATAAGCGATGTTTCTCAGTTGTACCATTACCTTATCAAAAGGAAGTTAAGCCTCATTTTGTCCTTTAGTACTTCCTTGTTTTGGGTTATAATTTTTTAAATTAAAATCCATTTTGTCTGGTTTATATATCCCCACTCTCTTTTGGTTTCCTCTGCAAGTGGAATAGCTTTTGATTCCTTCACTTTGAGCATATATGTGTCCATAAAGCTAAATGGGTCTCTTGTTGGCATCATGTAGTTGGGTCTTTTTTTTTTTTCATCCATCCAGCCACTCAAATTTTTTATTTGGAGAATTTAATCTACTTTCTTTATAAGTAATTTTTTATAGGTAATAACTTATTGATGCTAGTTAATTCATTTTTTTTTTCTAGTTGCTTTGTAGTTCCCATGTTCTGTTTTTTTTTTTTTTTCCTCCTGATGTTTTCCTTTTTGAATTGATGATTTTTGTAGTGGTACGCTTTGACTCACTTTTCTTTATCTTTTATGTATCTAGGATTTTGCTTTGTGGTTGCCATGAAACTTACATAAAAGATTTATAGATATAACATTATTTTTACACAGATAACAACTTACCTTCCATTTCATACCAAAACTCTACAATTTTGATCTCCCTCAACTTTTATGCTTCTAATTTCAGAATTTGCTTTTTATATTATATATTCATTGGAAAATTATTTCATCTATATTTATTTTTAGTATTTTGTCCTTTAATTTTTATACTAAATATAAATGGTTACACCACCATATTATAGTATTAGCATATTCTGCATTGGACTATATACCTATTTTTACCAATGTGTTGTATATTTTAATATGTTTTCATGTTGTGACTTAGTTTCCATTTATTTCAGTTTGAAGAACTGCTTTATCTTTTATTAAAAGATAGGTCTAGTGGTGATGAACTCCCTCAGCATTTCTTTGTTAGGGTAAGTCCTTATCTCAGTTCCATTTCCAAAGGACAACATTCCTGAATAAAGTATTCTTGGTTGTCTTTTTTTTTTTTCCCCACCGTCTCCTGTTTGTATTCTCTCCTAACCTGCAAGGTTTCTCTTGCATGAGATAGTTTTTCTCTTACTGCTTTTAGATTTCTTTGATTTTAGACAGTTTTGTAATAATGTGTTTTGAAAAAGACCATTTTGGATAGAAATTTTGGAGTGACCTACTACCTTCAAAAACCTGGATATCAAAATTTCTTCACCCTAGATTTAGGAAGTTTTCAGCCATTCTTTATTTAATTTTTTGATCTATATATCAAAATTTTGATATATACATATATATTTGATATATCTATCTATCTATCTATCATCTTCTATATCTTTTAAGTCTCAGGAGCTCAGCATCATAATTCAACATCTGTATACACTAGAAAGTGATCAACACCATAAGTCTAGTTGCCATCCATCACCATACAGTTGACTCCCTATGTCTGTTTTGCCCACCCTCCACAAATCTCTTCCCCTCTGGAAACCAGTAATCTGACATTATATCTATAAGTCTATTTCTGTTTTATTTGCTTTGTTTAAGTTTATTTCTTTACTTTTAGATTGCACATGTGAATGGAATCATATGTTATTTGCCTCTCTTCTCTGGCTTATGTTATTTAGTATGACACCGTAAAGGATTATCCATGTTGTCACAAACATCAAGATCTCATTATTTTTTAACTGAGTAGAATTCAATTGTGTATATATACCGCATCTTTATTGATTAATCCATTGATGGATATTTAGGGTATTTTCATATATTGACTATTGTAAAAAATTTTGCAGTGAACATAGTGGTGAATATTTTCTAGAATTATTTTTTGTTTCTTTCTTTTCTTTTTTTTAAACATTTTTTATTGATTTATAATCATTTTACAATGTTGTGTCAAATTCGTGTTCAGCACAATTTTTCAGTCATTCATGGACATATACACACTCATTGTCACATTTTTTCTCTGTGAGTTATCATAACATTTTGTGTATATTTCCCTGTGCTATACAGTGTAATCTTGTTTATCTATTCTACAATTTTGAAATCCCAGTCTATCCCTTCCCACCCTCCACCCCCCTGGTAACCACAAGTCTGTATTCTCTGTCTGTGAGTCTATTTCTGTCCTGTATTTATGCTTTGTTTTTGTTTGTTTGTTTGTTTTTGTTTTCGTTTTTTAGATTCCACATATGAGCGATCTCATATGGTATTTTTCTTTCTCTTTCTGGCTTACTTCACTTAGAATGACATTCTCCAGGAGCATCCATGTTGCTGCAAATGGCATTATGTTGTCGGGTTTTATGGCTGAGTAGTATTCCATTGTATAAATATACCACCTCTTCTTTATCCAGTCACCTGTTGATGGACATTTAGGCTGTTTCCATGTTTTGGCTATTGTAAATAGTGCTGCTATGAACATTGGGGTGCAGGTGTCATCCTGAAGTAGATTTCCTTCTGGATACAAGCCCAGGAGTGGGATTCCTGGGTCATATGGTAAGTCTATTCCTAGTCTTTTGAGGAATCTCCACACTGTTTTCCATAGTGGCTGCACCGAACTGCATTCCCACCAGCAGTGTAGGAGGGTTCCCCTTTCTCCACAGCCTCTCCAGCATTTGTCATTTGTGGGTTTTTGAATGACGACCATTCTGACTGGTGTGAGGTGATACCTCATTGTAGTTTTGATTTGCATTTCTCTGATAATTAGTGATATTGAGCATTTTTTCATGTGCTTTTTGATCATTTGTATGTCTTCCTTGGAGAATTGCTTGTTTAGGTCTTCTGCCCATTTTTGGATTGGGTTGTTTATTTTTTTCTTATTGAGTCATAAGAGCTGCTTATATATTCTGGAGATCAAGCCTTTGTTGGTTTCACTTGCAAAAATTTTCTCCCATTCCGTAGGTTATCTTCTTGTTTTACTTCTGGTTTCCTTTGCTGTGCAGAAGCTTGTATGTTTCATTAGGTCCCATTTGTTTATTCTTGCTTTTATTTCTTCTAGGAGAAAATTTTTGAAATGTATGTCAGATAATGTTTTGCCTATATTTTCCTCTAGGAGATTTATTGTATCTTGTCTTATGTTTAATTCTTTGATCCATTTTGAGTTGATTTTTGTGTATGGTGTAAGGGAGTGTTCTAGCTTCATTGTTTTACATGCTGCTGTCCAGTTTTCCCAACACCATTTGCTGAAGAGACTGTCTTTATTCCATTGTATATTCTTGCCTCCTTTGTCGAAGATTAGTTGACCAAAAGTTTGTGGGTTCATTTTTGGGCTCCCTATTGTGTTCCATTGGTCTATATGTCTGTTTTTGTACTAATACCATTCTGTCTTGATGACTGTAGCTCTACAGTATTGTCTGAAGTCTGGGAGATTTATTCCTCCAGCCTCTTTCTTTCTCTTCAGTAATGCTTTGGCAATTCTAGGTCTTTGATGGTTCCATATAAATTGTATCATGATTCGTTCTAGTTCTGTGAAATATGTCCTGGGTAATTTGATAGGGATTGCATTAAATCTGTAGATTGCCTTGGGCAGTATGACCATTTTAACAATATTGATTCTTCCAATCCAAGAGCATGGAATATCTTTCCATTTTTTAAAGTCTTCTTTAATTTCCTTCATCAATGGTTTATACTTTTCTGTGTATAAGTATTTCAACTCCTTGGTTAGATTTATTCCCAGGTATTATATTACTTTGGGTGCTATTTTAAAGGGGATTGTTACTGTACTTTCTTTTGCTGTTGATTCATCATTAGTGTAAATAAATGCAACTGATTTTGAATGATAATCTTGTAACCTGCTACCTTGCTGAATTCTTCAATCAACTCTACTAGTTTTAGTGTGGACTTTTTAGGGTTATCTATATATGGTAACATGTCATTGGTATATAGTGACACTTTGACCACTTCTTTTCCAATTTGGATCCCTTTTATTTCTCTCTTGTCTGATTTCTGTGGCTAGGACTTCCAAGACTATGTTGAATAGGAGTGGTGACAGTGGGCATCCTTGTCCCAGATTTTAGTGGGAAGCTTTTGAGATTTTCACCATTGAATACTATGCTGGCTGTAGGCTTATCATATATAGCTTTTATTATATTGAGATATGTTCCCTCTGTACTCACTTTGGTGAGAGTTTTTATCATAAATGGGTGTTGAATTTTATCAGTGCTTTTTCTGCATTTAGATGATCATGTGGTTTTTGTCCTTTCTCTTGTTGATGTGATGTACTACATTGATTGATTTGTATATGTTCAACCACCCTTGTGTCCCTGGGATGAACCCCACTTGATCATGCGGTATAATCTTTTTTATGTGCTTTTGGATTCTGTTTTTGTTAATATTTTGGTGGGGATTTTTGCATCTATGTTCATCAGTTATATTGGTCTGTAATTCTTTTTTGGTAGTGTCTTTGCCTGTCTTGGTATCAGGGTGATGGTGGCTTCATAGAATGAGTTTGGGAGTATTCCCTCCTTTTCAATCTTCTGGAAAATTTTGAGAAGGACTGATATGAGTTCTCCTTTGCATGTTTGATAGAATTCCCTGGTGAAGCCGTCCAGTCCTGGACTATATTTGTAGGGAGCATTTTTATTGCTAACTTGATTTTATTTGTAGTGATCGGTTTGTTCAAGTGGTCAGTTTCTTCTTGGTTCAGTGTTGGTGGACAGTGGTTTCCAGAAACTTGTCCATCTCCTCTAGGTTATCCATCATCCTTCCATATAGTTTTTCATAATATTCTCATATAATATTCCACATTTCTATGTTATTTCTTGTAATTTCTCCACTTTCCTTTCTTATTTTGCTTACATGTGCTCTCTCTTTCTGCTTCTTTGTTAGTTTGGTCACAGGTTTGTCAATTTTATTTACTTTTTCAAAAAAATATCTTTTGATTTGATTGATTTTTTCTATGGTTTTTTAAATCTCTAGTATATTTATTTCCACCCTAATCTTTATAATTTCCTTCCTTCTGCTGCCTTTTGGATTTTTTTGCCCTTCTTTTTCTAATTCTTTTAGCTGGTGGGTTAGATTGTTTATTTGAGATTGTTCTTTTTTGAGGAAGGCCTGTTTCGCTATAAACTTCCCTCTTAGCACTGCTTTGCTGCATCCCATAAATTTTGTGTGGTTGTGCTCTCATTTTCATTTGTCTCAAGTTATTTTTTAATTTCAACATTGATTACATCATTGATGCTGTGGTTTTTTAATATCATGTTTTTTAATCTCCATGCTTTCCATTTTTTCTCCTTTGTTTCTCTGTAGTTGATTTCTACTTTCATGTATTGTGGTCAGTAAGGATGCTTGAGATAATTTCTATCCTCTTAAAATTGTTAAGATTTCTTTTGTGCCCAAGTACATGATTAATCCTAGAAAATGTTCAATGTGCACTTGAAAAGAATATATATCCTATTTTGGGGGGTGTAAGGCTCCTAAAGTATCCAGCAAATCTAATTTTTCTACTGTATTATTTAATTTCTCTGTTGCCTTATTTATCTTCTGTCTGGAAGTTCTGTCTAGTGATGTAAATGTGATGTTAATGTCTCCAACAATGATTGTAGTCCCATCAATATTCCCCTTTATCTCTGGTAGTAATTCTTGTATGTACTTAGGTGCTCCTATATTGGGTACATATATATTAATGAGTGTAATATCCTCATCTTGTATCACTCCTTTAATCATTATAAAATGTCTTTCTTTGTCTTTCTTTATGGCCTTTGTTTTAAAGTCTATTTTGTCTGAAATCAATACTGCTACTCCTGCTTTTTTGGCTTTTCCATTTGCATGGAATATCCTTTTCCATCCTTTCACTCTCAATCTATATGTGTCTTCTCCCTAAAGTGGGTCTCCTGTATGCAGCATATTTAAGGTTCTTGCTTTATTATCCAGTCTGCCACTCTATATCTTTTGACTGGAGCATTTAGTCCATTAACATTTACAGTAATTAATCATGGATGTGGGTTTATTGCCATTTTGAACTTAAATTTGCAGTTGATTTGGTATTTCCTCTTGATTGCTTTCTTCTTCCTTTTGTGATTTGGTAATTTTTGTTTGTATTATCATGGATTTCCTGTAGTTTTTATGACTCCCTTATAAGTTTTTGGCTTGTGGTTACCCTTTTTTGTAAGTCTATTAGCCCATTACTATAACTGTTTTTATTAAACTTTTAGTAATATAATCTCAAACCCATCCTACTGAGAATAAAATATTTAAAAAAGAAAGAAAAAACAATACTCTATATTTTATTACTTCCCTCTCCCACTATTAATTATTTAGATGCCTTCTTTTACAGTTTCCTGTTTTTCCTATTTGTAATTTATGAGTTATCACCTTTCCAGTTATGAGTTTCTCATTTCTGTAGCATCCTGCTTCATTTCTATTTATAGTAGACTCTTCAATATTTCACTTTGATTGGGTTTAGTGTTGCTAAACTCTTTTAGTTTTTGCTTGTCTGTGAAATTCTTTATTGCTCCTTCTCTTCTAAAGGATAGCCTTGCTGGTTAAAGTATCCTAGGTTGCATCTTTTTTTCTTTTAGGACTTTGAATATAGCTTGTCACTCCCTTCTGGCCTTTAGTGTTTGTGTAGAGAAATCAGCTGAGAGACTTATTGGAGTTCCCTTGTAACTCACTCTTTGTTTTTGTCTTGCTGTCTTTAGGATCATTTCTTTAACCTTGACTCTGGCCATCTTGATTATGGTATGTCTTGGTGTGGGTTTGTTTGGTTTCGTCTACTTGGGACCCTCTGAGCTTCCTGTACTTGGATATCTGATTCCTTCTTTAAGTCTAGGAAGTTTTCAGTCATGATTTCTTCCAATACCTTTTTAATCCCTTTTGTTCTTTCTTCCCCTTCTGGAACCCCTATTATGCATAGATTGGTACGTTTTATATTATCCCATTGGTCCCTTATGTTGTTTTCATTTGTTTTCCTCTGAGTTCTTCTGATTGGGTGCTTTCTGTTGTCCTGTGTTCTAGGTCACTTGTTCGTTCCTCTGCATTAACTAGTCTGCTTTGTACAGCCTTTAGATCAGTTCTCATCTCAGCCAATGGTTTTACCAATTATACTTGGCTTTTCTTTATATCTTCCATTTCCTTTTTGACATATTTTATATCTCTAAACACTATTTCTTTTAGTTCCTTCACTACTTTGATCGCTCTTCTTTGGAAATCTTGATCTAGTAGGCCATCAATGTCTATTTCATTGATCCTTCTTTCAGGGGATTTCTCTTGCTCTTTTAATTGGGAGAGGTTCCTCTGCTTCTTCATCTTTCTCATTTCTCTCGCACAGTGGTTTATGGAATAGCAGTTATCTATTATGGTCCTTAAGAAGTTTATATGTTTTTATCTATCTAACAGCTATGCAGGTATAAAACTAAAAAAAAAGAGGAAAGAATTTTAAAAGAAGGGGGAAAAAAGGTTTGAAAACTGTATAATCCATATTAGAAGAGCAATTTGAATCAGACTAGCAATCAACTTGAGACGTCTTTTTGAAAACCTTAAAAAAAAGGAAAAAAGAGCAAAAAACAGTATGTGAAATCTGTGTATAATCAATAACAGGAGATCCAAACCAAGAGAAATGAAAATGAAATCAGATGGATTTTTTAAAATAATAATAATAAAAACACTTTAAAAGAGATATTTAAAAGGGATTAAAACTAGAAGCATACATTATTGCTTAGAAAGTGAAAATTAAGAAGGTAACATAAAATGCAACAGATAAAAAAGATAAAATAAGAAGGGAATTTGAAAAGAAGGGAGAAAAATGGTTTTAAATCTGTGTATAATCAATTATAGAAGAGCAAGATGAAGCAGAATAGCAATCAGGTTGACACGTCTTTTAAGAACCCTTAAGAAAGGAGAAAAGGAGAAAAAATATTTGAAACCTTTGTATAATCAATAACAGGAGATCAAAATCAAGAGAAATAAAAATGAAATGAGGTGGATTTTTTAAAAATAATAAGAAAAATATTTTAAAAGAAATATTTAAATGGGATTAAAACTGGAAGCATATATAATTGTTTAAAAAGTAAAAATTAAAAAGATAATAGAAAATGAAACAGATATAAAAAAGATTAAAAAAAAAAGAGGGTGTTCTTGTGGAGACTGTGTGCTCTTAGTGATTTTATTGAGAAGTTTTTCTGTCTTCACCCTGTTTCGAGGACTCAGCTTTCTGTTTCCAGAGGCCCTCTATTGGTGCCCCTTGTCTATGCTGCTCTGAGTGCCTGTCAACAAGCAGGTCACGCCCCCTACAAACACTGTGGTCAGGTGCTGGTCCCCTTCATAGTGGTTGGGCAGATCAGTCCCCCTCCCAATGGCACAGTCAGATGCTGTGTGCAGGCGAGGTAGGCGGGGGATTGTGCCCCTTCCCAGCACCACGCTCAGGTGCTGCATTCCTGCCAGGAAGGTGGGTGGCCACCCGCCCTCTCCTGGCAAGGTCGCTTCCCTGATTTGTGCAGCTGCCTGCTCCACCCTGGGTCCACAATCCATAGGCGAGCTTGGGGAAGATCGCCTAAGAGCCCCGCCCCTGATCTGTGCCAAAACTCAGCTCCTTGTTTGTCTTGGTGGCCAGAGTTCTCTGAAGTACCAGGGCAGAAAGATCCTATCTGCCTCAGGCTGTAAATGAATCTCCTTCTGGCCTTTGAGGTTGCTGAGCCCTTAGGTATGGTTTCAGGTTTTGACCCCGCCCCCGCCTGGGTGCTAACACCGGAGGATATGGCAGCTGTGGCCCATCCCTGCCTCTGTTCGCCCATAAAACTTCCTCAGATTTTCAGAGATGGAGGTATGGCACCCTCCCCCCAGAGCACATCAGCCGTGTTGTTTTATGGAGGGCCCAGGTTGTTTTGTCCTGTGTACCCACTCATTCATGGCACACAGCACCTTTCAGCCCCCCAGGGCTTCCTCAGTGCAGCTGTCCCAGTCCTCTGCCTGGCTCTGGCAGCCTGTCCCATCCCCCAGCTGCTGGCTCGCATCTCAGGCTGGGTGTCACAGGGACCCTCTGTCCCCATTTAAATTAGTTCTGTCAGTCAAGGGGTGCTCCATACAGATCCGAGCCTTGGAGGCTTCCTCTCCATCCTGATGGCCTCTCTGATGGAGGGGGGGGACCCAGCAAACAAGCGCTATTCCTCCTTTGCCACTCCCTCCCCGCAGGACTGGTCCCGCACTGTTTTGCCTTTTCTTCTTTCTTTTTTCCTTTTCTCCTACCAGATTCTTGGTGTCTTTGTGTTTTGAAGAGGGCAATGTTCTTTTGTTGTTCCACAGGTACTCTGGTTGGCTGAGTGGGTCCGTGGATGTGAGTTTTGGTGTATTTGTGGGAAAGTGTGAGCTACAAGACTCCTTATACTCCACCATCTGGGGCCCCTTCTCCTTGAATTATTTTTTCATGTTCTTTAGATAAATATCAAGAAGTGAAATAGTTGGATCATATGGTAGTACTATTTTTAATTTTTTAAAGATTATCAATGTTGTTTTCCATAGTGACTACATCAATTTACAATCCTACTAATGGTGTGTGAGGATTCTCTCTCCTCCACATCATCTACAACACTTGTTATTTCTTGCCTTTTTAAAGTAAGAGCCATTCTAATGGGCAGAAGGTGACATCTCATTGTGGTTTCAATCTACATTTCCCTGACTATTTAATGATGTTGAACACTTTTCGTGTGCTTGTTGGCCATCCGTATGTCTTCCAAAAAATGTCTATTTCAGCTCCTCTGTCCATTTTTTAATCAGGTTGTTTGTCTTTTCAATGTTGAGTTGTATAAGTTATTTATATATTTTGGATATTAACCACTTATTGGATATATGATTTGCAAATATCTTCTCCCAGTAGGTACGTTGTCCTTTCATTTTGTTGATGGTTTCCTTTGCTGTGCAAAACCTTATTAGTTTGATGTAGTCCAATTTGTTGATTTTTGATTTTGTTTATCTTGCCTGAGGAGATATATTCAGAAAGATATTGCTAAGATCAATGTCAAAAATCATACTGCCTATATTTTCTTCTAGGAGATTTATTTCTTCAGGTCTTACATTCAAGCCTTTAATGTATTTTGAGTTGATGTTTGTGTATAGTGTAAGATAGTCACGTAGCTTCATTCTTTTGCATGTGGCTTTCCAATTTTCCTAAGACAATTTATTGAAGAGATTATTCTTTTTCTATTGTATGTTCTTTGTTTCTTTGTAATAAGTTCATTGTCCAGATTAATGGATTTATTTCTGGCATCTTAATTCTGTTCCATTGATCTTTGTGTCTGTTTTCCTGCCAATACCATACTGCTTCTATTACTATAGGTTTGCAATACATTTTGAAATCAGAGAGTGTGATACCTTCAGACATTTTTTCCCCCTCTCAGGATTCGTTTGGCTATTTGGGGTCTTTTAAAGTTCCGCATAATTTTTAAGATTTTTTGGTTCTATTTCAGTGAGAAATATCATTGTGAATTTTGATAGGGATTGCATTCAGTCTGTATATATTTTTAAGTAATATGGACATTTTAACAATGTTAATTCTTCTAATCAATGAGCACAGAATATTTTTCCATGATTTTGTGTCTTATTCAATTTCTTTCAGCAATGTCTCATAATTTTCCATGTGTAGGTCTTTCACCTCCTTGGTTAAATTTACTCCTAAGTATTTTATTCTTTTTGTTGCAATTGTAAATGGAATTGTTTTCTTGACTTTTAGTTCTGCTAGTTTTTTTTTTTTGTAGTGTTTAGAAATGCAGGAGTTTTTTTGTATGTATATTTTGTACATATATTTTGTTAAATTTTGCTATATTTATTTTCTAATAGTTTTTGTTTTTTGGTGGAGTCTTAAGGATGTTCTGTATGTAAAATTGTGGCATATGCAAACAGTTTAGTTCTTCATTTCCAGTTTGTATGACTTTTATTTATTTTTCTTGCATAATTGCTCTGACTAATACTTCCAGTACTACATTGAATGAATGGTGAGAGTGGGTATTCTTGTCTTGTTCTTGATTTTAGAGGTTTAGCTTTCAGGTTTTCACCATTGAGTATTATATTAGCTGTGGGATTATCGTATATTTGCTAGTTTGAAGTACTTCTCTTCTATATCCATTTCATTGAGCTTTTTTTTATCAGAAATGAGTATTGAATCTTGTCAAATGTTTTCTGCATCTTTTGAAATGATCAGATTAATTTTATCCTTCATTTATTAATGTGAAATAGCACATTGATTTATGAATTTTGACTCTTTCTTACATCATTGGAATAAATTCCACTTGATCATGTGTGATTCTTTTAATGTATTATTGGATTCAGTTAATCAATATTTTGTTGAGAATTTTTTGCATCTATGTTCATCAAGATATTGATCTGTACATTTTTTGTAGTGTTCTCATCTCGTTTTGGTATTAGAGTGATGCTAGTTTCATAAAATTGTTTTTTAAAGGCTTTACTCCTCTTCAGTTTTTAGAAGAGTTTCAGAGGGATAGATATTAAATCTTCTTTGAATGTTTTATAGAATTCATTAGTAAAGCTCTATGCTCCTGAGCTTTTATTTGTTGAGAGCTTTTTGATTACCATGTCAATCTCCTAACTAGTAATCAGTCTATTCAGATTTTTATTTCTTATAATTATGTCTTGGGAAAATGTATGTTTCTGGTAATTTATTCATTTATTCTAGGTTGTCCTAATTGTCAGTATATAATTGTTCATAGTAGTCTCTATAATATTTTGTATTTCTGTGGTATCAGGTATAAAATTTCTTCTTTCATTTCTGATTTTATTTATTTGTATTCTCTCTCATTCTCTATCTCTCTCTCTGTCTCTCTCAGATAAGTTTAGCCAAATCTTTGTTTATTTTGTCTATGAAAAGAATTGATATTTTCTATTGGTTTTTGATTCTCTATTTCAGTTGTTTCTGCTGTGAACTGTATTATCTCCTTCCTTCTACTAATTTTGGCCTTTGTTCTTTTTTGATTCTTTTAGGTGTCAAGTTGAAATGTTTATTTTGGATTATTCTTGTTTCCTGAGGTAGGCCTGAATTGCTATAAATTTCCCTCTTAGAACCACTTTTGCTACATCTCATAGATTTTGGTATGTCTTATTTCTATTTTCATTTTTCTCTAAGCACTTTAAAAATTTCTCCTTTGATTATTTTGATCACTCATTGGTTGTTCAGTAGCAAGTTGTTTAATTTCCACGTTTTTGTAGAATTTTCCTTTTTTTGTGGTTGATTTCTTGCTTCATACTGTGATCAGAGAAGATGCTTGATATGATTTCAATCTTCTTGAACTTCTTGAGACTTGTTTTGAGACCTAACATGTGATCTATCCTGGAGAATGTTCTGTATGTATTTGAGAAGAATGCGTGTTCAGATTCTTTTGAATAAAATGTCCTGTGTTTATTAAATTCATCTGGTCTAATGTGTCAGTTAAGGCCAATGTTTATGGTTTGATTTTCTCTCTGGATGATCTATCTGTTGATATAAGTGGGTTGTTAAAGTCCCCTATTACTTTGTACTGCTTTCAATTTCTCCTTTTATGTCCACTAACATATGTTTTATATATTTGATTGCTTCTTTCTTGAGTGCACATACATTTATAAATGTTATGTCTTTTTGCTGCATTGACACTTTTATCATTATGGAATGCCTGTCTTTGTCTTTTATTATACTCTTCATTTTTAAGTCTATTTTGTCTGATATAAGTATAGCCAATTCAGCTTTCTGTTTATTTCTACTTGCATAAAGTATCTTCTATTCTTCCCTTTCAGTTTGTGCATCCTTTCTTCTGATGTAAGTTTCCTGTAAGCAGTATACAGATGAATCTAGCTTTTTTTATCCATTAAGTCACTACACAAATTTTGACTAGTGAATTTAGTAAATTTACATTTAAAGTATTATTCTATGTAAGTATATAAGTAAATATATACTTATTGCTATTTTGTTAATTGTTTTCTGGTTGGTTTTGTAGTTCCTCTTCTTTTCTGTCTTATCTCTCTCTTCTCTGGTATTTTGGTGATTTTCTTTAGTGTTACATTTAGATTCCTTTTCCATTTTCTTTAATGTATTTACTATAAGTTTTTTTCTTGTGGCTACTGTGTGGTGCACATATGACTCCCCATGTAAATAGTAACCTCTTTTAAGTTGGTAACAACCTAAATGTGAACACATTCCAAAGGTTTATCTTTTTACCCCTTCCCCATAATTTGTACTTTTCATGACACATTTTGCATCTGTTTTATGCATCCCTTAACTAATTGTTGTAATTTTAGTTGATTTTACCACTTTTGTCTTTTAACCTTCATGCTGGCTTTAAAAGTTTTGATCTAGTACCTTTATTATATATCTACCTTTTCCAGTGAAATTTTTACTTTCATATGTTTTCTTATTATTAGTGTCATTTATTTTTGGCTTAAATAAGTCCCTTTAACATTTCTTGTATGATTTATTTCATGATGGTGAAGTCTTTGTTTTTGCTTATCTGGTAAATTCTTGATCTCTTCCTCAATTCTAAATGATAGCCTTGCTGGGTAGGACATTTTTGATTGGAAGTTTTTCCTTTTAATACTTTGAATATGTTATGCTGCTGTCTACCAGTCTGTAATGTGTCTGCTGATAGTGGTATGTAATGTTATTTTTCTCTTGATTTATTTATAATTATTTATCCTTAACTTTTACCTTTTTATTTATAATGTGTCTTGGTATGTGTCTCTTTGGGTTCTTTTTATTTGGAACTCTTTGGTCGTCCTGGACCTAGATGTCTGTGTTCTTAACTAGAAGTTTTCAACTATTATTTCTTCAAATAAAAGTGGGATTTTCTGGTCCTCTCTTCTTCATCTGGGACTCCTATAAGTGTGCATGTTCTCTTGTTTGATATTGTACCAAAAGTCCCCTAAGGTATCTTCATGTTTTAATTATTTTTTTAATACTTTGTTGCTCTGTCTGGGTGCATTTTATTGTTTTGTCTTCCAACTAGCTGCTTTATTTTCCTACCTCATCCAGTCTGCTGTTGAACCCTTCTATAGAATTTTATAGTACAATCATAACTTCTGTTTTGTACTTTCTTATATTTTCTATCCCTGTGTTGAAGTTCTCACGATATTCATTTATTCTTCCAAGTTCATTGAGAAATTTTATCAACATTATCTGAAATTTTTGTCAGGTAGTTTACTTATCTCATTTTTTTTTTAGTTCTTTTTATTCCTCTGTCTCTTCATTTTACTAATTCACTGTGTTTATTTACATGTATTAGGTATATCAGCTATATCTTCCAGTGTTTAAAGTATGGCCTTATTTATCAGCTGTCCTGTGGGGTTCAAAAGCACAATAACTTCTGGCCACCAGGGGCAGGAATTCAAGTGTCTTCTTTGTGGGTTGTCTGCACCCTCCTTTTGTACTGAAGCCATGGCTGCTGCATGGCATTGGTGTTGGGCTGTCCCCTGGACTGTCTACAAGCCCTGGCCACAGCTCCTGCTGGGCAATGGTTAGTGATTCTGGCCCCCAGACCAGATGTGGGGCCTGGCTGATGCTTCCACAGGCTACTGGTAAGTGGGACTGGACATCACTCATTATTTTTAAAAATAAACTTTATGCTACCTTCTTTCTTTCTCTTCTTCGTAAGACTCCAATAGGCATAGTTTTGTTTCTTTTAATGATATCTGATAGTTTATTCAGCTTTTTGCACTCATGTTCATTCTTTTTAATGTGTTCCTCTTCTGACTGGATAATTTCAAAGGTCTTGTCTTCTACATCATTGTTTTTTCCTTCTGCTTGATCCATTTTTTGTTGATGCATTCTATTGCATTTTTAATTTCATTCATTGCATTCTTTAGCCCTAGAATTTGTTTGGCATTTTTATGATTTCTGTCTCCCTGTTAAATTTCTCATTTTGTTTGTGTATTATTTTCCTGAACTCATTGAATTGTCTTTTTCTGTTTTATTTTATGCCTCTGAACTTTCTTACAAGAGCTATTTTGAATTCTTTTAATCAAATAAAACACAGATCCTCATGCTTTTGAAGTTGGTTACGGGAAAACACTGTGATTCTTTGGTGGTGTTAAGTTCTTGGTTTTTCATGATCCTTGAAGTGTTGTTTTGCTCTCTTTATATCTGAAGCAGAAGTCACCTCCCCTAGTCTTCACTGATTTTCTTTAGGAGAGAAATACCTTCTAGGGATTTTCAAGCTTTCTCAGTTCTTTTATATGTGTACACCTGCTTCACATTCTTTCTGCCTGTTGTGGCAGAATTCTTAATATTGTATGCCTTCTTTTGATCCTACCAACCTAGGATAAATGCTGATGTTTCCACCTTTTTACTTTCCTTAAGGAGGTGCTAAATGTTCAATTTTTTGGTTTCTCCTATGCCCTCAAATTTTGATCAGCTTTCAGTGCGTTCTTACTAGCAATCTCTAAAGACTTACTCTTCCTTCCATCAAAAGTGTTTACAGGGAGCTGACCATGGATTGAGGGGTGTTTGTGGGAAAATAAACTGCAGTGCTAAAGGGGTCTATGGGCCATTTGTGGGGATCTTCAGTTCAAAAATCTCCAGTGGCTCATGGATGGGCTTTTTGATGGTGTCCATACTGTGGTTAGTAAAATCTACATCCTTTTGATACACTCTAAAAACCCTATTCTCCACTCTTCTAGCCCCTTCCTAAACCCCATTTGTACAGCCCACTTCAGTTATTCTGGATGAGATGAGAAAGATGTGGGTCTCTTTGCTAGCATCCTGCGTAGCTGGGGAAAGCCAGGTGCTCACTTATATGCTTTCACTTTCTGCCAAAGGTGAAATCATGGGTTGAAAAGATCTCTCTTGGCATTGAGCTATGCTTCCATGGAGTAGAGTGACATGGATAAAGTTAAACTATCCTTCTTACCCTTATCAATGATTTCAGTTTAGATATTTTTGCTCCAAAGATGTTCTGCATCTTTTACAGTGAACTTCTGGATTTCCACAAAGTTTCTTTTGTTAGTAGGTGATTGTTTAAATCAGTGTTTCCATGGGTTTCTGGTCTGTGCCTGAGAGATACTGGAGCTGGTTCATATGCCACCTCAGGGTCCACAACCAAGACTGAAGTCTATTTGCTCATTACCTGACACATGGGTGTCTGTGCCTCTTCCTGGGTCTCTTGGCATATGGTGCTGGTTACAGAACTGAAGCCAAACTGGGCTGTAGCCAATTCCTCATGGATATGAATCTATTTCTGGGATTGTACCTGGTACCAAGATTGGTGAGTCAGTGACAGGTGTATCCCTGCCTTCTTATTCTTTTTTTTTTTTTTTATTGAAGTACAGTCAGTTACAATGTGTCAACTTCTGGTGTACAACACAATGTCCTAGTCATGTGTGTATATATATATATTTTTTTTTTTTCATATTCTTCCTGCCTTCTTAAAATGGCTCTCTTCAGTCTTGAACTTCACTGGGGTTTCACAACCTTCTACCTGAATTATAAGTCTTTGAGAAGGATAATTATTTGTTCTTCTTTATCTCTTTGGTAGAAATCCACTGTGAAGCTGTCTGATCCTGGATTTTTGCTTGCTGAGAGATTTTTGTTTGTTTGTTTTTACAAATTCAATTTCACTTCTAGTAACCAGTCTGTTCAAATTGTCTGTTTCATCTTGATTCCATCTTGAAAGGCTGCATGTTTCTAGAAATTTGTCCATATCTTCTAGGATTTCCAATTTGTTGACAAATAACTTTATATTATTCTTTTTTGATTTTTTGTATCTCTTTTGTATTGCTTGTTATTTGGCATCTTTAATTTCTTTTTTGTTTATTTGGATCTTCTTTCTTTCTTCTTGCTGAATCTAGCTAAATGTTTATCAATTTTGTTTATCTTTTAAAAAACCCAGCTATTGGTTTCATCTATCTTTTCTGTTGATTTTTAGCTATATTTTATATATTTCCTCTCTGATCTTTATTATTTCCTTCCTTCTTTGGACTTTGGATATTTTTTCTTTTTATAATTCTTTTAGGTGGAAGGTTAGGTTGTTTATTTGAGATTTTTCTTGTTTCTTGAGGAAGGCCTGTATTGTTATAAAACTCCCTCTTAGAATTTCTTTTGCTGCAACCCATAGATTTTTGTAAAGTTGTGTTTCCAGTTTTATTTGTCTCAGATATTTCCTGATTCCTTCTTTGACTTCATCATTTACCCATTGGTGATTTTGTAGCATGTTGTTTAGTCTTCATGTGTTTGTTCTTTTTCCAGTTTTTTCTGTAGTTGATTTTTAGTATCATACTGTTGCAGTAGAAACAAATGCTTGATATAATTTAATTCTTCTTAAATTTGTTGAGGTTTGTTTTGTGGCCTAGTATGAGATCTATTCTGGAGAACCTACCATGTGTGCTTGTAAAGAATGCATATTCTGCTCTTTTTGAATGTACTGTCTTTCGGGTATCTATTAAGTTCAACTGGTCTATTGTGTCATTTAAGACTACTGTTGTCTTATTGATTTTCATCTGAATGATTCTTTCATTTATCTAAGTGAGATGTTAAAGTTTTTTATATTATTATATTATTGTCAATTTATCCTTTTATGTCTATTAGTATTTGCTTTATATATTTAAGTGCTCCTCTATCTGATGCATATATATTAATGTGTATATACCCTCTCTTTGTATTGATTTTTTATCATTATATGATACCTTTCTTTTTATTTTGTTATAGTCATTTCAAAGTCTGTTTTTTCTTAAATGAGTATTGCTATCTCTGCTTTCCTGTTATTTCCATTTGTGTGAAATATCTTACCTTATCCTCTCACTTTTAGCCTGTGTGCATCTTTATTTCTGAAGTCAGTATCTTGTAGGCAGTGTATTGAATGGTCTTGTTTTATATCCAATAAACCAACCTATGTCTTTTGACTGGATAATTTTCTTTCTGTTTTTCAGACTCAACACTTTTAATTGGTTTACTTCAAGTTTACTGTTTATTTCCTGCCTGCTCAAATGTGTCTTTAAACTGCTTTAGTAAATTTTTAAATTCAGTTATTGTACTTTTCTTCTCCAGAATTTCTGTTTATTTTCTTTTTATAATTTCTGTTTCTTTATTGATATTATCATTTTTTCAAATTGTATTTTCCTGTTTTTAGTTAGTCCTTTGTCCATGTTTTCCTGTATCTCTTTGAGTTTGTTTAAAACATTTCCTTTAAAACGTTTTTCTAATAAATCTGCTATCTTTCTTCTTGTGAATGGGGAATAATTACTTGCTTCTTTTTATGCTTTGTGATTTTTTAAAGGACATCTGTACATTTAAATGTTAATAATTGAAGGTCTAATCCAGATTATCTTCCTCCTCCATGGTTTGCTGTTTCATAGTTGAAAAATGTAGTATTCCATTTGTCTAGTGACTTTTCCAAACTTTATATATTTTTTTTGCAAAGAGTGTATTCTTTGTTATGTGTGGTTGCTGAAGTCTCTGTTCCTTAGCTTGTGTTTTGCTCACATTTTGACAGAGATTTTCTTGATTGAAAGTAGCTAAAAACAAATCATCTGAAGTGAACAAACAAAAAGCCACTTCTTTCAGTCTTTGAAGATTGACTGTCAAGGCACTCCTTTAATCCTTATTCAGTCTTAGCCTAGGGGTATTCTAAACCTAGGAGTCTGCTAAGGTAAAAGGTTAGAGTCATATCCAGACCTTTCTGAGCATGATTTTTTTGCCCTGGGGGTATGCACTTGGCCTTCTAATTTCCTTCTTTTTCAATAGGTATTTTGAATATCATAATTTCCCCCAAAAAAGATTTCCACAGCTTTGGTCCCAGATCATAGGCAGCCTGATTCAAGCATAATATTTTACCCCAGTTTTCTCTGGGCTGTTATTTCAACTCACAGTGTTTTCAAGCAACACCCTCAGCTTTCCTGGCTTGAGTTCTGAGTTAAACAAAACATATGAGCTCATTTTGTTAACTCTTCAGGTAGCTCCTCAACATGTTAGAACAATGTTACAAAACAATCTATACATAAGGTCTGCTCTGCTCCCTTTAGAACTAGAGAACAGGGTGCTACACTTGGAACTGGAACTTCCTTCTGTAAGATTGCCCCTGTTCTGGGGAGCAGATGGGAAAAGTGAAAGTAAAATCATCACAAGGCTTTCTGGAAACTTTGAAATTGCCTTCTTCTTGATTCAGTTTTTTCTTCATTGCTGTTAATCTTTATTTTCCAGAGGGCTGATAAATTTTGTTCTGACAGTGTAAGCTTGTTTTTGTTGTTGTTGTTGTTTTATTCTGTGGGAAGGGTAATTAGAGCTTGGAGCTGCCTACTCTGTAAATTTGCTGATGTCAGTCTCTTGTTATTTACTCTTGAAGAACTTATATCTTTACTATTATCATATGACCATCTTTATTCCTGGAGTAATTCGTCTGAAATCTACTTTGACTTATATCAGGATATGCACTGTAGCATTATTTTGGTATCTGTTAGTATGCATACCTTTTTTAATTTTTTAAAAAAGGTATGCATATGGTTTCATTTAGGTAGCATACGATTGGGTCTTGATTTTTCATCCCATGTAACAATTTTTATCTTTTCACTGATTTTTAGAACATTTACATTTAATCTGTTACTGTCACAGGGATAAAATCTTCCAATCTACTGTTTATTTATTTTCTCTATTTATTTTTACAAATGATTTTCTGTCTTTTTTTATATTAGTAATTTTTACTATTGCATTCTCTCTGCTTTGTTGGCTTATTAGTGATAACTCTTTGTAAAATAATTTCAGTGGTTTCTCTAGAGTTCACATATATATACATTTGTAACTTATCACATTCTACCTCCATGTGTTAATGTACTACTTTACATATGTTAAAAACTTAGAATAGTATATTTCCAGTTCTTCTTTCCTTGTCTTCATGCTATTATTGTCATAATGAATTTTACTTTTACATATATTACAAACCCCCAAACACATTGATAATCTTTTTGCTTAACATGTCAAGTATTTTTAACTGATAGAACAAAGCCAAAAAAATCCTTTATATTTACTTATGCAATTATCATTTACAGTTCTTTTTTTTTCCCTTGTGCAGATACAGGTTTTCATTTGGTATTATTTTTATTCTGCATCAAGGATTTCTTTTTACATTTCTTATAGTTTAAGGCTGCTTGTGACCAATTGTTTGAGCACTTGTATGTAAGAAATTATTCATTCTATACTTTTAAAAATTAAACTTCATGCTTAAGATAATTATAAATGTATATTCAGTTGTAAGGATTGATACTGTGAAGCCTCCTTTTGGAGTAATGGCACAAAGAGCCCTGTGGTTCTTATCCTCAAGTATAAATAACCAAAACTGGCAAATTATTAAAAGAACATAATATCTATGGAAATTTTTCTAGAAACATTCAGCAAATGAAAAAATGAAATGAATAAAATTTACTAAATGTCAATAAGAGGAGTCTGTAACATTTGAGCCCTGATCCACTTTTCTACCTCTCTTTCTCAGCCCAACAAGATAAAAGTTTAATTCCAGGTGGGAACAATCTAGACTATAGAGATTGCTATTTCTATGGTACCCAACATAGAACTACAGTTTCTCCCTGGGAGGGTCACACTGCAAGCACTTTTCATTTTCACCAGCATTGTATTGCAGAAGCTCTGTTCCAAGCTAATGCAGCTGAAATATCTAGAGTTACTTTTTTTCATCTAGTTCACACTCATAGAGTGGAAACTCTATCCCATACATGGGAGGTCTTAGTATACTGAATCCCTTGTCACCTTCTCCCCCAGCTTGCTTGTAGGGTAGATGTTCCACACCAGAAGGAAAAATATTGGAAGACCAGAGGCTATTGTCCCTATGTACAGTACTGTCAATAGAGCAGGCATGTCACTTTGAAAATTGGACTTGTGCCCACAAATCCAGAGAAGTGTCCCTACCCCCAACTCCATAGAAGAAAATCAGAAATTCTATTTAGGCACAGAACAGCCTGCAAAAACAGATTGCTACACGTTTCTCCCTAAAGTAACTGAGATTGTTTTGAACAGAGCATGGAAAAGTTTAATTCCAAGAATGCTGCTAAAAATAATGAAGATTTTGTTGGTGGGCAATTAAAAAGAAACTGGTAGCACAATGATAGCAGCAAGTGAATTGGAAGACAATGTGGACATTTATCTTAGAAAAGTAGGTAAAGATATAATGAGGAGCGTCCTCCAGAGAAAGCCTCAAAGATTTACCACACATCACACTCCCTAATTTCAAGATATATTATAAAGCTATAGTAACCAAAGCTGTATGATACTGGCATAAAAAAACAGATAAATAGACCAATGGAACAGAATCAAAAGCCCAGAAATAAACCCAAGTACATACTGTCAATATTTGACAAGGGAACCAAAATCTCAGTGGAGAAAAGACCGTCTCTTCAATAAATGGTGCTGGGGAAATTAAATATTCATATGTAAATGAATAAAACTAGATCTCTATCTTATACCACTCACACAAATCACAATCAGACTATCTCACCTATTATGGCCATTATAATAAAAAAGAAAAGTAACAAGTATTGGTGTGGGTGTCGATAACTTATAACCCTGTGCACTGTTAGTGAGGATAGAAATGGTGCAATTCTCTCTGTAATACAGTATGATGGTTTCTCAAAAAAGTAAAAATAAAATTATTATATGATCTTGCACTCCTGGATATATATACAAAATAATTGAAAGTAGAATCTCAAAGAGATATCTGCACACACATAGTCATAGCAGCATTATTCACAATAGCCAGTAGGTTGAAATGACACAAAAGTTCTTCAATAACTGAATCTATAAAACAAAATATGGTACATACATACAATGGAATATCATGTAGTCTTGAAAAGAATGATATTCCATCACATTCTATAACATGTATGAAATTGAGGACATCAGGTTAAATGAAATAAGCCAGTCACAAAAGGACAACTACTCTATGTTTCCAATTATATATTTTAATTTTAAATAAAGTCAAGTGTCTAATGTAGTCAACTTCATAGAACAAATGTAGAATGCTGATTGCCAGGGGCTGGGAGGAAGGAGAAATGGCAAGTTGTTTAATGGATACAGAGTTTCTGTTCTGTAAGATTAAAAAGATCTGGAGATTCATTGAATAACAATGTGAATATATTTAACGCTACTGGGCTATATGCTTTAAAACAATTATTTATTTTTTCTCTTTTTTTTAACATTTGTTATTGATTTATAATCATTTTACAATGTTGTGTCAAATTCCAGTGTTCAGCGAAATTTTTCAGTTATTCATGGACATATACACACTCATTGTCACATTTTTTTCTCTGTGAGTTATCATAATATTTTGTGTATATTTCCCTGTGCTATACAGTGTAGTCTATTCTACAATTTTGAAATCCCAGTCAATCCCTTCCCACCCTCCACCCTCCTGGTAACCACAAGTCTGTATTCTGCGTCTGTGAGTCTATTTCTGTCCTTTATTTACGCTTTGTTTTTGTTTGTTTCTTTGTTTTTGTTTTTGTTTTTTAGATTCCACATATGAGCGATCTCATATGGTATTTTACTTTCCCTTTCTGGCTTACTTCACTTAGAATGACATTCTCCGGGAGCATCCATGTTGCTGCAAATGGCATTATGTTGTCGGTTTTTATGGCTGAGTAGTATTCCATTGTATAAATATAACACATCTTCGTTATCCAGTCACCTGTTGATGGACATTTAGGCTGTTTCCATGTTTTGGCTATTGTAAATAGTACTGCTATGAACATTGGGGTGCAGATGTCATCTTGAAGTAGGGTTCCTTCTGGATACAAGCCCAGGAGTAGGATTCCTGGGTCATATGGTAAGTCTATTCCTAGTCTTTTGAGGAATCTCCACACTGTTTTCCATAGTGGCTGCACCGAACTGCATTCCCACCAGCAGTGTAGGAGGGTAACCCTTTCTCCACAGCCTCTCCAGCATTTGTCATTTGTGGACTTTTGAATGACGGCCATTCTGACTAGTGTGAGGTGATACCTCATTGTAGTTTTGATTTGCATTTCTCTGATAATTAGTGATATTGAGCATTTTTTCATGTGCTTTTTGATCATTTGTATGTCTTCCTTGGAGAATTGCTTGTTTAGGTCTTCTGCCCAATTTTGGATTGGGTTGTTTATTTTTTTCTTATTGAGTCCTATGAGCTGCTTATATATTCTGGAGATCAAGCCTTTGTCGGTTTCATTTGCAAAAATTTTCTCCCATTCCGTAGGTTTACTTCTTGTTTTATTTCTGGTTTCCTTTGCTGTGCAGAAGCTTGTAAGTTTCATTAGGTCCCATTTGTTTATTCTTGCTTTTATTTCTTCTAGGAGAAAATTTTTTTAAATGTATGTCAGATAATGTTTTGCCTATGTTTTCCTCTAGGCGGTTTATTGTATCTTGTCTTATGTTTAAGTCTTTAATCCATTTTGAGTTGATTTTTGTATATGGTGTAAGGGAGTGTTCTAGCTTCATTGTTTTACATGCTGCTGTCCAGTTTTCCCAACACCATTTGCTGAAGAGATTGTCTTTATTCCAATGTATATTCTTGCCTCCTTTGTCAAAGATGAGTTGACCAAAAGTTTGTGGGTTCATTTCTGGGCTCTCTATTCTGTTCCATTGGTCTATATGTCTGTTTTTGTACCAATACCATGCTGTCTTGATGACTGTAGCTCTATAGTATTGTCTGAAGTCTGGGAGAATTATTCCTCCAGCCTCTTTCTTTCTCTTCAGTAATGCTTTGGCAATTCTAGGTCTTTCATGGTTCCATATAAATTGTAACATGATTCGTTCTAGTTCTGTGAAATATGTCCTGGGTCATTTGATAGGGATTGCATTAAATCTGTAGATTGCCTTGGGCAGTGTGACCATTTTAACAATATTGATTCTTCCAATCCAAGAGCATGGGATATCTTTCCATTTTTTAAAGTCTTCTTTAATTTCCTTCATCAATGGTTTATAGTTTTCTGTGTATAATTCTTTCACCTCCTTGGTTAGATTTATTCCTAGGTATTTTATCACTTTGGGTGCTATTTGAAAGCGGATTGTTTCTTTACTTTCATTTTATGTTGATTCATCATTAGTGTAAGGAAATGCAACTGATTTTTGAACGTCAATCTTGTAACCTGCTACCTTGCTGAATTCTTCAATCAGCTCTAGTAGTTTTTGTGTGGACCTTTAAGGTTTTCTACATATAGTATCATGTCATTGGCATATAGTGACACTTCTACCTCTTCTTTTCCAATTTGGATCCCTTTTATTTCTTTCTCTTGCCTGACTGCTGTGGCTAGGACTTCCAGGACTATGTTGAATAGGAGTGGTGATAGTGGGCATCCTTGTCTTTTCCCAGATTTTAGTGGAAAGCTTTTGAGTTTTTCACCATTGAGTACTATGCTGGCTGTAAGTTTGTCATATATAGCTTTTATTATGTTGAGATATGTTCCCTCTATACCCACTTTGGCGAGAGTTTTTATCATAAATGGGTGTTGAATTTTATCAAATGCTTTTTTGCATCGATTGAGATGATCATGTGGTTTTTGTCCTTTCTCTTGTTGATGTGATGTATTACACTGATTGATTTGCGTATGTTGGACAGGCCTTGTGTCCCTGGGATGAACCCCACTTGGTCATGATGTATAATCTTTTTTATGTGTTGTTGGATTCTATTTGATAAAATTTTGGTGAGGATTTTGGCGTCTATATTCATAAGTGATATTGGCCTATAATTCTCTTTCTTTGTAGTGTCTTTGCCTGCTTTTGGTATCAGGGTGATGGTGGCTTCATACAATGAGTTTGGGAGTATTCCCTCCTTTTCAATCGTCTGGAAAAGTTTGGGAAGGACTGGTATGAGTTCTTCTTTGTATGTTTGGTAGAATTCCCCTGTGAAGCCATCCGGTCCTAGACTTTTATTTGTAGGGAGGTTTTTAATTGCTATTTCTATTTCCTTTCTAGTGATCGGATTGTTCAAGTGTTCAAATTCTACTTGATTCAGTTTTGGTGGACAGTATGTTTCCAGAAACTTGTCGATCTCCTCTAGATTATCCAGTTTGGTTCCATATATTTTTTCATAATATTCTCGTATGACATTCTGTATTTCTATTTTGTTTGTTGTAATTTCTCCATTTTCCTTTCTTATTTTGCTAATTTGTGCTCTCTCTTTTTTCTTCTTTGTGAGTTTGGCCAGAGGTTTGTCGATTTTATTTACTTTTTCAAAAAACCAGCTTTTGGTTTGGTTGATTTTTTCTATGGTCTTGTTAATCTCTATTGTATTTAATTCCTCTCTGATCTTTATTATTTCCTTCCTTCTGCTGCTTTTTGGGGCTTTTTGTTCTTCTTTTTCTAATTCATTCAGGTGGTGGGTTAAACTGTTTATCTGAGATTGTTCTTCTTTTTTGAGGAAGGCCTGTATCGCTATAAACTTCAATCTTAGCACTGCCTTTGCTGTGTCCCATAGGTTTTGAGTGGTTGTGCTTTCATTATCATTTGCTTCAAGGTACTTTTTAATTTCAGCTTTGATTTCCTCATTGACCCATTGTTTTTTCAATAACATATTGTTTAATCTCCATGCTTTCCTTTTTTTCTCCTTTGTTCCTCTGTTGTTGATTTCCAGTTTCATGGCATTGTGGTCAGTAAAGATGCTTGAGATAATTTCTATCTTCTTAAAATTGTTGAGGTTTCTTTTGTGCCCAAGTACATGATCAATCCTGGAAAATATTCCATGTGCACTTGAAAAGAATGTATATCCTATTTTGAGGGTGTAATGCTCTGAAAATATCCACCAAATCTGGTTTTCTATTGTAGTATTTAATTTCTCTGTTGCCTTGTTTATTTTCTGTCTGGAAGATCTGTCTAGTGATGTTAATGCAGTGTTAAAATCTCCAACTATGATTGTATTCCCATCAATATCCCCCTTTATCTCTATTAGTAATTCTTGTATGTACTTAGGTGCTCCTATATTGGGTGCATATATATTAACGACTGTAATATCCTCATCTTGTATCACTCCTTCAATCATTATAAAATGTCCTTCTTTATCTTTCTTTATGGCCTTTGTTTTAAAGTCTATTTTGTCTGAAATCAATACTGCAATCCTGCTTTTTTGGCTTTTCCATTTGCATGGAATATCATTTTCCATCCTTTCACTCTCAATCTGTATGTGTCCTTCTACTTAAAGCGGGTCCCTTGTATGCAGCATATTGAAGGTTCTTGCTTTATTATCCAGTCTGCCACTCTGTGTCTTTTGACTGGAGCATTTAGTCCATTAACATTTACAGTAATGAATGATAGATGCATGTTTATTGCCATTTTGAACTTATCTTTGCAGTTGAATTGGTATATCCTCTTTGTTCCTTTCTTCTTCCCTTTGTGGTTTGGTAATTTTCCTTTGTATTATCATGGATTTTATTTAATTTTTGTGACTCCTTTGTAAATTTTTGGCTTGTGGTTACCCTTTTTTGTAAATCTATCAACCCATTACTATAACTGTTTTTATTAAACTGATAGTAACATGATCTCAAACCCATCCTACTGTTAAAAAAATTTTAAAAAGAAAGAAAATATATTCTATATTTCTCTGACTCCCTCTCCCACTCTCAGTGATTTCTATTTCTTCTTTTATAATTACGTGTTTACTTTATTTGTAATTCATGAGTTATCACCTTTCCAGTTGTGAGTTTCTCATTTCTGTAGCATCCTGCTGCTTTTCTATTTAGAATAGCCCTTTCAATATTTCTTTTAGCATGCGTTTAGTGTTGCTAAACTCCTGCAGCTTTTTTTTGTCTGTGAAACTCTTTATTTCTCATTCTATCCTCAAGGATAGCCTTGCTGGATAAAGGATCCTAAGCTGCATCTTTTTTTCATTCAGGGCTTTGAATATATCTTGCCACTCCCTTCTGGCCTGTAGTGTTTGTGTAGAGAAATCAGCTGAGAGCCTTATGGGGGTTCCCTTGTAGCTTACTCTTTGCTTTTCTCTTGCTGCCTTTAGAATCATTTCTTTATCCTTGACTCTGGCCATCTTGATTATGATATGTCTTGGTGTGGGTCTATTTGGGTTCTTCCTGTTTGGGACCCTCTGAGCTTCCTGTACTTGGATATCTGATTCCTTGTTTAAGTTTGGGAAGTTTTCAGTCATGATTTCTTCAAAAACCTTTTCAATCCCCTTTGATCTTTCTTCTCCTTCTGGGACCCCTATTATGAGAAGATTGGGACGCTTTATATTATCCCATAGGTCCCTTATACTATTTTCATTATTTTTTATTTGCTTCTCTTGTAGTTCTTCTGAATGGGTGCTTTCTACTGCCCTGTATTCTAGATCACTAATTCGTTCCTCTGCATTATCTAGTCGGCTTTGCACAGCTATTAGATCATTCCTCATCTCTGTCAATGAGTTTACCCATTATACTTGGCTCTTCTTTATAGCTTCAATTTCATTTTTGACATATTTTATATCTCTAAACACTATCTCTTTTAATTCCTTCAGCAATTCGATCACTCCTTTTTTGAAATCTTGATCTAGTAGGCTATCGATGTCTATTTCATTCATCTTTCTTTCAGGGGATTTCTCTTGTTCTTTTAATTGGGAAAGGTGTCTCTGCTTCTTCATCTTGCTCATACCTCTTTGGCACTGTGGTTTATGGAGTATCAGTGTTTATTTTGGTCCTTAATGATTTTTTCTATCTGATGCCTATTTAGGAATAGAACTTAGGAAAAAAAGAAAAAAAAATAAGAGAGAGAGAGAAAGAATTTTAAAAGAAGGGAGAAAGAGGGTTTGAAAACAAGGTATAATGAATAATAGAAGAGTGAGTTGAAGCAGAGTATTAATCAGGTTGAGACGTCCTTTTAAAACCTTTACAAAAAAAGGGGGGGAGATGAATAGATGTATTTGAAACCTGTGTCTAATCAATAGCAGGACATCAAAACCCAAGAGAAATAGAAATGAATTAAGAAGTAAAGATTAAGAGAGTAATAGAAAATAGAACAGGTAAAAACAGATTTAAAAAAAAAGGGGGGGGTTGTTTGTCGGTGTTCTCCTGGAGTCTGTGTGCTTTTAATGTGAAGTCTTTCTGTCTTCGTCCTGTTTTGGAAGCTCAGCTTGCTGTTTTCAGAGGCCCTCCGTTGGAGCCCTCTTCTGTGCTGCTCCCAGCCCCTGTCTGCAAGCAGATCGCGCCTTCTCCTAACACTGGGTCAGGTGCAGCTCTCTGCTGTGGGCGAGCGGGTCGCTGCCCCTCCGGATGCCGCAGTCAGACGTTGCAGACTGGCCGGGTAGGAGGGCGTGTCATGCCCCCTCCCAGCACCTTGGTCAGGGGCTGTGTTCCTGCCTGAAAGGCGGGGGGGCCGCTCTCCCTCTACCTATGCTGCCGGTAGTTCCGCTCTCTATGCGGCTGCGCGCTCCGCCCTGGTTGGCGCTCCGCAGGTGGGCTCGGGGAAGACGTGTCCCTGCTCTGAGCCAAAACCCAGCTCCTTGTTTGTCTTTGTGGAGCAAGTTCTCTGAGGGACCAGGATGGAAGGATCCTATCTGACCCGGGCTGCAGGCCTGCCTCAGTCTGGCCTTTGAGGGTGCTAAGCCCTTCGGTGCGGATGCAGGTTTCTCCCCCGCCCCCACCTGAGTGCTCAGCTTGGAGGATGTGGCGGCTGTGCCTGAGCCCCGCCTCTCTTCCCCCGAAAACTTTCCGCGGGTTTTCAGAGATATTGGTGTGCACCCTTCCCCCGAGAGCACATCAACCTTGCTGTTTTATGGAGGGCCCAGGTTGTTCTGCCCTGTGAACCCACAGCCACGGCGTGCATCCCCTTGCGTTCCCGGGGGCTGCCTCCGTGCAGCCACTTCCGTCCTCCGCCCGGCTTGTGCAGCCTGGCCCTGCCCGCCGCTGCAGGCCCGCGTCTCAGGCTGGGTGTCGGGGTGGGGGGAACGCTCTGTGCCCGTTTAACTTAGTTCTGTTAGTCAAGGGCTGCTCTGTACAGAACCGAGCCTCGGAGGCTCCCCCTCCGTCCCGCTGGCCTCTCAGTTGGAGAGGGGTGACCCAGTGAGCGAGCGCCAGTCCTCCTTTGCCACTCCCTCCCCGCGGGACCCGTCCTGTGCTGCTTTGCCTTTTGTTTTTTCTTTTTTCCTTTTCTTCTACCAGATTTTTGGCGTCTTTATCTTTTGAAGAGGGCGATGTTCTGTCGGAGTTCCACAGGTGCTCTGGTTGGCTGAGTCGGTCTGTAGATGTGGGTCTTGGTGTATTTGTGGGAGAGGGTGACCTGCGAGCACCCTTCTACTCCGCCATCTTCTCCCGGAACCTAAAACAGTTATGATGGTAAATTTTTTGTGTGTGTTTTTACCACAATTAAAAATACTAACTTAAGGAAATAACAGTAAAGGGAAGTAAATATATACCTGAAAAGAAGTATAGACGTACACTTTGAAATCTAGGAGAATAATTTTTAAAAATTACCAAGTTGCTGTAATTCATAATTAGCCTAAAGGGAAAGATTTTCTTCTATCTGGAAAACAGATTAAAAGCCAGTAATATTTCAGACAAAAACATAAAAATTATAACCATATTCATCAGTTCACTCAATCTTATGTAACTAATCCTTGTTGATTTTGAGCTTCAGTTAAGTTTATGAAGCCATCATGTTTTCCATTACAATTAATTTATTACCCAGTTCAGTGGTATGATTTGAAAATTATTAGAAACCTGTACTTGTCAAAAGTTCCTTTCTATGAATCCTTTTGAAGATGAAGAATTTTGCAAAAACAGCAGAGTACAACAGCATCTGTCTATAAGTGACAAAAAGACTTATAAACTCACAGCTGAAAACCTGATTACAATGCAATTGATAAATAAATTTGGTTATTTTTTGTGAGATACAATATTTTAAGATAATAACTAGAATTAGGAATGATAACATTACCATGACATATTCAAATTTTAGAAATTTCATATAATTTCTAGAACATTTATATTAATGGCATTTATCCATTCAATATAACCTGAGAAGATTTATTACGACTCATTTCACAATGATTCCCATGTAATTTAAGATACCAAATAAGCCTAATTAGTTTAATACCTCTCTTTTAAAATAAATCTGTTGAGGTGATCAAGGGCCCTCTGCAAAACTTCAAAGTTAGCTAGAGGTTAAAAGAATTTAATTTCAAATTTGATTTGGGGAAGTTTGTCAAAGATATCATAAGTTTTTAAGACACTTAATAGAAAAGTGTCATAGGTCACCGTGCAACAATACTTCTTCACAGTTAACAGTAAAGGGAAGTAAATATATATATCTGAAAAGAGGTGTAAATATACACTTTGAAATTAAAGAGAATTATTCCTAACAAATATTGTATCCATCTAAAAGGAGATTCTTATAAAAATATTTAAAAATGTGGGCATACAGTGTTCATTCAGAGGAGTAAATGTAGTTGACAAAAAGGAAATAAAACATTAAAATATTTATACTGGATTTTTAAGTTTAGAATGTGTTACATAATTTTTTTTTATTATTGCAAAGTTAATTTCCCTTTTTATATCCCCCTCCATGGAGAAACAAATGCAGTTACTTATGCCTGTATATTTATTTAGCTACAATTATAACTTCTGTGAGACTTAAAAAAAAATCTGTGCTCAAATTTAGAGAAGATTTTGAAAGTAATAGCTGATTACTGAGAAAAAGAAGAAACCCAAAATGTGCAATGTATAATGTAAAGTATATATATTCCCATTAACTGAACTCCTTGAGTTGTAATAATCATCATATAATTAGAATATGAAATAAACCTCTAATTTACTGCAAAGATGTTTAAGTGGATTTTTAAAGTGTAGTTTTAGTTAACCTGTATGTACCTTATAGTTGGAAATCCAACAAACCACTTCACTTGAAACTAAGGAAAAATACTTCTTATCTTTTTTACTCCTTGTTCAATGCCAAATGTGGGCATAATTGAAAGAATTGTTAAAAGTCATGTTTTTTTCTGAAGTATAAATCAATAGCAGCAAAAGTGATATCCAAACAGAACAACACACTTTTTGAATTTAAAATTACTTGTAACTGCTTCCTTACTCACATTTCATGAATGACATACATGTGTCAAAAGATAGACAATTTGTCAATTATTTTTCACAGTGAATACTATTAACTGATATCCAGCTAAACACCCCAGGTTGTTAATCATAAGTAAATATTTGTTGAATAACTATTTAATGCTAAACACTGTTATATATAATTTCTGGAATTTAAAATAAGAACCTGCTTATCATCAGGAGTGTATAATTTGCATCCTCTTTAGGTACTCTTAAAGCTGAGATTGGATTTCCTCACATCAGCAACAAATAGGATAACATTTACCAAAAATCTGATTTAAAAAGTCAACACTATGTTTTCATTATTTTCAGTCAAAGTCTGACTATTAGGAAACTAAAAGATACCCCCCAAAAAGCAAACTAAAATGGTGGTTGATGACATTTTCTTATTGATACTTGCAATGGTAAGGAAATTTATCTGCTCATGTGAAAAATCATGTTCAGTTGCAATGTTTTAAGGTGTTTTGAAGGGATAGATTTTCATTATTTGTGGAACAAATAGTTATTTTGTAGGTGTTAATATGTTTTATTTGCTATGTTGGAATATTAACAGTATTCATTTAAAGTGAAAAGAGCATTACTAAACCTATAGTTTGTGAGATCTGACTATTATTAATATGGTCTATATGTGAAACACAGACTAATTGTGTGCAGAACATGAAATTCTGTCTGTTTCACTGTGTAATCTTTGTATTAGTGCAGATCATATAAGCTATCTTAGCTGGGTTGGACAAAATGTCCTTAGCAACGACTTCATCTTATTTTTTAAACATGTTTCATTGGAGACTATAACAGAGTTAAATAACTGGACTTGTCCTGAATACAATTTTGTTTTTAAATAATTTAATAAATTTAAACTAAGTTCTTTTTTCTTTCTTTTATTGTGATAAGAATACTACCCTCTTAACACATTTTTAAGTGCACAATACAGTATTGTTAAATGTAGAGACAATGTTGTACTGTAGATTTCTAAAATATATTCATATTGCATAACTGAAACTTTATATCGGTTGAAGAGCAGCTCCTCATTTTCCTCTCCCAGAGCCCCCAGAAACCACCATTCTCCTCTCTATTTCTACAAATTTGACTAGTTAGATACCTCATATAAGTGGGATCATGCAGTACCTGTCCTTTAGTGACTGGTTTATTTCACTTAGCATGTCTTCCAAGTTCATCCATGTGTTGTTTCATATGGCAAGATTTCCTTCCTTTTTAAAGCCAAATAATATGACATAATATTTATATACCACATTTTCTTTATCCATTCATCCACCAATTGACATCTGGCTTGTTTCTATAGCTTGGTGATTGTGAATAGTGCTGCAATGAACATGAGAGTGTAGATACTTCCTTAAGATACTAATCTCATTTCCTTTGGATAGTTACAGGCATAGGATTCCTGGATTATATGGTAGTTAGCTTTTTTTTTTTTTTTTGAGAAATTTCCATACTGCTTTCCATTGCTGCTGCATGATGATCTCCCATTCACATCAACATTATATAAGGGTTCCATTTTTTCCACATCTTTGCTGATATTTACCTTAAAAAACTACTAGCCATCCTAAAAGGTGTGAGGTGATATGTGTTAAATCGAAATTTTAGATATGGAGACCTGATAGAAATAAAAGATGTTTATTTGAGGTTTGTTAGGACTGCAGCCCAGGAGACACAAATTGAAGAAGCACTTGAATTGTGTTTGGCTAGACTACAAAATTAGGGAGGCTTAAAAGGTAAAGAAACTGCAAGGCCACAGTTAGTTACATGAGTTGTTTATCAAGAATTATAATTGGAGCTGGCAAGAAATGAGAGTGCTTGTTAAGCAAGGATTGGTTAGGATGTGAAATGGTTGCATAGTTATAAGCAGAGACATTGGGACCATAATTTTGCAGCTGGCTGGTGTTATTCTGAGTACAGTGGTGGTATCCTTGGCCTGGTACAGTTCAAAGACAGTTCTAGTTTTCAGTGGTGCAGTGAAGTGTCTGAGACCAGACCCACAATGGCTGTCCAATTTCATTTTGTATGCCTGAAGTGTGATTACACCATTATATTTTTAATTTTTCTTATATCTCATTGTGGTTTTGATTTGAATTTTTATGATGATTAGTGATGTTGAATATCTTTTTACATATCTGTCAGCCACTTGTGTCTTCTTGGAGAAATGTTTATTTAATCCTTTGACCATTTTTAATCAATTATTTAATTAATTAATTTATTTATTTTGCAGTTAAGTTGCAGGAGTTTTTTGAATATTTGAATATTTTAGATACTAACTCCTTATCAGATAGATGGTTTGAAAATATTTTTCACTTTTGTAGGATTCTTTTTCACTTGGTTGATTATTTACTTTGTTGTGCAGAAGCTTTTCAGTTCAATGTGATCCCAATTATTTATTTTTGTTTTTGTTGCTTGGGCTTTTGGTATTCTTAAGAAATCATTGCCTAGACCAATGTCATGAAAATTTTCCATTATATTTTCTTCTAGGAGTTTTATAGTTTCAGGTCTTATGTATAAATCTTTTGTTTAAGTAGTTTAAAGTTGATTTTTGTGCATGGTGTAAGAGTTTAATTTATTTGTTTTGCATGAGAATATCCAGTTTTTCCAACACCATGTATTGAAGAGACTATCTTCCCCCATTGCCTCATTGAGTATTCTTGGCATCCTTGTTGAAGGTCAGTTCACTCTGTATGGATGGGTTATGTAGTGTAAGCCCTGATGGTTGGTTTTTCATTTTTGTAATGCAAGTGCCTGGTTTAATAATTGCTGAAGCTTCTGCTTCAAAGATGACTATCTTGAATAAAAACATTGCCAGTCTCATGACTAGATAAATAGCCAGGTAGATACCCTCCACTCAATACACACGTAAGGCCCCTTTGTTTTAGAGTTCATGTTGATTAGATAAATGCCCACTTGGGCCAATTTTTAAAATCATGCTTTAAATTCCTGTTCCTGTGTTTTAAATTCACCAATAAACTGTGAAACTGAGAAGTCATATAAAAGCAGAACCCCAGGCCAGCCCTCTCTCTCTCTCTCTCTACCTCCAAACACTCTGTGTGGCACCAGGTGTGCCATGTAATTTCCAAGATCTGTGAATAATAAATCTTGTCCTTTTAAAAGATTCCTGATGTTTATTTTGCTGTGGGCATCTTGCAATCATAATAACTACAAGGACCAGTCCAGCAACAACACTGGTTATTGATAGGCTGAGACTGGCACAAAAAGTTTGTTTCTAGCTCTCTGGTCTTTTTCATTCATTTATTTCCTTATGTTTATGCAAACACTATACTAATTTAATAACTGTACTTTTGCAATATATTTTGAAGACAGGAAATGTGATGTTTAAAGGTTTGTTCTTCTTGCTCTAGATTGCTTTTTCCCATTCAGATTTCTTATAGTTCCATATGAATTTCAGGATTTTTTTCCTTTTTCTGTAGAAAAATGCCATTGGGACTTGAATTGGGATTATATTGATTCTGTAAATCACTTTGGGTAATTTGGACTTTTTAACAATATTAAGTCTTCCATTCCATGAACATGAGACTTTTTCCATTGACTTGTGTATTCTTTAATTTTTTCACCAAGATTTCTTTAGTTTTAAGATTACAAGTGTTTTGCCTCCTTGGTTAAGTTTATTTTCAAGTATTTAATTCTTTTAGATGCTATTGTAAAGGAATAGTTTCAACAACATAACGCCATTTGCAGCAACATGGATGCTCCTAGAGAATGTCATTCTAAGTGAAGTAAGTAAGAAAGAGAAAGAAATATACCGTATGAGATCGCTCCTGTGTGGAATCTAAACAAACAAACAAACAAACAAAGCATAAATACAAAACAGAAACAGACTCATAGACATAGAATACAAACTGGTTTTTGCCACGGGGGCAGAGGTGGGAAGGGATAGATGGGATTTCAAAATTGTAGAATAGATAAACAAGATTATATTGTATAGCACAGGGAAATATACACAAGGTCTTATGGTAGTTCACAGAGAAAAAATGTGACAATGAATATATATATATGTTCATGTATAACTGAAAAATTGTGTTCTACACTGGAATTTGACACAACATTATAAAATGATTATAAAGCAATAAAAAATGTTTAAAAAAAAAGACGCATAGCTTAAGGGAACACAATAGAGAGCCTAAAAAGAACTCATGTATATATGGTCAATTAATTACAATAGAAGAGCCAAGAATATAAAACAGGGAAAGGACAGTCTCTTCAAAATTTGTTGGGAAAAATGGACAGCCACATGCAAAAGAATGAAGCTGGACTACTATCTTACACCATACACAAAACTTAAAATGTATTAACAGTTTGAACATATGAACTGAAACTGCAAAATTACTAGAAGAAATCATAGGTAGTAAGCTGCTTGATATCAGTCTGGGCAATAATTTTGGGGATTTGACATGAAAAGCACAGATGACAAAAGCAAAAATAAACAAGTGAGGCTACACTAAACTAAAAATTTCTGCACAGTAAATTAAGCCATCAATAAAGTGAAAAGTTGATGGGAGTGTATACTGTTGCAACCACTATGAAAATCTGTATGGAAATTCCTCAAAAAACTAAAAATAGAACTACTACATAATCTAGCAATTCCACTTCTGGATACCCTTATTAGAAGGAACATAAACTCTAATTCCAAAAGATACATGCATGTATGTAAGAATTCGTTCCTGCCATTTTATTATTTTTCTGGCTGATTTTCAGTTTCTTGTTTCTTTTTGTCTCTCTTGCAAGGTTCCTTTGTGAATTGGTATTTTTTCATGGTGGTATGCTCTAATTCTTCTGTATTTATCTTTTTTGAACCTACTATGGGTTTTTGCTTTGTGGTTACCATGAGGCAAACAAAAAACTTAGATATAAGTTCATTTTATGCTTGTAACAACTTAAGTTTGGTCACATGCAAAAACTCTAATGTTTTACTCCCCCTTTTATTTTTTAATCTCATACTTTGTCTTTTATATAGTGTATTTATTAACAGATTATAAAAGCCATAGTTATTTTTCATATTCTTGTCCTTTAATCTTTATATTATGGTTACACGTTCAACACACAACCATATTAGAATTTTAGAGTCTTCTGAACTTCACTGTATATTTGTCTTTATCAGTGTGCTGCATATTTTCATGCTATTAGTAATGTTCTTTCATTTCTTGTAAGTCAGGTTTACTAGTGAATAAATCCCTCAGCCTTTGTTTGCCTGGAAAAGTCTTTACTTTTGAAAAATAATTTTGTAAGACAAAGTACTCTTGGTTGGCAATGTTTTCTTCTTTCCTCATTTTGAATATATTATCTCACTCTCTCCTTGCCTTTAAGGTTTCTGCTGAGAAATCTACCAATAGCCAAAATGGGATTTCTTTGTAGGATACAATCTTCTTTTTTCTTGCTTCTTTTAGGATTCTTTTTCTCTAAGATTTTGACAATTTTATTTTACTATGTCTTAGAAAATGTATTTTTATATTGAAATAATGGGGTGATCTATTAACTTCTTAAATTTGGATGTCCAAATCTCTCCCTATGTTTGGGAAATTTTAAGCCATTATTACATTAAATAAGCTTTTGCCCATTTCTCCCTCTCTTATCCTTTTGGAAATCCAGTGATTTTTTAAAAATTTTTTTATTGATTTATAATCATTTTACAATGTTGTGTCACATTCCAGTGTAGAGCACAATTTTTCAGTTGCACATGAACATACATATATACATTGTCATATTTTTTTTCACCATGAGCTATTATAAAATCTTGTATATATTTCCCTGTGTTATACAGGTAATCTTGTTTATCTATTCTACAATTTTGAAGTCCCAGTCTATCTCTTCCCACCTTCAACCACCTTGGCAACCACAAGTCTGAATTCTATGTCTGTGAGTCTATTTCTGTTCTGTATTTATGATTTTTTTTTTTTTACATTCCACATATGAGTGATGTCACATGGTATTTTTATTTCTCTTTCTGGCTTACTTAGAAAGACATTCTACAGGAGCATTCATGTTGCTGCAAATGGTGTTATGTTGTTGGTTTTTATGGCTGAGTAGTATTCCATTGTATAAATATACCACCTCTTCTTTATCCAGTCATCTGTTGATGGACATTTAGGCTGTTTCCATGTCTTGGCTATTGTAAATAATGCTGCTATGAACATTGGGGTACAGGTGTCATGCTGAAGTAGGGTTCCTTCTGGATATATGCCCAGGAGTGGGATTCCTGGGTCATATGATAAGTCTATTACTAGTCTTTTGAGGAATCTCCATACTGTTTTCCACAGTGGCTGTACCAAACTGCATTCCCACCAGCAGTGTAGGAGGGTTCCCTTTTCTCCATAGCCTCCTCAGTTTTTTCATTTTTCTCCTCAAACTGGATTGTTTCAAAGTTTATATCCTCTGTTTCACTGACTCTTCTGTTTTTTAATTTATTCTGCTGTTGATGTTCTCTATTGTATTTTTTATTTAATTCATTGATTTTTTTAGCTCCAGAGTTTCTGTTTGGTTCCATTTAACAATTTCTATCTCTTTGTTAAATTTCTCATTTTGAACATGTATTGTTTTCCTAATGTTATTGAACTGTGTCTCCACGTTTTATTATACCTCATTAAATATCCTTGTGGAGAAAGCAAAAACTAGAAGAGTTTAGCAACACTAAACCCATGCTAAGAGAAATATTTAAATGACTTTTCTAAATAGAAAAGAAGCAGGATGCTCCAAAAATGAGAAAATCATAACTTGAAAAGTGAAAACTACCATGAATTAGAAACAGAATAAACATAAAATTGTAAAAGAAGACACCTGAACCATTAAGATTGGAAGAGGTGAAGCAAGAACATATAGTTTTTTTTGTTTTTTTTTAATTTTCAGTTCTTGGTAGGATGGGTTTGAGCTTATATTACTTTCTGTTTAATACAAACAATTAATGTAAGGGGTTAATAGACTTACAAAAAAGGGTAACCACAAACCAAAAACTTAGAAGTGAGTCATAAAAACTAAATAAAATCCAAGATAATACAAAGGAAAATGACCAAACATCAAAAGGAAGAAGAAAGGAACAAAGAGGAAATACCAAATCAACTGCAAAATTAAGTTCAAAATGGCAATAAACTCACATCTATCATTAATTACTGTAAATGTTAATAGACTAAATGCTCCAGTCAAAAGACATAGAGCAGCAGACTGGATAATAAAGCCAGAACCCTCCATATGCTGCATACAAGAGACCCACTTTAGGGAGAAGGACACATATAGATTGAGAGTGAAAAGATGGAAAAGGATATTCCATGTAAATGGAAAAGCAAAAAAAGCAGGCGTAGCTGTACTGATTTCAGTCAGACATAATAGCCTTTAAAACAAAGGCCATAAAGAAAGATAAAGGAGGACATTTTATAATGATTAAAGGAGTAATACAAGATGAGGATATTACACACATTAATATATATGCACCCAATATAGGAGCACCTAAGTACATAAAACAATTAGTAACAGAGATAAAGGGGGATATGAATGGGAATATATTCATTGTCAGATACTTTAACACTACATTAACATCACTAGAGAGATCTTCCAGAGAGAAAATAAGGCAACAGAGAAATTAAATGATACAATAGAAAAATTAGATATGGTGGAAATTTTAAGAACATTACAACCCCTCCAAAAATAGGATATACATTCTTTTCAAGTGCATATGGTACATTTCCTAGGATTGATCGTGTACTTGGGCACAAAAGAAGTGTCAACAATTTTAAGAAGATAGAAATAATCTCAAGCATCTTTACTGACCATAAGGCCATGAAACTAGAAATCAACTACAGAGAAATAAAGGAGGAAGAGGAAAGCATGGAGCTTAAACAACATGCTATTAATAAAACAATGTGTCAAAGATGAAATCAAAATTGGAATTAAAAAATACCTTGAGGCAAATGAAAATGAAAATACAACTGCAGCAAAGGCAGTGCTAAGGGGTAAGTTTATAGCAATACAGGCCTTCCTCAAAAAAGAAGAGCAATCTCAGATAAACAATCTTACCTACTACCCAAAAGAATTAGAAAAAGAAGAGCAAAAAAAAAAAAAAGTCAGCAGAAGGAAGGAAATAATAAAAATAATAAATAATAAAATAGAGATTTAAAAAATTGAAAAAAAAATCAATCAAACCAAAAGCTGTGTTTTGGAAAAGTAAATAAATTCAACAAACCTCTGGCCAAACTCAAAAAGAAGAAAAAAGAGAGAGCATAAATAAGCAAAATAAGAAAGGAAAATGGAGAAATTACAAAAAATAACATCAAAATGCATAATATCATATGAGAATATTATGAAAAACTATATGGAACCAAAATGGATAATCTAGATGAAATGGACAAGTTCCTGGAAAAAAAAATTCCACCAAGACTGAATCCAGAAGAAACTGACCACTTGAACAAACCGATCACTAGGAATGAAATCAAATTAGCAATAAAAATTCTCCCTACAAATAAAAGTGCAGGACTGTACAGTTTCACTGGGGAATTCTATGAAACATACAGAGAAGAACTCATATCAGTCCTTCTCAAACTCTTCCAGAAGATTAAAAAAGAGGGAATACTCCCAAACTCATTCTATGAAAGCAACACCACCCTTACATCAAAACCAGGCAAAGACACCACCAAAAAAGAGAATTACAGACAAAAATCACTGATGAACATAGATGCAAAATCCTTACCAAAATATTTGTAAATAGAATCCAACAGCACATAAAATAGATTATACATCATGATCAAGTGGGTTTCATCCCAGGGACACAAGGCTGCTTCAACATACACAAATTAAACAATGTAATACATCACATCAACAAGAGAAAGGACAAAAACCACATGATCATCTCAATAGATGCTGAAAAATCGTTTGCTATAATTCAACACCCATTTATAAAAACTCTTACCAAAATGGGTAAAAAGCGAACATATCTCAACATAATAAAAGCTATATATGACAAATCTACAGCCAGCATAGTACTCAATGTTGAAAAACTCAAAAGCTTCCCACTAAAAACTGGGACAAGACAAAGCTGCCCATTATCACCACTCCTATTCAACATAGTGTTAGAAGTTCTAGCCACAGCAATCAGGCAAGAGAGAAAAATAAAAGGGATGAAATTGGAAAATAAGTGGTCAAAGTGTCACTATATGCCAATGACATGACGCTATATATAGAAAACCTTAAAAGGTCCACAGAAAAACTACTAGAAGTAATAGAAGAATTCAACAAGGTAGAAGGTTACAAGATTAACATTAAATTAGTTGCATTTCTTTACACGAAAGATGAACCAACAAGAAAGGAAACTAAAGAAATTATCCCCTTTAAAATAGCACCCAAAAGTAATAAAATACCTAGGAATAAATCTAACCAAAAAGGTAGAAGAATTATAAATGGAAAACAATACACCATTGATGAAAGAAATCAGAGAAGAAGTAAAAAAAATGGAAAAAGCATCCCATGCTCCTGGATTGGAAGAATCAATATTGTTAAAATGGTCACACTGCCCAAGACAATCTACAGATTTAATGCAATTCGTGTCAAATTACCCAGGACATATTTAACAGAACTAGAACAAAACATAAAATTTATATGGAACCACAAAAGACCTAGAATTGCCAAAGCATTACTGAAGAGAAAGAAAGAGGCTGGAGGAATAACTCTCCCAGACTTCAGACAATACTATAGAGCTACAGTCATCAAGACAGCATGGCATTTGTACATAAACAGACATATGGACCAATGGAACTGAATGGAGAGCCCAGAAATGAACCCACAAATTTTGGTCAACTAATCTCCGATAAAGTATTCAAAAATATACAATGGAATAAAGAAAGTCTCTTCAGTAAATGGTGTTGGAAAAAACTGGACAGCAGCATGTAAAACAATGAAGCTAGAATGCTCCCTTACCCCATACACAATAATGAACTCAAAATGGATCAAAGACTCAAACATAAGACCAGGTACAATAAACCTCCTAGAGGAAAATAGAGGCAAAACATTATCTCACATACATCTCAAAAATGTTCTCCTAGAACAGTCCACCCAAGCAATAGAAATAAAAGCAAGAATAAACAAATGGGACCTAATTAAACATACACGCTTCTGCACAGCAAAGGAAACCATAAGTAAAACAAAAAGACAACCTATGGAATGGGACAAAATTTTTGCAAGTGAAATCGACAAAGGCTTGATCTCCAGAATATATAAGCAGCTCATATGTCTTAATAAGAAAAATAACAAACAACCTAATCCAAAAATGGGCAAATGACCTAAACAAGCAATTCTCCAAGGAAGACATACAAATGATCAATAGGCACATGAAAAAATGCTCAATATCACTAATTATCAGAGAAATGCAAATCAAAAGTATGATGAGTTATCACCCTACACCAGTCAGAATGGCCATGATTCCCAAGTCCAGAAATTACAAGTGCTGGAAAGGCTGTGGAGCAAAGGGAACCCTCCTACACTGCTGGTGGGAATGCAGTTTGGTACAGCCACTGTGGAAAATAGTATGGAGATTCCTCAAAAGACTAGGAATAGACTTACCATATGACCCAGGAATTCCAGTCTGGGCATATATCCAGAAGGAACCCTACTTCAGGATGCCACCTGCACCCCAATGTTCATAGCAGCACTATTTACAATAGCCAAGACATGGAAACAGCATAAATGTCCATCAACAGATGACTCAATAAAGAAGAAGTGGTATATTTATACAATGGAATACTACCCAGCCATAAAAACCAACAACATAATGCCATTTGCAACAACATGGATGTTCCTGGAGAGTCAGTCTAAGTGATGTAAGCCAGAAAAATAAAGAAAGATACCAGTTGAAATCACTCATAGGTAGAATTAAAAAAAAAAGAACATAAATACAAAACAGAAACAGACTCATAGACATAGAATACAAACTTTTGGTTGCCAAGGGGACGGGGGTTGGGAAGGGAAAGACTGGGATTACAAAATTTGTATATACTGAGTTGCATGTGCAGAATAGATAAACAAGATTACCTGTATAGCACAGGTAAATATATACAAGATCTTGTTTTAGCTCACAGCAAAAGAAAAAAAAAAGTGACAATGAATATATGTATGTTCATTCATAACTGAAAAATTGTGTTCTATCCTGGAATTTGACACAACATTGTAAAATGACTATAACTCAATAAAAAAAGATAACTCAAAATCTGAGGAAAAAAAAAAAAAGCTGAGCTAAAGGCAGTCAAAAGCAGACTTGATAATACAGAAGAACAAACAAGTGACCTAGAACACAGGATAACAGAAGTCACCCAATCAGAGCAGAAGACAGAAAAGCAAGTAAAAAATCAGTGAAAGCAATATAAGAGACCTATAAGGTAACATGTCATGCCGACCTACAAATAATAGGGGTTACAGAAGGAGAAGAAAACTTATTTGAAGAAATCATGACTGAACACTTCTGAAACCTAAAGAAGAAAACAGATATCCAAGTACATGAAGCATAGAGGGTCCAAAAAAAGAAGAACCAAAACAGACCTATAACAAAACATATTGTAATTAAGATGACCAAAGTTAAAGATAAAGAAATGATTCTAAAGGCAGCAAGAGGAAAACAAAAATTTTGTTAAAAGGGAACCCTTTATCAGGCTTTTAGGTGTTTTCTCTACAAACTGCTGGCCAAAAGGGAGTGGTAAGATATATTTAAAGTCCTGAATGAGAAAAAGTTGTAAGCTAGGATACACTATCTGGCAAGATTATACTTTAAAAGAAGAGATAAAGAATTTCACAGACAGGCAAAAACAAAAGAATTCAGAAATACTAAGTCTATGCTAAAAGAAATATTGAAAGGTCTGTTCTAAATAGAAAAGGAGCAGGAAGCTACAGAAATAGAAAATGATAACTGAAAATGTGATAATTACAATAAAATGTAAGAAAATAAAAATGAAGATGTAAGGAAAAAGGACATCAAGATTATAAAACGTGGAGAGAGAATCAACAAAATATAGATTTCTCTCTCTCTCTCTTTTTGTTTTTGTTCTTTTTTGGATGTGTTTGAGCCTACTTGACTTCCAGTCTAAAGGAAACACACATAATAATGTGTCAACATACTTCGAAAATAGGGTAACTACAAATCAGAATCATATAATAGAATAAACAAAGCAAGTTAGTACAAAAGAAAATTATCAAACCACAAAAAGTAAAACAAAAATGAAAAGAAAGGAAGAAGAAATATCAAATCAACTGGAAAACCAAGTTCAAAATGGAAATAAGCTCATATATATCAATAATTACTATAAATGTCAATGGGTTAAATGCTCCAATCAAAAGACACAGTGTGGCAGATTCAATAATAAAGCAAGAGCCTACTATATGCTGCCTACAAAAGAACCAGTTTAGAATGAAAGACACACATAGGTTAAAAGTGAGAGTATGGAAAACGATATTTCGTGTAAATGGGAATTAAAAGAAAGTGGGAGTAGCAATACACATATCAGACAAAATAGGCTTTAAAACAAAGGCCATAAAGAAAGATAAAGAAGGACACCATATAACGATCAAAGGAGCAATACAAGATGAGGATATTATACTCATTAATATATATGCACCCAATTCAGAAACACCTAATATATAAAAGAAATACTAACAGACATAAAGTGAGAAATTTCCAGGGAATGCAATAATAGTAAGAGACATTAACAGCCCACTAACATCATTGGACAGGTTTTCCATGTACAAAAACAGTACGGCAATGGAAATACTAAATGACACAATAGAACAGTTGAACTTGGTTGGTATTTTTAGGACATTAAATTCCCCTAAATCAGAATATACATTCTTTTCAAGTGCACATTGCCTAGGATAGACCACTTATTTGGACACAAAAGAATCCTCAACAAATTTAAGAGGATATAAATTATTTGAAGCATTTTTCTTTCCACAATGGCATAACGCTGGAAATCAACCTCAGTAAAACAAGGAGAAAAAAATGACTCCTTGGAGACTAAACAATATATTACTAATAAAAACCAATGGGTCAACAATGAAGCCAAAGAACAAATTTAAAGATACTTTGAGAAAAATGACAATGAAAAAACAACCACACAAAATTTATGGGATTCAGCAAAAGCAGTGCTAAAAGGGAAGTTTATAGCAATAGAGACCTTCCTTCAACAAGAACAATCTCAAAAAAAAAAAAAAAAAAACCTAACATAACACCTAAAAGAATTAGTAAAAGAAGATCAAGCAAAACCTAAAGCCAGCAACAGGAAATAAATAATAAAGATCATGGATGAAATAAAATAGATATTACAATCAGTAGAAAAAATTAATCAAACCAAGATCTGATTTTTTAAGAGTAAACAAAATCAATAAACCTTGGCCAGGCTCACCATGAAGGAAAGAGAGAGGACATAAATAAGCATAAATAAACAAAATAAGACAGGAGAATGGAGAAATTACAACCAACAACACAGAAATACAGAAAATCATAGGAGAATACTATAAAGAACTATGTGGCAACAAATTGGATATCCTACAAGAAATGGACAAGTGTTTAGAAACATACAGTCCACCAAAACTGAATCAAGAAGAAATAGGTCATTTGAACCGTCCTATTGCTAGAAGTGAAATAGAATCAGCAAAAACAAACAAACAAAAAATAACAAACAAACAAAACTCCCTGCAAACAAAAGCCCAGGACCAGATGGCTTCACGGTGAAATTCTACCAAATATACAAATAAGAACACGTACCAATTCTTCTCAAACTCTTCCAAAAGACTGAAGAGGAGGGAATACTCTTAAACTCATTCTATGAAGTCACCATCACTCTGATACCAAAAGCAACAAAGACACTACCAAAAAGGAGAACTATAGGCCAATATTGTTGGTGAACATAGATGCAAAAATCCTCAATAAAATGTTAGCAAACAAAAGGTAACAACACATAAAAAAGATCATACACCATGATCAAGTTGGATTCATCCCAGTGACACAAGTGTGGTTCAACATACACAAATCAATCAATGTGATACACCACATCAAGTAAAGAAAGGACAAAAATCACACAATGATTTGAACAGATGCAGAAAAAGAATTTGATAAAATTCAATACCCATTTATGATTAAAAACTCTTACTAAAGTGGGTATAGAAGAAACATATCTCAACATAATAAAAGATGTTTATGACAAACCGACAGCCAGCATAATAGTCAACAATGAAAAGTTGAAAGCTTTCTCATCAAAATCTGGAACAAGACAAGGATGCCCACTCTCACCACTTCTGTTCAACAAAATATTGGAAGCCCCAGCCATAGCAATCACACATGAAAAATAAATAAAAGCAATTCAAATTTGAAAAGAAGAAGTAAAGTTGTCAGTATATGTGAATGACATAATACTATATATAGGAAACACTAAAGGCTCTGCACATAAACTCTTAGAGCCGATAAAAATTCGGCAAGGTAGCAGGATAAGGATTAACATACAGAAATCAGTTGCATTTCTTTACACTAGCAATGAAATATCAGAAAAAGAAAGTAAAATAATAAACTCTTTTAAAACTGCATAAAAAAATTAAATACTTAGGAACAAATCTGACCAAGGAGACAAAAATCTTATACCTAGAGAACAATAAAACAATGATTAGGCAAATTAAAGATGACTTAAAGAAATGGAAATATGTCCCATGCTCTTATATTGGAAGAAATAACATTGTTAAAATGGTTATACTACACAAAGCAATCTACAGATTTAATGCAACCACTATCAAATTACCTAGAATGTTTTTCACAGAACTAGAACAAATCATAATAAAATAAATATGGAATCCCAAAAGACCCAGAATTGCCATAGCAATATTGGAGAAATAGAAAAAAGCTGGAGAAATAACCCTTCCAGACTTCAGACAATAATATAGAACCACAGTAATCACAAAAGCATGGTATGGCATTGGCACAAAAATAAACATATGGATCAATGGAACAGAATAGAGAGCCCAGAAATAAACCCACAGACTTACAGTCAATTAATCTTCAACAAAGGTGGCAAGAATATACAATGGACAAAAGACAGTCTCCTCAGCAAGTCGTGTTGGAAAAATTGGGCAGCCACATGTAAATCAATGAAGTTAGGACACTCTCTCATACCATACACAAAAATTAACTCAGGCTTAAATAAAAACTTAAACATAAGACAAGACACTATAAAACTCCTAGAAGAAAACATGGGCAAACATTTTCTGACATAAATCTTGGTGATGTTCTCCTAGGGCAGTATACCCAGGTGAGAGAAATAAAAGCAAAAATAACCAAATGGGACCTAATTAAACTTATAAGTTTTTGCACAGCAAAGGAAACTATAAGCAAAACAAAGACAACCTATGGAATGGGAAAAAACTTTTGCAATTGATTCAACTGACAAGGGATTAATTTCCAGAATATACAAACAGCTCATACGACTTAACAAAAAACAACCCAATACAAAAATGGGCAGAAGACCTAAATAAGCAATTCTCCAATGAAGACATACAAATGGCCAATAGGCATATGAAAAAATGCTCAATATCACTAATTATCTGAGAAACGCATATCAAAACTACAATGAGGTATCACCTCACACCAGTCAGAATGGCCATCATTACAAACGGTAAATTCTGGATAGGATGTGGAGAAAAGGGAACCCTGCTATACCATTTGTGGGAATGTAGCTTAGAGCAACCATTATGGAAAACCTATGGAGATTCCTCAAAGAACTAAAAATAGAGTTACAATATGATCTAGAAATCCCACTCCTGGGTATATATCCAGAGGGAACTCTAATTTGAAAAGATACATACTCCCCAGTGTTCATAGCAGCACTACATACAATAGCCAAGACATGGAAACAACCTAAATGTCCATTGGTAGATGACTGGATAAATAATTTGTGATATATGTATACAATGGAATACTATTCAGACATAAAGAAAGATAAAATAATGTCATTTGCAACATGTTTGCACCTACAGATCATTGTTCTAAGTAAGCCAGAAAGAGAAATAAAAATACCATATGATATCACTCATATGTAGAAATCAAAAAAAGACACTAATGAACTTATCTACAATACAGAAACAGACTCCCAGACATGAAAAAGAAATTTATGGTTACCAGGGGAAGAAAAAGGGTTGGGAAGGGATAAATTGGAAGTTCGAGGTTTGCAAGTATTAATTACTTTATATAAAATAGATAAACAACAACACTTCTTCTATAGTACAGGGAACTGTATTCAATATCTTGTTGTCACCTATAATGAAAAGGAATATAAATACAAGTATATATATATATATGACTGAATCATTATGCTGTACACCAGAAATTGACAAATTGCTAACTGAGTATATGACTATACTTCAATAAAAAAATTTAAAAAATGTAAATTATTGAAACATCATTCAATCATCACTATTGTTTTGTCCCTTTTTAATTCTGGGAACCTGAGACTGAGAAGGGGTAAGTAAATTACCACAGGTTTCTTAGCTTGAAGAAAACTGCACTTTTAGGTGCAGGTCAAAAATTTCACAAAAGGCATCAGGGCCACCAATAAAAACCATACATATAAATAAAATTTTTGTGGGCGTTATACCCTCATATACAAGAAATTTTACATAGTATTTGCTCCTCCATAGTGTTCTTTTACTGGGAGTGATATTTGAATAGACTGGATATTTGTTTCCTTTTAACTGAAGAATTTAAAGTTTTTATTCATTCTGTGAATCTTAGAGAGGTTATTAAACAAACCTGTTGACATTTTCCTTGGGGTTTAACACTGTTTTTTCATGGAAATTTGACAAAAGAAATGTTAATTTCTTAGTTACAATGTTTGAGGGAGAGTGCTGCTCCTTCCTGTTGCTGATATTTCTGCCTCAGAGATAGCTGCATGCTTTTAAACAAAGATGTTGCTGTCACAATTAAGCAAACAGTTGAGGACAACTTTTAATACGAACCTATATTCCATAATACTAGGAACTTCAAAGCATTTATTTCAAAAAATTAAGATTGAATTGTGTAAATTCCCGGAAAGAGTTTAAGGGTTCTACTTAAATGCAAGGTAGAATAATTATTGTCAGTTTTCACATGCCAAATCTACTCCCTAATCTGCCCCACGGTAGTTTCTCAGGCTTACAGTTTCTGATTTAAAATATATGTCAAACCCCTCAATTACTAAGATTTGTAAAGATAAACAGAGTACCTGAAAATTGTTTCAGTTCTAGGGTAAAACACCAAAAGCAGTAAGATAGAATTTTTTTAATATTATACTTAAAATGCAAACACAGAATTGAAAGACTTCATGGAGAATATAACCCCTACATTTCACCTTTTTTTCTGAATTATCCAAATCCTTCAAAGGAAATTATTATTTGATACACTTCACAATTCAGATAATTGCTTTCAATACTCCACTGCACTTAGTATATATTGGGAATGATCATATAGTATTTCTCTCTTAGATGATCCATAAGGATCCCCTAGAAAGGGTAAAATAAATACAATCCTGATCTCCATAGTCCTCTGCTTTGGAGTTTCAAGAAAATAAAGGATAGCTCATTTTGCATTTTTAGAATACACTTACTTATATGAAATAATTGTGAAGAAGTTCAATCTGCTCACACATCCATCATGCACAGGAACACAACCACTCAGAAATGTTGGTTGAAAGAAAGGAAGAATTTCCTGTCAGGAGAGGGGTGGGTTGTTAGAACATCATGGGTTTATGTTAAAAGATATTGGCAGATACTGGTAAATTTTGTGTGAGAAGGAAAAGAGATACAAGGCATGGACAAAGGATTAGGAGTAAGGAATATTGCTTTTTAATCACTCAGTTTAGAATCCTGCTTATGGTTTTTTGCACATGTGGAAAATCAGTCACAAGTTTCAGAGAATGCTCATAGAAAACTCAGAGCCAGAAAGCATGCTATAATTGGAATAATATTCTGTGTTTGTCCTTTCAGTATTGAAACTTAGTGAATGCATATGATTCAGTGTAGCAAATATCTCTCGAGGCCTACAATGTGCCAGTCATTTGTAGGTATTCGGAATGAATAAAAATAATGTTTGCCCTCAAGAAGTTTTCAGTCTATTTGAGGATATAGAAAATTAAACAGACAGCAGTCTATTGTGTTAGATTTCTTTACAAAGGTAAGTAAAGAATGCTATGACATAGCATTGAAGCAACCTCTAAGCCATACTATAGTAGTAAGGGAAACCTTCTAGTAAGGATTATCTGACTTGTGTTTTAAAAGATGTGTAGGAGAGAGTTAGGTGAAGAAGTAGAGAAGAGTGTTTCAGACACTTATTCAAATATCTGTAAAGCTGGAAAACCAAACAAACTTAATACTCATCACTAATAATAGATTGGTTTCAAGATTTAGTACTGATTTTACAGATTACTTTCTAACATTTTCATTCTCACCTTTAGTGTACAGAAGCTTCTGGACAATCTTTACTATATTAGGTGTTGGTTCTGATCTGGCTGGGGGATTTCTGTTTGTGTGCGGTGTGACTTTTGCCAGTGCTGGATGTTATAAATTTGGAGGTGATTTCCTGATGATATCAGGTAAGTTGTCATGTCTGTATGGGAACACATTAGCAATTAGAAAGCTGTGTTTGTGTGTGTGTGTGTGTGTGTACACATGCACATGCAGGTGTGTGCAAAAGTGTGTGCATGTTTGTGTTTATATACCCTTTATGTGAAGAGGAATAATTATGAAAAAATATAAATGAATGAGTACTGGTAAATTGGGCATGTGCCTTTGATACAAATTTTTTATAAACAATTATTTTCTTATCAAATATATTTGAAATTTTTCCCTAGCTGAGTTGTAGAGAGTTCATATTTAACAATTTATGCACTTACTTTTAAAATCTTGGTTGTAGATTTTTCCCACTAAAGAGGTGACATATATAAACATTTATAGCGTCCTTCATTTTTTATTGACAAGACTGCTCAGTATGTGAGAGTTGCATTTTAAGCTGACATTACATAAAATTAGAATTTGTAGACCAGAAAAAAATGTTTTATATATATAGAAAACCAAACTGACAATGCATGTTGACTCAAATAACTAGATATTCTTTCCCATATGCTTTTTACCATAATATAAAAGTGAACTATCCTATACTTTGATTATACAGTTAGGGAACATACCATTGGTTTATGTATAAATCAATTTGACCTGTTCTTAAATTCAGCCATAATTTATAGCCACAAATCTTTTCAAAATGTAAAATAGCTTTTGCATTTTAACTAAATTCTAGTCTGCTTAAATTTTGTTGTTGAAAGTTTGGCATTTTCATTTTAAATAATTAGTTTTTACTTGTAAAATATGGAAAATTATTGAGTTGGAAAATAAATATCACCCATAAACTGTCCTACCTAACACATGTAACCAATTTATTTCCAAATAAGAAATGTATAGTATTTTCTGAAACCCAAAATAGTAGCAGATAATTTGTATTTATGTTTGTGAATTCATTTTCATTTCTTTCCATGCTTAGTACATGATAGTTACTCTGCATGAAACAGTGTTCACTCTTCTGTCTTTGCAAAATATTTATATTTCTCAAGATTCATAGCAAATCTTATCTCCATTTCATGGAGTCTTATTTCTCCAGTGAAATTTTAAGTTCCTTTAGGGTAGATGCCTAGTATTATGCTTATGTATCTGATGTAGTATCTAATACAATGGTGAGTTCAAATAATTCTTGTTAATTGATTAATGATTGCTTTGCTGAAATTTACATTCTCTAAGTTCACATTCATGGTTTGTATTAGAATATTGGTACCATGAAGAGATGAAGCAAGATCTTGCAATTTATTAACACTTGTTCTTAAAGGTATGTACCTAGAGAAGTCCTCTATTTAACAATTTTGAGGAGCTGTTATATATTGTAAGTTATATAAAGCATAGAACAGTAAATAATTGAGAAGTGATGGGTACAGACAGAAATACCACCAGATGTTAGTGAAGTGAGGGATTATTCAGTTTACAGGGGCAGGGAAGGCATTTTGGTGGAGATTAAACTTTTGGACAAAGATTTAGAGACAAGGTGAAGAAAGAGTTTACATTATAGACAGGGAGGCTAGCAAAGACCAGATGGTAATACAGAAGAAGTAGAAAGAAAACAAGAAAGCCTTTCATAAATTTTTTCTCACAATATTTATAATTCAAGAGAGTATTTATTGTGCAAGACAGTAATGGAAAAATAAATTAATAAAACTTGCCATATTTGGGGGAATGAAAGATATTTGAAGATGAAGGGTGTGAGAAATTTTAAGTTGCAACTCAGAGACTCTAGAAATAGCTGTGTGTTAGATCAAGGGATGTAAGGGATGCAAGGGAGGATTGCCTTTGAAGAATAATGGTGATAAAAATTAACACATATTGAACACTTTTTATGTACCAGACACCTTTCTAAGTGTTTTACAAATATTTCACATAGAAATTTTACAACATATGGTTACCTCCACTTTATAGATAAAGAAACTGAGGCACAGTGGCCACTTGTCCAAAGTTAGATATCTGGCACATGGTCCAGCCAAATTTCAAAACCGAGATGTATGGTTCCATGGCCTACCCTGGAAACATATATAGCCCTCCCATGAGTACGGAGAATTAGAGGCACATTAGGCAATAACGATGGTGAAGAAGAAAGAAATTTAGGAGTAAGAATAAGGAAGAGATGTATAAATATAGGTAATAGTTATTACAGTCTAGTTTGTAGTATAGTTATATGTGCTCGTGTGTTCAATACACAGTAGCTTATGATAATCTTAAAAAGTAAGGAAGTATTTATTAATTACCTTTAATAAATCCTCATATTAGAACATATTAATAGATACTCAATAAATACTTCATAGATTAAATTTAAATGAGTGCAAGAGGAGGAATTTCAGAGTTTAAAATCTTGATTGTGGAACGATTAAGAGTGATGTCAGTATGCCAGCTTGTGACTGGGCATGTGGATGACTAAAATGGAAAGAGACAAGATAATTGGAATGGAAGGCAGCTCTAAATTTAGAATGCCTAAGGAAAAACTTGGAAAAAACTTGACTTTTTTTTTAACCTACAAATAAACTGAGCTGATCCTGATGTATTTATTTCTAGACACTTAGATTTAGACACCTAATTTGACCCTGCCAATATATCTATTTTAGTGTCTAGGCTACCAAGATTTTGCTTGATTAAAAGGCCTCATTTTTAAATAAATATAAGGTATTTTTTCTTACACTTACAACTGCTGCCCTACACTTTTATGGTTTAATCTAAGTAGAATCTCTGTTGAAAATAGTGGGGAAGTACAATTCTATAATGGCTGCTGATTGGAGTGCAGGTCTAGGATTTCAGCTTATTTTTTTAACTTTTTTTTTATTGAGTTATAGTCATTTTACAATGTTGTGTCAAATTCCAGAGTAGAGAACAATTTTTCAGTTATACATGAACATACATATATTCATTGTCACACTTTTTTTTTTCGTTGTGAGCTACCACAATATCTTGTATATATTTCCCTGTTGTTAACTTGCAGTGATTTCATTTCCTGGTGTCATGATTTGGCTTTAGCTTGCCATTGACAGCTTGCAGAGCTTTCCTTAAGGGAGAGCTTGGACTACAACTTCTATTAACTCTACACATGAAGCCTGCTTTCCCTAAGAAATACACTATCAAGCAATTTGTGACTTTTAATGAAAAGAAGACAGTCTACATTTTCTTTCTAAAATGACTGGTCAAATACTTTGAGCAAACATTTGGAGATGTTCCAAAATTTTACTTTGTTGTTTTACATGAAATATTATCTTGTTGTTGAGACTGAGATTTCTATGTCTATACTATCGACTTTGGCACACATCAGTGCATTTAAAATTAACACAGAAAATCTACAGTTTTTGATTATTTTCATTCATATGATGCAATTTCCAAAAGCCCAAGACTGTAAGTTCTGAGGAAACACTCCCTGCTTATCTTGAATTCCCAATATGATGTCAATTTAAAGAGGGGCTGGGGCTGGGATAATGTTACATTGGTCTTAGAAGTTGTGGCTATAAGCAAATAACTTTTCTAAACTGTCAGCTGATTTGGTTCTAGTGGTAAAGATTGTACCTCCATTAAGTGTCTGGAATTTTCTACATTTTCAGTTTGAGGTTTTTGCCTTTAAGACAGTGATTGCCTTTAATAACTAGCCTGCCTTTCTTCATAGGTTCTTCAAAGCTCTGGTATACTAGTTCATCTGGTAGTTCCCTTTGAAGTGATTCTGTCATGGGGGTGAGAATTACTAACAGGTAAATCAGTCTTAACCTTTATTTCAGTATTAATCATGCCTTCAATCTGACCACCATGTGAAAATGTTACTAGGGCATGAATAAATATAGATAGTTGGACAGTTTGCTAAGTCTACAGTTCTCCAGAGAAAATAACAGTGTTATAAAAGGAATAGCTGATGTGCAGTTACATCTTTTTGAAAAAAATTATACAATGGCCAGGAGAAAATGAGAATAAAATATACGATGAGCTAAACCAAAAGTATCACTTGATTAACCTTTTGTTTTCTGGCCAAATTAAGAAGTTATTGGATAATTGTAATAGCTATAGAATAATTTTCCTTATTTTGATATAAATAGTCCATAGGAACAATATGAGAGAATGTTGAAACTCAGTATTACATTTCCTTATTGCTAATATCTATAATAGACAACAAGTTTGAAGAGAGAATACTATCTAGTAGTGAGTCACTTGCATTCCTGTCATTAACCAATTATGTGAAATGAATTTAGTTTCCAAGGAGAATTTCAATCTGCTCTACAATTATGCTATTTTTTTTTCTTCAGAAGGTAGAAGACTGTATTACTTGAGCCAAAACTAAGTTGAATTTATAGTAATTTACACGTGAATTTAAACTATTTGAGAGAAATGCAGTCCTGAATGGCAGGGTGGTTTTTTTTTTTAATAGTTTTACACATAATTCATCAATGGGGCAATATAGCATTGACAAGCAGAAAAGCTGCTTTAATGAATAAACATGCAGTTGGAATGTCAGTTATTTGCCCAAATGTGAACTTTTAGATAACTTTGTTCTCTTAAGGATGTTATAGATGCCCTAGTATCTCTAGGATTTGCTATGAGATAGCCTTTTATCACACATAGAGCATAGAAAAATCATCACCTCTGAACTGATTTTCTTTTGACTAATCAATGATGCTTATTCTCTGTTTTGAATTCAGTTCTTGCTCTCCACTATCCTTTTGTACTTGATATTTTAATAGCACCTTGCTTTCTGAGGCCACCTTCAACTAGATCTCTGATGTCAGAACTACATTTTTTTTTTGTGTGTGCTAATAGTCAGTCTTGCCTAAGACTGGCCGTTTTTGTGGCTGGCTCTGTTACCTGTGGTCATAGCACAGGCATAGCCTACATACAACTATTTACTTTTGTTAATCACATTTTAGAGTTTTAACATAAATCCTAAATTAGTGGAATCTAAATGAATATTTTACCCTATCTCCAAATAAGATGCAATCATCTAGACCGACCTTTTGCATATTGGGCATAGTTACCATATTAAAAAAATTTTCTGGATGAAAAATATGCTTCCACATAAATTTACTGATAGTCACCTAAAGGAATTACACTCGTTTAGCATATAATGTAACCCATTAAAATTGACAATCTACCAGGATAAGCCATATGTTAAATTATCATTGATATTTATATATGTGTTTATCACAAAAAACTGGAAAGCTGGTTTTGATAAGGATAAGAGAACATGAAAGCATTGTCAGCATCACAAATTGTGTATAAGTAATATTTTTATCATTTTTGGAATAGCAGTCTGAGGCCATGTTTTTTATCAAGGTATTGATTATATATGTGTATGTGTATGTATATATGTGTAGACTATATATATAATTAAAATATAATAGAAGAAATATAGAAGAACCTTCTTACCATTTAATGCTTCCTTCTCTTCTCCTAGACTTTATTTTATTTTATTTTATTTTATTTTATTTTATTTTATTTTATTTTAGAGTTACAGTCAGTTTACAGTGCTGTGTCAATTTCTGGTGTACAGCACAATTTTTCAGTCATACATGAATATACGTATGTTAATTTTCATATTCTTTTTCACTGTGAGCTACTACAAGATCTTGTATATATTTTCCCATGCTATACATTATAAACTTGTTTATCTATTTTATATATACCTGTCAGTATCTACAAATCTCAAATGCCTAGTCTGTCCCTTCCCACCCCCTTCCCTCCTGGCAACCACAAGTTTGTATTCTATGTCTGTGAGTCTATTTCTGTTTTATATTTAAATTCATTTTTCTTCTTCTTCTTTTTTTCTAGATTCCACATATGAGTGATTTCATATGGTATTTTTCTTTCTCTTTCTGGCTTACTTCAATTAGAATGACATTCTCCAGGGACATCCATGTTGCTGCAAATGGCATTATGTTGTCGTTTTTATGGCTGAATAGTATTCCACTGTATAAATGCACCACATCTTCTTTATCCAGTCATCTGTCAATGGACATTTAGGCTATTTCCATGTCTTGACTATTGTAAATAGTGTGTTGTGAACATTGGGGTGCATGTATCTTTTGGAATTAGAGTTCCCTCCAGATATATATCCAGAAGTGGGATTGATGGATCATATGGTAAGTCTATTTTTAGTTTTTTGAGGAATCTCCATACTGTTTTCCACAATGGCTGTACCAAACTGCATTCCCACCAGCAGTGTGGGAGGATTCCCTTTTCTCCACATCCTTTCCAGCATTTATCATTTGTGGGCTTTTGAATGATGACCATTGTGACTGGTGTGATGTGATACCTCATTGTAGTTTTGATTTGCATTTCTCAGACAATTAGTGACATTGAACATTTTTTCATGTGCCTATTGGTCATTTGTCTTCATTGGAGAATTGCTCGTTTAGGTCTTCTGCCCATTTTTGGATTCGGTTTTTTGTTTTCTTATTAAGTCATATGAGCTGCTTATATATTCTGGAGATCAAGCCTTTGTCAATTTTATTTTTTGCAAATATTTTCTTCCATTCTGTTCTCATAGTCTTTTTATTTCTCTAAAATCTATACTGTCTCCTTTTTCATTTCAATCTTTTCTCTTTTTCTATCTTAGTCAATCTAGCTGAAATTGTGTCTTCACTAATAAACCTGACCTGATGACATAAAGTCTTCTCAGGGCTTTTCTAGGCATGCATTTTCCTTGAGCCTGTACATGCGCTTTTTTCCCAGTTCCTCTGTATATACAACTGTTTTTACATGTCCTAATTTCCCAAAGAGCCTAGCACCTGCTTCTTCTCCAAGTCTTCTCTGTAGGTATAAAGCCCTCCACAGTTCTCATATCTTAGTGTACTCACTGATATTTTTATTATTCTCCATCCTTAAATCCAAATTATGCCACCATTGCCATCAATGCCCAAAGTCAGATGATACAAGACCCAGTCCTTTAGGAAGTCCCCAGGTTAGCCAGAACATTGCAAGCAAGTTTACTTTTTTCTCTGTCTAGAGAGAGGGACCAGGAATTGAGTGCTTTCTCCTGTCCATGTCATGTTATTCTTCATAAAGGGTGGGGAGAAGCAACTAGAAACTCTTGAAATGTACTACCATTTTGAGTGTGTCTTTTTCTTGATTGTATTCTCACTTCATTGCTGTAGATCTCTGACTTATTTCTAGAGCTCTCAGAAAGCTATTTTGGTCAGTATGCTATTATCTACTTTTTGTATTTCCATGGGGAAATATTTTGGAGCTTCTTAGTCTGCCATTTTGCTCACCTTGTACTTTTTGATTGTATGCCAAATACTGTGATTTTTCTCCTTTTGGATGCTCAGTATTTTGTATTCTTTTATTAGTGAACTTTCCTTAGGAAATAATTAAATAACTTGTGCATTCTTTTATCCTTTTCAGTCTTGCTTTTTAAAATTTTGTGAGAAGAGACCAGAATCATGTATATTTTAATGCTAATTATTTTCCACTGCAGAGAAAAAACCTCCTGAATACTCCACATTAATGCCCTCCAAATAATGAAGTTTTCCACTCCTGCTAGTGGGAATGGACAGTATTTATGATCCTGTTTGAATTCTAGGCATGGTTACCTGCAATGCTTAGTTATTTCTTCAGCTTGTGTAATTTTCTCACACTCATGTTGATCAGTATTTTGCTGTCTACTTGATCAGGACCCTCTGTAGATCTCCTGAATATATTTCTTTGTGCATTTCTCTCCTCTCTGGAACTCTGTTCTATGAATGTTCATCACTTGGATCTTGCCTGATTCTCAGTTCTATCTTTTACTCATGGAGTCCATCAAGCTCCTCCTCACTTCTTCTTCCTGGCTTATGGCCTGGAAATTTTCTCAAAGCAGTAGACTTGGGCAATTTTTAGCTTTATTTTATCTGTTTCCTGTCTCCCAGGGAACACTGTCCTTTGTTGCCAATATGTCCAATGTCTTGAAAGTCATTGTTTTATATATTTTTTCTTTTGCTTTTTGTTTCTTTCTCATTGGAAGGGAAATACGGTACCTCATACTGAATTGAGGCCAGAAGTAGAAGTAATCATTTAGATTTTATTTATCTGAGAAATTATTTTTTACTCATTTTATTTAGATATAATTTACATACAGTATGTGTGTGTTATTACAATTAAGTGAGTTGATTTTTAATAAAAATCCTTCCATATAGTAGACATTCATCAAACTTTATTTTTCTTTCTTCATGGATAATTCCATAAACCCGTGATTCATTTGCAGAAAGTTTGATTTGAAATTTTCTCATAATATGACAACTGATTCTAGCAATGCCCTAATTTTTTCAAGTTACACTTACTTTATTTACCTGGCTAAAGAATAAGTGCTTGATGAATGTGTGCAAACTTGGATACTTGATTTCCTAATAAAATATATCAGGGAGTTCTGAATATCTTGTTTAGTGCAGTAGTATGTACCATCATTTTATAATTTTAATCAGCCACTTTTCAAATATGAATTTATCATGATTTTCCTTTGTTGTGTCATTATTGCCTTATTAGACAGGCAACACTATGCAATTTAATCACAAGGATACAATAAAAGAATTGCCCACTTCCCCAGTGGCTATCTTATATGTCTCTTGCTTGTCATATTTAATTGAAAATGCTGCTCTCAACCAAAAAAAACTTCTCAATGATATAATTGGATTCCCCTGGTACAGGAATACCCTTTCTTCTCCTCCAGAGCCAATCTAAATCCTATACATTTTAAAATTATTATTATCTCTCCCCAAATACCTAGTCCAAATTTACCTCTTTCATCTTTATTTGGTGTCTCCACCATATCAATTAGTACTTGATCAAACTATCTATTCAAATTTTTTTCCAGTCTGATTGAGCTATAATTGACATATAGGACTGTGTAAATTTAAGGTATATAGTTTAATGATTTGACTTACATGCATCATGAGATAATTTTCACAAGTTTAATGAACATCCGTCATCTCATATAAATGCAAAATTAAATAAATTTAAAGTTTTTTCTTGTGATAAGAACTCTTAGGATTTACTCTCTTAACAACCTTTATATATAATATATGAGTGTTAATTATATTTACCATGTTGCACATCACATTCCTAGTACTTATTTATCTTATAACTGAAAGTTTGTACCTTTTGACTGCTTTCATCCAATTCTCCCTCCCTCCACTCCCCTTAACAGATACTTATTGAGTGCCTACTCTGTGCCAGAAACTTTTCTAGATGCTTGAGATAGATTGGTGAACAATGCAAATCACTGTCCTCATAGAGCTTAATAAATATTAAAGATTAAAACAGTAAATTAATTTTAGATAATTTAATGCTATCACTCAGCTTAAAAAAATGTATTTGTTGTCATGATGAGTATATTTGATACTCACTTTTTCATAGATGTTGACTTAGGTTAGAAGAGGGAACAGAATTTGAAGTGGGGAACCTAGATACATTTCTCATTATGTTCCACCTGTTGAAAGCAAAGTAATCAGGCCAGGCTTTATTTACTCCACTGAAAATTTACTCATGCTAGCCATTCATTTACTTTTCAGGAAGCCATTCCCACATCTAGATGATCTTAATACCCGCCTAAGAAATGATAAAAAAATTATATTCCAGGGCCATCTTCATATAATACATCTCTGGGTGGAAGCACAGGAATTTGTATTAAAAGAAAAAAATACTCAGCAGGTGATTATAATTATCACCCAGGTATAAGAATCATTGGAATTATATTTTAGATATTTGGTATGATATTTTACTAATCAGATGTAATGAATTTAACTGTTTTGTTTATGGATGCCTTATGAAACTATTTTATTAAATATGAGAATACCACAATTCATACAGGCTTGAATATATAGCTTTTACTTTCCTAGAAATTTGGTTTCTAGAAAAGGCTCTTCCTGTTTCTTTCCTTATTAGTTTTATTTTTTTCTGACTCTTTTAAAAGAATTTCTAGCTTCTGAGTATAATTATTTCCGGGACGTTTTCTTTTTTAATCTCAAAATGGATATTGCTGGTCTCCAAAAATGGCATAACTGGGATACCCGGGATTTTTTTTTTTCCCTAAAAGGCATGAAAGAAGTGGCAAAATCTTTAGAATTAACTCTTAAAAGTGACAATAAAATCAAATGAAGATTTTTGGATATTATTATTTGTACTACATTATTTATAATCACAATACTGTGATTTTGTACAATACTTAATATTTGTCAATGTTTTCTCACGTACGCTATCTCTATCTTGTTATTAGTAGCAACTCAATTAAGTAGATATATTAAATACAAAAGAAAAAAATTAAAAAATGCCTTGAATGGTATGCTCCTTAAATATAACTGTATCTAAGAAAATGATGGCTAACTGATAAGGAGTTCTGAAAGTGCCAGGGCTAAAGGAGTACTGATCTATCTGAAGTGATTGATATTGTTTACCTGGAAGTACAGAAGTTGAAGATATCTCAGTGGATAGGACTGATCAATACTCATTCAGAATGTTTTGGTCTAGAGACTCAGAGAAGATGGCGGAGTAGAAGGGTGCTCGCAGCTCACCCTCTCCCACAAATGCACCAAGACCCACATCCACAGACCCACTCAGCCAACCAGAGCACCTGCAGAACTCCGACAGAACATCGCCCTCTTCAAAAGATAAAGACGCCAAAAATCTGGTAGGAGAAAAGGAAAAAAGAAAGAACAAAAGGCAAAGCAGAGTTGGATGGGTCATGCAGGGAGGGAGAGACAAAGGAGGACTGGCGCTCGTTCGCTGGGTCTCCCCTCTCCAACTGAGAGGCCAGCGGGACGGAGGGGGAGCCTCTGAGGCTCAGATCAATACGGAGCAGCCCTTGACTGGCAGAACTAAGTTAAACGGGCATGGAGGGTCCCCCCGACACCCAGCCTGAGATGCAGGCCGTCAGATATGGGCAGGGCCAGGCTGCCCAAGCTGGGCAGAGGATGGGGGCAGATGCATTGAGGCAACCCCGGGGGACTGCAAGGGGCATGCGCTGTGGCTATGCGTGTACAGGGCAGAACAATCTGGGCCCTCCATAAAACAGCAAGGTTGATGTGCTCTGGGGGGAAGGGTGCATACCCCATCTCTGAAAACTCACGGAAAGTTTATGGGGGAAGAAAGGCGGGGCTCAGGCACAGCCGCCATATCCTCCAGCGCTTAGCATCCAGGCTGGGCGGGGGCAAAACCTGCATCCACACTGAAAGGCTTAGCAGACTCAAAGGCCAGACTGATACTTGCCTACAGCCCAAGGCAGATAGGATCTTTCCATCCTGGTCCCTCAGAGAACTTATCCACAAAGACAAACAAGGAGCTGAGCTTTGGCCCAGAGCAGGGACAAGGCTATCCCTCGGTCTTCCCCGAGCCCACCTGTGGAGCGCCGACCAGGGCGGAGTGCACAACCTCACAGAGCAGTGGAGCTACTGGCACAGGTAGATGGAGAGCGGCCCCCCGCCTTTCAGGCAGGAACACAGCCCCTGACCGAGGTGCTGGAAGGGGGCATGACCCGCCCTCCTACCTGGCCAGTCTGCAACATCTGACTGTGGCATCGGGTGGGGCAGTGACCTGCCTGCCCACAGCAGAGGAGAGCTGCACCTGACCCAGTGTTAGGAGGAGGCACCATCTGCTTGCCAACAGGTACTGGGAGCAGCATGGAAGAGGGCGCCAATGGAGGGCCTCTGAAAACAGCAAGCTAAGCTTCCAAAACAGGATGAAGACAGAAAGACTTCACATTAAAAGCACACAGACTCCAGGAGAACACCGACAACCCCCCCTTTTCTTTTTTAAAATCTGTTTTTACCTGTTTTATTTTCTATTACCCTCTTAATTTTTGCTTCTTAATTCATTTATATTTCTCTTGGGTTTTGATGTCCTGTTATTGATTAGACACAGGTTTCAAATACATCTATTCACCTTACCTCCCCTTTTTTTTTAAAGGTTTTGAAAGGACGTCTCAACCCGATTAGTACACTGCTTCAACTTGCTCTTCTATTATTCCTTATACAATGCTTTCTAACCTTATTTCTTCCTTCTTTTAAAATTATTTCCCTCTCTCTCTTATTTTTTTCTTTTATTCCTAAGTTCTATTCCTAAATAGACATTAGATAGATAAACTCCTTAAGGAACAGAATAGACAACTGATAGTCCATAAACCACAGTGCCAGAGAGGTATGAGCAAGATGAAGAAGCAGAGAAACATTTCCCAAATAAAAGAACAAGAGAAATCCCCTGAAAGAAAGATCAATGAAATAGATATCGATAGCCTACTAGAACAAGATTTCAAAAAAGGAGTGATCAAATTGCTGAAGGAATTAAAAGAGATAGTGTTTAGAGATATAAAATATGTCAAAAATGAAATTGAAGCTATAAAGAAGAGCCAAGTAGAATGGGTAAACTCATTGACAGAGATGAGGAATGACCTAATAGCTGGGCAAAGCCGACTAGATAATGCAGAGGAACGCATTAGTGATCTAGAAGACAGGGCAATAGAAAGCACCCATTCAGAAGAACTACAAGATAAGCAAATAAAAAATAATGAAAATAGCATAAGGGACTTATAGGATAATATAAAGAGTCCCAATCTTCACATAATAGGGGTCCCAGAAGGGGAAGAAAGATCAAAGGGGATTGAAAAGGTTTTTGAAGAAATCATGACTGTACACTTCCCAAACTTAAAGAAGGAATCAGATATCCAAGTACAGGAAGTTCAGAGGGTCCCAAAAAGGAAGAAAACAAATAGACCCACACCAAGGCATATCATAATCAAGATGGCCAGAGTTAAGGATAAAGAAATGATTCTAAAGGCAGCAAGAGAAAAGCAAAGAATAAGCTACAAGGGAACCCCCATAAGGCTCTCAGCTGATTTGTCTACACAAACACTACAGGCCAGAATGGAGTGGCAAGATATATTCAAAGCCCTGAATGGAAAAAAGATGCAGCCTAGGATACTTTATCCAGCAAGGCTACCCTTTAGGATAGAAGGAGAAATAGAGTTTCACAGTCAAAAAAAAAAAAAAAGCTGCAGGAGTTTAGCAACACTAAACCCATGCTAAAAGAAATATTGAAAGGACTATTCTATAGAAAAGCAGCAGGATGCTACAGAAATGAGAAACTCATAACTGGGAAGGTGATAACTCATGAATTACAAATAAAGTAAACACAAAATTATAAAAGAAGACATACAAATCACTGAGAGTGGGAGAGGGAGGCAGGGAAATATAGGATATTTTTTTTGTTTCTTTTTAAATTTTTTTTAACAATAGGATGGGTTTGAGATAATGTTACTATCAGTTTAATAAAAACAGTTATAGTAATGGGCTAATAGATTTAGAAAAAAGGGTAACCACAAGCCAAAAACTTACAAGGGAGTCACAAAAATTAAATAAAATCCATGATAATACAAAGGAAAATTACCAAACCACAAAAGGAAGAAGAAAGGAACAAAGATGATATACCAATTCAACTAGAAAGATAAGTTCAAAATGGCAATAAACACACATCTATCATTAATTAGTGTAAATACTAATGGACTTAATGATCCAGTCAAATACATAGAGTGGCAGACTGGATAATAAAGCAAGAACTTTCAATATGATGCATACAAGAGACCCACTTTAGGGAGAAGGACACATATAGATTAATAGTGAAAGGATGGAAAAGGATATTCCATGCAAATGGAAAAGCCAAAAAAGCAGGTGTTGCAGTACTGATTTCAGACAAAATAGACTTTAAAACAAAGGCCAGAAAGAAAGATAAAGAAGGACATTTTATAATGATTAAAGCAGTGATACAAGATGAGGATATTACACTTGTTAATATATATGCACCCAATATAGGAGCACCTAAGTACATAAAACAATTACTAACAGAGATAAAGGGGGATATTGATTGGAATACGATCATAGTTGGAGATTTTAACACTGCATTATCATCACTAGACAGATCTTCCAGACAGAAAATAAACAAGGCAACAGAGAAATTAAATAATACAATAGAAAAACTAGATTTGGAGGATATTCTCAGAGCATTACACTCCACAAAAATAGGATATACATTCTTTTCAAGTGCATATGGAACATTTTCCAGGATCGATCATGTACTTGGGCACAAAAGAAACCTCAACAATTTTAAGAAGATAGAAATTATCTCAAGCATCTTTACTGACCACAATGCCATGAAACTAGAAATCAACAATAGAGAAACAAAGGAGAAAAAAAGGAAAACATGGATATTAAACAATATGTTATTGAAAAAACAATGGATCAATGAGGAAATCAAAGCTGAAATTAAAAACTACCTTGAGAGAAATGAAAATGAAAGCAAAACCACTCAAAACCTATGGGACACAGCAAAGGCACTGCTAAGAGGGAAGTTTATAGTGATACAGGCCTTCCTCAAAAAAGATGAACAATCTCAAATAAACAATATAACTTACCACCTGAATGAATTAGAAAAAGAAGAACAAAAAGCCCCAAAAAGCAGCAGAAGGAAGGAATTAATAAAGATCAGGGAGAAATTAAATACAATAGAGATTAACAAGACCATAGAAAATAATCAACCAAACCAAAAGCTGGTTTTTTGAAAAAGAAAAATAAAATCAACAAACCTCTGGCCAAACTCACAAAGAAGAAAAAGGAGAGAGCACAAATTAGCAAAATAAGAAAGGAAAATGGAGAAATTACAACAAACAAAATAGAAATACAGTACATCATACGAGAATATTATGAAAAACTATATGGGAACAAACTGGACAACCGAGAGGAGATGGACAAGTTTCTGGAAACATACTGTCCACCAAGACTGAATCAAGAAGAATCTGAACACTTGAACAATCTGATCACCAGAAAGGAAATAGAAATAGCAATTAAAAACCTCCCTACAAATATAGGTCCAGGACCGGACGGCTTCACTGGGGAATTCTACCAAACATACAAAGAAGAACTCATACCAGTCCTTCTCAAACTCTTCCAGACGATTGAAAAGGAGGGAATACTCCCAAACTCATTGTATGAAACCACCATCACCCTGATACCAAAATCAGGCAAAGACACTACAAAAAAAGAGAATCATAGGCCAATAACACTGATGAACATAGACGCCAAAATCCTCACCAAAATTTTAGCAAATAGAATCCAACAACACATAAAAAAGATTACACATCATGACCAAGTGAGGTTCATCCCAGGGACACAATGCTGCTTCAATATACGCAAATCAATCAATGTAATACATCACATCAACAAGAGAAAGGACAAAAACCAAATGATCATCTCAATCGATGCAGAAAAAGCATTTGATAAAGTTCAACACCCATTTATGATAAAAACTCTCATTAAAGTGGGTATAGAGGGAACATATCTCAACATAATAAAAGCTATATACGAAAAACCTACAGCCAGCATAGTACTCAATGGTGAAAAACTCAAAATCTTCCCACTAAAATCTGGGAAAAGAAAAGGATGCCCACTATCACCTCTCCTATTCAACATAGTCCTGGAAGTCGTAGCCACAGCAATCAGGCAAGAGAAAGAAATAAAAGGGATCCAAATTGGAAAAGGAGAGGTAAAAATGTCACTATATGCTGACGACATGTTACTATATATAGAAAACCCTAAAAGGTCCACACAAAAGCTACTAGAGCTGATTGAAGAATTCAGCGAGGTAGCAGGTTACAAAATTAACATTCAAAAATCAGGTGCATTTCTTTACACTGATGTTGAATCAACAGAAAAAGAAAGTAAAGAAACAAATCCCTTTAAAATACCACCCAAAGTAATAAAATATCTGGGAATAAATCTAACCAATGAGGTGAAAAAATTATACACAGAAAACTATAAACCATTGATGAAGGAAATTAAAGAAGACTTTAAAAAATGGAAAGATATCCCATGCTCTTGGATTGGAAGAATCAATATTGTTAAAATGGTCACACTGCCCAAGGCAATCTACAGACTTAATGCAATCCCTATCAAATTACCCAGGACATATTTCACAGAACTAGAACAAATCATAATAAAATTCATATGGAACCATCAAAGACCTAGAATTGCCAAAGCATCACTGAAGAGAAAGAAAGAGGCTGGAAGAATAATTCTCCCAGGCTTCAGACAATATTATAAAGCTACAGTCATCAAGACAGCATGGTATTGGTACCAAAACAGACATATAGATCAATGGAACAGAATAGAGAGCCCAGAAATGAACCCACAAACTTTTGGTCAACTCATCTTCGACAAAGGATGCAAGAATATACAATGGAATAAAGACAGTCTCTTCAGCAAATGGTGTTGGGAAAACTGGACAGCAGCATGTAGATCAATGAAGCTAGAACACTCCCTTTCACCATATACAAAAATCAACTCAAAATGGATTAAAGACTTACACATAAGACAAGATACAATAAACCTCCTAGAGGAAAACATAGGCAAAACATTATCTGACATACATTTCAAAAATTTTCTCCTAGAAGAAATAAAAGCAAGAATAAACAAATGGGACCTAATGAAACTTACAAGCTTCTGCACAGCAAAGGTAACCAGAAGTAAAACAAGAAGACAACCTACGGAATGGGAGAAAATTTTTGCAAATGAAACTGACAAAGGCTTGATCTCCAGAATATATAAGCAGCTCATAGGACTCAATAAGAAAAAAATAAACAACCCAATCCAAAAATGTGAAGAAGACCTAAACAAGCAATTCTCCAAGGAAGACATACAAATGATCAAAAAGCACATGAAAAAATGCTCAATATCACTAATTATCAGAGAAATGCAAATCAAAACTACAATGAGGTAACACCTCACACCAGTCAGAATGACCATCATTCAAAAATCCACAAATGACAAATGCTGGAGTGGCTGTGGAGAAAGGGTTACCCTCCTACACTGCTGGTGGGAATGCAGTTTTGTATAGCCACTATGGAAAACAGTGTGGAGATTCCTCAAAAGACTAGGAATAGACTTACCATATGACCCAGGAATCCCACTCCTGGGCTTGTATCCAGGAGGAACCCTACTTCAGGGTGACACCTGCAGCCCAATGTTCATAGCAGCACTATTTACAATAGCCAAAATATGGAAACAGCCTAAATATCCATCAACAGGTGACTGGATAATGAAGATGTGTTATATTTATACAATGGAATACTACTCAGCCATAAAAACCGACAGCATAATGCCATTTGCAGCAACATGGATGCTTCCGGAGAATGTCATTCTAAGTGAAGTAAGCCAGAAAGAGAAAGAAAAATACCATATGAGATTGCTCATATGTGGAATCTGAAAAACAAAAACAAACAACCAACCTACCAAAAAACAGAAATGAAGCATAAATACAGGACAGAAATAGACTCATTGACAGAGAATACAGACTTATGGTTGCCATGGTGGTGGAGGTTGGGAAGGGATAGACTGGGATTTCAAAGTTGTAGATTAGATAAACAAGATTACTCTGTATAGCACAGGAAAATATACACAAAATGTTATGATAACTGACAGAGAAAAAAATGTGACAATGAGTGTGTGTATGTCCATGAATGAGTGAAAAATTGTGTTGAACACTGGAATTTGACACAACATTGTAAATGATTATAAATCAATAAAAATGTTAAAAAAAAAGAATGTTTTGGTCTAGAGCCAGTAATTCAGTATGAATTTAGATGAATTTCTATCTGGTATGTTTATGTCCCAGAAGAGTACTCCATAAATGTGTGGGATTCTGTTATTAGGGGTGCAGGCTTTGGTTTGTAAACATCACCTCTGTAGGACACACTTTTACTTCAATTAAAGAGGTTTGGAAGGTATATATCATCCTGGTAACAATGGTGCAGTACAAAGGTTGGAGCTTTTTATTAATGGGGATTTTCTGCCTTACTCCAATGGTTGTAATGTTTATATGGATAATCTGTTCCTGCATTAATACAATGATTAACTTAATACAATTTATTTAAATTATTGAATATTTTTAGCACCTGTATGCTGTAGAATAACATTAAGTTATGTTCTAGGTCTATGCTATCATATTGGATTCTGTTACCTTATCAGTATATAGTAGTAAAAACAAGGATCTGTAGCAGCTATGGCTATACATGGCATACCTTTCCACTGAATTCTTTTTTTATGAAGACTGGAGGAAAGTGTTAAGTAATTTAAATGATGTGTTATTTTTACTTATATTAAAATGCATACAGATACATTATGGAGTGAGCATTTGATAAATGTAAACTTTGAATATATTATGGATAATTGAACAGCTGGGAAAGAAAGAAATACAAAAGAGAAAGATTATCTAATTTACCATTTTAACATTTCTGGCTTTGATAGGGCCTAAGTCTATTTGGGGTGATAATGGTCATTAAAATGCGGTTGTATGAGGCAAGGAAAACTCTTTTCTATTTCAAGGTGAAAGCAAATCATTTCCCTGAGGACAATATTTATGTGTTACTGTTAAATTTATAGATTTTAGAGGTGTGCTTAAGAGGTGTTCTCTGTATTTATGAAAAAATGGCCAGGTTATTATTCTGTCAAAGTTATTTTCTGTATTTGTGGCAATGGGTTTACTTTAAGATTCTACCTCTGTGTGGGGAATAAATGATTTTGCACTTTTTTTTTTTTTTTTTTGCAGGGGTCCTGTTTAACCTGATCCTCAGCCTGTTTGTACTCTGGAAGGAATATGCTGTTGATTTCCCAAAATATATATCTATAGAAAGGAGCAACAGGTGTGTCCCAGAGAATGTCTTCATTGATGTGCAGTATAGACAGTCATTCATGTTTGCTGCTTTTGGGACTCCCTTTGTATGCATGTCAGGGATTATGTTTCATTTCATTGTCTGGGACCACCTTGATGAGTTTCATAAATGAACAAAATAAAATGTCAAAAGGGTACAGTGAAATCTACTGGGCAGGCTTTTAATGGACACTTGCATAAAAGTGAAGCAAACTTTAGGTTTTGACTTTTGCCAAGTCCTCAGAGCATTACTTACCATCAGTAAATAAGGATTACATACCATTGTCAAATGAATGGAATTTGGAGAGTGGTGCTATAAAAGTATAAGTAGATTTAGGACAAGTCATTTCAAAGTGGACTAGAATGAATCTTAATTTGGTCTCAGTCACAGAGACAAAAAGACTGACTCTTGTTTCCTTAATGTATGTATAAATAATCAGTAGGAAGGTAGCTTTTATTTTTCTTTTTAATAAGAAAGTAGCCTTATCCTGGTGCCATGATTTTATTTTTCAATATTTTCAAAGCCAATCTAATTTACAGTAAGGTGTTTTTTTTTTTGTTTTTTTTTTTTTTACAAAAAATTGAGTTTGATATTTATTGAAACAACCAATTAACCATAACTAACATGCTAAATCACCAAGTAGTATTTCTTAATTTAAAGCTCAGGGATGTGCCAGGAGATATATAAATCATTTTTTGCCTTATTTCCCTCAGCTGATAGATTTTAAAACTGGGCACTTAATTAATAGGCATATTTTAATAGGCTGAATAGAAAATAGCTACACATGAAAGGCAAATTATTTTGCATTTTCATGACCCACGTTTGTATCTTTCTAGCACAAAGAAATCTCTACTTGAGCAAGAGCTTTATAAAAATATTTTAAAAACTTAGGGTGCTTTATTTAAATAAATGCAATTAATGATTATAGTTTCAAAATTTTAAAAATTTTAGCAAGGTGATGAGATTTATTCAGAGAAGTTCTAGCCTAGAGCATAAGAATGTATGTATCTAATTCTGTGAAAAATTTTGTTTGTTAGAAAGTCAACTATCTTAAATGTTAGTAAGGAAAATGATTAACACATTCATTAACTAAATCTTGTTTTTACCTGTACTATCAACTCCAAATATTCACAGTTTAAGTCATACCCATCTGTTCCTTAACTGCTGCTATTTACCATTTTTTAAATTACCAGAACTAATAAAAATAAATTTTTATTAATGTGGATAATTTAAGAGGGCATCCATGAGGGAAAACTCTTTTAGATTAATTATTAATTTGTACCAAAATCTAAAATATAAATATAAGTTCTCATACTTAAATTATTAATAAAAGAAAAGCTAGCCTATAGACCTCTTTAAGGATTCTTATGGGCTATATGTTCATTCCATGAACCTCATAAGGGGAACTAATTGAGTAGTCACTATCAATAAATGAAAATGTATCTGGTACATTTTAAATTTTTTAAGGCTTGGATGTGTTTGTAGTGACCCAGACTCAGCCAATAGTCTTAGATACTAGTAATACTTGTGCTATTAGAATAAAATTTCCAGTACCTGCTAATTTCTCTTATATTCTCTGGTTACTGGAAACTATTCAATCATTATTACATCAGATTTACATGAATGTTTTTAGTGTGATCCAAACTACTAGAGATTTTATTTTAGAATTGTCCAATAATCTGTATCAAATGATACCTTTTATTTTATTGGATTTGTACACTCTAAAATTTTACTAAAAAATGCATGTTAAACTATGAGCACTTGCTTGTTGTATCAGTCAGTATATTTGCTACACATGTATGTTCTCTTTTACATGTAAGGAAGAAATTCTGTAAGGGGAGTCAAAAGCATAACATAACATCTTCAAAATTAAGAAATCTTGAATATTATTTAGTCATGATTCTTCATAATTACATATGAGAAAACAGGCTTTGAGAGACAAAATGTCTTAATATGGATATCAGATATGGAAACTAAAATTTTATTCTTTTTTGAAGTTGAGAATGTCAGCTGATTTCCATGTGAATAAAGCTCATGATAACTAAATTGTGCCTAGAACAGCATGTCTAAATTTCATAGTTTGTGGGTAATTTTTTTACTTTCCAGTGAGTCAGCAGGTTCATGTTAAAATATATTGGTTATATAAAAGGAGAATGAGATTACCTTTGACTTGAGCTAAGCCACTTCTCATTAGTGGGATAGCCACATCTTAGAGATGGAGGGTAAGTTGTTCTTGGTTGACAAAATTTTTAATGTAGACAGATTAGTAATAGCACCAAGTTATTCATAGTTTCTCTTCCTACTCAATAACTTACAAAACACACTTAGGAAATACTGAAATAGTATACTCAATAATTATCCTTATCTGATCTGCTCATAGCTGTTGGACAATTTCAAGTTTCAAAATTAGATGGGACTCTGTATTTTCAGTGAGGAAGTTAGTAAAAGGGAGTAAAATTGGGGAGTGAATAGACAATATTAAGCTATAAAAATAGGCCACCATATGTTTCTTCGGCAAAAATGGATTTATTTCAGGTCAGCAAAGAACTGTGATTTGGAGCCTATAACTATGGTAAGCCACATGCAAATCCTCAGCAAAAATGAAAACAATAACTATTTTATAGAGGGAAAAGGGAAATTGGGAGGGCTGTAGTAAACAAAGACACCATAGCTTTTTATTGACTGAGTTGTGACAGTTTCTAACTGACTGAGCTTTTGCCAGGAAAAATGGGGGGTCATTCTTCTTCTTGGGCTCTCCTATTGTTGTAGGATGTGAGAACTCCCTCTTCTGATCTCCCAACTCTATTTTAACTGAGGTTTCTGTTTTTATTTATTTATTTATTTATTTGTTTGTTTGTTTGTTTGTTTGTTTGTTTATACATTTTCCTCTTTTAATCAAGATCTTTCTCAAAAGATCACTGATCAAGAGCCAGGTTTCCTGGTTTCAATATTTTTTTTCCCCTAAATGCCAGGAAAGATGTTTTCTGTGTGTAGTGTCCCACACCAGAGGGAGACTGCACAGATTGAAAACTTATTGAGGTCACATTTCAGTAATAGGAAGGGGTAAGAGGGAGAAATCTCAGGCACTTTTTATCTAAAGTCCAATTGTTATCAAGATCATAGATGTTGGAGATCATTGGAAGCATTATGTTAACATCAAAAATTTGGGGACAAACTTCAACAGGTCCAGTCTAGATATCCTGAGAAAGCTGTCTTATCAAATGTCATGTCTTTCAATTTCAGAAAATCTTTACTTTCAGGTCATCAAATGATGTGCAGATCCAATCAGTGTTTAGTGTTTTCTTTAGTTGTGTTATGTGAATCCAAGAATCTGTTTCCTGGAGTTTGGGAGCACAAGAATTGGTTGGCAGTATATGATGAGACTTTTCCAACTAGGTTAAAGAAAGTCTTTCAGGAAGTGTATTTTCCAATAGGCAATATCTCCAGGTTGCAAGGTGTGATGTTTAAGGTCTTTGTCTCCCAAAACTTCACTGTGAAAAGATTGCTCTATAAAGGCATAGTTATGTTTAGTAGAAACAATCAGACATTTGCCATATTGAAGTATTTTTCCTTTTATCCATTGTGAGTCAAAAAAGGCAGGAGACAAGTGCATTGGGCATCCTGTGACTCTCAAAAGGTGAAAGTTTATGAATTCCAAAATAAGTGGATCTAAGACCCAACAACAATGATTTTGGCCAATTTATTTGGAAGACATCTACAAATTTTGCCAATTGTGTCTTAATAATGTCTTTAGTGTGTTCAACTAAACCAGATGATTAAGTGTGATAAACATAGTGAAAGTGATATAAAGCCAGACTTGTTAAAGCACCTGACCAGTAAAATGAATTTCTCAATCACTATGAAGTTTGAGAGTTCCCCAGGTAGGGCTACTATTTTCCAAAAGGACTTTAGCCCCAGAAGAGGCAGTAGACTGTCTGCAAATGGGTATTCAGTTCAACATGAAAACATACAGACCATGACAAAAACATTTATATCCATGAGACAGATGAAGTTGTACAAAACCTATTTTCCAGATAGCAAGTAGTCCATTAGGCAGTTTAAAATGTCTGGGAGCAGTACAAACAGGCTTCCTTGGGTGGTACTTCAGACAAGTTGGGTAAGTGAGGTAGGCACATTTTGCAGCCTTGCTAATGTTTTACTACCAATATTGATTCATAAATACTATCATTTTGTCAGTAGACTAATAATTTAATTTATTGACAGTGGTTAGGAGTGGGAATTTTAGTCTCCTGTAGGGCTGGATTGTTATTTGGTCCAAACTGGAACTTCCTCTTTTTACTAAACCAACAATTGTTGAATTATCAATCTTGTTTTTTTCTCCCTTTTCTGAAGCAAATTGTTGGGCTCCTATAGCTAGTTTTTTCTAAGTTATCATTTGGGGAAGTATCCTTTGGACCATGACAGAGGTTTGGCTGCTGTTGGTTCTTTTAAAGGCAACATTCATTCCATAAATGTCAGAAAAGTGATTTCCCTTTGCTTCCAGAGAGTGAAGTTTAGTCTACTCCAGGAATCTTAATAATAGGTAAAGTAGTAGGTAAATTTATTGTATCCAATAATTCCTGAACATAGAGTCCATTTTTAATTTTATTTCTGCTGTAAGTAAGAAGCCATGATGCTTCCACAGCATCACCAAGTTATGAGCTACTCCAAAAGCATATGTACTGTCAGTATAAATATTGGCAGTTTTTCCCTTGGTTAAACTGCAAGTCCAAGTAAGAGTGTAAAATTCAGACAGTTGGGTCAGTGGAACCATAGGTAAAAATGTTGTCTCAACAATATTAATAGAGGTTTCAATAGTGTACCCAGCACAGTATTTGCTTTTGTAACCTTTTAAATAAGAACCATCAGTGAACCATGAGAAGTCAACACTATCCAAAGGAATTCCCTGCAGATCATCATGAAGTCAGGATGCGATCCATCAGTGTTAAGCACTTGTGAGGGACTTCATCTGTAATGAAGGGGAAGAGTAGCAGGGCCAAGGTTATTACAATGTAAAGTAATTATGTGAGGAGCAGTTAACAAAAGGACTTCATAGGAGGTGAGGTGGCTGACTGAGAAATTTTGAGCATAACTAGAGTTCAGGAGGGCTTCTACTGCATGAGGAACAAAAGTGGTTAAAGAGGATTTCACAATTATTTTCTCAGTGGCCTTAACCAAAAATACAATAGCAGTAATGGCTCTAAAGCAAGGAGCCTATCCCCAAGTAACAAGGTTCAGTTGCTGGCTATAATATCCTATGAATCAATGTTGGGCCCTGTTTTTGTGTGAGTACTCCCAGGATATTCACCTTTTTCCCATATACAAAAATGAAAAATGGAATCCAGTAATTGGGGTGCCCAAGGGCAAGTGAGATTATCAAACTGTCATTTAAGACCTAAAAGTCTATATTGTCCATTTCTTCCAAAAAAAAAAAAAAAGGATCAGGGTTGTTATTCCTTGGTAAATAATTCAGAGTTTTGGCCATAAGAGAGAAACTTAAAATCCAGTTTTGTCAATAACCAACTAGCCTGAGAAACCTTACTATTGGAATTCAGTTTCAGGTTTAAGGAAACTTGGGACAACATGAAGTCTATCTGGATATAGGCATAGCCCTTGTTCTGCTATCAGATGCCCTAAATATTGTACCTGGGCTTGGGAAAATTACAGATTTTCTTTGGTGACCTTATGTCCTTTTAAGGCTAAAACCTTTAGCAAGTAGATGCTGTCTTCATTACAGGAGGCCTGAGAATGAGAGCAAAGAAGCAGATCATCCACATATTGCAACAAAGCATAACCACAGCTTTATATTATCCAGTTAAGCCTTCAGGATTTGTGGGAAATAAGAAGGACCCTCAGTAAAACTCTGTCTAGGTGAATTATTTTTCTTCCCAAGTGAAGGCAAAAAGCTATTGGCCAGTTTCAATAACTAGAATAGTAAATAATGTACTACATAAATCAAGTACAGTTAAAAAAAATGCTTCCACTGGAAATGAATGTTATTAGCATACATGGGTTAGGAACAACAGGGTATCAATATATAGCAATGTTGAATATTGTTTGGAGGTCCCAGACAAATCACTGCCCTGGATCCTTAGGTTTCCTCACCAGTAAAATAAGAGTGTTATGGGGATAAGTATAAGGGATAGTAAGTCCTTGAGACTTGTAATCTTCTATTATGGGCTTTATGCCTTGAAAGGCTTCTTTACATATAAGGTTTTGATTAATTCTGGGAAGAGCTTTTGAGGTATATATTTGGACCTTGAGGGGAAGCACAATAAATTTTGTCAATATCAACTGGAGATTTTGCACATGAGGAGGGTGGTAGCAGATTCAGTAGGGACAAATAATCAATGTTTCAAGAATCAGCTCTAGTACTGTCAGAGACATAGCAAATAAAAGTTGTCAAAGAGTCATTTCACTTACCTGTTTGGTTACTTTGATAACTACTCTCAAATCCTAGAATTATTTCCTTCTTTTTGGAGAAATAAATTTAGTCATGGCACCGTTCTAGGAAGTCTTAGCCTAATAAATGAATAGGATTGGAGGAACTAAGGAGAAGATAGTGTATATTGCTCAAAAGGCCTAAAGAAAAAGGTATAGATTCAGAATAGGAACATCTTATAGTTCATTAGAGATTCCCACTATTTAAACTATTTTAGTGTTCCAAGGCAGAGGGTGCTTTATACTAATTAGATTGAGCACTGAGAGTGTGGCTCCAGTCTCAATTAGGACTGGAAGAGATTCATCTCCAATCTGGAGAAATGCTTCTCCAAGCCAGTTAATAGGGGATGATTGAAAAGAGCTCCTGTAGTTCCTCAGAGCCACATCCTTGAGAATTATGGAGACATTGGAAACACTGGTTAGAAGTCTGAAAGTGTCTGAAGTCCTTACATTTATAACAATCTCTTTTCCGATGTCCTGGCTCTTTGTAATAATAGCAGAAACTAGAAGGCTTTTGGTTTTATGTAGGAGACTTCAACTACTGGAGTTGAAGATTAAGATTTTTAGCAGTCTTTCTTTTAAGTCACTCATCTACAGTGAAAGAGGGATGGTTTGCCAGATTAACTAAATCTGCAGTGGACATAATTTCCCATTCTATCCTGGTCATTTTTACTAGAAAAGTCCCAGTTAAGACCATTAATAAACATAGAGTTGAAAGATACCTGGATGGAATCAACATCTGAAGGAAGACCAGAATTTTCTTTAAAAATAATCTGAAGTCAATTGTAATGTAATCATGGACAGGTTCATCAACTTTTTTGTGTGAAAACCTAAATTTTGTTCCAATCAACAGGCTTTGAAAAAACCCTAGGAATTATGTGATGAAGTCACCTAGTGATTGCCCAAGCCTTCTCATATAAATTAGCAGGTTGGCACCCCAGTTGTAATTCTTGAGACTTTTCAGGATTTTTCCAATTAGTAGTTTTCATTCAATGCTGGGCTTGACCTTCACTGTCAAATGTATCCAGCTGGTATAAATCAGAGAAATAAGGTTGATAAGTTTAAATGACTACTATATCAAATTCCTCAGCAAGTCTGTGAGAATCTTTGACTACTTTGGAAAATCCTTTGACTTGCAGTTCAGCTTTAGTCTAAGGAATGTAAGAAATTAAGGTTTAGCCCCTGGATACTAATAAAGCTTAATTTTAAAGTAACAGGTTTTGATACATTCAAAGAAAAAGGTAATGGTGGAGGGAATTTCAGAGAAAAGGGGATCAGCAAGATAATTAGTATGGGGAAACTGAGGGTATAGAGGAGGTATAGGTGGCATAGAATGAAAGGAGGAAGATAGTACAAGAGGCAGAGCCTAAGGAGGAGGAGCCAAGGGAGAGAGCCAACATGGTACTGGAGGCAGAGCTTGAGATAAAGAAGCCAAGGAAGAAGATTCTGATGTATTGGGAACTATTTTATCTTTCTTTAATAATTTCTATGCCTCAGTTAATCTTAAAATCTTGTTTTGCAGAGAAGCAATTTTAAGCTCCTGATAACTTTTGGAAACATCAAACTACCAATTGAAATAAGTGTTCCATTCAGTTTTGGAAACTTTAGAGCTATGGTTGTCTAATTTGCTTTTAAGAAAAGTAAGTTTGGGGATTTTGAAAATTTCCCAAATGGCCACTGATATTCTAAATTGCTTTTGATTAGGCTATTCCATTTATTTAGAAATGCACATGAGGAAAGACTGTCATTTTCAAACATAAAATCTCTTAGGTCCCTTTAGAGGGGGTTGGCATGCTCAAAATATTTAGATAACTAGAATACCACTTCTCAGAGATTTTTCTCTAAAGTAAAATAATAGTTTTAAACATACTAAACAGCTCAAACATCTTGCAGGCCTAATCCCAACTAGTTCTAAGGTAACAGTCTGGTCCCAAAGGATTCCAGTTGAAGGCTTCTTAGCACAATGCCAAAACACAGACCCTATTTCAAAGTAATGAGATCAAGGCTAAACTCACACAGTTCCAATGAAACAACCCCTGTTACTGGAGAAATGGGCTAAAAGCTAGCCAGTTCCAGTTAAAACAGTCTGATTTCAGAATCAGGCCAAAGTGCCAAACAAGTACTACCATATAGTACAAGGGCTTAACCAGAAAGGACAAAATAAGATAGATCTTAAAATAGATACTTAAATTCTGGAGAGGCTGAAAATGCAAAGAGAGTAGAAGCTCAGATCCAGGAGGAAAAATAACCCTCAAATGTCAAGGTTGACAAGAAAAGCAGTGAGAAACAATGGGCTCAATATGGGTTTATGCACCTGTTTACTCACCACCCTTCATAGTCATCAGGGGTCTTCTCTGGATCCCCATACTTGCTACCAATATATCAACTTTAAACAAGTACAGTGTGCCAGTTATTTCTCCAGGAAAAATGGGTTTATTTTCGATCAGCAAAGAATTGTAATTTGGGGTCTGCAACCATGGTGAGCCATGTGCGTGTCCCCAGCAAAAATGGAAAGAAAGTTTATAGACAGAAAAAGGAAATTGAGAGGGATATAATAAACAAAGAAACCATGGATTTTTATTGGCTAAGTTGTGACAGTCTCTCATTGGCTAATGATTACCAGGAAAGAAGAGAATTCTTTATTCTTCCTGCTTGGATCTGTTATCATTGCAGGGCATAAGAATATCCACTTTCTTGTCTCCTGACTCTATTTTAATTGAGGTTTATGTTCATTAAATTTTTACTAAGGCATATTTCCTATTAAATATGTTAATCTCCTTATATCTTGTAAAGAAGGTTCCGTGACACCATTTCTCTTATATTGAGGGTATGGATTAAGAAAAACAAAAAGTTTTAAAATCAAGTCATGTTTCTTTTTTCTTTATACGAAGATCTTTCCTTCCACATTTTTTAACCCTAGAGGAAATCCAGCCTGTGCTGATTGATATCATGAGAATGAAAAGAACACACACACAGACACACACACAAATTTCAGAAGAATACTGAGTTGGATTATTAAAATTCAAATAAAATAATCCAACCTGTACCATGTACAGACTAGTTAAGTAGAAAGTGTTTATTTTAACATTTCTTTATTGAATTATAGTCATTATAAACTGTTGTGTCAAGCTCCAGTGTAAAGCACAATTTTTCAGTTATACATGAATATATATAATCATTGTCACAGTTTTTAACTGTGAGCTACCACAAGATCTTGTATATATTTCCCTGTGCTATATAGTATAATCTTGGTTATTTATTCTGCATATGACTGTCAGTATTTACAATTTTTGAAATCCCAGTCGGTCCCTTCCCACTCCCTGACCCCTTGGCAACCACGAATTTGTGTTCTATGTCTAGGAGCCTGTTTCTGTTTTGTATTTAAGGTTTGGTTTTTTTTTTTTAAAGATTCCACATATAAGCGGTCTCATATGGTATATTTCTTCCTTTTTATGTTTACTTCACTTAGAGTGACATTCTCCAGGAACATCCATTTAGCTGCAAATGGCATTATGTTCTCGGTTTTTGTGGCTGAATAGTATTCCACTGTATAAACATACCCATTTTCTTTATCCAGTCATCTGTTGTTGGATATTTAGGCTGTTTCCATGTCTTGGCTATTGTAAATAGTGCTGCTATGAACATTGGGGTGCAGGTGGCATCCTGAAGTAGGGTTCCTTCTGGATATATGCCCAGACTGGAATTCCTGGGTCATATGGTAAGTCTATTCCTAGTCTTTTGAGGAATCTCCATACTATTTTCCACAGTGGCTGCACCAAACTGCAGTCCCACCAGCAGTGTAGGAGGGTTCCCCTTTCTCCACAGCCTCTCCAGCATTTGTCATTTGTGGACTTTTGAATGATGGCCATTCTGACTAGTGTGAGGTGATAACATTGTAGTTTTGATTTGCATCTCTCTGATTATTAGTGATATTGCACATTTTTTCATATGCCTATTGATAATTTGTATGTCTTCCTTGGAGAATTGCTTGTTTAGGTCTTTGGCCCATTTTTGGATTGGGTTGTTTGGTTGTTTCTTATTAATTTGTATGAGCTGCTTATATATTCTGGAGATCAAGCCTTTGTCGTTTCATCTGCAAAAATTTTCTTCCATCCTTAGGTTGTATTTTTGTTTTACTTATTTTCTTTTATTTGGTTTCCTTTGCTGTGCCAAAGCTTGTAAGTTTCATTAGGTCCCATTGGGTTATTCTTGCTTTTATTTCTATTGCTTGAGTAGAATGTTCTAGGAGAAGATTTATGAGACCTATGTCAGATAATGTTTTGCCTCTATTTTCCTCTAGGAGGTTTATTGTATCTTGTCTTATGTTTAAGTCTTTTATCCATTTTGAGTTGATTTTTGTGTATGGTGTAATGGAGTGTTCTAGCTTCATTGATTTACATGCTGCTGTCTAGTTTTCCAAACACCATTTGCTGAAGAGACTGTCTTTATTCCATTGTATATTCTTGCCTCCTTTGTCGAAGATTAGTTGACCAAAAGTTTGTGGGTTGATTTCTGGGCTCTCTATTCTGTTCCATTTGTCTATGTGTATGTTTTTGTACCAAAACCATGCTGTCTTGATGACTGTAGCTCTATAGTATTGTCTGAAGTCTGGGAGAGTTATTCCTCCAGCCTCTTTCTTTCTCTTCAGTAATGCTTTGGCAATTCTAGGTCTTTTGTGGTTCCATATAAATTTTATTATGATTTGTTCTAGTTCTGTGAAACATATCCTAGGTAGTTTGATAGGGATTGCATTAAATCTGTAGATTGCCTTAGGCAGTATGACTGTTTTAACAAAACTGTTTCTTCCAATCCAAGAGCATGGAATATCTTTCCATTTTTTAAAGTCTTCTTTAATTTCCTTCATCAATGGTTTATATTTTTCTGTGTATAATTCTTTCACCTCCTTGGTTAGATTTATTCCTTGGTAATTTATTACTTTGGGTGGTATTTTAAAGGGGATTGTTTCTTTACTTTCTTTTTCTGTTGATTCAACATCAGTGTAAAGAAATGCACCTGATTTTTGAATGTTAATTTTGTAACCTGCTACCTCGCTGAATTCTTCAATCAGCTCTAGTAGCTTTTGTGTGGACCTTTTAGGGTTTTCTATATATAGTAACATGTCGTCAGCATATAGTGACATTTTTACCTCTCCTTTTCCAATTTGGATCCCTTTTATTTCTTTCTCTTGCCTGATTGCTGTGGCTACGACTTCCAGGACTATGTTGAATAGGAGAGGTGATAGTGGGCATCCTTTTCTTTTCCCAGATTTTAGTGGGAAGATTTTGAGTTTTTCACCATTGAGTACTATGCTGGCTGTAGGTTTTTCGTATATAGCTTTTATTATGTTGAGATATGTTCCCTCTATACCCACTTTAATGAGAGTTTTTATCATAAATGGGTGTTGAACTTTATCAAATGCTTTTTCTGCATCGATTGAGATGATCATTTGGTTTTTGTCCTTTCTCTTGTTGATGTGATGTATTACATTGATTGATTTGCGTATATTGAAGCAGCATTGTGTCCCTGGGATGAACCTCACTTGGTCATGATGTGTAATCTTTTTTATGTGTTGTTGGATTCTATTTGCTAAAATTTTGGTGAAGATTTTGGCATCTATGTTCATCAGTGATATTGTGTTACAATTCTCTTTTTTGGTAGTGTCTTTGCCTGGTTTTGGTGTCAGGGTGATGGTAGCTTCGAAGAATGAGTTTAGGATTATTCCCTCCTTTTCAATCTTCTGGAAGAGTTTGAGAAGGACTGGTATGAGTTCTTTTTTGTATGTTTGGTAGAATTCCTCAGTGAAGCAATCTGGTGCTGGAATTTATTTTTAGGGAGGTTTTATATTGCTAATTTGTTTTCATTTCTAGTGATCGATTTGTTCAAATAGTCAGTTTCTTCTTGATTCAGTCTTGGTAGACCGTATGATTTGAGAAACTTGTCCATCTCCTCTGAGGTATCCACTTTGCTTCCATATAGTTTTCCATAATATTCTCATATTATATTTTGCATTTCTTTGTTATTTGTTGTAATTTCTCCATTTTCCTTTCTTATTTTGCTTATTTGTGCTCTCTCTTTTTTCTTCTTTTAGAGTTTGGCCAGAGGTTTTTCAATTATATTTACTTTTCCAAAAAAACAGCTTATGGTTTGGTTGATTTTTCTATTGTTTTTTTAGTCTCTATTTTATTATTTATTATATTTATTATTTCCTTCCTTCTGCTGCCTTTTGGGGTTTGTTGCTCTTCTTTTTCTAATTCTTTTAGCTGGTGGATTAGGTTGTTTATTTGAGATTGCTCTTTTGTTTTGAGGAAGCCTGTATTGCTATAAACTTCCCTCTTAGCACTGCCTTTGCTGTGTCCCATAAATTTTGTGTCACTGTAATTTTATTTTCATTTGTCTCAAGGTATTTTTTAATTTCAACTTTAATTTCATCATTGATGCATTGGATTTTAAATAGCATGCTGTTTAATCTCCAGTATTTCCTTTTTTTCTCCTTTATTTATCTGTAGTTGATTTCTAGTTTCATGTCATTGTGGTTAGTAAAGATGCTTGAGATAATTTTTATCTTCTAAAATTGTTGATGCTTCTTTTGTGCCGAAGTACATTATGAATCCTAGAAAATATTCCATGTGCACTTGAAAAGAATGTATATCCTTTTTTGGGGGTGTAATGCTCTGAAAATATCCACCAAATCTTATGTATCTATTGTATCATTTAATTTTTCTGTTGACTTATTTATTTTCTATCTTGAAGATTTCTCTAGTGATGTTAATGCAGTATTAAAATCTGCTACATGATTGTATTCCCATCAATTTCCCCCTTTATCACTGTTAGTATAATTTTCTGTACTTAGGTGTTACTATATTGGAAGCATATATATTAATGAGTGTCATATCTTCATCGTGTATTACTCCTTTAATTATAAAAAGTCCTTCTTTATCTTTCTTTATGGCCTTTATTTTAAAGTCTATTTTGTCTGAAATCACTACTGCTATACCTGATTTTTTGACATTTCCATTTGCATGGAATACCTTTTCCAGCCTTTCACTCTCAATTTATATGTGTTCTTCTCCCTATAGTGGATCTCTTGAATGTAGCATATTGAAAGTTCTTGCTTTATTATCTAGTCTGCTACTCTAGGTGTTTTTACTGAAGCATTTAGTCCATTAACAGTTACAGTAATTAATGATTGATGTGTGTTTATTGCCATCTTGAACTTATTTTTGCAGTTGATTTGGTATTTCCTCTTTGTTCCTTTCTTCTTCCTTTTTGGTATGATGATTTTCCTTTGTATTATATTGTATTTTATTTAGCTTTTGTGACTCCTTTGTAAGTTTTTGTCTTGTGGTTACCATTTTTTTTTTTTGGAAATCTATCAACCCATTACTATAACTGTTTGTATTAAACAGACAGTAATATAAGCTCAAACCCATCCTACTGAGAACAAAAATTTAAAAAAGAAACAATAAAAACCTCTATATTTCCTTCCTTCCCTCTCCCACTCTTAATGAGTTAGATGTCTTCTTTTACAGTTTTGTGTTTATTCTTTTTGTAATTCATTGTAGTTATCAACTTTCCAGTTATGAGCCTCATTTCTGTAGCATCCTGCTTCTTTTCTATTTAGAGTAGACCTTTCAATAATTCTTTTAGCATGAGTTTAGTGTTGCTAAACTCTTCTAGTTTTTGCTTGTCTGTGAAATTCTTTACGTCTCCTTCTATTCTAAAGGATAGCCTTGCTAGATAGAGTATCCTAGCCTGTATCTTTTTTTCATTCAGGACTTTGAATATATCTTGACACTTCTTTCTGGCCTGTAGTGTTTGTTTAGAGTACTCAGCTGAGTGCCTTATGGGGGTTCCCTTGTAACTTACTCTTTGCTTTTCTCTTTCTGCCTTTAAGATCATTTCTTTATCCTTGACTCTGGCCATCTTGTGTACAATATGTCTTGTGGGTCTGTTTGGGTTCTTCCTTCTTGGGACCCTCAGAGCTTCCTGTACTGGATATCTGATTCCTTCTTTAAGTCTGGGAAGTTTTTAGTCATGATTTCTTCAAATATCTTTTCAATCCCCTTTGTTCTTTCTTCCCTTTCTGGAGCCCCTTTTATGTGTAGATTGGCTTGCTTTATATTATCCCATAGTTCTCTTATATCGTTTTCATTGGTTTTATTTGTTTTTGACTCCAGTGTTCTGATTGGGTGCTTTCTGTTGTCTTGTTTTCTAGGTCACTTATTTGTTCCTCTGCATTATCTAGCCTGTTTTGTACAGCCTTTAGATCAACCGTCATGTCAGCCAATTAGTTTACCATTTCTACTTGGCTCTTCTTTATAGCTTGAATTTCATTTTTGACATATTTTATATCTCTAAACAGTATCTCTTTTAGTTCCTTCAGTATTTTGATCACTCCATTTTTGAAATCTTGATGTAGTAGGCCATCATTGTCTATTTCATTGATCATTCTTTCAGGGAATTTCTCTTGCTCTTTTAACTGGGAGTGGTTCCTCTGCTTCTTCATATTGCTCATATCTCTCTTGCACTTGGCTTTGGAGTATCAGTTATCTATTGTGGTTCTTAAAGAGTTTATTTATTTATCTATCTATAGCTTTTGCAAGAATAAAACTTAAAAAAATGAGATAAAATTTTTAAAAAATGAAATGAAAAGGCTTGAAAACAGCATAAAATCAATAGTAGAAGAGCAAGTTGAAGCAGAATAGCAATTGATTTGAGACATCTTTAAAAACCTTAAATTAAGGAGAAAAAATCAGAAAACAATATTTGAAACCTGTGTAAAATCAATAACAGGAGATCAAAACCAAGAGAAATAAAAATGAAATGAGGTGGTTTTTAAAATAATAATAATAATAAAAATATTTTAAAGAATAACTTTAAAGGGATTAAAGCTGGAGACATATACAATTGTTTAATAAGTAAAAGTTTAAAAGGTAATAGAAAATAGAACAGATTTCTTTAAAAGATTAAACAAGAGAGAATTTTAATAGAAGGGAATGAAAAAAGGTTTGAAAGCAGTGTATAATCAATAATAGAAGGACAAGTTGAAGTAGAATAGCAATTGAGTTGAGACAACTTTTAAAAATCTAAAAAAAAGGAGAAAAAATCAAAAAACAATATTTGAAACCTGTGTATAATCAATGACAGGAGATCAAAACCAAGAGAATTAAAAATGAAATGAGATGGTTTTCTAAAAATAATAATAATAAAAAGATTTTAATAGAAAAAATTTAAAGGTATTAAAACTAGACATATACATTTGTTTAAAAAGTAAAAGTTAAAAAGGGAATAGAAAATGGAACAAGTATAAAAAAGATTAAAAAAAAAAAGGGATGTGTTCTCCTGGAGGCTGTGTGCTCTTAATGATTTTATCGAGAAGTCTTTCTATCTTCACCCTGCTTTGTGAACTCAGCTTGCTCTTTCCAGAGGCCCTCTGTTGGTGCCGTCGTCTGTGCTGCTCCCAGTGACTGTTGGCAAGCAGATTGCGCCCCCTCCCAACACTGGGACAGGTTCTGAGCTCTTACCAGGTGGGCAGGCAGTTCATTCCCCCTCCTGATGCCACAGTTAGATTCTGCACTCAGGTGAGGTAGGCGGGTGGATCGTGCTCCCTCCCAGCAACAAAGTCAGGTGCTGCATTCCTGCCAGGAAAGCGGGTGGCCACCTGCCCTCTCCCAGCAGTGCGCTGGTGGTTCTGCTGCTCTGTGCAGCTGCCCACTTCACCTCGTGTCTGCACTTTGTAGGTAGGCTTAGGAAGATGGCAGGACAGCCCTGCCCCTACTCCATACCAAAACTCAGTTCTGTGTTTGACTTCTCTGTGGTGCCAGGGCAGAAACATCCTAACTTCCTCGGGCTGTAAGCGTGTCTCAGTCCCATCTTTGAGGTTGCAAAGCCCCCAGCTGTGGATTTTGTGTTCTTCCCGGCCCCCTCCTGGGCACTGCGCACAGGAGGATATTGCGGCTTTGGCTGCACCCTACCTCTCTTCTCCCGAGAAGCACCATTCATGGTGCAGTGGGTCTGAGGAGAGAAGGGCTATGGTGCCTCTCTCTCCAGGGCACACCAGCAGTTTTGCTTTGCTTTTTTTGTTTGTGTAATTTATGGGGGACCCAAGTTGTCCTGCTCTTTGTCCCCTCCCAGCCACAGAACGCGGCACCCTACAGTCCCCCGAGGCTGCCTCAGTGCAGCTGCCCCAGTCCTCCAACCGACTCTGGCAGCTTGTCCCGTCCCCCAGCTGCCGGCTCGCTTCTCAGGCTGGGTGTCGCAGGGATCCTCTGTCCCCATTTGACTTAGTTCTGTCGGTCAAGGTGTTCTCTGTACAGATCCGAGCCTCGGAGCCTCCCCCTCCGTCCTGCTGGCCTCTTCGTTGGAGAGGGGGAGACGCAGTGAATGAGCTCCATTCCTTCTTTGCCACTCCCTCCCCGCAGGACTGACCTCGCACTGTTTTGCTTTTTCTTCTTTCTTTTTTCCCTTTCTCCTACCAGATTCATGGTTTCTTTGTCTTTTGAAGAGGGCAATATTCTGTTGGAGATCTGCAGGTGTTCTGATTGGCTGGGTGGGTCTGTGGATGTGAGTTTTGGTGTATTTGTGGGAGAGGGTGAGCTACAAGCGTCCTTCTACTCCACCATCTTGGTCCCTCAATATATATTTGCTTTTTTTAAGGTCACTGTCTGGTGCTTTAAGTATACTGAAGAGTGAGACTCGTGATAGTTGACATGATTATATTTTTTCCACCTCAGCATAAATACTTGTAATAATTAACTATAAATTGTGATTTTTTCTGTAGATTTTCTAAGATATTCTCCATGAGATGAAGAAAATGTTCTATTCCTGGTAGCCTAAGTATTTTATCATGAACAAGTGTTGAAATTTATTTTATAAAGTTTACTCTATATGGAGATCATTGTTACTTTTCTCCCTTATTCTGTTAAGTTGGTATGTTTTCAGCTATACAACCTACATTACGTTCATGGAATAAACATGGTCATGATATATAATTCTTTACATATATTACTGAATTTAATTTGCTAACGTTTTCTCTATGATTTTTTTCATCTTTGTCAGTGAGAGAGTTTGCAATGTCATCACATTCAAGTTAATCTGCTTTCTCTCATAAAATAAATTAGGACCTCCTCCTTTTTCTCCTGTTCTATATAAGATTTTGTCTTTGATATTACATTTTTTCCTTAAATATTTGAAGTAATTCACCAATAAAGCCAACTAGCCCTAGATATTTCTTTGAATTAACACTTCAAATTAAAGGCAATTCCTTTAATATATCTTTATTCAGATTTAAAATAATTTTTACTTGTGTTTATTATGAAAAGTTGTATATCTAGGAAGTTTTCCATTTTACATATATTTTCACATTTTTTGCCCTAGAATTGCTAGTAGCCTCTTCTGGATTGAAAACATAGCCATATACTTGGACCTAGGGGCAAAGTAAACTCCTGTTTCCTTGGCTACACTTGTCCAGAATAGAATCTCTACCACAAAAAGCAGGAAGTAAGTAGGTCTAAGCAGTTTGTTGGCCAATGCTATTGACTGTCATTGTTCTTACCAATAATTTGTATTTATTGAATAAATATTTCTCCACTTACTGTATTCTCTTAGGAAATTTTCATAAAACTTTAAATGACTGATTTTTAATTCTTTTCACTAATTAAATGTTTGTTTCTCTCAGCTGAAGATCTGTTTATCTTACATTACCATTTTGGAAGTGATACCTCTTGATTCTTTTTTATAATTAATTTTTTCCAGGTTTATTGAAGTATAATTGACAAATTAAAATTGTGTATATTTAAAGTGCAGAGCATCATGACTTTATATACATATGTATTGTGAAATGATTACAATCAAGTTTTAGCACATTCATCACCTCACATAGCTACTGTCTTTTTTTTTTTTTTTTTGGAGGACACTTAAGATCTACTCTCTAAACAAACTTCAAGCATACAATACCATACAGTATTAATAACTATAGTCACCATGTTGTACATTAAACCCCTAGAACTTATTCAGCTTATAACAGAAAGTTTCACCCTTTGACCAGTATCTACCCATTTCCCACATCCCTAGCCCCCTATAAACATCTCTCAAGTCTCTGTTTCTATGAAGTCAATATTTTTAGATTCCACATATAAGTAATATTTATCTTTTTAGATAATTTATATATTTTATTGGTATTATCTTTTTAATGATTCTTTGTCATGTTTTTATTTGATTCTTTCAACATGGTTTTAGTTTTTGGAATATATTTGTAATATCTAATTTGTATTGGCACCTGTCACATAACCAGTTCATATTGCATACTTTTTTCATCAATGTGTGGATTTCACATTCCTGTTTCTTTACATTTATCTTAATGCCTTGTTGAAAACTAAAAAATTTAGATAATATATTGTAGCAATTCTGGATTCTGAGTTCCCTCACTCTGGCTCTTATTATTGTTGCTATTTCTGTTGTTGTTTTCCCTATACCTCTTCATTTGTTTTGTGACTTGCCTGGGCTAATTATGTTGATTCTATTTCTCTTAGTGTATGGCCTCTGACGTCACTGCTCAGCTTTTCTTTGTATTTCGATGTAGACTGCCTTCCTAAGGACCAACCCCAGTTCATCATCTCTTGTGGTTAGCCACTAATTGGTCAGAGATTATTTTGAAACACATTGAGCCAGTTAGTTTCCTAGCCTTGGATGTTGTATCTGTTTTGACTTGAGGAATTCTTTCAAAGTTCAAGGAGTTTCCAAGTCTGCTCTTAATTCATCTAGAAATTAGTATCTTGCAAGGGCTTCCTCAAGTATCTCTGGAGTAGACACAACCTTCCATATTAGCATAGACTTCCAGATGACAAGAGATGAGTGTGATCTTTTCAGACTCACCTTTGACTCTCACTTTCTCTGGATCTCCCCTGTTACATTTTTGCCTAGTCTGCTGTTTTGTTGATTGTCTCAGTTATTATTGCTATGATATTAGTATTTTCTGATTCTGTGTATATGAGATCTTGATTGTTTTCAGAAATGTCCCTAAGCAAAGATTTTTCCCTGATTTGATCCCAATAAAGTCAGTCCCTTCTGGTTGGGCAGTGATACTTGCCTTGGCTCAGGATAGTACATCCACACTACAGAGTTTGGGAGAGGTTTTGGAGAACTTTTTGTTAAAATGCTACAAATTCTTGTATTTCTTACTGGCATTCAATAGATATCTTGAATAAATACTTCTCAATTTGTCATGTGCCTTTTGGTCAATATCCAGGGACTTTGTTTATTTTCACTATTTTGTCCAGCTTTATTATTGTTTCTTGGGAAAGGACTTGCCAACCTCACACAGACAGATGTATAATTGCTATATGTTACAACACAACTTGAAAGAAATTTCAGCATGTTAACAGTATATAAACATTGCTGTTGATATTTAAAAATACATATTTAATGTTTTTGCCAACCAATTAAGTTTATTCAGACATTGGCAACCATCATGCTACATACTGGTGAGATACATACACTGATAATTAATATTCATCTTTTAAAAAACTTAACACCTATTAGGAGATATAACTCTTAAGAACTCAATATAGCAATTTTGTAAGGTAAGTGAAAATATATCACTATTAAAGCACAAAAGAAGGAACAAAAAGTGTTAACTGAAGATATAATATTTGCACTGAACTAGAAAGGGTTTGTAACATTTCACCTAGCAAATATTAGGAAGGAAGTCATTACAGAATATTATTAGTAAAAGATCAGAAGCAAAAAGTGCATGGCAAATTTTTGAAAAAGAGAGAAATGTTATAGCTGGAAAGTAAATTAAATAGCAAGGTGAAATTTGAATTGGATGATTAATTTGGAAAATTGGTTTGGAATCCAAACATCCAAGTTTTCAGTGATAAAGATTTTGGAGTTTAATTCTTTAGGAAGTAATGAGCCACTGAAACTTTCTGAACAGATCTATTTATAGAATTATTATCCTTATTTAACCAATACCCAAGACAATCTTGTGTGTGTGTATGTGTGTGTGTGTGTGTGTGTGTGTATATATATATATATATATATATATATATATATATATATATATATATATTCAGATTGATATAGACTTAGACAAATATATTTTAAAGGTTATGAAATATGAACTTATTCCCTTGTTTGTGGTAGATTTTCTCTTTGGTGTTACTGAATAAGGAAGATGCAACTATGTTTCTGATGTCATTTCCCAAGCTTTAAGAAAGAGAAAAAAAACAAACCAAGGCTAATTAGATGCTAACATGCCCCTATGTGAATCTGTGGAAAAATATTTTAATATGTTCTATTTTATATGCATTATATATTCATGAGGGATCCAGGGTTTATGGAAGAGGAAACATAATAATTTTAGGGCTTCTGTAACTTAATTTTAAAATATTCTTTAAAGATTCTTTATTTTTTTACTTTTCTAAAGAAACTGAAGCATTTGGTATTCCAGTCTTATGGTACAGCAAAGTCTTCATGAATAAAGTTTCTATGTTTAAACATATTATGTTCTGTATGTTTGCAAAAGATTCTTTTCTTGCTTCCTTGCTGGTTTCTTTGAGCTAAGAACAGATTCCAGAAGACTGATTGTTGTTCTGCTGCAACTGAGTTGATGCTCTTATGTAGATAAAACAGCAGGTGGAATAGTCAGGCAAGTTCATGCTGGTTGTCTTTTAATTTTCTTCCCTGATGTGGGTGAACAAATAATTTCAGACACTTCAAAACATAAGAAGTAGCAAATAGAGCCAAGCACACCTCAGAGGAGCTCACTGCATGAGAGTGGGAACTAAGAAATCATGTGTCTGGACTCACACTTGTACTAGTTAGTTTCCTGCTCTGAATTTCAAGTACATTTTCTTTACAATGAGGGGCTTGAATATACTGATAGCTGAGTCCCCTTCCACCTCTGACTTTTTATCCTTTGAATGAAGGCCAGTATTTACACATAATTTGTCCTAAAATATTTCAGAATAAATTATAAGACACTCTGGGTTACTTCTTAAAGATTTTCCATTTTCATTGGTTGCTGATGACAAATCATACAGAACCAAAATAATTTTTCTCCCAGTTACAGGAAATTTATTGAATTTTATAAATAAATAATGATTATAGCTTTGTGATTCATTGGACCATTACTAATATATGCCATGTAAGCTTCTGGAGATTCTTATGGATTTTGCTTGCTCGCTACTTTTAACATGAAGGTATTTGTTTTTTAATACTATTTTTGGTATAATTCCCCATCATCATGCTTACTATTTCTATAATTTTATTTTTGCTTCATGTTATAAATCAGATATGGTACATATTACCTGTTTTCATGTTGCCCACTACTCTTCATCCCTTCATCATATGTTCAATAAAGCTATAAACAAATATTCTATTTTTACAGAAGATTTGTTGGATTTAGAAAAATTACAATGGATAAATGTAGATGGAGAATAATTTTCTTCTTAATTAGTTGGACTAATGTAATTCATTTGTTTGAATATACTAAATAAGACAACATTTGTTTCCACATACAGGAGTTATTTCATATTGAGAGACAAAAAAAAAAACAACAACATGGAAAAGAAATGATCTGAGTAATGGTAAAGTATGTCTCAAGTATCACTCAGTCCCAAAGTTGTTTTTTTTTCTTTTTCCCTTTAAAGAGCTTATTAAATTATATATATATGTATATATATATATATATATATATATATATATATATATATATATATATATAAAGTTGAACTGGAATAGAAGTTACTACAGACATAGAATCACATGAAGACATCTACATCTGAGAAGTCACCAACTCTCTGTTTTAAAAATTTTTTGAGTAGATGCAGATAAAAAAGATGAAAAATATCTGCAATTCGAATCTTAACATTAACATAGTACACTTAATTTAATGTGAACATGCATGAAACCTAATTCAATGTGCGACATAGAAATAAAGGTGAGAAAATTTGAACAGAGATTTTATTCTAGTTATAACGAAGGGTTTCACCAATATCTTAGAGAACATATGACCGCATTTACAAGAATTCCATTCTAGTTATGGTTGCAAACCAGTGGTCGTTTTCTATTTGGTAAATCATCTAGGATTAATTAAATAGTATAGGGTTTGTTTCAAATAAGCTTGTGGCCACTTTTATAAATTTAACATTAAAAATAGAAAACAAAAGCCAAAACATTTTGTTGAAATCTTAAGGATTTGATTTTTATTACAAGAGATGCTACACAGCACTTCCTATCAATAACAATGAGTGCTTTATTTTTGATGCTCAAAGCATTTCTCACTACCCACTTCATTCTTTCTATCAAATCTACACTGATTTTAATTAGTTTTCTTCTCTATTGCTGATCATTCATTCATTTATTCACTCATTCTTCCATTTACTTATGTGTAATTAGTGATTACCAAATGACAGGCACTGTATCAGGGCAAGAGAAAGGTGACACTGTATATCATAAGAACAGCATATAAGAAATCTCTAAAAAATGGAAGAATTTTATGTGCATGAAGACCAATGTGACTGGAGCATGAGTGAAGGGAAGAATGGAGTGAAATAATCTCACAAAATAGATGCATCTGTAATCCAGTCAGAAACCTAAAATTCTTATCTACATAGTGTGGTTCATGCTTCTAGCCCTGAAATGCCCTTCAAAGAGAAGAATAAAAAAGGTGAGCTTATTTGTTTAGTTTTGCCAGAGCTGGGGTTGAGGGGTGAGTGAAATAGATAAAGAGAGTCAAAAGACACAATCATTCAGTTATAAAACAAATAAGTCATGGGGATGAAATGTACAGCATGGTGAGGATAGTTAATAGTGTATTACAATCAGGACTCGGAGAAGATGGCGGAGTAGAATGGCGCTCGCAGCTCACCCTCTCCCATAAATACACCAAGACCCACATCTACAGACCCACTCAGCCAACCAGAGCACCTGCAGAACTCCGACAGAACATCGCCCTCTTCAAAAGATAAAGACGCCAAAAATCTGGTAGGAGAAAAGGAAAAAAGAAAGAACAAAAGGCAAAGCAGAGTTGGATGGGTCATGCAGGGAGGGAGAGACAAAGGAGGACTGGCGCTCGTTTGCTGGGTCTCCCCTCTCCAACTGAGAAGCCAGCGGGATTGAGGGGGAGCCTCCGAGGCTCGAATCTGTACAGAGCAGCCCTTGACCAACAGAACTAAGTTAAACGGGCACAGAGCATCCCCCCGACACCCAGCCTGAGATGCGGGCCAGCAGCGGTGGGCAGGGCCAGGCTGCACAAGCCGGGCGGAGGACAGGGGCGGCTGCACGGAGGTAGCCCCGGGGGAACGCAAGGGACTGCGCGCCGTGGCTGTGGGAGTACAGGGCAGAACAATCTGGGCCCTCCATAAAACAGCAAGGTTGATGTGCTCTCGGGGGAAGGGTGCAAACACCCATCTCTGAAAACCCCTGGAAACTTTTCGGGGGAAGAGAGGTGGGGCTCAGGCACAGCCGCCATATCCTCCTGCGCTTAGTATCCAGGCGGGGGCGAGGGCGAAACCTGCATCTGCACCTAAGGGATTAGCAGCCTCCAAGGCCAGACTGAGACTGGCCTACAGCCCAGGGCAGATAGGATCCTTCCATCCTGGTCCCTCAGAAAACTTGCTCCACAAAGACAAACAAGGAGCTGAGCTTTGGCCGGGAGCAGGGACAAGGCTGTCCCTTGGTCTTCCCTGAGCCCACCTATGGAGCGCAGACCAGGGCGGAGCACGCAGCCACACAGGGCAGCGGAGCTACTGGCGCAGGTAGAGGGAGAGCAGACCCCCACCTTTCGGGAAGGAACACAGCCCCTGACCGAGGTGCTGGGAGGGGGCACGACCCGCCCTCCTACCCGGCCAGTCTGCAACATCTGACTGCGGCATGGGGTGGGGCAGTGACCCGCCCGCCCACAGCAGAAGAGAGCAGCACCTAACCCAGTGTTAGGAGGAGGCGCGATCTGCTTGCCAACAGGTACTGGGAGCAGCACAGAAGAGGGCGCCAAGGGAGGGCCTCTGGAAACAGCAAGCTGAGCTTCCAAAACAGGATGAAGACAGAAAGACTTCACATTAAAAGCACACAGACTCCAGGAGAACACCGACAACCCCCCCCCCCTTTTTTTTTAAATCTGTTTTTACCTGTTTTATTTTCTATTACCCTCTTAATTTTTACTTCTTAATTCCTTTATATTTCTCTTGGGTTTTGATGTCCTGTTATTGATTAGACACAGGTTTCAATTACATCTATTCATCTTCCCCCCACTTTTTTTTTAAAGGTTTTAAAAGGACGTCTCAACCCGACTAATACTCTGCTTCAACTCGATCTTCTATTATTCATTATACACTGTTTTCAAACCCTCTTTCCCCTTCTTTTAAAATTCTTTCTCTCTCTCTTTTTTTTTTCCTTTTTTCCTAAGTTCTATACTTAAATAGGCATTAGATAGATAAAATCCTTAAGGACAAAATTAGACAACTGATAGTCCATAAAACACAGTGCCAGAGAGGTATGAGCAAGATGAAGAAGCAGAGAAACCTTTCCCAAATAAAAGAACAAGAGAAATCCCCTGAAAGTAAGATCAATGAAATAGATATCGATAGCCTACTAGAACAAGATTTCAAAAAAGGAGTGATCAAATTGCTGAAGGAATTAAAAGAGATAGTGTTTAGAGATATAAAATATGTCAAAAATGAAATTGAAGCTATAAAGAAGAGCCAAGTGAATGGGTAAATTCATTGACAGAGTTGAGGAATGAACTAATAGATGTGTAAAGCCGACTAGATAATATAAAGGAACGCATTAGTGATCTAGAAGACAGGGCAATAGAAAGCACCCATTCAGAAGAACTACAAGATAAGCAAACAAAAAATAATGAAAATAGCATAAGGGACTTATAGGATAATATAAAGAGTCCCAATCTTCATATAATAGGAGTCCCAGAAGGGGAAGAAAGATCAAAGGGGATTGAAAAGGTTTTTGAAGAAATCATGACTGTACACTTCCCAAACTTAAAGAAGGAATCAGATATCCAAGTACAGGAAGTTCAGAGGGTCCCAAAAAGGAAGAAAACAAATAGACCCACACCAAGGCATATCATAATCAAGATGGCCAGAGTTAAGGATAAAGAAATGATTCTAAAGGCAGCAAGAGAAAAGCAAAGAATAAGCTACAAGGGAACCCCCATAAGGCTCTCAGCTGATTTGTCTACACAAACACTACAGGCCAGAATGGAGTGGCAAGATATATTCAAAGCCCTGAATGGAAAAAAGATGCAGCCTAGGATACTTTATCCAGCAAGGCTACCCTTTAGGATAGAAGGAGAAATAGAGTTTCACAGTCAAAAAAAAAAAAAAAAGCTGCAGGAGTTTAGCAACACTAAACCCATGCTAAAAGAAATATTGAAAGGACTATTCTATAGAAAAGCAGCAGGATGCTACAGAAATGAGAAACTCATAACTGGGAAGGTGATAACTCATGAATTACAAATAAAGTAAACACAAAATTATAAAAGAAGACATACAAATCACTGAGAGTGGGAGAGGGAGGCAGGGAAATATAGGATATTTTTTTTGTTTCTTTTTAAATTTTTTTTAACAATAGGATGGGTTTGAGATAATGTTACTATCAGTTTAATAAAAACAGTTATAGTAATGGGCTAATAGATTTAGAAAAAAGGGTAACCACAAGCCAAAAACTTACAAGGGAGTCACAAAAATTAAATAAAATCCATGATAATACAAAGGAAAATTACCAAACCACAAAAGGAAGAAGAAAGGAACAAAGATGATATACCAATTCAACTAGAAAGATAAGTTCAAAATGGCAATAAACACACATCTATCATTAATTAGTGTAAATACTAATGGACTTAATGATCCAGTCAAATACATAGAGTGGCAGACTGGATAATAAAGCAAGAACTTTCAATATGATGCATACAAGAGACCCACTTTAGGGAGAAGGACACATATAGATTAATAGTGAAAGGATGGAAAAGGATATTCCATGCAAATGGAAAAGCCAAAAAAGCAGGTGTTGCAGTACTGATTTCAGACAAAATAGACTTTAAAACAAAGGCCAGAAAGAAAGATAAAGAAGGACATTTTATAATGATTAAAGCAGTGATACAAGATGAGGATATTACACTTGTTAATATATATGCACCCAATATAGGAGCACCTAAGTACATACAAGAATTACTAACAGAGATAAAGGGGGATATTGATGGGAATACAATCATAGTTGGAGATTTTAACACTGTATTAACATCACTAGACAGATCTTCCAGACAGAAAATAAACAAGGCAACAGAGAAATTAAATACTACAATAGAAAAACTAGATTTGGTGGATATTTTCAGAGCATTGCACTCACAAAAAATAGGATATACATTCTTTTCAAGTGCACAGGGAACATTTTCCAGGATCGATCATGTACTTGGGCACAAAAGAAACCTCAACAATTTTAAGAAGATAGAAATTATCTCAAGCATCTTTACTGACCACAATGCCATGAAACTGGAAATCAACAACAGAGGAACAAAGGAGAAAAAAAGGAAAGCATGGAGATTAAACAATATGTTATTGAAAAAACAATGGGTCAATGAGGAAATCAAAGCTGAAATTAAAAAGTACCTTGAGACAAAAGATAATGAAAGCATAACCACTAAAACCTAAGGGACACAGCAAAGGCAGTCCTAAGAGGGAAGTTGATAGTGATACAGGCCTTCCTCAAAAAAGAAGAACAATCTCAAATAAACAGTTTAACCCAACACATGAATGAATTAGAAAAAGAAGAACAAAAAGCCCCAAAAAGCAGCAGAAGGAAGGAAATAATAAAAATCAAGGAGGAAATAAATACAATTGAGTTTAACAAGACCATAGAAAAATCGACCAAAATAAAAGGTGTTTTTTTGAAAAAGTAAAAGAAATCGACAAACCTCTGGCCAAACTCACAAAGAAGAAAAAAGAGAGAGCACAAATTAGCAAAATAAGAAAGGAAAATGGAGTAATTACAACAAATAAAATAGAAATACAGAATATCATACAAGAATATTATGAAAAACGATATGAAACCAAACTGGATAACCGAGAGGAGATGGACAAGTTTCTGGAAACATACTGCCCACCAAGACTGAATCAAGAAGAATCTGAACACTTGAACAATCCGATCACCAGAAAGGAAATAGAAATAGCAATTAAAAACCTCCCTACAAATAAAGGTCCAGGACCGGATGGCTTCACTGGAAAATTCTACCAAACATACAAAGAATAACTCATACCAGTCCTTCTCAATCTCTTCCAGAAGATTGAAAAGGAAGGAATACTCCCAAACTCATTCTATGAAGCCACCATCACCCTGATACCAAAACCAGGCAAAGACACTACAAAAAAAGAGAATTATAGGCCAAAATCACTGATGAATATAGATGCCAAAATCCTCACCAAAATTTTAGCAAATAGAATCCAACAACACATAAAAAAAATTATACATCATGACCAAGTGGGATTCATCCCAGGGACACAACGCTGCTTCAACATACGCAAATCAATCAATGTAATACATCGCATCAATAAGAGAAAGGACAAAAACCACATGATCATCTCAATCGATGCAGAAAAAGCATTTAATAAAGTTCAACACCCATTTATGATAAAAACTCTCACCAAAGTGTGTATAGAGGGAACATATCTCAGCATAATAAAAGCTATATATGACAAACCTACAGCCAGCATAGTACTCAATGGTGAAAAACTCAAAATCTTCCCACTAAAATTTGGGACAAGACAAGGCTGTCCACTATCACTACTCCTATTCAACGTAGTCCTGGAATTCCTAACCACAGCAATCAGGCAAGAGAAAGAAATAAAAGGGATCCAAGTTGGAAAAAAAGAGGTAAATGTGTCATTATATGCTGATGACATGTTACTTTATATAGAAAACCCTAAAAGGTCCACACAAAAGCTACTAGAGCTCATTGAAGAATTCAGCCAGGCAGCAGGTTACAAAATTAATGTTCAAAATCAGTTGCATTTCTCTACCCTATCAATGAATCAACGGAAAAAGAAAGAATAGAAACAATCCCCTTCAAATTAGCACCCAAAGTAATAAAATATCTGGGAATAAATCTAACCAAGGAGGTGAAAGAATTATACACAGAAAACTATAAACCATTGATGAAGGTAATTAAAGAAGACTTTAAAAATGGAAAGTTATCCCATGCTCTTGGATTGGAAGAATCAATATTGTTAAAATGGTCACACTGCCCAAGGCAATCTACAGATTTAATGCAATCCCTATCAAATGACCCAGGACATATCTCACAGAACTAGAACGAATCATAATAAAATTTATATGGAACCATCAAAGACCTAGAATTGCCAACGCATTACTGAAGAGAAAGAAAGAGGCTGGAGGAATAATTCTCCCAGGCTTCAGACAATATCATAGAGCTACACTCATCAAGACAGCATGGTATTGGTACCAAAACAGACATATAGAGCAATGGAACAGAATAGAGAGCCCAGAAATGAACCCACAAACTTTTGGTCAACTCATCTTCGACAAAGGAGGCAAGAATATACAATGGAATAAAGACAGTCTCTTCAGCAAATGGTGTTGGGAAAACGACAGCAGCATGTAAAACTATGAAGCTAGAACACTCCCTTACACCATATACAAAAATCAACTCAAAATGGATTAAAGACTTAAACATAAGACAAGATACAATAAACCTCCTAGAGGAAAACATAGGCAAAACATTATCTGACATACATTTAAAAAAATTTTCTCCTAGAAGAAATAAAACCAAGAATAAACAAAAGGGACCTAATTAATTGTACAAGCTTCTGCACAGCAAAGGAAACCAGAAGTAAAACAAGAAGATAACCTACGGAATGGGAGAAAATTTTTGCAAATGAAACCGACAAAGGCTTGATCTCCAGAATATATAAGCAGCTCATATGACTCAATAAGAAAAAAATAAACAACCCAATCCAAAAATGGGCAGAAGACCTAAACAAGCAATTCTCCAAGGAAGACATACAAATGATCACAAAGCACATGAAAAATTGTACAATATCACTATTTATCAGAGAAATGCAAATCAAAAGTACAATGAGGTATCACCTCACAGCAGTCAGAATGGGTGTCATTCAAAAATCCACAAATGACAAATGCTGGAGAGGCTGTGGAGAAAGGGGAACCCTCCTACACTGCTGGTGGGAATGCAGTTCGGTGCAGCCACTATGGAAAACAGTGTGGAGATTCCTCAAAAGACTAGGAATAGACTTACCATATGACCCAGGAATCTCACTCCTGGGCTTGTATCCATAAGGAAATCTACTTCAGGATGACACCTGCACCCCAGTGTTCATAGCAGCACTATTTACAATAGCCAAAACATGGAAACAGCCTAAATGTCCATCAACAGGTGACTGGATAAAGAAGAGGTGGTATATTTATACAATGGAACACTACTCAGCCATAAAACTCGACAACATAATGCCATTTGCAGCAACATGGTTGCTCCTGGAGAATGTCATTCTAAGTGAAGTAAGCCAGAAAGAGAAAGAAAAATACCATATGAGATCGCTCATTTGTGGAATCTAAAAAACAAAAATAAAAACAAACAAACAAACAAACAAAAACAAAGCATAAATACAGGACAAAAATAGACTCACAGACAGGGAATACAGACTTGTGGTTGCCAGGGTGGTGGAGGTTGGGAAGGGATAGGCTGGGATTTCAAAACTTTAGAATTGATAAGCAATATTACACTGTATAGCACAGGGAAATATACACAAAATTTTATGATATCTCACATAGAAAAATTGTGACAATGCGTGTTTATGTGTCCATGAATGACTGAAAAATTGTGCTGAACAGTGGAATTTGACACAACATTGTAAAATGATTATAAATCAATAAAAAATTTTAAAAAATAGTGTATTACGTATTTTTAATTTTCTAATGTAATAAATCTTAAATAATGTCCTCACCACAAGAGATAAAAAGCTTTTTATTTGTAACTATGAAAAAGAAGATAGTGAACATGAGGATTTTTTCTGCTCAAATAGAATAAAACTGAATTCATCAGTTTTATATCTGCAGAATTCACTATGACTACAGAAATTTCTACTTCTGGAGCTTGCTTATTCTGTATATTGTTCATGCCTATCTTTAAAATATATCCTCACGATGAATTTTCTTGAAGTCTCTTAACTTTTGGACTCCTTGATGTTTGTATTACAGACAAAAAAATAAAATTATAATTAATTTTTGAAAGCCTTGTAGCAAAATCCTTAGTTAACAAAATATTAGGACACTGATCTTAAATAATTTTAAAAAATCGTGTCATGTGTCCCTTTCTTTGCTGACCACTTTTGGAAAATTTATTACTGAATAATGTTTTGGCTTCTTAACATCATGCCAAATTGCAGAGGTATTTAAATATTACAAATGATCTGTAAGAATTTAAATAAATTTAGCTGCACCATTAAAATATTTTTTTTAAGATTCTAAGATGGACTATTTTTACTTAATCCTCATCACCTATGATTAGAGTTTATTTAGACTTCCTCATCATTCACTTGTCCGCAACATTGTCTGAGTTGATGCTTATCAGAATGAGAAAGACATTTAAAATATGAAAATGACTGCAGTAAGGTTATGGATAGGTTGGATAACGCAGGCTTAGAATGTTGTTTGTGAGAAATGTTCTTTTTTTCCTTCTGCATTTAGCTTAATGAAATAAACCAAACGCTTCTGCTTTTATAATTCTCACTTTTCCTCCAACTCCTTGGCAATCAACCAACATGATTTCCCCAAGAAGTCAGAAGTTGCAAAAGAGATGGAACTTTCAGTACTAAAACTAAAGCAGTCCTGGGCAAACCTACACCAACATTACTGTTATTCGTTGACACTTTATTTGCACCTTGGCACTTTATTTAAAAGAATGCTTCCTATAGAGTTTGAAAATCTAAGAATAAAATTTTGTTATCAATATCCTTAATCCTTTTATTGTGGCTAACTCTTCATGGGATTCAACCTGGGTACTACATTTGGAGGATTTCTTCTCCAGGTTAGCCTCCAAGCCCACTGGGAAAAAGAAAAGGCATAGCCTTAAAAAACAGAGAAGGCAATAACTTCATTCTTTTGATCAAACTTCTGTGAAATGCCTACTCCGTATAAGACACAGTGCTACTGTAAATTTAGCCAAATTTATGCATATAGTAAGCTAATGACCACACAAAAATCAAATTTATGACTTCATTCAGACCACATATAGATCCAAAAGCCTTGGTTGAGTGATATTAGCAGATATTAAGTCGTATATTAGTCAAACTGACAAAAGACAATTATTTGGGATATATTATAAACAGTGATGGGCATATTGCATTATTTGAAACCTGTAATTTCTATCAGTAAAAAAGGCCATGCTACTATTTTATCTGCATAAGTTTATGTTAAGATTTATAGGAGGTTAATCTGAGTTTTAGCTGTCTTAAAAACACTGTAGGAAGTAGTAAAATGGAATTTTGACTACATTTATAATATCAATTATATATATCATATTTTAAAAATCCTTCTAAAAACCAATTTAACCTACATAATTCGTTTATTAAGAGTTCTAATTAAATGAGGTCACCTGTATCACTACCTAGATTCTAAGATATTAATAATATTCATTTATTTTACTTTATTCTATTTTGTATTCACAGAGACTTGCAGGTAAAGTTGCTTTGAGTTGAAAGTCCTAAAGAAATACAAAGTATCATTTTCCTAGAAGGTATTAAAGAATCTAGTGACATAAGCATAACTTCATTGGCATTTGTATAGTGGTTGAGAAACTTGAGATCACTCTTTCTCCTATAACAAAATCTTTTCCTCTAGTCACCTTAAAGTTTATATTCCACAAATTCATGTGCCCTTGAAATTCTATATCCCAGGCCTTGGCAAGGATCATCATTTCTAACTAAACTTGGCAATTTTGTAATTTCCTACCTTACAAACAACAGCTGCCAGTTTAGACTAAGCCTGATTTTGGCTAAGGTAATTTTAAAAATCATTTTATTTTCTATGCTTTCTCTGTGTTAAAGTAATTATGTCAAAGGTATGGCTTTGACATATTGCCATTACCACTTCAGAGTACAGGCTATGGGTAAAGATAAACTGATTATAATCATAGGCTGTTAAAAAACACACTGTAACAAAAGAAAAGTCAATATATATTGGCTCTTAGGATAGTTTATCATTTTTTCCTGAAACAACGGATGTAGGTTCTGGGGAGGGGGTGGCTGCTTTTTAAAAATTGAGACATAACTGATATATAACATTGTGTACCTTTCTGGTGTACAAAATGTTAATCTGATACATGTATATATTGCAATATGATTACCACCACATAATTATCTAACACCTTCATTACATCACACATTATTATTTATTTCTTTGTGGTGAGAACGTTTAACATCTAGTCCTTAGCAACTTTGAAGTATATAGTACCATATTGTAAACTACAATCAGAATGCCATGCATTAGAGCTCCAAGACTTATTCATTTTCTAGTTGAAAATTGTACCCTTTGACCGACAGCTCTCCAGTTGCTCCAATCACCAATTGCTGGCATCTATCATTCTACTCTCCATCTCCACAAGTTCAGTTTATTTTTAGATTCCACATACAATGATATTACACAGTATTTGTTTTTTTCTGACTTATCTTGCTTAGCATAATGGCCTCAAGAGCCATTCATGTTTTCAGAAGTGGCACAATTTTTCTTTATCATGACTGAATAATATTTTATTGTATATATGGTGTTATAATTTATTTATAATTCACAAATGGCAAAAGTTTCCTCTTTCTCATGCTGAATGATATTTTATTATATATAATATATTTATTTTATATATTAATATTTTATATATATATATATATATATATATATATATATATATATATATATAGCATATCTTCTTTATCCATTCATCCAGTGACAGACATCAGACATTTAGGTGTTTTTCTGCTCTTGGCTATTGTAAATAAGGCTGCAATAAACATGAGGGTGAAGCTATCTTTTTTTAAAATCATTTTTCCTGTTTTCTTTCCCTTGGATATATATCCCAAAGTAGAATTGCTGGATCACATGGTAGTTCTATTTTTAATTTTTTGAAGGCTTCCATACTTTTTGAATAGTGGCTAAACCTACTTACATTTCCACAAATGGTGCACAAAGTTTCCCTTTTCTTTACATCTTTACCAACACTTATCTCTTGTCTTTTTGAAGATAGCCATTTTACCAGGTGCAAAATAATATCATATTGTAATTTTGATTTGAATTTCTCTGATGATTAATTATGTTAAGCTTTTCAGGTATCTGCTGGCTATTTGGATGTCTTCTTTGGAAAAAATTCTATTCAATTCTTCTGCCCATTTTAAATCAGATTTTTTATTGAGTTGTATGAGTTCTTTATATATTTTGGATATTAACCACTCATCTGACATATGGTTTGGAAATATCTTCTCCAGTTCTGTAGGTTGCCGTATTTTTTTTAACATTTTTTTATTGATTTATAATCATTTTGCAATGTTGTGTCAAATTCCAGTGTTCATCACAATTTTTCAGTCATTCATGGACATATACACACTCATTGTCACATTTTTTTCTCTGTGAGTTATCATAACAGTTTGTGTATATTTCCCTGTGCTATACAGTGTAATCTTGTTTATCTATTCTACAGTTGTGAAATCCCAGTCTATCCCTTCCCACCCTCCACCCCGCTGGCAACCACAAGTCTGTATTCTCTGTCTATGAGTCTATTTCAGTCCTGTATTTACGCTTTGTTTTTGTTTGTTTGTTTGTTTGTTTTTTTGTTTTTGTTTTTTAGATTCCACATATGAGCGATCTCATATGGTATTTTTCTTTCTCTTTCTGGCTTACTTCACTTAGAATGACATTCTCCAGGAGCATCCATGTTGCTGCAAATGGCATTATGTTGTCTATTTTTGGCTGAGTAGTATTCCATTGTATAAATATACCACCTCTTCTTTATCCAGTCACCTGTTGATGGACATTTAGGCTGTTTCCGTGGTTGCCTTATTATTTGTTGCCTGTTTCTTTAGTTGTGCAAAGGCTTTTAAATTAGATGTGTATCACTTAATGATTTTTGCTTATATTGTTTGTATTTTTGGTGTGTTATCCAAAAAATTATTGCTAAGAACATTGTCAATGAGATTTTTCCTTATACATATTTTTAGGAGTTTCACTGTTTCAAGTCATATATACTTAATCTTTAATCAATTTTGAGTTAATTTTTTGAGCTAGGGGTCCTATTTCATTTTTTCTGCATGTCGTTATCTAGTTTTCCTAACCCCATTATTAAAGAGACTATCCTTTCCCATTGAGTCTTCCTGGCTCCTTTGTCAAATATGAGTTGATTTTATGCTTAAGTTTATTTCTAGACCCTCTACTCTATCCCATCAGTTTAAATGTCTGTTTGTATACTAGTTACCATACTCTTTTGATTACTATGGCTTTGTTTGAAATCAAGAAAGTATGATGTCTCCAGCTTTGTTTATCTTTCTCCAATTAGCTTTGACTGTCCAGGTTCTGTTGTGGTTCATAAAACATTCTAGGTTTTTTTTCTATTTTTTTTTTGAAAAATGCCACTGGGTTTTCATAAGGATTTCATTGAATCTATAAATGGCTTTGGATAATATGGTAGTGTAGATGACTGTGGGTAGTATGGTAGTATTAATTCTTCTGATGCATAAACACAAAATATCTGTTCATTTGTTTGTGTCTTCTTTAATTTTCTTCATCAGAAACATCTCAGTAAAGAAATGTGCAGGACCATATAATTTCACTAGTGAATTCTAACAACCATTTAAAGAAGAATTAATGTCCACCTTTCTCAAACTCTTCCAAAAATTTTAGGAAGAGTGATCACTCATAAAATAATTTTAAGAGGCCAGTATTACCCTGATATCAAAACCAGGTAAGATCACTACAAGGCAAAAAAAAAAAAAAAAAAGCTATGGACCAAAACCCTGGATGAATATGATAAAATTCTCAACAAATATTAGCAAACTGAATTTAACCAGCACTTTAAAGTGCCATCTCTGAAATGAATCCCAGAAATCATCGTTGCTATGCAAGCTATATGCAAATCAGTTAATGTTATATACCACATTAACAAAATGAAGGATGAAAATCATGATCATCTCAATAGATGTAAAGAAAGCACCTGACAAAATACAACATCCTAACATACCTTAACATAATAAAGACCATATACAACAAACTCAGATTTAACATCTCACTCATTGGTGAAAAGTTCAAAACTTTCCAAGATCAGGTATAAGTCAAGGGTGCTGTCTATAATCACTCTTATTTAACATAGTATTGAAAATTTTAACAAGTTTCATGTTTTTATATCCACAAAATAAAGTGATCTAGCTTTACATATGTACTTCTTAAACTCTTTGGGTTACAAGAAAGTCACTAAGACCAACTTAAGAAACTGAATTTTTTATCAGAATCCATGAGTTTCACTGGAAGCAAATAGATTTTGAGTTCCAAAGCAGTATTACTATGGATGACTATTTGCTCCATTTTCCTCTCTCTCCCTTCCTTCCTCCTTCCCTCCATCCCTTCATATCCTCCTTTTTTGCCTTCTTTCTCCTTCTCTCTCACTTTTTCTATATATATATATCTTTTTTTTCTGTCTTTCATGGAATTGCTACTTCTATCATGGAATTTCTTCTTTTCTTTATGTGTCTGTTATATTTTCTCATTTGCAACTCAACAATCCTCCTTATATTGTCCAGTGTAATTTCAGGAATATGGCACATTTAATAGAATTAGCTTAGTTCAAACTCATTACTATAATTTTATCATGTTATATCATGAGCCATTAGGCAGTTTATGTGCCATTGAGTCATGTGACCACTCCTGGTTCTATCTGTGGTCATTCTCACGTAACCAAACACCATACAAATACATCAGCGTAGCATTGCCCCTTTTGGCAGGAAATTTGAGTAGCACAATTTCAGGTAGATAAAGTTTTCTGGGGGTATACCAAATACTATAACTAACATGCTCTATGGTTCATCCCTCATCAAACCAATAATGAGCTTTGCTGCTTGTCTCTATTGACTTCAATTACCTCACTTGTAAAACTAAAAGAGTTGAAACTATTATTATCCTTTTTTACTCAACTATTCTAGGAAGTCCAAATGTGCAATGAAAATGAAGAGAGGTTTTGTGGGGGCGAGAAAAGCCCTCACACATCTCTCCATCAGGCAAATGACCTTAATATTAAAACATCCTGTGGCTTTATTCTTTGGTTTCTCCCTTTTAGAAACAGTTGATACTTATAGCTGGTGGTATTTGAGAACACAAAGAAGTGATAAAACTAATCATTTTTTGTGACAATATCCTATCCCATCAGAGCAAATTGAGAAGTTATGATATAATTGTTTTTAACTGAAGACAGACTTTCATATAATGTTACCTCCAAGGAGGCCCAGTGAAGAAGAGTTCAGTCTGATGAATGTTATCTTTATGGAAAATATAAAATTGAAGAAATTCATATTTGGAAACAAATCTATTTTAAATAAATATATGTATCTTACATAACAAGAGTGGGGAATACTGTGTGCTAACTCATGTAGACAAAATTCAAGAAGACAGACTTCAAAGGGTCATCTCAAGTTTCAGGTTTTATATGAAAGGCTGAAATAGAATCATTTTGCTGAGGAGAGGTACAGAACTATGAAACATAGTTAAGGCTGGGAGCAAAGAGTAAGTGAATGTGAGAATCAAATGGAGAACTAGGCAGAGATAGAAATAAGGGACTTCTGAAGAGCAGTATGTGATAAGGACTATCATAATATATCTATCCATTAAACCAATATTCATTGCAGAAATGTCATCATCTAGTGATTAAGAGAATAGACATCAGAAACAAAATAGATCTAAAATTTAAGTTTTAATTTGGTATCTACAAGGTGTGTTCTTGGACAAATTAACAAACTTTTCTGAGTCTCTCTCCTTATCTGGAAATTTGGGAGAATAATAAGCATCTCATAAGATTGTTGTGAGGGTAGAATGAATTAATGTCTTGGCTTATATTAAGCACTCAACATATGATAGTTGTAAATAATAATATTATTACTATTTTTATTTTTCATACTATTAGTATTACTTATTTGGCTCTTTTTGTATATAAAACCAAATTGCCAAGCCTTTGGCACTGTTAAGAGACAAAAGCAAGTATGAAATAAATCATGCCAGGGTTCTGAATAAGTCAGATTAGCTGAGACATTCCTTTTTGTGAGCCCTGGGAAATGTTTTGGGGACAGTACAGTCTGTAAAGAAACCAAACTGTGGTATACACTAAAGAAGCACCCTCAAAACTTCATGGCTTATCCACAGGATACATGGTTTGATTACCTATAGGGTCCTGATAAGTTCCACATTCATCGTATGATCATTATCTTATGTATATATTAACTAGCAAGTGTGTAATATTCATCACATGCTGGAAAATTAAAGGAAAATTTGATTGTTTAATGTGACAGTTTGATCATCATGATTTTGAGAAACAATTTCTAAATAAGGCACAACCACTAGCCTTTTAAGCAAACTTTTTGCCATATTTTCTTAGTGACGTGAAAACTAATGTGCAGGACCTATGATAAGAAGCTGCTCTGTAGCAGGCCATCACTGTTACCTAAAAGAAAACTGAACTGGCATAAATAATTGTGCTGTTAGAAAGCCTTTTTGCTGCACCTTGCTGATCATTGACAATTTACATATCTTAGAAAAACCTTTGTTGGCTTCTGTCATTTCTGCACTATTATGTGCCTTTCTGGATAATTACCAGTTAATGTGAAAAAGCAGATGGAAAAAACCTTGAAATTTCTGATAGAGAATCCTCAAACCTCTCTTCTTATCTGTGCACAGCAGCTTCCTGATTTCAAAAGAAGTTTCAAAACCTTTGTTAAAAATGTCCCTGATTCCCATTTTGAATGAACCAAATGACATTCAGCTAAAATTATTTTGCTTTTTTCACAATTAAATTCCATTATCATAAACTGTCAAAGAAAAATGGAAGGCCTCTTAACTAATGTGTCGGTTGTTTATTTGGTATATTTTGTAGTGTGGACTACATATAGCTATGTGAAGTGTTTATGTGTGTTGAAGGAAAACACTAACTGTAATTTTGCAACAATGTGTGGGCAATATCAGACAGTCTCATTCTTCCTATTTCTCTCCCATGTCCCCAAAAGTATACCTTTAGAAAACGGCCAACTATTTCACTAACATTAAGAGGTGGTGGTCAGCTTGAATATGTAGACCCTCTAAGTGATTTATTTTCCTTTACTTTGTCGATCATTTGTACTAGACATTAAGCAACCTGCAATGTCATTCCTCATATTAATGAATCTATGATTATAGCATAATCCATAAAAGTTATTATAAGATTATATTCCAATTTCCATCTAGAGTAAGAGGCAAATAAGTTACTACACACTGGTAGTGATGAAATTCATCCCCTGGCATTATTTTTTGTGATGTACCTCTCCTATCACGTCTTTGAGTGTGTGGAACATTTGGTACTTTGAAAGAGTTAGAGTTCTTTTTTCTTAACATTTTAGAAAATTTGATGTTAATGTGAAGTGAGTTCATAAGTTGTTAAGTTGACTTCGTGGAACATGTATGGACACATTTAGGATCCCATTCCAACATTCCTTCTGATTGCCTTTGTACTTTTCCCAGCCTTCTGAGTGCTCACAGTATGTAAACAGAAGATTTTATATAAAGACTTCATTTAAGTACCATATATGCTAGGTTTTATCCTTTAGGTATAAGTGGCTTCCACAAACCCTGGGATGTCACTATAAAAGAGTGATAGTAATAACAATAACAATAACCATTATTATCATTGTATTATCATCATCATCATTATCACTATTATCATAATTGCTAACATTTATTGTTTATTCTATGCCAGATTCTAAATTATTTGTATTCACTATCTCATTTAACCTCACAGTAATCCAATGTTGTAGGCATTATTATTTTCCATATCTTACAGATGAGAAAATTGGATTTGGATAAATGAAGTAATTTCCCCAAGGTCACTTAACTAAAAAGTTACAAACCAAATTTTAAAACTCAACCTGATTCCAAAGTACTTATACTTAAATATTATAGCATCTTCATTCCTCTTCTGTTTTCAGAAGTTGAAGGTTGGAGGTGTCCTCTACTTCTCTTCCCTTCTTTTTCCTTGTGATCTGAACCTGTACTCCTATGCTCAACCCCTTAATCTTAAACATATTTTCCCATGGCAAGTTAGCTCCTGGGAATTAAAATCAGGCAGGGAAACCCCAAAACTCTCTCCTCATTTTCCACCATTGTGATTAGCTTGTTTTAAACTAACCCAAGCTTCCTCCCCAGAAATTTACTATGTCTCTACTTAGAGAATCCTTATCCTCACCCCTCAGTTCATGCCATACTCTTTGGTATAAAATGCCAAGAATAGCAAATTAAAAGTATGGATTTTGTTTCTGAAATGTAAATTAACATTTACTTATGAATTTAGGAACACATTGATTCAAGATTATCACCTATAAACATGTCAGTAGATGTAATAGAAAGAGCCCAAAGCTTTATAATCTAAGAAACTTAAGTTAAACTTAGATTCTGCCACAAATTCTCTAATATCAGGATTGCTTCTAAATTGCTTTGATAATCAGCTACCTTTTCTGTAAAATGGAGTTAATAACATTTCTCTCTTAAGAACTGTAGTATAGATCAAATGAATTTATGTGTACAAAATGTCTGGCATTAGGCTGATACATGGTAGTCTCTCTGTAAACAGTAGCTGTTATTATTCTCTCACTTTGTTATGGATTATATATGAAAAAGGAGCAAGGTATAGGTAGCTAAAGGAGTGTTCTCGGCCATAAGCGCAAGTTGAGATAACAAAAAAGGTTTTATGTAATAGGGAGAGACAACTGCCTTGTGTCCTTGAGGGGAATTCTGCAGAGAGTTTCATATAAAATATTGAACACATTAAATTAAATTAAATAAATATATAGTATATGTATTATATATATACATACACACTATATAAATACATAGAAATTTATGTATAGATTCTTTGAGAAGAATAAAAGGAAAATTAATATTTATTAATAACTTATAATGTTCTAGGTACTGTGCTAAGAATTTTCACTAAAGGAAGTTATTTAATCCATATATCAGTCTCATTTTTAAACATAAGAAAACTAAAGTCCAGAAGTGTGATGTAACTTGAAGAACTTTCTGACTATCACTCAAAAATGTTCTAAGACTGGGATTCAAGGCCAGCTCTGACTCCAAAGTTCACTGAACAATGGTGCCTAGAGCTGAGAAAGTAAAGCAGCTTTTCTCTAAGCTCTACTGGCCAATTATATGTGCAAAGAACTCTGCTAGGTGCAATCAGGAAGAGAGATATGATAAAACAATATTTATGCTTTCAGATGTAATCCTAACTATAATTTAAGGAAGGACAATGTTAAATACCATGTAACTGGCATGCATAAATATTTTGAAATTTGAATTAAAGAGAATATGATGGTTAGATTTCTTAAATACTTTAGTCCAGCTCTATGTTGGTTAAATAGGCTTTGTAGGCTAGCCTATGGATCTAACTGTCATAGTACAGTGTAAATGGTAAGACTCATTACAAGTTCTAGTGTCATCAGCCTACATATGAAAGGCTGAAGACAATCATTTGTAAATATGGTAGGTGTCGTGGCTGGAGTAGAGATGGTTGACTGATGCTTCAAAAGAAACTAGAGGGAAAAAATTTATAGGTTTTATATTCTAGAAAGGTGAATTTGAATTCTGGCTTTGTCACTTTTAGGTACATGACAATCATCTAAACTTTCTAAGCTGCAGTTTTCACAGCTGTATAGTGGGGTGATCATATCTGACTGATGAATGGACAGAAGTGACACAGAGCAATAAAGATCAAATTAAGTAAAGGATGTGAAAATACTTTGGAAAGGTTATAAATGTGGCAATATGTTAGTTAATACAGTTATTCATTTTATTGGAGGTGTATGTGGGATCTGCCCCCTTTAATTTGCATGAATATTCATTCAGTGTGAGTCTGAGAACCAGTTCTTTCATGTTGTTAACCAGAGTAAATTATTTCAAGGAGGTTATTCCTTCCTAATTGACTGATAAAAAAGCCACCTTTATTAAGTGACCACAAAAAATGAAAGGGTTGGCATATATTCTCCAAATCTGTGCCAGCATAACAACCTCTCTAGTTTACTGGACAAGAGATAAGAAGTAGAGACAAGTTCTCAGGATTGTTCTTCATTCTTCTTTATAGATCTCTAAATTAAATTTCACTTGGTCTTTAAGTAATCCAATGTTGTACACATACTGGCTTGTCTCATTTTTCAGTAATAATTTTAATACTAGAATAAATTCAAATAACAACTTTCAAAATGCTAAACTTCTAGAGTCCTTATGTAGTACACATTTTCCCCAAGACTGTATTTCCAAAGATGGCTTATGATTTATGAAAGGAAATTATTTGAAATGTAATGCCACATCAGAGTAGGAAGAAATCATCTAGAAAAAGTTCAACCTCTTATTTTTTCAGAGAGAGATGTTTTGGTACAGAAATAAGAAATGATTTGTTCATGTGAGGTAATAGGAATAGTGGTTTAGAGTGTCAGCTTTGGAATCAAAGAAAGCATGCATTTGAAGCTCAGCACTGCAATTTTCTATCAGTATGTCATTGCACATATTAATTTCTCAAGTCCTCTTGTCTATATAATGGGTTCAATAATGATAGCACCTATGTTATCAGAGAATTATGAGAAGTAAATGAGTTAATACATGAAAAGCACTTAGCACAGTGCCTGGCAGATAAAAAGTACTCAATAATTGTTGCTATGACGGTGATGACAACTCTGACAATAATAATAGCAATGAATACAAAGAAAGTCACAGTTCTGAATCTACATTTTCTGATTATCAGTTTACTTTTTTGTGCTCAGTTCAAGTACTTGGATATTTGGGGGCCACTGCTGAATAATAAGGTAGAATTCCACCACATATATTTATTTGATTCTTTGATCAGGTTTTACCCAGATATAGGTTCTCAGTTTATTTTATGTTTCTATTAAAGTGATTTGTCATTTTTTAGAGTATCTTCTGTTTCAAACTCCAAGGATATATTGGAAAATAAGATTGATTCCATCTTGGAGCTTGCATTCTAGTAAGTTATTTATATTTATTTTACTTTATAATACATTCAAGAATTCTGAGAATTGAGTTAATTCCTTAACAAAGGAAGCTAATTTTTTAGAATCAACCAAGAAGAATGCAAATAATTGACTTTTCAAATACAGTTTATATTATGTTATTCTAGAGAGATGTGTAGTAATAAAGCAGTTTTCAGAAATGCATTTAAAAAATCAACTCCTGGTATGACATCCAGTCCATATAGATTCAACATTTTTACCTCCATAATAATAGCTAATACTAATTGAGTGTTCACTGTGTCAAGTATATTAATGTGTGGAGGCAGGGAGGGATGTTTATAGTATAAAGCTTCATTTAACTTTCAGACTAACCATGACAATGCAATTTCAGTTTATAAATATGTGACTTAAAGAGATTTATTAACCTCTTGAAGTCTCAAAGCCAATAAGTGTAAAAGTGGAACTCCACTCACAGAGCATCTTAATTACTTCTTTCAACATCTTTAGTTTCACAGAGTAAGGACTAGTATTAAACATAAAAGTGAATTTTGCAACATTCAATTTAACAAGATAGTGAAGTAGTGAACTTCCTTTTCCTGAAGGTTTTAATGCAGAGGCTGGAATTCTAGAGGGGATTGTTAAATTGAGAGATTTGAACTAGATAACCCCTATAATTTCTTTATAATCTAAGATACACATCTCCCCCAACACACACATACTTAATTACCATCATATACAAGCATCTTTTCATAGTTTAGATTTTAGTTTTGGCAAAATATTACCCAATGCTATTTTGCTGCCCTTTCTATATGCTTTTTATACATTCTGATTTGATATGACACCATGTCTATTTTGTTAACAGCATGTATATTGTTTATCACTGTTCCTGATGCATATGGGCATGCAATCAGTATATATCTATAAATGAAACTCTGAATGAAATTGTTATTTTAATCATCAAAGAAGTAGATTATATTCCTAGAACTGATGAACTTTAAATCCCAGTTATGGCACTAATATGCTTTATGGTTTATTTTGAGCAAATTGTTACTCTTTCTGAGCCTCAGATTGCTCACCTGAAAAATGAGGAAAATGCTAAGTGAGATGATGGCTCACAAAATGAGTTGTAAAATTCAGAGTGCGTTTTAAATATACAGAATTTTCCATCGCAATAAGAGCATCACATTTTGCAATTTACATTTTCTTTAATTGAGAATCTATGACTGAGGTAAGAAGAGATGGTCTAGAATACAAATATTTGATTAGGCAAACTCTCCAATTTCCTAAGTATGTTGGATAAATTGATACTTACATATTAATGGTGATGAGTAGAGATAGTAGTATCACCACACATAAAACACCTTTCTGAAGAGTTTATGCTGTCATTATTAGGAGTAGATTACAGAAATGACATCATAGATTATAATATGTCATATATAAGGTAATTACTATTTCTTGCTCTTAGCCTTGAGAACATCCAGTTCCACTGTGAAATGAAAGACAAGTATCTCATGTCTAATTCATATTTTCATAATTATTTATTTTCAATAACCACATAGAACAATATTTTGACTACTGATTAATATGGATAGTTTTTATCACATAAAGAAAATACTCCTCAGGGACTTGGCCAAGATGGCAGAGTAGTAAGATGCCTAGCTCACCGTCCCTCATGAATACAGCAAAATCTGAACCTAAATACTGAACAAATCACACAGAATACCTACTGAACTTTGGTAGAATGTCTCTTACATTGGAAATACAAGGAAATCCTCACAAAACCAGTAGGGAAAAAAAGGAAATCAGTATGGGACCTGTCCCTGAGAGAGGGATAAGCAAAGGAGGAAAAGCTTCTTCATTCTGGGAAGCCATCTTTCCAGCAGGGAGGTTAGCAGGGAGAGAATAGGAGCTTCAGGGGCTCAGAGGAGAAATCAACATCCACTTGGCAGACAGAACTGAGAGAAATCACTACAGAGGGTCTCCCCAAGACTTGAGCTGGCAAAGACAAGCTGGGCTGTTGGAGCTTGGGCTCCTGTGAATGAGGCCAGGGAGATTATTAGGGCTGACTGCACAGAGGCAGCCACAGGTGGCTGGAGTGTGGTGCAGGCTAAGGCTGGGAGAGAACACAAATCATCATGGGTCCCTTCACAGAAAGCACCACTGCTGATGCCCATGGGAGGAGAGGTGCAATGCAGCCTGGCCAAAGCAACCATCTCCACTAGCCTAGAGGGTTTTGTTCAACACCATTGCTGATGAAAGTTCTCACAAGAAGAGAGGTGGGGTTCAGACACAACCATCTTCTTGGCTTGCTCCAGAGGGACACAAATGCTGGTGCATGACCACCTAAGTGGAGGCAGGGATGAAAAGTGAATCTATTTCCAAGAGTCCCATGACTTCACAGGCAGGACTGAGATTTGATTCTAGCCCCAGGTGCCAGTGGCAGATTTGTGCTGCTGGGGTCTTTCTGCACAAAAACTTCTGAGACAAGTGAGCTGAGTTCTGGTGTGTGGTGATGGTGGTGGTGGATTTGGTGTTAATAGCAGCTGGCATTTGGGGACATGGGGCTGAGATCTGGGTTGAACCTGTGGCTCATGGTGGATCTGGGTGCATGATTGAATGCTCACTATGATGGGTCCTAATGCCTGATGTTGGCAGATATGCAGTGGTGGCTCTGCAAGCAGTAAACCTGGGGAACACTAGGGCAGGTTGTTGACATTCCCATGGCTGAGGGACAAGCACAGCATCAGCAAAGCATACCTTATAAGCCTGCATAACAAGCTAAAGAGAACACCACAGAGCACGCTTCCTAGTGGACATCTCTTGCAGAGGAATACTTAGTGGCTCTTCTTCCAGCAGAAGTACTCCAATCCCACTGACCACACACCACAGCACAGAAGTGGGTCTGTAAGGTCTCTATTACAATGACAGGGGAGAAGATCTGGCCTCTGTCAGGGCTGTGACAAACACAGATCAAAAAGGAGGCCCTACAAGACAACCAGGGCAGAGTCTGGTCACCACAACACCAGCCATATGCCCAATCAAGCCACATAACCAACACACATGGAGGAACGACATGGCAACCATCCATACTAAAAACAGCCCTCACAACAAAAATATTCGATGTGCACAGTCTACACAGGGACACTCCCACATTAAATAAAACAAAACAAAACAAAACCCAAAACAGCCCTGGAAGACCACAATAGATAACTGTTACTCCTAAATTCATAAAGTCAGAGAAATATAAGCAAAATGAAGAAGCAGAGAAACTATTGTTAATTAAAAGAACAAGAGAAGTCTCCTGAAAGAATGAACAATGAAATAGACCTCAACAGTCTACTAGATACTGATTTTTTAAAAGAAAATTATAAAAGCACTGAAGGAAATGAGAGAGGCTATCAATAGAAATGCAGAAAATGTAAAAAAGAAAGAATAGAAACTATAAAGAGAAGCCAATTAAAATCAGGAAACCCAATTTTTGAGATAAAAGAGGAGCTAAAGGCAGTCAATTGCAGAATAATAATGTGTAAGAATGAATAACTGATTTAGAAGACAGGAAAACAGAAATCATACAATCAGAACAGCAGACAGAAAAACAAATGAAAACCAATGAAAGCAATATAAGGGAACTATGGGATAATATAAAACATTCCAATCTACACATAATAATGGTCCCAGAAGAGAAGAAAGAGAAAAGGGGATCAAAAAGGTATTTGAAGAAATCATGATTGAAAATTTTCCAAACCAAAAGAAGGAAAGAGATATCCAAGCACAGGAATCACAGAAGGTCCCAACCAAGAAAAACCCAAATAGACCTAAACCAAGACATATAATTCCTAAGATGGCCCAAGTTAAAGAAAAGATTCTAAAGGCAGCAAGGAAAAAAAAGATACAAGGGAACCCCCATAAAGCTATCAACTGATTTCTCTACAGAGATATTGCTGGCCAGAAGGGACTGGCAAGTTATATTCAAAGTCCTGAAAGAGAGAAAATCTTCAACTGAAGATATTCTACCTAACAGACAATCCTTTACAATAGAAGAAGAGATCAATTCTCAGACAGCAAAAACTAAAAGAATACACCAATACTAAACTTATCCTAAAGGAAATATTGAAAGCTATTCTCTAAATAAAAAAGAAACAGGAACCAATAGAAAAGACTAAATGGTAATTGTAAATGTGACAACTACAATGAAAGACAAGAGGATAAACATGAAGATGTAAAAAGGACAGAAATCATAAATTGTGGGAGAGGGGAACAAGAAAATGTAGATTTTCTTTCCTTTCATAGGAGGTGTTTGAGCCTATATGATTACCAGTCTAAAGCAAATAGATATAGTGATGGGTGACAGTTCTTGAAAATCAGGGTACCCAAAAATCAAAAGCACAGAATAGAGTCACAAAAAACAAAAAGAAAAGAAACCAAGCTAACACAAATGAAAATTATCAAATGACAAAAATAAAAATAAAGGAACTAAGAAAAAACACAACATCAACTGGAAAACAAAGTTTAAAATGACAATAAACACACATATATCAATAATTACCATAAATGTCAATGAACTAAATGCACCCATCAAAAGACACAGAGTGGCAGATTGGATAATAAAACAAAACCTACAACATGCTGCCTATGAGAGACTCGCTTATTTATTTTTTTTATTTTTGTAGAATAGATAAACAAAATTATACTGTATAGCACTGGGAAATATATACAAGATCTTGTGTTAGCTCACAGCAAAAAAATGCGACAATGAATATATGTATGTTCATGTATAACTGAAAAATTGTGCTGTACACTGGAAATTGACACAACATTGTAAAATGACTATAACTCAATAAAAATGTTAAAAAAAGAGACTCACTTTAGAGTGAAGGACACATATAGATTGAAAGTGAGAGGACAGAAAAAGATATTTCATGCAAATGGAAATGACAAGTAAGTGGGAGTAGCAATGCTTATATTAGACAAAATAGACTTCAAAAATGGCCATAAGAAAAGATAAAGAAGGACACTATGTAATGACAAAAGGAGCAATACAATATGAGGATATTACACTTGTTAACATGTATGCACCCAATGTAGGGGCACCTAAATATATAAAACATATACTAATGGACATAACTGGGGAAATAAATGGGAACACAATAAAAGTAGGAGATTTTAACACCCCACTAACATCATTGGACAGATCTTCCAGACAGAAAATCAATAGGGTAATGGAGATACTAAATGAAACAATAGAATGGTTAGACATAGTTGATATTTTTAGGACATTACATCTCCAAAAAGCAGAATACACATTCTTTTCAGGTACACATGGAACATTCTCGAGAATGGACCACACACTCGGGCACAAAATAAGCCTCAACAAATTTAAGAGGATAGAAATGATTGCAAACATCTTTTCTGATAACAGTGGCATGAAATTAGAAATCAACCACAAGAAAAAAATGACTACACGGAGACTAAACAACATACTACTAAAAAGACCAATGAGTCAATAATGAAGTCAAAGAAGAGATTAAAAATATCTTGAAACAATTGACAATGAAAGCACAACCACACAAAATCTATGTGATGAAGCAAAAGCAGTCTTAGGAAAGAAGTTTATAGTGATACAGGCCTTCCTCAAAAAAGAAGAACAATCTCAAATAAGCAAACTAACTTATCACCTAAAAAATTAGAAAAAGAATAACAAACAAAAGCTAAAGTCAGCAGAAGGAAAAACGTAATAAAGACCAGGGAGGAAATAAATAAAATAGAAATTTAAAAATAGAAAAATCAATCAAACCAAGAGCTGGTTTTTTTTAAAGAGTAAACAAATTTGACAAACCTCTAGCAAGGCTCACCAGAAAGGAAAGAGAAATAACACAAATAAATAAATAAGAAAGAAAAATGGAGAAATTACAACCAACACCACAGAAATGTGAAAAAAAAAAGTAAGAGATACTATGAACAACAATATGGTAACAAAATGGACAACTTAGAAGAAATGGTCAGGTTCCTAAAAACATACAGTCCACCAAAACCGAATCAAAAAGAAATAGATAACTTGAGCAGACCAAACACTGGAAGTGAAATAGAAAACTTCCTACAAACAAAAGACCAGGACCAGATGGTTTCTCTGGGGAATTTTATCAAATGTAAGAACTCATACCAATCCTTCTCAAACTGTTCCAAAAGACTGATGAGGAAGGAACACTGCCAAACTCATTCTGTGAAGCCACCATAACCCTAATACCAAAGCCAAAGACACTACCAAAAAAGAAAATTCTAAGCCAATTTTGATGATAAACAGATATAAAAATCCTCAACAAAATATTAACAGACTCCAACAACACATAAAAAAATCATACACTATGATCAATTTGGATTCATCCCAAGGACACAAGGTTGGTTTGAGATATGCAAATCATACAATGTGATACACCACAGGAACAAAAGAAAGGGCAAAAATCACATGACCATCTCAATAGATGCAATAAAAGCATTAGATAAAATTTAACATCCATTTATAATGAAAACTCTAACCAAAGTGGGCATAGAGGGAACATATCTCAACATAATAAGAAATGTTTATGACAAACCCACAGCAAACATAATAGTCAATGGTGAAAATTTGAAAGCCTTCCTGCCAAATCTGGAACAAGACAAGGATGCCCACTCTCACCATTTCTTTTCAACATAGTCTTGGAAGTCCTAGCTATAGCAACCAGGCAAGAAAAATAAATAAGAATCCAAACTGGAAGAGAAGAGGGAAAATTGCCACTATATGTGTATGACATAGTTCTATATATAGAAAACCTTAAAGACTCTACCTAACAACAACAAGATCTGATAAAAGAATTCAGCAAGGTAGCAGGATGCAAGATTAAAATACATTAATAAGTTGCATTTATTTACACTAAAAATGAAATATCAGAAAAGGAAAGTGAAGAAACAATCCCCTTTAAAATTACATTTAAAAATGCCTAGGAAGATGTATTAGAGGAGACAAGCAAGATGGCGGAGTAGAAGGAAGCTTGTAGCTCACCCTCTCCCACAAATACACCAAAACTCACATCTACGGATCTACTCAGCCAACCAGAGCACCTGCTGAACTCTGACAGAACATTGCCCTCTTTGAAAGACAAAGATGCCAAAAATCTGGTAGGAGAAAAGGAAAAAAGAAAGAAGAAAAAGCAAAACAGTGTGGGACCAATCCCTTGGGAAGGGAGCAGCAAAGGAGAACTGGTGCTCATTTGCTGGGTTTCCGCTCTCCAACAGAGAGGCCAGCGGAATGGAAGGGGAGCCTCCGAGGCTCAGATTTGTCCCAAGCACACCTTGACCACCAGAATTGAGTTAAACAGGCACAAAGGGTCCCCGTGACACCCAGCCCAAGACATGAGCTGGCAGCTGGGGGCTGGGACAGGCTGCCCAAGCCAGGTAGAGGACTGGGGCGGCTGCACTGAGGCAGCCCCAGGGGACTGCAGGGTGCTGCACGCCATGGTTGGGAGGTGATATGGAGCAGAACAACCTCGTTCCCACATAAATTGCAAAAAAAATCAAAGCAAACAGGTGGTGTGCCCTGGGGGGAGGGGCACTGTAGCCTTTCTCTCCTCAGACCCTCTGGGCCATTACTGGTGCATCTCAAGAGAAGAGAGGCAGGGCTCATCCACAGCCCCCATCTCCTCCTGTGTGCAGTGCCCGGGTGGGGGTGGGGCCAAAATGTGAATCTGCACCCAGGGGCTCCAAAACCTTCTAGGCTGACTGAGATTTGTTAACAGCCCGAGGCAGATAGGATCTTTCTGCCCTGGCACCTCAGAGAACTTGTGCCACCAAGACAGACAAGGAGCTGAGATTTGGCATGGGGCAGAGACAGGGCCGATCCACAGTCTTTCCCAAGCCTGCCTTTGTAGTACCGACCCGAGGTGGAGTGGGCAGCTACACAGATCAGCACAGCGACTGGCGCCAGGAGAGGACAGGCGGCCACCCGCCTTCCTGGTAGGAATGCAGAACCTGATCATGGTGCTGGGGGGGGCGTGATCCACCCACCTGCCTCCCCCAGTGCAGCATCTGACTGTGGCATCGGGGGGGGAGTGGCCCGCCCACCCACCAGGTAAGAGCACAGCTCCTGACCCAGTGTTAGGAGGGGGCATGATCAGCTTGCCAACAGCCACTGGGAGCAGCACAGACGAGGGTGCTAACAGAGGGCCTCTGGAAACAGCAAGCTGAGTTCACAAAACAGGGTGAAGAAACAAAGACCTTTTGATAAAATCATTAAGAGCACACCGTCTCCAGGAGAACTAGATAACTGATACTCCTTAAGCCACAGTGCCAGAGAGATATGAGCAATATGAAGAAGCAGGGGAACCAATCCCAATTGAAAGATCAAGAGAAATCCCCTGAAAGCACGATCAAGGAAATACACATTGATGGCCTACTAGATCACGATTTCAAAAAAGGAGTGATCAAAGTACTGAAGGAATTGAAAGAAATAGTGTTTAGAGTTATAAAATATGTCAAAAATGAAATAGAAACTATAAAGAAGAACCAAGTAGAATTAGTAAACTCATTTACTGAGATGAGAGCTGACCTAAAGGCTGTACAAAGAAGGCTAGATAATGCAGGGGGACGAATAAGTGACCTAGAAAACAGGACAACAGAAAGCACCCAATCAGAACAGCTGAGAGAAAAACAAATAAAAAACAATGAAAACAATACAAGGGAACTATGGGATAATATAAACCATGCCAATCTACACATAATAGGGGTTCCAGAAGGGGAAGTAAGAACAAAGGGGATTGAAAAGGTATTGGAAGAAATCATGACTGAAAACTTTCCAAGCCTAAAGGAATCAGATATCCAAGTACAGGAGGCTCAGAGGGTCACAAACAGGAAGAACCCAAATAGATTCACACCAAGACATATGATAATCAAGATGGCCAGAGTCAAGGATAAAGAAATGATCCTAAAGGCAGCAAGAGAAAAACAAAGAGTGAGTTACAAGGGAATCCCCATAAGGCTCTAAGCTGATTTCTCTACACAAACATTACAGGCCAGAAGGGAGTGGCAAGATATCTTCAAAGTCTTGAATGAAAAAAAGATGCAGCCTAGGATACTCTATCCAGCAAGGTTATCCTTTAGGATAGAAGGAGAGATAAAGCATTTCACAGACAAGCAAAAACTAAGAGAGTTTAGCAACACTAAACCCATGCTAAAAGAAATTTTGACAGGTCTATCTAAATAGAAAAGAAGCAGGATGCTACAAAAGTGAGAAACTCATAACTGGAAAGGAGATAATTGCCATGAATTACAAAAATAATAGACCAAAATTGTAAGAGAAGACGTCTAAATCATTAAGAGTGGGAGAGGGAAGCAAGGAAAGCCACTGTGGAAAACAGTATGGAGATTCCTCAAAAGACTAGGAATAGACTTACCATATGACCCAAGAATCCCACTCCTGGACATATATTCAGTAGGAACCCTACTACAATATGACACCTGCACCCCAATGTTCATAGCAGTACTATTTACAATAGCCAAAACATGGAAGTAGCCTAGATGTCCATCAACAGATTACTGAATAAAGAAGATTTGGTATATTTATACAATGGAATGCTGTTCACCCACAACATACAACATAACGCCATTTGCAGCAACATGGATGTTCCTGAAGCATGTCATTCTAAGTGAAGTAAACCAGAAAGAGAAAGAAAAAAATACCATATGAGATCCCTTATATGAGTAATCTAAAAAAAACAAAACAAAACAAAACATAAATACAAAATAGAAACAGACTCATAGACATAGAATACAAACTTGTGGTTGTCAAGGGTGCAGAGGGTGGGAAGGGATATACTGAGATTTCAAAACTGTAGAATAGATAAACAAAATTATACTGTATAGCACAGGGAAAAATATACAAGATCTTGTGGTAGCTCATAGCGAAAAAAAATGTGACAATGAATATATATATGTTCATGTATTACTGAAAAATTGTGCTCTACACTAGAATTTCACACAACATTGTAAAATAACTATTACTCAATAAAAAATGTAAAAAAGAAAAAAAAATTGCCTAGTAATAAACCTGACCAATTTAGTGAAAGACTTATACACAGAAAACTACAAAACATTCATTAAGAAAATTAAAGATGACTTAAAGAAATGGAAAGGTATCCCATGGTCTTGGATTGGAAGAATCAACATTGTTAAAATGGAAATACTATTCATAGCAATCTACAGATTTAATGTGATCCCTATCAAATTACCCAGGATGTTTTTCAGAGAACTAGAGCAAATAATCTTAAAATTTATATGGAGTAACAAAAGACCTAGAAATGCCAAAGCAATACTAAAGGAAAGCACAAAGCTGGAGTAATAACCCTTCCAGACCTCAGACAATACTGCAGAGCTACAGTTATCAAAACAGTATGGTATTTGTGCAAAAACAGACATGGATCAATGGAACAGAATAGAGAGCCCAGAAATGAACCCACAGACTTATGGTCAACTAATCTTCGACAAAGGAGGCAAGAATATACAGTGGAGAAAAGACAGTCTTTTCAACAAGTGGTGTTGGGAAAGCTGGACAGCCACATGTAAATCAATTAAATTAGAACAGTTCCTCACACCATACACAAAAATAAACTCAGAATGGCTTAAAGACTTAAACATAAGACAAGACACAATAAACCTCCTAGAAGAAAACATAGGCAAACCATTATTTGACATAAATCTTAGAAGTGCTCTCCTAGGGCAGTCTACTCAGGCAATAGAAATAAGATAAAAAATAAACAAATGGCACCTCATTAAACTGTAAGCTATTGCACAGCAAAGGAAACCATAAACAAAACAAAAAGACAACCTATGGAATTGGAGAAAATATTTGCAAAAGATGAGACTGACAAAGGCTTAATTTTCAGAATATATAAACAGCTTATACAACTTAACAACAAGAAGAAACTGGCAACCCAATCCAAAAATGGACAGACAACCTAAACAAGCTATTCTTCAATGAAGACATACAAATCATCAATAGGCACATGAAAAAATGCTTAATATCCCTAATTATCAGAGAAATGCAAATGAAAACTAGTGAGGTATCACCTCACACCAGTCAGAATGGCCACCTTTAAATTGTCCACAAACAATAAATGCTGGAGAGGGTGTGGTGAAAAAGAAACCCTCCTACACTGTTGGTGAGAATGTAGTTTGGTGTAGCCATTATGGAAAACAGTATGGAGATTTCTCAAAAAACTAAAAATAAACTTACCACATGATCTAGCAATCCCACTCTTGGGTATATATCTGGAGGGAACTCTAATTAAAAAAGATGCATATATTGTTTATAGCAGCACTGTTGCCAAAATATGGATATAATATAAATGTCCATTGATAAAGAACTGGATAAGAAGTTGTGGTATACTTATACAATGGAATACTACTCAGTCATAAAAAAGAATAAAAGCCTGCCATTTGCAGCAACATAGATGGACCTGGAGATTGTTATTCTAAGTGAAGTTAGCCCAAAAAAGGAAGAAAAATAGCACTTAATATCACATATGTATAGAATCTAAAAAAAAAGAAAATAAGAGACAGAATTGAGCTTATTTACAGAACAGAGATGAACTCACAGACATAGAAAACAAACTTATGATTGCCAGAGGGTTAACAGGGTGGGAATGGATGAGTTGGGAGTTTGAGATTTGCAAATACTAGCTACTATATATAAAATAGTAAACAACAAATTTCTTTTGTATAGCACAAGGAACTGTATTCAGTATCTTCTAGTAACCTATAACAAAAAAGTATATGAAAACGTATATATGTATGTATATATATGATTGAAATTTTATTCTGTATACTAGAAATTGACATAATACTGTAACCTTACTATACTTCAATTTAAACACTCTTCAAAATAATGTTGATTTGGTAAAATATGCTGAAAACGTTGATTAAATGCATGTTGATACAAAGTAGTGGGATATAATTTAATTGCAATATATTGTCACATTCTAGTTTTTGTTATGGATAGTGAATTCTCTGCATAAGCAAAAAATAAACAAATAAAGGTCATTCACGGACCAATAATAAGGACAGATGCAAAGCAAAAGTTTTGATGCAAATCTGCACAAGATTTCCAAAAGGAATGTTAAAGTTGACCTCTTTAACTAAGGCTTAATGTAGATTTAAGCTCATTATTTTTGCACAATTTTTGGTAACAACTTTATTATTTAATTATCCAGAAAGCTTTTATTGAATAATTATCATATTCTATTTTTACTGCAGAGTATCTTCTGGGTAATAAAGAAACATATATAATATGGCTGGAGAGATAGTATGGAAATGTGTTAAATGATAAGACTGGAAAAGTAATCAGAATCCAGTAAATGTGAGTCTTTAATGAGACAAGCTAAGAATTTGCACTTCAAATTTTTGATATTATTGAGCTATTGAATTGTATAAAGTTGAGGAATAATATGAGTAGATTAAATTTTTAGAACATCAATTATAAAAATATTCTAAAAATGAATTACAGAGAAATTAAGTCTAGGGATAGAAGACTAGTTTAAAAAAATTTGCAATAATTTCAAATGAGATATAGTGAGAGCCAGACTAAAATGGAATGAGCAATAACATTAAAGCAAATTGTATGGATCAGTCCCTGTATACACTATTGCTAGCAATAATAATATAGCACAGAAGGTAGATTCAAGAAATTATAAGTAGATCCTGATGAACTTATTAAGAAACTGAATGAGGATGCTGAGGAAGCATGAGGAGTCATTTTCAAGTTTCTGGTATGAGGACTGAGTGGTTGTTGATAGTGTTATATGCTTTGAGGAAGATATGGGACACAGGAGTAGTGAATTTGATGAAGAGTCAGGTTTTGATACAATGCATTTGAGATTCCTGTAGGTGACCAGGTAGATACGTTCACTATGCAGTCAAACATAAGTCTGGCCCTCAAGAAGCAGCATTATGCTATTGATATTTAGAAACAATCAAAATGCAAAGCATGATTGAAATCATGAAAATAAATGAGATCCCCCCAAATAAACATATAGAATGAGGAAAGAACAGAATGAAATACTGAATGTTGGGAAATCTCAGCATTTAATAAGTGGACAAAGGAAGATAAATCAGTAAATAAGGAATGGGAAAATAGCAGGACAATTAAAAATTATTTTTCTCGTAGAGTAAATGAAGGAAGAATATTTACATAAAGAACAAATTAAATATCAGAAGGAGATAAAATACTAGAACTAAATAGTTAGCTATATCAATTTGGAGGGTATTTACGTTTGCAGGAATGGTCTCAGTGGAGTGGTGAGCAAGTAAACTAAAGTAAGTAGTAGCCAAAGAAAAATGTAGGGTCATGTGAGGGTTTTTTTTTTTTGTTATATTTTCCTTTCTTTTAATAAGAAAGAATAGAATATACTTGACCAGATTAATTTGTTAAGGGGAAAGAATCAATAAAGAGAAAAGTTGGAGAATTGGGAGGAAAATTATTTGATTAATGAGATAGGTGCAAGAGAATATAAGAGGGAATCATGTCAAGATTATTGACAATCTTTTGACTTTAATGGGGAAAAATATAAAACATCTTCCTCTGAGAATTAAAGAATGTGTAAATAACCTAATCTTCCTTAAGCTCATCAGCTTTTGAACTTTGTTAATAATAACTCAAATTCTACTGACTTTTGTTCTTACCAAATCACATAGTCTCTCAGCTGATGTAAAACATCCTTTTAGTGTCTGAGATTCTCAGTAAATGCCTTGTATATCCTTGAAATTAAGTTTGTCCTGTGATTTTAATACATTTACATTTTGATCATTTCTAAATCTGTGTCTTCTTTTGACCATGAACAGAGTTTTTCAGCATCTCTCATGGGAACCCTATTATTCTGCAGCACAGCCACTGGAGCACTTAGAATATCAAATTGAATATTATTCTGTTATAAACTTTGGAAGAAGCTTTGCTCCCATTTTTGATTAAGTTTATCAAAGAAATACCCAAAAGTTTTATATATGTCTCCTATATTTATATCATTATAGTAATATAAATAATATTTAGAGCACTTTTGTATAATATCATCCAGCAGTACTTAGAGTTCTATGCCTATGACTGGAAAAAATGGATGGATTTAAAGATCTAATGTTGGGATTCTGAGGGATGGATGGGACAAAGAAACAAATGGAGACACTTCTTGAATATATTACCAGAAGTATCCCATGAAAAGCAAACCTGGTTAATTAACACACCATATACACATAAATAGATTGTGAGGGAAAACAACCTTGGCATATGGTCTTTTTATAAACAAGGAAAATAAAATCAAATAGATGTGAGAGCCTATGAAAATCCTATGTGAGTGATCCGGTTGTGCCCATTATAAGCCAACAGAATTATCACTTCAGCTATATTTAAGTAATAAATTTCAAAGTATCAATAATGTCTATATATTGTTAAAACTGACATGAATTTGAAACAATTAGATTGCATTATCTTGTAGTGGACACTTGCTTTGTTTGTGCTACCCAAAAATCACTTTGATTTATTGAGATACTTTAATTTTACTCTCAGACCATGCACTTCAAGTGAAACTCATTCCAATAAAAGCTCTAAGGATTCAACTTATGAAGTAAATCTACAACACTAATTTCTTTCCAATCTTCTGTCTATTGTGCTTGGTTCAGATTGAATACATGTCCCATGTCAGGCCAATTTGAAACAATGATACTAAATTCCTGGACTTTGTTGGCACAATCAGGAAATAAGATATTCTCTTCACAATGAATTTGTCTACAGTTAACATAGTCACCTTATCACTATGACTAAAGAACCTGTATGACATTGAAAAAAGCTCAGAGAAAGGGGAACAAAGAAATATATTTTAAAAAACTGAATTTAAACAGACATCAATATCATGATATCATTAGTTATTTCTTTTTTCTCCCATAGCTGATCAAAAGCTCCTTTGCACAGCACAATAAGACACCCAGAGATATAACCATATGTGCATCTGAAAGTGGGTGAATGTGTCCTCAGAGGAGGCTATGAAATCATGAGAGTCACAGTGGTGGAAGCAGCAGCAGTGATGACACTTAAAGCATAACCCTGGCAGCAGTGACACCGGAGGCAGCAGTGACCTCACTAGCAGAAGGGGTACAAAAGTGAAAGGGGTTAGTGAAAGTCTGCCTAGCTGTGTGGGCTGCCACTGGAAGTTTCCATTGTTTTTCACCAAAACCCAAATTTCTGAGGGGAGGTCACCAGGATTTGAGGGAGTAAAAGAAAATGAAAGAAAATAAAGAGAACCGAAGGGGTGTATTTCCTATTGTTTGCCCAAGTATTCCAGCAATAGGTCTGCCCACAGACCTCTATAACTCCCCAACTCTAAGATCCCCTTACCTGGTTGTAGGCAAACTCAAAGTCCCATGTGCTAAGCACACACCTCCCTCTACTTTGATGCCAGTTTTTTTCTAAACCAGCTTTTTATGTATGTGCCCCCAAGCTTAGCAGCCAAATCAGATCTTGTAAAAGAAATTTTAAAATGTACTATAGTGCGAACTTCTAGAAAACAAAAGAAAGTTTCCTAACTGACAACCTGCTAAATTGATAGATTCAAAGTAAACAAAGTGTTACCTAAATAAGAAAGGTGTTTGCTACTTCAAAAGTGGGGGCAAAAAGCACATTTCATCAAACACTATAAAAATTTTGGTAATACAATATGACCAAAAGAAAAGGAAAATTCTTCAGCAACTTAACTCAAAGACATGCAATTTAACTTATAAAGACTTCAAAATAGATGTTATGAGGAAATTCAATGATCTACAGGAAAATTCAGAGAGACAATTCAATAAACTTATGAATAAATTTTTGAATAGAAGGAGTACTTTACCAAAGAGATTGTATTATAAATATGAAGCAAACAGAAATTGTGGAACTGAAGGATAAGTGAAATGAAGACTGCATTGGAGTGGGGAGGTGCATAGATAGCGGAATAAAGAGACTCACAGCTTGCCATCTCCCAAAAATACATGAAGTTTTATATCTACAAACCCGTTGAATCACACAGAACACCTACTGAACACTGGCAGAGTGTCTCTCACTTCAAAATACAAAAGGATTCACACAATATCTGGTAAAGAAAAAAAAAAGAAAAAAGAAAAAGATAATTGGTGTGGGACCAGTCCTGTGGGGAGGAAATGGCAAATGAAGAAAGGAACACTCATGATGAGATGTCCCCTCTTTAGCCTCGAGGTCAGAAGCAGAGATTCCAAGGTTAAGAGGAGAAAGTGGCAGGTGATTGGCAGACAGAACTAAGTGAAACTGGCATAGAGGGTCCCTGTGATCCTCAGCCCTAGACATGAAACAGCAGGGACAAGGCAGGACTGGCTGTTGGAGATTAGTGATGAGTCCACAGATATGGTTGGGGCCCACTGAACAGAGGCAGGCTCAGGAAACTGGAGGGCAGTGTGGGTTCTGGCTGGGGGTGTGTGCAAGACAGAACAGCCTGGAAACCCCATGAACAAGCACCATTGCTGGTGTACATTATCTGAAGGGGCACAATACAGACACACCAGAGCCATATTCTCCAATTGGCTCCATTGTTGCTGTGTTCTTATGAGAAAAGAGAGAGGACTTAATCATAGTCATCACTGCTGTGTGGAGGCCAGGTTGAAAGCTGAGTCCATACCCAGGAACCTTCTAACTTCACAGAATGGACTAAGATTTGCGTACAGCCCCAGGCAAAGAGGGTGGATTTGCTACACTGGTGCTTTGTGATCCTATTCCTCTGGTTTGAACAGGCAGTGAGCAAGGCTTTGGCACATGGCAGGGGTGACTATGAGTATTTACAAAAGGCCAGCATACCATAATGTACCATATACAGAGATGAGGTTGAGGTCTGTGCTGACACTGTGGAGTACCATGGATTCAGGTGTGTGACTGCATGCTGACAACAGCAGGTCCTAGCACCTGACATCAGCAAATCTGAGTGGTGGCTCCTGGGGCCCAGAATCTGGGGGACACCAGAGAAGGTGGCTAACATTCCTATAGCTAGTGTGGGGACAAAGGCAACATCAACAAAGAGTACTTTGTGAACCCATATAACAAGTGACAGACAATACCAGACAGGGCAATTCCCAGTGGATATCTCCTGTGGAGGAATATACAGCAACAATTTTTCCTAGCTGAAGTGCTCCAACCCTACTTACCACACACCACAGTTCAGAAATGGATCTAGAAGCCTCAATTCCAGCAACAGGGAAGCAGACCCTGCCCCTGACAAGGCTGTGAAAAACACAGAACAAAAAAAAAGGAGGTCCTGTTAAACAGCAACAATCAGGGCAGACTCTGATCACCACAACAGCAACAATACCACCTATCAAAGGGATAACAACCAACATACATGGAAGAAAGATGTGGCAACCACCATAAGAAGAAGAGCCTTCACAACAAAACTATTAGATGAATGCAGTCCATGCAGGAAAGCTCCCAGTTTGAATAAAAAGAAACAAGCAAAAATCCAGCTCTTTAAGACCACAGTAGATAACTGATATTCTTAATCCATAGACCCAGAGAAATTTAAGTAAAATGAAGAAGCAGAGGAACCACTCCCAATTAAAAGAACAAGAGAAGTCCCCTGAAAGAATAAACAATGAGATAGACCTTGAGGGTCTACTAGATCATGACTTCAAAAAGGGGGTGATAAAAGCACTAAAGGAAATAAGAGAGATTATGAATAGAGACAGAGCGTAATATAAAAAGGAAATAAAAACTATAAAGAGGAGCAAATTAAAAACAGAAAACTCAATAGCTGAGATAAAAGCTGAGCTAAAGGCAGTCAAAAGCAGACTAGATAATACAGAGGAACAAATAAGTGACATAGAAGACAGAATACTAGAAGTGACCCAATCAAAACAGTAGAGAGAAAAGCAAGTAAAAACAATTAAAGCAATATAAGGGACTTATGGGATAATATAAAGTTTGCCAACCTACTCATAATAGTGATCCCAGAAGGAGAAGAGAAAAGGGGATTGAAAAGGTATTTAAAGAAATCATGACTGAAAACTTTCAAAACCTTAAGAAGGAAATAGATATCCAAGAAAAGGAAGCATAGAGGGATCCCAATAAAAAGAAACCAAACAGAACTACATCAAAACATATCATAATTAAAATGGCCTAAGTTACAGATAAATAAATGATCCTAAAGGCAGCAAGGGAAAAACAAAGAGTTAGTTACAAGGGAACCCCCATAAGGCTTTCTGCTGATTTCTCTATATAAGCACTGCTGGCCAGGAGGGAGTGGCAAGATATGGCCAAAGTCCTGAATTAGAAAAAGCTGCAACCTAGGACACTCTGTCAGACAAGACTATCTTTTGGAGTAGAAAGAGAGAGAAAGAATTTCACACTCAATCAAAAACTAAAAAAATTAAGCAATAGTTAACCTATCCTAAAGAAATATCACCTCACACCAGACAGAATGACCATCATTCAAAAGTCCACAAATGACAAATGCTGGGGAGGCTGCAGAGAAAATGGAACCCTCCAAGACTAATACACTGAAAACTATAAAACACTGATGAAGGAAATTAAATAAGATTTTAAAAAATGGAAAGAGATCCCATGCTCTCGGATTGGAAGAATCAATATTGTTAAAATGGTCACACTGCCCAAGGCAATCTAGAGACTTAATGCAATCCCTATCAAATGACCCAGGACATATTTCACAGAACTAGAACAAATCATTATAAAATTTATATGGATCCATCAAAGACCTAGAATTGCCAAAGCATTACTGAAGAGAAAGAAAGAGGCTGGAGGAATAACTCTCCCAGACTTCAGACAATAATATAGAACTACAGTCATCAAGACAGCATGGTATTGGTACCAAAACAGACATATAGACCAATGGAACAGAATAGAGAGCCCAGAAATGATCCCACAAACTTTTGGTCAACTCATCTTTGACAAAGGAGGCAAGAATATACAATGGAATAAAGACAGTCTCTTCAGCAAATGGTGTTGGGAAAACTGGACAGCAGCATGTAAAGCAATGAAGCTAGAACACTCCTTTACATCATACACAAAAATCAACTCAAAATGGATCAAAGACTTAAACATAAGACAAGATACAATAAACCTCCCAGAGGAAAATATAGACAGAACATTATCTGACATACATCTCAAAAATGTTCTCCTAGAACAGTCTACTGAAGCAATAGAAATAAAAGCAACAATAAACAAATGGGACCTAGTGAAACTTACAAGCTTCTGCACAGCAAAGGAAACCAGAAGTAAAACAAAATGACAACCTACAGAGTGGGACAAAAGTTTTGCAAGTGAAACCGACAAAGGCTTGATCTCCAGAATAGATAAGCAGCTCATACGACTTAATGAGAAAAATCAAACAACCCAATCCAAAAATGGACAGAAGACTTAAACAAGCAATCCTCCAAGGAAGAAATACAAATGATCAATAAGCACATGAAAAAATGCTCAATATCACTAATTATCAGAGAAATGCAAATCAAAACTATGATGAGTTATCACTTCACACCAGTCAGAAAGGTCATCATTCAAAAATTCACAAATGACAGATGCTGGAGAGGCTGTGGAGAAAAGGGAACCCTCCTACACTGTGGTGGGAATGCAGTTTGGTGCAGCCACTGTGGAAAACAGTATGGAGATTCCTCAAAATACTAGGACTAGAATTGCCATAGGAGCCAGGAATCCCACTCCTGGTCATATATCCAGAAGGAACCCTATTTCAAAAAGAAACCTTCACCCCAATGTTCACAGCAGTACTATATACAGTAGCCAAGACATGGAAACTGCTTAAATGTCCATCAACAGATGACTGGATAAAGAAGAGGTGATTTATTTATACAATGGAATACTATTCAGCCATAAAAACCAACAACATAATCCCATTTACAGCAATATGGATGCTCCTGGAGAATGTCATTCTAAGTGAAGTAAGCCAGAAAGAGAAAGAAAAATACCATATGAGATTGCTCATATGTGGAATCTAAGAAAAATAAAAGACAAAACAAATACAAAACAGAAACAGACTCATAGACATAGAATACAAAACTTCTGGTAACCAAGGGAGAGGAGGGTGGGGATGGACAGAATAGGATTTCAAAATTTGTAGATACTGACAGGAATATGTAGAATAGATAAACAAGGTTATATTGTATTACAGAGGGAAATATACAGAATATCTCATGGTAGCTCACAGTGAAAAAGTCTGCAACAATGGATTTATGTATGTTCATGTATACTGAAAATTGTGCTCTACACTGGAAATTGACACAACAATGTAAACTTACTACAACTCAATAAAAAATGTTAAAAAAGAAAATATTGAAAAGTCTACTCTAAACAGGATATAAGAGGAATATATAGAGATGAGAAAATCATAACTGGAAATGTCAAAACTAAAATGAGTTGCAAGAGAATAAATATGTGATGTTAAAAAATGATATCAAAATCATAAAAGGTGGGAGAGGGGAGCAAGGAAATATAGACTTTTCTCTCTTATCTTTTTAAAAATTTATTTATTTATTTATTTTGTTCTTTTTAGGATGTGTTTGAGCCTACATGACTTCTAGTCTAAAGCAAACATATATAGTAGTGGGTTAATATACTTGAAAAACTATGTAATCATTAACCAAAAGCGTACAATACAGTCACAAAACCCAAAAAGAAACCATGTTAATAGAAGAGAAAATTCCACGGGGTCCAAGATGGTGGAGTAGAAGGACGCTGGTAGCTCACCCTCTCCCACAAGTACACCCAAACTCACATCCACAGACCCACCCAGCCAACCAGAGCACCTGCTGAACAACAATAGAACATCACACTCTTCAAAAGACAAAGACGCCAAGAATCTGGTAGGAGTAAAGGAAAAAAGAAAGAAGAAAAAAGAAAACAGTGTGGGACCTGTCCCACGGGGAGGGAGCAGCAAAGGGGGAATACAGCTCATTTGTTGAATCTCCCTCTCTCCAATGGAGAGGCCAGCAGGACTGAGGGGGAGCCTCCAAGGCTCAAATCTGTATGGAGCACCCTTTGAAAGACAGAACTAAGTTAAATGGGTACAGAGGGTCCCAGTGACACCCAGCCTGAGATGGAAGCCAGCAGCTGGGGGACAGGACAAGCTGCCAGAGACAGGCAGAGGACTGGGGCAACTGCACTGAGGCAGCCCTGGGGCACTGCAGGGTGCTGCGTGCCACAGATGAGTGGGTACACAGGGCAAAACAACCTGGGCCCTCCATAAAACAACACGGCTGATGTGCCCTGGGAGGAAGGGTACCATACCCCATCTCTGAAAACGCACGGAAGGTTTTCCAGTGAAGAAAAGTGGGCTCAGGCACAGCCACCAAATCCTCCAGCTCTTAGCACTCAGGCAGAGGAGGGGTCAAAACCAGAATCTGTACCTAAGGGTTTCGCGGCCTCAAAGGCCAGAGGAGAGTTGTTTACAGCCCAAGGCAGATAGGTACTTTCTGCCCTGGTACCTCACAGAACTCGCATTGCCAAGACAAACAAAGAGCTGAGTTCTGTCATGGAGCAGGGGTGAGACTGTTCCACTGTCTTCCCACGGAGCATGGACCCAGGGTGAAGCGGGCAGGTGCACAGACCAGGGGAGTGACAGTGCAGGGAGAGGGTGGGTGGAAACCTGCCTTCCTGGGAGGAATGCAGTACATGACCGTGTTGCTGGGAGGGGGCATGATCCACCCACCTACCTTGCCCGAGCACAGTTTCTGACTTCGACATCGGGAAAGGTAGTGACCCGCCTGCCCACCATTAAGCAACACCTGACCTCAGTGTTGGGAGGGGGCGTGATCTGCTTGCCTATTAGGCACTTGGAGCAGCACAGACTAGGGCACCAATGGAGGGCCTCTGGAAGCAGCAAGCTGAATTCATGAAATGTAGCAAAGATAGAAAGATTTCTTCATAAAATCATTAAGAGTGCACAGTCTCCAGAAAAACACACCCCATTTTTAAAAAAAATCTTTTTATATCTGTTCCATTTTCTATTACCTATTTAATGTTTACTTTTTAAACAATTGTATATGCTTCCAGGTTGAATCCCTTTTAAATTTGTCTTTTAAAATATTTTGATTATTATTACTTTGAAAAAATCCACCTCATTTCATTTTTATTTCTCTTGATTTTGATCTTCTGTTATTGATTATACACACGTTTCCACTTTGTTTTTTGCTCTTTTCTACTTTTTTTAATGGTTTTTAAAAGATGTCTCAACTCTATTGCTATTCTGCTTCAAATTGCTGTTCTATTATTGATTATACACTGTTTTCAAACCTTTATTCTCATTACTTTTAAAATTCTGTTTTTATTTTATCTTTTTATATCTGTTCTATTTTCGATTACCTTTTTAATTTTTACTTTTTAAACAGTTGTATACGATTCCAGTTTTCATCCTTTTTAAATTTTCTTTTAAAATATTATTCTTATTATTATTTTTAAAAATCCACCTCATTTCATTTTCATTATTCTTGTTTCTGAAGTCCTGTTATTGATTTTACACAGGTTTCAAGTATTGTTTTTTGCCCTTTTTTTCCTGTTTTTAAAGTTTTTAAAAGACATCTCAACTTGAAGCTAGTCTGATTCAAATTGTTCTCCTAGTATTGATTTTACACTGTTTTCAAACCTTCCTTTTCTCCCTTCTTTTAAAATTCTCTTTCTCTCTCTTTTTTTAAAGTTTTATTCCTGCATAGGTGTTAGATAGATAAATAAATAAACTTCTTAAGGACCATAATAGATAACTGATACTCCATAACCAACAGTGCCAGAGAGATAAGAGCAACATGAAGAAGCTGAGGAACCACTCCCAAATGAAAGAGCAAGAGAAATCCCCTGAAAGAACAGTCAATGAAATAGAAATTGATAACTTACTAGATTAAGATTTCAAAAAAGGAGTGATCGAAGTAATGAATGACATAAAGAGATAGTGTTCTGAGATAAAAAATACGTCAAAAACTAAACAGAAGCTATAAAGAAGATCCAAGTAGAATTGGTAAACCCATTTTCGGAGATGAGAGCTGATCTAAAGTCTGTAAAAGCAGACTATATACTGCAGAGGAACAGATAAGTGACCTAGAAGACAGGACAACAGAAAGCACCCAATCAGAACAGGTAAGAGAAAAACAAATAAAAACTAATGAAAACAACATAAAAGACCTATGGGATAATACAAAGAATGCCAATCTTTGCATAATATGGGTTCAAGAAGAGGAAGAAAGATCAAAGGGAATTGAAAAAGTATGTGAAGAAATCATGACTGAAAACTTCCCAAACTTAAAGAAGGAATCAGATATCAAATACAGGAAGTTCAGAGAGTCTCAAGCAGGAAAAACCCAAACAGACTCACACCAAGACATATATTCAATATAGCCAGAGTCAAGGATAAAGAAATGATCCTAAAGGCAGCAAGAGATAAATAAAGAGTGAGATACAAAAGAATCACCGTAAGGCTCTCAGCTGATTTCTCTACACAAACACTACAGGCCACAAGGGAGTGGCAAGATATATTCAAAGTCCTGAATGAAAAAAAAAGATGCAGCCTAGGATACACTATCCAGCAAGGCTATCCTTTAGAACAAAAGGAGAGATAAAGAATTTCACAGACAAGCAAGAACTAGAAGAGTTTAGCAAAACTAAACACATGCTAAAATAAATATTGAAAGATCTACTCTAAATACAAAAATCAGGATGCTACAGAAATAGAAACTCATAACTGGAAAGGTGAAAACTACCATGAATTATGAATAGAATAAACATGAAATTGTATAAGAAGACATCTAAATCATTAAGAGTCAGAGAGGGAAGCAAGAAAATATATAGTATGTTTATTCTTTCCTTTTCAAATTGTTGTTCTTGGTAGGATGGGTTTGAGATTATATTACTATCTGTTTAATACAAACAACTATAGTAATGTGTTAATAGACTTACAAAAAAGGGTAACCACAAGCCAAAAACTTAGAAGTGAGTCACAAAAACTAAATACAATCCATGATAATACAAAGGAAAATGACCAAACCAATAAAGGAAGAAGAAAGGAACAAAGAGGAAATACCAAACTGGACTGCAAAAATAAGTACAAAATGGCAATAAACACATATCTATCATTAGTTACTGTAACTTTTAATGGAACAAATGTTCCAATCACAAGACAGAAAGTGGTAGAATCTATAATACAGCAAAAACCTTCCATATGCTGCATACAAGAGACCCAATTTAGGTAGAAGGAAACATATAGATTGAGAGTGAAAGGATGGAAAAGTATATTCCATGCAAATGGAAAACCCAAACAGCAGGTGTAGCAGTACTGATTTCAGACAAAATAGACTTTAAAACAAAGGCCATAAAAAAAGATAAAGCAGGACATTTTATGATTAAAGGAGTAATAAAACATGAGGGATTATACATGTTAATATATATGCACCCAATATAGGAGCACCTAAGTACATAAAACAATTACTAAGAGAGATAAAGGGGGATATTGATGGGAATACAATAATTGTTGGAGACTTTAACACCACATTAACATCACTAGACAGATCTTCCAGACAGAAAATAAAGAAGGCAACAGAGAAATTAAATGATACAATAGAAAAATTAGATTTGGTGGATATTTTCAGAGCATTACACACCCCAAAGATACCATATACTTTCTTTTCAAGTGCACATGGAACATTTTCTAGGATTGATCATGTACTTGGGCAGAAAAGAAGCCTCAACAATTTTAAGAAGTTAGAAATTATCTCAAGCTTCTTTACTGACCACAATGCCATGAAACTAGAAATCAACTACAAAGAAACAAAGGAGTAAAAAAGGAAAGCATGGAGATTAAACAACATGCTATTAAGAAAACAATGGGTCAAAGGTGATATCAATGTTGAAATTGAAATATACTTTGAGAGAAATGAAAATGAAAACACAACCACACAAAGTTTATGGGACACAGCAAAGGCAGTGCTAAGAGGGAAGTTTATAGCAATACAGGCCTTCCTCAAAAAACAAGAACAATCTCAAATAAATAATCTAACACACCAGCTAAAGGAATTAGAAAAAGAAGAGCAAAAAAACCCAAAAGGCAGCTAAAGGAAAGAAATAATAAAGATCAGGGAGGAAATAAGTAAAATAGAGATTATAAAAAAAATAGAAAAATCAATGAAATCAAAAGCTAGATTTTTGGAAAAGTAAATATAAATGACAAACCCCTGGTGAATCTCACAAAGAAGAAAAGAGAGAGAGCACAAATAAGCAAAATCAGAAAGGAAAATGGAGAAATTACAACAAATAACATAGGAAAAAAATACTATCATATGAGAATATTATGAAAAAATATATGGAAACAAAATGGATAACCTAGAAGAGATGGACAAATTTTTGGAAACATACATACACGAAGACTGAATCCAGCAGAAACTGACAACTTGAAAAATCCGATTACTAGAAATGAAATCGAATTAGCGATCAAAATACTTCCCCATAAATAAAAGTCGAGGACAAGACGGCTTCATTGGGGAATTCTACCAAAAAATTCAAAGAAAAAAACATTCCAGTCCTTCTCAAACTCTTCCAGAAGATTGAAAACGAGGGAATACTCCCCAATTCATTCTATGAAGCCACAATAACCCTGATACCAAAACCAGGCAAAGATACCACCATCAAAGGGAATTATAGACCACTATCACTGATGAACATGGATGCCAAAATCCTTATCAACATATTAGCAAATAGAATCCAACAGCACATAAAAAAGATTATACATCATGATCAAGTGGGGTTCATCCCAGGGACACAAGGCTGTTTCAACATATAAATATCAATCAATGTAATACATCAAGTAAACAAGAAAAAGGACAAAAGGAAATCATCACAATAGATGCAGAAAAAGCATTTGATAAAATTAAACACCCATTTATGACAAAAACTCTCACCAACGTGGGTATGAAAGGAACATATCTCAACATAATTAAAGTTATATGTGACAAACTTACAGCCAGCATAGTACTCAATTGTCAAAAACTCAAAAGCTTCCCACTAAAATTTGGGACAAGACAAGGATGCCCACTATCACCCCGCCTATTTAACATAGTCTTGGAAGTCCTAGCCACAGAAATCAGGCAAGAGAGAGAAATAAAAGGGACCTAAATTGGAAAATAAGAGGTAAAACTGTCACTATATGTCAATGACACATTACTATATATATATAAAACCCTAAAATGTCCACACAAAATCTACTAGAGCTTATTGAAGACTTCAGCAAGGTAGCAGGTTACAAGATTAACGTTCAAAAATTAGCTACATTTCTTTACACTAATGATGAGTCAACAGAAAAAGAAAGATAAAAATAAACTCCTTTCAAAAAGCACCAAAAGTAATGTAACTCCTACGAATAAATATAACCAAGGTAGTGAAAGAATTTTACACAGAAAGCTATAAACCATTGATGAAGGAAATTAAAGAAGACTTTAAAAATTGGAAAGATATCCCATGCTCTTGGATTGGAAGAATCAATATTGTTAAAATGGACACATTATCCAAGACAATCTACAGATTTAATGCAATCCCTATCAAATTACCCAGGTCATATTTCACAGAACTAGAAGAAATCATAATACAATTTATATGGAACCACAAAAGACATAGAATTACTAAAGCATTACTGAAGAAAAAGAAACAGTCTGGAAGAATAACTCGCCCAGACTTCAAATAATACTATATAGCTACAGTAATCAAGACAGAATGGTATTGGTACAAAAACAGACATATAGACCAATGGAACACAATAGGGAGCCCAAAAATTGAAACCACAAACTTTTGTTAAACTAATCTTTGACAAATAAGGCAAGAATATTCAATGGAATAAAGACAGTCTCTTCAGCAAATGGTGTTGGGAATACTGGACAGCAGCATGTAAAGCAGTGAAGCTAAAACACTCCTTTATGCCATACACAAAAATCAACTCAAAATGGATCAAAAACTTAAACATAAGACAAGATACAATAAACCTCCCAGAGGAAAATATAGACAGAACATTATCTGACATACATCTCAAAAATGTTCTCCTAGAACAGTCTACTCAAGCATTAGAAACAAAAGCAACAATAAACAAATGGGTCCTAATGAAACTTACAAGCTTCTGCAGAGCAAAGGAAACCATAAATGAAACAAAATGACAACCTACAGAATGGGAGAATATTTTTGCAAATGATGTCAACAAAGGCTTGATCTCCAGAATATATAAGTAGCTCATACAACTTATTAAGTAAGAAACAAACAATCCAATCCAAAAATGGGCAGAAGGCCTAAACAAGCAATTCTCCAAAGAAGACATACAAATGATCAATAGGCACATGAAAAAATGCTCTATACCACTAATTATCAGAGAATTACAAATCAAAACTACAATGAGTTATCACCTCACACTAGTCAGAATGGCCATCATTCAAAAGTCCACAAATGACAAATGCTGGAGAGGCTGTGGAGAAAGGGGAACCCTCCTTCACTGCTGGTGGGAATGCAGTTTGGTGCAGCCACTGTGGAAAACAGTATGGAGATTCTTCAAAAGCTAGGAATAGCCTTATCATATGACCCAGGAATCCCACTCGTGGGCATATATCCAGAAGGAACCCTACTATAAAATGATACCTGCACCCCAAAGTTCATAGCAGCACTATTTACCATAGTCAATACATGGAAACAGTCTAAATGTCCATCAACAGATGACTGGATAAGGAAGATGTAGTATATTTATACAATGGAATACTATTCAGCCATAAAAACTGACAATATAATGCCATTTGCAGCAACATGCATGTTCCTGAAGAATGTCATTCTAAGTGAAGTAAGCCAGAAAGTGAAAGAAAAATAACATATGAGATCACTAATATCTGGATTTAAAAAAAAGAACATAAATACAAAATAGAAACAGTCTCACAGACATAGAATATAAACTTGTGGTTGCCAAGGGTTTGGGGGTGGTAGTGGGAAGGGACAGACTGGGATTTTAAAATTTGTAATTACTGACAGGCATATATTGAAGAGATAAACAAGACTATACAGTATATCAGGGAAATATATACAAGATATTGTTGTAGCTCATAGTGAAAAATAAAGTGTGACAATAAATATATTTAAGTTCATGTATAACTGAAAATTTGTGCTCTACACTGAAATTTGATACACCATTGCAAAATGACTATAATTCAATTTAAAAAAAAGATAAAGTAAAACAAAAGAAAATTATCAAAGTATAAAAAGAAAAACAAAGAAAAAAAAAAAACAGAACAAACAAGAAATTCCAAATCAACTGGAAAACCAAATTCAAAATGGCAGTAAACACATGTCTATCAATAATTACTATAATTGTCAATGGACTTAAAATGCAATTAAAAGACATAGTGTGGCAGATTGAATAATAAAACAAAAAACTACAGTATGCCTCCTACAAGAGGCTCACTTTAGAGTGAATGACACACATAAATTGAAAACGAGAGGATTGAAAAGGTTATTTCATGCAAATCGAAATGGCAAGAAAGTGGGTATGGCAATACTCACATCAGACAAAACAGACATTATAACAATGACCATAAAGAAAGATAAAGAAGGACACTATATAATGATCAAATGAACAATACAAGATGAGAATATTACACTGTTAACATATATGCATCCAATATAAGAGCACCTAAATATATCAAACAAATACTAACAGATATAAAGGGCAAAATCAATGGGAATACAATCATCGTAGATGATTTTAACCCCTCAGAAACAACATTGGAAAGATCTTCCAAAGAGTAAATCAATAAGGCAATGGATATACTAAATGACACAATATAACATATGGACTTGGTTGATGTTTTTAGGACATTACATTCCCCAAAACCAGAATACACATTCTTTTCAAGTGATCTTGGAACTTTCTGTGGGATACACCACATACTTGGGCAAAAAATAAGCCCTAACAAATTTTAGAGGATAGAAATTATTTCAAGCATCTTCTCTGCCCATAATGCCATCAAACTAGAAAATTCAACCACAGAAAAACAAAGGAGAAAAAAATGATATCATAGAGACTAAATAACATGTTAGTAAAAAACAAAACAATGGCTCAATGATGAAATCAAAGAATAAGTTAAAATATCTTGAGACAAATGGCAATAAAACACAACCACAGAAAATCTATGGGATGCAGAAAAATCAGTCCTAAAAGGGAAGTTTATAGTAATACAAGCCTTCCTCAAAAAACATGAACAATCTCAAATAAACCACCTAACCTACCAACTAAAAGAATTAGAAAAAGAAGAACAAAAAGACCTAAAGTTAGCAGAAAGAAAGAAATAATAAATGTCAGGGAGGAAATAAATAAAACACAGTTTTAAAAAACTAGAAAAAATGAAGCATACAAAAAGCTTGTTTTTTGAAAGAGTAAACAAAATTTACAAACCTCTGCCCAGACTCACAAAGAAGGAAAGGGAGAGGACACAAATAAACAACATAAGAAATAAAAATGGAGAAATTACAATAAACACCACAGAAATAAAAAAAAAATAAGAGAATACTGTAAACAACTATATGGTAACAAATTGGACAAATTAAAAGAAATGGACAAGTTTCTAGAAACATACAGTCCAGTAAAACTGAATCAAAAATAAATATATCACTTGAAAAGACCCATTACTAGACGTGAAATAGAATCAGCACAAAAAACCTCCCTGAAAACAAGAGTTCAGGACAAAATGGCTTCCCTGGGGAATTCTATCAAACATAGAAAGACAAATCCTTCTCAAGTTCTTTATATGAAGCAATCATCACCCTGATATCAAAGCCAGACAAAGACACTACCAGAAAAGAAAACTAAGCCAATTATCTTGATGAACATAGATGCAAAAATCTTCAACAGAAAATTATCAAACAGAATTCAAAAACTCATAAAAAAGATCATACACCATGATCAAGTTGGGTTCATGCCAGGGACACAGGCATAATTCAACATATGCAAGTAAAGAAACGAGATAGACCACATCAATATGGGAAAGGAAAAAAATCGCATGGTTGTCTCAATAGATGCAGAAAAAGCATTTTTATACATTTTTATTTATTTATAATCATTTTAAAATGTTGTGTCAAATTCCACTGCAGAGCACAATTTTTCAGTCATACATGAACATATATATATTAATTGAGAATTTTTTTCTCTGTAAGCTACCATAAGACCTTGTCTATATTTCCCTGTGCTATACAGTATAATCTTGTTTATCTATTCTACAATTTTGAAATCCAGTCTATCCCTTCCCACGCTCCACCCACTTGGCAATTACAAGTTTGTATTCTATGTCTATGAGACTATTTTGTTTTGTATTTATGATTTCTTTGTTTGTTTTTGTTAATTGTTTTTTTTTTTTTTTAGATTTCATATATGAGCGATCTCATATGGTATTGTTCTTTCTCTTTCTGGCTTGCTTCACTTAGAATGACGTTCTCCAAGTGCATCCAAGTTCCTACAAATGGCATTATGTTGTCTGTTTTTATGGCTGAGTAGTATTCCACTGTATAAATATACCACTTCTCCTTTATCCAGTCATCTGTTGATGGACATTTAAGCTGTTACCATGTCTTGACTATTGTAAATAGTGCTGCTATGAACATTGGGGTGCAGGTGTCTTTTTGAAGTAGGGTTCCTTCTGTATATATGACCAGGAGCGGGATTTCTGGGTCATATGGTAAGTTTATTCCTAGCTTTTGAGGAATCTCCATACTGTTTTCCACAGTGCCTGCACCAAATTGCATTTCCACCAGCAGTGAAGGAGGGTTCCCCTTTCTCCACAGCCTCTCCAGCATTTGTCATTCGTGGATTTTTGAATGATGGTCATTCTGACTGGTGTGAGGTGATACCTCATTGTAGTTTTAATTTGCATTTCTCTGAAAATTAGTGATAATGAGCATTTTTCATGTGCCTATTGATCATTTGTATTTCTTGGAGAATTACTTGTTTAGGCCTTCTGCCCATTTTTGGATAGGATTGTTTGGTTGTTTCTTATTAAGTCATATAAGCTGAGCTGCTTATATATTCTGGAGATCAAGCCATTGTCGGTTTCATTTGCAAAAATTTTCTCCCATTCCGTAGGTTGTCTTTTTGTTTTACTTATATTTTCCTTTGCTCTGCAGAAGCTTGTAAGTTTCACTAGGTCCCATTTGTTTATTGTTGCTTTTATTTCTATTGCTTGAGTAAACTGTTCTAGGAGAACATTTTTGAGATGTATGTCAGGTTAAGTTTTGCCTATATTTTCTCCTAGGAGGTTTATTGTATCTTGTCTTATGTTTAAGTCTTTGATCCAATTTGAGTTGATTTTTGTGTATGGTGTAAGGGAGTGTTCTAGCTTCATTACTTTACATGTTGCTGTCCAGTTTTCCCAACACCTTTTGCTGAAGAGACTGTCTTTATTCCATTGTATATTCTTGCCTCCTTTGTCGAAGATTAGTTGACCAAAAGTTTGTGGGTTCATTTTTGGGCTCCCTATTGTGTTCCATTGGTCTATATGTCTGTTTTTTTACTAATACCATTCTGTCTTGATGACTGTAGCTCTACAGTATTGTCTGAAGTCTGGGAGATTTATTCCTCCAGCCTCTTTCTTTCTCTTCAGTAATGCTTTGGCAATTCTAGGTCTTTGATGGTTCCATATAAATTGTATCATGATTCGTTCTAGTTCTGTGAAATATGTCCTGGGTCATTTGATAGGGATTGCATTAAATCTGTAGATTGCCTTGGGCAGTGTGACCATTTTAACAATATTGATTCTTCCAATCCAGGAGCATGGGATATCTTTCCAATTTTTAAAGTCTTCTTTAATTTCCTTCATCAGTGGTTTATAGCTTTCTGTGTATAATTCTTTCACCTCCTTGGTTAGATTTATTCCTAGGTATTTTACAACTTTGGGTGCCATTTTAAAGGGGGTTATTTCTTTACTTTCATTTTCTGTTGATTCACCCTTAGTGTAAAGAAATGCAAATGATTTTTGAACGTTAATCTTGTAAGCTGCTCCCTTGCTGAAGTCTTCAATCAGCTCTAGTAATTTTTGTGTGGACCTTTTAGGGTCTTCTGTATATAGTAACATGTCATCAGCATATCATGACACTTTTATGTCTTCTTTTCAATTTCAATCCCTTTTATTTTTCTCTCTTGCCTGATTGCTGTGGTTAGGACTTCCAAGTCTATGTTGAATAAGATTGGTGATAGTGGGCATCCTTGTCTTGACCCAGATTTTAGTGGGGAGCTTCTAAGTTTTTCACTGTTGAGTACTATGTTGGCTGTAGGTTTGTGAATATAGCTTTTATTATGTTGAGATATGTTCCCTGTATACCCATTTTGGTGAGAGTTTTTGTCATAAATGGGTGTTGAAGTTTATCAAATGCTTTTTCTGCCTCTATTGAGTTGATCATGTGGTTTTTGTCCTTTCTCTTGTTGATGTGATGTATTACATTGATTGATTTGCGTATGTTGGACCACCCTTGTGTCCATGTGATGAACCCCACTTGGTCATGATGTATAATCATTTTTTTTGTGTTGTTGGATTCCATTTGCTAATATTTTGGTGAGAATTTTTGCATCTATGTTCATCAGTGATATTAGCCTATAATTCTCTTTTTAGGTAGTGTCTTTGACTGGTTTCGGTAACATGGTGATGGTGTCTTCATAGTATGAGTTTGAGAGTATTCTCTCCTTTTCAATATTCTGGAAGATTTTGAGTAGGACTGGTATGAAATCTTTGTATGTCTAGTAGAATTCCCCGGTGAAGCCGTCCGGTCCTGGACTTTTATTTGTAGGGAGGTTTTTAATTGCTTTCTATTTCCTTTCTAGTGATGGGATTGTTCAAGTGTTCAGATTCTTCTTGATTCAGTCTTGGTGGACAGTATGTTTCCAGAAACTTGTCCATCTCCTCTAGGACATCCAGTTTGGTTCCATATAGTTTTTCATAATATTCTCATATGATATTCTGTATTTCTATTTTATTTGTTGTAATTTTTCCATTTTCCTTTCTTTTTTTGCTAATTTGTGCTCTCTCTTTTTTCTTCTTTGTGAGTTTGGCTAGAGGTTTGTCGATTTTATATACTTTATCAAAAACACAGCTTTTGGTTTGATTGATTTTTCTATGTTTTTTTAAATCTCTATTTTATTTATTTCCTCCCTAATCTTTATAATTCACTTCCTTCTGCTTCCTTTTGGGGACTTTTGTTCTTCTTTTTCTAGTTCTCTCTGCTGGTGGGTTAAATTGTTTATTTGAGATTGTTCTTCTTTTTTGAGGAAGGCCTGTATCGCTATAAACTTCCCTCTTAGGACTGCCTTACTGTGTCCCATATATTTTGTGTGGTTGTGCTTTCATTGTCATTTGTCTCAAGTTATTTCTTAATATCAGCTTTGATTTCCTCATTGATCCATTCTTTTTTTAATAACATATTGTTTAATCTCCATGCTTTCCTTTTATTCTCCTTTATGTCTCTGTTGTTGATTTCTAGTTTCATGTCATTGTGGTCAGTAAAGATGTTTGAGATAATTTCTAACTTCTTAAAATTTTTGAGGCTTCTTTTGTGCCCAAGTACATCATTAATCCTAGAAAATATTCCATGTGCACTTGAAAAGGATGTATATCCTATTTTTAGGGGGTGTAATGCTCTGAAAATATTCACCTAATCTATTTTTTCTATTGTATTATTTAATTTCTCTGTTGCCTTATTTATTTCCTGTGAGGAAGATCATCCTAGTGATGTTAATATGGTGTTAAAATCTCCAACTGTGATTGTATTCCTATCAACATCCCCTTTTATCTCTGTTAGTAATTGTTTTATTTACTTAGGTGCTCCTATATTAGGTGCATATATATTAATGAGTGTAAGATTCTTATCTTGTATCACTCCTTTAATCTTTGTAATATGTCCTTCTTTATCTTTCTTTATGGCCTTTGTTTTAAAGTCTATTTTGTCTGAAATCAGTACTGCAACACCTGCTTTTTTGGCTTTTCCATTTGCATGGAATATACATTTCCTTCCTTTCAATCTCAATCTATATGTTTCCTTCTCCCTAAACTGGGTCTCTCGTATGTTGCATTGAAGGTTCTTGCTTTATTATCCAGCCTACCACTCTACGTCTTTTGATCGGAGCATTTAGTCCATTATCATTTACAGTAATTAATGATGTGTGTTTATTGCCATTTTGAACTTATCTTTGCCATTGATTTGGTATTTCCTCTTCATTCCTTTCTTCTTCCTTTTGTTGTTTGGTGATTTTCCTTTGTATTATCATGGATTGTATTTAGTTTTTGTGACTCCCTTGTAAGTATTTGCTGTTGGCTACCCTTTTTTCTAAGTCTATTAGCCCAGTACTATAACTCTTTTTATTAAACTGATAGTAACATGATCTCAAACATATCCTACTGAGAACAAAAAAATTTAAAAAGGAAAGAAAAGAAAATATTCTATATTATCCTGCCTCCCTCTCCCATTCTCAATGATTTAAGTGACTTCTTTTATAATTTCGTGTTTATTTTATTTGTAATTCATGAGTTATCACCTTTCCAGTTGTGACTTTCTCATTTCTGTAGCAACCGGCTATTTTGTATTTAGAGTAGATCTTTCAATATTTCTTTTAGCATGGGTTCAGTGTTGCTAAACTCTTCTAGTTTTTGCTTGTCTGTGAAGTTCTTTGTCTTTCCTTTTGTTCTAAAGGATAGCCTAGCTGGATAGTGTATCCTAGGCTGCATCTTTTTTTTTCATTCAGGACTTTGAATATATCTTGCCACTCCCTTCTGGCCTGTAGTGATTTTGTATAGAAATCAGCTGAGAGCCTTATGGGGGTTCCTTGTAATTTACTCTTTGCTTTTCTCTTGCTGCCTTTAGGATCATTTCTTTATCCATGACTCTGGCCATCTTGATTATGATATGTCTTGGTGTGAGTCTATTTGGGTTCCTCTTGTTTGGGACCCTCTGAAATTCCTGTACTTGGATATCTGATTCCTTCTTTAAGTTTGGGAAGTTTTCAGTCATGATTTCTTCAAAAACCTTTTCAATCTGCTTTGATCTTTCTTCCCATTTTGGGACTCCTATTATGCGAAAATTGGCACACTATATATTATTACATAGGTCCCTTATGCTACTTTCATTTCTTTTTCTTTGCTTACCTTTAGCTGTTCTGATTGGGTGCTTTCTGTTGTCCTGTCTTCTAGGTAACTAATTTGTTCCTCTGCATTACCTAGTCTGCTTTGCACAGCCTTTAGTTCTGTTCTCATCTCAGCCAATGCGTTTACCAATTCTACTTGGCTCTTCTTTATTGCTTCAATTTCATTTTTGACATATTTTATATCTCTAAACACTATCTCTTTCAGTTTCTTCAGTACTTTGATCACTCCTTTTTTGAAATCTTGATCTAGTAGGCTATTGATGTCTATTTCATTGATCATTCTTTCAGGGGATTTCTCCTGTTCTTTTATTTGGGAATGGTTTCTCTGCTTCTTCTTCTTGCTCCTACCTCTCTGGCACTGTGGTTTATGGAGTATCAGTTGTCTATTGTGTTCCTTAAGGAGTTTATTTATCTAATGCCTATGTAGGAATAAAACTTCAAAAAGAGAGAGAGAGAGAGAATTTTAAAAGAAGGGAGAAAACACTGTTTGAAAACAGTGTATAAGGAATAATAGAAGAGCAAGTTGAAGCAGAATAGCAATCAGATTGAGTCATCTTTAAAAAAGATGTATTTGAAACCTGTATATAATCAATAAAAGGACATCAAAACCAAGAGAAATAAAAATGAAATATTGCAGATTTTTAAAAATAATAATAATAAAAGTATTTTTAAAAATTTAAAAGGGATTAAAATTGTGGGTATATATAATTGTTTAAGAAGTAAAAATTAAAAGAGTAATAGAAAATAGAACAGGTAAAAACAGATTGAAAAAAAGAAAAAAAAGGGGGAGGTAGGTGTTCTCCTGGAGACTGTGTGCTTTTAATGCGAAGTCTTTCTGTCTTCATCCTGTTTTAGGAGCTCGGCTTGCTGTTTCCAGAGGCCCTCTGTTGGTGCCCTCATCTGTGCTGCTCCCAGTGCCTGTCAGCAAGCAGATCGTGCCTCCTCCCCACACTGGGTCAGGTGCAGCTCTCCTTTGCTGTGGGCTGGTGGGTCACTGCCCCTCCTGATGCCACAGTCAGATATTGCAGACTGGTCAGGTAGGAAGGCAGGTCACACACCCTCCCAGCACCACGGTTAGGGGCTGCATTCCTGCCTGAAAGGCAGGGGGCTGCCCGCCCTCTCCCGGCACTGGTAGCTCCACTGCTCTGTGCCACTGCGTGCTCTGCCTCTGTTCATGCTCTGCAGGTGGAATCGGGGAGGGCTGAGGAACAGCCTTGTCCCTACTCCTGGCCAAAACCCAGCTCCTTGTTTGTATTGGCGGAGAAAGTTCTCTGAGGGATCAGGACGGAAGGATCCTGTCTGCCTTGGGCTGTAGACAAGTCTCTGTCTGGACTTTGAGGCTGCTAAGTCCTTAGATGTGGATGCAGTTTTCGCCCCCACCCCCGTCTGGGTGCTAAGCACCAAAGTATATGGCGTCTGTGCCTGAGCCCCGCCTCTCTTTACCGAAAAACTTTCTGTGGGTTTTCAGAGATGGGGTATGCACCCTTCCCCCCAGGGCACATCAGCAATGTTGTTTTATGGAGGGCCCACGTTATTCTGCCCTGTGCACTCACAGCCATGGCATGCAGCCCCCTGCAGTCCCCTGGGGCTGCCTCAGTGCAGCCATCCCCGTCCTCCGCCCATCTCGGGCAGACTGGCCCTGACCGTGTCTCAGGCTGGGTGTTTCAGGGATCCTTTATGCCTGTTTAATATAATTTTGTTGGTCAAGGGCTGTTCCATACAGATCAGAGCCTCAGAGGCTCCCCCTCCGTCCTCCTGGCCTTTCAGTTGGAGAGGGGAGACCCAGCAAATGAGCACCAGTCCTCCTTTGCCTCTCCCTCCCCACAGGACCTGTCCCGCTCTGTTTTGCCTTTTCTTGTTTCTTTTTCCCTTTTCTCTTACCAGATTTTTGGCGTCTCTATCTTTTGAAGAGGACAATATTCTTTCAGTTCCCCAGGTGCTCTTGTTGACTTAGTGGGTCTGTGGATTTGAGTCTTGGTGTATTTGTGGGAGAGGGTGAGCTACAAGTTTCCTTCTACTCCACCATCTTGGCCTCCTCCGTGGTCAATTTCCTCTTGATTCAGTCTTGGTGGACTGTATGTTTCCAGAAACTTGTCCATTTCTTCTAGGTTACCCATTTTGTTTCCGCACAGTTGTCGATGGCATTCTCACATGATATTTTGTATTTCTGTGTTATTGGTTGTAATTTCTCCATTTTCATTTCTTATTTTGTTTACTTGTGCTCTGTGTTTTCTCTTCTTCATTAGCTTGGCCAGAGGTTTATGAATTTTGTTTACACTTTCAAAGAACTAGCTCTTTGTTTGATTGATTTTTCTACTGTTTTATTAAACTCTGTTTTATTTATTTCCTCCCCCATCTTTATTATTTCCTTCCTTCTCCTGACTTTTGTTTGTTTGTTTTTTTGTTCTTCTTTTTCAAATTCTTTCAGCTGGTAATTTAGATTATTTATTTGATATTGTTTTTCTTTTTTGAGGAAGGCCTGTACTGCTATAAACTTCCCTCTTAATACTGCATTTTCTGCATCCCATAGATTCTGTGTAGTTGTGTTTTCATTGTTGCTTACAAAGTATTTTTTAATTTCTTCTTTGATTTCATCATTGACACTGGTTTTTTAGTAGCATGTTGCTTAATCTCCATGCTGTCATTTATTTCTCCTTTGTTTTTCTGTATTTGATTTCTACTTTCATGGCATTTTGATCAGAAGAGGTACTTGAAATAATTTCTATCTTCTTAAAATTATTGAGGCTTCTTTTATGCCCAAGTACACGATATATTCTATAAAATGTTCCATGTGCATATGAAAATAATTTACATCATATATTGTGTAAAGTTCTGAAAATATCAACCAAATCTAGTTATTCTATTGTGTCATTTAATTTCCCTGTTGATTTATTAATTTTCTGTCTGGAAGATCTGTCCAGTGATGTTAATGGGGTGTTAAAGTCTCCTTCAATGATTGTATTCCCATCAGTTTCTCCCTTTATATCTGTTAGTATTTGTTTTATGAATTTAGGTGCTTCTATATTGGGTGCATATATGTTAATGGGTGTAATACCCGCATCGTGTATTACTCTGTCACTATAAAATGTCCTTCTTGATCATTCTTTATGGCCTTTGTTTTAAGGTGTATTTTGTCTGAAATTAGTATCGCTATTCCTGCTTTCTTGTCATTTAGCTTTGCATGGAATAACTTTTTCCGTTCTCTCACTCTCAATCTATTGTGTGCTTCTCCCTAAAATGGTTCTCCTGTATGCAGAATATTGTAGGTTGTTGTTTTATTATCCAGTCTGCCACTCTATGTCTTTTGATTGAAGCATTTAGTCCATTGGAATTTACAGTAATTAATGATAGATGTGTGTTTATTGCCATTTTGTACTTAGTTTTCCAGTTGATTTTGTATTTCCACTTTGTTTGTTTCTTTATCTTTTTGTTGTTTGATAATTTTCCTTTGTATTTTTTTTTTTTTTTAGTTTTTGTGACTCTATTGTAAGTTTGTGGCTTGTGGTTACTCTGTTATGTACATATTTTAACACTTTATTATAACTGTTTGCTTTAAACAGATAGTAATATAAGTTGAAACCCATCCTACTGAGAGCAAACAATTAAAAAAAGGTAGAAAAACTCTATATTTGCTTGCTCCCCTCTCCCACCCTTAATGATTCAGATGTCTTCTTTTACTATTGCATGTTTGTTCTGTTGTAATTCATGGTAGTTATCACCTTTCTAATTATGATTTTCTCCTTTCTGTAGTATCCTAGAGATCATCATTCTAAGTGAAGTAATCCAGAAAGAGAAAGAAAAATATCATATGATATGACTCATATGTGGATTCTTAAAAAAAAAAAGACAAATGAATTTATTTACCAAAGAGAAACAGACTCAGAAACATAGAAAACAAACTTATGTTTACCATGGGAGGAAGGAGGATCATAGGGATAAATTGGGTGTTTGAGATTTGCAGATACATACATACATACATATATATATATATATATATATATATATATATATATATATTAGATAAACAACAATTTCATACTGTATAGCACAGGGGACTATATTCAATGTATTGTAGTAATTTTTGATGACAATGAATATGAAAACAAATATATCTATATTTTTGTATGACTGAAGTATTATGCTGTACACCAGAAATTGACACAACATTGCAAACTGAGTATACTTTTATATATATATATATATATATATATATGTGTGTGTGTGTGTGTGTGTGTAAAAAAGAGAAAACAAAGTTTTTAGAGAAAAAATGAATGCATTGGTAATCTAGGAAGCACTTAAAATAGCAGGTCAGGTGGAAGAGAAAATAAGGCAGCTTGAGAATAGTAAGTTAGAAATATTTCAGCTGGAAGAGGAAGGAGAACTAATAATTTTAAAAAGTAAATAAACCCTATATGAATAACCAGATCCCAGTAGTCAAGTCAATATAAGATTAATGTATATACAAGAAGGGAAAAAGAGGAAAAAAGAGGCAGAGAGTTTATTTAAATAAATAATAGCTGAGAACTTCTCAAATGTCAGAAAGGAAGAGTATATACAATTATTTGAAGTTAATAGAACACCTTATTATCTTCTGCAAGATACCTTAAAATGAAACTGTTGAAAGTTAATAGTAAAGAAAACATTTTAAAGGTATCTGCGGAAACAAGAAAGTAGCCTATAAAGAAACCCCCATTAGGCTATCAGCTGATCTCTCAGCAGAACCTCCACAGGCCAGGAGAGTGTGAAATGACATATTCAAAGTATTGAAAGATGAAAGTGGCTAGCCAAGAACACTTTATATGACAAAGTTATCCTTCAAATATAGAGAGAAATAAAGACTTTCCCAGACAAACAAAAGCTGGAGGAGTCTATGACCACTAGACTTGTCTTATAAAAAATACTGAAAGGAGCTCTTCAAGCTGCAACAAAAAGACAAAAGTGCAGAAAACTCTAAGGTTGTAAATAAGCAGAATGGGTTAGTCAATTGCATGTTTATTTTAGAATACTATATGAAAAATTATAATCTAAAAGATGAAGCAAAATAACATTGAAAATAGTTATAGCTACTACAATTTGATAATGAACTCATAACATAAAAAGCTAACTTATAACATCAAAAATATAAATGGATAGATTTGAAAGAATGGACGTTTTATAAGCAAATGTAGATAAACTGCTATCATCATGGGAAAAAAACTATTTTATTTATAAAATATCTTACATAAAACTTATGTTAACCACAGAGCCAAAATCCAGAACAGAGACACTGAATTTAAAAAAGGGGAGACTAGCAATTCACAATAGAAAACCACCAACTTACAAAGGTAGACAGAAACAGAAGAATAAAAACATGGAGAGAGAAAATAACTAGAAATCAAAAGATTAAATAGTAGTAATAAGATCTTATATATTAGTATCACCCTATATTCATTGTCACATTTTTTTCTCTGTGAGCTACCATAAGATCTTGTATATATTTTCATGTGCTATACAGTATAATCTGATTTACCTATTCTACAAGTTTGAAATCTTGGTCTATCCCTTTCCACCTTCCACCCCCTTGGCAACCACAAGTTTGTATTCTATGTCTATGAGTCTATATATGTTCATGTACAACTGAAAAATTGTGCTCTACACTGGAATTTGACACAACATTGTAAAATGATTATAAATCAACAAAAAATGTTAAAAAAAAAACCCCACTAAGTTGAGTTAGAGGTCTTGAAAAGCTCATATTTTCCTCTACCAACTAGTAATTAAACTAGAACTAAAGTAGAACTAGTTTCTTCACAACAAAATGAATTTGTCCTGTGCTCTTAATGCTCTTAAGAGCATGGTTTCCCAACAATGATGTTAATAGTATGAATAGAAAAACTTGTTGCAAATACTTAACAAGTGACTTTGAACACCTATTTTTTTGCTTTGAAATGTAAATAATTAAATAATATGTATTTAAAAAGCAATAATTTTGATTGAAAACAAAAATATATGTATATTAATATCACCCTAAGTGTAAATGGTTGAATTCACCAATCAAAAGGCACATAGTAGCTGAATGGATAAATAAAAAGACCCAAATGTTACTGAACTTGAATTCATGTGACTGATACATTGTGAGGCCAAACAAACCAAAAAGTTGTAGTTCAGAGCAGAGAAATGTTTATTGCAGGGCCAAGCAAGGAGAATGGAAATGGGGTTCATGACCAAGAAAACCTCAGATTACCTGAAGGGTTTCAGGAAAGCATTTTTAAAAGCCAGGTGAGGAGGGGGGTTGCAAGTTGCATGATCAGCTTGTGCACAATTCTCTGACTGGTGTTGAGGAAACAGGGCAGTTAACACTATCCTTAGGCACCAGCAGGTCTGCAGGCCATGTGCTCATTATCAGCAAGTAGTTAATTCCTTCCATTTGATGGTGGATTTTAGCATTTGAAAAACAGGAAATATGCACATGATACTATTATCTAGGTATTTTAGAGAGGAGCTACAGCAGGGGATGTAGGAGAAGGATCTGAACCTGAGAAGGCCCCGTAAGTTTCTGCTTGATTATATGCTCTCTGAGGAGACACATTCCACCTCTAAAACACACAGGCTCATAGTGAAGGAATAGAAGATGACATTCAAAAGCAGGTGAAAGCCAAAAGAAAGCAGGCAACACCATACTTATACCAGACAAAATAAACTTCAAGCCAAAAATTGTAACAAGAGACAAAGTAATCATATAATGTTAAATGGTTAAATACATAAAATGTATAAAAATTGTGAATACATATGGTCCCAAACCTGAGTAATGAAATATATAAATCAACTACAAACAGATCTTGAGGGAGAAATAGACAACAGTGCAATAATATTAGGGGACTTCAATATCAGATTATCATAATGGATAGATCATCCAGACAGAAAATCAAGGAAATATTGGAATTGAACTTCATGTTAGAACAAATGGACTTAACAGACATAGATAGAACATTCCATAGAGAAGACAGTAGCAGAATATACATTCTTCTTGAATGCACATGGAAAATTTTCCAGGATAGATCATATGATAAGCCACAAAAAAATTTTAGCAAATTAAGATTGAAATCATACCAACTACTTTTTCTGACCTCAATGATATGAAACTAGAAATCAAGAACAAGAGAAAAGTGAGATCAATAAATACATAGAAATTAATAATACACTTCTAAACAAACAATGGATAAAAGAAGAAATCAAAAGGGAAATAAAAATTATCTCAAAACAAATGAAAATAAAAATACAACATACCAAATTTTGTGGAATGCAACAAAAGCAATTATGAGAGGAAATATTATAGACATAAAGTTTTATATAAATAAGAAATTAGAAAAATATCAAATACATGATGTATCTCTATCCCTGAGGAAAATTTAAAAAGAAAAGAATAAAGCTCAAAATTAACAGAAGGGGAGGAAGTCAAGATGGCTAAGTAGAAGGATGCAGAACTCACCTCCCCCATGAACACATCAAAAATACATTAACATGTGGAAAAATTCTCATTGAAAACTAAGTGGAGACTGGCAGAAAGAATCCTGTACAGCCAAGGCTATAAGAAATATCCACAAAGAATTGGGTCAGAAGGAAAGAGAAGCAAATAGGTTTGGACCTAGGCCCCTGGGAGAAGAGTCAGGATTACATAAGTTCAGATAGTCCCTGGGGAGTTAGCAGTTTAAGCCATATATTGGGCAACTCAGCCCTGGGGTCCAATGCTGGGAAGATGAGCCCCTTTTGGCTGGTCCAAGGGACAGTGGGGCTAACAGGAGGGCTGTGGGGAGCCTGGACTCTACTTGTGAAGAGAGCGCACATGTGTACTTATTCCTGAATCAGGCAGACAGGGTGAATTGAAACTAAATTGATCACTGTCCAGTTTCCTGCAATGTCTCTGGCGCAAAACCTCTCATGGAGCAAGCCTCAAACTGAGCCAAGTGAATTCTGACCTTACTTGCTTCACAATACAGCTCTACATTAGGGTGAGAGCTGTCATGGCCAAAGGAAGAACATTGGCTGTGAGGCACAAAAGTGCCTCAGACCCTGAGCAGCATTTGAGCAGGGCAGGGGCAGACATTACTTTTGCTTACACAGGCAGCACATCAGAATTTGTCTGGGTCTCTGCAGCTGGATAGCCATAGTTGACATCCTGACCTACATAAAATGTCCGTATCAGCCCTGTCTGCTATGTAGAGCAGCTACACACCAGGGCAAAGCTGGCAGTGGCTATGTAGGAGCTCTACTCTAAGGGACAAGGCAGCTCAGACCTGGACTATCTTCTGAGCAGGGCAGAGGAAGCCACTACTGATGCATTCACAGGCAGTGCAGCAGAAGTGGACCAGGTTTCTAACTGGGACTGATGCAGCCTGTGCCCACACACAATCTAAACACCTTCACCAGCCCCTCTTGCTCCAGCACTGCTCCTCTTTGTGATGAAGGGGGTGCTAGTGCTTGGAGAAGCAAAGTGCACACTTAATTGGAATTAAGCCAGCTCAGACCCAACACTCAAGGCTTCTGCTCCAGCAAATTGAGAACTGACCCCACTCCCAAGAAGTAACAAATAATATCACAGAGATACAAAAAATTATAAGATAATACTATAAACATTTACATGTCAATAAACTGGACATCCTAGAAAAAATGGACAAATATCTAGAAGCATTCAACCTGCCAAGACTGAATCAGGATGTAATAGACAGTCTGAGCAGATCAATAACTAGCAATGAAATTGAATTTGTAATTAAAAGGAATCCCACAAGCAAAAGCCTAGGACTGGATGACTTCAAAGAGGAATTCTACCAAACATATAAGCATAGTAAATACCTATCCTTATCAAACTATTCCAAAAAACTGAAGAATAGGGAAAACTCCCAAAGTCATTCTACAGGCCACCAATACCCTGCTACTCAAACCAGACAGACATTACACAAAAAAATTACACATCAATATATCTGGTAAATATAGATGAAAAATTCAGAGCAACATGTTAGGAAACTCAATTAAACAATATATAAAAAAGATTATACACCATGATCAAGTGGGATTTATTAGAAGGATAAGATTGATTCAGTATACCAAAATCAATCATTGTGATACACAATATTAACAAAAATAAGGCTAAAATTACATAAACATCTTAATAGATGCAGAAAAAGCATTTTATAAAATTCTGCATCCATTCATGATAAAAACTCTCAATAAAGTTGGTATACTTGGAACATATCTCAACATAATAAAAGTATTTATGATAAACCCACAGTTAACATCATACACAACAATGAAAAGCTGAAAATATTTCCTCTAAAATCAAGAACAAATAAGGATGCCCCATTATCACTTCTATTTAACATAGTATTGGAAGTCCTAGCAACAGCAATCAGACAAGCAAAGGAAATAAAGCACCTAAATTGGAAGGATAAGAACAAAACTGTTACTATTTGCAGATGGCATGATATTATACATAGGAAACCATAAAGTCTCCACACATACACAAAAAAGCTGATAGAACTAATAAATGAATTCAGTAAAGTTGCAGGATACAAGATTAATATACAGAAAACTGTTGCTTTTCTTTACAATAATAACTAACTATCAGAAAAATAAAGCAAGAAGACACTCCCATTTAAAGCCACATCAAAAAGAATAAAATACATAGGAATAAAGTTACCAAGGTATGGAAAGAACTGTACTCTGAAAATTATAAAACAATGATGAAGGAAACTGAAGCTGATACAAAGAAATGGAAAGATGTCAAGTGTTTTTGGATTAGAAGAATTAATATTATTAAAAAGATTATACTACTACAAGCAATCTACAAATTTAATTAAATCCCCTTCAAAAACTTCAACAAAACAAGAAGAGAGCCTATGTAATGGGAGAAAATACATGCAAATGATGCAACCAACAAGAGGTTAATATTTGAGATATATAAACCACTCCTACAATTCAATATCAAAAAACAGACAACATGATTTAAAAATGGACAGAAGGTTTGAATAGACATTTTTCTTAAGTAGACATACAGATGGCCAACAGGCACATGAAAATATGCTAATTATCAGAGAAATGCAAATCAAAACCACAATGAAATATCAACTCACACTTTTCAGAATTTGTATCATCAATAAGTCTACAAATAAAAAATGTTTACAAGGATGTGGAGAAAAGAGAACTGTAATACACTGTTAGTGTGAATGTAAATTGATGCAGTCACTATGGAAAACAGTATGGAGATTACTCCAAAAACTAAAAATAGAACAATCATATGATCCAGCAATTCTACTGCTTGGTACATAATTGAGGAAAATGAAAATGCTAATTCAAAAGATACATGCACTGCAATATTCTTAGCAGCGATATTTACAACAGCTAAGATACAGAAGCAATCTAAGTGTCCATCAACAGATGAATGAATAAAAAAGTTTTGATTATATATATATATACACACACACACACACACACACACACACACACACATATATATATACATATATACATATATATGGTACTCAGCCATAAAAAAGAATAAATTACTGCCATTTGTATCAACATGGATGGACTTAGAGGGTATTATGCTTAGTGAAATAAGTCAGAGACAGAAAGGCAAATACTCTGTTTTATCACTTATGTGTGGAGTTTAAAAAATAAAACAAAGGAATGTGTATAGCAAAACAGATTCACAGATATAGAGACAAACTAGCAATTACCACTGGGAAGGAGGAAGGAGGAATGGGAAAGATAGAGGTATGCTATTAAGAGTTAAAAACTACTATGTGTAAAATAATGAACAACAAAGATACATTATACAACACAGGGAAATATAGTCATTATTTTGTAATAACTTTAAATAGAGTGTAATCTACTAAAATATTGAGTTAATATATTGTACACCTGAAACTAGCATAATATGAGTAAATCAACTATAATAAAATAAAATTTAAAAAATATTATCAGAAGGAAGGAAATAATAAAGAGGAGAGCTGTAATAAATCAAATAGAGATCAGAAAAGCTACAGAAAAGATCAAGGAAATTAGGAGAAGCTTATTTTAAAAGATAAACAAAATTGACAAAACTTTAGCTAGGCTAAGAAAAAAGGGAAAGGGCTAAAATAAATATAATTAGAAATGAATGAGGAGACTTTACAACTGATATTACAGAAATATATAGGATCATAAGAGACTATTACGAACAATTATATTCTGATAAATTGAAAAACCTAGGAGAAATGGATACATTTCTGGCAACATAAAACCTACCAAGACTACCAAGTCAGAATCCAGATAAAATAGAAATTCTGAACAGACCAGTGAGTAAGGAGACTGAATCAGTATTCAACAACTTCTGAACACAGATAACCCCAGAATCAGACAGCTCTACTAGTGAAATAAACTAAACGTTTAAAGAGGAATTAATACCAATCCTCTTCAAGCACTTCCAAAATATTGAGGAGGAGGGAATAATTCCAAACTCACTCCACAAAGCCAGAATTACCTTGACACCAAACCAGATATTGAAACCACAGTAAAATAAAACTATAGCCCAATATCACTGATACATATATAATCAAAACTGTTTATCAAAATATTAGCAAATTGAATTCAAGAACATATTATAAGGATCATACACCATGAATAAGTTGGATTTATCTTCATGATACAAGGATAGTTCAAAAGATTCAAATCAATAAATGTAATATGTCACATCAATAAAATCAAAGTAAAAATCATATGATCATCTCAATAGGCACAGAAAAAGCACTTGACAAAATATACTATCTTTTCATAGTAAGACCCCTTAACATATTGGGTGTAGAAGGAACATGTTTCAGCATAATAAAAGCCACATAAGACAAATCCACAGCTAACATTATACTCAATGGAAAAAAATTGAAAGCTTTTTCTCTATAATTAGAAAACAAGACAAAAGTGCCCACTCTCACTACTCCAATTTAGTATAATACTGGAAATACTAGCTAGAACAATTAGACAAGACAAAGAAATAAATGACATCCAAATCAGAAAGTAAGAAGTAAAATTATCACTATTTGCTCATGATAATGATTATATACAGAGAAAAACTTGAAGAGTCAACAAAAAACCTGTTAAAACCATTCAGCAATTTCAGTAAATTTGCAGCATGCAAATCAACATACAGAAATCTGTTATATTCCTTTATAATAATAATGAAACACCTGAAAAAATATAAAAAAACCTATCCCATTCACAATAGCAGTGAAAACAATAAAATATTTAGGAATAAGTTTAACCCAGGACTTGAAAGATCTGTACAGTGAAAATTACAAGACTTTGCTGAAAGAAATTTAAGATGACACAAATAAATGGAAAGGCATCCTGTGTTCATGGATCAGAATTAACATTTTTCAAATCACTATACTACAGAAAGACATCTACAGATTCAACACAATCCCCATCAAAATACCAAGGGCATTCTTCATAGAAACAGAAGAAATAATTCTGTGATTTGTATGGAATAACAAAAGACCCTGAATAGCAAACGCAATCTTGAGAAAAAGAAAAAAGCTGGAGATATCAGGCTTCCTGATTTCAAACTATACTACAAAGTGATATTAATAAAAACAGCATCTTACTGGCACAAAAATAGACACAAAAATGAATGAAACAGAACAGAGAGCCTATAATTAAACCCCAGTATATATGGTAAATTAATATTTGATATAGGGGCCAAGAACAACTCATGGGGAAAGAATAATTCCTTCAACAAATGACGTTTGGAAAACTGGGTAAATATATGCAGAAAAAAAGGAAATTGGACACCTATTTTACACCACTCACAAAAGTTAACTTGGAATATATCAAAGACTGAAACATAAGACACAATGCTATAAAACTTTTAGAAAAAAATCATAGGCAAACATAGGAAGGAGAGGGTTATAATTTGTCTTGACAAGGAATATTTGCCAGTGATGCCAAAAACACAAACAACAAAAGTAAAAATCAACAAATAAGACCGCATAAAACTCAAAAGCTTCTGCACAGTAAAAGAAATAATTAGCAACGTGAAAAGACAACAATACAGAATAGGAGAAAAATTTTGCAAACCAAAATAAGTACTGTATGATATCACTTATATACAGAATTTTAAAGTCAAACATGTTTAAAAAATAGAAAAAAAGAGAGAGTGAAATGGTATTTACCAAGGGATTGAGGTTGGGAAGATAAGATTAATGCTGTTTAAGGGTACAAACTTGGAATGAGTAATAAATAAGCCATGGGGATGTAATGCACAGCATAATGAGTATAGAACACAGTATTGTACTATAATAATATAATGTGATAAATACTGCTCCAATTGCAATAATATTACAGTGCATAAATGCATCAAAGTAAAAAAGAAAAGAAACTGGATTCTTTAACATTTATTTAATGGTCTGTATCAAGCTGTACGTGAAATCGACACTCACATTCATTTTTTTTTAATTACATGATCCAGTAAATTTTCTTTACTTAAGCCAGTTTAGATTGGGCATCTCTTCACCTGTTACTGAATTGCTGAATCATTCAGAAATTTATCTTATGAATTTTACATGTTAGAAACTTCTGACCATTGGTTTAACATGGGTCAAAAATTCATTTAAGGTCAAAGTTGAATGTCAAAGTTACTGATAAAAATTTACTTGATAAAAAAATTGAAAATAAGGCTACACTAACATCATATTTAATGGGGAAAAGCTGAAATCATTTCCTCTAAGATCAGGAACAAGACAAGAATGCCCACTCTCACCACTTTTATTCAACATAGTTTTGGAAGTCTTATCCATAGCAATCACAGAAGAAAAAGAAATAAAAGAAATCCAAATTGGAAATGAAGAACTAAAACTGTCACTGTTTGCAGATGACATGATACTATACATAGAAAACCCTAAAGAAGCAATCATAAAACTACTAGAACTCATCAATTAATATGGTAAAGTTGCAGGATAAAAAATTAATATACAGAAATCAGTTGTACTTCTATACCCTAACAATGAAATAGCAGAAAGGGAAATTAAGGAAATGATACCATTTACCATCATGCCAAAAAGAATAAATCACCTGGGAATAAACTAACCCAAGGAGGCGAAAGACCTGTATGCTGAAAACTATAAGACACTGATGAAGGAAATTGAAGACTACTAAACAAATGGAAAGATATACCGTGTTCTTGGATTGGAAGAAGAAATACTGTTAAAATGGCCATACTGCCAAAGGCAATTTACAGATTCAATGCAATCCCTATCAAGTTATCAAATACATTTTTCATAGAGCTGGATGAAAAAATGTTAAAATTTGTATAGAAACACAAAAGAACTCGAATAGCCAAAACAATCTTGAAAAAGAAGAATGGAGCTGGGAGAATCAAGCTCCCTGACTTCAGTCTATACTACAAAACTACAAAAATCAAAACAATATGGTACTGGCACAAAAACAGACACCTACATCAATGGAACAGGATAGAAAGTCCAGAAATAAACCCACACAAGTATGGTCAATTAATCTATGACAAAGTAGGCAAGAATATACAATGGAGACAAGACAATCTCTTCAATAAGTAGTGCTGGGAAAACTGGACAGCTACCTGTAAAAGACCGAAATTAGAACAATCCCTAACACCATGTACACAAATAAACTAAAATGGATTAAAGACCTAAATGTAAGACCAGATACTGTAAAACTCCTGGAGGAAAACATAGGCAGAACACTCATGGATATACATTATAGCAATATTTTTTTGATGCAGCTCCTGGAGCATTGGAATTAAAAGCAAAAATTAACAAATAGGATCTAATTAAACTTAAAAGCTTTTTCACAGCTAAGGATACCATCAACAAAATGAAAAGACAACTTACATAATGGGAAAAATATTTGCAAATTATGTTATTGACAAGAGACTAATTTCCAAAATATATAAACAGCTCATACACCTTAGTATCAAAGAAACAAGAAAACCAATCCAAAAATGGGCAGAAGACCTAAACAAGCAATTCTCCAATGAAGACATACAAATGGACAATAGGCATATGAAAAAGTTCTCAGCATCGCTAATCATCAGAGAAATGCAGATCAAAACTACAATGAGATATCACTTCACACCAGCCACAATGGCCATCATTGAAAAGTTTACAAATGATAGACACTGGAGAAGGTGTGGAAAGAAGGGAACCCTTCTATTCTGTTGGTGGGTATGTAGATTGGTGCAGCCACCATGAAGGACAGTACAGAGTTTCCTTAAAAAACTGAAAATAGACTTACCATGTGATCTAGCAATCCCACTCCTGGGCATATATCCAGAGAAAAGTAAAATTCAAAAAGACACATGCACCCCAATGTTTATAGTAGCACTATTTATGATAGCCAAGACATGGAAACAACCCCAATGTCCATCAACAGATTACTGGATAAAGAAGTGGTAGTACATATATACAATGGAACACTACTCAGCCATAAAAAATAATAAAACAATGCCATTTGCAGCAATATGGATGGACCTGAAGACTGTCATTCAAAGTGAAGTAAGCCAGAAAGAGAAAGAAAAATACCATATGAGATTGCTTATATGACGAATCTAAAAACAAGCAAACAAACAAAACATAAATACAAAACAGAAACAGACTCATAGACATAGAATACAAACTTGTGTTTGCCAAGGGGGCGGGGGGTGGGAAGGGACAGACTGGGATTTTAAAATGCAGAATAGATAACCAAGATTATACTATATAGCACACGGAAAAATATACAAGATCTTGTGGTAGCTCATAGTGAAAAAAAATGTGACAATGAATATATACATGTTCATGTATGATTGAAAAATTGTGCTTTACACTGGAATTTGACATATTATAAAATAACTATTACTCAATAAAAAATGTAAAAAAATAGAATTAAAAAAATAAATAAATAGTACTTAGAAAGAAAAAAAAGAGCTCTTAATCCATAAAAAAAAAAGTGGTAGTACATATATCCAATGGAACACTACTCAGCCATAAAAAATAATAAAATAATGCCATTTGCAGCAATATGGATGGACCTGAAGAATGTCATTCAAAGTGAAGTGGGCCGGAAAGGGAAAGAAAAATGTCATATGACATCATTTATTTGAAGAATCTAAAAAATAATGACAATAATAATAATGACACAAAGAAATTAATTATTATTTTGATTTTTTGAGTATGTGTAAGCACATTTGACTGTCCTTTATGATTAGATTACCACATTCTGTTGATTCTTATTTTGTAGTTGGCCTTATTCCTTTGATAACCATGTAATTTTAAAAAGCTAAAGATCTAATCTGCTCTTAGAAACAATAATTAGGACATATATGAAAACTAAAAAATGTGCAGTTTACTGTTTATATGTATATTTACATGCAATACAATGTGTATGTGCAGGCAAACTATAATAATTCTACATAATAAAGAAAAAGAAAATAAAGCTACAAGAATATTTTATAGGCATAATTGAATTGTGGTATAATAGTGAGTAAGGAAAGCATTTTATGCAAAGAAAGGGGAAAAGTCCTACAACAATATTTTTCACCATGTGTGTTGGCTTTATTGCCACAAATTGCTAGTCAAGGAGATTTGTTACTAATATATTTGTCTACTCCTAGTCCATTTAACTGTGGTTAGGTGATTCACATGGTATAGAATACATTTGCCTCTGTTGAAGGAATAGTGTAGGGTCATTTCCCACAGCAGAATATTATGGACAGGATACTTTTTCTTACAAGAAAATTGTAAGTATTGCTGCTGCCCATTACAACAATTTTCTCAATTTTTGATTAGGAAACTAAAGCTCAGAGGGATGAGTGTACTTGCTTAAAGTCACACAATACATAGCATAGCTCTTTTTTAAAGTCTGAAACAATAATTCACAGTAAAACATAAAGTGAACCACCGTAGTACCTCAGACTTTTAGTCCCTTTCCTCAGGGGGAAAAAGAAAACTGAATTAAGACTTTCTTCTTTATCATCTCAGAAGTACTCTCTATCTATGCAGACATTTAATAAGAGAAAACTTCACACAATTATAAAGGGAAGCATGAGTAAGAATATGCAGATATTTTTAATTAAACTAGAAAAGGTACTATAACACTCTTCACCAACATACTGTGTCATTTGACATTATATTGGGAGAAACACTATATCAGCATCTATAGAGCTATTCTCACAAATGCAGTATTCTTATTAAAAGCTGTTAAGTATTTCTTTCCATAAAAGTAAAATTTATATATTATAATTCATTTATTTAATTTGCTCCATAATAATGGACATATAGAGTACCTTCCAAAGGTTTAGAGCTAGAATTTGGAGCTTGAATCCTCTGACTTGAAAACTCTAGCTCTATTATGCTGCACTATATCTAATTCAATTTCTACATGAACATATTAGCATTCAGTAGTGAAAGTGTTTTGCCCACAATGCAAGGTGTCATTACTCTCTCTGGAAATTTCTCATTCAACCTATTATTTAAAATAATTTTTAAAACCACCTTAGCAAAATTTTAGGCATACAAAATTACCTCTTTTAAAAACAGTATTTCTTTGCTAGCATTCTTCATTTTAAAATCAGGTGAATAGCAATGGTTTCTTAGCTGAAGAGCTTAGAGAAAGGTAAAATATGTAACATGGGCCACTGGCCACATGTTGGCTAGTTCTTTTCTTGATGGTTTATTCAGTACCATAGAAGAATACAGAAGACTAATCCATCCTTTTGTTTATTTCCTTGTGATATCTTGCGAACATGCAGAGTGTAAGAGGGTATCTGCTTAAGCCTTTCTGTTTGTAAGGTTATATCCTGAGGGATTGAAATGCTTCTATACTTAAGGATAGTCAACAATGCCTGTAGCACACTTTCCAAATTGTCATATGGGTCTTTGCCAAATATCAAACCATAGTACAGTGTCATGCAAAAATGCAAATTGAACACACAGATTCACTTTCTCTCCCCAATACTGGTTTTAGTAAATTTCTGGAAGTGGTTTGCTATTACAGATGAGGGGTCATTTCAGTACCTGAATTATATATTGTTAGTCATAATAGCAATATTTCATAGGGAGATTGTAGTCAAGATATGATCCTAGCATAATCCAAACACTTCTTTCTTTTCTCATCCCAAGTATCCCCAACTTAACAGGACACTACTGCTTACTTGCTACTCAAATGGAAGGTGGATAAAAACATTCCAAGGAGTAGGGGAAACACCTGCAAAGACACAAAGGTATGAAAAATCATTTTATGTTTGGTAAATAAGGAATAGTTTAACATGGCTCATAAATAAATAATATGAAAGGAGATGAGGAGATAATATCATGGAGAGGTATACAGAAGCCAAAACAGAAAGGACCTCATGAAATTTTGGGAACTTTTCTTTTGCGTAGCCAGTAAGATTATGTCATAAACAAAGTGGGTTTATACTGTACATTTTTCTTATTAGAAACCAGGCTTATATATATCACAGGATATCAAACTCTGATCCTTTCACTGAAGATACTTTAGATGTAGTCTTTAAAGGTTCTTCCCCTGGTTTTGTCCTGCAGATGATTCTAATAAGCCCCAAAGTTTAATATCCTGCTAAGTTTAGGACTACTTATTAGACTGGAAAAAGTATTATTCTTATAATTTTAGCTGTATATAAAGATTAACTGATACACTTTGTAACAAAAGATTCAATCACAAATTTTCCACATTTCTTCCCATAAATACCCTGTTTCCAATAAAGTGTTATATTATTTTATCTTCTTTGTTTTCCTCAATGTTGCTTGCTAAACTAGGATTCTTTTTTTACCCTTTTTTATTGAGTTATAGTCAGTTTACAATATTGTGTCAATTTCTGGTGTACAGCACAATTCTTCAGTCATACACAGATATACATATATTCATTTTCATATTCTTTCTCGTCATGAGCTACTACAAGATACTGAATGTTTCACTGTGCTATACAGTATAAACTTGTTTATCTATTTTATACATACCAGTCAGTATCTGCAAATCTCAAACTCCAAGTTTATCTCTTCCCACCCTCCTCCCCCTTGGCAAACACAAATCTGTATTCTATGTCTGTGAGTCTGTTTCTGTTTTATATTTAAGTTCATTTGACTTCTTTTTCTTTTTTAGATTCCAAATATGAATTATATTATATGGTAGTTTTTCCTTCACTTTCTGGTTTACTTCACTTAGAATGACATTCTACAGAGACATCCATGTTGCTGCAAATGGCATTACATTGTCATTTTTATGGCTGAGTAGTATTCCATTGTATAATTATACCACAACTTCTTTGTCCAGTCGTCTGTCAATGGACATTTAGGTTGTTTCCATGTCTTGGCTATTGTAAATAGTGCTGCTATGAACATTGGGGTGCAGATTTCTTGTAGAAGTAGGTTTCCTTCTGGATATATGCTCAGAAGTGAGATTGCTGGGTCATATGGTAAGTCTATTTTTAGACTTTTGATGAATTTCCACAGTTTTCCACAATAGCCTCACCAAACTGTATTCCCACCAAGAGTGTAGGAGGGTTCCTTTTTCCCACACCCTCTCCAGCATTTATCATTTGTGGACTTTTGAATAATGGCCTTTCTGACTGGTGTGAGGTGATACCCCATTGTGGGTTTTTTTTTTAATTTTTAATAGACTTTATTCTTTTAGAGCAGCTTCAGGTTCACAACAGAATTGAACAGAAAATACGGAGTTTGCACATAGCCCTCCCCACCCACACGTATATACTCCATTACCCTCAACATCCCTCATTAGTGTGCATATTTGATACAATCGATGAACTAACATGGGCACATTATTATCAACCAAAGTCCATAGTTTACATTAGAGTTTACTCGATGTTGTACATTCTATGGATTTTGACAATTGCATAATGATATGTAGCCACTATAGTATAATACAGAAAAAATTAATTGCTCTAAAAACCTTCCCATGTGCTCCAGCTATTTATTCCTCCTTCCCTCCATCTCCCCAAACCCTGGAAACCATGATCTTTTTATTGTTTCTGTAGATGTGCCTTTTCTAGAATATCACTTGGTTGGAATCATACAGTTTGTTACCTTTTCAGAATGGCTTCTTTCATTAGTAATATGTCTTTTAAGTTTCTTCTATGTCTTTCATGGTTTGATGGATATTTTTTACTGCATATATATTTTTAATTTACATATATGTACTGTTCATTGTTTCTAAAAATGTTTAGAGCTTTAGCTTTTTAAACTTACATAGTTATCAAAGGAATAAAGCCAATCACAAAATAAGAATTAACTCAAAAAGATACATACACCCTTCTATTAACAGCAATATTATTTATACTTGGCAAGATATGGAAGCATCCTAAGGGCACATCAATAGTTGAATAGCTAATGGAGATGCAGCATATATGTATATAATGGAATATAACTCACACATAGAAAAGAAGGATATTTTGCCATTTGTGGCCCTTCATTCACTTTTTTTTTCAATTCAAAAGCCGGTATTTTATAACAGGCGGAGATATTTCTATTACATCAAAAACAAAATACCTAGAAATAAACATAACCAGGAAGGTTACATATACTCTGAAAATTGAAATAACACAAAGAAATGGAAAGATTTTTTGTGCTCTTGGGTTGGAAGTGCCAACACTATCAAAATGTTCACACTACTCAAAGCAATCCACAGATCCAATGCAACTCCCATCAAAATACATGTGACATTCTTCACAGAACTAGAACAAACAAATTCAAAATTTATAAGGAACCATAAAATGCATCATTGTAGTTTTGATTTGAATTCTCTAATAATTAATGATATTGAGCATATTTTTAATGTGCCTATTGGTAATTCATATGTCTTCATTAGAGAATTATTTGTTTAATTCTTCTGCCCATTTTTGGATTGGGTTCTTTGTTTTTATCTTTTTTTCTTATTAAATCATATGAGCTGTTTATATATTCTGGAAATCAAGCCCTTTACAGCTTTAACTTTTGCAAATATTTTCTTTCATTACGTAGGTTGTCATTTTGTTTTGCTTATGGTTTCCTTTGCTGTGCAAAAGCTTGTAAGTTTAATTAGGCCCCATTTGTCTATTTTTTATTTTATTTCTATTGCGTGGGTAGAATGCCCCAGGAGAATGTTGCTGACATGTATATGAGATAATGTTTTGCCTATGTTTTCTTCTAGGAGGTTTATTGTATCTTGTTTTATGTTCAAGTCATTAATCAGTTTTGACTTTTTTTTGTGTATGATGTGAGGATGTATTCTAACTTTATTGCTTTACATGCTGCTGTCCAGTTTTCCCAATACCATTTGCTGAAGAGACTGTCTTTACTCCATTCTATGTTCTTGCCACTTTTGTCAAAGATTAATTGACCAAAAGTTTGTGGGTTCATTTCTGGACTCTCTATTCTGTTCTATTGATTCATATGTCTGTTTTTGTACTAATACCATGCTGCTTTGATTAATGTAGCTCTGTATTATTGTCTGAAGTCTGGGAGGGTTATTCCTCCAGCCTCATTCTTTTTGTTTAGTAATGCTTTGGCAACCCTGAGTCTTTTGTTATTCCATATAAATTTCATGATTTGTTCTAGTTCTGTAAAATAAGTCCTGGGTAAATTGATAGGGATTGCATCAGATCTGTAATTTGCCTTGGGAAGTATGACCAATTAAACAATATTGATTTTTCTTTTTTATTATTTTAAAACTTTTTTACTGAGTTATAGTCATTTTACAATGCTGTGTCAAATTCCATTGTAGAACTCAATTTTTTAGTTATACATGAACATACATATATTCATCATCATATTTTTTTTTTGCTGTGAGCTACCAAAAGATTTTGTATATATTTCCATGTGCTATACCATATAATCTTGTTTCTCTATTTTTCATATGCCTGTCAGTATCTACTAATTTTGAACTCCCAGTCTATCCCCTCCCACCCACCCTTGGTAACCACAAGTTTGTATTCTATGTCTATGAGTCTGTTTCTGTTTTGTATTTATGTTATTTTTATTTTTTATTTTTTTAGATTCCACATATGAGCAATTTCATATGGTATTTTTCTTTCTCTTTCTGGCTGACTTCACTTAGAATGACATTCTCCAGGAACATCCATGTTTCTGCAAATGGCGTTATGTTGTCAGTTTCTATGTCTGAATAGTATTCCTTTGTATAAATATACCACCACTTCTTTATCCAGTCATCCGTTGATGGACATTTAGGCTGTTTCCATGCCTTGGCCATTGTAAATAGTGCTGCTATGCACATTGGGGTGTAGGTGATTTTTGAAGTAGGGTTCCTTCTGGATATAAGCCCAGGAGTGGGATTCCTGGGTCTTATGGTAAGTCTATTTCTAGTCTTTTGAGGAATCTCCATACTATTTTCCACAGTGGCTGCACCAAACTGCATTCACACCAGCAGTGTAGGAGGGTTCCCTTTTCTCCACAGCCTCTCCAGCACTTGTCATTTGTGGACTTTGGAATAATGGCCATTCTGACCGGTGTGAGGTGATACCTCATTGTAGTTTTGATTTGCATTTCTCTGATAATTAGTGATATTGAGCATTTTTCATGTGCCTATTGATCATTTGTGTTTCTTCCTTGGAGAATTGCTTATTTAGGTCTGCCCATTTTTGGATTGTTTTTTTTTTTTTTTCTTATCAAGCCGTATGAGCTGCTTATATATTCTGGAGATCAAGCCTTTGTTGGTTTCATTTGCAAAAATTTTCTCCCATTACATAGGTTGTCATTTTGTTTTACTTATTGTTTCCTTTGCTGTGTAGAGGTTTGTAAGTTTCATTAGGTCCCATTTGTTTATTCTTGCTTTTATTTCTATTGCTTGAGTAGACTGTTTTAGAACATTTTTGAGATGTATGTCAGATAATGTTTTGTCTATATTTTCCTCTAGGAGGTTTATTGTATCTTGTCTTATGTTTAAGTCTTTGATCCATTTTGAGTTGATTTTTGTGTATGATGTAAAGGAGTGTTCTAGCTTCATTGCTTTACATGCTGCTGTCCAGTTTTCCCAACACCATTTGCTGAAGGGACTGGCTTTATTCCATTATATTTTCTTGCCTTCTTTGTCAAAGATTAGTTGACCAAAAGTTTGTGGGTTCATTTCTGGGCTCTCTATTCTGTTCCATTGGCCTACATGTCTGTTTTTATACCAATACCATGCTGTCTTGATTAATGTAGCTCTGTAGTATTGTCTGAAGTCTGGGAGAGTTATTCTTCCAGCCTTTCTTTTTCTTCAGTAATGCTTTAGTAATTCTAGGTCTTTGGTGGTTCCATATAAATTTTATTATGATTTGTTCTAGTTTTGTGAAATATGTCCTGGGTAATTTGATAGGGATTTTATTAAATCTGTAGATTGCCTTGGGCAGTGTGACCATTTTAACAATATTAATTCTTCCAATCCAGGAGCATGGGATAGCTTTCCATTTTTTAAAGTTTTCTTTAATTACTTTAATCAGTGTTTTGTAGTTCTCCATGTAAAATTTTTTCACCTCTTTGTTTAGATTTATTCCTAGGTATTTTACCACTTTGGTTGCTGTTTTAAAAGTGATTGTTTCTTTACTTTCTTTTCCTGTTCAATCATCGTTAGTGTAAAGAAATGCAACTGATTTTTGTTCATTAATCTTGTATTCTGCTACCTTGCTGAATTCTTTTATTAGTTCTAGAATTTTTTGTGTGGAGCTATTAGGGTTTTCTATATATAGTACTATGTCATCTGCATACAGTGACAATTTTACCTCCTGTCTTCCAATTTGAATCCCTTTTATTTCTTTTTGTTGCCTGATTGCTGTGGCTAGGAATTCCAAGTCTATGTTGAATAGGAGTGGTGAGAGTGGAATATCTTGTTTTGTCCCAAATTTTAGTGGGAGGTTTTTCAGTTTTTCACCACTGAGTACTATGCTGGCTGTAGGTTTGTTATAAACAGCTTTTATTATGTTCAGATATGTTTCTTTATACACACTTTGGTGAGGTTTTTTTTTTATCATAAGTAAGTTGTGAATTTTTTGAAATGCTTTTTCTGCATCTATTGGGATGATCATGTGGTTTCTGTCCTTTATCTTGTTGATGTGGTGTATTACACTGATTTATTTGTGTATATTGAATAATTCTTATGTTTTTGGGATAAATCCAACTTGATCATGGTGTATGATCTTTTTTATGTGCTGTTGTATTCTATTTGCTAATATTTTGTCGAGGGTTTTTGCATCTATATTCATCAATGATATTGGTCTATAATCCTTTTTTTTTTTTTTGATAAGTGTCTTTGCCTGGTTTTGGTATCAGGATGATGTTGGTTTCATAGAATGAGTTTCAGAGTACTCCCTCCTTTTCAGTCTCCTGGAAGAGTTTGAGAAGGACCAGTATGAATTCTTCTTTGTATGTTTTATAGAATTCCCCAGTGAACTCATTTGATCCTGGACTTTTGTTTCTGGCGAGGTTTATTATTGCTCTGTCAATTTCATTTCTGGTGATCAGTTTCCTCAAGTGGTCAAATTCTTCATGATTTAGTCTTAGTGGACTATATGTTTCGAGAAACTTGTCCATTTCTTCTAGGTTATCCATTTTGTTTCCATATATCTGTTCATAGTACTCTTATATGATATTTTTTTTATTTCTGTGGTTTGGTTGTAAATTCTCCATTTTCCTTTCCTATTTTGTTTGTGCTCTCTCTTCTCTTCCTCATGATCTTGGGCAGAGGTCTGTCAGTTTTGTTTACTCTTTCAAAAAACCAGCTCTTTGATAGAATTTTTCCTATTGTTTTTTAATCTCTGTTTTATTTATTTCCTCCCTGATCTTTATTATTTCCTTCCTGCTAGTCCTTTTTTTTTTTTTTTGTCATTGTTCTTCTTTTTCTAATTCTTTTTGCTGGTAATTTAGATTGTTTATTTGAGATTGGTCTTCTCTTTTGAGGAAGGCCTGCATCGCTATAATCTTCCCTCTTAGCACTGCCTTTACTGCATCCCATAGATTCTGTGTGGTTGTGTCTTCATTGCTATTTGTCTCAAAATATTTTTTAATTTCATCTTTGACTTCATCATTAATTCATTGGTTTTTTAGTAGCATGTTGTTTAATCTCAATTTTGTCATTTTTTTCTCCTCTTTTTATCTGTAGTTGATTTCTAGTTTCATGGCATTGTGGTCAGAACAAATACTTGAAATAATTTCTATCTTCTTAAAATTGTTAACATTTCTTTTGTGCCTGAGTAAATGATCTATCCCAGGAAATATTCCATGTATACTTGAAAAGAATATACATTGTATTTTGGGGGGATTAATGTTCTGAAAATATCAACCAAGTCTATTTGTTTTATTGTATCATTTAATTTCTTGTTGTCTTATGAATTTTCTGTCTGGGAGCTCTGTCTAGTGATGTTAATGTGGTGTTAAAGTCTCCTACAATGATTATATTTCAATCAATTTCTCCCTTTAAATCTGTTAGTATTTGCTTTATGTATTTAGGTGTTCCTATTTTGGGTACATATATGTTAATGAATGTAATATTCTCATCTTGTATTACTCCTTAGTCATTATAAAATGTCCTTATTTATCTTTCTTTATGACCTTTGTTTTAAAGTCAATTTTGTCTGAAATCAGTATTGCCACTCCTACTTTCTTGTCATTTCCATTTGTGTGGAATATCTTTTCTATCCTCTCACTCTCAATCTGTATGTATCCTTTTCTCTAAAGTGGGTCTCTTTTATGCAGCATATTGTAGGTTATTGTTTTATTATCCAGTTTGCCACTATATGTCTTTTGATTGGGGCATTTAGTCAATTGACATTTACAGTAATTATTGATAGATTTGTGTTTATTGCCATTTTGAACTTAGTCTTCCAGTTGATTTGGTATTTCCTCTTTGTTCCTTTTTTTGTGTGTGGTTTGATAAATTTTCTTTATATTATCTTGGTTTCTTTTTAGTTTTTGTGAGTCTATTGCAAGTTTTTGGTTTGTGGTTATCCTGTTTTTGTATGTATATCAATCCATTACTATATCTGTTTTTTTTTTTAATCAGATAGTAATATAATCTCAAACCCATCCTAGTGAGAACAAAAAGAGAAAAGAAAAAAAGAAAAAGGAATTTATATTTTTTTGCTCCCCCTCTCCCATACTTGATTATTTAGTCGTCCTCTTTTACAATTTCATGTTTGTTCTGTTGTAATTCCTTTTAGTTATCATCTTTCCAATTATGGTTTTCTCCTTTCTGTAGCATCCTAATTCTTTTCTATTTAGAGTATACCTTTCAATATTTCTTTTAGCATAGGCTTAGTGTTCCTAAATTCTTTCAGTTTTTGCTTGTCTATGAAGTTCTTTATCTCTCCTATTCTAAGGACAGCCTTGCTGGATAAAGTATCCTAGGTCACATCTTTTTTTTCATTCAGGACTTTGAACATATTTGGCCACTCCCTTCTGGCCTGTAGTGTTTGTGCAGAGAAATCAGCTGAAAGCCTTATGGGGGTTTCCTTGTAACTAACTCCTTTTCTCTTGCTGCCTTTAGAATAATTTCTGTATCCTTAACCCTGGCCATTGTGATTATATGTCTTGGTATGAATCTGTTTGGGTTCTTCTTGTTTGGGACCCTCTGTGTTTTCTGTACTGGGATATCTGATTCCTCCTTTAGGTTTGGGAAGTCTTCCATCATGATTTCTTCAAATACCTTTTCAATTCCCTTTGCTCTTTCTTTCCCTTCTGGGACCTCTGTTGTGCACAGTTTATCATGCTTTATATTTTCCCATAGGTCCCTTTCATTGTTTTCATTGGTTTTTATTTGTTTTCCTCTCAGATGTTCTGATTGGGTGCTTTCTGTTGTCCTGTCTTCTAAGTCACTTATTCATTCCTCTGTATTTTCTAGCCTACTTTTTACAGCCTTTAGCTCAGCCCTCATCTCAACAAATGTTCTTTTTGACATATTTTCTGTCTCTATAAACATTCTCTTTTAGTTACTTCAGTACTTTGATCACTCCTTTTTTGAAATCATGATATAGTAAACTGTCAAAGTCCATTTCATTGATCATTCTTTCAGGGTATTTCTCTTATTCTTTTAATTGGGAGTGGTTCTTCTACTTCTTCATTTATCTTATATTTCTCTGGCACTATGACTTATGTAGTATTAGTTATCTTCTGTGGTGCTTAAAGGGTTTATTTATTTATCTAAAGCAGATTTAAAAATAAAACAACAAAAACCGAAATTTAAAAGACGAAAAAATATTTGAAAACAGAGTATAATCAATAACAGAAGAACAAAACAAACAGAAATTAAAATGAAATTGAGACAAACTAAAAAATAATATTAATGCAATTATTTTAAATGAAGAATTTAAAAGTGAAAAATAGAAACTTTTTTTAAAAAAGTAAACATTAATAAAGTAAAATAAAAAAAATAGGGAAAGAAAAGCAAAAGTGGATGTTTTCCTGTGGAGACTGTGTGCTCTTAATAATTTTATTGAGAGGTCTTTCTTAAGTATTGGTGGTTACCAAGTCTTCCTTTTGTGACTTTTGCCTGTTATCTCTTTTGTTGGGGGTGTGGCTGGTAATCTGTTAGCTAGAGCCTGCAGTGGCTACTGAACAGGGCATCCTTTTTGTTTTGTGGTTGTTGCCTCTCCTGCCCTTGCCCTGCTGTGGAAACTCTGCTCCCTTTTTCCAGAGGCCCTCAGATCATGACCCTGGTCTGTGCTGCTCCCCTAGCTGGTCAGCAGGCAGGTGGTTTCTCCTCTGAATGCTGAGTCTTGTTGCTGCACTAGTGCAAGACAGATGGGTGGGTCTTGCCCCATTCCTGCAGTCTAAAGTCCTGCTTGTGCACAGTAGCTAGGCGGGTCACACCCCCTTGTGATGCAGTGGTCTGGTGCTGCAGTAATGCACGGTAGGTGCACAGGTCGCTCTTGTGCTCAGTGCAGCTCCCCACTTTGCATAGGATCTGTACTCCATACCCAGGCTCAGGGAAAATAGTCACATCAGCCCTTGCCCCTGCTCTGTGGCAGAACTCTGCTCCTTGTTCCTTTATCTTAGAGGCATGAGTTCACAGAGGCATGGCGCAGAACATTCCTATCTGCCTGGGGCTGTAAACAAATCTCAGCCCCACCTATGTGGTTGCAGAGCCCCTAGGTACAGATTCAGTTTTCATCCCTGCCTATGCCTGGGAGCCATGCACCAAAGAATATGGTGGCTGTGGCTGAGCCCCACCTTTCTTCTCCCAAGGACACACCAGTAATGGTGCCACAAGTCTGCGGAGACAAAGGCCATGGTGCCCCTCACCCCAGGGCACACCAGCAGTGTTGCTTTGTTGTTGTTTTTTTTGTTGTTTTTGTATTTATGAGGGACCCAGGCTATTCTGATCTGTATACCCTCCCAGCAAAGCCACACAGCACACTGTAGTACCCTGAGGTTTCCTCTGTACTTTCAGCTGAGCCCTCCATCTGGCTCAGGCAGCCTGTCTCATCTTACCCTTGACAGTTCATGTTTAGGGTTGGGAGTTGTGGGTACCCTTTGTGACCATTTAACCTAGTTCTGTCAGTCAAGGGCTATTCCATACAGATTTGAGACTCAGAGGTTCGCACTCCATCCCAGTTGACCTCTCTGTTGGAGAAGGGGACACCCAGTGAAAGAGCACTATTCCTCATTTGCCACTCCTTCCCCACAGGACCTGTCCCACACTATTTTCCTTTTTCTTCCTTCTTTTTTCCCTTTTCTCCGACCAGATTAGTGGCATATTTTGTCTTTTTAAGAAGGCAACATTCTGTCAAAGTTTAGCGGGTATTCTGATTGGATTGGTGGGTCCATGGATGTCAGTCTTGGTGTATTTGTGGGAGAGGGTGAACTATGAGTGTCTTTCTACTCTGGCATCTTGGCCCTCCTAAACTAGGATTCTTCATTTAAATTCAAATATTCCTCTATCCTTCAGTTTTTTATGCTGTAGGTTTATCCTGAGTTTCAAGTATTCTATTTGCTTATTTCCCAGTTACTAAAATACCTTACCTTTAAAATCAAGTTACTTTTGGCCCTGCTTTTCTTAGTCCATTATTTCAGGAGTGTGCCATCCTACAGAGCCTTGGTGCTTCAGTAATATTCTCTTGAGGGCTAACCTGAATTGATGCCTGATTTCTCCAGTGTAAAGAATCAGCAAGTTTATGGTGACTCATTACTTTGATGTTTTAGGTGATTTCAGTGAGAAAATATGAGGATAAATCTAATCATCTAAAAGATCTTAGGCTGCTATTCAGGTGGAGACACTATAATTTTACCTTGGACTCATATTCAGGCAGGACATTGAGGACTAAACATTGCAGAAGGCTTTTTAAGGATAAGAAGACTTCTTTCTGAGTGTTTTTCTTGGAATCTTCAACATGATTTTGCAACCTTTTCTGGTTAGTTGTATGGTAAACTTCATTTTACAGCACTTACAATGAATCTATGTGTCTAAGATAAGAGTGTTCCACGTCTTACCTGAGCTCTTTGAAAAATCATAATCCCTGGATCCATTGAGTAAAAACTCCAACTTTGGATTATATCTGGTATACCTATCCCACATTTTTACATACTTTATTAGGGGCACAATCTATGCTTACACCATATCCCCTTGGATACCTTATATTGGTCCTATGAACCCACCCCCTAGTTCTGTGTATGCGTCTAACAACTTGCATCTAGAACACCTCTTCAGAAGACAACCTTTGAGCTTCTGAAGTTGTTTTGTTAGCATACAGCAAAGAGTCAGAAGTGAGTAACTGAGAGTCACTCATCCCTCTGGTGCAACCCATAGCCAACAATTGATGGGAATGGAATTGTGAAATTCTAGTTCATAAAGGGGCATGTATTTTGAAGTGTAATTTATGCATGAACACTCCCTATAAGGTGGGGCTATCTCTGAGATTGGAACTTTGCCTGAAATTACAACTTTGCTTGGCTTCTCTTTTCCTCTCCTGATTTCCTCTACTCTATTATCAATTTATCTTGGGAGAACTTCCTTAAAAATCACTTCTAAGGGATCCTTGTCTTGGGGTCTTAGTGGGAAACAAACTAGTCTAATCCACTTTATTTATAAACTAGTGACCATAATGAACCAACATAGACTGATCAGTGGTAAGAGTTTCTTTCACATTCTTAGACTGGGGAGAACACATAGAAGATTGTTCTCTGGGGTACAGAGACTATGTCCAATCTTACAAAGTTTTATGGGAAATATATAAGTGAAAAGAAGAAATGGCACAGGTTATAGGAAGTCAAACAGAATTTTATTTATAATACCTAAAAGGACAGAGCCTTCTGAATCCCAGACATCAAAGGGCAGTACAAAAGTAGAAGCTAATAGCAATATGAACCATATCCTGTAAGCATCTTTCTGCTTTACTTAAGATCTTTGTTGCTCAAAACCCTACCAAAACTAAATTCTCGTGGAAACAAATACTGTGAATTCAAAATGATTAAAGAAAGTCTGATTTTTTTGTATTAATCTTTATTCAGAAATAGACATGACTAAACTCCCCAATCTCTGATAGATTGGAATTAAAAAGATTCTTATGTGGAATCAGTTTAATAAATTGAAGAGGTTAGAGATATTTTATTAAAAATGATTTTATCTGTTGTTAGATTGAGATTTATTTTATTGAGAATTGTCTTTGTTTTCTGTGATCAGTGGTTTCTTGGGATACAGAGAAATTATGTGACAAGGGCACTTTATAACACAAGGGAGCCTGTGGATGGGATATCTTGTAATGCAAGGGAGCTTTGGAAATAATTTTCTTATAACACAGAGAAGATTTGCACAATAGTATCTTCAGACATTAAGGAAGTAAGAGAAACAGGAAACGGCATAGGTATGCACAAATATCATTGAAAAATAAGAACATTAGTATAGCCAGTACTCCAAAATATTAGACCAGAAGGGTCTTTCTAGTCATTTCTAGGTGCCAGATTATTATATGGTCCTCTCATAACAGAATTCTATTAATTTCCAATTCAGCCATCTATCATAATCATGATCCACTATTCTTTGATATATTTTTCTCTTTGTTTTTTGTCACATTCAAATGATTTAATTTATCTCTGTATTTTCAAATCTGTATACCAGAGATATAGAATGAATGGGTTCAGTTAATGACTATCATCCCTATTTAGTTGGAGTGTTTTTCACAAGGCCAATTCATAAATTATTTAGACATCTTATGTAATGACTACCTATTATTGGTTCAACTATGTGTAAATAAGGGTTGATTCTATACAGAATATGATTATCTAGGAACAGTATACTGGATTAATCAATAAGAGTAATTACCACTGCCACAGTTTCATTATAAAGAAACTTCACCCTCCAAAATTCTGTGGTGAGACAAGTTCTAAATGATTAAAGATGGCCACCACTCTTCAGGGTCCCAAAGACAAGCACTGCTGAAATACAGTTTTGTTTTTTGAGACTGTCTTAAATGTGAATTTGGTATCCTTAGATGAATTCCAGTCATATGCTATTTGACTGTATTTATGTTCCCTTTATTAAAATAAGTTAATTGAAAATCATATGTATTATTTTTATACTTTATTATTTTTATGATTACATATAGATACATACTATTGGCAGAATAAAAAAATCTAGAATAAAATTAAGTTAGATATGAAACTGATTGATATCCTACAGGGATTGCTGAAGCTTTGGAGAGTTTTGTTATTAAATATATTTTTCAAATAACATTGTATAAATTTAAGGTGTAAAACATACTTATTTGATACATTTATATATTATAATATGATTATCAATATAATGATAATTAGCACCTCCATCATGTCACATAATTATCATTTCTTTTTTAGTGATTGAAATAATTAATACATAGACACTTAGCAAATTTGATGATTATAATACAATACTACTGTCTTTTTTCACTATACTATGTCTTAGGTTTCTAAGACATATTTACCACACACTACTGCTAAAATGGATATTTTAACAATATTAATTCTTATATTCTACAAACATGGTATATATTTCTATTTATTTTTGGCTTCTTCAATTACTTTCATCAAAGCCTTATAGCTTTAATTCTGTAGATCTTTAATTTCCTTGGTTAAATATATTTCTAAGTATTTTAAAAATTACTTTTGATGCTATTTTAATTGGGATTGTTTGCCTGTTATGAGTATAGAAATGCAACTGATTTTTGTATATTGTTTTTGTATCCTATAACTTTACTAAATTTGTTTATTAGTCCTAACAGTAATTTTGTGGATTCTTTAGGGTTTTCTATATATAATGACATGTTACCTGGAAATAAAGAGTTTTAGTTCCTCCACTATGATTTGGATGTTATTTATTTATTTATTTATTTTTATTGCCCAGTTGCTCTGGCAAGGGCTTCCAATACTATGTTAAAAAAAAAACCTAACAAATCAAATGACTAGCAAACCATATGAATAATATTTAAATAATATTTTGTAGTTTAAAAGTGACTTTAAACACATTATATCTATTCAACCATTAAAAAACTCTGAAGTTTTTACTTTATTTTATTATTGAGGAAACAGACTCAGATAATGAAATATCCATTTGATTACAAAATACCCTTCAATAAAAATATATTAAACAAAAAATTTGCAGATACTAACTACTATATATAAAATAGATAAACAATTTTATACTGTATAACACAGGGAACTATATTCAATATCTTATATAACTTATGGTTGAAAGGAATATGAAAATGAGTATACGTATGTTCCTATATGACTGAAGTATTGTTCTGTACACCAGAAATTGACACAACATTGTAAAATGACTATACTTCAATAAAAATATATTAAGGAAAAAGAACATAACTTTAAGGAATCTCTGCAATACAGGAACCTAACATCTCTGATTTAAAAAAAATAAAATCATACAAAATAAACTTCCCAACCATAGTGTAATTAGATTAGAAATCAGTAACAGAAAGAAAATTAGATAATATACAAATTTGTGAAATTAAAACAAAAACAATCTTAAATAATCAATGAAACAAAGAATAAATCACAAGGGAATTAGAAAATGCTTTGAGGTGAATGAAAATGAAGGACTATATGCAAACACTCAACATACTAAATTAGTGCTTAGAAGAAATTTTATAGTTATAAATGCCTATATTAAAAAGATGGAATGTTTAAAATCAATAATCTAAACTTCTACCTTCAGAAACATGAAAAAGTAAAGTAAATTTGATGAATAAGATGGGAGGAAATAATAAATATTAGCCCCAAGTAAAGCAGAAATTAGAAAAAACTATTGAGAAAATTGACAAATGAAATGTTGGTTATCAGATTCTTCCCATGAAGTTGATAATCATTTACCTAGACTGAACAAGAAAAACTGAGAGAAGACTAAAATTACAATAAAATTAGGAAAAAAAAATTGGATATCACTACCAACACTACAAAAATAAATAGTATTATATGAGAATAAGGTGAACTATTGCATATCAAAAAATTGGACAACCTAGATTGAATTGATACACTTTTACAGAGATATAAAATACCAAAATACATTCAAGAGGAAATAAAAATATAAACAAACATACAAAAATATGAAGAAATTAAAGTAGTAAATTAAAAAACTGCACACAAAAAAATCCCAGGTCTAAATGTTTTGACTCATAAATTTACCAAATATTTAACCAAAAATTAACAGCAATTCTACCCAATTTTTTTTCTGAAATTAGAACAAAAGTGAATTGGTATCACAAAACAGTTGTAAATTGTTTTAGTTAGTAAGGATATTTAACAATATTAATTATTTCAATATATGACAGCAGAATTTTCTTTTATTATTGTCTTTGTCAATTTATTTTATTGATCTTTGGTAGTGTTCAATATACAGGTCTTTCACTTCCTTGGTTAATTTTTCCTAGGTATTTTACTGTTTTTGACGCAGTTGTAAATGGGACAGTGCACTTAACTTATAATTTTGATAGCTTATTATTAGTGTATAGAAATACAAAAAATAATTGTGTATTGGTTTTGTATCCTGCAACTTTACCAAATTTGTGTCTTAGTGCTAACAGTCTTTTAATGGAGTCTTTAGGGTTTTCTATATATAATATCATGTCATCAGCAACATGACAGTTTTATTTATTTTTTTCCAATTTGGATGAATTTATTTCCTTTTCTTGACTAATTTCTATGGCTAGAAATTCTAATACTATGTAGAAACTAACATATGATTGAGAAATTCCACTTCTAGCCCTTTATCTGAAGAAAACAAAAACACTAATTCAAAAAGATATATGCACCTTCATGTTTATTTCAGCATTATTTACAATAGCCAAGATACGAAGACAACTTAAATATTCATTATGGATGAATGAATAAATACATTGTGGTCTATATATGTATCATTAAATATTATTCTGTTATTTAAAAATGGTATCTTCTTGTATGTGACCACATGGATGGGTCTCAAAGGCATAAAGAAATAAGTCCAACAGAGAATGAGAAATACATTGTGACTTTTTTATATGTGGAATCCATCTATCTAGCATCTAACTATCTATCTATCTATCTATCTATCTATCTATCTATCTATCTATCTATTTATCTCTCATCTATCTATCTATAAGCAGAGTAATAGACACATAGAACAAAATGGTTGTTGCCAGATATGAGGAGTGGTGGGGGAAGGGTGTGTGTGAGAAATGGGTTAACTATTTTTTGGTTTTGTTTTAGTTTAAATAAATTGAATTTTTAGAAGAGAAAAATTATACATCAAATATGCCTTATGAATATAGTTGGAAAAATTTTTAACAAAATATTAGCAAAAATGGAATCCAATAAGATTGAAAAAGAATTAGACACCATAATCAAGTGAGATTTACTTATGGGATGTGACAATTGAAAATCAATTAATGTATAGCATCATAATAATAAAATAAAACAAAACCATATGATTATCACAATAGAAAGAAAAAAAATTTTTATATAATCCAATACCTTTTCATAATAAAGACACCCAGTAAACTAGTACTAGAAGTGAATTTCCTTGACCTGATGGAGGGCATCTATAAAAACCTAGAGCTAATGTTATAATCAAAGGAGAAGGACTGAAAATGTTTTGCCTATTATCAGAAGCAAGAATAGGATCTCTGCTCTCACATGCTACTAAGCATTGTACTGGAGGTAAGGAAAATTAATAAAATACATCAGATAAAGAAAGAAGTAGGAACAGAGGGGAAGATGGAGAAGATGGCAGAGTAGAAGGACGCTCGCAGGTCACCCTCTCCCACAAATACACCAAGACCCACATCTACAGACCCACTCAGCCAACCAGAGCACCTGTGGAACTCCGACAGAACATCACCCTCTTCAAAAGATAAAGACGCCAAAAAACTGGTAGGAGAAAAGGAAAAAAAAAAGAACAAAAGGCAAAGCAGCGTGGGACGGGTCCTGCGGGGAGGGAGCGGCAAAGGAGGACTGGCGCTCGCTCGCTGGGTCTCCCCTCTCCAACTGAGAGGCCAGCGGGACGGAGGGGGAGCCTCCGAGGCTTGGATCTGTACAGAGCAACCTTGACTAACAGAACTAAGTTAAACGGGCACAGAGCGTCCCCCCGACACCCAGCCTGAGACGCGGGCCGGCAGCGGCGGGCAGGGACAGGCTGCACAAGCCGGGCGGAGGACGGAAGTGGCTGCACGGAGGCAGCCCCGGGGGAACGCAAGGGGCTGCGCGCCGTGGCTGTGGGTGCACAGGGCAGAACAACCTGAGCCCTCCATAAAACAGCAAGGTTGATGTGCTCTCGGGGGAAGGGTGCACACCCCCATCTCTGAAAACCCGCGGAAAGTTTTCGGGGGAAGAGAGGCGGGGCTCAGGCACAGCTGCCATATCCTCCGCGCTTAGCACTCAGGCGGGGGCGCGGGCGAAACCTGCATCCTCCCCGAAGGGCTTAGCAGCCTCAAAGGCCAAACTGAGACTGGCCTGAGCCCAGGGCAGAAAGGGTCCTTCCATCCTAGTCCCTCAGAGAACTTACACCACAAAGACAAACAAGGAGCTGGGTTCTGGCTCAGAGCAGGGACAGGGCTGTCCCTTGGACTTCCCCGAGCCCACCCGCGGAGCGCCGACCAGGGCGGAGCAAGCAGCCGCACAAAGCAGCGGAGCTACCGGCGGCGGCGCAGGTAGAGCGAGAGCGGCCCCCCGCCTTTCAGGCAGGAACACAGCCCCTGACCGAGGTGCTGGGAGGGGGCACGACCCGCCCTCCTACCCGGCCAGTCCGCAACATCTGACTGCGGCATCCGGAGGGGCAGCGACCAGCCCGCCCACAGCAGAGAGCTGCACTTGACCCAGTGTTAGGAGGAGGCGCGATCTGCTTGCCGACAGGTGCTGGGAGCAGCACAGAAGAGGGCGCCGACGGAGGGCCTCTGAAAACAGCAAGCTGAGCTTCCAAAACAGGATGAAGACAGAAAGACTTCACATTAAAAGCACACAGACTCCAGGAGAACACCGAAACACCCCCCCCTTTTTTTTTAAAATCTGTTTTTACCTGTTCTATTTTCTATTACTCTCTTAATCTTTACTTCTTAATTCATTTATATTTCTCTTGGGTTTTGATGTCCTGCTATTGATTAGACACAGATTTCAAATACATCTATTCATCTCCCCCCCCTTTTTTTGTAAAGGTTTCAAAAGGACGTCTCAACCCGATTAATACTCTGCTTCAACTCACTCTTCTATTATTCATTATACACTGTTTTCAAACCCTCTTTCTTCCTTCTTTTAAAATTCTTTCTCTCTCTCTCTTATTTTTTTTCTTTTTTTCCTAAGTTCTATTCCTAAATAGGCATAAGATCAATAAAATCCTTAAGGACCAAAATAAACAACTGATACTCCATAAACCACAGTGCCAAAGAGGTATGAGCAAGATGAAAAAGCAGAGAAACATTTCCCAATTAAAAGAACAAGAGAAATCCCCTGAAAGAAAGATCAATAAAATAAACATCGATAGCCTACTAGATCAAGATTTCAAAAAAGGAGTGATCAAATTGCTGAAGGAATTAAAAGAGATAGTGTTTAGAGATATAAAATATGTCAAAAATGAAATTGAAGCTATAAAGAAGAGCCAAGTAGATTGGGTAAACTCATTGACAGAGATGAGGAATGATCTAAAAGCTGTGCAAAACCGAATAGATAATGCAGAGGAACGAATTAGTGATCTAGAAGACAGGGCAATAGAAAGCACCCATTCAGAAGAACTAGAAGAGAAGCAAATAAAAAATAATGAAAATAGTATAAGGGATCTATGGGATAATATAAAGCGTCCCAATCTTCTCATAATAGGGGTTCCAGAAGGAGAAGAAAGATCAAAGGGGATTGAAAAGGTTTTTGAAGAAATCATGACTGAAAACTTTCCAAACTTAAAGAAGGAATCAGATATCCAAGTACAGGAAGCTCAGAGGGTCCCAAACAGGAAGAAACCAAATAGACCCACACCAAGACATATCATAATCAAGATGGCCAGAGTCAAGGATAAAGAAACGATTCTAAAGGCAGCAAGAGAAAAGCAAAGAGTAAGTTACAAGGGAACCCCCATAAGGCTCTCAGCTGATTTGTCTACACAAACACTACAGGCCAGAAGGGAGTGGCAAGATATATTCAAAGCCCTGAATGAAAAAAAGATGCAGCCTAGGATCCTTTATAAAGCAAGGCTATCCTTGAGGATAGAAGGAGAAATAAAGAGTTTCACAGACAAAAAAAAAGCTGCAGGAGTTTAGCAACACTAAACCCATGCTAAAAGAAATATTGAAAGGTCTATTCTAAATAGGAAATCAGCAGGATGCTACAGAAATGAGAAACACACAACTGGAAAGGTGATAACTCATGAATTACAAATAAAGTAAACATGAAATTATAAAAGAATACATACAAATCACTGAGTGTGGGAGAGTGAGGCAAGGAAATATACAATATTTTTTTCTTCCTTTTTTAAATTTTTTTAACAATAGGATGGGTTTGAGATCATGTTACTATCAGTTTAATAAAAACAGTTATAGTAATGGGTTGATAGATTTACAAAAAAGGGTAACCACAAGCCAAAAATTTACAAGGGAGTCATAAAAATTAAATAAAATCCATGACAATACAAAGGAAAATTACCAAACCACAAAAGGAAGAAGAAAGGAATAAAGAGGATATACCAATTCAATTGCAAAGATAAGTTCAAAATGGCAATAAACACACATCTATCATTAATTACTGTAAAAGTTAATGGACTAAATGCTCCAGTCAAAAGACACAGAGTGGCAGACTGGATAATGAAGCAAGAACCTTCAATATGCTGCATACAAGAGACCCACTTTAGGGAGAAGGACACATATAGATTGAGAGTGAAAGAATGGAAAAGGATATTCCATGAAAAAGGAAAAGCCAAAAAAGCAGGTGTTGCAGTACTGATTTCAGACAAAATAGACTTTAAAACAAAGGCCATAAAGAAAGATAAAGAAGGGCATTTTTTAATGATTAAAGGAGTGATACAAGATGAGGATATTACACTCGTTAATATATATGCACCCAATATAGGAGCACCTAATTACATACAAGAATTACTAATAGAAATAAAGGGGGATATTGATGGGAATACGATCATAGTTGGAGATTTTAACACTGCATTAACATCACTAGACAGATCTTCCAGACAGAAAATAAAAAAGGCAACAGAGAAATTAAATACTACAATAGAAAAACTAGATTTGGTGGATATTTTCAGAGCATTACACCCCCCAAAAATAGGATATACATTCTTTTCAAGTGCACATGGAACATTTTCCAGGATCGATCATGTACTTGGGCACAAAAGAAACCTCAACAATTTTAAGAAGATAGAAATTATCTCAACCATCTTTACTGACCACAATGCCATGAAACTGGAAATCAACAACAGAGAAACAAAGGAGAAAAAAAGGAAAGCATGGAGACTAAACAATATGTTATTGAAAAAACAATGGATCAATGAGGAAATCAAACCTGAAATTAAAAAATACCTTGAGGCAAATGATAATGAAAGCACAACCACTCAAAACCTATGGGACACAGCAAAGGCAGTGCTAAGAGGGAAGTTTATAGCGACACAGGCCTTCCTCAAAAAAGAAGAACAATCTCAAATAAACAATTTAACCCACCACCTGAATGAAGTAGAAAAAGAAGAACAAAAAGCCCCAAAAAGCAGCAGAAGGAAGGAAATAATAAAGATCAGAGAGGAATTAAATACAATAGATATTAAGAAGACCATAGAAAAAATCAACCAATCCAAAAGCTGGTTTTTTGAAAAAGTAAATAAAATTGACAAACCTCCTGCCAAAATCACAAAGAAGAAAAAAGAGAGAGCACAAATTAGCAAAATAAGAAAGGAAAATGGAGAAATTACAACAAACAAAATAGAAATACAGAATATCATATGACAATATTATGAAGAAGTATATGGAACCAAACTGGATAACCTAGAGGAGATGGACAAGTTTGTGGAAACATACTGTCCACCAAAACTGAATCAAGAAGAATCTGAACACTTTAACAATCCAATCACCAGACAGGAAATAGAAATAACAATTAAAAACCTCCCTACAAATAAAAGTCCAGGACCGGACGGCTTCACCGGGGAATTCTACCAAACATACAAAGAAGAACTCATACCAGTCCTTCTCAAACTCTTCCAGAAGTTTGAAAAGGAGGGAATACTCCCAAACTCATTCTATGAAGCCACCAACACCCTGATACCAAAACCAGGCAAAGACACTACAAAAAAAAGAGAATTTTAGGCCAATATCACTGATGAACATAGACACCAAAATCCTCACCAAAATGTTAACAAATAGAATCCAACAACACATAAGAAAGATTATACATCATGACCAAGTGGGGTTCATCCCAGGGACACAAGGCTGGTTCAACATATGCAAATCAATCAGTGTAATACATCACATCAATAAGAGAAAGGACAAAAAACCACATGATCATCTCAATCGATGCAGAAAAAGCATTTGATAAAATTCAACACCCATTTATGATAAAAAATCTCACCAAGTAGGTATAGAGGGAACATATCTCAACATAATAAAAGCTATATATGACAAACCTACAGCCAGCATAGTACTCAATGGTGAAAAACTCAAAAGCTTCCCACTAAAATCTGGGACAAGGCAAGGCTGCCCACTATCACCACTCCTGTTCAACATAGTCCTGGAAGTCCTAGCCACAGCAGTCAGGCAAGAGAAAGAAATAAAAGGGATCCAAATTGGAAAAGAAGAGGTAAAAGTGTCATTATATGCTGATGACATGTTACTATATATAGAAAACCCTAAAAGGTCCACACAAAAGCTACTAGAGCTGATTGAAGAATTCAGCAAGGTAGCAGGTTACAAAATTAACGTTCAAACATCAGTTGCATTTCTTTACACTAACGATAAATCAACAGAAGAAGAAAGTAAAGAAACAATCCCCTTTAAAATAGCACCCAAAGTAATATAATATCTGGGAATAAATCTAACCAAGGAGGTGAAAGAATTATACACAGAAAACTATAAACCATTGATGAAGGAAATTAAAGAAGACTGAAAAATGGAAAGATATTCCATGCTCTTGGACTGGAAGAATCAATATTGTTAATATGGTCACACTGCCCAAGGCAATCTACAGATTTAATGCAATCCCTATCCAATTACCCAGGAAATATTTCACAGAAGTAGAAAAAAATCATAATAAAATTCATATGGAACCATCAAAGACCTAGAATTGCCAAAGCATTACTGAAGATAAAGAAAGAGGCTAGAGGAATAACTCTCCCAGACTTCAGACAGTACTATAGAGCTACAGTCATCAAGACAGCATAGTATTGGTACCAAAACAGACATATAGACCAATGGAACAGTATAGAGAGCCCAGAAATGAACCCACAAACTTTTGGTCAACTCATCTTTGACAAAGGAGGCAAGAATATACATTGGAATAAAGACAGTCTCTTCAGCAAATTGTGTTGGGAAAACTGGACAGCAGCATGTAAAACAATGAAGCTAGAACACTCCCTTACACCATATAGAAAAATCAACTCAAAATGGATTAAAGACTTAAACATAAAACAAGATACAATAAACCTCCTAGAGGAAAACATAGGCAAAACATTATCTGACATACATTTCAAAAATTTTCTCCTAGAAGAAATAAAAGCAAGAATAGACAAATGGGACCTAATGAAACTTACTAGCTTCTGCACAGCAAAGGAAACCAGAAATAAAACAAGAAGACAACCTACGGAATGGGAGAAAATTTTTGCAAGTGAAACCGACAAAGGCTTGATCTCTAGAATATATAAGCAGCTCATACGACTCAATAAGAAAAAAATAAACAACCCAATCCAAAATTGGGCAGAAGACCTAAACAAGCAATTCTCCAAGGAAGACATACAAATGATCAAAAAGCACATGAAAAAATGCTCAATATCACTAATTATCAGAGAAATGCAAATCAAAACTACAATGAAGTATCACCTCACACCAGTCAGAATGGCCATCATTCAAAAATCCACAAATGACAAATGCTGGAGAGGCTGTGGAGAAAGGGGAACCCTCCTACACTGCTGGTGGGAATGCAGTTCGGTGCAGCCACTATGGAAAACAGTGTGGAGATTCCTCAAAAGACTAGGAATAGACTTACCATATGACCCAGGAATCCCATTCCTGGGCTTGTATCCAGAAGGAAATCTACTTCAGGATGACACCAGCACCCCAATGTTCATAGCAGCACTATTTACAATAGCCAAAGCATGGAAACAGCCTAAATGTCCATCAACAGGTGACTTGATAACGAAGATGTGTTATATTTATACAATGGAATACTACTCAGCCATAAAAACCGACAACATAATGCCATTTGCAGCAACATGGATGCTCCCGGAGAATGTCATTCTAAGTGAAGTAAGCCAGAAAGAGAAAGAAAAATACCATATGAGATCACTCATATGTGGAATCTAAAAAACAAAACCAAAAAACAAACAAACAAAGAAAAACAAAGCATAAATCCAAGACAGAAATAGACTCACAGACAGAGAATACAGACTTGTGGTTACTAGGGGGTGGAGGGTGGGAAGGGATAGACTTGGATTTCAAAATTGTAGAATAGACTACACTGTATAGCACAGGGAAATATACACAAAATGTTATGATAACTGACAGAGAAAAAAATGTGTCAATGAGTGTGTATATGTCCATGAATACCTGAAAAATTGTGCTGAACACTGGAATTTGACACAACATTGTAAAATGATTATAAATCAATAAAAAATGTTAAAAAAAGAAAGAAGTAGAGTTATTTTTATTTGCATATAACATAATCTTGTAAACAGAAAAATATAATACACAGACACATCCAATAGAATAAATGAGTTCAGGAAGTTTGCAGAGCACAGCATACAAAAATCTATTGTATTTCTAACACAATGTAATGCAAAACAACACAATGCAAAACTGAAATTAAGAAAACAATTTTATTTACAATAACATCAAAGACACATACATGTTAAAAAAGAAATGTGACACATATTCTTAAAACTACAATATTTAAAGAAATTAAAAAGGACTTTAATAAGTGGAGATATATCACAGTTTTATGGACTTATTATTTAATATTAAGGTGGCAGTAGTTTTGAAATCAATCTCTGCATTTAATATGATTCTTATCAAAATCCCACCTGTCTGTCTGTAGAGATTGACAAGCTAATCCTAAAATTCATATGGAAATGCAAGGGACTCAGCATAGAAAACACAATCTTGGAAAAGAAAAATTTGGAGCATTAATACTTCCTGATTTTAAAATTTTTCAAAGCTACAGACATCAAAACAGTGTGGTACCAGCATAATGATAGACTTAGAGATCAATGGACTAGAATCGAGAGGCCCAAAATAAACTGTTGCATTCATGGTCAGTTGTGTATTTCACAGTGGTCTCAAGTTAATTCAATGGGGAAAATAGTTTTATAACAAATGGTTTTAGAACAACTATATATCCATATGCATAAGAATGAAATTGAACTTTTCCCACAGATAGTGCATGAAAATTAATTCCAAATGCATCACAGACAACAATATCATAACTAAAACTATAAAAGTCTTAGAAGAATACATGTGTTAATGTTTGTAACATTGGATTAGGCAATGGCTGTTAGATGTGACTCCAAAAGAACAAATATCAAAAGAAAAGTAGAAAAACTGTACTTTATAAAAAATAAATTTTATTCTTCAGATAACACCATCAAAAAGTGGAAAAACAACCCACAGAATGGGAGAAAAATACTTGAAAATTATTTATCTGATAACTTTCTAATATTCAGAATGTGTAAGGAATCCATACAAGCCAAAAATAAAAAGAAAATCCAATTAAAAATAAATAAATGAAAAAATGCTTATCAGTAATTATTAGGGAAAAGCAAATAGAAACCATGAAACACGACTTCACATGAAGCTATAATAGCTATATATAATGTATATTTAATCATTTTATAAATGTATATAGTATCTCTATATATGACTATAATAACAAGTATTGGCAAAGATGTGGAGAAATTGGAATCCTTGCATACTAGTGGTGGGCATATAAAATGTTGTAGCCTCTTTGGGAAACAATTTGGCAGTTTCTTAAAATGTCTATCATAAAGCTACCATATAACAAAATAATCCCCCTCTAAGTACATATTCAAGAGAAATAAAAAGACATGCTCACACGAAAACTTGTAAATGAATGTTCATAGCATAGCTATTACTCATAATAACCTAAAAGTCCATGAATGGATGAATGGATAAAAAATGTAGTATGTTCATAGAATGGAATATTGTTTGGTACTAAAAAGAAATAAAGCAATGATGCATGCTACAACAAAAATGGACCTTGAAAACATTGTGCTAAGCAAAGGGTCCCATACACAAAAACTTACATATTGTATGATTCTATTTATAAAAAAAATGTTCATAATAGTTAAATTCATAGAGTCAGTAAGTAAGTCAGTGTTTTCCAGGGGCTGGGGGAAGGAGCAGATGGGATGCTAATGGGTACAGAATATATTTTGGGGGTAAGGAAAATATTCTGGAATTAAATAGTGATGATGGTTGTACAAGTGTATAAATATACTAATATATACTGATTTGTACACTTTATAAGGATATTTTTAAAAATATGTGAATTATAGCTTAAATTTTAAAAATATGGGATGTTGGGAATAATGTATTTGAAACCCAATTATATAACTTTAATATGTTATAAATATGCAGATACTTACTACCATTATAATTATTACAAAATATTTAAAAAGAAATGGTGTATACGTTAGACTCTGTGTAAGAACAAAAGTCTACTTCATTTACTTCTCTCTGAATCCATTAGAAACTGAAGTCTACCCCACAATCAATAATATGCAAATTTATGGACATTTATGAAATAGAACAATTACAGGCACACTTTCTATCTACCAATCCACCTATCGATTCTTTCTTCCACCCATCCATTCATTCATCGATTCATTCACCTATCTATCCATCTGATTAACATTACTAAAACTTAATAAGAAAGAGTTTATTTCCTCTACATTTTTGTGGGCTTTAAGTAAGTTAGTTAATATCTATAAGCCTCAATTTCCTAGTTAGTTGGGATAAAAGTAGTATCTGCTTAATTGAGGTTTTGTGAGAATTAAATGAGGTCACTCATTAAACTTAGCTTCATAATGCCTAGGACAAAAAATTACTCAATAAATGGCTTATTATTATAATTAGTAGTAGTAGTTCTAGAGTCCATAAGGCTTTACAATTTATAAAATACTTTTATATTCCTTTCCTTATCTTGAGATGATATCACTGCCAAATTAGTCAAGAAAATGATTTTCCAGGATAGATACAACAATCAGCAGAGCATTTTTCTAGACTAAGACTTAACCAAGATAGAAATAATGTTTTCCTTTCTAGAGATAAATGTCCTAGATTAAAGCAATTCTAGCACACTGAGTAGATCTTGCTGTCTTGAAAGAGCTTCTGACAGGATGTCAAAGAATATGTGTTTTGGTCCCAACTCTAAGAGAAAATTTGACTTTGAGAAAACCATTCAATCTTTGTAAGCTTCAGCTTTTCCACCTGGAAAATAAATGTTAAATAAGATGATATAAAAGGTCTACTTAAGTAATGAAACCACTTGAAGCACATATAGAGTGCATCTGCCTATTTATAGGGTGGAAATTGATAGGTCTGTTTTCTACTGAATATGTGATATACCAGACATAGAAGTATGGAGCATTATATGGTGTTTTTGGATATAGGCAAGATTTTTAATGCTATGAAGTGCTAGATACTTAGGATCTGACACTGTATTTTCATTTCCATTTCTTTTGGGTTCAGTGCTAATGTTTTATAATTGGAATTCTGGAAATGGAATGAGTCACTCACAGAACTGGTTTATGAGTATTAGGAAAAATACTGACTCTTTGGAGAGCTAGTTAGAAAAACAAAACAAAACAAAAAACCCTTAGGATAGAAAAGTCCCTGTGTAAGGACAAATTAATAACAATAACCTGCTCACACAGTGATATTTGTATACAAAAGCATTTTCAAATATATTATCTCAATTTACAATATATCAGCAAGATTAGTCTTATGATTACATTTTACACAGGAGGAAATTAATGTTCATGTGGTAAAGAAACTTATCTAAGATTACCTGGTTAAGAGGTACTGGAACTGAAATTGAAACTTGTCTTTTTTTACTTTAATTTTATGTTTGTTTATATTTTATTTTTAGTGACTATGATTTGATTTTGGGGGGGAATCGAAGAATGTTTTCAAGGCCAGGCACTTTTGACACAGACATTTCCTACATCTTGTGATGAGAGTTTCTGTAACATTAAAATTTCTTGAAGTTCCCTTAAAGACACTTGTTTTTGGAGTACAGCAGCTGTGAATCAATTATGTTCTTTCTAAGCTGTGTGCAGAATCAAGAAGAGGGTCAATCTGAATACTCTATTCTCCAATGCAAGGGAGATTAGAATAAGGTAAGGTCTCACTTGAAGGCTCTGTTCTTTAAGGCAAAGGAGATTAGAGTGATGGCATTGAGGCCTTAACTGAGCCCAATTTTTCTCTCTTTTTATGCCCTCAATTAGTTTTGTAGGCAGTTAATTGCAACTTTGAAATAAGGTACAAGTGTGCAATTTTGCCCTCAAAGCCTCTAGCAGATGCTGTTAACTAGTTATGGGTGCACTTAGTCCTATACATCAATAATTACAGCTATAAACATGACATGCTTTAAAAAATTTCCCTGTCCCAAAATTTGACAGTGAAATGGGCTTCTTTATGATTAAATTGGAGCAAACCACAGATTGACAAGAATAGTAGATGGCATTTACATAGAACTTATCACTTCACAGAGTGCTTTTAAACACACTGAATTTTTTGAATTTCATAAAAAAATTGCAAGTGAGTCATTTTATCATCACCATTTTTGAAATGAGGAAACAAAAGATTATAGATTTAATATAATTTCCTTAACTAACACAGATAAAAATAGATATGGAATGCAAAACTATAGTGTTTTTTCCAAATCCTGATTTACTTTTACTATAAAATGCTGCTTCTCTTAGTTTTCTTTAGAAATATCTCTTTTAGGCCTTTTGAAACTATATCCATTTATTTATTCATTTGTTTATTTACTTAAGACATTCTATTAAATTTGAAACCCAGATAAAAGTTCTGGACTGAAAATAGAGATTAGGGGTTTATCAACATATAAATGGTGTTTGAAATCATATTGATTGACTGCTCAAGGAGAACATGAAGAATGATAACATCAGTAAATAGAAGATAAAGCATTGGATAATACTCTTTCTTTGTTTTGATTTTAAAATCTTACATAACCATGATACATTTATCTAAGCTAAGAAATTAATATTGGTACAATACCAGTAAAAAAAAATACAGACTTGATTTGAATTTTTTTTCTTTTTTGGTTCTTGTTTTGCTATTCTCTTTTATTCTGTTCCAGGATACAATCTAGAATATTTCCCACATTGTTTTTATTTTTCATATCTACTTAGTCTCCTTTAATCTGTAATAGTTTCTCTTTATTTCATTATTCATCATAACCTTGACGTTTTTGAAAATTACTTTGTAAAATATTCCTCGTTTCACTTTGCTTGACATTTTCTTTCTTTTTTTTAAATTGAAGTATAGTCAGTTACAATGTGTCAATTTCTAGTATACAGCATAATGTCCCAGTCATGCATATATATATATACATGTATTTGTTTTCATATTCTTTTTTATTAAAGGTTATTACAAGATATTCAATATAGTTCTCTACACTATACAAAATAAATTTGTTTTTTAATCTTTTTTCATATATAGTGGTTAACATTTTCTTTTTTTAATGTTTTTTATTGATTTATAATCATTTTACAATGTTGTGTCAAATTCCAGTGTAAAGCACAATTTTTCAGTTATACATGAACATATATATATTCATTGTCACATTTTTTTCTCTGTGAGCTACCATAAGATCGTGTGTATATCCCCTGCTCAAAATCCCAAATTTATCCCTTCCATCCCCTTTTCCCAGTAACCATAGAATTGTATACTATGTCTGTGAGTCTATTTCTTTTGTAGATGAGTTCATTAGTGATCTCTTTTTTCTTTTTCTTTTTTTTTAAGATTCCACATATGAGTTATATCACATGGTATTTTTCTTTCTCTTGCTTGATGTTTTCTCATGATTATATTAGAATTATGGATTTGGGGGGAAATACCACATAAATGTAATGCTTGCTTGTTAATATCATGTAATTTTAACATTGATACTTTAAAAAAAGATGTCTATCAGGTTTCCCCACTGTAAAATTACTATTTTCCTTTTTTATATTTTATTCTTTGGAAGAAAGTAACTAAGTTTATTCTACATTCAAGGGAAATTAAATTAACCTCTATTTCCTAGAGGAAGAGGAATCAAATAATTTGTAGACAAGTTAAAACCATCTAGTAATTAGTAAATATTTTGATGGAGTGACTTTGAGGTTATAAAAACATTGTTTCTCCTTAAAGTTTTACCTATAAGTTTTAGCACCCATCAATGGATCTTACCTGCAGTAACAATTATTGTGGTGTCTTAATGACATTTTTCTAATTCATTTAATTTATTATTTAGAATTCATTTTATTTTATTGTTTAGAATTTTTCTGTAAGAAAGATGTACTCCTTATTTATTTTCATTTATTTATTTACTTATTCAATCACTTATTTACAGTATAGATTTGAAAATATTTATTTTATTCTTTGTATTATAATTCAATACTATTGTTATTTATTTTGTAATTCAAATTTTCCATCTTTGGCTATTTGGAGCTGTCTCAATTTGATTTCTGTGTCCTTAAGAGGAATAGTCTTTTTTCAAAAATAGCATTTATGGAAGTCCTGCCCATGAAAGAGGTTGAGGAGTTGTCAGAAAGAGTTGGAGATTCAGAAGAGTATGGTGTCAGGGAAACAGAAAAGAGAGTTTCAAAGTTAGTGTTTAACTGATAGAGCCAAGTGCAAGAAAATATCTGAACACATAATGTGTAAAATACAGCTATTTGCTTTGACAAGGTCTTTTTGGTGACTTTGGTGAAAGGAGCGAAGGGGATCACAACAAATTGGAATTGATTATGATAATGAAAAATTAGAAACAACAAGAATAAAATGTATTAAGATGAGAATAAATGGATAGATATACATGGCCTTTAGAGGTACCTACCAGAAAGAGATATAGCATCAATAGAAGAGGATTATAGAATGGTAGAAAGTTAGATAAATTCATAGCTGAAAAGGCAGTAGAAGAGGAGAGGTTGAATATGTGAAGGAAAAGGAAGCTATCTGATAGAACATGGTCTAGAAATTTGTGAGAACATACAGTCAGGGATATAGATGGAAAGATTAGCTTTAGGCAAGAGGGAGGAAATTTTATCTTCTGAGACTAGAAGAAAGGGAGGTAACATTGGATATAGATGTATGGATCTTTAGCAACTGCAGATACACAGATGGAGAAAAATCACATCTGATGGCATTTGTTTTCAGTGGATTAGTAGTTAAGGGAATAAGCTGAAAAGAAGAGGGAAATATGTCAAGAAGATCTCAGAAATGTTTAGAATATTAAATGAGTAAACTCATGTAAGTAGCTAGAAAAGAAAATCCTTCACAGTTGAGCCTTCAGATGAGACCCCAACCCTGAGCAAAATTTTGCTTGATGCCTTGTGAGAGACTCTGAAGCAAAGAACCTAAGCAGTGTCTAAATTCCTGGATCACAGATAAAATAAATCTATATTGTTTTTAACTACTAATAGATAAATAAGAACTTAGATAAGACAGCTCTCTTTGGCCTGAGGGAAATTTCTGGGGAGCAATATAGCTTAAAGCTGTCTGTGAGCAGCAGATCTGACAGCTGATGAAATTAATGCCATGTTTCTAAGGAGGCATCTGGGTGGAGAACCACAAACTCCTCAATACCATGATATTGGAATTTATGATTTATGGATATAACAGGAATATAAAGATCCAGAATGTAACTTGAGTAAGATAATCTGAAGTGAATGGGAAGTGAGCTTCACTGGAATTAGAGAATTAAATGCACTGAGAGATTTTGATATTAGGTACATTTTCTTCATTGATCATATTGTCTAGAAATAGGAAAATAATTGGCTGGTGATCAAAACTGTTAACCACACTTTGCAAATTTTAGTGCATGAATTAGAGAAGCCAGGAATAAATAGTTGAGGAGAAAAAGAGTGTAAAGCCAGGTAGTATATCTCCAAAGAGAATAAATCTTTTAATATACTGTGAAATTTATAGATTTATAACTTATAAGTAACCCTGAGACAATAAGAAAACATTAATACTTTTCCTGGCCCCATGATGCAGAAGAATTAGTAGATTCATTCAAGAATATTTCAGAAAAAGCATGCTCTAGAGGGGAAATTTAGAAAATTTAGAAAAAAATAGATTTTTAGTTAAGGCAAGGAGATAAAATGCTCTGCATAAACAATGAAATCTAGAATTTTTTTTACAATAGCTTGAGTGAGTGTGTGTGTATCTTTGTGTCTTATAATGGGAGTGTAGACGGTGGCCAGGACCTATAATTATTGGGAGAAATGAGAAGTTAAGAAGAGGTGATATGAGTTTGAAAGGCTTTAGGATTCCACATATGAGTAATATCATAGTGTATTTTTATTTCCCTTTCTGGCTTACTTCACTTAGAATGACATTCTCCAGGGGCATCCATGTTGCTGCAAATGGCATTATTTTATTCTTTTTTATGGCTGAGTAGTATTCCACTGTATAAATATACCACAACTTTTTTATCCAGTCATCTGTTGATGGATGTTTAGGTTGTTTCCATGTCTTGGCTATTGTAAATAGTGCTGCTATGAACACTGGGGTGCAGGTGTCTTTTTGAATTAGCATTCCCTCTGGATATATGCCCAAGAGTGGGATTGCTAGCATAGAATACAGACTTGTGGTTGCCAGTGGGGAGTGGGGTGGGAATGGATAAACTGGGAGTTCAAGATTTGCAGATACTGACTGGTATATATAAAATAGATAAATAAGTTTATACTGTATAACACAGGGAAATATATTCAATATCTTGTAGTAGCTTATGGTGAAAAAGAATATGAAAATGAACACGTGTATACCCATGTATGATATTGTGATGTACACCAGAAATTGACACAACATTGTAAACTGACTATACCTCAATAAAAAAAAAAGAAAGGCTCTAGGAAATTTGAAAGTATTTTTCATAATATTACAGGATGGAAAACTTAGACGAAATGGATTAATCTCTAAAAATCCCAACTATGAGAAAAGTGTTTTTGTAATTTTGATATTTTGATATTTTAATTTTACCAGCAATATCTGAAATATACAGAGGAAATACTTAGGAAGCTGGCTCTGGAGTTGTCATCTATGGAGCCCCACATTCTGAATCATAGTAATAGTCCAGTAACTTGATGCTTCTTCAAGTATATAATAACATTAATAGAAAGTAATAGTATCAAAGGCCTCTATACTCTATTATTATCCCTTTACATATTTATTCCCCCCAACACCCCCACACACACACACACACTGGAGTCAAGCCCACTGCGTATCATCAGTCCCTTATGTACCATTGCGATTTTAGGTAAGCTTTTGCCTTCTCTTTGAGCCTCATTTATATCATCCTTAAAAATATGATTATCGTGCTACCTTACATTGTTGTTAAGAGCACTAAATTAGATGATCCTTCAATATTTTCCAACAGTATCTGGCAGCTACTTGACAAATACATTTCCCTTTATCTCACATAAATGCTTTAACTAAATACAATCAGAAGCTAAATTTTTTTTTTTTTTATTGAGCCAAATGGAAAATCTTTGAGGGCAAGAGTCTGCCTAACCCTCAAGGCATTCATGTATCTTGCTTCCATTCCCATTTAATGATTTACTGTGCAATAGTGCATATTGGAGTTACTTTTCCCCCAAAGTTATTAAATTAATAAGTTCTATTTAGTAAAATTTTATGAAGTGGATCTTTTACTAATGAAATTATCTATTATGAGTTTTTGCTTGTTTGTTTTTTGATTTTTTTTTTTTTTGCTTAGTCTTAAATCTCATCAAAATTTACGCCTTGAGTACTATTTTGGCAGAATCCAAGGAAGGAAATTCTAGTGTGGATTTCAGTGGAAAGATATCATGGCAAACTTTTAATAAACTACTTCAGTTGTGAATCACTTAATGGGTCACTGCTTACTTCACAAGGGTTCAGTTTTCCTTTCTCATTCAAATCTAATTGTTACAAGTAAATTTCTAGGAATTAGACAATGTTAAATGGGGAAGGGGTATTTAAAGAAGATTAACATTCTACCATAAATCCCAATTCACTAGGCAGGGACATTTGCCACTTTGGGCAGTCAGGGATAATAAAGAGGAAGTGCTTCTCATGGTGGGAAGCAAGACTTAGATGGAGAGTGCAGTGGTATCTGATAACTGACTGTTTAATTCATTGAACAGTTTAGGGCAAAGAAAACCAATAGTATTAGAAGGATTATTTTCTAAGGTGTGAATGTGATGTGTCCCAGATATTTTTGGCCCAAATATTTGGTTAAGCATTATTTCTCGGTGTGTCTGTGAGGGTGTTTCTAGATGAGATTAACATTTGGATCTGTAGACTAAGGCAAATCATTCTCCCTAATGTGAGTGGGCATTATTCAATCCACTGAAGGACGGAAGAGAACAAAACGACTGAATAAGAAAGAATTATCTCTCTTCCTGGTTGTCTTGGAGCTGAGACATCAAACTTCTTTTACATTCAGACTCTGACTCAGACTGGAACTTATAAAATTAGCTCTCCTGGTTCTTAGGTCTTTAGACTCAAACTGGAACTATACCATTAGCATGCCCCTGGCTCTCCAGCTGCAGATAGTGGGACTTCTCAGCCTCCATAATTTTATAAGCCAATTTTTAAAATAAATGAAGCACAAAATAAATAAATAAACAAACAAACAAATAAATAAATAAATAAATTATATATATATATATGATTTATATATGTACACATTGTATATTTTTCTCTTCTTCTCTGGAGAACCTTGACTAAAAGAGATTCTGGTGCCAGAAATGGGGCCCATAGCATTTGAGTAACTTCAAATAACTTGCATGTGCCTTCAGGTCCTGCTTGGGCCTGATCATGTATATATCACTTCCATTTGATAATAAATTGCTGCTGTGCACATCCATGTTTATGATTTGGTGAGTAAGATAAAACCTAGTTCGTGATGTGCAATACATGTCATATGGAAAATAGGTGGCCCATGTTTAAAGTTTCAGTCTCTACTAAGGCCCAGTAGCCAGCTGGGAGCAATTTTTCAAAATGAAAATAGTTATCCACAGAGGATGACAAGGCTTTGTTCCAAAACCTGCGGACCTGCACTACAATCTACCTATGGGGCCTGTGGAATGCTGTAAACAGCATCCCTATCTGCCACTGACACTTCAAGAAACATTGAATCCACATGGCCCACATTCAAAACAGCTTGCAAAGCAACATGAACCTGCTGCAGAGTCTTCTTTTGTTTTGTGCCCCACTCAAAAATAGCAGCTTTTAGGTCACTTGGAAAATGAACCACTGTTTGATGTCATCATAGTCATGAAAAGTAACTGTCCAAATCTCATAAGTTTGGACCACTTTTTGGCCTCTGAAATTCAAGCAAATGAATTACAGTAGCCTCCTGACTTTAAGATTTATGTTACCTTTATACATCTATTCCTGGAGAGGAGATATTCTGCCAGGAAACATGAAATGAGCCCTCACTTTTGTTTTTAAATTAATTTTATTACTTTCTCTTCTTACTTTTATCAGTAGTAAAATAGTGGAAGTGCATTGAGTCAAGAATATCAAGAAGCTGAGGTTTGCCACATAAGCACATACCCAAAGGTAATTGCAGGCTGTCACAACTTTTCTCTCTGTCCTACAAAGTTTTGTGTTTCTATACAATAAAATACATACATTTTATATTTTTTAATTCCAAAAGAAATAAATGCCTGCTTTTTAAAATAAAGAAAATTAGAAACAGAAGAAGTCACTCTATAATTTGAAGACTGCTATTTAACTACTGAAACTGTAGGCAAAATAAAGTGATGATTTTTTATTATAAAGGGGTTGCTCAGAGGTAAATCCAAAAGGAACATATATTTTACAACTGGAGTTTTTGGCTTAGATTTTAGCACAAACTCATGTGGGTGGAATTTGGTGAGATAATTTGTAATTAAGTAATTAAGTTGTAAAGAAAGGGGATGGATTAAATAAATAATATAATGTGTACTGCTTCAAGTAAGGGCTGGAGTATTTATTACTGTTGTGATCCAGGCTTCTCCTCCAGATTTGTTCCAACATATGGGCCTAAAAGATAGATATCGTTTCAAATCATCCTAGACTAAAAGGAAATTATGGATTTTACACTGGTGAGTTGTTTGGATAAATTTCTGCAAGCAACACTTGGGATTCTGACTGCCTTGGGAACTCAGTGCTCTGAGTTGTTGGTTAACTTCCAGAGAGGAAAAAAAAATCTTGCTTGATCTGCTACTTTCCAAAATTGTCTAACATTTCTGGAAAAGAAGCTTGTGCTTTCCTTGTAGTTTACAGTATATCCATGTTGCTTACTTATGCAGCAGGCCAGTAAACAATTTAACATTTGAAATTAATATACTCTGTAAGGCAAATAATAAGAGGCGATTTTTAGTTGCAAACATCTTAAATGTCGGATGTAAACTCAGAATATTTCTTGAAGCCGAACTTTGTCCCTCTCATATTCCAAAAATTTAGGCATGTGATATTTCCTTACTTTCTTTAATATTCTCTGGTCCCATTTGTTTCCAATACACTATGTAAATATCATCAATGGGGTGGTTGTAAAAGTAAAATTAATGAGAAAAATTTCTTGCTAAAACACATTGGAAACATCACTGCTCATCTTCCTTTACCCCTATAAAAATAATGTCTTGTTAGAGAGGCTGCTTCTTTATGGAATGCCATCCTTCCAGGTTTCCTCTTTTGGAATTCTATCCATACCTCATGGCCAAGATGAAATCCTAATAACTCCATGAAACTCTACCTGATCATTCTTATTAGATGTAGTCATTGTATTCTTTTTTAAAGTTTTTTTATTGATTTATAACCATTTTACAATGTTCTGTCAAATTCCAGTGTTCACCACAATTTTTCAGTCATACATGGATATATACACAATCATTGTCACATTTTTTTCTCTGTGAGCTACCATAACATTTTGTGTATATTTCTTTGTGCTATACAGTATAATATGTTTATCAATTCTACAATTTTAAAATCCCAGTCGATCCCTTCCCACCCTCCGCCCCCCTGGCAACCACAAGTCTGTATTCTCTGTCTATGAGTCTATTTCTGTCCTGTATTTATGCTTTATTTTTGTTTGTTTGTTTGTTTTTGTTTTTGTTTGTTTAGATTCCACATATGAGTGATCTCATATGGTATTTTTCTTTCTCTTTCTGGCTTACTTCACTTAGAATGACATTCTCGAGGAGCATCCATGTTGCTGCAAATAGCATTATGTTGTCGGTTTTTATGGCTGAGTAGTATTCGATTGTATAAATATACCACCACTTCTTTATCCAGTCACCTGTTGATGGACATTTAGGCTGTTTCCATGTTTTGGCTACTGTAAATAGTGCTGCTATGAACATTGGGGTGCAGGTGTCATCCTAAAGTAGGGTTCCATCTGGATACAAGCCCAGGAGTGGGATTCCTGGGTCATATGGTAAGTCTTTTCCTAGACTTTTGAGGAATCTCCACACTGTTTTCCATAGTGGCTGCACCAAACTGCATTCCCACCAGCAGTGTAGGAGGGTTCCCCTTTCTCCACAGCCTCTCCAGCATTTGTCATTTGTGGATTTTTGAATGATGGCCATTCTGACTGGTGTGAGGTGATACCTCATTGCAGTTTTGATTTGCATTTCTCTGATAATCAGTGATATTGAGCATTTTTTCATGTGACTTTTGATCATTTGTATGTCTTCCTTGGAGAATTGCTTGTTTAGGTCTTCTTCACATTTTTGGATTGGGTTGTTCGGTTGTTCCTTATTAAGTCATATGAGCTGCTTATATATTCTGGAGATCAAGCTTTTGGCGGTTTCATTTGCAAAAATTTCCTCCCATTCTGTCGGTTGTCTTTTTGTTTTATTTCTGGTTTCCTTTGCTCTGCAGAAGCTTGTAAGTTTCATTAGGTCCCAATTGTTTATTCTTGCTTTTATTTCTTCTAGGAGAAAATTTTTGAAATGTATGTCACATAATGTTTGCCTATGTTTTCCTCTAGGAGGTTTATTGTATCTTGTCTTATGTTTAAGTCTTTGATCTATTTTGAGTTGATTTTTGTATATGGTGTAAGGCAGTGTTCTAGCTTATTGATCTACATGCTGCTGTCCAATTTTCCCAACACCATTTGCTGAAGAGACTGTCTTTATTCCATTGTATATTCTTGCCTCCTTTGTCGAAGATTACTTGACCAAAAGTTTGTGGGTTCATTTCTGGGCTTTCTATTCAGTTCCATTGGTCTGTATGTCTGTTTTTGTACCAATACCATGCTGTCTTGATGACTGTAGCTCTATACTATTGTCTGAAGTCTGGGAGAGTTATTCCTCCAGTCTCTCTCTTTCTCTTCAGTAATGCTTTGGCAATTCTAGGTCTTTGATGTTTCCATATAAATTTTATTATGATTTGTTCTAGTTCTGTGAAATATGTCCTGGGTCATTGGATAGGGATTGCATTAAATCTGTAGATTGCCTTGGGCAGTGCAACCATTTTAACAATATTTATTCTTCCAATTCAAGAGCATGGAATATCTTTCCATTTTTTAAAGTCTTCTTTAATTTCCTTCATCAATGGTTTATAGTTTTCTGTATATAATTCTTTCACCTCCTTGGTTAGATTTATTCCCAGATATTTTATTACTTTGGGTGCTATTTTAAAGGGGATTGTTTCTTTACTTTCTTTTTCTGTTGATTCATTGTTAGTGTAAAGAAATGCAACTGATTTTTGAACATTAATTTTGTAACCTGCTACCTTGCTGAATTCTTCAATCAGCTCTAGTAGCTTTTGTGTGGACCTTTTAAGGTTTTCTATATATAGAAACATGTCGTCAGCATATAGTGACACTTTAACCTCTTCTTTTCCAATTTGGATCCCTTTTATTTCTTTCTCTTGCCTGACTGCTGTGGCTAGGACTTACAGGACTATGTTGAATAGGAGTTGTGATAGTGGGCATCCTTGTCTTGTCCCAGATTTTAATGGGAAGCTTCTGAGTTTTTCACCGTTGAGTACTATGCTGGCTGTAGGTTTGTCATATATAGCTTTTATTATGTTGAGATATGTTCCCTCTATACCTACTTGGTGAGATTTTTTATCATAAATGGGTGTTGAATTTTATCAAATGCTTTTTCTGCATCGATTGAGATGGTCATGTGTTTTTTGTCCTTTCTCTTGTTGATGTGATGTATTACATTGATTGATTTGCATATGTTGAACCACCCCTGTGTCCCTGGGATGAATCCCACTTGGTCATGATGTATAATCTTTCTTATGTGTTGTTGGATTCTATTTGTTAACATTTTGGTGAGGATTTTGGTGTCTATGTTCATCAGTGATATTGGCCTACAATTCTCTTTTTTTGTAGTGTCTTTGCCTGGTTTTGTTATCAGGGTGATGGTGGCTTCATAGAATGAGTTTGGGAGTATTCCCTCCTTTTCAATCTTCTGGAAGAGTTTGAGAAGGACTGGTATGAGTTCTTCTTTGTATGTTTGCTAGAATTCCCCGGTGAAGCCGTCTGGTCCTGGACTTTTATTTGTAGGGAGGTTTTTAATTGTTATTTCTATTTCCTGTCTGGTGATTGGATTGTTCAAGTTGTCAGATTCTTCTTGATTCAGTTTTTGTGGACAGTATGTTTCCAGAAACTTGTCCATCTCCTCTCGGTTATCCAGTTTGTTCCCATATAGTTTTTCATAATATTCTCGTATGATATTCTGTATCTCTATTTTGTTTGTTGTAATTTCTCCATTTTCCTTTCTTTTGTTGCTAATTTGTGCTCTCTCTTTTTTTCTTCTTTGTGAGTTTGGCCAGAGGTTTGTTGATTTTATTTTTCTTTTTCAAAAAACCAGCTTTTGGTTTGGTTGATTATTTTCTATGGTCTTGTTAATCTCTATTGTATTTAATTTCTCCCTGATCTTTATTAATTCCTTCCTTCTGCTGCTTTTTGGGGCTTTTTGTTCTTCTTTTTCTAATTCATTCAGGTGGTGGGTTAAATTGTTTATTTGAGGTTGTTCTTCCTCTTTGTGGAATGTCTGTATCGCTATCAACTTCCCTCTTAGCACTGCCTTTGCTGTGTCCCTTAGGTTTTGAGTGGTTGTGCTTTCATTATCTTTTGTCTCAAGGTATTTTTTAATATCAGCTTTGATTTCCTCATTGATCCATTGTTTTTTCAATAACATATTGTTTAGTCTCCATGCTTTCCTTTTTTCTCCTTTGTTTCTCTGTTGTTGATTTCCAGTTTCATGGCATTGTCATCAGTAAAGATGCTTGAGATAATTTCTATCTTCTTAAAATTGTTGAGGTTTCTTTTGTGCCCAAGTACATGATCGATCCTGAAAAATGTTCCATGTGGTCTTGAAAAGAATGTTTATCCTATTTTGGGGGGATGTAATGCTTTGAAAATATCCACCAAATTTAGTTTTTCTATTGTATTATTTAATTTGTCTGTTGCCTTGTTTATTTTCTGTCTGGAAGATCTGTCTAGTGATGTTAATGCAGTGTTAAAATCTCCAACTATGATCGTATTCCAATCAATATCCCCCTTTATCTCTGTTAGTAATTGTTTTATGTATTTAGGTTCTCCTATATTGGGTGCATATATATTAACGAGTGTAATATCCTCATCTTGTATCACTCCTTTAATCATTATAAAATGTCCTTCTTTATCTTTCTTTATGGCCTTTGTTTTAAAGTCTATTTTGTCTGAAATCAGTACTGCAACGCCTGCTTTTTTGGCTTTTCCATTTGCATGGAATATCCTTTTCCATCCTTTCACTCTCAATCTATATGTGTCCTTCTCCCTAAAGTGGGTCTCTTGTAGTCATTGTATTCTTGGAATTCCTTCTCCAGTGTATCTTTTAATTGACCTGTATGAATCCCTCCTCCACAATTTGGGCTTTGCTGATTTGGAGTTCTTAATTAAGAACTTAAAGAAAACTGAAGAAGGAAAGTTAGTAGCTACCAGATCAGTGCAAAACAACCTAATACTCACAAAATAAATTAATGGCACTAGGTACAGATACAAGATCATTACTGTAGGAGTCGGGCATTCAGTTCTAAAGTAGATGGAGAATTTTACTGTAGTGCAATCTAAGGTTAAGGATTCTGTAGAAAATTGGCACAGGTTTTGGAACAAACTGTGAATTCCACAATTACTTTCAATTTAGTGAATTCTAAACATGCTGTATTCTACAACTCTGACCAGCATTATTCTCCATCATTTGATGGACAAAGGGTTTGGGAAGGAAAAGTAATTGTGTTTTTTAATTGAAATATAGTTTATTCACAAAATTGTATTAGTTTTAGGTATATGACATAGTTATTCAGTATTTATAGATTATACTACATTTAAAGTTATTAGAAAATAATGGCTATATTTCCTTGTGCTTTACAATTTATCCTTGTTGCTTATTTATTTTATACATAGTGGTTTGTACCTCTTAATGCTGTATTTCTATTTCATTTCTTCCCTCTTCCCACTTGAACCACTTATTTGTTCTTTATATCTGTGAGTATGTTTTTGTTTTGTTATATATATTATTTCATTTTATATTTTATATTCCACATATAAGGAATTGCATACATTATTTATCTTTCTTTGTCTGAATTATTTCCCTAGGCATAATATTCTAGGTCCATCCATGTTGTTACAAATGGCAGAATTTCATCATTTTTATAGGTGAGTAATTTTCCACTATACATATGAATATGACACATCTTCTTTATCTATCAATCTATTAATGGACACTTGGGTCCCTTCTATGTCTTATCTATTTTAAAATTCTGTTATGAAAATGAAAATTGAATGTCTCTTTTCAAATTAATGATTTTGGCACTTTTTTTCTTTATATACACTCAGGAGTGGAATTGCTGGATCATACTATAGTGCTATTTTTAGTTTTTTAAGAAAAAACTTCCATTACTCTTTTCCATAGGGGCATCATCCATCAGTGGTGTACTGTTTTCTCCACATCCTTCCCACCATTTTTATTTGTAGACTTTTTGATGATACCCATTTTGACTGGTGTGATGTGATATTTCATTGAGATTTTGATTTGCCTTTCTCTAATAATTAGCAATACTGAACATCTTTTCATGTGGCTGCTGGCCATCTGTATGTCTTCTTTGGAAAAATCTCTATTCAGGTATTCTAACCATTTTTAATTGAGTTTTTAAAAATTTTTTTAATATAAGCTGTATGAGCAATTTATACATTTTAGATATTCATTCCTTATTGGTCATATAATTTGCAAAAGTTATCTCCCAATGAGTACATTGTCTTCATTTTGTCAATGGTTTCATTTACTATGCAAAAGCTTTTAATTTTAATTAGGTACTATTTGTTTACTTTTGTTTTTGTTTCTTTTATCTTAGTAGACAGATCCAAAAAATATTGCTATGATTTAGGTCAAAGTGTGTTATATATTCCCTTCTAGGTAATTTATAGTTTCAGGCCTTACATAAAGGTCTTTAATCCATTTTAAGTTAATTTTTGTATGTGGTGTGAGGAAAAGTTGTAATCTCATTTTTCACATGTAGCTGTCCTATTTTCCCAGCACTACATATTGAAGAGACTGTTTTTTGTACATTGTATATTCTTGCCTCCTATGTCACAGACTAATTGATGATAAATTCTTGGTTTTATTTCTGAGCTCTCCATTATGTTTCATTGGTCTATGTCTCTGTTTTTGTGTCAGTTCCATGCTGTTTTGATTACTGAAGCTTTGTAGTATAATCTGAAGTTAGGGAGAGTGATACCACAGCTTTGTTCTTTTGTTCTCAAGATTGCTTTGGCAATTTTGGGTTTTCTGTGGTTCCATATAAATTTTAGAATTATTTTTCCTAATTCTGTGGAAAATGTCATGGGTATTTTGATAGGGATTGCATTAAATCTGTAGATTGCTTTGGGTAGTATGACAACTTTGACAATATTAATTCTTCCTGTCCAAGAACACGAGGTATCTTTCCACTTCTTTGTATTATTTTCAGCTTCCTTCATCAATGTTTTATAGCTTTTAGAGTATAGGTCTTTCACCTCCTTAGTTAAGTTTACTCCTAGTTATGTTATCCTTTTTGATGTGATTGTAAATGTAATTGTTTCCTCAATTTCTATATTTCATTATTATTGTATAGAAAATTAACATATTTGCATATATTAACCTTGTATATTGCAACTTTATTGAATTCATTTGTTACTTCTAAATGTTTTGGTTGAGGCTAGGACTTTCTATATGCATTTTTATAGTATCTGCAAATAGTGACACTTTTATTTCTTCTCTTCCAACTTGAATGAAGTGGCAAGAGTGGTTGTCCTTGTGTTGGTCCTGATTTTACAAGGAAAACTTTTAGCATTTTATTATTGTATATGATGTTATCTGTTAGTTTGTCATAAAATGTCTTTATTATGTTGAGATATGTTCCATCTATACCAAGATTGATGAGAGTTTTCATCATGAATGGATATTAGGTTTTGTCAAATCCTTTTTGCATCTATTGAGATGATTGTGTGATTTTTACCACTCCTCTTGTTAATGTGATGCATCACATTTATTGATTTCTGTATGTTGAACATCATTGTGACCCTGGAAAAAATCCAACGTGATAATAGTGTATGATCCCTTTTAAAACTGTTGGTTTCAGTTTGCTATTTTTTGAGGAATTTTGCATCTATATTCATCAAATATATTTGTCTGTAATTTTATTTTTTGTAGTATCTTTGTCTGATTTTTGTATCAAAGAAATGGTGGCCTCATAGGATGAATATGTGAGTGTTCTCTCATCTTTAATTTTTTGGAATAGTCTGAGAAGGATAGGTGTTAATTCTTCTTTGTATGTTTGGTAGACTTGACATCTATTCATGATAAACACTCATCATAGTGGGTACAGGAGAAATATCTCAACATAATAAAGGTCATTTATGACAAATCTACAGCCAATATTATACTTAATGTTAAAAACCTGAAAGCCTTCTTACTAAATTCAGTAACAAGAGAGGATGCCTACTCTTGCCACTTCTATTTAACATAGTATTTGATATCACAGCAATTAAACAAGAGCAACAAATAAAAATTATCCAAATGGGACAAAAAAGGGTAAAACTGTCTCTATTTGCAGATAATATGATAATTTATATAAAAACTCCTAACACCTCCACCCAAAACCTATTCGAACTAATAAATGAATTTAGTAAACTTGCAGGTTACAATTGTTATACAAAAATTTGCTATTTTATCTACAGTAATAATTAACTGTCAGAAAGAGGAAGTAAAAAAATCTGTTTAAAATCACAGCAAAAAGAAAAACATAACTAGGAATAAACTTACCAAGAAGGTGAAAGGTTACAATCTAAAAAAGTATAACATATTGATAAATGGAATTGAAAATGTTACAAAGCAATGGAAAGATACCATGTGCTCTTGGATTGGAAGAATTAATATTAAAACAGCCATACTACCCAAAGCAATCTACAGATGTAATGCAATCCCTATAAAAATACACATGACATTTTCCACAGAACTAGAAAAAAAATCCTAAAATTCATATGGAATCACAAAAGACCTTGAATTTCAAAGAAATTTTGAGGAGAAGGAACAAAACTGCAGGTATCACTCTCCCAGTCTTCCAACTATACTATGAAGTTACAGTAGTTAAAACAGCATGGTAGTGACACAAAAATAGACATGTAAATCAATGGAATATAATAAAGAGCTCCAAAATAAACCCACACATTTATGGCTAATTAACCTATGATGAAGGAGGAAAGAATATGCAATTGAGAAAAGACAGTCTCTTCAACAAGTGGTGCTGGAAAAATTAGACAGTTACATGTAAAAGAATGAGATTAGATTTCCCTATATCATATACAACTATAAACTCAAAATGGATTAAAGACTAAATGTTAAGACCTGAAATCATAAAATTCCAATACAAGAACATAAGTATGACACTCTGTGACCTAAACGGTTGCAATATTTTTTTTTGGATCTGTCTCCTAAGGCAAAAGAAATAAAGGTAAAAATGAACAAGTGGGACCTAACTAAATTTAGAAGTGATAGAAAAGCAAAGTAAAACATTTACAGAACTAAAAGACAATCTAGTGAATGAGAGAAAATATTTGCAAATGATATGACTGACCAGGGGTTGATAGTCAAAATATATAAACACTTCATACAACACAACATCAAAAAAAAAAAAAAACTCGATTGAAAAATGGGCAGAAGACCTGAATAGACATCTTTCCAAAGAACACATGCAGATAGGCAACAGGCAGATAAAAAGATGCTCAACATTGCTAGTAACTAGGGAAATGCAAATGAAAACCACAAAGAGATATTACCTTACATCTGTCAGAATGATTATCATCAAAAAAAACATGAATAACAAATGCTGGTAAGAATGTGGAGAAAAGGGAACTCTGTACACTGCTGATGGGAATGTAAATTGTTGCAGTCACTGTGCAAAACAGCATGGAGGTGTCTCAAAAACCTAAAAACAGAACTACCATATGACCCAGCAATTCTACTTCTGGGTGTATATATGAAAAAAAATGAAAACACTAATTTGTAAAGATATATGCACCCCAAAGTACATAGTAGCATTATTTAAAATAGACAAGATCTGGAAGCAACCCAAATACCCAGCCCATCAACAAATAAATGGATAAAGAAGGTGTGAGTTATATATAATGAAATATTACTCAGCCATAAAAAACTAAAGTTCTGCCATTCACTGCCACTTGAATGGACCCAGAGAATATTATGCTAGTGATATTATTAAGGTAGAGGAAGACAAATATTGAATTATATCACTTAAATATGGAATGTAAAAAATAATACAAATATATATGCAAAACAGAAATAGACTCACAGATGTCAAAAACAAGCTAGTGGTTACTGAAGTGTAAGGGAACAGGAGAGGGGAAAATTAGGTGTATGGGATTAAGAGATACAAACTGCTATGTATAGAACAGATAAGCAACAAGGATGTGTTGTATAGTACAGGGAATTATAACCATCATCTTACAATAAGTTTTAATGGAATATAATCTGTAAAACTACTAAATAACTATGTTATATAACTGAAACTAATATAATATTGTAAATCAACTATAATTCAATTAAAAACAAAATAAATTAAAAAATAAAAAGAAAAGGAAAACTGACCCAACTCTTTATCAACTGAAGAATGAATAAGCAAAATGTTGTCTAGTCATACAATGGAATACTATTCAACAGTAGAAGGTAATGAAGTGCTGATACATGGTACAATCTGATGAACTTTGAAAACACTATGCTCAGTGAAGGAAGCCAGACAAGAAAGATCACACAGAGAATAATTCCATTTATATGAAATGACAAAGATATGTAAATATCTAGACACTGAAAGTGAATCAGTGGTTGTCAGGGCCAGGGGTGGAGAGGACTAAGGAGTAAATGCTAATGGACTCAGAGTTTCTTTTTAGTGTGACAAAATTTTTCTAAAATTTGATAGTAATGATGGTTTTCACAACTCTGTCATGATACTAAAAAGAATTGAATTTTACACTTTAAATGGATGTATTGTATAGTATGAGAATTGTATGTTAATAAATCTATATACATGTTAAAAAAACCCACATTGGCTGAAAATCAGCATTGAAAAAAGATATTCCATGAAAATGGTAACTAAAAAGAGGAATGCCCATAGTTATATCAGACAAAGTATACTTTAATTCAACACTTTCACAAGAGACAAATAAAGATCATTATATAATGATAAAGGAGTAAAATCATCAATAGGAAATAACAATTATAAAAATATATGCACCCATCTTACAGCCAGTAACATATAAAGCAAATATTAACAGATTTGAAAGGAGAAACAGGTAGCAATACAATAATGGTAGGGGACTTTAGTAACTTACTTCCAACAATGGATAGATCCTTCAGGGAGAAAATCAGTAAGGAAACAGGAAATTAAAAAACACTATCAACCAAGTGGTGCTAATAGATGCGATAAGAACATTCAACTCAGAAGCAACAGAATACATATTCTTCTCAAGCACTCACAGAATATTTTCTAAGATATATCCCATTTTAAGCCACAAAACAAGTCTTAACAAATTTACAAATATTGAATCATATCAAATATTATTTTTTACTACAATGGCATAAAACTAGAAATCAATAAGAGGAGGAAATCTGGAAAATTTACAAACACGTGTAAATTCAACAATGCAACCATGAAAATTCTACAGGTCAATAAAGAAACCAAAAAGTAAGTCAAAATATTTTAAGGCAAGCAAAAATGTAAAGAACATACCAAAACTTGAAGTTTATGGCAATTAATGCCTACAATAACAACAAAAAAAATAATAAAAACAACCTATTCCACACCTAGAGGAACTAGAAAAAAAGAATAAACAAAAGATAGCAGAAAGAAGGAAATGATAAATATTAAAGCAGAAAGAAATGAAATAGAGACTAGAAAAATCATAGGTAAGAATAACAAAACCCATAGTTGGTTATTTGAAAGAATAAATTTGACAGATCTTTAGTTACATTAAGAAAAAAGGAAAAGTGACTCAAAAATAAAATCAGAAATGAAAGGGGAAATGTTACAATTGATACTGCATAATACAAAGAAAATATGAGACCACTAAAAATAATTATATGCCAAATTAAATAATCTAGAAAGAGTAGACAAATTTCTTGAAATGTACAGCCTATCAAAAAAAAAATAATGGGGCTGAAATAAACTTTCCCACTTCACATCAGCAGTGCAGAGGTGGGAAACATTGACCCCAGCAACATGGCCTGCCTGACTGGGAAGTCCCTATCCATACAGGCCTAGAGCTCTGGGATGTCTGAGAACAGTGACATGAGCCAAAGATCATGCATTTACTGCATGACTCAGAATTCAGTTTTCCTGGGATTGTTCCCTACACCTGGGCTTTGTTGGGATAGATTGGGCAATGGTATGGTACTTCTGGGAGACACACAGCACTGGCAAGTTCCACCTCACACTAAAACAGAGATGTTTGTTCCTCTGGAGCCATATGTCACAGGAATCCTTAGCCTTGTCGTCCAAGACAGAGCCAGCAAGTCAGTTCATGAGATGTATGTAACTTGGACATACTACTCCTACAGAGACTCTGTGTATCTTCTGGGCATAGAGTCATAAAGAACCTGGCTTATTCTAAATTAAAAAAAAATTTAAAGCAGAATCACGAAGAAATAGAAGATCTGAACAGACCAATACAAGTAAGGCAAAAAAATCAGTAACCAAAACACTCCTAACAAATAAAAGCCCAGGACCAGGTAGTTTCACTGGTGATTTTAAAAACACTTAAAGAAGAATTAATGTCAAACTTCCTCAAAAGACCCCACAAAATTGAAGAAGAGGAGACAATTGCAAACCATTTTATCATCCTGGTATTAATGCCACCATAATCTTGATATTAATGCCAGAAAAGAACACTATAACAAAATAAAATTAGAGGCCAATATATCTAAAAAATATGTAAAAATTCTCAAAAATTGTGGAAAAGTAAATTCAATAGCATATTAAAAAGAACATACACTATAATCAAGTAAAATGTATCCCTGATACACAAATAAATACATATGACATATACATTAAAAGAATGAAGGATAATCGTCTACAAAGAAAAAACAACTGGAAAAAAGTCATTGCATAAAAAGTCTCAAAAAATTAGGTACAGAATGAATGAACTTCAATATAATAAAGGCCACATATAGCAAGCACACAAGCAACATCATAATGAAAGGTGAAAAGCTGAAAGCTTTACCTTTAAGATCAAGAAAAATGTAAGGATAGCCACTCTTGTCACTTCCCTTCAACATATTACTGAAAGTCCTAGCCAGAGTAACAAGGCAAGAAAAAATAAAAGGGTGCATCCAAATCTGAAAGGAAGAAGTGAAACTGTCTCTGCTTACAAATTATATGATCTTCTATACAGAAAAGACTCCACCAAAAATTGTTGGAAAAAAATAAATTCAGTAAAGTCACAGGATACAAAACCAAAACACAAAACTCAGTTACATTTCTATACACTAAAAACAAATTATATGAAAAAGAAAAGAAGAAAGCAACCCCATTTACAATATCACCAAAAACAATAAAATACTTACAAATAAATTTAACCAAGGATGTTAAAGATCTGAACACTTAAAATTATAAGACATGGATGAAAGCAACTGAAGAAGACAGAAACAAATAAAAAGATATCTTGTGTTCTGACTGGAAGAATTAATATTGTCAAAATATCCATATTACCTAAAGCCATCTGTAGATTCAATGGAATGTCTATCAAAATTTCAAAGACATTTTTCAGACATAGAAAAAATAATTCTACTCAGCCATAAAAACCAACAACATAATGGCATTTGCAGCAACATGGATGCTCCTGGAGAATGTCATTCTAAGTGAAGAAAGCCAGAAAGAGAAAGAAAAATACCATATGAGATCGCTCATATGTGGAACCAAAAAAAAAAAAAAGCATAAATACAGAACAGAAATAGACTCATAGACATAGAATACAGACTTGTGGTTGCCAAGGGGATGGGGGGTGGGAAGAGATAGACTGGGATTTCAAAATTGTAGAATAGATAAACAATATTATACTGTATAGCACAGGGAAATATATATAAGATCTTGTGGTAGCTCACAGAGAAAGGAATGTGACAATGAATATATATATATGTTCATGTATAATTGAAAAATTGTGCTCTACATTGGAATTTGACACAACATTGTAAAATGACTATAAATCAATAAAAAATTTTAAAAAATTAATTAATTTAAAAAAAGAAAAATAATTCTAAATATTTTACAGAACTAGAAAAGGCCCTGTGTAGCCAAAGCAGTCCTGAGAGAAAAGAGCAATGCTGAAGGCATCATACTTTCAGATTTCAAATTTATTACAAAGCCATAGTAATCAAAACAGTGTGACATTGGGAAGATAAACATATGTAGACCAATGCAACAGAACAGAGAGACCAGAAATAAATCCACATATTTATGATAAATGTTTTTCAACAAAGTCACCAAGAATACAGAGGGGAAAAGATAGTCTCTTTAATAAATATTGTTAAAAAATCTGGAGCTCCACACAGAGAAGAATGACATTGAACCCTATCTCACGCCATATACAAAAATCAACTCAAAATGGATTAAAGACTTAAAGGTAAGACCTAACACTGTAAAACTACCAGAATGCAGCATACAGAAGAAACTTGACATTGATTTGGGAAAATATTCCTTGGAAATGACTCCCCAAAACATAGGCAACAAAAGCAAAAATAGACAAATGGGACTGCAACTAAGATACTTCCGCACAGCAAAGGAAGTAACAGAGTGAATAGTCAACCTATAGAGTGGGAGAAAATTTTTGCAAACTGTGTATCTGTTCAGAAGTCAATATCCAAAATATATAGGCAACTCAAACAACTCAATAGCAAGAAAACAAGTGACATATTTAAAAGATAGGCAAAGGATCTAAATAAATTTTTACAAATATATACAGATGGCCAACAGGTATATGAAAGGTGTTTCATATCACTAATCATCAAGGAAATACAAATGAAAACCACAATGGGATATCACTTCACACTTGATAAAGTGGCTATTATCCAAAAGATGAGATAAAAAGTGCTGGCAAGGATGTGGAGAGAAGGAAACCTTTGTTCATTTATGGTGGGAATATACATTATTACAGCTATTACATTAAACAGTATAGAGGTTTCTTGAAAAATTACAAACACTAATAGCAATCCAGTTTCAGGGTATATATCTAAAGAAAATGAAATCACAATCTCAAAGAGATATCTGCACTCCCATGTGTACTGCATTATTATTCACAATAGACAAAATATGGAAACAACCTCTGTGCCTGTTGGTAGATGTATGGGTAAAGAAAAGATGATATATATGTATGCATATATGCAATAGGATATTATTCAGCCTTAAAAAAGAAATAAATTCTGTCATTTGCAACATGGATAAAACTTTTATAATAACATTATGTTAAGTGAAATAAGCCAGACATTATATAAGTAAAATGAGCCAGACATACAAAGAGAAATACTACATGATCTTATTTTAATGTGGAATCTGAAAATGTCAGACTCATTGAAGCAGAGAGTAGTAGTTGCCAGGAGCTGGGGTTTGAGGAAAATGGGGAAATAGTGGTCAAAGTGTACAAAGTTTCAGTTATACAGAATGAACAAATTCTGAAGATCTAATATACACTATAATGGGTATAATGAATAGCACTGCATTTTACTTAATTTTTTCTGGGAGAGTAAATCTTAATTGTTCCTTTCAAATTAACTATGTTACATGATAGGCATGTTAATGAGCTTGATTACATAAATAATTTCACAATGTATACATATAAAAAAACCTCATGTTGTGTTGTGTACCTTAAATACATTCGATTTTACTTGCCAACTACACTTTGAGGAAGCTGGAAAAGAAAACAAAAGAAAAAAGAAAAAAATCTCCCTGAAACAAATTTTCCATTTTTATAAGTATATGAATCATATTGAATAAGTACTCATTCTTATGGCCTCATTTTAATTTGATTACCACTGTATATTTCTTACATTCAATTAAGGTCAAATTCAAAGTACTAGGGGCAACTCTTCAACCCATAATTGTGTGTGTGTCTGTGTGTGTATACAGGATCATCTGTGTATATAGTGTGTGTATATATATATATATATATATATATATATAGTGTTCTACATTGTGATCTGTAGTTTGAACCTAGGAAATTAAACAAAAATAATAACTTACAGAAGTTGTCAAATATGGACTTTTGGGGTAACAAATAGGCTAATCTTCTTTGCTATTGATTTGTTCCCAAAATCATTTTTGATTTGTTTTACAGTGTCTACTTGAGTCAGTTTATTTTATGTCTTTTATAATCTTTTTGTTATATGCACAAACTTTTTCAAAGTAGAGGCAAAATTGGAATTTAAAATTTATAACAGGTGAAAGAACATTTAGAAATAGTAGAGCATTAATTGGTTCCCAACAAGACTTTGGGAAGTTATATTATCAATAATAAGTCAAATTCTGTCATAACATTTTGATGTTATGTAGTATAAGAAAAGCAAGTAACAATAAAGATATTATCATGATGATGATAATGATGATGACGATGGTAAGAACTTTTCCTTGAAGTATGTAATATGTGGCAGAAACTAACTTAAGTGCTTTAAATTTACTAAGATGTTCATAACATCCCCAACATCCCCATTTTGTCACAAAAAGTTCAAATAATTTAAACTTTGGTCACATGTCTAGTAAGCAGGTTTAAATAACTGAGGTTGAGTGAGGTGGGCAGGGCAGAAAATGTTATTTCAAAACACTCCAAGGACTGAATCTAGATAAGAAGAGGCATGAAAATGCTGGAAAAGGGAAGCTCTTTAATAGAGAAAGTTATCAAAGGGCCCATGATCTTAAGGGTGCACAATTACAAATATCACCATTATAGCAATGTATTTTTAAAATTTACTTCCATGGTACACATAAAGGTCATGTCTGAGCATTTACCCAATCCCTTAGTCTCCAACTTACTTGATCTCAAGTGTAAGTGAGTAAGTGATGTTATTATAGAAAATATCTTAAATAAACTCGATTTTTAGAAATAATTCAATATTTATAGTAATTTATAATTTGTAATATTTACTTACGGTACACCTTGTCCCATGGCAGACTGTGTAATATACAATATTCTGCTAAAGTACTGTTATGGACTGAACTGTGTCCACCTGCCTTATTTATGCATTAAATCTCTCACACAAAGTAATTTTTATTTGTATACAGGACACTTAAGGAGGTAAATTTAAATGAAATAATAATGGTGGGATCATAATCCAATAGGACTGGTGTCCTTACAAAAAGAAAGACATCAAGGATGCACACACACAAATAAAAGATTATGCAAATATACAGTAAGAAGGCAGTGATTTGGAAGCAAGGAGAAAAACCTTAGCTTCAGGGAAGACTAAATCTGCTGACACCCTTATCTTGAACTTTTCACCTCCAGAACAGTGAGAAATAAATTTCTGTTGTTTAATATACCCAACCTGTGGTATCTTTTTATGGCAGCCCTATCAGACTACACTGATGAAACTATAGTGAAAATGAAGAATCATTCACATGAAGCTGGGCCCTTAAAATTTTATCACTGGTCTAAAATTAGCAACTTCTGCTTTTCAGTCTTTGCACTAATGCTATCTGCTAAAGGGAACTTAGATATCATACCTTGCCTATGAAAATTTACACCATTGTCAATGGAAGAGCCTCAACCCCACTCCCAACACATATTCAGAATTCTGAGTCTGAGTTTCATGCTACAAATGGAGGAAACTGTTGGAAAGGGAAATAGGAAATTATGAAAGGTAGAGTGGTTTTGAGAAATTGGAGAGCCTGAGAATGATGTTTTGCAAGAGCAGACGTACATGGAATAAAAACCAACATGATATAATTTTATTTTTTCAAACAAAGGGAGGAGTTTTAGCAAAAAGGTGGAATAATAGGCTTTTGACATTACTTCCTCCCACAGATGCACCAAATAAACATCTACATGCAAATTAATTCCCTCGGAGAGGAATTCAGAAACTAAGTGACTCCTACACATTGGGCAACTGAAAAAAATAGCTGAATTGAAATGGGTAGGAAAAGTCAAGACATATTTATGTTATAAGCCCCACCCCTAGCATGGTGCCTTAAAATGAAAAAGGAACCTCCAATTCATGGCTTCTCTCTGAGGAGTGAAGGGTTGGACCCCCATGCAGCACTCCAACTTTTATGGCTGTTACCCAAGGAACTAACTTCCAAATCACCTCTGAGAGCCAACAGAGCTTGACAATTGTGAGTGACACTTGACCACACAAACCAAAGAACCAGTTTTTAATAGAAGTGTTTGTCCTTCCCACATCTTATAACACCAAGTTCAGTAGAGAAAGAGCAGGCAAGAAAACAAGGTTCCCAGTTTTTCCCTGAAATGTTTTGACTACATACTTAACCAGCTGTTGCTCAAGGGTCAGGCTTCTAATGAGCCTGCATCTTGGAGTTGACAGGGTTCCTTTAGGGGCCTGAAAGTACTTGTGGCTACCTCCTATTCCTTTTCTGCTTGACTCACCCAAATAATAAAATCAAGCCTCCAACCTCTCTCTGAAAGGAGCTTGTCCACACATATAGCAGTGCAACAATTTTGGCTGCCATTTGAGGGACTGGCTCACAAATCACCTAGCTCTGAGAGCTGATGGGGCTCAGAATTTGAGAGTCTTTTGGGACCACATTTAAAAAGAGGCTGTTTTAAACATACACATGAGCACTTGCCATGGCTACCACCCTGCTCTCATTGCACAGGAAACAAGCAAAATCACAAGGCTCCCTTTTTCTCTCTGGAAAGTTTTTCTGCATACTTTTTCAGTTGTTGCCCAGAAATCAGCCTGTATCTGGGAGCTCACTGGCCTCCTCTGGGAAGAGCGTATTGGAACTTCCCCAAAAGGACTGGTGGACGCATTCCCTGCTTTCTTGCCCCAGCTTGTTCCAATGAAAAGCCCAAGGATCCAGTTTCTCCCTGGAATGAATTTGTCCACTTACCTAGTGCCCCATGTTTTATAGCTGTCATTTGAGTGATTGGTTCCCATTCACCTAGCCCAGAGAGCCCAAAGATCTTGGCATATGGAAGTTCTTTTTTTAACAACAGAAAACAAAAAGATGATTTTTAACAGACATGCAAGTATTTCCTGTGGCTATCCCCTCAGGCTCAGTGCACAAAGAGCAGGAAAAATAATGCAAAGCTCCCAGTTTCTCCCTGGAAGGAGTTTGACTACGTACTTTCTCAGCTGCTTCTCAAGGGTCAGGCTTCTAAATAGCCTACATCTGGGAGCTGATGGAACACGTAATTAGTAGTCCTCCATGGGCCTGAACAGGCATGAAAGAATTTCCTATATATTCTCCTGTTGGCTTACCCCAGTAAGAAAAAAAAAAAATGCTCCAGCTTCTTTTGATAGCTGTTTGTCGACACATTTAGCAACCCAACTTTCACAGCTACCACCTGAGGGACTAGAGCAGGGAGCTAATGAAGTTCAGCATTCATGAGTCCTCTGGGACCTCAGATAACAAAGAAGTGGTTTTATATTAGTGAAAAAGCACTCCCAGCAGCAATTCTTCTTGGCTCAGCCAAGAACAAATAGGAGAAAATATCCAGCCCCCAGTTTCTCCCTGATAGAAGATAGACTGCTTATTTAATGATTCAAATATCTTATTTGCTGCCTAAAGGTCCGGTTTCCAATTAGCCTGAATCTTGTAGCTAACAGGAGGGAATAAATAATCCTCTGGAAGCCTGAAAGGGCAAGTGGGCATTTCCCCTACCTTTGTGGCACTGATAGGACTTAGCCAACTCTAGCCTCTTGGGGGCTTCTGAGAACAAAGATGCTGGTTTGTACAAGTACAGCAATTTAAGAAGCACCCAGAAACTCAGGCTGGTCTGATTAGTGAGATTTTATTTCCTACACAAGGCCAGTCTGTCAAGACTGGGGAGGTGGCTTTTTTTTTCTAATGCACAGAATCCAACACAAAGAGTCAAGGAAATGATGAAAGCTGGGAATATGTATGAAACAAGAGAATAAAATTTCTCCAGAGACTGATCCTAATTAAATAAAGATAAATGGTTATCTCTACAAAGCATTTAATATAACAGACATAAAGGTGTTCACTGAGGTCAGGGGAACAATGCATGAACAAGTGAGAACTTCAACAAAGAGGAAACATTAAAAAGTAACAAGGGAAATTCATAAAGCTGAAAAGTACAATAATTCAACTAAAAAATTTAATAGAGGGCTTCAACAGCAGATTAGATAAAGTGGAAGAAAGGATTAATAATCTCAGACAGATCAGTAGAAATCAATCAGAGAAGCAAAAAAAGAAAAATAAGAATCAAAAAGAGTGAAGACAGCTTAAAGTACTTATGGGATAACATGAAATGGACTTATGTGCATTATGGGAGTTCCAGAAGGTGAAGAGAAAGAAGCGCAGAAATCTTATTCAAAGAAATAATGGCTGAAAACTTCCTAAACCCGGGGAAAGAAAGAAACATCCAGATTTAATAGGCTCAAAGAATACCAAAATAGAAGAATCCAAAGAGAACTACAATAAAACATATAATAAAATTGTCAAAAATTTAAGACAGAAAAAATGTTGACAGGAGCAAGATAAAAGAAACTTAATATGTGCAAAGAAACTCCCATTAAACTAACAGCAAATTATTTAGCAGAATTATTGTAGGCCAGAATGCAGATAGATAATAAATTCAAATTTCTTAAAAAATAAAAAAAAAAAACCTCTGCCAACCCAAAATACCATACCTTGCTAAACTGTTCTTCAGAATTGAAGGAGAAATATATTCCCAGACAAATAAAAGCTGAAGGATTTTATCACCACTAGACCTGCTTTACAGGAAATGCTAAGCTTAAACTAAAATGATGCTAATTAGTAACATAAAAACATGAAAATATAAAATTCACTGGGAAAGGAAAATAGATACTCAAATTAAGAATATTTTAATATAATGATGATGTGTAAGTTACTTATAATTCTAGTATAAAAGTTAAAAAAATATTGAAAATAACTATAGACACAGTAATTTGTCTATGGATAAAAAATGTAAAAAGCTGTAAATTGCAACATTAAAAACATAAAATATGAGGATTAGGAAGTAAAAGTGCAGAACTTTTATATGCAATCAAACAAGTTGTCATAGATTATAACAGGCTGTTATAACTATGAGATATTTTATGTAATCTTCATTGTAACTATAAAACAAAACCTATGGTAGATAAAAATATAAAAGAAATAAAGCATACCACTAGATACTTTAATTATAAAAGACAGCAATTGAGAAAAAGAAAGAAACAAACAAATAAACAAAGGAAAAAGAAAGGATCTGCAAATACCCAGAGAAAAATTAACTGTCAATAGTAAACCCTTATCTATCAATAATTACTTTAAATGTAAATGGATGAGCTTCTTTAATCAATGGACACTGAGTTGCTAAATGGATAAAATAACAAGACCCAAATATATGCTGCTTATAAGAGACTCAGTTGAGCTTTAAGGACACATGTAGACTGAAAGATAAGAGCTGGAAAAAAATACTCCATACAACAGAAAACAAAAAAGATCATGATGGCTATATTGATATCAGAAAAAAAGACTTTAAGACAAAAACTCTGAGACAACAATGGTTATTAGAGAATGATAAAAAGTTCAATTCATCAAGAGGATATAAAAATTATAAATATATATGCACCCGATATTGGAACACTTAAACATATAAGCATTTATTAACAGATTTCAAGGAAGAAATAAAGAGCAATATAATAATAGTAGTGGTATTGAATATTCTCCTTTTATTGGATAGATTATCCACACATATAAATGGCAAACGACTATATGAAAAGATGTTGGACATCACTAATCATCAGGAAAATTTAAATTAAAACTACAGAGAGATATTACGTTATACCTGTTAGGATGTTTATTTTCAAAAAGTCAAAAGGCAACTAATGTTGGTGAGGATGCAGAGGAAAGGGAAACCATGTACACTGTTGGTGGAAATATATACCTATAGAATCATTATGGAAAACAGTATGAAGTTTCTTCAAAAAATTAAAAATATAATTATTATATGATCTAACAATCCTATTGGACTTGATAGGTATATATTCAATGTAATTAAAATAATTATCTTGAAAAGATATCTCCACTCCTATGTTCATTGCAGTGTTATTGACAAAAGCCAAGATATAAAAACAACCCAAATGTCTTTTAATGGGTGAATGGCTAAAAAAAGTGTGTGTATATATATATACACACACACACACACATACTATATAATTGTTATATATGTGGAATGTGTTACTTATATATATTTGTAATGGCAAAATTTCCTTCTTTTTAAAGGATGAATATTATATAATATGTATTATATTATAAAATATGAAATTATATGTAATGTATTTGTATTTATCATGCAAATTATATATATAACATAATTATTAAGTCTTCAAAGAAAGGGAAATCTTGCCATTTACAATATGGATAAAACTGGAGGACAATAAGCTAACTGACATAAGCCAGACAAATAGAGACAAATGTTGCATGATCTCACTTATATATTAAATGTTAAAAAAACTCATACTAACATATAATAGAATGCTTGTTACAACAGGCTGGGTCATGAGAAAAAAATGATATTAAAAATAGTTAGAAAGAAAGAATTATGGTTGCTGTGGACTGGGTAAATGGTGTCTATGGGAGTTATTTATAATGAGTACAGAGTTTCAGTTTTGCAGGATAGAGTCCTGGAGATGGATAACAGTGATGTTAACACTACTGAACTGTACAACTTAAAATGGCGATGATAGTAAATTTTTTTATGTGTATTTTACTACAATAAAAATAGAGGGGAAAAGGTTGGAACATGGATTTTTAAGAAAGTAGCAAATAGGGAATAAAGTAAGAAGAGCCTGGGATAAGTGCTAGAGAAATTAGTGCTCAGAGTTAAAATTATGCTGACCTAACACAAGAAGAGAGTAATAGGAAGGCAAGTTCGATTGTAAATAAAATGTAAAGTGTGATTGTTTGGGTGAATATTTAGGAGTAAATGTAAATTGGGGGGGGGGGGAATTGTTGCAGTGAGCATATTTTAGCCAATCAGAAACCTACTGCATAAAAAGGAAGTAATTTTATGTGTAAGCATTGTCACTCAATCACAAGGATTTATGATGAGTTAATGGAGTGTGATTATAATATAGTATACAATCAGAAAATATTATTTGGAACACGATTGCTGGCATTTAATTTTTTGTATACTGCTATAATATATTTGTTTGGTTAATCTCATTATTTATGGATTTAAGGATTTTACTAGCCTTGTTTGGGACTCGCTTCAATTCCATGAAGAGAAGAAGGGTAAACCTCAGTGATAAAACATCATTTTCCCTGTACCTCTTGGCTCAGGGGAGTTTTCTACAGCTATAGCTTTTCAGGAGTTGAAGACAGTATTCTCTGACTATCTGAGTGAGAAATAACTACATATATTATGGTTATGACCCTGGCAATCTAAGCATTACTGGAGTCAGAGTGGATCATACTTTCCTTGGTGAATAGGCTGTTCTTATACATTCTTAGAATATAATAACTGCCAACAACTAGATTATAAATCACCCCAGGGCAAGACTGTATGAAAATGTAATTTTATTACCATGAGTTTCAATCTTAAAATATATATAGTCTGCTTTCTCATAGTAGTAACATTACTGACATATTTGACGTGAATTTGAAAGCTTCATGGCAGATGGGGTATATTACATCTGCTAGATCCTATCCTCACTAGGCCAGATGCCAAAGTCCAACTAATACTCTAATTTGTGCTCATGTTTCATCCTTTCTGCTAAGTGAATTGCTCAGGGACTATATCAGGTTTTTCTTTCTTTTACACACAGTGTCTAGCACATAGAAGTTTCCCAGTGAATATGAATTTATATAATATAATTCCTTTGTAAACAATCTGGTGCTTTTCAACATTTGCCTGACCTCTTGTTTCAAATAATTCAAGGATTTATTAATCAATAATCATGACTTGTAATGGAAGCATATTTTTAAGTAAAACAAACATTTTATTTTTCATAAAAAATAAGTAAATTCTAGATGTACAACCATTTTTGAGAGAGGCATTTTCTCATTTTCCCACCATTTCATAATTTCATATGCCTTCCTATAAATCTCATATGAGTAAAACTGTTTGCCAAAACCAAAACTGACCAAGGTTGCATTTTATTTATATGTGGATGTTGTCCTAGGTATTGCCCATTCCTACAAATTTTAGTGAAAGAAGAATGAGTAGAAGACCCTAAAGCCAAAATTTCCACTTAGTGTTCTTCTTTTATGACACAAAGGAAGTTTTTCAAGCCATTTTGAAATTTAGAAATGCCATTGCATAATTGCATAGAATTCTATATTATTAGTATTAGCCATTTCTTATACATTTGTAGAAAATGTAAATGCAAATATTACATGTTGTAATTGGGGAACAGAGAAGGGTAAGAAGGAGGCAATAAAAAATCATGATCCTTACTCTGGAGCAGCTTATGCACCAGTTAAGAATTTATGACTTATCTGTGAAATGAGTAGAAACTAGTCCTAGAATCAGAGGACAACTTCATGTTTTCATTTCACCATTTTCTAGCTGTTTGAATTTGAAAAAGGATTTAAATGTGGGCTTCCTTCTCCTTATCTAGTAATATAGTGATAATAAATTGTCTTGTCTACCTCATAGTAATGATTTCAGATCATGCAAAAGAAAGAGATTAGTTAAATATTAACTGTCAGGCTATTAACAAATGTCATGATGAGCTTAAAAGAGAATAATGTTCTATATTTTGTTGGTTTTATGCATGCCAAAGCATATTGAGGTTCTGTCATTTACACACCAATTTCTGAGGTAGAATCCAGAGATTCTAATGAAAAATCATTGACTTTTCTACTGTTTTGTTGCAAAGGAATTTATTGTACACATCTATTGATGCAGTTACTATAAATACAAAGCAATGTGTCTTTCTTCCCATAGGAAAAAATAAATATGCAGAATACTACACTTATATGATTGATTTGTGCTTGGCTATAAGAGAACAGTAAATCTAGTGAGTAACCAAACTTAGAAAGGCATTTCTGCCAAAGGGCCATGATGTGTGTGAAATATTTACCAATTTCCACAAATACCACCATATTTGCAAGAACAAAATCAGATTTATTTTCATAGTTTCTGCAATATGTTTCACTTGAGATCAAATGTTCTAGTTTGAATTACATGGAATTTAAAGATGAATTAAAATCAAGATCAGTATCAGTGAATTTGTTAGGCTCTTAATTTCTGTTAAACTCAATCATAGTTAAATTTTCTCTGGTTTGAACAAGTCTGCTCCTAGTGAGAAGTGATTATTTACTGACTATCATGTACTCCCAAGTGGAGTTAGTCTTGGAAAAGTCGAAATTAAATGTGACTTCAGTAATCTCATTTTTCTCCTCTGTTCCATGTTGTGGACAAGATTTGTATATGTCTTATTTCTGAGAATTTTGTCTTCAAATACTTTCAGGAATTCCTCCAGGCCTATTAGCTTTGTCACAAGAAGTTCTTGTATATATACAACTTGCTGAGAGTCCAAGAAAGGAATGATAATCTTGTGAGTTTTTGAGGATTAAATGAAATAGTCTGAAATTTGTTACAAAGTGGCCCATTCTGACAATTTCTTAAGTATCAATAAATTTTAATTAAGATAATTACTATTTTGATTGTTCTGGGGAATTTTTTATTAAAGTATAGTTGATTTACAATTTTGTGTTATTTTCTGGTAAAAAACTTACATGTATATATTTATAATTTTTCATATATATTTTTTTCAGATTCTTTTCCATTAAAGGTTATTACAAGATACTAACCATAGTTTCCTGTGCTATACAGTAAATTCTTGTTGTTTATCTGTTTTATATATAGTACTATGTATTTGTTTATCCCAAACTCCTAATTTATTCCTATCCCATCCTTTAACCCTTTGGTAATCATAAGTTTGTTTTCTATGTCTGTGAGTATATTTCTCTTTTGTAAATAAGTTCATTCGTATATTTTTTTTTAGATTCCACATGTAAGTGATGTCAAATGATATTCATTTTTGTCTGACTTATTTCACTTAGTATGATAATCTGTAGCTCCATCATGTTGCTGCAAATGGCAGTGTTTCATTCTTTTTTGTGGCTGAGTAATATTCCACTGCGTATATACCACATCTTCTTCATCCATTCATCTGTCACTGGACATTTATGTTGCTTCCATGTCTTGGCTATTGTAAATAGTACTTCTATGAACATTGGGGTGTATGTATTTTTTCAAATTAAAGTTTTCATCTTTTCTGATTATATGCCCAGGAGTGGGATTCCTGGATTATATGGAAACTAGATTTTTATTTTTTAAGGAACCTCCATACTGTTTCCCATAGTGGCTGCACCAATTTACATTCCCACTAAGAATGTAGGAGGATTCCCTTTTCTCCACATCCTCTCCAATATTTTACATTCACAGATTTTTTGATAATGTGTGTTGGTATAAATTGTTAGGTCTCCACTCTCATTTCTAATTTGATTTTTTTTTCTTCTCTTTTTTTGTTAACCCACCTATAAGTTTAGACTCAACTCTATACTTTCTAGTAGAGACTCACTTCAGTTTAAGGACACACATAGACTTAAAGTGAAGAGATGGAAATAGATATTCCATGCAAGTGGAAACCAAAAGGGAGCACGAGGAGCTTTACTCATAATAGACAAAGTAGAATTTGACTCAAATACTGTACCAAGAGACAAATGATGTCATTATATAATGATAAAGGGATTAATTCTTCAAGAGTATATAACATTCATAAATATATATGTACCAAATATGGGAACTCCTAAATATATTAAGCAAATACTAAAATATCTGATGGAAAAAATAAATAATAATATAATAATAGGGGAAGACTTCAATACTGCACTGTCAATAATAGATCATCCAGGCAGAAATTCAATAAGGAAGCTTTGGACTTGAAGTGTACTTTAAACTAAAGGAATCTAACAGACATATACAGAACATTGCATCCAACAGTACAAGAGTACACATTATTCTCAAATGCACATGGAATATTCTTCAGGATAGATGACCTATTAGGTCACAAAACAAGCCTTGGCCAATGCAAGAAGATTGAAATCAGACCAAAGCTCCTTTTTTTATTACAATGATATGAGCTAGATATCAATAACTAGGGGAAAACTGCAAAATTCATGAATATGTGGAAATCAGGAAACACACTCCTAAACAATCAATGAGTCAAAAAATTAAAAGGGAAAAATATCTTGAAACAAATTAAAATGGATCAGTAGTTATCAAATCTTATGGAATGCAATAAAACCAGTTCCAAGAGGAAAATTTATCCTAACAAATGGTCACTTCAAAAAACTGAAAAAGGAACAAACTAATAAATAAAAAACAGATATCAGAAAAAAATAAAGATAAATAGTTAATTTAATGAAGTCTATCTTATCAATTTTTTTTTTTTTGAATGGAGATACTGGAGATTGGACCCAGGACCTCATGCATGCTAAGTGTGCACACTGCCATTGAGCTATTACCCTCCCTCTAGCTTATCAGGTCTTTCTTTCCTGGATTGTGCCTTTGGTGTTGTATCTAAACAGTCATTGTCAAACTCAAAGTCATGTATATTTTCTCCTATATTATATCCTAGGATTGTTGTAGTTTTCCATTTTATTTATAGATCTCTGATATTAGTTAATTATTGTAAAATGTATGTAGTCTGTGTATAGCTGAATTTTTGCAGGTAGATGTCTGATTTTCCACCAGAATTTGTTGAAAAGACTATCTTTTCTCCATTGTATTGCATTTGCCCCTTTGTCAAAAATCGGTGACATGTATGTATAACTGGAGACTTTATTTTATTACATTCATCTACCTGTCTACTCTTTTGACAATACCACATTTTCTTGAATACTTCAGTTTTCTACAGTTTCTACAGTAATTATTGAACTTGAGTAATTTTGTTTTTCTCCATTATTATTATGTTGGATATTTTTAGTCTATTGCCTCTCTATATAAACATTGGAATAATTTTGTTCATATACACACAATAACTTGTTGGGATTTTGATAGAAATTTTATCCAATTTATAGATGAAATTGGAAAGAACTGACATCTGGACAATATTTAGTCTCCCTATCTATGGACATAGAATATAGCTTCCTTTATTTCTTTGATTTCTTCAATCACAATTTTGAAGGTTTCCTGCTATAGATCTTGTACTTGTTTTATTAGACTGATACTTAAGTTTTAATTTTGTGGGGGCATGCTAATAAAAATGGTGTTGTGTTATAATTGCAAATTTCGCTTTTTTACTACTGCTATATACAAAAGTGGTTAACATTTGTGTATTAACCTTCTATCTTGCAACCTTTCTATAAATGCTTAATAGTTCCAGGAGTGTTGCTAGTGTTGCTTGTTTTTGTGAATTGATTTTCCATATAAGCAATCATATTACCTGTGTACGAAGAATCTTTTATTTCTTCCCTCCCAATCTGTATACTTTTTAATTTCATTTTCTTTTCTCAATTGTATTACTTACAATTTCTATTACAGTTTTAAAAAGTGGAAGTGAAAGTGATCATCCTTGGATTGTTCCTAATCTTAATGGGAAAGAGTCTATTTTCTCACCATTAAGTATGATGCTATCTGTAGATATTTTCTAAATATTTTTAAAAAGTTCAAGAAGTTCACTTCTGTTCCTAGTTCACTGAGTGTTATTAATCATGAATTGACGTTGGGCTCATGTGATTATTTTCTTTAGCTTATTAATGTGGTTGATTATAATAATTGAATTTTTATTGAGCTATAGTCAGTTTACAATGTTGTGTCAATTTCTGGTGTACAGCACAATTTTTCAGTCATACATACAGGAATATACATATATTCATTTTCATGTTCTTTTTCACTGTAAGCTACTACAAGATATTGAATATATTTCCCTGTGCTATATAGTATAAACTTGTCTATCTATTTTATATATACCAGTCAGTACTTGCAAATCTCAAACTCCCAATGTATCCCTTCCCACCCCCCCCCTCCACTGGCAATCACAAGTCTCTATTCTATGTTTGTGAGTCTGTTTCTCTTCTATGTAAAAGCTCATTTGTCTTTTTTTATATTCCACATATGAGTGATATCATATAGTATTATTTCACAGAACTAGAAGAAATTATAATAAAATTTATATGGAATCACAAAAGACCTAAAATTGCTAATACATTACTGTAGAAAAAGAATGAGGCTGGAGGAATAACCTTCTCAGACTCCAGAAAATACTAGAGAGCTACAGTAATCAAAACAGCATGATATTGGTACAAAAACAGACATATGGATCAATGGAACAGAATAGAGTGCCCAGAAATGAACCCACAAACTTTTGGTCAATTAATCTTTGACAAAGGTGGCAAGAACACACAATGGAATAAAGACAGTCTCTTCAGCAAATGGTGTTGGGAACACTGGACAGCAGCATGTAAATCAATGAAGTTAGAATACTTCCTCACACCATACACAAAAATAAACTCAAAATGGTTTAAAGACATAAACATAAAACAGGACACAATAAACCTCCAAGAAGAAAACATAAGCAAAACATTATCTCACATACATCTCAGCAATTTTCTCCTAAGGCAGTCTACCTAAGCAATAGAAATAAAAGCAAAAATAAACAAATGGGATCTAATTAAACTTACAAGCTTCTGCACACCAAAGGAAACCATAAGCGAAGCAAAGCAACCACCTACAGAATAGGAGAAGATATTTGCAAAAAATGAAACTGACAAAGGCTTGATCTCCAGAATATATAAACAGCTCACATGACTTAATAAGAAAAACACAAACAACCCAATCCAAAAGTGGGCAAAAGACTTAAGCATATCTCAATGAAGACATATGGATGACCAATAGGCACATGAAAAAATGCTCAATATCACTAATTATCAAAGTAATGCAAATCAAAACTACAATGAGGTATCACCTGACACCAGTCGGAATGACCATCATTCAAAAGTCCACAAATGATAAATGCTGGAGAGGCTGTGAAGAAAAGGGAACCTTCCTACACTGTTGGTGGAAATGCATTTTGGTGCAGTCATTGTGGAAAACAGTGTGGAGATTCCTCAAAAGTCTAAAAATAGACTTACCATAGGACCCAGCAATCCCACTCCTGACCATATGTCCAGAGGGAATCCTAATTCAAAAATGTACATGCACCCCAATGTTCATAGCAGCACTATTTTCAATAGCCAAGACATGGAAACAACCTAAATGTCCATTGACAGATGACTGGATAAAGAAGTCGTTGTGTATTTATATAATGGAATACTACTCAACCATAAAAATGACAACATAGTGCCATTTGCAGCAACATGGATATCCCTGGAGAATATCATTCTAAGTGAAGAAAGCCAGAAAGAGAAAGAATAATTGATTTTAAATGTGAAACCAGCTTTGTTTTCCTGGGATAATTATCACTTTGTTGTGATGTATGCATTTTTATACATAATTATACATTTTTTGGTGTGACATTGTATGATTTTTATTATTTTACATTTGTTTAAATGTGTTTTATGGCTTGGAATGTGATTTACTTTGGTAAATGTTCTATTTGAGCTTGAGAAGAATGTATATTCTGCTTTCATTGGATGTAGTATTCTATAGATGCCAATTATATCCAGCTGATTGATGATGCTGTTGAGTTCTACTGTGTTCTCAATGATTGTTTTACTCCATGCTGTCCACTCTGAGAGAGGAGAATTGAAGCTTCCAACTATAATTGTGGATCCATCTCTTTTTGTTTGCAGTTTTACCAGTTTTTCTCTCATGTATTTTGATGTTCTGCTGTTAGGTGGATACATACACAGAAGTACACAGTGTCTTCGTGGATGATAAACTCTTTTCTCATTATGTAATGCTCTTCTTTACCCATGATAATTTTCCTCCTTCTGAAGTCTGCTCTGTGTGAAATTAACATAGCTACACCAACTTTATTTTGATTAATATTAATGTGTTATATCTTTCTCCATCCTTTTAACTTTTTTTGTATTTGTCCTTATATACAGTGTTTGTTTTTTACTGATTCACAGATACTGTAATTATTTTATAGCTAGCAAAATAATCTTAATTGCTCCCTCCTCTTGTATCATTTCTATCAATCATTTTATTTATACATAAATATATATAAGTATATATATACACATAAATGATGTATATATAAGCATACATAAATTAATACATTGTTGCTATTACTATTTTGAACAAACTATTATCTGTTAGATCAATTACAAATAAGAAAATAAAAGTTTTTATTTTACCTTCACTTATTCCTTCTCCAATGCTCTTCCTTCCTTTATGTAGTTCCAAGTTTCTGACCTATATAATATTCCTTCTTTGTAAAGAACTATTTTTTTAACATTTCTTGCAAGGCAGGACAACTGTTAAAAAAATGCTATCAATGTTTCTTTTTCTGAGAAAGTCTTTATTTCTCTTTCATTCTTCAGAGAGAATTTTGTAAAGTATAGAATTCTAGATTGCTGACTTTTGTTTTCTCAATACATTATTCACTCCACTCATTTCTTGCTTGCATGGTTTCTGAGGAGAATTTGAATGTTTTTCCTATCTTTATTCTTCTATGGGTAAGATGTTTTTCTCCTGGGATGCTTTCAGGTATTTTTCTTTATCTTTGATATATATTTTTAAAATTTTTTAGGTTTATTTATTTATTTACTTTTCTAGGGGGGATAATCAGGTGTATGTATTTATTTTATTTTTGGAGGCAGTACTAGGGATTGAACCCAGGACCTCACACATGCTAAGCATACACTCTACCACTTGAGCTATCCCCTCCCCACAAACTTTGATCTTTTGTAGTTTAAAAATTATATGTCTTGTAGTTTTGTTCATCAGAATTTTTTTTTTTTGCACGTAGCTTTCTTCATGCACTCTGAGCTTCCTGAATCTGATTTGGGGCCTGACATTAATTTTGGGAATTCATAGTCATTATTGCTTTTCCTTCTGATATCCTGATTACACACATATCACAACTTTTGCAGTTGTTCCAGGTCTTGGATATACTGTCCTATTTTTGTTTGTTTGTCAGTCTTTTTTTTTTTCTCTTTGCCTTTCAGTTTGGAAGATTTCTACTGAGATATTCTAATGCTCAGAGATTCTTTCGTTAACTGTATCCAGTCTACTAATAAGTCCATACAAACATTCTTTATTTCTGTTACAATGATTTTAATCTCTAAAATTTATTTTTGTTCTGTCTTAGAATTTTCATATCTGCTCATATTGCACATTTGTTCTCTCATGTTGTCTGCTTTATGGATTAGAGCCTTTAGCATATGAATCATAATTGATTTAAATTCCCATTCTGTTAATCCCATAATCGCTACCATATATAGATCTGTTACTGATGCTTGCTCTTAAATTTTAGTATTTCTTGGAAAAGTATTAATGTTTATTTTTTGTGATATCCAAATACAATGTACCCATAACTGCTTTGCATGGAAATTTCAGCTTATGGATTTCTGCTACAGTAAGTTGTGATGTTGTGTATTCACCAGTCCATCTCTCCAATTTTGGGGATAGTGGTTTGCCCTGTAACCTCACTTCTCCTATGGTTCTAAGATTTTTCAGTTTGTTTATCTGTTCACTTGTTTGCAATAGTATGGCAGCTTCCAAGCTTCTTACACCCTGGATCAGAAACCAAAAATGTTACTATGCATTCTTTTATATCCATGGCTTTTCAGTTTCCTAATGTATTTTCTACATGTTTTCTCAATCGAAACTTGCAGCAAATCTGAGCTATAAAATTACTGTGTATCTCTGATACATCTTTGTTGTGTTTCAAATGTGAAAATCTACATGAAAGTTAGAGGTACATTATCTGCTAGGTGAATAATCATTCATTAGATTTTCCTTTTAATTATTACCATTATGACTATTCCTATAACTATTGCTATAAGTCCTAATAATATTGCTGCTACTTTTCTTAGTAATAGAAAGAGCATATTCTGTTATTGTTCCCAAGGTGTGGTGGACAATTTGTTTTTAACATACATGTTGGAACATATTCTGCTTGAATTAGTCAATTTGTTTGTTTTCCAGAACACTTCATGGATATACAAGCCAAGACAGATAATTTACAATTCAAACACTGAAGCCACTGCACATGCATGAGTTGAAAACCAGTGATGCCAATGACATATTTTTCTGATTTGGTGAATCAAGCATTAAAATACACATGGAACAAATGAATGAAGGGAAATCATAATAAAACCAAGGGTAACTTTATTTTTGTCATAATCTAGAATGATACACACATATGTATGCACAAGTGCTCACATAAAAAACACAATAAGCCATCTTAAACTCTGATATTCTATTATTAGAAAAATTAATTGTTACTTATTTCACAAGTATGATATGTCTTTGCACTTTTGCACCACTCTCATGCTCTAGTACATGGAGATACAAATAAAACATATAGCTTTATCCTCCAACAGCTGACAACCCAATAAAGAAAACAAACACAGAAAGGAATACTAAGCATCTGGAAAGGATTCCTGGAAGAAGCATGGTCTTAATTTGGCTTTCATGATTTAAGTAGGACCATGAAAGTGAGGCATAGAGTATTTTTACCTCACTGAATCTCTACCTTGCTCCCCAGATTGGTTAAATCACTTCTGAACTTTAGGGATGTTAAAAGTTCCCTAATCAAGAAAGCACTGATATGGGAGGTCTGGCAGATTTATTTTAGAGGACTTATCATGTTTCCTTGTTAGTTTTCCAGTTCACTTCTCCCTGAGGTTTGGAGAGGAGCTAGAGATTTGGGACATGAGCTCTTTCTAGGAATAAAGATTACACAGGTGTTTGTATTTTCATTTGCCAAGTATCTTCTTGAGTCTGAGCTTAACAGATGGGATTCAGGAGGGATGAGCACCCCCTGGAGGTTTACATACATGGCTTTGTGTTGAACAATATTAAACCTTAGATTCCCTGTAAATAACAATGAGTCAAATAAATATAGTTGAATAGTAAAAATAGTAAAGATGTGTTGCTCACTGAGAAAGGATCATCAAAACTTTGAAAAATGTGAAAATAATTCTGTGATTAGATGGCATTCCAGGTCAAATATCTATAAATGTAACAATGCTATAATTCTATAACTAACTATATAATTTCATAGCTATAATTGACTATAACTGCAAGTAACCACCATTATAACTAACAATAATCAGTAACCATGACTAGTTTCTAGTATTAAACTGGTAACCACAACTAGTTACTAGTTACAATCAGCAATTATGACTATTTACCAGGTCTGTCTAATAACTATTTAGTGATCATAACTTGATAGTCCTTACAAGTTACCAGTCATAAGCTAGTAACCACAGCTAGTTAGTATTTGCAATCAGCAACCTCAACTGGTTAGTAGCTACAAAAAGTTATCCATGACTACTTAGAAGCTATGAATACTTAGTTGTCATGATTACTTAATACCCATGACTGGTGATTACAAATGGTTAGTAGTCACACCCAAAAACCACAACCAGTTAGTTGTTAAAACTGTTACCAAAGGCTAGAGAGTAGTTACAAGTCATAATCACAACTAGTTAGTACTCATCACTATAACAGAACTAGTTAATAGTCACAGCTAATAATGCAGTTATTAGTAGCTATTATTAATTGTACATTCATAATCATAACTAACCATAAACAGTGATATAAAAATATCAGTAAATATAACTGCAATTACAATTCACTATAACTAAATATTAGCAGCCATAGATATAACTAACCTTAACTATAACCATAACTAACTGTAACATCATAACCACAGCCATAGCCATAATCATAACTATTCTTAAAGCACAGAAATTGATGTTATAGAAATTGATGTTACAGGAATTGACTAACAAAAGACTTCTCAAATTATCTTTAAATGCATTTGGTTTTGAGATGTAAGAATATAGAAATGTGGGAAACAAGAGAATAGTGAAACTTTAGAAAGGCTGGAGCGTGAATAGTGTGTATGTTCTTGTATTAGTTTCCTACCACTACTGTAAAAAATTACATAAAACTTAGTGTCTTAAAATGACACAAATTTATTATCTTATAGTTCTGAGGGTTAGAAATTCTAACATCAATACATTGGCAGGGCTACATTTCTTCTGGATATTCTAGAATGTCTAGAAGCTCTCTGTATTCTTTGGCTCGTGATATCTTCCTCACATCACTCCAACCACTTGCTTCTATTTTCACATTTCTTACTACTAACTCTGATACTCCAGGCTTCTTCTTACAAGGCTGCTTGTGTACATTTGGTCCACCTAGATAATCCAGGAATAACCCTATCTCAAGGTCCTTAATCATATCTGCAAAATCCATTTTTCCATCTAAGGTAACACTTTCACAGCTTCCAAAGATCAGGGCATGGACCTCTTTAGGTAGCCATTAATTAGCCTTCCAAATTCCTGTGTTGAAATTATGCCCTTTGGGCAGGTTTGATTTCTGGGTAAACCAAAAACAAGGCAGCCAACATATATTGCCTGTTTTGTTCAAAGCTGCAAATTCCAACTATTTAGTAACAGATGGGGATAAGGGAGGATAAATGACTGCTAGTTTTAGGAATGAGGCCCAGTTGAGAGGGTACAACATGAATGCTGACTGGTCAAATGCATGAGTCTAATAGTTATAAAGGATGTAATTGAGGGAGTAATAATATAGACCAAAAGTCATTTTGCAGCCCATGAAGGCAGCAAATGCAAACATATACATAACTGAATATGTTGTTAAAAGAGATTATTTTTTCCCAACAATTCCACTTCAGGGTATATGCTCAAAGAGAACTAAAATAAGATATAAAAGAGATATATGTACTCCATTGTTAACTGCATCATTATTAACAATAGCCAAGATATGGAAACAGCATCAACAGATGAATAGGTAAAGAAGATAATGGATATCATTCAGCCATAAGAAAGAAAGGCATTCTGTCATTTGTGACAACTTGGATGAATCTTGAGTACATTATGATAAGTGAGATATGGAAGACAGAGAAAGACAAGTACAGTATAATATCACTTATAAACAGAATCTTAAAAATCCAAACTCATAAAAACAGAGATTAAAATAGTGGTTACTAGGGTATAGAGGGTGGGGGATAAGACAGACGTTGTTTAAGGGTACAAACTTAGAGTAAGTAGTAAATAAGCCCTAGAGATATAATGCACGGTATAGTGAATGTTTACAACAATATTGTGTTATAATCATCAAACTTGCTAAGAGACTAGAATTTAAGTATTTCAATTACTAAAAAGAAAGGATAATTATGTAACTGAGAGGGGTTTTAAATATTGTTACAGTGGCAGTCATATTACAATATACAAGGGTATCGAGTCAACATGTTGTACACCTTAAATTTACAAACTGTTATATGTCAAATATATTTAATTTTTTAAATAAAAGAAGATCTTTTAGTAGCTAATAATAGGAAATGAACAGTAGATAAGAACAAATAATTGATTCCATCTAGGCATTATTTTTCTCTCCAAGGAACCACTGCAGATTCTATTGGCTGTTCCCCTACCCTGAGACCAGTTAAGCAAACAATAAAAAATGGTTTATGACATTCTAATTATGCTGGAACAGAGAGGACCAAAGGAGCTGTTGACTACTATTCTCACTCAAGGATGACCGGTGTAAGTGATCTTGTTTTTCTGGATGTGTGGGAAGGCAAACAGCCAGTGACTTTTATCCATTCAATTTGTCTCTGTACCTGTTTTTTTCTTTCTGCAACATTTCCTCACCCATGGGTGGCAGGTAGGATAATTAACTGTAATGAAATAGTCATCCTGCTCCCTAGAATGAGCTTGAAGCAACATTATTTTAGAGCAGAGTGGCCACATTTTATGACCTCATGTTCTCACTCCATAGTAGCGTGGACTGGTATTGATACAGAATGGTACTTGAGACTACATCAATTACAGGGGACATTTGTAGGTGTATCTGAGAAGTGGCTGGGTTGTTCCAATTGTACACTTGGGTTAAGAAATTCAGATCAGGTAAATTAATCACAAAGTTCTAAACATCAGGCGTATGATAGGATCAAGGCAGGGACTTCCAACTGCTTGGTAATTAATGGATGGGGCCTAGAAATTATGAGTGGCAGATAGCTAATGACAGAAGTGTGGCCTAGAGTTGGAAGTGGAGAATGATGCTTAGTGATCATGTGCACGTGAGAGGATATTAGTGGGGATGGGATGGTGAGATAAGAACAAAACAGGATCCTCCTGAACCTGAAACTTCTTGTGGGAGGGTAACCATTCTTGAGGTTGTCACCCTTGTGAAGGCAGGCTTCGATCTGTTGGAAATTAAGAAATTAAAGATTTAAATATATACAAACCAGAAGTACATTCTGAATACCTGGCAGAATTTCTTTATATTGTCTGAATGCAAAAGAAGAACTGTGAATAATTATTCTGATATCACTTATATGTAGAATCTTAAAAAAAAAAGACAAACTTATTTACAACAGAAACAGACTCACAGACATAGAAAACAAACTTATGGGTACTAGTGGGGAAAGAGGGTGGGAAGGGATAAATTGGGAGTTTGAGATTTGAAGATTCTAACTACTATACATAAAATACATAAACAACAAGTTTATACTGTATAGCACAAGGAACTATATTCAATATCTTGTAGTAACATGTGGTTAAAAAAGAATTGTAAACAAATATATGTATGTTCCTATATGACTGAAGTATTGTACTGTACATTGTAAACTGACTATATTTCAATAAAATATACTTTTTAAAGTTATAAAAAAAAAAGAATTACTCCAAAAAGGAAATGACTACACAATTGTGAGTTAACTGCCACGGAAAGTGCTTAAGCAAAAACCTCAGATAATCATTTGGGATCCTATAGATTGGTTTAATAGTTATATAGTAACTTTTATATTCTCCTAACTCTGAGACAATATAATTCTTAAGATGTACATCTGATGAAAATAATAAAATAATGAATTAACTAAGGCAGCATGTAGAAACCATTAAGTAGCATCCATGTTTCTAAGTCCCATAGTCCATTCTCAGTATTATTTTTTATTTGATTTTTCAGCATCAATGGGCTGAAATTGGGACAGTTAATCACCCTCTACTTCCTGAAACATTATCTTCATTGGACTTCTGGGAAACCATTCTCTCTTGAGTTTCCTCTTACCTTACTGATTGTTCCTGCTCAAGATCCCTTTCTGGATCCTCATTTCTCCAACTTCTAAGCACTGGAGTGCTTCAGCACTTAGATCCTCTTTTCTATTCACTATATATTCTAATGTTCCTGGATTTATATTCCCCGCTAAGACTTTACACTGAACTTCTGAATTATATATCCAGCTACTTACTGAGCATCTCCAACTGCATATCTTAGATGTCTCAAAAGTAATGTGCCCTTATAGTTCCAAGAATATGGACTATGCATACTTTTCACTATTCATCACACTAAGTGCAGCTAAAGACCCTGGATATAATATAGGAAACAAACACGAGAAGACTCTGAAAGGTGGACAAAAGAAGACAAATCTGCTAGGGATCTCTGGATTTGAGGAAACCACATGGTGGTGCGTTTCTTGATGTTTGGAAGGCTTCATGTAGCCTAGATTTGGAGCTGAAGAAGCTAGTAACTTGGAAACAGCAATAGGATCAGACAAAAAAAAAATGCTCTGACAAAAGCCTGCTCTCTTTAGCCAAATGATCAGGAATGTAGCAGCCTACCTAGGAAAAAGAAAATATTTAGATAATATTCACTCTACTCCAGCAATTGATGGAGAAAAATAAATCCTGTGGCTCTAACCTATCCACTCAAGCCAAAGCTAGATGGAAAATCTAGTCTTCCACCAGAATCTATACTGAGGTTATCCTGGGGAGCCCTAAACATTGGTGGTTAAGGGGAAGGAATGTGCCTAATAATAGTTTGAATCCTTATAGATAGAAGGGCAACCATCCGTACTTGCTGTGGTTTAAGTCACAGGCCCTGATTTGAGGTTCAACGTTATATTTCCTTAGATGTGACAGAAGAGTCATGAATGATTTTTGAAAAATTCAGACATCTAATTCCCATTCCCATTCCTTCATAAGAGTCAATGTGGATGGCTCATTCTCTTATTCCCATGTTTCAGGAAATGCTTTAGACATGCTTGGGGCTTTGTGTTGTTTTAAAATTATCTTCTGAATGGGTAATAAATCCTTTTGAATATCCTTAGTTTTGATGACTCTTTCTCCTAGGAAAATAAATTTGAATTTTTGGAAACTGCTAAATTGGATTTAGAGTTTAACATGCTAAATTATACGGGAGCTCAAGATGAATAGTACAGCCATAGGTCAAAAATATAATGTTAGAAGAAAGTAATGTTAATGCATTTTTGGCTCTGTCTGTAAATTCCAAAGTGAAGTTTGGAAAAGTTTCAGAACATATGCCTGTAGCCTTGCAAAACGACTAGGAAAAAGGCAGTACAAAAGTTTGACTTCTGTGTGTGTGTATATTTGTGTTATGTGTGTGTTTCAAATTCCTGTATACACATCCACAATTTCCTTATAGAGTTCTCCTTTGCACTGCAGCATTGTATCTGCACACAAAAAAAAGATACTGTGCTTGGGGAAAAAAAACCTGTTATGAAATACTTCTTTCAAGAAGATTTGCACATTTTATAATATCCTTTCATGTCAACTTTTCTCCATATGAGCATATAGAAAGTGACATGAACACTTTAATGTACATATCATTTCTATAAGTATCTTATATTTGGGCAATTTTTCAATTCTGGAATATACTTTAGCAATCTTTGAAAAGAAATATGTAATTTGTATGTGTATCTAGAACTTGTACCTAGTAGTGTCTGCTTTTAGGATAGTATTGCTTTTCATTTCATGAAAATTCTGTTTCTTATAATTGTTCCTATAGATGAAATTATTTTTTGAGGGAATGTTATAAAAATATTTCATTATTTTCTGGTGACAGCTCTCCTATTAACATGATAGGATGAAATTTGTCTTTCTCTGACCAGAAGAGGGCACTAGTGGTTTTCAGTCATGTGCTCCAGGGTAGAGAGCTGAGGGGAATTTAGAGAGGTTTTTTTTTTTTTTTTTTTTTTTTTAATTTCCAGCACTCTCTAACTACTTTTATGTGAAACTTTCATTTATTATACTATGAATAGCTTAACAGGAGAACTTGGCAGGAGCTAGGAATCCATTAACAAATACTTCTGTGTGTCAATTATAAGGAAGACCTTTTGCCTGACTCATTAAGAGTTCAGTCATCTACACATTTGCTAGAGTGGAAATCAGGTTAGATCTCAGAGGCTCCCTGAGGCTGTGGCTTGTTTTGCAGAGACTGAGAAAAGCAGCTGGGAAAACTTTCCTCCTATACTAAATGGCATGAGGCTTCAGAATACTTTAGAAAGAAAATAAATAATGAGCATCTTAAGCTTTATATAGGCTCTGAGTATTTAACTTTGGTGAGTTTTTAAAAAATTGTGGTTATTTGGAATTATTGGTCTGGATTTAGATAACCACTTTTTAGACTCTGCAGGAAACTTATTGGGTGAGAAAGAACTGGGATTTTGTTTTAGAAATCAACCCTTCAGTGTTTCAGATGTTCCATTTACTGTTCAGCACCACATTTCTAAATGAGCACCAAAATCAGAGTGCTCTCTATTTGACTGCCTCTATTAACACAGTGGGAAGACTCTTCCATCTCAGCCAATGCATAATTATTAGGGTCAACACAGGGCAGAGGTAGAGTAGGCAAATGGCCGGATGGTGGAATTGATGGGGCAAAAATCCTCCTGTTGCTGTTTAGAGTAAATAACTGTTGATATATTTTTATATTTTTTTTCTAAATTTATCCTCAACATTAGAATTACTCTTTTAAGGAGCTCCTTCTCCAAATATTTGTGTGAAAATGAAAATATATGACCCAAGAGAAATGTGTTAACAGCTTAGTTAACTGCATAGTCTGAGAAGCTCCAGAGGGAGTGGTCTATAGTACAGGTAAGTTTTTATGTAGATAAATCAGAAAAGGGATGGGTTTAGAGAACATAACACTTTATACAGTCACAAGTTCTTGGAGGATGAGTGGACTCAGGGCTGCCTGATGTAACAGGAACACATTTGGTGTCTAGTAATAGACATGAGTCAATGGTTGGGGGAGAGCCCAAGATGAATTTTGTTTACTTCATTATCCTGAACTCTCTCCCAACAATCATCCCTGAACAGCACCACCACTTGAGTACTATATAACGCCATTTTTCATCTGTCACATTTACTCAGTTTTCATTGTGATTTGCAGTTGAATTTAATTTTGACAGTTGTACTATATTGTAAGATTGCCTAGCTGGTATTTGTCTCAAATATCCTATCAGTAGAACTTCCCATTATGGTTAATTTGTGATGTGAAAGGCAAAAAGTATTGTTTCCATTTATTTTGCTTATTCTAACTTACATAAACTTATTTATGTATCCTATAGTATTTTAGAAGTATTTGATAAGTCCCTTAACAAATTGTTTAGATGAGACTAAAGATACTTACCTTAAACTTAAATGATTGCTTTTAATATTTAAATTTTTTAATTATGCCAAGTGATTTAGGAAAAGCAATCTGAACATCTTAAGAATTATTAAGGAAGTTTATTCCCTCATAAATCTCAAGACTTTCTAGTCCTAAATATCTCTAAATATCTCTAAATGTAGATTTCATGGGAATTAGTTGACCAACACTGATTACAATTATGATATACTTCTGATGAAAAGACTTTAAACTCAACTGATAAATTCTGGTTTTAGCAGGCTCTTAAATATTCTTGAAATGTGAATAAATACCAAACAAGCAATATTATGTAGGCAGTAAGTGACTATAATAATCAAAATACTATATGCTTTGCTATATTATTAATTGTGCTTTTACCATTTGTTGTAAACTACAATACTTGCCCTGACTGCTTCACTGGGATGTTGTGAGGTCACATGAAAGAATGGATGTAAATGCACTGGCAAATAAAAAGCATTATGTCATATAAAAAGACTGTGTTTCTGTTTAGGTCTGAAATAAAAATCTGTCCAAGAGCCAAGGATAACAAAATGTAACCAATTTCAAGGGGAAAAAAGACACACAAAAAATTTACATTTGGATCCTCAATTGTGTGATGGACACCTTTGAGACTATAGTTAGTAAGAATATAGCCTGGGATGAGTGTGAGTTTTACAAATAACTTTCGTCCTAGATTTGTTTCTACAACATATAAAAGTAATGTTATAGCAACAAAATAATTTATGAAAACATGTATAATACAGGAAGGACCACTGAAATTGGAAGAGAAGGAGCTTTATACACTTAAATAAGAACCACCTTTCTTTTTGTGAGTTCTAACAAGCAGAAAGAAACAAGTATGCATCTACTGTAAGATTTTGCTTTCAAATTAGCATCATCACTAGTCTTCAGAAGGTTTCGGTCATTGGGAAATATACACATTCTGGTGCCATTGAAGAGGGGCTGTAATTAACCAACTCTAATGCATACTTTTCTGATTGATAACCTGAGGTTGCATGAGGTTGTGTTGACAATTTACAAATAGCTCTGTTAAGACCTATGTGCAATAGCTGCAGATGCATAGCCATTAATCACAGCCATCAGCAGGCCTCCTAGAGTGGTTTACAGCAGCTTTTAATGTATGTTTTGCTAATTGGAAGTTACAGTGGTGCTGTGAATTCCCAGATGAGTAACTACTTCAGTACTGACTGCCTGAGGAGAAAAAGCCCTCTAAATATTCCTCTGGAAGGTCAGTTAAAAATTATGTGAAATATATTATCATCTTTTAAACTGTCCAAAACTAAAAATTATTTCATTTAAAAAAATACAAAGTAAAATGGCCCAGAATGGTGTAAAATTAAATTTTATTCTTATTTTCCCAAACCTATATTTAAAATGTTGTCTTTTTCTCTACTGAGAGCTATTGTTTAATGCATTTCTGTGTGGAGTTCCTTGACAGAGACCATTTTTCTTGCCCCTCAGGTGACTCATGCAGAGAGATTAATGTCCATTATGCAAAATTTCTTTGTAGTATAACAGAGGCATAATGAGCAGAAAGTCTGACAAAACACCCACCATAACCCAAGAATCAAATCTTGGATTTAGTCCACCTTCATTAAGTTTCAAGAATCTTGCTTTCATTGAGATCCTTTTTTGGCCCTGATTCACAAACTTACAAGGATAGATGTTATTTTCAGTATGACATCATTAACAAGTAGCACCTAGTCAAAAGATGATATTCTCAGACTAACACCAGAATTTTCATCATATTAATTCAGACCTTGTGAATAATGCAAAGAATCACTAATGTTAAAACCAAAAGCTGGCAGTAAATTGAATCAAAATAGCAATCTGTACTTTTTACAGATTAAATGATATTACTCTCATGGGGTTTTGGGGAATTCAGCCATCATTTAAGGGGAAACTTATCTGGGGCCAATAATATGCACCCATCCCAAAGTGCTTGTGTTTCAGATTGTTATAAATTACTACTACTTTAGTATATTTTGTTACACCAAGTAATTAGTATATAAAGACACAATTTATAATATTTTTATACTCGCAGGTTCTAGTGTGTTACTCTCCAATATATAATGAACAGGAATGTTGGAGTATTATATATGTAATAATTTTAGATATGTTTTAGCACACTGAGTTATTTACTAGTGATTGAATCACTTTATCAGAAACCAATATATTTCCATTTAGTTTTTATTCTGTACATAAGATCACATAGTTATATGCAAAACATCCAGTTTGGTTAGGATCCTAGTGGAAATTACTTGTCAAATATATGATTTAATTATTTCTGTAAAAAATTATTGTGGTTTACAATTGATGTTGTAAATTGCAGTACAAATATTCAAAAAAGTGTGCATCCTCCTATATGTGTTTTACTGGTTTAGCTGATGTTCAAGATGTTTCAAATGATAATCAGTAATTTGTCACTGAAGGTGATATCATCTATGCATCCTACTAACTTCAAAGCTTAGGGAAAGGGAGCAGGTTGTATCATAGTAATAAAAGAATACAGAAAATCAAAATGGGAATACTGTGCCCATAAGTTCAATACTTAGGATAACTAATTGAACATCAGCAAGACTTGCAAGCTGTACTTATGCTGACTCCCATTTTTCTTTTAGTGTCTTTCCCACCTCTTGCCTCTCTTTCTTCTTAGCAATCTATATTGTCAGTGTCCTTAAGATGCCCTCTGATTGTCCACAACTGTCCCCTGCAGGCAGCTAAACCTATGCATCTGTCTCAAAATTCTGTTCCCAAATTGCCTCTACTCCCCACATCAAAGGTCCCCAGTTTTACCTTACTAGAGAAGTTATATTTTAATGGAGGATTCTGTTAAATTTCTTAGATGTCACATTTTGTAGCATTATTGCCTATCGAATACCCATGTAGTAAGTATGGTTTGAAGATTGAAGAGAAAAAAAGGGCTAGTTTTCTCTACTTAACCAACTGAAATTTCTCTAGAGATATAAGCTTATTTTTCATTTTTGTTTACTTAGCATCAGGGAAGGGGTAGAAAGACATTGCAAAGTTTTTGACATGCACTTCAATGAAAAGAGAGGTAGTATCTTAGTGCTTCAACTCACAGACGCTGGATTCAAACTGATGATGTTTTCATTTTCAGCTCTACTAAAACCTAAATACATGACATTTAAACAAATTAATTAACATAATCTCAGATTTCTTATCTGAAAAATATATAATAGTAGTATTTACCTAAATTATAATTATCAACATCATCAGCAATATCATTTTTTCTATTATAAAATATAGTAGTCTCAGAAGTTCAAACACACTCACACTAAGCTAATTACAGAATTTCTGATCACTAGCCTGCATTTCAATTTAGATGTGTAAACTTAAATAATGATTTGAGGAAATTAACACAGCCCCAAAATTAAATCAAGTATTATTTTAAAGTTTATAGAGTATATCTCAAAATGGGTCACCATTTGATTCTTCAAAATGTAAAACATGGAGTGAAAGAACAGAGAAAGGGGCACCATCAAATACTGGTCATCAGGAGTAAATTGTTACAGCAAGTAAAAAAGCAACTTGACAATATAAATCAAGAGTTTTAATAATATTTATAAGCTTTGGCCTACTAAGTCTCTTTCTAGGACTCTATCTTAAGGAAATTATCAAAAGTATACTCACAACCCAGTGGTTTTTAAAATAGCAAAAGAAAAAAAATCATAAACAATCTAAATATTTAGCAACAAAGAATAAAGTAAGATATTAGTATAATGGAACACTATGCAGATATAAAATTATGGTGTCAGATATTTGCAGGTATGAAAAATGCTCATTTGTTACTTCAAAAATTATAACACTATATATTATATATAATATTCTAGTTTTATAAAAATAAAACAAGACCATATTTTTCATGATATTAATATATTTTTATTGAAGCATAGTCAGTTTACAATGTTGTGTCAATTTCTGGTGTACAGCATAATACTTCAGTCATAAGGGACACACATATATTTGTTTTCATATTCTTTTTCACCATAAGTTACTACAAGATATTGAATATAGTTCCCTGTGCTCTACAGTATAAATTTGCTATTTATCTATTTTATATATATTAGTTAGTATTAGCAAATTTATCCAATTTATCCCTTCCCACCACCTTCCCCCTTGTAACCATAAATTTGTTCTCTATGTCTGTGAGTCTGTTTCTGTTTTGTAAACAAGTTCATTTATCTTTTTTTTTTTTAGATTCCACATATGAGTAATATCATATGGTATTTTTCTTTCTCTTTCTGGCTTACTTCACTTTGAATGACATTCTCCAGGGACATCCATGTTGCTGCAAATGGCATTACTTTATCATTTTTATGGCTGAGTAGTATTCCACTGTATAAATATACTACGTCTTCCTTATCCAGTCATCTGTCGGTGGACATTTAGGTTGTTTCCATGTTTTAACTATTGTAAATAGTGCTGCTATGAATATTGGGTTGCATGTGTATTTTTGAATTAAGTTTCCCTCCAGATATACATCCAGAAGTGTGATTGTTGAATCATATGGTAAGTCTATTTTTAGTTTTTTTGAGGAATTTGTATACTGTTTTTCATAATGGCTGTACCAAACTACATTCCCACCAACAGTGAGTAGGGTTCCCTTTTCTCCATACCCTCTCCAGCATTTATCATTTGTGGACTTTTGAATGACGGCTATTTTGACTGGTGTGAGGTGATACCTCATTGTAGTTTTGATTTGCATTTCTCTAATAATTAATGATATTGAGCATTTTTTCATGTGCCTATTGACCATTTGTAAGTCTTCACTGGAGAATTGCTTGTTTAATTCTTCTGCCCATTTTTGGATTGGGATGTTTGGTTTTTTTCTTATTAAGTTGTGTGAGCTGTTTATATATTCTGGAGATTAAGCCCTTGTCAGTCTCATCTTTGCAAATATTTTCTCCCATTCTGTATGTTGTAGGTTGTCAAGGCCATATGTTTTAAAGTACATGCACACATGCACACAGACACACACACACAATTGGAAAGAAATCTTACCATGTGAACAACTTTTATATTTACATCTATGTGCTGGGATTTCTAAGGATTCCAGAGATGTTTTATCCATGCACTTTTATGCATATTTGAAATTTTTCCACCCTAACTATATATTTCTGCAATGATCAGAAAAGAAATAATTTTAAAACAAAAATATGGCATACAGAATTCACTTTAGGTAGTGCTAGGGTTTGCTTACCAAAAGCTTCTACCGTTTGTCCCTGTATTCAGATGCTACCAATAATTCATTTAAAGTCCAGGCTCTGAACTTAATCTTCTAGGACAGAAGCCACAGGTCATCTTAGATGCAAAAGTAAGGGTTAACTTCAGTATAACAATGAAGTTAATGATTAAGGTGCAAAGTCAGAAAGCCTTGGCTTTTAAATCCAGCTTCACCAATGATTAGTTATGTAGTCCAGAGAAAATCACATTTCTTCCCTAAGTCTCATTTTTCCTCATCTGGAGAATGGAGCTATTAACATATCTCATTGGGTTGTTGTGATAATTAAATGGCATTGTTTATGGTAAAATATTTAGCCCAGTGTCTAGCAAATAGTAAGTATTCAATAAATGTGAGATCTTGGCTATTATTAACTGTATTTGCTTACTGGACTTTACTTTTTACTTCCTGTACCTATAATGTAATCTAGCACAATGTCTGTGTACCTAGTAGGCACTGAGCAAAATTATGATTTATCCACTATAGACATGCAATGCCATGTGTTGGAAAAAAGCACTAGCCTAGGAAAATATGTGGATTGTCCTCATCTTTGTATTTCCAGGTTATGTGACTCTAGACAAGTTACTTCTCATCTGTGGGCTTCGGTTTTACTTTTCTTCACTTTATAATGAAGGTAGCAGTTAAAGTCAAAAAGTTTTCTTATGTCCTTGCCAGTTCTGACATTTTCTGACGTTTTGGCTTTTGAATCCCCTATCTGCCTTGACTACAAATTACTCTAGTCCTCACAAGCCTGCTGTTTGCTTGCCATCTGTTACTGACTCCTGGCCTGATCTCATGCCAGACATCGATGTGTGCTCTACTGCCTGTTTGTTTGGCTACTATCCCTGGGGATGTATTGGCCCCTCCTAGGCCCACCTCTTTGCCTTGATCATTTAACCCCCTATCTATCCATTTCTGATGCCGACAGATGTACAAAGCACTGTGAAAGGAACAGTACGTTGAGGCCACAGTCGCTGGTGATATATATTTTCCCACAAACTCCCTTATCTTCAATCCATAAGAAACAGGATTTTCTTTGCTGCTGTTATCTTAGTGTTCCTTTGACTTGCCCTGCTTGCCGAAGTTTTCCCATCATATTAATGGATCTCAACTACCAATGTTTCCAGAAAAGACTTTAGCCTTAGGGAAATAAAGCAAGCCATCCATTGAAGCAGCCACTTTCTCCTGAGTTTAGGTGAGCAGATACATACCACTTTTGTGGGTTCCCTTCACTCTGCTTCTGGTGTGCTAAAGAGCCCACAAGCCCCTTTAATTATGGAGTATTTCTTGATAACTAGTTCTATAAGGAGTTTATTCATAATTTTTGCTCTGTTTCCAGGATTATTTTTTGTAGAGTGTTTTGAGAAAAGCAAGTTTAGGGACAAATCTCTATGTGCAGCTTAGCCTAATAATTTCTACTGAATTTCAGTTTAGTCTCAAAGATTATTTTTGATGAGAGTTTTTGCTTTTGTTTCTGACTGATGTAAATTATCTGAAGTAGAAAGAACTTATATTGATGAGGTAGATATAAGCATAACAATACTTCTAAAAAGCTTTAGCATTTTTATCAGGATTAATTTGGTAGAAAAAGACTGATTATGTCATTTTCATAATATTATTTGGAACATCCAATCGCCACACAATCCATTACATTTGATCCATTTTCAACACAATTTGTTTCATGTATACCAAAATGATCATTGGACTCAGATTGACCATGTGGAGATCTGTCAATTTAAGGCAAATCAACTAGAAAATAGTCAATGTAGTTTTTCAGATATGAGTTTGTCTTTGAGGTCAGTAAGAAAAAGCATCAAATTCCATGAGATCATTTCTTACCTCTATTCTGCCAGTTATTAATTAGCTTTTTGTTTTAATCAAATCTTTCCAGATGTCATAGGAGTTTTTTGGTAAGACACTTACTACACCAGTGTTGGTGTCGTGATATCATGTACACATACACACCGTATGCGGAGAGAGCTGATGGCTACTCTGAAGCTTTATTAAGTTACACAGTCTTATATAGCAAAGAAGAACGACAAGGGAAATGGTTAACAGGCAGTGTCTGGATCAAGTTCAGAAGACCCTTTATGTTTTGGTAAATCATGCTCATGTTGGCACCAGTGAGCCTTACAACTTATCAGGGCAGAACGTATGAGAAACGGCTACTTCACTACATTCTTCTTGGACTCAGGTGGCTGTGCCTGTCTTAGGTTGCCCCCTTCTGGGGATCTTACCCATCCTTGGCTAACCAGCCTTCTCACCTCTGAGTCTGTAGCTTATTATAACTTGTTTACCATTCCAGCCCAAGGCTCGTTCCTTTGTTCCCACAGTCGGGGGCTTACGCACCAGTCTATTAAACTAAACAAAATTGTAAGCCTTTACCTGAACTCTGTAAGTATACAGTGGTAAAACCACTACACAGCTATAGTCAATGTTAACTGGGAGTTGGGCCAATTATTCTCTCATGGTTTTCTTGTCATGTTCCACGTTCTTCACAATAGTCTCCAAAACAATGCTTGGCTTGCTATACTTGGTTTCTTATTTCTTTGTACTCATATTGTAATCCAGCACAACTTCTCTATTAAAATATATATTTAAGTAAAAAATAAGAAGAAAACAATGAAAATCCAATGTTTCTTTAATGATTTGGTTCCACAATTTTACAGATCACATGTATAAAGTATAGTATACTATGATAAGAGGACATAATTGTTTATTTTATTGCAGAATTTAAATTATATAGTTGTTATAAACAGGTTTTTTAGGAACCCTTGCATGATCAGAAATCCAGCCACAAGCAAGCAGTGTAAAAGATCAGCCCTAAGTGCATTGAATTATTTTAGATCAGAGTATTGTAGTCAAAATGCCCATAACAGTGGTTTTCAAAAATTAGATTTTTAAGAAATTACAACTACCATTTATAAAAAGTTCAGATTATAGGCTTCAGTGTTAGACATTCTGACTGACAATGAGTCTTTAGTAAGATTTAAGTATTTATTTTTAAGAGGCACCCCCAGGTGATTCTGATGCTTTTGTTATTTGTACCATATTTTGAGAAATGCTATGCTCTGAAAACAAGTTTAAATAGTATGCAATCAGAATAAATAGCTTAGTTTTTACATTAAGAATTGTCTCCTATTAGAGTATCTTGAGGCACTGTCACCTATCTGACTAATTATTCTCAAACTTCAAGGCACGTAAAAATCATCTGCAATGCTTGTTTACATTTATGAGTTTCTGTGAATAAATCTCAGAATGTGGAAATCAGTAAAGCTAGTGTTTGACCCCAAAACCTACATTTTGATGCAAATGGTCAGGGGTCTTTTTTGTGAGGCTTTGTTCTCTGTACCTTTTGCTGAGAGGGGAGGGAGGCTAGGAGGCATGTAGACATGAAAGGCAGGTACAAAGAGAAACTTCTTCACTAACAAACCTATCAAATGAGCAGATATTATAACCAAGGGGGAGGAGAATTACCAGACTGACTCAAAGAAAGGGTTTTTAAAAAACTCACTTTGGTACACTGCCTGTGCCCACCCAGAGCTAGTTGTCTTCCATGAAGCCAACATCCAGTAAGATGCAGGGAGCACTTACAGAGGGAACATGGGCAGAATGGTGGTGGCTGTGCTCAGACTGAGGATGCCACTTCTAGAGCTGCTCCTGCCCACGTAGATTTATTCAAACCAAATAACTGTTATAACACTTTCAAGTGACTCCTCCCAGAAAATTCTGCCACCCCAAGTCCAGCTAATGCCAACACCAAGTGGCGGTGCTTTGCAGTCAACTGCCAGTCTCTTCATGATCTTGTTATTCCTTTAGCATCTCTGCTGTTAAGAGACTTAGGCCAAGAAACATCTATAATGCACCATCTTCTAAATCCAATTCAAATAGCATCTAGACATCCAGAGTGACAAGGGAAAAAAACAGATTTTGAAATATATATGAACCCCATGTTTATTGCAGTATTATTTATAATAGCCAAGATATGGGAAAAAAAACCATAAGTGTCCATTGATGAATGAAAGAATAAGGAAAATGTTTTATATATAAAATGATATGTTAAGCCATAAAAATAAATACAATCTTGCCATTTGCAACAACTTGGTTTCACATACATGGTGTTATATGAAATGAAATAAGTCAGACAGAGAAAGAAAAAAATATCATGTGATCTCACTTATATGTGGAATCTAAAAAAAATAAACAAACAAAGCAAAAAACAAGTTCATAGCTACAGAAAATAGGTTGGTGGTTGTTAGAGGCAGGGTATGGAGGGTGAGAGAAACATGTGAAGGGGATAAAAGTTACTAGTTATAAAGTAATTAAGTCATGGTGATGTGACAATAGTTATAATAATACTCTATTGCATATTTTAAAGTTTCTATGAAAATAAGATCTTAAAAGTTCTCATCAGAAGAAAAATATTGTTTTGTATCTATGTAAGGTGATGCATGTTGACTAGACTTATTGTGCTGATTATTTTGCAATGTATACAAATACCAAATCATTATCTTGTACATCTGAAACTAATAAACTAAGTGCCAATTATACATCAATTTTTTTAAAAAAAAAAGTAACACGTTAAAAGAAAAAAAAAAATCTCCCAACAAAACACTAGGACCACAAGGTTTCACTGATTAATTCTACCAAGCAATTAAGGAAAAAATAGCAACAATTCTTTTAAATTCTTCCAAAAAACTGAG